>NC_140594.1:690143366-692543366 GCF_964204655.1 Triturus cristatus
GTTGACCCTCTTCGACACACGCCGGTGGTGGAAGGTGAGCAGAGAGGCTTGTTTGCTCAGCGGTGGGCAGTCACCTCGGGGAAGTGGGAGGGGATGGGGTGCAGCAGCCTGGGTGCGCAGCGGAAGGCAGTCACCTCGGGCAGTGGGAGTGCATGGGGTGCAGCAGCCTGGGTGCGCAGCGGCTGTCATACACCTCTGGGCAGTGGGAGTGGATGTGGTACAGCAGCCTGGGTGCGCAGCGGCGGGCTTACACCTATGGTCAGTGGGAGTGGATGGGGTGCAGCAGCCTGGGTGTACAGCAGTGGGTAGACACCTCTGGGAAGTGTATGGGGTACACTAGCCTGGATACACAAAGGCAGGACAGCGATTTAGGCGTGCGCAGTTGTATGTACTCATCCATTACTGATTCCTTACTATGTTTCAGATGACTAAGCTTGAGGGCTGCCCTATATCCCGGCACATGGTTGGAGACACACCGGTGGCACAAAGGTGAGCTGTGAGGATTTTCTCCACAGTGTCAACACTCACTCTCCCTCTCCATCTCTTCCTTTCTGTCACTCACACTCTTTCTCTCTCTCTTACTCTCTATCTCTTCCTTTCTCTCTCACACACTCTTTCTCTCTTTCTCTGTCTCTTCCTCTCTCTCTCATTCTTTCTTTCTCTCTCTTCCTCTTTCTCTCTCTCACACTGTTTCTCTCTCTCTTCCTCTATTACACTGTTTCTCTCTTCCTTGTATCTCACCCTTTCTCTCTTTCTCTGTCTTCCTCTCTCACTCTTTCTCTCTCTCTTCCTCTCTCTCACTTTCTCTCTCTCTTCCTCTCTCTCTCTCTTCCTCTCTCTCACTCTCTCTCTCTTCCTCTCTCTCACTCTCTCTCTCTCTGTCTCTCTCACTGTTTCTCTCTGTCTTCCTCTCACTCTTTCTTTCTTTTTCTCTTTCTCTTACTCTCACTCCCACTGTTTCTCTTTGTCTTCCTCTCACTCTTTCTTTCTTTTTCTCTCTGTCTTCCTCTCAATATTTCTTTCTCTCTCTCTCTCTCTTTCTCACTCCTTTGATGGATGCATAACGCACAATCTTATCTTGCTTTTTATCTAACAGGCTGTGATTCACAAATCAACGTCCCCCCCCAACTCCACCACAGCTGAATGCGTGTAGAACCTGTGATGATGCATGCCCATCCTGACAACGCTTAAGAAAGTTGCTTCGGCACATGGTGAACCCTCCAACACACACGCCGGTGGCGGAAGGTGAGCAGAGAGGCTTCTGTCTGCAGCAGCGGGCATTCACCTCTGGGCGGTGGGAGTTGATAGTGTGCAGCAGCCTGGGCACACAGACACCTCTGAGTAGTTGGAGTGGATGGGTTGCAGCAGCCTGAGTGCCCTTTGGCGAAACAGAGAATTAGGCATGTAAAGTTGTATGTACTCTGCAATTAATAATTCTATACTATCTTTCAGATGACTAAACTTGAGGGTGCACTATGTCCCGGCACGTGGTTGGAGACACACCAGTGGCACAAAGGTGAGCTGCGAAGATTTTCTCCAGTGTCAACACTCCCTCTCCCTCTCCTCCTTTCTCTCTCTCCCACTTTCTCTCTTTTTCTGTCTCTTCCTCTCTCTCCCTCTCATTCTTTCTTTCTCTCTCTTTCTCTCTCACTCTCTCTCTCTCACTCTTCCTCTTTCTCTCTTTCTCTTCCTCTCTCTCACACTGTTTCTCTCTCTGTTTTCCTTGTATCTTACTCTCTCTCTCTTTCTCTCACTCACTCTTCCTCTTTCTCTCTCTCACTCGTTCTCTGTCTTCCTCTCTCTATCACTCTTTCTCTCACTCTCTTCCTCTCTCTCACACTGTTTCTCTCTTTCTCTCTTCCTTGTATCTCACTCCTTCTCTCTCTCAGTTTCTCTCTTTCTTTGTTTCTCTCTCTCTCCCTCTTTCTCCGTTTCTTTTTCTCCTTTGCTGGACGCATGATGCACCATTTTATCTTTCTTTTTGTCTTGCAGGCTGTGATTCACAAATGGTCCAGCGATGACACAACATGGCTGTACATAGTTTTATTTCTTGTTGTTTTGGTTTAATAAAATGTTTTATATGTAAATCCATACATGACTAAGATTCTTATTTGTCCAACCTCACAAGCCTCTTCTTGTTAATAATTAAACATTATCTAATTTTTTACATTCCAGATTCCCTAACGTGACTGTCACAATTGTTTGTGGGGGATGGGGGTGAGGGGAGATGGCGGACAAGGAGCTCCTGCTGGGGGATGTCGGAGCAGTGTTGGGTATCCGCCTGCATGATCGTTGCCTCCATTGCATCTGTTCTCAGAGACTTACGAGCCAGCGGGCTGGCTCGTAGATGAAGAGCTGCGAGCCGACTGGCAGGCTTATAGAGGGAAACCGCGGCCCGTCAGTTAGCAGAGGGAGAGCTGCGGCCCAGCTCGCAGAGGAACACCTGCAGGCCGACTGGTATAGGGAAAGGTGAGGGCCATCGGCTTCCAAAGGGATAGCTGCGGAACAGTGATGTGGGGAGCGGGACAGTGAAGAGCATAACTCGCAGAAAGAGATCTGCAATATATTTCCAGTCTTGGCTTCACAGATACAACTGCGGGCCCGAGAACTCACACCCGAAGGGCTGTGAGCCGACAAGTGGTTTGCAGAGGGAGACTTGCGGGCCCAAGAATGTTGTTGGAGGTATGCTGTTGATGGGGGGGGAAAGGGTGCGTTACCTGCTGATGTAGGGAAACGCAGCGTGAAAGGGGTATCTCGCACAGACAGAGCTCCGGTATATTAAATTGCCCCTAGGACATTTATTTTATATTTTCACTTGATGGGAGGCACAAGATAGCTGCTAACACTTCGTGGTTTGAAGTGTTAGCAGCCAACCAGAGAACACTTCCTGGTTCGAAGTGTTGACAGCCAATCAGAGGCAAGCTCGTGCTCGGGAATAAAGCACTGTTCAGATATATATATATATATCTTTTTTTCCTTTAATATCTCAAATACTACTGAACGGATTTACACCATTTCAACAAAAGCGCGCTTTCTGGACGAAGACCTTTCTCCTTGCCAAATTTGGCGTAATTCCATTCAGCAGTTTGACATATAGCCTTGTCTAAAGTTTCCTAAGGAAAATGCATTGAGAAAACACTTTTTCTGACCCCCCTTTTTCTCAGCCCCCCCTTGACCAATCACCCTGTAATATGTCTTCATAGCTGGATGGCTCCAGTCGTGGGTGCAAATATCTTGCAATAAACTTGCTTTCAATCAACACCCAAACTTGTACGTCCTCAATACACCCCTAAACTTTCAAGATAGGAGCTGATCAAAAAAGTGAAACTTTTTGGAAAATTTAGTAAAGATTCATCAAACGACGCCAAAGTTATAAGCACATAGAGGACTCCATGAGCGGGGCCGTGCAACCCCCCTCCCAACATGAGTGAAGCCCCGGGTCTGCGGGGACCCCAGTGGGCCCTTCTGGGACCCCCTGAGCAGGGCTAGGGGGTCAGGGGGTTTCTACCCTGCCCCCTTCTCTTGTTTTATACCTTTGTTTCTCTGTTTTCTGGTGACTCGCTTCTACCGAGTCACAAGATGGCTGCCAACACTTCCTGGTTTGGAGTGTTGACAGCCAATCACAGTGAAGCTCGTGCACGGGACTTAGGCTCCGTTTAGATATCAAAACTTTTTTTTTCCCTAATTTCTCAGCAACTACTGAATGGATTTACACCATTTAAAGAAAAGGTCGCTTTCTGATCCAAGCACTACCTTTTTGCCAAATTTGGGGTTATTCCTTTCAGTAGTTTCGGCTCTAGCCTTGCACAAAGATTCCTATGGGAAATAGATTTTTTGACTCTTATTCTTTGAATTTCTCAAAAACTACTGAATGGATTCACACCATTTTTTAAAAAAAGGTTGCTTTCTGAACCAAGCTCTACCTTTCTGCCAAATTTGGGGTAATTCCGTTCAGCAGTTCGGGCTGTAGCTCGTCGCAAAATTTCCTATGGAAATTAACATGGGGAAAACGTGTTTTGGGACCCCCCTTTTTGCTCAGCCCCCCTTGACGAATCACCCCCAAACTTTCAGGATAGGAGCTGACCTGGATAGACTTTTTTTGGAGAATTTAGCGAAGATTCGTCAAACGAGGCCAAAGTTATTAGCAAATCAAAAAAATGCTTTTCCTATGGAGACTAGGTTGTAACTATAACTACTAGGCCTGGGCCAAAATTCCGTTCTGTTCGCGGAAATTGCGACAATTTGGCATTTTCGCGTTCCGTGGAAAGCGCGAAAATGTCAAAATTTCCGCATTCCGCAGCTTAGCGATAATTTGTTTCTTGCTCGCGCTGTAAAATAATACATTCTCGTGTGCGCGCGATCGCCTTACCTTAATCCCTGCGTTCGCCGACAAGTTTTCCCGATCCGGTCGCGTTCTCCACAAGATGTTGGATTCTTGGTAGCCATTTGCGCTGTCTCGCGACAGTTCGCGCCCGCAGTAACGTCATGCGTCGCGCGATCACGTCTTTCTTCTCGCGATCATGCACCGCGAGACAAGTGAAAACAAGATGGCCGCGCCCGCGAGCAACCGCATGGGTAAGTTGGCGAGCCGCGACCATGCAGAAAATACCGCGAACGTGCGGGAAAAAAAATTCTGCATCTTCGCGATATTTGCGCGTGTTTGCGGAGATTTTTAACCTTTTCGCGATAATTTGCGAAAGTGAATTTTGCAAATTCTTCCCACCCCTAATAACTACCAACTGGCGACCGCCAGTAGGTAATATATATATACATGTATATGTATATGTATATATATGCACATCGGCATCATTTTGCACATTGTTGGAGAAAGTATCAATAAGTTGCTATGTCACATAGCGGAAATTCTGAACCAGTATTATACAGGAATACTTGTCTCGGTTTCAAATTGCTATCTAAACTAGCTCAATGCAAGTTGTTGTTATGTGAAATATTTCCTTGCACAGCAGACACACTTATCAATGTCACCAACCTAATATTTATCTCGAGTATATTTACAGCCGGTACGGTCATGGCCTTTCTTTTATTTTTGTCAAGATGGCAATCACGTGCAAAATTCAGGTACCATTGAGAACACCGTAGCGCATCATGTGATCAAGGCCAGGCTTGGCCGAAACGCGCCATGGCGAGCAGTGGAAAATAAAAATGTGCACATATTCTTGGTGTGACAAAGACCTCTTTAGGTTGACATGCGTTGCTGTAATAAATATTCTTGAAAATGAAAGTGCTGAGTGCTGTTTTTGGTGACCCGTACATGTTGGACTGCACCAGCCCCAAATGGTGTATGTGGCCGGGTTTTCTTTATGGGACACACCTTGCAATATATATTATCTCTACCTCCATGGGTAAACACACCAACACAGGCACTGCTCTAGTAGGATAATAGGGAGGCACAGAGGCAGGTGGTGCCGCTGTGAGAGGGAGCACAGGTGAATGGCACACAGATGGGCAGGGTACAAATTGAATCAGAAAGTGCAAGTGCGGCAAGTTGAAACGAGATATCAGAGGACAGGTGCTGAGCCTAGCCTTATTGTTACTCTTGATAGCCTTAGACCAACACCGGGCAGATGGGCCAGGAGGAGGTTATTCCACATTGAAGTTCACCTTGTATGCAAGGCAGAGGGAGAAGTAGTTAGAAGCAGGACGCAGAGTCAATACTGAGGGAGATTCTGTGGGTAGACATGGCCTTAGAGAATGTGGCAAAAGAGGAGGGAATGGGTAGCAGTGGGACGGGCAGAGGACAAACAAGAATTGGGTTACAATGTCTTCCCTTGTTAACAGAGTAGAGGCATTGGGTAATCAATATGTTTTAAATGAGTGGACAGTTGATGATAAGACAGATATAGAAACATAGAAACTGAATGAGCATGAGAACAATGAGACAGACACATTGAGTAAAGACATTGGTGGAGTGGGTTGTTTTGCTGTGTGAGCTCCAATAGAAGGCTCCTAGTTGACCAAACCTTCCTGTGGGATGGCGATCCAAGCAAGGAATGGTTTGGAACTTTAATTTCATGCTCCGCTTGGGTATGGGAAGGGGCTGATGGCCCCTCATGACACATCTTAGAAGGTGGCGGTGAGTAGGTGCTAAACATAAATGCAAATACAAATTGTACTAGATTGGCTAGAAAGCAGGAGCCCAGGGGGTTTCTGACACATACAGGATTCAGTCCCACCTCAGCACACAGATCCCATACACTCAGCACGGTTCAGGCAATGCTCTTCTTTTTTTGTTTTCATGTTGGAGACCACTCCCACCCTCATAACGAACACCCGTGTCTCAGGGCCATGTTTTACCTCCTCAAAGACAGCATCAATGTGTGCTTCTGTATCACCTAAATGCTGATGAATGATGCTCCAGACGTGGGTAGGTGGATGTAATCGATGATTTCTAGCTGGCCTCAGGGAAGACAATGTGACAAATGATTGAATTCCCATCGATATGGCGGCAGCTGTGGCTGGTAGTCAATAAATACTGGCAGTTTTCCGAACTGATGTTCAGTTTGTGCCCAGAGTGAACAGGTAATATAGTGTGAATAAATGATTCGGACACAGTAAAAAAATCCAATTGTTTCACTTTTGGTCAGTGAGTGGTGTCCAGCGATAACTTTTAAACTGGGTAGTTGAACTATGTAGCAACAAATAACAATCTTGAATTTAAGGGATTCTATAGATCTATCCTCTTCTCTGACGTTCGATTCTTAGGGAATGGCCCTGAATTAATACAATCCGAACACCAGCCACTACAATAGGAAACAGGCTGAATCCACCACTTACAGAGGCAGTAGGTAGGTGTCTGGCTTTTACTGGTGGCAACAGCATCGGCATAAGTGCTGACAATGGATCCTTTCAGAGTTACAGACAAGCAATTCTGCTACTGCACACAAATCTCCAACTCAGAGTAGACACTAGTTTTTGCCTGGGAATCCATCCGTTGATGTGTTTTTCGAGATATCGCAGGAAAATCTGCAAGCTATTTAACCTCTTTACTGTGTCCTAGCGCCAATACACCTTTGGGTATTCGTGCGCTTTTATAAATTTCATTAACATTAACAATGGCCTCGGAGTGGTTTGGACCATTTCTTGAGTCTATTTTTCTGCTTTCCTTTCCCATCAGTGATGCGTAAACACTCCAGACCTGTTACGATAAACTTAGCACGTTTCCCACAAGAGTATGTTTTGTTTTACAACATTTAGATGTCACCATCACCTTGGGCTCAAGAGTCAATCCATTCTTACGTTCCATTTTCATTGTTTTGAATTGATGTCCCATCAGGAGCACTGTCACAGCGAGGCTGCAGGTTTAAAATACGAGCCCTAGCAAGGAGCTCCAATTTTAATTTCAACCTGCACAGGGATCCTGTGGTTCCATGGGATTTGATCGGGTCCATGGAAAACTCCTTTCCATCCAAGAGTGATTTTAAGGCAGTATATTGGAACATGATTAAGATTAAGCGTTTCTCTGCCTTTACACGATCATCGTTATCTAGAGATTTCTTAGAACTTAAGCATGAGGTAGAGTACGAAAAGGAGAGGAGGACAGAGGAGTGACACAGGTGCAGACCCTGCCAGAGCCCGCAGAGCACCGCCGTGAAGGGAACGGCTATTATTGTTGGGGAGCACGTACTTTCCCGCATCTTGCTGAATCCAACGCGACCGTGAGGGAAACGGTTCCTGGCAAAAACTACACCTCCCAGCAACCCCTGAGTCAGGCGCTTGCCGTGGGTGTCATCAGGCAGTGCCTGGGAGTTACTTAATCCTCGTGGGTGCACCGCAGCGCGGGGCGCGCAAACAGAGGAGTGACACAGGTGCAGACCCTGCCAGAGCCCGCAGAGCACCGCCGTGAAGGGAACGGCTATTATTGTTGGGGAGCACGTACTTTCCCGCATCTTGCTGAATCCAACGCAACCGTGAGGGAAACGGTTCCTGGCTAAAACTATACCTCCCAGCAACCCCTGAGTCAGGCGCTTGCCGTGGGTGTCATCAGGCAGCGCCTGGGAGTTATTTAATCCTCGTGGGTGCACCGCAGCGCGGGACGCGCAAACAGAGGAGTGACACAGGTGCAGACCCTGCCAGAGCCCGCAGAGCACCGCCGTGAAGGGAACGGCTATTATTGTTGGGGAGCACGTACTTTCCCGCATCTTGCTGAATCCAACGCGACCGTGAGGGCAACGGTTCCTGGCAAAAACGACACCTCCCAGCAACCCCTGAGTCAGGCGCTTGCCGTGGGTGTCATCAGGCAGCACCTGGGAGTTATTTAATCCTCGTGGGTGCATCGCAGCGCGGGACGCGCAAACAGAGGAGTGACACAGGTGCAGACCCTGCCAGAGCCCGCAGAGCACCGCCGTGAAGGGAACGGCTATTATTGTTGGGGAGCACGTACTTTCCCGCATCTTGCTGAATCCAACGCGACCGTGAGGGAAACGGTTCCTGGCAAAAACTACACCTCCCAGCAACCCCTGAGTCAGGCGCTTGCCGTGGGTGTCATCAGGCAGCACCTGGGAGTTATTTAATCCTCGTGGGTGCACCGCAGCGCAGGACGCGCATACAGAGGAGTGACACAGGTGCAGACCCTGCCAGAGCCCGCAGAGCACCGCCGTGAAGGGAACGGCTATTATTGTTGGGGAGCACGTACTTTCCCGCATCTTGCTGAATCCAACGCGACCGTGAGGGAAACGGTTCCTGGCAAAAACTACACCTCCCAGCAACCCCTGAGTCAGGCGCTTGCCGTGGGTGTCATCAGGCAGCACCTGGGAGTTATTTAATCCTCGTGGGTGCATCGCAGCGCGGGACGCGCAAACAGAGGAGTGACACAGGTGCAGACCCTGCCAGAGCCCGCAGAGCACCGCCGTGAAGGGAACGGCTATTTTTGTTGGGGAGCACGTACTTTCCCGCATCTTGCTGAATCCAACGCGACCGTGAGGGAAACGGTTCCTGGCAAAAACTACACCTCCCAGCAACCCCTGAGTCAGGCGCTTGCCATGGGTGTCATCAGGCAGCGCCTGGGAGTTATTTAATCCTCGTGGGTGCACCGCAGCGCGGGACGCGCGCGGGCGGCGCCCAGGCGAAGCCCGGGCCAAGGGCGGGCCCGTCCTTGCCCGTCATAGCCCGGAGTAGGCTGGGCTGGGCCACGTTATTTGGCCTGTATTACCAGGGATATTGGAGCGGACTAATAAGAACCAAGGTACTGTTACCTGATTTGGAGACATCCTCAGTCTTCTCCCTGTGGGATTTGCGTATCTAGGAAGTCAGGGTTATTGTAACAACTTCCTTTATCGCTGATAATGAATAAGGTCAAGGGTAACTTGGGCAACAGGGTGGTGGGTACCTTGGATGCTTTTCTATCAAGGGCCAACTCTGTATTGACCCAAGAGATTCTGGACACCGAACGCAGACTTTCCCTAGATCCCCAAAGCTCTAGGAGCAGGCTATCAGTAACACCGGAATTTCTCTCATTGCCAGAACCAGGTGTTAGTGAAGGTTCACCCATTATTTTATCAACTTCTTTGCCCTTTGAGGAGACGACTACACCAACTGTTGAGGAACCTAAGGTTGTGGACATAGGGATGAATACCAGGGGGAAACAGGGTAAAAACAAAACAGCCATGGTTATAAACCCCAGAAAGAAGGGAAAAAGGGTTTGTAAGCCAGTGGGAGCACAAGATAGAGAGGCAGGGAAAATAGATAAAGCTCAAAACAGAGACACCATTGATAGTGGTAATAGCACCAGGGTGCGACAGGTATCTAAGAGTGCCCTAGTTGAGGACCAGGCACATGTTTGCGATCTAGAAAAGTTTGAAATTCTACTAACAAAACTTTTGGATCCGATCATTAAAAAGCTTTCAAGTATAGAAGATAGACTAGCACTCATAGAAGGGAATAGTGGGTGGAAATCTGATACCAGACAAGTCACCTCACAAATTAACATAGTAGAAATGCCGTTAAGGGGCAATTCTAAGGTACATAATGGTGAAACATTAACGAGAAGAGAGGCCCCGGCCAATACAGCTGATCCCTCGGTCCCATTAACTGAAACAATTACCACTCAGGGGCCCCAGGAATCTAAAAAGTCCAATAGCATCGTTGATAGACCAATGATCACTCGGGAACGGTTTTCCTCTGACCAACATCCCCAGGAACCCGTTTCGATTGATCTTCCATTGGAGTCCACACCTTATACTGTAATCCTGAGTAATGTCCCCCAACTGAAGGACGGGGTCACAGAGGACTTTGGTCAACTTAAAAATAAATTGAATCAATGGTTTACTAATAATTTATACAGGGGACAGGATGTTAATAGATTCATAATAATGGCCCGTAGAACCAACTGGATTGGCAAAAGGACCAAATCCTTTAATGGTGACTGTATTGTTGTGAACTTTGACAACCCACATACTGCCAAGAAAATATTACAGGAATTTGATAAAGGTTATTCGGGTTCGGGTTCTAATATAGTTATTCTGTCCCTTAGTTACTTTTATTCTCATGAACCTTGGATGTACAGAAAGGATATTAGTAGTAAGGACTACACACATCCAAGGGCTTCTATGAGACAGAATTCTTGTCACCATCCACCTACTTGTTTCCAACCCCCGATGAACATGGTAAATCCCCTTCTCCCCTTAGGACTAGAGTTAAGGAATAGATACCTGCCATTATCAGACATCAATGAATGTGACTGACTAATCCCTCAGTCATCAAGTGCAATAAGTTCCCATACTCTAATACAGGATCTCAGTAAAGACAGTGTCATGGTTAGCCTACTTACCCCTAAGTATAACATTTTATCCTGGAACATCGCAGGGTTGGCTAGAAAAAGTAACGATCCACGCTGGATTGCGTTTGTCAACCAGTATATGATTATAAGTCTTCAGGAAACATGGGACATGGAAAACAATTTCTATCTACATGGCTATAAGGCCTTCTTTGTTCCGGCCTCCCCTTCGACTAGTGGCAGGCCTAAGGGAGGCCTTGTAATTTATGTCTCACTAAATATCAAATGCCAGGTGCGTTTGATCACACACTCCCATCCTGGAATTCTAGCTATTACACTAAGGAAGGGGCATACTGAATGGGGGATAATAAATTTTTATAATTCCCCATCTATTCAGGCAGAAGGAGGAAATATAAAGTTATTGGCTACCTTTATAAAACAATATATGGCCAATATTAAGCACAGCTTGATTATTACAGGGGACTTTAATATTCACCCATGTGGTAATCCTTCTACCACATGTTTAGCAAACTTAAGTTGCCCGCTAATATCGGGTTTTCAGTTCGAACATACGCTGCATGGAGAGGAACTTAATGATTTCCTGTGTGATTTTGATATGGGGTCAGTCATGGCCTTTATGGGCTCGTCCACACTGTTCCCTATTCCAACTTTTAATGGAAAAGGGAATGGCACTTTTATTGACTATATTTTTATTTCATCATCGTTAGTACCCCTTTTAGGGGATTTTACTATTTTAACAAATGAATTTAGCGACCATAATCCACTGTCGGTTTATCTCGGAGGTGTATTGTCTGACCCCATCTGCAGCAAACCAGTTATAGGAGCTTTAAGACCTACTGATGGGAAAAGGAGGTTAAGGTGCACCCAAATATCACCCAGTGTCTTTAACGAAAATGTAAAGAACCAGTGTACTGGAGAAATAGCTACATGTACATTTGCTGGATCAAACGCAAAATGCGTCTTGGACGCTTTTTCAAATCTAACTGTGAAAATATCTAAACTACTGTTAACAAACTCAGGACATACTGTCAACCAGGGCCCCAAATGGTTCGATGACAAATGCACAAAGGCGGCTAAAGCCCTAAGAGAAGCCCTGGCAAAAAAAAACAGAGATTCAACGGCAGAACGTACCTTGAGAAGGTCGTACAGGGATGCCTTAGCCTCCCGTAAGGCTTCTTTAAAAGAAGCAGCATGGGAAGAATTAGTTGACAGTAGCACTCTGAATAACAGTGCCAGGTTCTGGAAAGTTGTTAATGGCCCCCTTTTCCATCAGGAGGGAGGCAATGGTTTGGTGGCTCACATTGGTGAAGGTGATTGGGTTCATCATTTTGAAGCTATGTTTGATATCCCAGCTGAATTAAATATTAGCATAGTGAGTCGTGGGGAGGCTCCAGCCATATCCTTTACCGAATCAGAGATATTAGATGGTATCAATGGTCTGACCTGCAATAAAGCCCCGGGACCTGATGGGATTCCCCCAGATCTCTTTAAGTCAGACCCCCATTTTTGGGCACCCATCCTCTGCCCGGTTTTCAACGCGGCTGCCACAGAAGGATGTTTGAACAGTTGGGCATTGTCAACTATAGTGCCGGTCTTCAAGAAAGGCAATAGAAACGACACTAGCTGCTATAGACCAATATCACTTATTGATTCGGTTGTGAAGGTACTAGGGCGGGCTATCTTAAACAGGCTGAAGGAATGGGCGGCTGAAAATAAGTTTTTAACAGATTGTCAGTATGGTTTTCACGCAGGGCGTTCTACCATCACACAGTGTCTAAACCTGTACCTACTACTTAATAAATATACTGTGGTGCATGCTGGCTCAATCCACCTCGCCTTCATGGACCTCTCATCTGCTTTTGATTGTGTCAACAGGTCAAAGCTATGGCAGGCCATGGAGGCGAGTGGTGTAGATGTGGGGTTGATTAACTTTTTACGAGACCTACATTCTTCAACCCGTGCCAATGTTAGGTACGGTAAAGACCTGAGAGTCATGCATGACTTTTCAATTAAGTAAGGTGTTAGACAGGGATGTATCATGGCCCCGTTTTTATTTAATTTCTACATTAATGACCTTGAGAGGACCCTGTTAGAGACTGGTGCAGATTTTCCGCGTATAGCTGGACGGGGTATACCCGTTCTGCTATATGCGGATGATGCCGTACTACTAGCCAGAACGGAAATTGGGCTTCAGACCCTGCTAAACTCCTTTTATGGATTCATGAATAAGCTTGATTTAAAAATCAATTGTACAAAGTCCTATACTATGAGCTTGGGCAAACGTTCTAGTAAGACATTTATCTTTAAAACAGGAGGAGATCTAATTCCTAGCACCAAGGTGTTCTCTTATTTAGGTGTCTTATTCGACGACAAACTTAAGTGGGATGCAGCGATACACAAAAAAAGGGGGGAGATGGCTCGGGCCAATGCTGCAATCTTTAACTTTGCTTCCAAAATAGGGAAGAAACCAACTGGGGCTATGCTTCAGGTTTATAGAGCAAAGAGTATCGCCATAGCATCTTATGGTAGCGAGTTGTGGGGACGTGGTGTGATCAAACCTATACAGGTCGAGGAAAATAAGTTCTTGAAAAGACTTCTATGTGTTCCGCAGAGTACTCCAAACTTGGTGGCCCATGAAGAACTGGGAGTACCTTACATAGACGACCAGTTAGTGCTGGGCCCCCTGACTCTCTGGCTACAGTGCTGGCTTAATCCGGACATACCCTTGACACAAGGTATACTTAGGGATTGCCTGGCTTTAGAGAACAGGATACGAATCCCTTGGTTTAAACACATCAAAAGGGGATTCGAATTAATCGGTAGGGGTTCTCTATTTTCCAAGCCTGAAACGATCCTCAAAAAGGATATTCTATTGGTTAAAACCCTTTTTTTGAAATTTAGGACGCAAGAAAGGGAAGGGAACGAGCTTAACAAACCCAGTGTCCGGGCATATCTCACCTTAAAAACTACCCCAACTGTTGAGCCGTATTTAAAGTCTTCTCTTACAATCCCCGAAAATGTTTTACTAACTAGGTTTAGATGTAACACATACCACCTCTTATTGGCTAGACCCAGAATGGGTTATTCGGGACAGATGCTACCTGCTTATGACTGTGATGGACATTCACCACAAAATTTAGAACACTTCATGTTTTTTTGCAAATTTTATTTAGTTCCAAGGAAAACCTACCTGATACCTATTTTAAAGAAAATGAACTTTACCCAGGTTAAACCCGCCCTAATGTTTTTACAATTACTGCATACGGATTGTATATATTTTATTGTCCGTTTTTTAAAATCTACACTAAAATCAAGAGCGGATATGGATTGTTAAATCTGTCAAGGGAACTTTATTTTCCTTATTTTTTACAAACTTTTGGCGTGTATCTTAAATTTGTATGTATGTGACTTTTTATGAATTTACACTCTAAATTTGAAATAAAGTATCTTTTGATTTGATTTGATAGGAAACTATACCACCAATTTAGGGTGGGATCTCTTCCCACCAATTTGTTTGCTAGGAAGTGGAACGCTTCGAATAACAGCAAATGTTCATTTTGCCCCACTTTGAATGAATCATTGGCACATATTTTATTTGCTTGCCCAGCCTATAAAATACCTAGACACAGATGGTTAAAACCCATCTGTTTAATTATTGGGACCAGGCTAAGTAGCGAAGCCTTTAGGATTTTAAAAACCGTTACGAATGAATCCATTGTAATTGCTGTCGCTAAATTTTTAAGCTGGACTTGGACTATACGTGCCAAGGAGAGGAGGCATTGTTAGCCCTTACTCGTGCATTTCAATGGGGGCATATAACGAAATGGCTTATGTTTACCCAATAGTAGGGCATCCAATATGGATGCATATTTATAGGAATATATGTCTGCTATTTTAATTTTGGTGGGAGTCATTCCTTCTTTTTAAGTTTTTTTTTGGTGAATTCTACTATTTATTAATTTTAAATTTGTTATCTGTGGACCGTGATTCCTTGTCCTTACCCCATGTGTATATTTTTTGCTAAAACGCCCATGATGAATTTTATAATATCTGTAATAGTTATATTTGGTTGTATTATTGAGGTCTAAATTTTGTTTTAAATGGCATTGTCTTTTATGAATTTTATTCTAAATAAAGACTTAATGATGATGATCGGGTCCATTAATCACTATGACAAATAAACAGTAATCTCTTGCAGGACAAAAATAGCAGTTGTATATGGTGGAGATCGTAAATAATAGAAAAGAAGGGAAAAAAGCTACAGTGGAAAGAGTACGTCTCAGTGTTTCACTTTTGTATCACAGATATCAAATTCCAGAAGAAATGGACATTAAGGGTTTGAATAATGTATGTGGAGACTACAAACCTACAATCATGAGGAAAACATTTCATAAGAGTTAATGCAGTTATTGAATTCGGGTGCATATAAGGGCAGCAGTCTAGCCGTAAATATTATATCATTCAAATGGAGTCTCTTTTGTTGTTGTTTTAACAACCATGAGGGTACACTTAATGAGATGCGTTGGCATTTAATTCAATCATTGGACTCGTCTGTATATTCCTTTGCAGCAGGGCCTGTGATTTCCGAACTTTACATTTCTAGTTCGATATTCACTAAGACCATACACTCGTCAAAACATTGTAATATAGCATATTTTCCCCAATATGTTCTTCACTGCATTATTACGACTGCAGGGTGCATCTTTTAATGTGCTTTCGTTTATTCAGCTTATTTACCCACACCTGCAACTTGCAGTCTTTTTCATTTACACCTCTAGATCTTTCATAGATGTGGCATACGGAAACTATGCCATCTGCAAACTTGAACAGGGAGCCCAGGTGAAATGCCAAAGTTTACGCCTGGGTAAAGTAACACCTGTTAACGTTTTTAAACATCTTGGTTCCCAGCAGTGCGCAATTTGTGGGGAAAAAACACAGGTACGGGGATTTCTTAGGGAGCCTGTCACTGGTGCTGCCAACTACTGGGATGAAGCATCCCAAGGCTGCCAAGTTTTGCTTATCCTGTCTGCCTCCTTCTTACACCACTCTACACTTTCTGTCTCTTTATCTCACTCTTGCTGGTTCTTTCCATCCCTGCTTTCACCCACTGTCACTGTTATCCTATCTTTCTTTTCCTCCTTTTTACCTTTTCTGCGTTTCTCTCTCTTGGTATGTGTCAATATCTTTTTTGTTTTAATTAATGCTTTTAAAAAAAAAAACATTGCTTCATAATTACAGAGCATAGGGGTTTACACACATCAGCAAAAGAGCACACTTAATAAAATCATCATAAGAAAAATCCATACAAATATTAAAAAAATTGAATGACAGAGATTAAATAGTACCATATCTACAAATTTCATGACATTGTAGGTGTAAAACTTCAGGCACACAATCAAATACATCGGGGATCAAAACCATAGCCTCTGATCATTTCTTATATCATCCCAACTGTCGACGCCAAAATAAATAAGATAAAACAGAGCCTGGTACACAGCGAATATTCAAAATTAATTTTGATATAGCCAGACTCCCTATCAGTATTATATAATAAATCTTGGGACCAGTGAATCCCAGAGTCTTTCACTGGGTACTACTACACAATGAGACATACATAGTGCATCTAATTCTTAAAGTGCTTCAAAAGTGCATAGTGAAGCTAGTTAACAAAACCTAATCCAATCTAAAAGGGAATCCCAGATCTTTTACTCCATCGAATGTCCATCCGCCCATTGTGCTAGTACAACGCTGCCTCTAGATAAAAAATTGACAGTAAGCGTCCATTGATGGATGGAAGGAGGTTGCGGATCAAGCCATGCCGAAGCAATGCAAAGTTGGTACACAATCATGGCGATAAACACTAAACACTCCCCAGATCTGGTTCCCCCAATTTTCTGTACTCCAAAGAGCACAGTGTCTCGATTTCGAGGACAACCCCAAGAAATGTAGTGATCTCTCATGTAATTGCATCAAAACCAGGGCATGCACAAAACATATGTACCAAATGCAGGGCTTTCAGTGGGATGAAAAAACTGGGGGGTCTCTCAAAGGGGAGGGGTGTGAGAAAGTGCCATCTTCCTTGCATGGTATGCCCCCACTTTTTGCTGAATTGCTGAATGTACTTTGACTGAGTGTGCCCTGGACTCCTGCCAATCAGGTGCCCAGGGCCTATGTTCCTTCCCTAAAAAAACCTCAAACCCAAATTGGCAAACCCTGGCCACATGTCAGCCCCTGGTAAATGGTACCCTAGGTACCCAGGGCCTTGTGACCAGGGAAGGCCTCTAAGGGCTGCAGCACTCATTGTGCCACCCTTAGAGGCCCTGTACCCTAACACACACACACTGCCCTTGCAGGCTGAGTGTCTGGATACAAGACAAAACTAAGAGTCGACATGGCACACATCCCTGTGTGCCATACCCACCACCTATACTGCCCTGGCATACATCAGCCACCCCTCTAGCTGGGTGCCCTATGCCAGTGGTGTGGGCACAGGAGCATGAGCCCTGTGCCCCTGCAGTACCCAGGTCCATTCCTGGGCCCTGTAAGTGCAGTGCTGCCATTTAAGAGTACATGGTGCTGAGAGCTCGTCAAACACGAACTCCAGAGCACCATAATGGCAACACTGAAGACTGAGAAGTTTGGTATCAAACTTCTCAGCACATTAAACCCGCACTGATGCCAGTGTGGAATTTAATGTACCAAGCACCACAGAGAGCATCTTAGAGATGCCCCCTGAAACCTAACCTACAATCCATGTCTGGTCTGCGAGGCTGCCTAGGCTGCCACACAGCAGATATGTTGCTGGACCCCTGGGTAGGAGAGCCCCTGCTCTCCTGGGCCTGCAACAATGTACATCCTGGGCGAGGTGCTAGGTCTCCTCCTCCTGGGTGGACAGGGGGAAGCTTCAAAGGCATGCCGCCTCTGTGAGCTTCCCCAGGCCACTTGCAGCCCCCACTCTGGCGGGAAGCGTGGCCGGAAACCCCAAATAAGGACAGGGGATATGCCAGCCTGCCAACCCCACCCCTCAGGTGGGGGAGGCAAGATGAAGCACATCACCGGGCGCTCGCCATCTTGAAGATGGGAGGCCCTAACCAATCAGGACTAGGCTACTGCCTCCCTCCCACAGGAGAGTGGCAGAATAGGGGGTGTACCCACCCCAGGACAGGGACCCATTGGTCCCTGCCCTTTTCCTACCTGTAACGCCCCTAAATCTAGTATTTAGGGGCACCCTGAACCTTCCTTCCCCAGATTCCAGATTCCAAAATACAAAGAAGAGCAAAAAAAAAGAAGACCTGCCATGCAGCTGCTAAGAAGAGGAAGACACCAACTGCTTTGGCCCCATCCCTACCGGCCTGTCGACCCTCGAACCTGCTCCTGCTACATCCCGGCACCTCTTGTGGCCAGCAACCTCCCAAACCCCGGAGGACCTGGCTACCTTTTGTCTCTAAGCACCTGGGACTCCCATGAGCAGAGGCTCTGCTCAAAATCAGCTTCTAATCCATGGCATCAGCCCGGAACCGCGAACCCTGCACACTCTGCACCCGCCAAGCCTGGTCTGTGCCGGAGTGAAAAAAGACCACAAGGACGACCCCCCGGTGACTGTTACCCCGAGTCCGGCACCCAAGGACTTCCCTCGATGCTCCTGATGATGCCTGCAGCCACAGAACCAGGTACCCTCCCCAACCGCGATCAACAGAGGGTAAGATTTCCCGATACCAAAAGGCACTCCTGCACCTGGCGCACTGCGGCCCCCTGTGACCAACTCCCGGGTACCTACCTATCCTCCAACTACCCAACTTACCTCTTGAAGTGGTGGTGGCACCTGAAGAATCTTTGTCCCGAGCTTGCAGCCTTTTTCCAACCAGGAGCTTTCCCATTGAAATCAATTGAGCGCCCGAAGGCTCAAAAGCACCCTACACCCAGCCGCCCGAGTGGCCCTGGCAGTGTAACCTCTACATCTATCTACTTCCCCATTTGCCCTGAGCAAGTGACCAGGAGCACAGCTCCCACAGCCGCGTGGCCTGCTAGTCAGCAGCCACCAACCAAGGCCCCCTTGCCTCCCATAGGATAACATTGGGCCTAACTCACTCTGCACCCGGCTGCCCCTGCGCCGCTGAGGGTGTAACAACTGTACCTACCTGACCCTGGGAGACCCCGGAGTCTGTGCACAGAACCTTAACTTTGCCAGTCGAGTACTTACCCAACAGCCGATAACTCAATTTTCTCCATAGGGTAACATTGACTAGTTTCTTCTGAAATTTCTTCCAAGTGTTGAGTTTCTAAAACTTAAAATATTCACCAAAAATCAGCCGAGTAACGAAAACGAAAATACTCACCTGCTTTTAGGAGAGATCCCAGTGCTGGATCGTGGTGCCCAGCACTGACCCTGAAAAATATTCACAACCGTACTTACCAGTAACCCAATTTTCTTCCCTAGTAAACCATTGACTGTTTTTCGGTGAAATTTCTTCTATGTGTCGATTTTTGCAAACTTTAAATATTCTTTAAAAATCGTGCTAACCGTGAAAACACAATTACTTACCTGTTTTAGATAGAGATCCCAGTACTGAGTCTAGGAGCCCAGTACTGGATTACAAAAGTAACGAGAACCTACTTTACCTGCAACTTTAATTTTCTTCCATTGACTGCTTTTCTATGAAATTTCTTCTAAGTGTCAACTTTTAAAATAGCTAAATATTTCCTAAAAATCACAACAGTAACTAAGTCGACTTTTATCACTTGTTTCTACGGACTGTCCCAGGACTGAATCTAGGATCCAGTCCTGGAGTTGCAAAAGTAATCCTGAATGTAATCTATTGCAAATAACTTAAAATTTCCATTGAGCTCAATGCATTATTGTGTTTGAAATTGTGTTGCCTATTGCAACAACCTGTAACCAGTATTTACAAAAGTCAATTGCATATTGCAAAAGTATTTACCTAAAGCATCTCATTCTGAGAAAGTATATTTTAATACCTATTGTTGGTTCTAAAATAAAACAAACATATATTTTTTTATATAAACCATTGGCCTAGAGTTCAGTTATTGAGTGTCTGAGACCATTTGCTGACTGAGTGTGTACAGCAAATGCTTTACACTGTCCTCTGATACTGCCCTACTGCTCGACCAAGCTACCACTTTAGAGAGTAAGGTTATATCTAACTTTAGCCTCTGCCAAACCTCTGGGGACTGTGGACTCTGCACACACTGTACCTATTTGGGAACAGTATATACAGAGCCACTTTCTCACACGTGGTCAATGTAATTAAGGGCGTGGCATTAAATAAAGCATAAACTAAAAATCTGTGCTTAGCATAGTGTGCCGCCTGACATGTATTTTGCTGTTTCTGCATCTAGATATATGATACAACACATAACATCATACCTACAACAAGGCAGGACAATTGGCTTTGTCAATGGTTGTTAGTTGCATAAGATAAATAATCAGCAACTATGGCTTGTTGTATATTATATTGAAAAAGCTTCCACTTAAAACCCTGCTGACACCACAAGGATATTGCTGTTCCTGAGTTTCAAAAAGAGAAGGGAAATCCAGAGAGAAAAAGACTCTTTAAATGATTTCCCTTCCCCTACAATGCTCACCTGGCATGACGTCATGCCGTAACTTCTCCACTAGTGAAAAGTGACCAGTGTGAGCACGCGCACCTCGATGTGCCTGCTGTCACTGCAGTCTGAAAAAAACGGACTGTGCTGTGCCAGGGCACAAAACAGAGCCCGATAGAGAACCGTTTCGAGGCCCCCTTAAGAAAACTGCCGGTGCTCAGACCCGGTGAGACCCGGACCACTTAAAGCCCTGACCAAATGTGCTTCAGAACATTGGCATCGTAGACAGTATTCCAGTAGTGCCCCCCATTTAGCAATTTGTGTCGGGTTGTGGCCTTGTTTTATGTTTTAGGCTGGTTATTATCAGATCCTGGTGGCGTTTTCCACTGATACAGGTCGGGTACAGCTTGAATAATTGCAGTTACTTATGAGCCCCTACTGTATTCGGGTTCATTGCTTACTTTAATTCTTATTAATTGCAGCCCACTCTCATCACCTAGCTGCTTCCTTGGTTAGCTATTTAAACTAACAGGCCACCCTATCGAATTGGTTACCCTTCGTTTACGGCCTAGATGTCGTGATTTTCATTGCCTTTCAATTAATGGACTTTAGTTCCCTCCTGCCAATTAGACTTAATGCAACGTGTTATTCTATTGTTCCGATGACTCTAGCCTCTTCTATCCTCCAGAACATCTCTGATGGTTTTTCAGTCAGTTGATCCTGCAACCTTATTTTCTTTTGTTTCACTTCACCTTGGCTTATGTAGCTCAGCGTATGCTTCACATGCATGCTGGTGTGCCACCGGCACCCCCACACATGATGCAGGTACCTTGTGAGGTCACGTTGTACAGCCTTTGAAGAGATGCATGATGACATCATGTCACCCTTGCATGGCTTGATTGATTGGGTTATCTAAGCAATAATAGGGTCCGTATTTATTATTCTTCTTTTTCCATCTCCCTTCCTCCTGGCCGTGCTTCTTCCTTTTCCTTCTCTTCTCGCTTCTAGCAGGTATTTTTCTCTCAGGCATAATTACTTATGTCCTGATGATGATCCCTACATCCTCTGAGGGGATTGAAACCTCGTCGACCATAGTACCATGACTCAGAGGAATGTCTGAGGCTAAAAGTTTTTTAACTTCTCTTTTGTTTGTTCTCCCACTCTATTGATGTGTTATTTTTAACTAAGTGAATGTCTTTAGTTTCCATTTGGACACCTTATATAGACCTTATTGTACCTCTAGGTATCATTTTTTGTGTTATTTTGCATGTAAGGGACCAATATTCCTTTAAAAATGGAGTGTGATAGGGGGTCAAAGACTGTTTTATAGTGCTGCGCCTGCAGACCCACGGTAAAGTGCAACTGAGCTTCAAAGACTCATAAAAACAGAGACCTGTGGATCCGAGTCTCTTCTGCCATTTACTGGTATGTTTCTCTAGATCATCCGGCATGGAGTAACTCAAACTCTCATAAATTTGATTAATCGTGTATTCCTCAGTCCCTGCTAGCAATTCCATCAATAGAGTTTTGGAGAATCCATTCTGACTACCACCTTTCCTGTACAAGAAATCACGAATCTGCAGGTATTTTAAAAAGTCTCTTTGATTTAAGTCAAAGTTGGCATGTAGCTCTTCAAATGTAGCCATCCTGGGCACTTGAAAAAATTCCCCTAGTTTTAGTTGCTTGTGCCTTCCCATCTTAGTATACAAGTATCATGAAAAATATCTTGGAGTAACGAGTTCCTCTGAAGAGGAGTGTAATGGTTAAACCTACCCAAGCCCATCTTTTTCTGCCAGACAGCCCAAATCTTAAAAGCTACCCATTCATCCTGAATTGCTGCCTGCCTATTCACTACCACTTGGGTTTTATTTCTGTTTAGTGAATAGCCTGATTGGTCACCAAATTTGGTGGCCTCTTCCATGACTTCCAACATTGCTGCTTTGGGATTTGTGGTTACAACTGTAATATAATTTGTGTAAGCTAGGATTTTTGTCTACCATCCATGTCGAGGCACAGGTACTATAGTGATATTAGATTCTAGCTTATGAATAAAAGGGTCGATGTATAATGAGAAAAGCAAGGGGGAACAAGGGCACCCTTGTCTAGTGCACCTCTCAATGTAGATTGGTCCCGATTGCCCCCCCTGCCATCATCTGCACCCACGCAACTAGTCTATAATATATTGATTGCACAGCCCATAACCTTCCTTAGATAATCCCAGGCAACCCTGTTGAATGCTTTTTTGTTTCCAACAGGGCTACAGCCATTAGCTCAGCTGATATGGCAGTTGCGTCAAAAAGCGTGATCACCCTTCGAATATGGTCTGAAGTACCCCTCCCAGAAATAAAGCCATGTTGTTTAATGGAGACCAGTCTCGTGATAATGCGGCCCAAGTGACCTGCTAGAACTTTGGAGTATAACTTAAAATTGTTTATTAGAGTAATTTGCCGGTATGATCCTGGCTCATGCAGAGCTTTCCCTTTAATTAGGAAAATAATAATGTTAGCAGAGCGTCATGATTCAGAGGCCCTTTGTCCTTTCTGCACTTGAAGAAAAAGTTAATCTGTGCACAGTCCCATAAACAAAACCTTATAAAACTCCAGCAAAATCTGATCAGTCCCTGTGGCCTTACCAGAAGGGGAATTTTTGAGTGCAGTCTCAGTTTCATCAAGGGAGAAATATGTACCCAAAGAATCTTGTTCTTCCTGATTGATCTGTCTGGGGACACTAATTTAATATTTCGTTTTATTTTCCCCTCTCCTGACAGACCCTGGGCTCTGTATAATCTTTACTAGTATTCCTAGTATTCCTGAAAAAACTTGGGGATGCAATTCCTAATTTCCGCGATATATCCTGCCACCACCTTCTGTGAGTATGAACCACTATGTCATGCCCCACACACTCATTAAACTCATATCATTCCTGCCTACTAGCCAAAAAATGTCCCTGCTGTCTTTTAGCTGTAATTTCATTAAGCTCAGACTTAATCATTGCTAACTGCTACTGCGCGATTAGGGGGTCTGTCCTTGCAGAAATCTCAGTGACAAGATGGGCTTCCGCAATACTACGTTTTGGATTAAATTCCTTGAGATGGTACTGAGTATGCTTCTGGCAGTTCAGGCTGAAACTAAGGGTTTCACCCCTTACCCTGGCTTTAAAAGCATCCCATACCATCCACATTGGGGAACTCCTTCTGTTACATTTAAGAACTCAGGAATCCAAGCATTCATGTGTGCAATATAATCTGGGACAGCTAAAAGACCTCTATCAAAAGACCAACTCCAGGCAGTCCCAACTTCCCCTACCAAAGCAGTTTCAATTACCAAAGGGTTGTAGTCAGACATAACTTGCAGTTATAATTATATTTGACACCCTTTCAGTAGATGAGGGTTTAAAAGAAAGTAATCTAGCCGGGCAAAAGAGCAATGGGGAAAGAAGATTAGGTGCACCCAGGATCTGGTGTCTTTAGCTTAATCCAGGCATCCACCAGGCCCAGCTCACTCTCCAAGCCCTGCAAAGCTCTAAAGATTCTTGGTTTGTGACCTGAATACATTCTGGATTTGTCACATGAAGAACCCCCAGATCCATTAATATTAAGATCCCCACAAAAACAGGCAGCGGGCCACGAGTGAAGCTCAAAAACAAAATAATCGAAGGTAGCAGGGTCATCTAAAAGTTGGTCATATACAGAGCATAGAGTGAAACAGCCAGGTTTATAACAGCACTCAGTGATTGCCCATTTGCTGTATTTGTCTGCAAAGCTGCACCTAAAAACACAAGTCTTGCTCTGTGCAAATATAGCAATGCCTCGAGTCTTAGAGTCCTAGGTAGTACACAATATTAATGTAAAGCCTAGTGCCTCAAACAAATTTTTACTAGCCCTTCCTATGTGTGTTTCCTGAAGGCAGTAAATGTCCATCTTTAAGGCTTTTAAATCCTGCACTACCCTTCTCATTTTAGCACCATTGTTCAGACCACAAATGTTAGTTGTGGAAATATGTAGCTTAAACATATGACTGATCACAATCAACAATCCTTCTGAAAACCACACTCATTACACACACAAACACATCCCTTGAAACTGACTTAGTGGCCAATTCATTGCAAACCATCATTTCACATCTTTAGTGCATCATTTGACCACCCTTTAACTCGTAAATTCCCTTTGTGAATACCAAAAGTTGTAAAGATAGACTTTTGTCTGAGTTTATCTTTGTGAATCGGGCCCAACGTCTACATTCAGTTCTAAGCTCAAGAGAAGCTTCGTTGGTGCTTAGCGCCAAATCAATCAAATACTCTTTGACCCGGATTTCATATGTAAATGTTCGAGTTTTGCCTTTGAAGATGGTTTTCTATTGGGCAGAGGTGAATAAAAATGCTTCTGCCCCAGCATCTTGAAGTGACTTAATGATCTGTCTTAGTCGCCATCTGTGTTCAACCATAATATGGCAGAAGAATGATTGTGTTGAGAGTCTGGACGAGCTTACTCAAATATAGCTTGCCTTAATAGGAAGTTCCCAAAATAGACCAGGACAGCTCTGGTTTTGGTTTCCTTTTCTTCAGTAAGGCAGCCCTGTTTCTTGGGCATAAGCGGGAATCTGTGAACTCTTTGGACCTCCGTCTCCCAATTCCATGAAGAGAACTCTGAAAAGGCACCATTGAGAAGATCCAACATGGACGTCCTGATGTCATTGCCCTCGGCCCCCTCCACTATCCAAGGAACCTTAGGTTATTACATCTTTGACCGTTTTCAAAGTCCTCGATTTTCCACATTATGTCAGAATCTGATACTCCTGGGATTCCACATGACCTTTGAAGGTCTCTGTCAGGCTGGCAGTAGCCGTATACTCCAGGAAGCTACTAACCTGCTGATCGACCGGCAGGAACGATGACGTGCAGGAATTCTCTCTTTCCCACAAGTGCAACCCCACGCTGATGAACCCAAACAAACACCAGTGCGTGGTAGAGGCACACAGGGGGAAAAAGAGAGGATCAACAAAGGAGAGATTGGGGTCAGCGTGGTTCTTCTATCAGCGAGCGGGAGGATCTGATGGAGTCACTCTCTTCACAGGCTGCAGTAAGGAGGAGACAAACAGAACATGTGTTTAGGGAAGAAAGTGCCACCTACCCACTACCTTCTTTCTCCCTCTAGAGGACTACTACGCACCTAAGGAGTACAGGAATCTAGAACCCCCAGTCATGGAGACCGTTAGCTTCACGGCCAATGAAATCGTGGATAGGGCGTTGTCTCTGGGTGCAGAGTCCTTTCTGGGTCCTTGCGAGTACGGTAGTTATCCTCACTACCGTGTTGGCGCAGGTGGTACAAACCGTGCCTATGTGTGCGCTAAAGATCCTCTCTGAAAGCAAAGGTCGGGTGTGAGCTGCGTAGCGCCAACGCTTCCTCGCGTTGGCTGCGCAGTACGCTGAATGTTAGGGAAACGCGGCCGAGGCACACGGAACACTCACGTTCCTCGGGTGAGTCTTTCGGAGCAAATGCAGTTACACCACTGCCTTGGTAATTGTCGTTAAACGGAGTGCTCCCGCTCCTCGCACGGCGTCCCACCTGATTACCTGGCCTTGGCGCCGCAGACAGGACTTGGAACCGGAGAATTCAAACGGGCTGTGTGACAACGGGCATCGGCATCGGGTCGCGGTTGTGGAATGTAGGCGAGGAGAGGTCCCAAGAGACCCAGCACCATCAGAAAAGAACTGTGCCAATTGCTGTCTCTCTCCTTTTACATTCTTGGGGGACCGTGCCAAACCTCTAAATGTTCATTGCAATTTTAATAGTATGAGTATGACTGATGTATGATTGAGAGTATGATGAGAGATTTGTTTTGCGCTATATTAGTGACGGGCTTATGTACATTTAAAAAATAAGTGTTTTCTGTTTTGCATATCACCAATTGAATATGTATGTGAAGTGTTTATAAAATAATGGATGTTATTTTCTAAAATAGATTCTATTGAATTGAAAAAAGTGGAAAAAATAAAAATGGTTATTAAATAATACTTTACTTTTGCTTAAATTTTCAATCAATTTATTATGGTTGGCAGGTGAGAACTTGTATAAGTTTCTGTTAAAGCAATATAGGTCCTGATAGAGTCTTTTCAGATTTCTTCTTTGATTCTTGGTGGACAACCACACATTGTCTCCCACCTGATACTCAGGTTCTGGTGCTCTCTTTCGATCAGCGTACAGTTTTTGTGTTTTTTGCGCTGTCTCTAAATGGAGCCTGGTCTCTTTGAGAATGGTTCGAAGGTGAGTATGGTGTTCTTGAATTGTGGGGTGTTTGGTGACCACAGGCCACTCGAACGGGAGAATGTTAGGGTGGAAACCGTAAAGACAAAAGAAAGGGGAACACCCTAGTGTGGCGTGTTCTGCGTTATTGTATGCGAACTCTGCTAACCATATTAAAGGGTACCACTCTATGGTGTTTTGAAGGGTAAAACAACGCAAGTACTGTTCTAGTGTCTGGTTCAGGCGTTCTGTTTTACCATCCGTCTGAGGATGATAACTCGTGGATAGACGGGCATCAATATTCATCGATTCACACAATTTTCTCCAAAAGTGTGAGGTGAATTGGGATCCTCTGTCTGTTATGAGTACCCTCGGAAGTCCGTGTGCTCTCACCACGTGTTGCAGGAATACCAGAGCCAATTCGCCCACTGTGGGAAGTCTTTTGAGAGGGATGAAGTGACCCATCTTTGTTAGGTGATCAATTATCACTAGCACGGTGGTATATCCTTCACAGGGCGGCATATCAACTACGAAATCCATCGATACCGTTTGCCATGGGGCTGGTGGGATAGGGATGGGACACAACAGCCCCACTGGTTTTGAATGGCTGGTTTTGCTCTGTGCACAGACGGCACAGTTCTTCAGATATTCTTTAGCATCCGTCCGTAAGGTGGACCACCAAAAGGACCTTTCTAGTCCTGCTATGGTCTTGTTTACCCCCAAATGGCCTCCTAGTGCGGAATCATGAATCCAAGTGATCGCTTGTTGTTGTTGTGCCTGCTGGGGTAGAAAAAGGGCATTGTTCTGGAACAGGAAATCCCCTTTTTTGTTTCTGTGGGCTGGGTCTGTTTGTATCCAGGCGTGGATGTTGAAGTCGGATAAGGACGCTTTCACAGCCTCAAGGTATTCGTCTGAAGAAGTGAGGGCAAGTAACTGGTGAGAAAAGGCCTTGTCGGGCAGGATAGACGGTTGCTCAGGGGGTATGCTCATCTCGGGGTGTGTGGGTTCCTCCATACGGGATAAGGCATCGGCCTTGCCGTTCTGGGGTCCAGGTCTATATTTGATAAGGAAGTCATAATCGGAGAAGAACAGGGACCAGCGTAACTGACGCGGGGTGAGGGCTCTGGCCGATTTCAGGAACAAAAGGTTTCTGTGGTCGGTGTACATCTCAACAGTATGACTTGCCCCTAGAAGATAGTGCCTCCACTCTTCACAAGCCCGTTTGATGGCCAGCAGCTCCTTATCCGTGATGGAGTAGTTCACCTCACTCGGGGATAGTTTCTTGGAATAATACGCCACCGGATGGAGTTGCCCCGTTTGTTGGTGTCGTTGGGACAACACTCCGCCTATGGCGTATTGTGACGCATCCGTCTCCACAACGAATGGCAGGTCAGAATTTGGGTGTAGTAGAATTGGAGCGGTTGTGAATCTTCTTTTTAACTCCTGAAAGGACTGTTCTGCCTCTTGGTCCCAGACAAAAGGTGTATTCTTTCAGCAGGAAACGAGATATGGGGTGTATCACCTTAGAGAAGTCTTTTATGAACCGCCGATAGTAATTGGCGAACCCCAGAAATCGTTGTACTGCCTTAACGTGACTTGGGGCTTTCCAAGAAGTGATTGCGTCCACTTTGGCGGTATCCATTTGAAAGCCTTGTGAATTGATGATGTACCCCAGGAAGGCCACTTCTTTTACATGGAATAAGCATTTTTCCAGCTTTGCGTATAAAGAATGGCGTTGAAGGCGGTTCAAAACTTCTTGCACATGGGTAATGTGTTCTTGCAAGGAGGACGAATAGATGAGTATATCATCTATGTAGACGATGCAGCAAACCTCCAGCAGGCCTCTGAGGACTTCATCCATAAAGAACTGGAATGCTGCTGGGGCATTGCATAGACCGAAGGGCATGACTTGATACTCGTAAAGACCAAACTTGGTTCGGAACGCAGTTTTCCATTCATCCCCAGATTTTACACGAACCAAATGGTATGCACCCCGAAGATCTAGTTTGGTGAATATTTGGGCCCCCTTGAGCTGGTCCAGCAGCACGGGAATCAACGGGAGAGGATATCGGTTCTTAATGGTTATCTTGTTGATGGCGCGATAATCGATGCAGGCTCTTAACTCGTCGCAGTCTTTTTTCGAAATAAAAAAGAGGGGAGAAGAGGCGGGCGATGGGGAATGGCGGATGAATCCTGACTCCAGATTCTCCTCCAGGTATTTCTTGAGGTAGCGGGCCTCTGGTTCAGTGAGTGCATACACTCGGCTGCAGGGGATGTCCGCTCCAGGGTGGAGATCGATCCGGCAATCGAAGGATCGGTGGGGAGGCAATTGGGTCGCCGTTTGTTTATCGAACACTGGTTGGTATTTCATATACACGTTGGGTAATGCGACAGCACAGCAATATTCAGGTTCTTCCCGGCCTTCAGCGAGGAAACTTGCTTGTGTTCTGGAACCGTTGTCCTCCAGCAAGGATTGCCTAGTACAGTGCTTTTTGCAATGATCAGATGTCAGGGATACCGTGCGCTCTGCCCATCGGACTACTGGGTCATGCAGCGTCAGCCACGGCATGCCTAAGATCAAGCGGAATTGAGGGGCGTCTATTAGGTCAAACCGCAGAACTTCATAGTGGTCTTCCCCTACCCTCATTTTCAGGGGTATGGTGTGATGTCTGACAGGTCCGGATGTTAAGGTCTTACCATCTACGGCTTTCACTATTTCGGGTATTGCCTTACTTTCGTATGGCACCCCAAACCGCCGAGCATATTGTAGATTCATGAAGTTTCCGGTTGCGCCTGAATCCAACAAGGCAGCCACGTCTAGAGGGTGGTTCTCGGTGATCCATACAGTCACGCACACATTGATGTGGGCTACGGCGGGTTGCATGGTGTTGGCTAGTGCTAGGGGGATCCGTGATAAACCTGTACCCATGGCAGTGATCCCTTCCTGTCGTGGGCTTTCTAGTTTTCCGGCTCCTGTGAAAAAGAAGCGGCTGGTACTTGTATGGAGCTGGGTCGTTCAGGGGCCTTGGCTCTCGCGCGACATTCCCTGATGAAATGCCCACTTTTCCCAAAGTAAAGACAAAGCTTCTGCTGCCTTCTTTTTTCCCTTTCTTCGGGGGTAAGAGGACCTCGCATTCCTCCAATCTGCATGGGTTCGCCGGTATCTGTGGTTTTCGGACGTTCCTCGGGGAGTGATCTCATCCTAGGAAGCGGGAAGCGAGTCTCACCTCGAGCCTTATCAGTCTTCCGCTCTTGCAAGCGATGTTCCAACTGTACTGTAAGATCAATCAGCTCCTCACAAGTCGGAGGCAGCTGAACCACTTGAGATAATACGTCTTTTAGCTCACCTCGAAGACCTTGGTAGAATAGGGTGGAACGTTTCTCGGTAGGCCAATCGGTTTCCACCACCAGTCTATTAAATGTGGTGATATACGACAGTAAATCCTGTGAGCCTTGTCTGAGGGTAAGCAATTCACGATCCAAGGATAGCATGTGAGATTTACGATCGAATAGTCTTCTCATTTCTGTACAAAAGTCTTGGAAATTGTGCAGCACCGGGTCGTTTCTTTCCATTAACGGAATGGTCCAGCTAGCCGCGTTGCCCCCCATGTACGACATCATGAAGGAGGTCTTTGCGGTATGTTCCTGGAAGATCGTCGGTTTACAGAGGACATGTAACCTGCATTGGTTAAGAAAAGTCTCAAATTTCTTTGGATCCCCGAAGAACCTTTCGGGGGGGGCTAATGGTATCCCATGAGTCGGGATGACATGCACTGTAGGAGCAGAATCCTGAGAAGCTTGTGACGTGCCAGGAGGGGAAAAGAACCCTGTACCAGAGGCACCACCCCCCAGTACCGGGGTTGTGCGTGTCGCAGGAGGGGGAAGGGTCCAATCTTTTATGTACGCGCTCTTACCAGGGCCTTGTCTAGTAATGCCTGCGACCTCCCTGTGCAAGGTACACATTTCTTTTTTCATTTCTTGGTTCTCTAACCGAGAAGCGTGTACTTCCTGTTGTAAAGCCGTAATGCTCTCCAACAGGGAGGACAACACGACATTGGAGTCCATCGTTCAGGCCGAGAAGTATACTTGGGCTTGACAATCTGTCAGGCTGGCAGTAGCCGTATACTCCAGGAAGCTACTAACCTGCTGATCGACCGGCAGGAACGATGACGTGCAGGAATTCTCTCTTTCCCACAAGTGCAACTCCACGCTGATGAACCCAAACAAACACCAGTGCGTGGTAGAGGCACACAGGGGGAAAAAGAGAGGATCAACAAAGGAGAGATTGGGGTCAGCGTGGTTCTTCTATCAGCGAGCGGGAGGATCTGATGGAGTCACTCTCTTCGCAGGCTGCAGTAAGGAGGAGACAAACAGAACATGGGTTTAGGGAAGAAAGTGCCACCTACCCACTACCTTCTTTCTCCCTCTAGAGGACTACTACGCACCTAAGGAGTACAGAAATCTAGAACCCCCAGTCATGGAGACCGTTAGCTTCACGGCCAATGAAATCGTGGATAGGGCGTTGTCTCTGGGTGCAGAGTCCTTTCTGGGTCCTTGCGAGTACGGTAGTTATCCTCACTACCGTGTTCGCGCAGGCGGTACAAACTGTGCCTATGTGTGTGCTAAAGATCCTCTCTGAAAGCAAAGGTCGGGTGTGAGCTGCGTAGCGCCAACGCTTCCTCGCGTTGGCTGCGCAGTACGCTGAATGTTAGGGAAACGCGGCCGAGGCACACGGAACACTCACGTTCCTCGGGTGAGTCTTTCGGAGCAAATGCAGTTACACCACTGCCTTGGTAATTGTCGTTAAACGGAGTGCTCCCGCTCCTCCCACGGCGTCCCACCTGATTACCTGGCCTTGGCGCCGCAGACAGGACTTGGAACCGGAGAATTCTAACGGGCTGTGTGACAACGGGCATCGGCATCGGGTCGCGGTTGTGGAATGTAGGCGAGCGCTAGTCCTCCAGCGGGGATTACCATCCGCTAAGCGCTGTCTTCGGGAACTTCCAATGGATTGTCAAGCACCGTTCCTTCAGAGGGGGAGGGTCTTATAGCGGCGGTCATGTGATCGACACCGCTTCCTGTGCTCTGGCGTTCGGCGTCCCAATGTCTTCTGGGAACTGTAGTTCGACTTTGGCTGCCGCTTCTTCTACTTGCAGCAAGGTAACAGCTGGGGGCACCGGTCTTCCTTCCGGCCGTCAGGTGTCTCGCGAGGATCATGACAGTCTCTACATCAGATTTCACTGCAATCGTTCTCTCTTCAACAGCTTTGAGACTTTCCTTGATCTCCACACACGTTTCTGTAACTTTCTTGAAAGCTCCCTGCAACTGCTTAGTTGCCATCCAGGCCCTTCATCTGTCAGCATTAGTTTCTGCCTGGTGTTGCTTTACGGAGCCATATATATGTTTTAGTGTAGATTCTTCAGCATCACCGCTAGTAGCTAATATGCTCTTTTCTTCAACTGATGACGCAACTGTGGGGTCGCCATCTGGATCCATTTGCTGCTTGGATGAATAATCCCAATTCAGAGCAGCACCCCCCGCCTGAGGACCCCTTTCCCCCACTCTTGCAGATTCTGCCATCTTCTCCTTTGATTTCTTTCAGCGTCTTCGCCACCTTACATCCAACGCTTGAGCATTAAAGAGGCTGCTTTCAGTGTCTGCAGATAGAGAAGCAATGGAATCATCCTTGTTCGTGCTGGGACTAAGGCAAGTAGATTCTGAACCCTCTGTGAGGGAGTAGAATTTATCCCCCCATCTCGAGAATTATTAAGATTTTTTCCAAGCCCGAGCCATTGGTACAGAAAGCGGGTTTAGAGGAGCCCTTGAATGTAAAGCCTGCCGGTCCAGACTCTAGGGTCACACCGGTCACCCCATGTTATCCTCAGTGAAGTAGGTACCCTTATTGATTTCAGGCTCCTGTACCTGACCACCTTTGTGTTGGTGGCTTGGGAGACCCACGCTGCCTGTAACTGAGGACAAGTCTCTCAAATCTGAAGAGTAGTCCCCAGACAGCTCAAATGCACTCTCTGCCCCCGATTTCGCTTCAAGAGTGCTGTGTTCTTGTGGGGCCACATCATGTTGAGCAACTCCAGTTCCGTCCATTAAAAGGGGCTGAGGAACTCCCCTTTTCACGGTTGATACGGTACTTCCACTGCAGGTAGAGGGGTTACTTTAATGGAGGTAGTGCTTGAGGAAAAAAACTCAGTAATAGCAACCTGCGGAGCCTCCTGATGTGAGTGGACTGCATAATCTATGCCAGCAGCTCTCTTCCCCGTCAATCTAGGTAAATCAGTAACACTTTTGCTGTGGCCAGAACCATTTATCCTGCCTCTAATCCCGCTGCTAGCCCAGTCTTGTTTATGGCTTGCTGCAATCGGAATGTCATTAGGGGTAAAATGTTCATTAGGCAAGCATCTGAATGTGGGCATTTGAATGTATGGGATGAGGGTGGTTGGCACTGCGGGGAAGGCAGTTGGCAAAGACAGTCGGGTTGCTGATGCTGGGTCTGAGTATGTGAATAAAGCAAATGAAAACCTCCATTCATGTAGACCCATACTGGTATTGTATTGTAATTGCATTTATATAGTGCTTACTACCCCTGATGAGGCGTCTAAGTGTTTTTTCTGCGAGTAGCACGCTACAATAGAACCCAAGAAGGATTACTGTTGAATTAGTATAGTGAAATATGAAAGTAATTTGAGAGGTGGATAGGTTAGTCAGTTATTTGGATTCAGAAGGATAGCGGAGGGATTGAAGAGGGAAAAAGGTATGCATTTATATAGCGCTTGTCACCTTTGATGGGGTGTTGACGCACTTTTTTTGGGGATGAGTAGCACGCTACTCCGGAACCCATAAAGGATTAGTGGTGAATTAGATAGTGAAATATGCAAGTAATTTGAGTGGTGGATATTAGTCAGTTATTTGGATTGAGAAGGATAGTGGAGGGATAGAAGAGGGAAAAAAGGTTTGCATTTATATGGCGCTTGTTACCCCTAATGGAGTGTTGAAGCACTTTCTTGGTGAGTAGCTCGCTACTCCGGAACCCATAAGGATTAGTGGTGAATTAGTATAGTGAGATATAAAAGTAATTTGAGTGGTGGAAATTATTCAGTTATTTGGATTGAGAATGATAGCGGAGGGATAGAAGAGGGAAAAAGGTTTGCATTTATATAGCGCTTGTTACCCCTGTTGTGGTGTTGAAGTGCTTTTTTGGCGAGCAGCACGCTACTCCGGAACCCATTAAAGGATTAGTGTTGAATTAGTATCAAGAAATATGAAAGTAATTTGAATGGTGGATGATATGTTAGTTGGTTATTTGGATTGAGAAGGGTAGCAGAGGGATAGAAGAGGGAAAGAGGTTTGCATATATATATATGTAGCACTTGTTACCCCTGATGGGGTGTTGATGCACTTTTTCGGCGAGTAGGGCGCTACTCTAGAACCCATAAAGGATTAGTGGTGAATTAGTATGGTGAAATATGAAAGTCATTTGAGTGGGGGATGTTAGTCAGTTATTTGGATTGAGAAAGATTGGGGAGGCATAGAAGAGGGAAAAGGGTTGCATTTATATAGTGCTTGCTACCCCTAATGAGGTGTTGAAGTACTTTTTTCGGCGAGTGGTACGCTACTCAGAACCCATAAAGGATTACTGGTGAATTAGTACACTGAAATATGAAATTTGATAAGTGGACATCTTATTCTGTTATTTTGATTGAAAAGGATAGTGGAGGGATAGAAGAGTGAAGGATTTAGAGATTTTTTTTTCTGGACGTCATAGCAGTAGTGGGAGGCTTGGGATGAGTAAAAAGGGATGTGGAAGAGAAGAGTCAGAGGGAAGAGTTTAGAAAGGCTTGTTTTGGGGGATCAGTATAATAAAAAAGGTGTCAGATGGTGCAAGGAGGGTTAGAGTAGGGGAGATTCTAGAAAGGGCTATTTGGGGGACATACGTGGTATGGGGTTTGAGATGAATGAGAGAGTGGATGCAGAGGATATATTGATAGAGGTATCGGATGAGGAATATGGTAGTGCATTTGAAAGAGTAGTAGAAAGAGGTTGGAGATGAGTCAGAGAGTTGAGGTAGAAGATATATTAAGAGAGGTGTAGGGTGAGAAATAGGGTAGTGCATTGGATATGCTGAATTAGAAGAAAGTAATAAATATATAGATCCAGAAGTACATGGAAAGTTTATAGATGCATAAAGGAAGTAAGTATATGTAAATTAAATATATTGATAGAAGTATAGGGTGAGAAATAGGGTAGTGCATTTTGTTTTAGGAAAGTAATAAATACATAGATCCATGTACATGGAAGGTATATAGATGCATTAAGGAAGGAAGTATAAGTAGATTAAAGATGCATTCAATAAACTCTGGTTTTCAAGTGTTGTACTTAAAAATGTATTTATTCATTTTTTTTGTAATTTATATTTTTTTTAAGCAAACATAATTATTCGACATGTTTATACAAAGCAATACACTACACATGTATAGGCACATATCTATAGCACAAATAAATGCTTATATACAGAGGGATATGCTATATATTTCTGTTTGCGTATGGTGCTTATGTGGGGAAGAGCCAATTCTTGAGTAGTTTTCTGAAGATAAGGTGGTTGTCGGTGGATCATATGTTGGGGATAAAGAGTTCCATATTTTGGCTGCTTGAACAGTTACAGATGTGCCACCCATGTTTTTTTTCTTGTATCTTGGGATTTTGAGGTGAGGTGCCACTCTAGAGCGGAGGTTCCTATGATAATTGTGTTTGGTGATTTTATTCCTGATGAAGAGTGGTCCCATTCCATGTATCGCTTTGTGGGTGATACAAAGCAGCTTGAACGTGGATCCTCTTGCAACCAACGGTAACCAATGCAGGGCTTTCATGGCAGGGGAGATGTGGTCTCGCGGTTTGATATGCAAGAGTAGTCTGGCAGCTGAGTTCTGAATCCATTGTAGTCTTTTCATAGTCCTTAAAGGTGATCCGTGGTAGAGGCTATTGACGTAATCGAGTTTGGACAGAACAAGGGAGATGGTAGCTTGGACCATGTGTAGAAATTCCAAATGGGGGAAGGTTTGTCACGGAGTTTTTATAGTAACAAAGCTTGATCTTGCAAGTTTGTCCACTTGGGCATTCATCGACAGCTTGGAGTCCATGGTCATTCCGAGGTTTCTTACTTCCTTCAATACTTTAGGTGGTGATCCCAGGCGGCAAGCGAGTCATAATGTTTCCAATCGCCACACATGAGTATTTCCATTTTGGAAGCATTCAATTTGAGATGGCTCCACGTCATCCATTGATCCACGGCTCTGAGACAACTGAAAATTGACGAGTTTACAATGTCTTTGGGCCATTTCTGTTGAAGGAGTATTTGTGTGCCATCTGCATAGTTATAGCACGTGAGGTGAAATTGCTTGATCAGTAACAGTAATGACTTCATTTACATGTAGAAATGCATGGGTGAGATGATAGAGCCTTGAGAGACTCCAGCTTTTGTGGAGTACGGTTTGGACGAGAAAGATGGGGTATGGATGACATTAGTTCTGTTTTGAAGGTAGGACGTGACCCAGTCTAAAGCAGTCCCCTCTATGTTGGCTTCGTAGAGTCTTTGTACCAGAGTGTCATGGTCAACCGTGTTAAAGGCAGCCAAGAGGTCCAAGAGGAGTAGCGCAGCAACCCGGTTGCGGTCAACTGTGTTCTTCAGGTCATCCCAGATGGCAAGGAGGGCAGATTCTATGCCTCTTCCCAGACGGAATCCCATTTGGAAGTCTGAAAGTATGGTATTGTCTTCAATGAATTGTGACATCTGGGCGAACGCTGCTCTTTCTATCAGTTTGCACAGGAAAGGTCCATTTGTAATGGGTCTGTAGTTGTCAGGGTTCAGCGGGTCCAAGTTTGTTTTCTTCAGTAAATGTATGTATGACTTTTTGAGTTCTTCTGGAAATATTTCGGTAGTTAAGGAATCGTTGATGATTCTTCTTACTTGATTGGCATCAGAGTTTGTTAGAAGATTTGTCTTGAAAGTTTGCGGTGGACACGGTTTAGAAGGGCTGCCGGCAGGCCTGTTTGCTCTGACCAGGTCCATAAATTCATCATGTGAAATGTGTTGGAAGGAACGGAGAGGCTGAGTTAGATTATTCTTGGATTGTTGTTTTGTAAAAGGGTTAGTTCTGGTGCTTTGTCTCTGTTTTAAGTATGAGTCCAACGTGTCTGCTTTGTCCCTGCAATTATTTGCCAGTTTGTCTGTGAAATCTTGAGTAACAGGATGAGTTCCTTCTAGGAAATTTGGCTTATGAAATTCATTGAGTATTTTATAGAATTCTTTATTTGCACATTTAACATTTTGATTTCTTTCTGAATAGTAACATTTCTTTGCTTTTTTGATAGCTGACTTGCATAATCTGTTATTTTTCTATAGGTGAAGTTTGTCTTGTTTGTTTTTAGTTTTGAGCCAGGCATGTTGCAGCTTTCTAATTTGTAGTTTTATGTCTTTTATCTCTGTATTTCTCCAAGGTGCTTGTTTTCTTTTGTTCTGTTGTGTGGTTTTGAGTGGTATCAGGATATCAAATGCTTCCTGTAGCCACTCATATAATTTTTTAACAGAATTTATTGTTTCCAGATCTGTACTGGATGTAAGTTGTGTTTCTAAGTGTTCCAAATTGAATTTGTTCCACGGGCAATAGGTGGCTGCTCATATGGTGGTTTTAGGTGAGTCACTTAGTGTTGTTTTATGTTGGAAAGCAAGCAAATGGTGGTCTGACCATGTGACCGGAGTTACAGTTTGAAAGGTAACTAGTTGCATGTTAGCAAAAATGACATTTAGGATATGTCCAGCGATGTGTGTGGGTTTGTGGACAATCTGATGCAGGTTCGGTGCTTTTAGGCCATTGATTATTATTTTTGGATGGGTCATATTGGGTTTGCCAAACCAAATGTTGAGTTCACCCAGAACGCATAGGTTGGAGTGTATTGTTATCAAGTTTGAAACTGTGTCTAGAAGTGCGTCTGGGAATGTCGCCTTGCTAGTTGGAGGTCTGTAAAGGAGCAGTAAGTTATAGGAGGAAGGTGGTATAGGATTGCATCTTGTGAGAAGAGCCTCACAATTCTTTATGGCGATGTTGTCAACTTTAGTGATATGTAATGTTTGCCTGAACAGCTAGACCACCTCTCTTTTTGCATTTACAATTTTGGGTGATTGTTTGATAGTCTAGTCTTGAGGAATGGGTTCATGCAGGACTGGAGTCATATCATCGCCCAACCATGATTCATTTATGAATAGTATGTCTGGTTTTGCATCGGTGAGAAGGTCGAAGATGTGATGTTTGTTTTTAGAGGGTGATCGAGCATTTATTGGTGGAAAGTTTAGAAAATGTGCTATGGTGACAGTGAGACTTAGTTTTGTAGAAGAGTGATCAGTGTTGTGTGGGTTAGTAGCAGGTGTGTTTTTAGTGCTGGTATTATCAGTGTTAGGATAGCAATTGTGTAGATGTTCTGTAATTTGTTCCTTGTCCAGTAGGCTAAAAAGTCATTTTGATGAGTCTGCATGCGTAGGTGGTGGAGACGGTATTTGAGAGTGAGTTGGTGTGCTGTGTTGTTTTTGTGGTGTAACCTTGTTGTGCAGTAGACATGGAGAAGGAAAGTTGTAATGTGTGGCACATTGCTTATATTGTTTGTGTATGTTCAGGACGGAAGGCTATGAGTCAGTGGTGGTGGTGCAGCATGTGGGTCATGTAGTAAGCTTCTAAATTGTCCAATGGATGCGAGGCGGTTAGAAGAGAGTTGCTGTGTTTCTGTATGAGTGTAAAGTCTGGTGGAAGAGAGAAAACTTTCGGCATTGTGGTTTGTTCCTTTGTGTAGTTTGAAAGGTGGGTGTATGATTGTATTTTGTGACTAAGTATTATGAGGTGTTGTGCTTGAGAGATTTTGTTATGCTGATGTGTGGGATATGTTTTGTTTTTGAGGAGTAGTGAAAAGAGTTGCTGATGTATTTGATTCATCAGATGGATTTGTTTGTATACCATTGTTTGCGAGTGTAATTTGTAAGGCAAAGGGTGTGGTGATGTGTTTGTGAGTAGAGTGTATGTTGTGTGTAGGAGGGGATAAAGTAGATTTAAGACTGATTGTTTTAGACCTGTTCGCTGCAAGAGTTAAAATGTGTGGTGCTGTGGTATGTAAGTGATGTGTTGTTGTGTTATTGTGGTAGAAAGAAGAGGAGGCTGTTGGTTGGACACATGATGGAAGGCTGAATATGGGTGCGTTAATGATAAAACTTTTAAAAGGTGTTCTGTTAAGAGTAATTAGAGTGGGGAGTCTGGATGGGTTGTAGTTAAGTATGGTATGGATTTTGGTTGTGTTTATGATGAGTGCATTGGTTAGTGGCATAGGATAGAGTTGTGTACTGTTCGTAGGTGATGGTGGAAATGTGTGGTAGTTGAGATGGAAGGATATATAGACGTGGTTTGTGTGGTTTTGCTGTGTATGCTGGTACATTGATTTGTGCATAGGGTTGGTTTGTAGTAAGTGTGTGGTGTACATTTGGTGTGGGTGTGTTACTCTGTTTGTGGATGGTGTAGGGTGGGTATTACTAAATGGGAAAATGGGCAGCGTTTCTGGCCCTAGTCCTGACCAGTCTCAAACAGGCTCAAACAGGCACCTGTCCTTGTCCTCTATGCCCTTAGCCTTGACGCCCAGGCTGAGATGCCCTAAGCCTTGGCCTTTTATAGCCCTAGTAGTCAGGTGGCCCCTTCAGCCAATGGGAACGCTAGCCCTAACTCTATCCAATCACAATACTAGCCCTAAACTCTAGAACCAATACGAGACCAGAACCTCACAGCCAATCTTAACCCTAGTCCAAGCACTCAATCAGGTACAAAACCCTGATCTCTACATCCAATAGAAGCCCTAGCCCTAGCTTTAGTCCCAACCCTAGTCCCAGCAACCAATTATACAGGAAACCCTAGTCCCTTCTTCTAATAAAACGCCTATCCCTAGTCTTAGTCCCACACCCACTCCAGCAACCAATCACACAAGAAGCCCTAACAGCTACTTCCAATAGAAGGCCTAGCCCTACCCTAGTCCCAACCCTAGTCCCAACAACCAATCACACAGGAAGCCCTAGTCCCTACTTCCAAGAAAAAGCCTAACCCTAGCCCTATTCCCAACCCTACATTGATTGAATCACACACCCAGAAACCAATCAGAACCCTCAAATTACCAACCAATGACAACACTAACCCTAATCCAATAGAAACACCAGATACAACCACCAATCAGTGCACACATGTAGCAACCAATAGCAAACTATAAAAGGTCCCAGCGACCTCAGACAAGGTTTGCTCGCCTGGTAGTTGGAAGATGCTCCTCTATTCTGAATCTCCTAGGAGACAGACAGGCTCAATCCACACTTTGGACTTATGCAGGTAAGGGCCTAGCAAACTCTGTCCTCTAACAATACTGTTTGTATAAAACTTTTCTCACTCTCTTAGCCAAAAAATGAAGCGCACAACCTCTTTAAAACACAGATTAAACACCTCACATCAGATTACTGCTGTCTCAGACCACCCTCCGATTTAGAATATCCCTGTTGCTAGGGGGGAGTGGAAGGTGGGCTGGTTTTGCTCATTTGCTAACACAAAATGGAAGTTGGGCATTTCCGACTTAACATACAGGTCTTAGCACAGAGCAAAGGAGAAATTTGGAGAGAAAAGCTGATAGTCACAGGGAATGTCAGTGAAAAACTACAAAGTTTGGACTGCAAATCCCACAATTCAACAAGTTAAATGTAAACAGTCATGGACCAGTAAAAACCACATGTTTAAACACAAAACAGGATTACATTGTGCAATCAAGGGAAGGTTAAAACTACAATTTTTAAACTGTAACAACCAAAAACAGAGACAGTTAAATACAAAATTATAACAAGTGGCGACGCGTGGCTCAGACCCTATGAACCCACATGATAACGTATGGTCAAACCAAGAACTGTAAGACTGTTTTAATTTATCTACATGGTGCAGTGGTTGTAAGCACCGGCATTTCCAGTTATTAAGGCATCAGCGTAAAATGATTACGTACTGTTAAGCGGAGCATAGACAATTATTTACTGGGAGTCTGTACCATTTATTCAGCTCCCGGAGCAACCATTGGTCCCGTGCTCTACCTGCAGTCCTCTCGAGGCACAGGAGGTTAGTGTTTCGCGTGCCCCTGTGTGTCATCACTAGAACGCACCTTGATTGAGGCATCCTGGGTTCTAACCAAGAAGAGGGACTCATGCACGTCACTGTGCATCATGGCAACCATCTTGTTTTGGGAAAGAACCTGTGATACGCACACCTTCATCACAGCGTCCTTCCTTTGTGTATTTTTGTGGCTGTACGTGTGCAACCAGCCGGCAACAGCAGATGTAACCTCAGGGCGCACTGTGATACGCACAAGAGTTTACTTGCGTTTCACTCTGACTACATGACCATGCAGCGTTACAGATGAGTGCATTCCTTAGCATAACAGCAACAGCTTGTGAAGTCACAAGGTGCACGGTGATAAGCACACATTTTTAATTGCATGTCACTGTAACCAAGTGACCACGCCACTTCAGAGCAGCAGCTTTAATGGTGATGCGCTTACCTTACGCTCACCCTATTGTTTGTCACTGGAATTAGGTTGTGCTAATTAATGGTAGATCTCAGACATTATGTATCATGTTGGCAGTCGGTGGTACGCACAGCTAAAGCATAACCTGGATCCATTAGAGCACATCCTGGTTTAAGCCCACATTCCGATGCTTGCCTACTGAACATTCTACCACTGATAACGTTTCCATGGCAACAAGCCGTAAACACAACACATCTTCTCCCTTTAATTTAAGAAAGAAAACAAATACATTCCCCATACAATAAACAAGTAAAGATGTCACAACAATATGAGAAAATAAACAATGGAAAATGTGTACATTTACGGGATAAACTATACAACATTAGACACCATCATAACAAAATCATCAAGGCTTCTAGGTTTCACAGCTGGTCTTCCAGACCTAGACATTCTAGCCTCTGTGCTTGGTAATCCCTCGCATCCAGGTTCCCCAGAACTCCCTGCAGTGGAAGCTTGACAACTCCTGGGTAATGTTGTATCACTACCTTCAGTCGTGAAATGTTTGAGATATGTATCAACATATACGCTTTCTGGATCTATATCCTCAATCCAATCATAGCTCCTGGCTATCAATTAGCATTCCCTTCTTTTTTGTATACTCACTATTTCTTATAACCGCCTTACATGTTGACAATCTTTTTGCATGCCAGCCCTTGCCAACACTTAGCAGTGATGAGTTGCACGAAATTTTCTCCACCCTCAATGGTTCTGAAAATGTACTCTCACTCTGTTTCGGACAACTCCTCTTCCCAGTTCATGTTGTTACTGTTGGCCAATTCGATAAATTCTGGAACCAGTGATTAATACGAAGCCCCTCCTCATGCCGCACTGCTGCCAAAACCCTTGCCTCTTCGCTCCTAGATCCAAAACTACCAGGAGTCAGGAGAGAGTTGACCAGCGGGGACACTACACATTCCCCATCTTGCTTCCTCCTGCATGGGTCAATGTTAGATTATGAAAAGTACGTCCTGGTCCCCAAAAATAAATGCTGGTGCTCTCTACAAGCATCTTGCCTCTTACGACTAGGGCAAAGGAAAGAAACCATAAATGAGTATATGCATATCTTCCCCTTTTAGCCTAAGAAGTTAATGTAAAAATAAATCAACCAAAACATAAGCCAACAATAGGAATGTTTCAGTTGTACACTCACTAGGCAGAGGGAGGTTTATAATCACAAATAATTCATCAAGGGAACTGCAGCTCAGAAACAGAGAATTGATTTACACAGTGCATGATAGGCTTGGTCGAAATGCAATCTGAAAACAATATACTACATAAATGTAACAGCAATCACGTTAGTAGGGCTAAGCCCAGCACATCCCACGCTTTTAATCACAGATCATTTTAGAAATTGGTCTATAAGATCAATTCTTAAATACTGCAGTGGACAAAGTAATGAATGGAAGGTTGTCTAAAAATAATTACTCATACACATACGTTGTATAGTTTCATCAATAAATTGGGTGACCGTGTAGGGATTGTAAGTTAAGACAGGGAACTAGAAAGAGAGGAAGCACCCGGCTAATATTAATAAAAGAGTCAAAACAAGAATGTATCTGCTCTAATGGTAGGCCGATTAAATGATCTGACCATGTTTTCTATGGTGGCTCCATGAAAGTGACTGAAATAGATATTGATCTAACATATATGAATGAGCTTCTGCAAAGTCTTCAAGTTTTCATTACGAAACAAACCAGTGGATGGTTAGTTTTCGAAAGCATCAAAGATATGAAAATAAAGTTAAAATAACAATGATAATGTTAATCAAGAACACAACAATGAAGTGCAAAACATATAATTATCGGCCCTGGCAAAGTGCAGCCGAGCTGTTTGCCATGGCCGGTTTCAGACGATTTTGTTACAGAGGCAGATATTGCAGCTATGCTGCAAAAGAGGCCCTGTAACAAAAAACGGCCCCCAGGGGCCCAAAACCTCCCCCCGCCCTGGCGGCCCACTGGGAAAATGCCTGGTGTCCGCTACAGCCAGTCCGGCACTGGTCGTGAAAAAATAACTACTGAGAGCCAGACAAGTGCAAGAGTGGGCGAGCGGTACAAGGCTGTATATGTGCTATTATGTTTTAATTTTAATATGATGAGAAGACGGGCCAGTACATGTCAAATGTGAAAGGTGACTATGTTATATATTTTTGTTGTACCAAGTTCAGTCATACTTTTGGAGCATGATGTAAAATTAGGAGTCAGATAGTGAGAGAAGCTTGTAACATCAATATATCATTTGTTTGCTCCAGCTTATTATACTTGTCATCCTTGTGTCCCCTGATCATTAGAACATTGGAATGTCGGGATCTCGACTGAAAACAATGGAGTGCTCTGAGCTTCTTATGGCCAGCACAGCTGTTGCTGTCAATCAATCAATCAATCAAGCAAACATTTGTAGAGCGCGCTACTCACCCGTGAGGGTCTCAAGGCGCTGAAGGGGGGGAGCTGCTACTGTTCGAACAACCGGGTGTTGAGAAGTCAGCAGGTCCTGAGTCTGTCGTAGGTGGATGGGGAGGGTCTTCCATGTCTTGGTGGTGAGGTGAGAGAATGATCTGCCGCCGGTGGTCGTTCGGTGGATGCGTGGAACGGTGGCGAGGGCGAGGTCAGCGGAGCGAAGCTGGCGGTTGGGAGTGAAGAAGGTGAGTCGTTTATTGTGGTATGCTGCTCCGGCGTCATGGAGTGCTTTGTGGGCATGGATGAGGAGCTTGAAGGTGATCCTCTTGTTGACGGAGAGCCAGTGCAGGTTCCTCAGGTGGGCAGTGATGTGGTTGTGGCAGGGGATGTCGAAGATGAGTCATGCAGAGGCATTCTGTATGCGTTGGAGTCTCTTCTGGAGTTTAGCCGTGGTTCCCGCTTAGAGGGCGTTGCCGTAGTCCAGCCTGCTGGTGACGAGGGCCTGGGTGACCGTTCTTCTGGTTCCAGTAGGGATCCATCTGTAGATCTTGTGAAGCATACAGAGGGTATTGAAGCAGGAGGAGGAGACGGCGTTGACTTGCTGGGTCATTGACAGAGATGAGTCCAGGATGAACACCAGGTTGCGTGCGTGGTTGGTGGGTGTCAGCGCAGCTCCCAGTGAGGCCGGCCACCAGGAGTCGTCCCAGGAGGAGGGGGTGGAGCTGAGGATGAGGACCTCCGTCTTGTCCGAGTTCAGTTTTAGGCGACTGTTCTTCCTCCATTCGGTGGCGGCCTTCATTCCATCGTGGACATTGGTTTTGGCGGTGGCGGGGTCTTTGGTGAGGAAAGAGGATCAGCTGGGTGTCATTGGCGTATGAGATGATGTTGAGGTTGTGTGATCGGACGATGTTGGCAAGCGGTGTCATGTAGACGTTGAAGAGGGTCAGCTGAGGGATGATCCTTGGGGTACGCCGCAGGTGATCTTGGTGGCTTCGGATCGGAATGGTGGGAGGCGTACTCTCTGGGTTCTGTCAGTGAGGAAGGAGGTGATCCAGTCCAGGGCTTTGTTACGGATCCCTGCATTGTAGAGGTGTGTGTGTACGGTGTGGTGGCAAACGGTGTCGAAGGCAGCCAAGAGGTCTAGGAGGATGAATGCCACGGTATCGCTGTTGTCCACCAGGGTCCTGATGTCGTCGGTGGCGGCGATGAGGGCAGTTTCGGTGCTGTGGTTGCTGAGGAATCCAGATTGGGACGAGTCCAAGGTGTTGTTCTCTTCAAGGAAGCGGGTCGGTTGTCTGTTGACGATCATCTTGATGACTTTCGCTGAGAACGGGAGCAGGAAGATGGGCCGTAAGTTCTTGAGGTCCTTTGGGTCTGCCTTGGGTTTCCTGAGTAGGGCGTTGATCTCTGTGTGTTTACAGCTTTCCAGGAAGGTGACGGTCTCGAATGAGCTGTTAAAGATCTTTCTGAGTTGGGGTGCGATGATGGAGCTCGCTTTGTTGAAGATGTGGTGGGGGCAGGAGTATGATGGTGATCCGGAGTGGATGGTGTTCATGGTTTTGATGGTGTCTTCATCATTGACATGGTTCCAGGAGATCAGGAGGCTGGTGGGGCTGGGGGGCGGTCACTCTAGGGTGTCGGCAGCTGTCGGGGGGTCTGGATGTTGAAGCTGTCATGGATGTCTATGATCTTGCCGTGGAAGAAGGTGGCTGTGAACAAAAGGCCTCAGGGGCAGAATGCTCTAATAGCTACAGAGCCCTCCGTAGCAGGCCCTACTGGCCATTAAAGGCCCGCTAACTTGTTAAAGGCCCTTGCTTTTGGCTCAGGCCTTCAACGCTGGAGTGGGCCTTTAATTGTCGGAAGAGCCCACTACGGCGTACTCTAAGGCTATATTGAACTTTACCTTCACCAAGAACGTTTCTACTATTTGGTCTTTAATTCTTAAATTGATCAGTAGTAGCCTCAAATTGGTTGAATTATCTAGCAGGCTTGCGCATCCTATATATTTCTGATTTCCTGGTGAAGAAGAAGGATATTGCAAAAGAACAAAAAAGACCTAAAGAAGAAATATTCAGAGTACCCTAGGAAATGTATTTTAGAAATAGGAAAACCACCGACATCACTAGTGCTAATTTTTCATAGCCTGTTAGCAGATAATAGGACTAGCCCTGATGCCCAATCAGCTCTTCTAAAGAATAAGAAAACAATACTATATTTATATATGGGGAGCTGGGATAAACCTGGTAAATTATCAGTCTCATCACCCTCTAAAATAACATCAACTGACCTGGTGTCACATTCTACATTGAAATGATGGATTATAGATTTTAGTGTCTGCATTTTTACATTTTAATAATTTTTATTGTAAATAGGTATTTATGTCTTTTTATGGTATCATACCGAAATAAAAGCTTTTTGACTTGACTACATTGAAAAGGTCTTACTAAAGTAAGATATCACGACTCAAACCTATCTGAGTCACCTCCAAATAGCTCTACTGATCTCCTAGATATCCACCAGCACAATATTCTCAAACCCACAGCCAAAGATCAATCTCAAGGGGATGAATTGTGTATATGTCCCGAAGTCCACAGTTTCTCCAGCTCATTGTGTGCTTAAAACTCAGTGATTACTCTCAGTTCTATCCCTAACTTGCAGTTGACTGCTATTGACCTCGATTACATACACCCCTCGATAATCCTCTATCTCAAAATCCTTGGCTGAAGAAGTCCAATCCTTTCCCTCAATTTTAAGCCAAAGCAGTTAACTTCCCTATGAATGGCGCAAGAATTTCAGACTCTTTGTTGCCCGAACAGGAATACTTATGGTCCCCACCATTTATGGAACAAGCCTCCGGTCCAGCCAAGTATCCAACTCTAATAACGTGAACCTGAAGACTGCCTTCTCTATTTCTTTATGCACCCTATTCTGAAAAAGCTATTTTCACTTCTAAAATTATTTTAAAAAACAGTACGAACCCAAGTCATATACTAGTGGTTCTTTCAGGCATCCTTAAGGGGCCTTTGCCTTCTAATAATAATGAAGCCTCGATCAAAATGTAAGCTGTCCAGTATATAATCGAGAAGCAAGCAGATTAAGTATAACGGACTATGTAAGACAACCATAATCAAATGGCAAAACTTTGGATTTCTTCTTCCTTCAAATTCAACACAACTAGAAAACTACCCTATTTACACTTACAAAATGTAGCAATCTCCTAGAAGCAAGGAACTGGTAAAATATAAGTAGTGGAAGAAAAAGATAGCGGAAATAAATATATCTTAAACATTTCTAAACGCTTTCCCGTCATTTCACAATTGCAGAACAAGAACCATGGGTACCCTAAATATATACAAAATTATCTACAGCTCTCTTACAACAAAACTTGATCTAACACATCTTTTCCCAGATGATATCACCCCTTTAAACAGATTCCGCACCATTAACAGTCTACATTTCATTCCTCAGTTGAGATCTTTATCTCTTTATCCTTTGAAGATATCAAACTGGTAAAACTACTATCAGATAGCTTGCATATATAAATTCCAAGAGTAGAATTTGTTTATAATTTGGCTCATTCTGTAATAATGATGCATGCTGAAACTTTATGAATGAGAGCATTAATGTAACATATTTTCTCTCTAATTAAAAGCCACTAAGTATAACTTATGAGAGCAAAATTCCTTTGTCGTCTGGTTCAAATACTCTCCCTCCATGATATTGGCATCACTATCTTCCACATTCTCTCTTCTTGGAGCAGGGCAATTTAATATACATTTTGGCTCTGAAGATAGACTCGAAAGCCAGATCAAATCTGTCAATTGTACAAAAAGGATGACTCATGGTTATAGCTTGCTGATGCTCCTAACACAATAATGCTGAAAGACCGGAAACTCTTTTCCATTTATTTAGCTAAAACTTGACTCTTGTAACTTTGAGTATCTCAGGATTATTTTCCCATCCCCCAAAGACCACTTGCCTATGCAAATAAAATTAACTCATTTACTCTGTTCAAGAAACTTGAACTATTAATTATTTTTTTGTAACAAATAGCTATTATGTTAGAAACCAAACTTAAAAATGTAGCTACCAGTAAAGTCTTACAAGATTTTACCTCACAACTCTTGCCATATGTTAGTTATAAGCGTGTGCCTGTACCACAAAACTGAAAGCCAGCCAATTTCCCTATTACGTTTTAACCTGTACATCCCTCCAGGTGTAGAGTTGAATACCGACGATTTGCAAGTCTTCGACAAAATTGTATTAATAATACATAATGAAAAAGCAAAGTAGTTTATCATTGTTTGAGATTTAAATGCCAAAATAGCCAGTCAAGCAATAGACTCTGTCAGAATCCCTTTCAGACGGCCATGGGCATGCATGGACTTCTGGGCCCAACTGTGGTGGTTGGGGCCTTTTACTCCTGAAGTCCCTGGGATGACCTACTATGGATCCCAGAGAAACTGGGCGAGGTACCCCTTCGGTACTTGACTCTCAGGGGTTGCTGTAGTCGAAAAGTCATCATCATCATAATAAACTTTATTCGATCTATCAAAATAGACCATAAAAGTACAAAGAAAGGAAAAATATTACAATAAAATAAATAAATAACAATATAATTTCCAGTACATTATAAAAATGCTTCATAAAATGATGATATTACATCTTTCATCACACCCCTTTCTAAGACATCCTAATGATAGTTTTACATTTGGAGCTAAGGTCTGAAGGGAGGGGGAAAAAAACAAAAACCTAAACTAGGGGTCATGTATACAGTCCTACCTATCTACAATTCTCTTATGATCATCAATATTAATTTGAAACTATGTACATTGTTTACAGCCAAAAAGGAAAATAATAATACCGTACACAGTCTACCGCATATAAAAAACCTATAGTGGTACAGGTCATTTACCATATCTCATAATTTACAAAAATTATGTGCCGGGCTATGTCCAAAAAAGTAGAGCCGGGGATGGGTTAAGATCTAAATGCCTTTAGCGATGCAGTTCATAGGCGCCAGCCCCCTAGATTAGAGGAATAGAGTGGGCTATGACACAAACTAAAACAATCACCACAGTTCCTTAGTAGCCACAGCCTTATAGGTTAGTCACAATTGGATCTAAGCCTAATCGCCGACCTCAAGAAACTAAGGACATATAGCACAGAATTACTGGAGAGCATTGTAAAAAAAATAAAAGCAGGTATAACCTGTCTAAAGTTTGCTTTTTTTAAAATAGGAATGAGGTAAGACTTTCTTGGGGCCTCAAAAACTGCAAAACATTAAAAAAAATGCATCGTGGCCTGGGGAGACTTCCCGTCGCAGCCACTGGGAGGGAGACTCTGGCACCTATGTGCCCTACCCGGGTGTGCCAGCAGATAATGAAAAAGGTCCAAGCGGAAACTTGTCAGTAAAAATCATTTATGAGTACTTTTAAGCCATAGAAGATAAGGCTCAGTCGATGGCACAGTTTTCAAAATAAAGTACCTACACACACTGGGCATTCTCAGCTCCCCTACTTTCCTGACCAGCTGCTGTTTTTTAAAGAAATTCTCCTTCACCCAGTTCTCATCTCTTCTGCACATACTCTCTGGGTTAGTAAATAGGTTGACCCTTCCCAAATCCGTGAAATAATCCTTGACACACTTGAGCCACGGAATATGGTAACAATGATACAGAGAAAGGCAGTCAGTTAAAATCTCCCAGTTTATCCTTAATGATATTGGGCGGTAAAACAGCAGGTCAGAAAGAAAGACCATCCCCAATTCTTCGTGGACTACAATAGAGGGGATACATTGCTGTTGGCATAAAAGACGTTTTATTAAGATGTTTTTGACAGATTGCAGTTTCTCGTGCTCCATATACCCCCAGATCTCGAGCAGTTAAGGCTCCCTTGGAGGGAGTCTAGATAAAGGTCAGTGCAAAGAACTCATAATTCAAAGGTCACACTGTACGAACAATAAAACAATATCCAGTCAAGTACTTGTTTCATTTAAATATTTTATTGCTAACACTGCACATGCAAAGGTATATAACATTCAGAAGCAACAGTACACTCCCTGTTGAGGTTGGACTCTGGTAGTTGTCAGGTAAATCCCTTTCCCACCTTCTTCATGTAAAGTGTTCTGGGTTATTTACCATTCAGTGATGGTTGAATCTAGTAAACAAAAACACCACTAGGACATACTCAAGAGTTCTGGTTGACTTTTCAGAATTTTAGTCAGAAGTGTCTATGGTGCCATGGCACAGTTAGCAGCGAGTCCCCTGAAGCCCAACTGGCCCAGTTCATGTCTTACACACTCATGCATCATGGAGGCATTTGGTGGAGCAGCGGATGCCCTTGGAGTGAGCACCCCTTGGTCTTGCTCAGTTCGGAGAAGTTGGGTAGCTCGTGGCCCACTGTAGGAAAGTGAGATCTGCTTCTTATGGTTACCCCCACTTTTTACATGATGTAACACTGCTTTTGACTAGTCTGACTGGGATCTTGCTAATAAGGACCCCAGTCTACCTGCTTTTTCCCTAAACTGTTATGTTATGTACTTAGGTACACTCCACATTGGATACTGGGGTACCCTTGTCAGTCCCTAATATATGGTATACATGTACCTAGCGCATAGGTACGCCAGAGGCCTCCCATGGGCTGAAGCATGTATTATGCCACCCATGAGAGGCCATGCAAAATGGAACTACAGGCCTACCATAGCAGCCTGTGTAAGTCAGTGCATGCACCACTTACTTAAGAGACAGGTTTACTTAATCTAAGGGTCACTGCACTTAAAACCTATAGGTCACCCCTATAGCAGACCTTTATAATCCTGAGGGCAGGGTGCTTGGATTTAAGTGAGAAGGTGCCCCTGCATGAGCAGGACACCCCTGCAGTCTACGGAGTCTATTCTCCCTGGTTGTCAGTGAAGCAGCCCTATATTGCTAGTGAGGGGCATTATGTGACTGTGTGAAGACCAACTCTAAAATGGCTAAAACATACCCTATCGTGTTTGGTGTCAAACATGTTGGAATCATACCCACACACCGGTAACCGGTGTGGAAGGTATGATTGCATCCCTCAGAAGCATCCTTTGTGGTGTCCCTGCTGTTCCCATTACCAGCCTTCTAGCTCCTGACAGCACAAAATGGTTGCTGCCAACTAGAGACATATGTCTGCCCTCCTACTGCTAAGCCAAGCTTGAGCAGGGGAAGGCAGAACAATAGGCATCCTGTCACAGGTAGGTGCGGCCACCTCCCAGACAGAATTTAGTGTATTAGGGCTCGGTGGATTTGCTTGCCAGCAACTGAAAGTCTGCATGAGGGGCACATTTGGTGTCTGTGTGCATAGTCCAGATCAAACTAGGCATGAGAGCCGTTGGCTTCTGCTCAGGCATGAAACTGGACAAAGGACATGGGAGTAACCTCCCCCCTGCCCAGAATCTCCCCTGGGAGGGTCCCCTGAATCTTCCCAACCCTCTCCCATGTGTCCATCAGGGCTTACCTGGCTGTGGGACCCTAGATTTGACACATGGACAAGATTCAGAATTGAAACCACTGCACTTTGACCGTCTGGGTACTCTGGACTTCGCTGCAATTCGTTTGGGCCTGACTCCGTTTCCCTCTAAGTCTGCTGCATCGTCTGCGCCTGTGCACCATACAGGATCTGTGCAGGACCTGTGGAGCATCAAAGAAAACCGAAGATAATCTCCTTTGGAGTGAAGGAGTCACTCCACTGCATTCGCAGCCAGCTCAACACTGCTGACTGGTCTGCTGAACATGAGCTCCTATGCACTCCAAAGGGTCCAGCAACCCAGGAGGTATGTTTCTATGTCCCTCAAGGCCCGAGCTGTCTTCTCACCAGGTTTGAGGCCAGTATCCCTCGTGGGGGCTGCAATACTTGAACCCCTGTGCACCTTGTGTATTTGCAAGTGCATGTGCTTGTTGGCAATTCCTTGACAAGTGCATTGGGCTCCGAGTAGCCCCAACCTCTGGCCACCTTCTCCACAAAGATCTTTGTCCACCTTGCACCAAGTGCTCTGTGACTTGCTGTTTTGTGATGCCTCTTGAGGTCCTCTCGTGACTCCTGTGCCTTCGGCCTGTGGGTCCAATTGAGGGTCAACTTTACTTTTCTTGGGCTCCCCTGTTTGCTACAGGCTTGCCCTGACTCCTCTGTGTGTGGTAAGTCTCCTGGACGTTGCTGGTGTGAACCATACACTTTCTTGGTTTCATGACTGGGTTGCTTTTGCCAAGGCCTGTTGGTGCTCCAGCCAGACACCGACCCCTCAGCACCCAACATCCTTTGTGGGACAGCTCGCATCCCGCTCCTGGTTATCCTCAACATCGTCTGGTCCCCATAGCTGTAGAGTCAAGAGCACCATCAACTATCCTGAAGCACCCGATATCGGTGGGCATTCGTCTACCGAGCCCCTGCTCATGCCTAAGTGACCCAGACTCTGTCCCCTCTGCTTTCAGGTACTCTTTAACAAGAATCAATGCTTGTATTCCAACTGACACTTTTCTCCCTTCCAGCAGCAGCACTTTCTCAAAGTCCTCCATTGAGTTCAACGGTGGTTTCCTACGCCAATTTATCCCCATGCACCCGGCTTCTCTGGGATAGGTAACTTGGATACTTCAGTATACACAGGTGGAGTGGCTCTCCAACCTTCTGTCTTCCAAGGGGTTTCTTCGAATTCCACTGGAAAGGGTCCCTAAACTTAAAAATTCAATTTGCGACTTGCACATAGACTTGTACGGAGCACGCGGTTGTGTTCCCACACTGCACCTGTCCCCCGTGGGGTCCCTATCTACTCACTTTGGGTGGTTCCTTGGGGTCCCAGCAATTCTGCGTCCTCTCGACATCATCCTGACTCGAGTTGTGGCTCTTATACCACTTTCTTAATATATGGTTTGGTCCCCCCATGGGGCCCACTGTGTATAAGTGCTATTTACTATTGTTTCTTTGCTTAAGTAGTGTATGTTTTGTGATTATCTCTGTGTAGGAGATACTGTGACATACTAGATAGTGTTATAATAACAAATACATATTTTTATAACTACTGTGTGGTTCTCCTTTCATTTAATCTATTCTATAAGATTGAATTCTGGTTTAAAAAAGCTGCTTTACACTCCTTCAAGACTTAGCCTGAAGGCTGCTCTCCACAGCTACCACTTGGATAGCTTTGTAAGGTTATCTGAGGCCTCTTAAATCACCTTAAGGGTTGTCCAGACTGGTGTAGGGCACCCATTTTAATTAGTGGACATCATATACCAGACCAGGCTCTCACATTAGTGTGCAGCGGTTGGGATTTGAGCTTGCATTGTTTTACCAGATAAATCTTTTGTATTGATTAACTGAAAAACTACTAGCACTAGGCACATATAATACAAGTTTAGAAAAGTAAGTTCTACTGAACTTGGGGTTGGGTAAGTTAAGGGTCTAGCACATCTCTTTTTCCAACCTAAGAGAGTTTAGCTCCCATTAGGTTAGGTAGGTGCAACACCACACCACACTTAGCATGTCTACTAAAGGAGATGCCAGTGGCTCTCTGTCTTCTAGATACAGTGACCTTCGTTCCAGGAACTGAAAGCACTGTGTGCCTCTAGGAAGCTGAAGACAGGTAGGAGTTCCAACACTCAACGCTTGGTAGAGGTCTTACTGTTAGATGACCTAAGGAAAACCCCTGTGTCAGATTAACAGGACAGAGTGGGTGGGACAGGGAAAGAGGATGGGACAGAAGGGGACCTCCTCTATGACCTAGAATCTAACCCCAACCTGGGGGAACCTGATAGCTCCTACCTGCACAACTCAGGTCTTCAAGAGGAAAAAGGAGAAGGCCTTGATGGCCCCATTTTGTTCCTCCTGGAAGAGTGCAGAGTTTACCAAGGAGATCTTGAACTCCCTCTGCAGAGTCTAATCACTCAGGACAGTCTGTAGGGACCTCTGCATCTAGCAAGAGGGCCCCTCTTTTGATAGGGAATACCAACTTCTTGAACTTGAAAAAGCTAGGCTTAGGCTCAGGAAAGAGTAGTTGGCCCTTGACAAAGAGTCCCTAGAAGTCAAAAGAGGTAGGAAAAAATTGGGACTAGAGTCCCATGGTGGCAGTAACAGTGACCAAGATTGTCCCTCCCTATCATGTTGGGGATGACAGCCATACATGGATAACTGCTATAGAGAGGGCCTGTAAAGTTCAAAAGGTCCCTCAAGAGCAGTGGGCAGCTATCTTGTGGCTCTCCTTTGCTGACAAAGGTAGAGATAAACTCCTCACTGTTAGAGAAGAGGATGCTGACAATTTCTCCGTTTTGAAGAGTGTGCTCATTGATGGGTTTGGCTTAACCACTGAACAGTACAGGATTAAGTTCAGAGACACCCAGAAGACACAGAATCAGGATTGGGTAGACGTTGTGGACAGTGCTATAAAGGCGCTAGAAGGCTGATTGCTAGGCAGCAAAGTCCATTTTTTGAGGTATTGTACAATTTGATTATGAGGGAGCAGATCCTTAATAATTGAAAAAATCAGCTGTTGCATCAGAATCTGGTGGACTCTGATCAGCCTTCTTCCCAAGAATTGGGAAAAAGGCAAATAAGTGGGTCAGAACCAGGGTGAATCAGAAAATCAGAACACTGGTGGTGACCAGAAAAAACCAGAGAGAAGGGTCGGGATAAGGGTAAAGACAAAAAGGTGTCTTCAACAGGGCCCCAAAAACCTGCATCTGGAGGGGTGACATGGTCCAACAAAAGAAAAGGCAAAGATAAAACTTGGTGCTACTTTTCAAAGTAAAAACCCACTGGCCAAAGGATGCTGATTGTCCAAAAGCCAAGGGAAATCCTCCTACCACCACTGTCCCTAAGGCAACTTCGCCCCTAGCACAAGTACAAATGGTGGTACAGGGAACAAGGGATTCGTAGGGTTAGCCTTGGGCTCTGAGATGGGTTCTGGCCTAGTCAGAACTCCAGCTCAGGCTGTGCTTGTGTGTGATGGTGGCATGGATTTTGCCACCTTATTTGTCAGCCCCATTAATCTTGGCAAATACAGGCAACAGCCTTTGATAAATGGTAAGGAGGCCATGGCCTAAAGGGACACAGGTGCAAGTGTCACTATGGTGCCAAAGGATCTTCTAGCCCCTTGTCAAATCATCCTTGGAGAAATGTACTAAGTGACCAATGCAAACAATGTCAGGACTGACCATTCCTTGGCAGTTGTTAATTTCAGCTGGGGAGGGGTAACTGTCCCTATAAAGGTAGTGGTAAGTCCAGACCTACCATTAGAGTCTTTGTTGGACACTGATTTAGAGACTTCAGCCTGGGCTGAAGTGGAACTCAGAACTCATGCAGCGATGCTGGGCATCTCTGCAGATGTGTTTGCTGTAACGACCAGGTCCCAGGCCAAACTGACAACCGCTGAACAGGCCCTGGATCCTAGCCCATGACATTCCATTGGGAGGAAACTTAGGCCAAACTAAGACTTGGGACAGGCTCTCACTTTCACTTGCCTCACATGTCTGAGGACACCAAGGAGTTGTGTCGCACCTGTACCACCTGCCAAGCCAGTGTTAAGTCAGGTGGTACCACAAAGGCCCCCCCCTCATACCACTACCAGTGGTGGGGGTTCCCTTTGAAAGGGTTGGGATTGACATAAATGGTCCCATGTACTCTCCAACAGCATCTGGGCACAGTTATATCCTACTGGTGGTGGACCATGCCACTAGGTACCCAGAAGCAATTCCCCTTAGGACCACTACAGCACCTGTAGTGGCCAGGGCCCTCCTCTGAATTTTTCCCATGGTGGGTTTCCCTAGGGAGGTCTTAACTGACAGAGGTACAAACTTCATGTCAATTTACATAACTGCAATGTGGAAGGAGTGTAGAGTGAAGTATAAGTTCACAACACCCTATCACCCACAATGCAATGGGTTAGTTGAGAGATTCAACAAAACCCTCAAGGGCATGTTCATGGGCCTCCCAGAAAAGCTTAGGCGAAAATGGGATGTCCTGTTGCCCTGCCTTCTCTTTGCCTACAGAGAGGTCCCACAAAAGGGGGTTGGTTACAGCCCTTTTGAAATTCTGTTTATGCATCCAATTAGGGGTCCCTTGTGTTTGGTGAAGAAGGGATGGGAGTTACCTCTCAAACCTCCCAAACAAGACATTGTGGACTATGTACTTGGTCTCCGCTCCAGGATGGCTGAGTACATGAAGAAGGCCAGCAATAACCTTGAGGCAAGCCAAGAATTGCAAAATATTGGCATGACGAAAAGGGTGTTCTGACCATTTACCAGCCAAGGCAGAAGGTCTGGGTGCCGGAGCCTGTGGCCCCAGCAGCTCTCCAAGACAAGTGGAGTAGACCCCATACCATAATTGAGCAAAAAGGTGAGGTCACCTACCTAGTGGACCTTGGTTCTCCTAGGAGCCCCTATAAGGTGCTCCATGTGAACAGGCTCCAACCTTTTGTGAACAGGGCTGACATGGGCTTGCTCATGGCAACTGATGTGGGACAGGAGGAAGAGAGTGACCCTCTCCCTGATCTACGATCACAAAACCCTGATGATGGGTCAATTGATGGTGTATTCTTGGCAGACAGCCTCACTGATCAACAACAGATTGATTGTAGGAAGGTCCTTAATCAATACAGGCATCTGTTTTCTCTGACACCCAGTCAAACCACCCGGCGTACCCATGAGGTGGACACAGGTGGGAGTCTACCTGTCAAGAGTAAAATCTACAGGCAGCCTGACCATGTCAGGGATTGCATCAGAGAAGAGGTCCAAAAGATGCTGGAACTGGGAGGGAGTGAGCCCTCAGATAGCCCTTGGGCTAGCCCAGTGGTCTTGGTACCTAAACCTCACAACCAGGGTGGTAAGAGAGAGATGAGGTTTTGTGCGGACTACAGGGGACTCGATGCAGTCACTAGGACTGAGGCTCACCCAATTCCTAGGGCAGATGAGCTTATTGATACTTTGGCCTCAGCCAAATTCTTGAGCACGTTTTACCTAACTGCTTGCTATTGGCAAATCAGACTAGCTGAGGTTGTGAAACCCAAATCAGCATTTTCAACCTCTAGTGGACTTTACCAGTTTACTGTGATTCCCTTTGGTTTGAAGAATGCACCTGCCACATTCCAAAGGCTGGTGAACAAAGTTCTCACAGGTCTGGAAGCCTATAGTGCAGCCTATCTAGATGATGTAGCTGTCTTTAGCTCCACCTGGGAGGATCACCTGGTCCACCTGAAGTATGTTTTGGAGGCTCTGCAGAAAGCAGGCCTCACTATCATGGCTACTAAGTGTCATATTGGGCAGAGCAAGGTTGTGCACCTGGGCCACCTTGTGGGTGGAGGCCAAAATCAACCAGTACAGAGCAAAATTCAGACTATAACGGACTGTTTTGCTCCAGCTACTCAGACTCAGGTCAGAGCTTTCTTGGGCCTGACTGGGTATTACAGGAGATTTGTAAAAGGATATGGGTCTATAGTGACTCCCTTGAATGATCTCACCTCCAAGAAAATTCCCAAGAAGGTTCAGTGGACAGTTAGCTGTCAGAAGGCATTTGATGATCTCAAGGAGGCCATGTGCACTGCTCCCACTCTGCAGAGTCCTGACTACTCCAAGCAATTTATTGTCCAAACAGATGCTTCTGGGTTGGGGTAGGGGCTGTGTTGTCACAACTAAATACAGAGGACCAGGATCGACCAGTAGCCTTTTTCAGCAGAAGGTTGACCACCAGAGAGAAACCTTGGTCAGCTATAGAGAGAAAAGCCTTTGCTGTGATCTGGGACCTGAAGAAGTTGAGGCCATACTTGTTTGGCACTCACTTCATTGTACAGACAGACCATAAGCCCCTCCTATGGCTAAAACAGATGAAGGGTGAAAACCCCAAACTTTTGAGGTGGTCCATTTCCCTAAAGGGGATGGACTATACAGTGGCACATAGACCTGGGAAAAACCATGCCAATGCAGATGGACTCTCTAGATATTTCCACTTAGAAAATGAAGACTCAACTGGGCAAGATTAGTCTCATCTCCTTATGTTTGAGGGGGAGTTGTATAGGAAAGTAAGATCTGCTTCTTATGGTTACCCTCACTTTTTGCTTGATGTAACACTGTTTTTGACAAGTCTGACTGGGATCTTGCTAATCAGGACCCCAGTCTATCTGCGTTCTCCATAAACTGTTGTGTTATGTACTTAGGTACACTCCAGATTGGATACTGGGGTACCCTTGTTAGTCCCTAGTATATGGTTCAACATATACCTAGGGCATAGGTACCCCAGAGTCCTCCCATGGGCTGAAGCATGTATTATGCCACCCATGAGAGGCCATGCAAAATGGAACTACAGGTCTGCCATTGCAGCCCGTGTAGGTTGGTGCATGCACCACTTACTTAAGATATAGGTTTACTATATCTAAAGGTCACTGCACTTAAAACCTAAAAGTCACCCCTATAGCAAGCCTTCACAATCCTGAGGGCAGGATGCTTGGTTCTAAGTGAAAGATTGCCCCTGCATGAGTAGGACACTCCTGCAGCCTACTGAGTCCATTCTCCTGGTTTGTCAGTGAAGCAGCCATATATTGCCATAGAGGGGCTTTATGCAACCGTGTGATGACCAACTCTAAAATGGCTGAAACAAACCCTATTGTGTTTGGTGTCAAACATGTTGCAATCATACCCCCACACCGGTAACCATTGTGGGAGGTGTGATTCCACCCCTCAGAAGCGTCCTTCGTGGGGTCCCTGGTGTTCCTGGTACCAGCCTTTCTAGCTCCAGACAGCTCAAAATGGTTGCTGCCAACCAGAGACACATTTCTGTTCTCCTTCTGCTGAGCCAAGCTCGAGCAGGGGAAGGCAGAACACAAGGCATCCTATCACAGGGTGGTGTGACCACCTCCAAGACAGGATTTAGTGTATTAGGGCTGGGTGGGTGCACTTGCAAGCGACTGAAAGTCAGCATGAGGGGCACATTTGGCGTCCCTGTGCATAGTCCAGTTCAAACAAGTCCTGGGAGCCATTGGCTCCCGCTCTGGCGTGAAACTGGACAAAGAACATGGGAGTAACCTCGTCCCTGTCCAGGCCCCAGGGGAGGGTCCCCTGACTCTTCTCAACCCTCTCCCTTGGGTACCTAAGGGCTTACCTAGCTGTAGGACCCTAGATTCATCATGGACAAGATTCAGAACTGAAACCACTGCACTTCGCCCGTCTGGACTTCGTTTGAACCTGACTCCCTCTCAGTCTGCCGCATCGCCTGTGCACTATATAGGATCTGTGCAGGACCTGTGGAGCATCAAAGACGACTGAAGATAATCTTCCTTGGAATGAAGGAGTCACTCCCCTGCATTCGCAGGCACCTCAACACTGCTGACTGGTCTGCTGCTCCCAAGCTCCTACGAATTCCGAAAGATCAAGCAACACAGGAGATAGGTTCCTACATCCCACAAACTCCGAGCTTCCGTCTTGAGGCCAGTATCCTTCATGGGTGCTGCAATACCCGAATCCCTGTGCACTGCATGTATTTGTAAGTGCATGGGCTTGTTGGCAACTCCTGGACAAGTGCATTGGGCTCCGAGTTGCCCCAACCTCTAGCAACTTTCTCCACAAAGATCTTTGTCCACCTCCTACCAAGTGCACCTTGGCTTGCTGTTTTTTGAATCTGCTCGAGGTCCTCTCACCACCCCAGTGCCTCCAGCCTGTGGGTCCATTTCAGGGTCAACTGTGCTTTTCTTCGGCTCCTCTGGTTGCTACCGTCTTGCCCTGGCTTCCCTGTGTTTCGTGAGTCTCCTGGACCATGCTGGTGCGAACCGTACACTTTATTGACTTCCTGCTTGGGTTGCTTTTGTCAAGGCTTGTTAGTACTCCCGCCGGACACCGACCCCTCAGCACTCGACATCCTTTGTGGGTCAGATCGCATCCGGCTCCTGGTTATCCTCAACATCGCCTGGTTCCCGCAGCTGCAGAGTCAACAGCACCATCAACTATCCTGAAGCACCCGACATCGGTGGGTATTTGTCTACCGAGCCCCTGGTCACTCCTAGATAACCCAAACTTGTTCCCCTCTGCTTTCAGGTACTCTTCAACAAAAATCCATGCTTGGATTCCAACTGACACTTTTCTCCCTTCCAGCAGTGGCACTTTCTCAAAGTCCTCCATTGAGTTCAACTGCGGTTTCCGACTGCACTTCATCCCTATGCACCCGCTTTCACTGGGAGAGGTAACTTGGGTACTTCAGTATCCACAGGTGGGGTGGCTCTCCAACCTTCTGTCTTCCAAGGGGTTTCTTCGAAGTCCACTGAATAGGGTCCCTAAACTTTAAAATTCCAACTGCGACTTGCACATAGACTTGTATGGAGAACGTGGTTATGTTCCCACACTGCACCCGTCCTCCGTTGGATCCCTATCTACTCACCTTGGGGGGTTCCTTGGGGTCCCAGCAATTCTACGTCCTCTCGACATCGTCCTGACTCGAGTCGTGGTTCTTATACCACTTTCTTAATGTATGGTTTGGTCCCTCCCTGGCCCCACTGTGTATAATTGCTATTTACTATTGTTTCTTTGCTTAAGTGTTGTGTGTTTTGTGATTATCTCCGTGTAGGAGATACTGTGACATACTAGATAGTGTTATAATAATAAATACATATTTTTTGAACAACTGTGTCGTTCTCCTTTCATTTAATCTATACTATAAGATTGCATTCTGGTAAAGTTAGGATTTTTCTCAGTTTAGGAGTAGTAAAGTTAGGAGTCCTAACTTTACTACGCCTAAACTGAGAAAATCTTAACTTTAAGACTTTCGGTATTCACAGAAGGCATTTAGGAGTCCTAAAGTTAGGTGTCCTAACTTTACTAGTCCTAACTTTACTACCCCTAAACTGAGAAAAAAACTAACTTTAAGACTTTCGGTATTCACAGAAGGCATTTAGGAGTCCTAAAGTTAGGACTACCAACTTCTGTGAATACCGAAATTAGTAAGTGCCTTCTGTGAATACCAAAATGAGTAAGTGCCTTCTGTAAATACCAAAATGGTAGTAAGTTTAGGATTTTGTCTTAAGTTAGTTCTGTGAATCGAGCCCTTTGTGTGCCCACTTGGTGCCTGTAGGAAATGCAAAAAAGTGATGAAAAATGGAGAAGCTGAACCTTGCTAAAAGATATCTATGGTTTGAGTTATGAACCCAATCAAGATAGTTCTGAAATCCCTTGCGGGTAAAATGGTTTAAATAAAATGCAACCCTCAGTCGTGTCTCCTTCCCAGTATTAGAAACTAACCCACTTTGTTCCTCGTCCAAATTGCTTCCGTACTTTTTTGGGGAAGCACTCTATATCTTCCGGGATCTCCTTCTGCCCCATATGATGTGGGTGAAACTGTCTTTGAGCTGTATAATTTGATCATTTCTGGAATACGATTAGAGCCCACTTTTGCCAGCAAACCTGAAAATGGCCTCATTATTACTGCCACATACACCACACCGGTTTCTCTATGTTCTTCCCACTCCCCATTTTCTGTAAATCTAAGACCTAAGTAGCTAAAGTGCTTTGTGCTGGCGATTTTGCTACCCTTTAGATAAAAAGGATAAGATCTCCTATTCTTGGTGCTGCATGACATTGTAAAGGTCTTGCCCTGCTTTATCTTAAGATCAATGCTTTCCATAAAATGACTAAAATAATTAATAAGAGTTTGTAGGCTCGCTGGCGTTAATGATAAAAGGATGGCATTATCTGAATATAGCAGAATTGATACCGATCTGGCAGCTACTTTGGGGAGTTTGTGCCAAGTAATTGAAGTTGTTCATCAATGGCATTGATATAGATTGAAAGAGAAAGGGGGGCATGGCACACCCTTGTCTTAACCTCCTACGAATATGAAGAGGATTGGTTACTGCCCCTAATTTACCATACCAAAACTTTGCTGTGAACTTGCTGTACATACAGGCAAGTAGTGGATCAATGTCATTCGGACCCCCAAGGCGAACATTCATTTCCACAATTTGTATGATTCACCAGATCAAATGCATTACTAAGGTCCATGAAACAGATATACAAATTGCCTAGCCTAGCTATTATATATTTGCTGATTACAAGATGCAAATTGATGCATTGTTCCACTGTTCCTACACCCCTTTTGAAACTATACTGTGCACTAGACAGTATGTTGTTGGTCTTGGCCCAGTCCTCTAATCTCTCTAATAATACTCTACCCAATAGTTTGGCTGAGGAATCCAACAATGAGATGGGTCTCTAGCATTTTGGATCCTGTGTAGAGCCTTTTTTTTATATACATATATTGGTTTGATTATGCAATCTGAAAAGGACAATAGAATACACCCCTTCCCTGCTGTATTGCAAAACTGTGTAAGCAGAGGTACTCAAAGGGCCAGTTAGTACTCACATTCATCAGTGGGTACTCTATCTGGGCCAGGGGCTTTCCTCTGAACAAACTTTGTTTGGGCTCTCTGGACTACCTCAAACTCAAAGATAATTTCAAATTCAGTTGCATAATGGGGCCAGCTTCAACATTTAACTCTGGGGAGGGAGCAAAGATTGAAATAAACTGATCCACCCGTGGATTTTTCCCAAAATAGATCTCATTTGAATATTGGCTGCTTGTCACCCGCATAAAGCAAGCTACCATACACCCCTCACCACTCACCTCTAAAATACATAAACCACACTTCCCACCGGGCCTGCCAGACCACCACTTCAGGGACTGGAATGCAGGAAATCCCCTGAGGTTGGGTGATGTCTACTCAGATGGTAACATTCTCACCTAAGAGGAGATCCAGGAGGGATGGTGACTTTGAGCTCATACCATTGCTGCACGAGGCTGGTTCTGGAGAGATAAAAAGTAATGTAAGCCCTGCTAAAACTTCCCTCAAGACCATATAGGTGGAGTAAATATGGAAGGGCATCATATGACTGCAGCACACAATACTAGACATTATCTCTAAACATAAATATTGATAGACCCAATATTATGGGGGAGACTTAGGCCAGGAAAAGCCTGACAACACCTGAAGTAAAATATGGCAAAGACCGCAAAATATTCCATATGCACTGCCCACAAAGAGAACCCATACATACTCCTCACCTGATGGTGTCTCTCGCCATGACTCTATGCAATGTTTGGAAGCCCAGAGGCCTGCTGGAAAAACTGTGGGAAATGGGTAACCTTCTTCCACTTGTGGTGGTCATACGCACACACAAAGGATTTCTGAAGGCTATCATCTCCCAAATAAGGAACATCTTGGGGGTCAGACTACCACTGCATCCCTTGATACTTATGCTGGATGACCTTGAGGACACCAGTATGTACCCTTTAACTACTCCTCGGGTGAAACGTATTACTCATCTACTGGTGTTGGCCTGGGTGGCGCTTTACAATTCTGGAAGTAGCCCACTACAACGCCATTATCCATTTGGTGGGGGAAGGTATAGTCCATTCTTTGCTTGAAAGGCACACCATGCTGGTAAGAGACAGGATGAGGCTCTAATGTCAGACTTTCATGAAACACGACCAGCTGGTAGTACTCGATATCGGTTGAATATCGGGACTGGTTCAGATAGCAGATCTTTATGTTATAGACTGTCATGGACTCAGGTAGAAGTGGCTCATCTAACATAAAACACATCTCCATGACTCTCCCCTCCCCCACCATGGCCCCTATAGTATACTCTAAGGCATGTATTGTTGAAGGAAAGTGTATAAAAAGTGTATAAAATGTATATAAAAAGGCTCTTAGAATCCAATGAGTTGTTTCTTCATTTCCCTTATTCCTAATCCCTTTTCTTTTGTTGGCCCTTCTCCATTTCTACCTTATATTGTTGTAAAATCACATACACAGTGTTTTAAAAAAATCCAATTAAATGGTTAAGTCAGATTTTTAATAAATATGAAAGAAAAGTAACTTTTAAAAAGTTACCTTTTACCTGCCAGGACTGTCAGAAGGCTAATTAGGTGTTCAAGTGTTACATGCTTCCCTACCACTCTACTTATTTCGTTCCTTCTTAGGTTGCAGAAGAGCATTCTGTGCTTCTAGTGTCCTGTCTTAAGGTAGTGACAAGACAGTAGACTGTCATCCAGATCCACATATTCTTTAGCAGTGTTTCTAAATCTTTTGACTTCTATGGACTATCACTTAAATATTACTTCAACCCATGGACCCCCCACTAAATCATTTTTTGAAATCAGGGACACATATGGAGTCATTACAAGAAGCCAGGGACCCCAGCCTACAGCATTTACCTTTATTTTAAACTGCAGAACAATACAAGAGGAACTAAGCATTCATCGAATAAATACACAAATTATGAAATATGGTGCACATGAATCAAAATTTGGAAAAGCGAGTCCTTATTAGCGATAAATAAGGAATCACAAATAAGGATTCGTTTTTCGGGATGCATGTACATATTCGGTAAATTTTAGCGAATCGGTAAAAATCGCAAAAACAAACCGAATACACGATAGTGATTCCTTAAAATAAATATTAGATATTACCGATATTGGTATTAGCGATTTCAGTAATAGCGAAATTGATAATAGCGATTTCGCAAAAAACGGGTCGCTCTTGAAGCAGACTGATGATATCACAACCAGGAAATCATCCAGCCCATGCTTCATTCAATGCCCTGAGGAGCTCAGAGGAGGAGGCAGTACACAGTAGCTGAGCTGAGAGACTTCACCCTCACAACTCAGCCACACTACAGCTATCCAGGATGGACAACAATGCATCAAATTCATCTACCACGCCCAGGAAGAGGAAGAGAAAGTTCTCTGATAGGGAACTGGAACACTTGATAGAGGGGGAGAGCAGCAAGCATGACAATCTTTTTGGAAAGTTGTCCCTCAAGGTGCCAGAAGCCTAGAAGATATGGCTGCGCATAAAGGAGAGGGTAAATGCTATGGGAGTCACGCACTGCAGCATTGACGACCTGAAGATGAGGTGGTATGACCTCAGGAAAAGGGCGAAGGAGCGCATTGCAGAAAGGGTGAAGGAACCAGCTGGCACAGGAGGGGGGCCATCCAGAGTACCTGCCAACACAGCCCTGGAGGACCTCGTTGAGGGGACTATTGAGCCAGAGGCAGTTGTGGGAGTCACCCAAATGGACACTTCCGGTGCAGCAACCACAGAACAAGATAAGATGCATGCCTTCGCTGATACGCTGCGTATTGTATACCCATGCACATCCCCCAAGGCTAATCACAGTGTGCAGGAAGAAGTGCATTACACATATACCCTCACATCCGAATTGCATCATGAGAGTTGAAGTCATGTTAGCCAACTGTGCATGCATGATCACCAATGCGCAAGAAATGAGACCAGCAGTACAGGTCCAACAGTGTGTCTAAATATGTTATTTATTATGTTAAAAGTAGGAGAAATGATAAACAGATAAAGTAACAAAATAAAATAACAATGCACTGTTTCACACACAAATGCATCTCCGGTGGACTCAGATGACAGCGAGGGCCTCATCATTTCAGAGACACCGGCAGAGACAGATGGAGAGACTCCGCAGGACCGCCAATCAACACCACCACCGACACCACCACCACCGACACCGACACCACCACCACCACCACCACCACCACCGATAACACCACCAAGACGCAGGGCACTTGTCCCCGCCCTGCAGGTAATGGAAACAGAGCCGATCCCAGCACCCACAAGGGTTCCCAGCCAGACACGTGTCACTCCGCCAGCTCCAACACCAGCACGTGGCCGAGTCAGACAGCGGCGCAGGTCTATGGGCAGTATTGCTGCCAGATCCGAACAGGCTCCAAATGTCTATGGTGGGGTAGAGTCCCAGATGCTGAGTGTTTAGCGCTTGCAGGGGAGACATATGGGCACAATGAACCTCAACATCTCAAAACTGGCTAAACACATGTGCACGATGACACCTGTAGAGGGGAATCATGCAATCAACAAGACCCTACAGGAGCTCACCCGTGCCGTCCTAGCAGGACAACACAGCAAGCGCAGCAGGCATCGGCAGAGCTTGCTTCGTTCTTCTGCATCTACTAGAGCAATCACCAAGCTCTGCAACAGCACTGCTGTCTTGTCACGCCGCTCCGTATCACTGCAGATAGACCTTGGACATTACTGCGGGGATGTAGCAAAGGCCTTTGGCTGTAGTGGAGACGGAGTTCCAGGTACACACATTGCTATGTTAGCATAAGCGTCTTAGATTTAAAACGCCATCTTGCCACTCTTGCTGCTTTTGCACACGACACTGCAGGTAGCTATTATTATAAGAAAAACTGCTTGCTTGCTTTTACTTCACATGAGAACGGTCTGTTGTTCATATCCCTAGACGTGCACCGCGACCTTGGTCTGAACACTGTGTTCAGGAGCCATCAGGGTCAAATAACAATGTATGCTTTTGAATTCATGTTGATCGGCCACGCTCTAGCCATAACACGCACACAGCTGCAAATATCTGAACCTCGAGTGCCTTTAATATTGCATTTTGCATGCATGATTCAGACACTTTGGAGAAGACCTTTTCCAAATCCTGATCCTGTGATGTGATTTACCTAAGCTGATCTTTACGGTATGGGGTTCCCCATTCAAACCTAGAGACCTTCTATTAGTTTAATAATACTAGCTTTCTTATGAAGGGAGGGTGACTATAATCCACTTACATTTATAACATGATTTCTCCCTTCATTTTATATGGTATTGTAACAATGCTGATGGTTTTATGTTTAATCATTTGTCAGCTTATGTTAGTACTGCATCTAAGGGCACGTAGTTAAAAATAAACATTTAAAACTATAATGTGTCTCTGATTACTCTTGTTGTGGACTGATATGAGAATAATAACAAAAAGGTGTTTCTGATTCCCACCATTCCTGAGAGTACTCTAAGTCGCTTGTTCTGGGTTGTCTTCGAGATGATACGGAGAACGAATGAGACACCAATGCTAGTCCGATAGGGGTTCTGGGTACTGAGGTGAGTTTTTGGTACACCGCAATTCACTGAGGTCCTGGTTTCCTGCTCATAGTTCTGTGCATGAGCAGAATCCCTGCAACATGGCGCACCTAACATTTGTTCTTATGATTTGAGACGCCTTAGTAGTGCTTATGTTAAGTCCACGACGCCCTCACTCTTGTGTCCGGATAGCGGGAGTGACGGTTTTAACCTACCTAATAGTTACTATATAGGTTCAATCACGCTTGTCAATTAAAAAGGTTTTTATTTATACCCTTTTTGTGCTACTGTTTATATAGATTGTTTTTCTTCTCTGTGTCCTTTTGGCTGAAGTCGCTATTGCGGCGCATAGCCGCGCACCTCTCCGGCATCATTTGACGCAGTTCGGGTGCCTGACGATGGGATGTCTATTATCTTTGTAGTGAGTGCCGATGCATCATATCCCTATGAGTTGTTCTACTCTTGGGTTACCTTGCCGGCAGTGAGTGCAGACGATAATACGTTTCACTCTTACACTCCTACGGCAGTCCCAGCGAATTATACGCCATATAGGACGCAGGAGATTCCTGTTTCCGCTTGATAGCATCGTATTTGGTTTAATGGCGCCCTCCTCCACACGGTTACACCAGTTCGTTTGGGCCCTTTGTCCATTCCGGTGGGCACTTGGCCCGTACTGGCCGGATTTACACCTCATCCTCGTTATTTACATGCCACGTTGGATGAGCTACGTCAACTCCATACAGCCCTGATTACAGTACATCGGGCTTTGGTACAATATGTTTTGCGCAATGTGCAGGTAGGGGCGCCTGTTGTTGCAGGGCAACCAGCTGGCCCGGCCGGGATTATTATTAGTCCTGTCATGGTTAATTCGGTAATGGGTAAGCGCCCCCAGAATAAGGACAATTTGCCTTGTTGGATTGCTGAGAAATTTGACCAGCTGGAAGCAGTATTTCCGAACTCTACTCCTGTGGAGAAACACAGGATACTCACCATCAGTTTACAGAAAGACTTAATCCCAGAGGTGGCTGATTGTGATAACTGGGGTAAGGTTTTTGCGGCAGTCTACTCAAAGTGCTTCGGCACCCCGTCTATGGCCGTACTGCCCTCCATGATCAAACGTGTTCAAGATCAACACGGTCCAGAGGCGGCGGTCGAGTTGAGGATGAGGCTTGTCGGTGTGTTCGATGTAGTTTCCACTCTCATCCTTGGTAACGTCAAGGGAGATGCGGTTCACTTTCAAGTGTCGAATGCTCTGGCCCTCGTCGACGATGTCGATAAACCCGGAGAGTTGCCTAAAATTATCACAGAGGCATATAGGACCATAGGTCCCAGTAGGTTAGGGGTTAAGCCTTCTGTTCAGACCACAGTTGTGCAACAGCAAACTAAGATGGGTTCGTCTTTCAAAGACGATTGTCCTGCTTTTCCCAAACAAAATTGGAGAGCTAAGAAACAGGTAAAGCAGCAACAGAAACAGGGGTCTCGTCCCGCATCGCCTGTACTGGCGACTGGTGAGCGCACATATGACTTGCGTGATTGCACTAGAAATAGGTCACCTGATAGTTTTCAGGTTACTAAACAACGTTCTTAACAGGAAACATCGGTCTCACAGTCCGGTGGAGGAGAACGTGGCAAAGGTCGGGGTGTCCAACAAGGACATGAGCAGCCCCATCAGCCTGATGGTAAACGCAAGCAGGACGAATTTGCACGCCAACGACCCTCGTTTCAGAAGAAGAAAGTTGCTGCACTAACAGCGAGGTATGCCACAGATAGTGAGAACGCAGCTTCGGAACCTGACATGGGCACTAACGCTGCTTGACAGCGCAGCGGAGGTTACAGTAGTGCGGCAAGCACTGCGTCCATATCTGGAGGTGACAGCAACTGACACGTTCATTACTGTAGAAACTGCGGATACTAGAGTGGCTCCCCCTGACAGACTATATGACATAGTCCTTTTATTAGAAGGTGATAAACGACGTACCATAAAAGGGATGTTAGTAGTCAATGGACAGCCTTTACTTCAGGCGGCAAACAGAAACAGTTTAAAAGATTAGCCATGGGCCATAAAAACAGTCCAGGCATCGTTGCCGCACGCATAGTCTCTCTGTTAGAGAGCATTGACCCTGATGCGTACTCGTATGTTGATGATATCTATAGCACGGACGATGATTTATGCCCACATCTGTGTCGCGTTGACTGCATCATTGTTATGTTTGCGGACTTCGGTTACAAATTCAACTTTGCAAAGTCACACATTGCCCGTTTATACGGGGTTGTTTTTGGGCTATGAACTCAACAATGAAGATCGAGGATTAGCCCCTCACTTCCTGGAGAAGTGCGCATGATTGCGTGCTCCGATAACACTGAAAAAACTACAATCTTTGCTGGGTTTTCTAAATTTCGGGCGTACTTACATTCCCGATTATGCCCAGCGTATCAAGCCGCTATATGCCTTGGTACAACCTACTTTTTCCAAATCGAAATGGCTGCCAGAGCATTCAGCTATCTTGCAATATTTGCAGGCTGATCTTCTTGCTTCAAAGTACTTACTTACACATGATAACCACACTAACTTGGTGATAACAATTGTGCCTGGTGCAGTGGGTTTCACAAACTTAACGTTCAATGAGGGCGATACAGTCCCCATTGCTTACAAATCACACTTGTACACTTCGGCTGAAATGCGCTTTTACACTGTCGAGAAAGTTTTAACTGCAGTGCAGATGGCGATTCTGAAAGAGAGAGCACTGTCGCAAGGGAAACGCATGTTGGTTGTCACACCGTATCCTGCTCTAGAGGCAGTGACAAAAGCCAGTGTACCTAATTCTAAAGCTTTGCATCCACGTTGGATACAATGGGCCACTTCCTTGACATTGCCGGATGTCACCTACATCTTTGATGCCTCATTGCAGACTCAGGAGTATTTGCAGTATGAATTAGTTCATCCAGCCCCTCTGTCTTTGCGTCCACTTGAGGATTACCATTGTGTCATTTACATTGACGGGTCGGCGCAACCGGCGACGGATTCAAAGCATGCATATTCAGCGGCCTGCACAATTGTGGTTGGTACTTTCGTGAATGGTGAATTCAAATCTGATGTCATGCATACGCAGTCATTGGGTGATTGTACCGCCCAGTTGGCTGAGCTACGTGCTCTAGTGCTCGCACTGGAGTTTGCTGATCCACGAGTTACAACTCTTATAGTGAGTGACTCATTTTACTGTGTTCAGTCTTTTAACAACAATTTATTCTTTTGGTCTCAAAATGAATATCGTGATTCCAAGGGTAGCACAATCAAGCATAAAATGCTTTGGGTTCGAGTTGCAGAACTTAAACAGAATCTGCCTCTCGTGAGTGTAATTCATACTCTTGGGCACCAGCGAGTTGGTGTCCATGCTGTCGGAAACAGCTTAGCTGATGAGGCAACGAAAACAGCAGTGGCAACATATCTAGTAGCAGCAGTTACAAGATCCAAAAGTAAGATTGATGATGACATCTTGGCAGCTATTGCTGCAACCGAGAGGGGAAGTAATTACCCGAGAGGTTTCCCTTCTAAATAATCTTATCATTTAAGTTCTGATAAAGTTCCTTATGTGAGAATTAACGACGTTGGTGACAGATTGATTCCCAACGCGGACTGCAGACTTTTCTTGATAACAGCGGCTCACGAAGGAATGGCTTCTGCGCATGCCGGCGTTTCAGCGACTGTTACTCTCTTACAACAACGTTACTGGTGGCCCGGGTGGTATAAACAGACTAGATCTTATGTTCTTAATTGTGACATCTGCCAGCAGATTAAACCTTCGACTGCTGCACACCCACCACAAACACAGTTGTACATATCTAATAAACCTCTTGGGTGTGTTTATTTAGATCACTGCGGTCCTTTCTCCTCTGATACTGCATATAAATACATCTTAATTGCAGTGGATTCGTGCACACGTTTTCTTTGGGTATGGCCGCAACGGAGTGCTGATGCTCGAACTATCATCAGGGATTTGCGTGTCTTTGTGGGAATTTTTGCATGTGGAACCCTTCATTCTGACCAAGGTCCTGCGTTCGCCTCTAAGGCGTACAAAGAAGCCATGAGATCTTTGGGGGTCCAAGTTAAATTTTCATCTCCATACCGGCCTGAGGGCAATAGTGTTGTGGAGCGAATGAACCATGACTTAAAGCAATCCCTGACAGCTAGGGTTTTAGGCACTGGCAGGAACTGGTTAGTCCATCTGTATACTGTTCAACGTGCACATAATAATCTCCCTAGAAGGTCTCTGGATGGGCGGACCCCATACGAAATGCTCTTTGGCATGAAGATGTTTGTTTCGGACCTTGATGTCTAGACATGGCGGCGTCGGCCGCACTCTTTGACGTAGATGATCACTGTGCTGTATTACAGAATCTACAAGAGACCAGAGACGGTCTTACAAAGGAACACTCGCCCTACACGACTGATGCTGCGCTTTAGATTCCGGTGGTCAGCTGGCTACATCGAGTTGGTGTCCTGGTCCGTGAGAAGGTGGAGAACAAGAAAGAGTTTGGCCCCTCTTACCGTGCTCCAGTACCAGTGCTTGGCGTGCAGGGTACAAGAACAGTCATTTTACCTCCACTTCCTGGTCGCAAGGATAACAGGTACATCTCCATTGACAATGTCAAACTACAGCGAGTGACCGATTCTTCTTAGTATGACTCCAGTGGTCTCTGGTCCAGCGATGCTGAGAAATTCTGTTTTGGCTCCGGCGTCTACCACCAGGCCTGACATTGCCATCGAGAAGTATACAGTTACTAATCCTTTGTTGCCACCACCGGCTGGTGGTCCACCTGAACATACTGAGTATACTTATCCCACAGATGTGTAGTTGCTTGGTTTACAATCAACTGCAGTGGACCAGTCACGTTTTTCATTTGCCACTAACTCTATGACTTCCAATCACCCATCAAAAATTTCTATTTTTTGCTGCTTGGTTTAAAAGACATTTTTTTAATTCCCCCGTGGACTTACATTTGGCTGCTGCTCATAAGTATTTTTTTGTTTATGTCCATTGGATTTGTGGTGGTATTTTTTCGTCTTGTAAATGGATACTATCTCACCGAAAGATCTGCAATTAGATTATTTGATGGAACTTTGGCCCTCACTCCTCATCGCACATCATGAAAAGGGACCAGACTTTTGTGAATATTACTGCCTGGCCTGTGTTGGATGGGATTGTGTGGGATGCTGTTAAATTTCAAATGCATGGTCCCACAGAGGTGATTAATGTCATCAATATACTTCTTGTTTCTATGGGGGGATGTTGTGAAACAAAACATCCGCTCTGATGATTGGGACGTCCAGGCCATAGAGACACTTTTTTCTGATTTGAAATATTATGCTGCTTTTGATGCTGAAGATTTGTATTTAGACACGGCTAACTATGGGGAGTTGTTTTGCTACCAACACTATGGCAATCATTTCCTGCATAAAGCAAATACATTTAGAAATTTTGTCAATTACACACAATGGGAGCATTGCCCTGCGCCCATTGAAGGCAGCTCTAAAACTTTACTGAAAAAATTTACATATTTTACTGATTTCAGTGTATCTGAACCTGAAGCATTTTATTTTAAAATGGCTGCGGAGCCAGCTTCTAAGGTTAGACTGACCCACACTAAATTATTATATTCCAAATCCTTTATGGATGAATTGGCTATAGGGGGCTATGAGCTGTGGAAAGATACCATTGATCTTAAATCACTTTGGGGTTCTAAAACATGGCAGGTACAAGGTACAGAGGCTCTGCATCGTGCTTGCCTTATCCCAAACCACATTTTTTTTTTAATTCTACCATTTTTCAAACCGCCTGCTTTGGATTGGCTACTTCAAAAAAGACTACTTCACCCTCTGTTCCTGATCTGGGTGCTTATTCACAATGGAATAATCACACAGATATGTCCATCGATGCGTTGCAGTCCTATATTTCTAATACATCCTTCAACATTTCCAACTTAGATCCTGAAGGATGGTTGATATGGCAGACGAGCTCAGAATCCTGTCATTGTCGTTTTCTGGGTCTATATCCTGGCTATACACAGGTTAGGGTTGACCCCAGGTTTGCATCTCCTCATTCTGTTACTACCTATTCTGTTGGGAAGTTATGTCAGAATTGGCTGCAACATTCCACTTTAGCATCTGTTAAAATTCATTTGTCAAAATTAAATGACAGAATAGATTTGAATGATTTTGTTAAGGGTCCTGTGGGTGGCAGATCTAAAAGATGGGTGTATGATGTTTACAACGAAGTTTGGAAATTGTCTCAGATTGAGGCTGCTTCAAGATTAAGAGCTATTGATCAAGCTAATTTGGAAAACGTGCTAGCTGTCATTGATAACAGCATTAATACCCTTTCTTCAAGGATTTATACATTAGATAATATTGTTTCATCTGTTGTGGATATTGTACAGGATGATGTATCTGTTAGATATCATGGACAAAATCAATTGCGTTCTATTATGCATTTTGCATGGACTTTGCAAACATTGAAGGCTGGGAAAGTTCCCTGGGACTACATGAATACGTCATCATTATTCCTCCCGTTTAATCTAACTATAAAACAACATTTCTTGTCCATGAAAGATGCAACATACTCATTACTGCATATTGAGAAGTTAGAACCTTTACCTTTCTCTGTGGCCGAATCGAACTCAGCTGTGTGGCTTATCCACGGTTTGATCACCTTGCTGTTTCCACTGTTTAAGTTCAGTTTGTGTATGAAACATTATGCCCTAGTCAGATATGAACTATTGGGTACTGCTTTCCTGCATGAAGTTTGTTCACTCCCATTTACATACAGGTGCATGAGAAAGGGTAAAGAAGTTTATTTGAAAGGAGAGGAATGCACTTCCACACCTGATCACTCAGTAGTCTGTAGGCACATCCAATTGCATGGCGCATGCAACGTTCAGGCACCAAATTTAGCTTGCGTTCTAAAGGGAAATCCTGTGCCAGCAATTACGCACACTTTTACATTATTAGCTACCGGTAGTTATTTGCTTTTGAATAATGAGGCATGCTGCGGGATACGAGTGGGAATTCAGTATATTTTAACTGTCTCACAATGGGTAGTCTGCTGTAAAAATGTCCTTTTCCCGCCCCGCATGGGAGACTGGATGTATCCATCTGGCCTTCCATCCCAACCTTGAAAGCAGAGTTCAACAAGATGAGCAGAATAAGGGCTCTATTGTCGCAAAAAGAAGTCGCACTTACTTCCTCCCGTGAAACATTCATCCTTCACCTAGCTAACACCCGCACCGAGGTGGATGTATGTCGTTACAACGCACACTTTTACAACGCATGCACTTACAACGTATTTTTTACAACGCAAAATCCATTACAACGCATTGCATTACAACGCATGACACTACAACGCATTTTTTAAAACTACCTTTACAACGCATTCCATTACAACGCATACTACCTTTACAACGCATACCATTACAACGCATAATATTAAATTGCATTTAAGGTAAGTATTAGATAGTATAGTGGTAAAAATTACTTTTCTAACTCCAGGGGGTGCAACAGTAGAGTAAGTGTTGGATAGTATAGGGTTAAAAATTACTATTCTAACTCCAGGGGGTGCAACAGTAGGGTAAGTGTTGGATAGTATAGGGGTAAAAATTACTATTCTAACTCCAGGGGGTGCAACAGTAGGGTAAGTGTTGGATAGTATAGGGGTAAAAATTACTATTCTAACTCCAGGGGGTGCAACAGTAGGGTAAGTGTTGGATAGTATAGGGGTAAAAATTGCTATTCTAACTCCAGGGGGTACAACAGTAGGGTAAGTGTTGGATAGTATAGGGGTAAACATTGCTATTCTAACTCCAGGGGGTGCAACAGTAGGGTAAGTGTTGGATAGTATAGGGGTAAAAATTACTATTCTAACTCCAGGGGGTGCAACAGTAGGGTAAGTGTTGGATAGTATAGGGGTAAAAATTACTATTCTAACTCCAGGGGGTGCAACAGTAGGGTAAGTGTTGGATAGTATAGGGGTAAAAATTACTATTCTAACTCCAGGGGGTGCAACAGTAGGGTAAGTGTTGGATAGTATAGGGGTAAAAATTACTATTCTAACTCCAGAGGGTGCAATAGTAGGGTAAGTGTTGGATAGTGTAGTGTAATATTATGCGTTGTAATGGTATGCGTTGTAAAGGTAGTATGCGTTGTAATGGAATGCGTTGTAAAGGTAGTTTTTAAAAATGCGTTGTAGTGTCATGCGTTGTAATGGAATGCATTGTAATGGATTTTGCGTTGTAAAAAATGCGTTGTAAGTGTAGTGCGTTGTAAAAGTTGCGTTGTAAAGGTTGTTCCCCCACCGAGGTGCATGCGCTTTTAAATACTGATCTCCCCCTTCATTTCGGTGCTCTGACTCATACTATATTCAATGCCTCCTCAACAACTGGCTTAGCGCATTTTTTCAAAGTTGTGGGCTCCGGCCTCGTGACCTCCTTCCAGACTATCTTTGGTGTGATACCGGCATTTTTTCATTCTATTTTTTTCAGCATCTTCGGCGGGCTCCCGTTGATTCTCGCCCTCATGGCTGGTGTGCTCCTGTTGGTCTGCTTGCTGCGCAATGGCTGCACAATATGTATCACACGACAGCCTGCCCCCTTGCTCCAACTTCGTAACCGGATGCTTGAATATTATGGAACATTACCACTGGCTACTTTAAGCGTAGCCTATGTATTGTCCTTCCGGTTCTCCAACTTTACTTGGGTGCCACCTGTTTTTCATTGCCTAGATTGTCCTTTCGAATGGGCTCTGGATTTGTGCCTGTCGAACTCGTGTCTCCTGCCCCAGATTATGATCGACTGATGAGTCCCTTAGTGGCTCATGACTTGGACTGTTCTGGTATTGGGATTATGGCCTGTGGAGTGGCACCTGGAGTCCTAGGGAATTGGGATATCTATACGGCAGCGTATGACTTCTTGGCGGGAAGTTATCTTGAAGATAACGCAAGTCGTTCTCTGATTATGCTAGAGGGTCCAGTTATCGAAGAACACATATGTTCATTTACTTTTCTAGACTGGATGGCGGAATCTTTTACAGATCATTGTAATAACTTCCTCTTGGAGGCTGCTTCTACTTATTGTGGTTACACGTTGATGGATTAACTTGGAAGTTGTCCATCTTCCAATAGTCAAACCACAAGTTTTTGAGTTTTTCCCATTTTTTTTTTTTTACTCCACATCTAGGCTCTGTCGAGCCTTTGCGAGATGTTACATATTTTTTTCCTTATTCAAGCGGGTTTTTCGAACTTTCACTACAATTATATGGAGGGACAATACGTGAACTGTCTCTGTTGAACTTGAACTCTGCGTTCCTAATTTGCATCCCTATTTGTTCGTGGTACGATCAAGGGAGGGTGTAGTGGAGACGGATTTCCAGGTACACACATTGCTATGTTAGCATAAGCGTCTTAGATTTAAAACGCCATCTTGTCACTTTTGCTGCTTTTGCACACGACACTGCAGGTAGCTATTATTATAAGAAAAACTGCTTGCTTGCTTTTACTTCACATGAGAACGGTCTGTTGTTCATATCCCTAGACGTGCACCGCGACCTTTGTCTGAACACTGTGTGCAGAAGCCGTCCGGGTCAAATAACAATGTATGCTTTTGAATTCATGTTGATTGGCCCACGCTCTAGCCATAACACGCACACAGCTGCAAATATCTGAGACTCGAGTGCCTTTAATATTGCATTTTGCATGCATGATTCAGACACTTTGGAGAATACCTTTTCCAGACACAGAGCAGAGCTGATCCTGTGATGTGATTCACCGAAGCTGCTCTTTACGGTATGGGGTTCCCCATTCAAACCTAGAGACCTTCTATTAGTTTAATAATACTAGCTTTCTTATGAAGGGAGGGTGACTATAATCCACTATCATTTATAACATGATTTCTCCCTTCATTTTATATGGTATAGTAACAATGCTGATGGCTTTATTTTTAATCAATGGTCTGCTTATGCTAGCCAAAGTACTGCATCTTAGGGCACGTAGTTAAAAATAAACATTTTAAACTATAATGTGTCTCTGATTACTCTTGCTGTGGACTGATATGAGAATAATAACGAAAAGGTGTTTCTGATTCCCACCATTCCTGAGAGTACTCTAAGTCGCTTGTTCTGGGTTGTCTAATCATTGGTAGCTTCGAGATGATATGGAGAACTAATGAGACAATGATGCTAGTCCGATAGGGGTTCTGGGTACTGAGGTGAGTTTTTGGTACACCGCAATTCACTGAGGTCCTGGTTTTCTGCGCATAGTTCTGTGCATGAGCAGAATCCCTGCAACAAGGTCAGGTGACCACTGCAGTGAAACATCTACAGTCTGGCACATTTAGTGCTAGCAACTTGGGAGGGGAGGAGGTCAGTGAGGCGGCATCGAGTGTGAGTAGCGTGTCCGTGCCGGAGACCAGTAGCAGGAGGCGTAGTTCGCTCAGCTCCACAGCCACAGGCACACATCGTGGTGATGTAGAGGAGCCATGCGACAGGAGGCTGGGGGTACGTAGAAAGAGGCGCTAGACATGCAGTTCCACCTATTTGTCCATGGTGGTGTAACCATGGGCCATTTAACTATTGTGCTTGCACTCTCGTGCTATCTACGGATATGTTTCTTTTCACAATGTGTTGAATCATCGTCATGTTTACTATATATGAATATTGACTTTGACAAGTGCTCATGTGAATTAAACATTTCCACTCCACAATATATTGTGATGGCTCATTCTTACCTGGCTCTGAAGTGATGTTGTATGATGTATGTCCGCCTCCTTTGACCTTCAGCTGTGTTTGGCAGGTGTGACTGTCGGTGTTGTGCGGGTGGTTGGTCATCCCGATCGTTGTCATTTCCATCCATCTCAATGGGTATCCCCCTTCTGGTTGCAATGTTGTGCAGCATGGCACTTACTGCTACAATCCTGCAGCAGGTCTCGGGGTTATATTGCAAAGCACCACCAGTCTTATGTAAGATTCTGAAGCGACTTTTCAGGATACCAAATGTTCTCTCAACCCCATTTCTGGTGCTAATATGTGCCGCGTTGTAGCGTTGCTCCTGTGGTGTTGCTGGGTTGAGGTAGGGGGTGAGGATATATTCCCGCAAGGCGTATGCGCTGTCACCTACAGGGGGGAAGCAAAGGCTTAGCGGCAGTAATGCAAATAGATATGTGATACTGATGTAATGAATAGGTATGAGCATGTACCAAGTAGGTTGCTGTTCTTATGATCGGCGATATGGGTTTTGATTGCTGAGGGTTCTTGTTGCGGGTTCTCTATGTCAGCACCGGGACACTCTTGGGAGTAGCCGTGCGCTCTATAAATACCCAGTAACATTAACATTAACATTAACAGGTGTCCCGCTCCGAATTCACCATTGAGCAGATGCCTGTGGATGCCACTGTGTCTGAATATATATGAGTTGTGTGTGCTCCCTGGAAATTGTGCCACTATGTCCGTAATTATGTGCTTGGCATTGCACACGACTTGCACGTTGATTGAGTGATAGGGCTTCCTGTTACGGAAGATGTACTCGTTGGCTGAGGGGGGACAGATGGGGACATGCGTGCAGTCAATGCATCCTATGACATGGGGGAATTGGGCCACCTGGTAGAAGTCCTATTTGGTCTGGTTCAAATGCTGTGGGGTTGTGGGGAAGGTGATGTGGGTATGTATCATTGTCAGCATGGCATCAATGAATTTACGGAAGAAGCGTGAAAGAGCACTTTGTGAGACGCCTCTCGCTATCGCTACGACCCCCTGGAAACTTCCAGACGCCAGTAGGTGCAGGCTGCATAGGACCTGGACGTGCGCAGGAATGGCATTGGTCCTACGGGTCTGGTGCTGCAGTAGTGGTTCCAGGTCAGCAATCAGGCGCATTATCATGGCACGATTCAGACGGTACTTGTCACATACTTCATCCTCATTTTGGCCCAGCAATGTAATGTGCACTCTGAATACCCTCTCCTGGATCCTCCTCCTGCGCTGTGCTGCTGCATTTATTCTCATCCTCCTTGCAAGCACGTAGAGAGCTGCCATTTTTGGAAAAGAATACGGGGTCTCCATTGCCATTTTTGAAGGGTTTCTGATTCATTACACCTGTGATGAACTTTAATATAATATTATTTTTTTGTGTTTCAGCAACTTTACCTCCTGGTTGAGATTCCCCTTATTCTGCTCATGCTAAATAGCGATTTGGATGATTTTCGATATTAGCGAGTTTTGATGCATTCATTTGCGATTCTTTGTTTGCAAATCGCTATTGGTAAGCGCAATCGTTGTTTTCGCTATTTCCGATTATTTATTTTGCGATTCGGTAATTTACCGGGGTTTTTTTTTGCGATTCTTTAGTTTTTTCGCTATTGGGGTTGATGCATTGGAATCTGTTGTTTGGCGCTCGCTAACTGCCTATTTTACTGATTCGCTAATTTAGCGAGGACAATTTTGCTTGATGCATAGGCCAGTATGTTATTTAATTCCCAAGCAAATATTTTAAAAAGTCTAATTTTTATTTTAATGGGAAGGGTGGAGCTTTTTCTAAATGCATTTGACCCCACATATCATCCATACTATATTCTATGTATGCACTTACACTGCACCCAAAAATAAATCTGAGGAAATTAACTTAATTTTTAGCCTATAATTTCTATTTCCTTCACATTTACAAAACCGTTTACATTTGCAATTGTCAATTTTGCTTATTTATGTACGTACACTTTATTCTTTTAATAATTTTGAATTTCCTAAGCAGTCACGCTCCCCCTGAGTAGGCTCCGTGGAACCCCAGTGGTCCCCGACCTCAGGTTTAAGAACCAATGCTCTAGTGAACCTGACAGTTCCTTGAGACATTTTAAAGTTCTCAAGAAGCACTCATGAAATATTCCAATACTTTCATGGTGTGCCAGACAATGGTGAATGACCCTCCATCACGGTGCCAAGGGTCCACCAGCTTCAAGAACATTCTATAGGAGCAAAACTATAAATCTTTCTGCACAGTTTCTGACAAAATAAATTCTTAAATGCAGTTATGAAAATGCAATTTCAGACACTCCATTCTTTTTCATAGCATCGTTTTTCCAGATAGTCCCTTTTATTTATCTTCCTATCCATTCCAAGTAGATTCTCAGTCATATGGTAAATGGAAAGATAATATTAAAAGACTGCATACTTATCACAAGCTGATACCACAGAGAGCAGAGCTGCAGGTTTTATAGTCTTATTATACATCAGTGCCATTGATCACTTTATGGAGACTTACATGCTTTGACAGCAAACAGGTTATGGCAATAAGCAAGCGCTGTTGTGCTTGGAAAAAGGGAGGCTGTGAGTAAATCCATTGCTTCTGAGAACCATGGACGTCATTTAGGGGTCGCCAGGGGTCGCGGCTGACTTGCCCCTTGTGACCCTTGGGACTGTCTTTGTGACTCCTGACCTCAGAATTGGCAAGATTAATACCAAGAAGGCAGAGACTATGTTCTCCTGCCGCCTTATTTTTGGCACCACTGGGACTATTTGAAATTATCAACAACAGGGGCAGCCCTGAGACCTGAACTAGGGGCAAACAATAATAGAATCCAAACAGAGGTTCAAGTTTGATATACACAGAACATACATCAAAAAGAATGTTTATACTATTCGAGAAAGAAAGAATCATGAAAAGAGAGAAGTATACAAATACAAAATCAAATTACAAAGAACCCATGTATAAATTCAATTTGTAGAAAATTAATTAATAGATAAATAATTAGATCTAAATACATACAAAAACATTGGCCCTCAACACGGTACACAAACAAAATGAACAATACACAGTGTAATCACAAAGTGGCTGAGGAAATAATTATATACAATAGGAAGTTCAGAACAAGACAAAAACAACACAGAGCAAAAATACTTCCCCTTCAATTTGGGCCACATGTATGCGTCGACGGCGTTTCAACCACAATTAGATTAAACAGTCATCATCAGGACAGGACAACGATTATAGGAGCATCCAAATTAATTCATGAAAACATCTAATCTCATGGTAGATTCAACCGCAAGTATAACAAACGTATGGAATCCACAATATGGAAGACTCAGGAATCAAATGTAATAATCCAATTGGCATAATAAGCAAAAGGTAAGGAGGCTCAACAGGTGGAAGAAATGACCAGCCTGCTCCTTCAGAGTTTAGATGCGAAGCCAAATAAATGGCAAAGAGCAGGTATGTGAGTATATACATCCACACAAAGTTCAATCCACAAAAATCCTGTAGTTTTCAAAGATGGTGCAAGGGGTTACGGAATTGGGATAATTTGTAAAAAGCACAACACTTTGTTGCCAAGGAGTAAATCAGGCAAAAGCTGATGTGGGCTGTGTGCAATGGCCAAATCCCACACAATGGGTACTCAGAAGTTCCAAAAGTTCGTCCGAACCGGAGCAGTCCCAAATATTTGGGGCACTGGCACTTTTTTTTTAGAACAGCACCAGGATTCATGACTGTGGATTTTGCAGGGCTTCTTTCTGCCTCAGTGACCTGTGCTGCTCTTGCGACAAAGTGTAGGCACAAAATCCCTGTTTACTTACTGTTTTTTCCTTTGTGGACTTGGGCTGTGTTAAGTGTTACGATGCATATAGATCTTGAGCACTGGGCGCCATGTCAACTGCAAGACCTGTAAACACGCTCTGCTCGGTTGTTTTCTTGTTCAGGTCCTGGCTGCCATGCCCGTGCAAAATTAAAAGCTCACATTTACTCCTTCCAATTGTTCAATTGCAGACTTTGACTGAGTGGTAGGCCAAGAAGGAGAATAGTCAAGGTGGTAGCAGAAGCAAGGATGTAAGAGCTGGCTGGGATAGGGGATTAGCTCAGTAAACAATCTGAGATAGTAGAGCCTGTGGTAGCTGCCATATACAAAGAGAGGAGGGGGAGTGGGAGCACGGGGCATGGGAGGGGACACCGTGGAAGTGTTTAAAATATATATATTTTTTTAAGTTATGCATACCTGCTACCGATCGGCTCTCTCTCGCGCCTCGGTGCTAGGAATTCCTTGTCCCAGCAAGACACACGTGACTACGTCACAGACTCCCTGTTAAGGATTGGCCTGAGCAGGCTAGAAAGACGCCCTGCTCAAACCAGGAAGTCTGTGGGGTTTCTCCAGCTGGGCTGGTGAAACCTAAGTACACATGTGAGTTTTGGTCGGCTTTAAACGGCCAGCCAAACACACATGAGCATGAGGGAGTTCACCTAGCACTCCTCCTCTTCCCCCTCCCATGCCTCAGCCCTACCTCTCCCTGTACACGCTGGCAGAGCCGGCAGCTTAAAAATAAAACGGCATTGAAATATTGTTTTATGTTATTTGCTGCTGGCTCTGAGCTTTTAGGGCGACCCTCCTCCGCCATTGCGGCGGGGCAGCCCCTGAGTAGAGCTTGTAAATGTAGAAAAGAGCTGCTAATTTCCGAAACTCATATGGGCTTACTGCGATGAACAACAAAAGCAACATCACAGAATTTAGAATTCCGATTCACTGGGCTGTGAACTGTAAACACATGCAAGCTGTGGCGCTGTCCCCTGCCTGCCGACCCGGGTGGTTTAGGCTGAAGTAAGTTATGTGCTTAACTGCGTGCATAGTTGCATACCATTTAATTTAAATTACGGAAAAGAGAGGCGTTAATGCCTCTTCATGCCTAATCTACTGTACATGTGCTAGGAAATAAAGTGGTAAAAAAAAAACTGCATTTCCCAACGCATGTGCAGAAGGGGCGAGTGCCATGCCATGCATTGGTTTACAGGTCACAGTCGGGTGATGAGGAGAGCCACATTAAATTCTAAATTTTGTGTTTTTGTTTTTCATATTGTCAAACCCACCAACAGCAAAGGCCTGGCTGCATGTCCCTCATGAGCCTTGGACATTATAAGGTTTAGCTGAGCACAGGGGCCTGGAAACCGCTGCCGTGTCCTGATTGTGTATTCTCCGATGTTAAATAGGAAAGGATGGGTCACAATACAGATGTCTTGAAAATCGTAGCAACAGCAACATTAATTTTATTTGAGAGATGCTAACCACGAGCAATGTGAAAACCTTACAAGAAATGCCAACAAACAGGGGATTTAAACCAAAACCATTAAGTGTACCCCAAATTCCCTTTGTCCTTGTTAAATTAATAGTCCCCCCAACCCCTAGTTGACAACATGCAGTTTGCTTAAAGATGTGTTCATGTAATCATGCCCGTTTACTGCCAGTCATTGAAGCGCTTCAAATTTGGTCTTGCACAGTGTGGCCTGAAGAGCAGGAGCCTGGTGGCACTACCAAACAAACAGGTGACTTATTGAGTAGTAACACGGCAGACTGCACCACCCTTGCATTACACTGTGTCATTTATTGGTGGACTTCTGATAAAGGGTTGCCTCTGCAAATGGGGGGGAAGGGTCAAAAAGCGACTGTGCATAATGTGTAACTCTCTATTTCATTTGACTGCTGTGCACAGATACAGTTTCTGATTCAGTAAATGGCTTTCCTGTTTTGTTTCCATTAATTTGAAGCTTTCACGCTATTTTTGATAATTTACATTGAACTGATAGATCCCAGCCAAGTATCACCCCTAGCTCTTTCTTCTTGGAAATGATTTCACTTCAACCCAAGAGTCCAGGGTTTGTGTTCCTGTCCAGTATCAAGGTGCTGTCATTCTGCGCCTGGTCCCGATTGGACTATTGGCTACTATCTAGAGACGCGGCTCTGTGGACAGTGGAGGCCGAACATATGACGCGCTCGCTCTCAGACGATGCGCCCTGCCTGTTGCGACTGTCGCTGCCCGGCCTGCCCCCACGGGGCTTTTCATGGCGTCTGCCGCGACATGCACTGCTAGACGAGGCGTTTAAGGAGGAGATACGGGAGGACATTATTGACTATTTTGCGCTAAATGCGGGCTCGGTGGACACTGAGGCATCCCTATGGGAGGCCTTTAAAGTGGTGATTCGCGGACAGTGTATTGCGCGTCAGGCCGGGGTACTGAAAGCTATAAGAGGTACGCTCACATCGCTGGAAGCGGACATCAAAGATCTGGAGAGCCGCTTCTACGCTGCGAACACCCCAGACATCCTGGGTTTACTAAAGGCTAAGTTATTAGAGTATGATGCGGAGGCACAGCGGGAGGTTGAGTTTCTGGGCAAACATGCAGAGGCCAGGAGATACGGGGAGGGAGATAGACCGGGGCGCACCCTGGCGAATATGATAAGGCCGTCCCAGGCTGCGACATTTGTCCATGAACTTCGCTCGAAAACCGGAGACACGATTAGAGGCCAAGAGGACATACTACACGCCTTCTCGGGCTTTGATACTGATTTGTACACTACCACCCAGGGGGATGCCTGGAAGGGCTAGACTCGTTCCTAGAATCCATAGCACTGGTCTGGTTTAATAATAAACATAGAGAATATATGGATCTCCCGATAACAGCCGCAGATGTGGCCCAGGTGATCAAAAGCTTGCCCCTTGACAAGGCCCCTGGCCCAGACGGCCTGACTACGGCCTTTTACAAGGCATACGCGGAGGAACTGGCTCCCCGGCTGTTGGCGGTGTATGAGGAGGCGTTACAGGTGGGAATGCTTCCCAAAACAATGCGTGAAGCGTCAATTATTACCCTGTTAAAACCGGACAAACCAAAAGACGAGATGGACTCTTACAGACCTCTATCCTTAATTAATGTGGATGTAAAAATACTGGCCAAATTACTTGCTAATAGAATACAACCAATGCTGCCCCTGATAGCTTTGCCGGACCAATCGGGGTTTATCCCATGGCGGTCCACGCCTCATAATCTCCGTACGATTTTTTCCATACTGCATTACTTGCATCCAGATGTGCACGCTGCGGTGGTATTCTTGGATGCCACCAAAGCTTTCGATACTCTGGAATGGCCATATCTGTTCGCAATACTGACTCGTATAGGTTTTAGCCAGCTCCTAATCAACAAAATCCGCCTACTTTACACTATGCCTTGTGCCAGAGTTAGTGTGAATGGTATGATTTCAGACCTGTTTCCGATTTCGCGTGGTACACGCCAGGGATGCCCGCTGTCCCCGCTCCTCTTCGCCATTGCGATGGAGCCGCCAGCGGCTCGTATTCGACAACACCACATGGCACGTGGAATTGGACTCAGCGCGCGCAGCCTGTTGATATCGCTCTATGCGGACGACGTAACACTCTATCTCACTAAGCCCGAGGTAAACATGGACGTAGTACTGCGTGAATTCATCCGATTTGGAGGGCTTGCCGGTATAGCGATCAATTGGTCCAAATCGGTGGTCTTCCCCTTGACGGAGAGTACCCCGAGGATGCAGTCGGAATACCCCTTAAGGTGGGAAATGGATGCTGTTAAATATCTCGGCATCTGGGTGAGTCGAGTGCCTCAGGACATTTGGACTCTTAATTTTGGGAGGGCGGTCGCGTGGCTGGAGGAAAGGATAAAGATTTGGGTGAGGCTGCCCCTGTCCCTAACAGGCAGGATAGCTCTGGTCAAAATGGTGGTTTTGCCTAAATTTTTGTATTTATTTGCGAATATACCAATCCCTTTGACGTCGCAGTTTTTCGTCACACTCCGGTCGCACTTGATCGAACTGGTGTGGGCTGGTGGCCAGGCGCGCGCATCCTGGGACGTGCTGACTTTACCGTTGGTGCAGGGTGGGCTGGGAGCGCCAGATATGCGCTTATATGCCCTGTGCGCACAGGCGCAGTTCCTGCACTTTTGGGTGCATCCGACGCCCTTCCAGCCGCATGTGGCTGTGGAGCAGGACACTGTGGCTCCGATCCCGCTGAGAGTGGCAATTTGTGCGAAGGCGCGCCACCCCCGAGGAGACGTGGACACTGCGGAGATGCTGCGCTGGGTCTGGGTGGAACTTCGACGCAGAGCGGGTGTGCCACTCCTGTATGCCCCGTCTTTGTCCCTGGAGCGCAACCCGCTCTTGCCTTGTATTGGAGACGGAATTAGCCCGCCTCTACTGCGTAGGATGCACCTGCATACATTTGCGGATCTCTTTCCGGATAATACCTTCATGCAGCCGCCGGTGGCAGCGGGGGGGCAGGCGGTGCATTTTTCTGAGTTGTTTTTATACCACAAACTGCGGGAGTCATGCCGGGCGTTGAGCGAGGACTTTCCAGCGGCCCCCCCGGTGTTCCGGGCGCTGGAGGGTGTGGTGGGCTCCCCGTCCCCTCGGAGATTAGTCACCAGACTCTATAGATCCATGCAGACTGAGGCGCCGGTGGTGCAGCCTCAGTCCTTCCAGCACTGGAACGGGGAGCTTGACTCTCCCTTGTCAGAGGAGCAGTGGACCTTCTGCTGTGGACAGCTAGCTGAGCTCTCCCCAAACTATAAACTGAGGCTCATACATTTCAAATATTTGCATAGATTCTACAGAACACCGATTGCTTTAAATAGAATGGGCTTGAGGGAGGGTGTAGGTTGTTGGAGATGCGGGGGTGAACCTGCCTCGTTTTTGCATATGGCGTGGTCCTGCCCCAGGCTTCAGGAATTTTGGTCCCGGGTGTTCGCGATAGTCAACCAGATGTTGGGACGCACTGATGCTCCTTCCCCCGAGGTGGGGATACTGGGATATGTCAAGAACACGCCACCTAAAGAACGTAAACTGCATGCCCTGCTTCTACTATTTGCTAAACGACAGGTGGGGATCCACTGGGGTAGGAGCCGGGTGCCCTCGGTGAAGGGATGGCTGGCAGAGGTAACTTATGGTCATGGGCAGTTGAGCGTATTCTGGGACTTGATGCCATCCACCTCCCGCCCGCGAGACATCTGGGAACCATTTGTGCGATGGGCTCAGGAGCAACTTGAGATAGCGGCTGCACTGGATGAATGAGTGTGGGAGGTCCGGGGTGGGCCCCGTGGGCGTGGCGGGGGGGTTCGCCGGGGAGAGAGGGGAGGCACTCTGAGCGGTTACTTTGATTAGCGGTCGCGAGGTCCGGGCCCGACAATGTGTACTACTGGATGGGCGAATTGACAGGTCTGATCTGGCCCTGCGTGGATGGGTTCTTAAAGTGATGGTCGAACATGATGTCAGGAGCACCCAAAGCTATGGATGTATATAAGTGACTGCATTGGCATGTACCACAGATGTAATAAGGATGTAATATTGCTGGATTGTGTTGTTGGTTACTGTTTGTAACGTTGTGTCAATTTCAATAAAGCTTTCAAAAAAAAAAGGTGCTGTCATTTTATGGAGATGCGATGCCCTTGGCTTTAGTCTGATCGTACACTTTTTTAAATACATGTTGCTGTTTTTAAGTGAATGGCCTTTAAAATCTCATTTTCTAATTTGCTGGTGTTGGTATATTTTTGATTTTGTCTGCTTTTGAAATATGTAGATTTTTTCTAAGGTGCACGTCATTCAACTACACTACAATGTATTAGCTGTTCCAAATGCTAGAAGCTATCGGGGAGCAATTGCTTAGGAAGCGATTTTGAGCAATATTTTTGTTAGCATTTCTACATGACTCCAGTCCACTCACAGACATTGTCAGATCGCACAACATCAACATCATCTCCTACGCCGATGACACCCAGCTCGTCCTCTCGCTTTCAGCTAACCCCACCTCGACTGCGACTAACTTCCACAACTGTAAGAAGAACGTGTCAGCCTAGATGAAGGACATCTGCCTGAAGCTCAACTCAGAAAAGACTGAAGTCTTGATCTTTGGCAAGCACACGACCCACTGAAACGACTCCTAGTGGCCAACAGAACTCGGGCCCCCCCAACCACACCGAAAGAACATGCCAGCAACCTCGGCATCATTCTTGACAGTGAACACTCCATGAAATGCCAGGTCAAGGTCATCTCCTACGCCTACTTACAACCGCTCTACTTGCACCGCAAAATCTTCAAGAAGTTTCCCATCAACACCCAGAAGACAGTAACGCAGGCCCTCATCACCAGCCGACTGAACTATGGCTACGCGCTCGATGCAGGTACCACCACCGAACCCATGCAAAGATTCCATACAATCCAGAAAGTAGCAGCCAGACTGATTCTCAACCTGACCAAGAGAACCCACATCACCCAACAACTGAAAGACATCCACTGGCTCCTGGTCCAGAAGAGATGCCAATTCAAGCTTCTGACCCACGCCTACAAAGCCCTCCATGACCATGGACCCTCCTACATAAACCATCGCCTTCACTTCCACCGACACACCAGGAACCTCTGTTCCTCACTCTTCACCTTTGCACAGATCCCGCACACACCCCACAGCCAGGCCGGAGAATTCTCCTTCTCCCATCTCGCCGCCAAAGCCTGGAACATCCTTTACCTTCGCACCGCACCCTCGCTGACCAGCTTCAGGAAGGGGCTCACAACCTGGCTGTTCGACTAAAACCTGCAGCTAGCGTCTGGATACCCTCCCGGGTGACAAGATGCACTCTACAAATACAACGTGATTGATTGATTGATTTCTTCCTAACTTGGAATTTTGGGCACCTGCACTTATTTTTTCACAAATTTCACACTGCATTTTTGTTATAGTAATTATGAATAATATGTACAATCATTGTATTAAAAAATGGAACACCAAGAGATGGAACAAGACCTTCACTGGCAGCTGAGGTGAGTAAATACTTTTAAGTATATATTATGTGTACACTTGCTTGTGAGAGTGTGTTTCTGTGAGAGAGTACTTTTGTATGTGAGAGCATGTCTATATGTGAACATTTGCATGATTGGGTCAAAGTGACCAAGAGGCAGACAGTGAGTGAGAATGAGTGAGATTAATTGTAAGTGTATATGATGGTCAGAGTGAGTTGGAATGGGTGAATTTAAGAGTGACTGCAGGTAAGAAATTGGGTGACTGAGAATGGATAAGAATGAGAGTGAGGAGTGTTAGGGCACGTGAGTGGGAATGAGCGTGAGCAACAGTGAATGTAGCTGTCAGAATGAGTGAGTCAGAGTGAGTGAGTATAAGTATGAATCGGTCGTAGGAGTGGACTTTGTGCATCGATTCCTGGGCTAACAGCATCGCGGGACTGCGAGGACCACAAACCCTGCCTGCTCCACCTGTGTCCTCTTCCCGCTTGGACCCGCCTTCTGCCCCCGAGCACGGATAACTTCTCCCGGCCCCCGCTTCGCGGGAGCCGGTCGTAGGAGTGGACTTTGTGCATCGATTCCTGGGCTAACAGCGTCGCGGGACTGCGAGGACCACAACCCCCTGCCTGCTCCACCTGTGTCCTCTTCCCGCTTGGACCCGCCTTCTGCCCCCGAGCACGGATAACTTCTCCCGGCCCCTGCTTCGCGTGTGCCGGTCGTAGGAGTGGACTTTGTGCATCCATTCCTGTGCTAACAGGGTCGCGGGACTGCGAGGACCACAACCCCCTGCCTGCTCCACCTGTGTCCTCTTCCCGCTTGGACCCGCCTTCTGCCCCCGAGCACGGATAACTTCTCCCTGCCCCCGCTTCGCGGGTGCCGGTCGTAGGAGTGGACTTTGTGCATCGATTCCTGGGCTAACAGCGTCGCGGGACTGCGAGGACCACAACCCCCTGCCTGCTCCACCTGTGGCCTCTTCCCGCTTGAACCCGCCTTCTGCCCCCGAGCACGGATAACTTCTCCCGGCCCCCGCTTCGCGGGAGCCGGTCGTAGGAGTGGACTTTGTGCATCGATTCCTGGGCTAACAGCGTCGCGGGACTGTGAGGACCACAACCCCCTGCCTGCTCCACCTGTGTCCTCTTCCCGCTTGGACCCGCCTTCTGCCCCCGAGCACGGATAACTTCTCCCGGCCCCCGCTTCGCGGGAGCCGGTCGTAGGAGTGGACTTTGTGCGTCGATTCCTGGGCTAACAGTGTCGCGGGACTGCGAGGACCACAACCCCCTGCCTGCTCCACCTGTGTCCTCTTCCCGCTTGGACCCGCCTTCTGCCCCCGAGCACGGATAACTTCTCCCGGCCCCCGCTTCGCGGGCGCCGGTCGCAGGAGTGGACTTTGTGCGTCGATTCCTGGGCTAACAGCGTCGCGGGACTGCGAGGACCACAACCCCCTGCCTGCTCCACCTGTGTCCTCTTCCCGCTTGGACCCGCCTTCTGCCCCCGAGCACGGATAACTTCTCCCGGCCCCCGCTTCGCGGGAGCCGGTTGTAGGAGTGGACTTTGTGCATTGATTCCTGGGCTAACAGCGTCGCAGGACTGCGAGGACCACAACCCCCTGCCTGCTCCACCTGTGTCCTCTTCCCGCTTGGACCCGCCTTCTGCCCCCGAGCACGGATAACTTCTCCCGGCCCCCGCTTCGCGGGAGCCGGTCGTAGGAGTGGACTTTGTGCATCGATTCCTGGGCTAACAGCGTCGCGGGACTTCGAGGACCACAACCCCCTGCCTGCTCCACCTGTGTTCTCTTCCTGCTTGGACCCGCCTTCTGCCCCGAGCACGGATAACTTCTCCCGGCCCCCGCTTCGTGGGAGCCGGTCGTAGGAGTGGACTTTGTGCATCGATTCCTGGGCTAACAGCATCGCGGGACTGCGAGGACCACAACCCCCTGCCTGCTCCACCTGTGTCTTCTTCCCGCTTGGACCCGCCTTCTGCCCCCGAGCAAGGATAACTTCTCCTGGCCCCCGCTTCGCGGGAGCCGGTCGTAGGAGTGGACTTTGTGCATCGATTCCTGGGCTACCAGCGTCGCGGGACTGCGAGGACCACAACCCTCTGCCTGCTCCACCTGTGTCTTCTTCCCGCTTGGACCCGCCTTCTGCCCCCGAGCACGGATAACTTCTCCCGCCCCCCGCTTCGCGGGTGCCGGTCGTAGGAGTGGACTTTGTGCATCGATTCCTGGGCTAACAGCGTCGCGGGACTGCGAGGACCACAACCCCCTCCCTGCTCCACCTGTGTCCTCTTCCCGCTTGGACCCGCCTTCTGCCCTTCGGATATCACTGGCCTATCTCACCGCATCGCGGGACGTGAGCGGGGCGCGTGCCGGGCGAAGCCCAGGCCAAGGGCGGGCCCGTTTTTGCCCGTTCATGCCCGAGAGAGACCGGACCGGGCTCACTCTCTTAATTCCATCCATCCAGTGAGTACTTTTAATCTTTGTTTAATTTGTTGGTGAACAATGGTGAACAAAAGGGGCATGAAACCTACTACCACAGACCATGTTGCGGGAACGCTCGATAAATTTATCGTAAGGGCCTCTTCAATACTCGAACATGAAATAGCAATTACCGAACGACGGTTGTCCATGGAGACGGTCCCTTTTAAACGTTCTTCACTGGGCTCAATTGCGCATAGTCGCTCTCCTGTTGTCCCTGTTTCCACTCCTTCTACCATGAGCTCACATAGTGGACATTCTTCTCTAGCAACTCCAACTATTGCTCCCGCTAAAGGTTCTATTGACTCGGCACCAAGTGTACCACTCTCTGAACAGGTTCCTTCCATCTTGCCTGTAATCCCAGTTCGGGAAGCGGGCACCATCCCTAAAAGGAAACGAACTGGGATTTCGCCAAGAGGCAGGAGGAAAAAACTACAGAAACCGAATTCTGATTTTTTGGATTCTTCCTTGTCTGCAGCTATAGCTCCCTCCCAGTCAACTTGTATAGAGCGATGTTGGACCCGGCCTCGTGGCGTGGTCTTAAACCTCTTGGATTGTGCTCGTCCCCCGCACCGGCTTACACGGGCCGCCCGTTCAGGCCGCCAGGGACCCCTCCTCCCTTCGAGGCCCCCTTTGGATTGTACCCGTTTTCCTACACCCGCCTCAGCGGCCCCCTCTTCCAGGCCGCACAGGGACCCCTCATCCCTTCGGGGTCCCCCCCCCATGCTTGCTCCACACACCAGCCCACACAGCCCGGCTCCCTCCGGCCTCGGCCCCAGCGAAGCCCCGACATCAAGGCACCAAGATCGGGCCAGGGGGCACCGCATGGCCACTTCACCACTCCCGGAGGAGGAGAGTTTCGATGGGATCCCCCACCGTCCCTCAACACCTAGGTACGATCGTCCTCCGGCCTCCCTGGGCCTGACGCCTCTCCCGCTGGGCGTCTGGCTCTCCCAGCCCGGCCTCTCCGCCCCCCGAGCGCAAGGGTCCGGACATCAAAGGGCTCCAGACCTATATCTGGGGCAGCCCCGCAATGGGACAGTAGTTGTATCCCGGAGTCAAGAGCCCTGCTGATGGAATCGCGGCTGACCCTACGGAAAAGAACTCTTGCTTGAGACTATACCATGAGCCCTGCTGACTGCGTCGCGGCTCCACCTTATTGAGACAAGGAACCTCACGGAACATCGGGGCCCTGCTGACGCTGTCGCGGCCCAACCTCGCTGAAACCTCCCTCGGAGCCCTGCTGACGTCGTCGCGGCTCGAGCTGAACTGAAACACCTTAAGAGCCCTGCTGACCTGGTCGCGGCTCGAACTCCACTAACTGATCGCCAGAGCCCTGCTGACGCCGTCGCAGCTCGACCACTCCGAGATCCGGAGTCCCTCCAGCTTGAGGATCAAGAACTGGGCTCAGGGTACTCTCGTACCAAGCTGCTACTAAAGAATGTCCCGCTACCCCGTCCCTACTCGAGACCTTGAGACTCTTGTGGATCCCTCGATCCCCCTTGTACATATCGATAACCGTAAACTTCTTAGATGCTGATAAAGAACTGTGCGTCTTGATAAACATCCTCGAGTCCTGTGTGGTGGTGTTACTGTGCTAGTACGTTATAGGAGAAGGACCTCTCCTAGGAGGCTTCTCAGCAGCGCTCGGCTACTTCGTGCAGTGTGGGGGCCCCTCTGGGTGGTCTCTCCGACTCCCCCGAGGTCCGCCTTCCAACATTTGGTGGCCAGCGACGGGATCCGAGCCGAACGCAGATCGTACAAGCAAGTAACCCACTCGCTATCCATCCAGACGAACAGAGACCATGGAGTTCCAACCAGAACGATTGGAAGAGTACACGCACAAAGAGTTAAAACAGTTCTGCAAGGACAAGGGCATTACGACCACCGGCCTAGGTACCAAGGAAGAGATGCAGAAAGCCCTAAGAACCTGGAAAGAGTCCGAGGCGGGTCCCTCCCAGGAGGAAGGTCCCCTGCCCCTGAATGCAGCCACGCCACCAGCACCGACCCCAGCAAACGAAGGGAGAAACAGCCTGGAAACTGGCCTCTCCGCGGACGAAATACGAGAGCGGGAGAAGGTCCGGACCCATGAGCTAGAGCTCGCACGACTTCGGCTGGACGGTGAACTCCGGCTGGCTGAAAAGAAATGGGCCATGGAGCAGCTACGGCTACAAGAGGAAATCGAAGAAAAGAAACGGCATCGAGAACTAGAAGAGAAAAAGCTGACCCTCGAACACGAGTGGGGCCTCAAAGAACTCGAACTCAAGGCCCAGAAGGGGGAGACCGGCACCCCCAGCAATAGAGACGCTCTGCCGCCCACCGAAGCCAAGGTCCATATTCCCAAGGATGTCGTCAAGGAGTACTATAAAAACGACGACATCCAGCAGTGGTTCAAAGCGTACGAGGTGGCCATGACCTCCCATCGGGTACCCCGGAAGGATTGGGGTGCCGGCCTATGGGGTCGGTTCCTTAGCGAGGGCTGAGACACCCTGCTCCAGCTCCCGGAAGAGGTGATGACCTCATACGACCATATGAAGGAGGCCCTGCTCACCCGCTTCGGACTAACCGCGGAAATGTACCGTCAGCGTTTCAGAGACTGCAAGAAAATCCCCGGTACCACGTGGGTGGAGTATGTTGACTTCTTCAGCAGGGCACTAGAAGGTTGGATCAAGGGTAGCAAAGTCACCACTTACGGGCAGCTGGTCGACCTCATTATTTGGGAACACCTCTCCAACAACTGCTTCGTGGAGCTAAGACAACACCTCCTCGACAGCAAGCTGACCGAACCGCAGAAGCTCGCCGCCGAGGCCGATCGATGGGTCAACACCCGAGTCCCCCGGAACCCGATGGGGGAGTACCAGCGAAACCACACCGGACCCCCCCGCCAGCGCGGCGGAGGAGGAGGGTCGAACCGGAATCGGGACATCCCAGCCGGGCCGCCCCGGAGTCCACCTCGGGGGCCGCCTCAGCAACACCCCTCCCCGAGCCTAGCCCAAAGAGGGACGACACCAGCCAAAACCGGACCCTGGCCCCCGATAACCTGCTACGGCTGCCAACAAACAGGACACTATGCCAGCGACCCTGTCTGCCCCATGAACCGACGAGGTGGGACCAGCGGGCCCCCGCCCCAACAACTGGCGGCTGCCGCCCTGGGAGAAGGGGAGGAAGAGGAAGAGCCCCTCGACGGGGGGTCCACTGAGTGGGAGCCGGCGGCCATGTCCCTGGTCTGCCTGGGCAGCCGAGAAATGGTGCCCCAAACACCCATCCCGAGCAACACCCAGAAGTACCAACAATGGGTCACTATCAATGGACGACGGGCCGAAGCCCTCCGTGACACCGGAGCCAGTGTCACCGCTGTCCGCCGCCACCTGGTGACCCCCGAACAGATCCTGCCAAATGTGCTATGCCCCGTCCGGACGGCCGACAACAGCGAAAGCATGTGCCAGATGGCCCAGATCCCCTTCGAATGGGGAGGGGTGACGGGCCTGCTGAAGGTGACTGTCCGCGACGACGCTCCAGTGGACTGCCTCCTTGGGAACGACCTAGAGAGTTCCCCCTGGGCTCAAGTGGAGCGGCGAAAGCATCTCCGAATGTTGGGACTACCCGAATGGGCCTCTGCCTTCCAACAAGCGATCTCCTCTAGATATAGTTCCACAGTCATTTGATATAGACCTGTTACTTGGGAAAATGTCTACAGTGTTAACATCAGCCATACAACCGCTTGAGCATAGATTAATAGCAATTGAGAATAGGTTGGCTGCATTGGAGGCTGCTATGGATAAAAATGTTAAACTCTTACAGGACTTGAAACCTTGTTCACATTTATGCCAAAATCAAGATAAAACTTCTAGTCCTCCTATTACCATACAAAAACCATCTGATACTCAACAGATTCAACAACGGGGAGTACCATGTAATCCACTCCTAAGTCTACGGCGGGGGATACCTTTGCCTAATGCCACAAATGTGTCTGATAGTATATTACCAACAAACAATCATTGTTTAGAGCCTCCTGATGAGGCCCCTTCTCCCATGGACTTTCCACGTATTGATCTCCCTCCAGAAAGTGCCCCTTATGTGGTCGTTTTGACTGGTGTCCCCAAACTGGCTACTGAGAGGCACGAATCATTCCAGAAACTTAAAAACAAAGTAATGTACTGGCTGAATATTAACAGACCATTGCCTAGGAATGTATGTTCACCTATTCTGTTTGTTAGGAGAGTTGGTTGGGTGGGTCACAAACCAAAGGATGTGGGAGGTGACTGTGTTATTGTCAACTTTAAAAATCCTGAGGTAGTTTATCACGTATGTAGTCCTATCTTCGATAATGTAACCTCCAACATCAAAAAATTTAATTTAGGTCACTTTTATTTTTCCCCCAATAAACCCTCCTTTCCTTGTCTAAGGCCCCTCGTACCGCCCCGTAACCATTATGATCGAGGGCAATCTGTTGATGGCATGCGGGGTAGGATGATTGATAATGAAGTTCTAGGTTTTCCAGTTAATAATAGGTATAGCTCCTTGGATGAGGTGGAATGACTAAAGACGCAAGGTAATCATCATTTACCTTCCATCTCTCCTGTTGATGAGAATGGTGACAAAGGTGGTTATGGAGTCCCAATGGTGATTTCACCAATGGGTACAGAACCTTTGGACGCTGGGTTTATTTCATCTACTGGCCTAAGCATTAGGAGGGATGACTCCATCCAATCTTCGGATTGGTAGGATATTCCCAATAACTTACCTGTAATTATTGATATTCTACCCACCCAGACTAATTCCACAAACGATTTGTCCTATCCTGATAGAACGCTTAAAATTCTTAGTTGGAACATCGCGGGCCTGGCTACCAATATTGACAACCCAGAGTGGTGTTCCTTTATAGACCTCTTTGGGATTTGTTTATTACAGGAAACGTGGTCAGTGGAACCCACACATAGATTGGGGTACACTACCTTTATGCAACCGGCCATAAAAGGTCCAAAAGGCAGACCCTCGGGGGGTCTGTGTGTTTGGGTGGGCACTCATCTTGGCTTCAAGATTAAAAGGGTTGAAACCAATAGCAGAGACTTAATATGTATTCTTTTGTCCCACAGGAAAACCCCTAAGATTGCACTTATTAACGTTTATTCGCGTCCTACATGTCGGGGTGGTACATCATCTACTCTCGAGTCTTTGTCATCTCTTTTGGAATCTCTCCCAGATGATGTCGTCTTGATGATTGGAGGTGATTTCAATTGCCATTTCGAGCCCCTGAGTGGAGAAACCCCAATCTCATAGGAGGAAGATGAGGTTAGATCTATTCCACCCACCAGCATGTATACAGTTAAACGCTGGACTCCCCTGGTCCTTCAACTCACCTCTCTCACCTACTCATTCTCTTTGAGAGCGTGCAATGGCCGTTTCAATGGGGATATGCCGGGGCAGTCAACTTATAGGGGAATGGGACATGAATCTGTGATTGATTATTTTTTGGTTAGCCTAGATTTGTGGCCCAAAGTGTTGGATTTTAAAATAATTAGGCGCATGGAGAGTGACCACAATCCCTTGATAGTAGATCTGAATTTCCAACTGTTGAACGCAGGGCCAGATAAAGATACTCTTCCAGTAGGGAATACAAGAGTCATCCAAGGGGGGAAGCGGATACGCTGGCATACGGTAAAACAGTCTAACTCAGTTATTGCCAGTATGTACCAAAATATTCTTCCTCTCCTTGAAAGGGTGTTCAAAATGGAAGTTAATAACCCTGTGGCTGGTAGAACTATGGATTTGGCTAAAACTCATAAGGATCTCGTTGAAATACTGCGTGTTTTTTTTTATAAAGTAGGTACAGTAAACCCAAAGAAGCAGGGGAACACAAACCCGTGGTTTACAAAGGGCTGTAGAGTAGTCAAACAGGAACTACTACAGGCCATTAAGGCAGGCAATCGCCAACATATTTTGGAAGTAAGGCGGGCCTATAGGAAGATCATCCTTAGTGCCAAAACTGAGTGGGAAGAGGGAAGATGGGTTGCTATTAGAACAGCCCTTATGGTAAAAGATTCAGGGTCCTTTTGGAACCTTGTTCACACTGGGAAATCGGAGGGTAAAACCACGATTGACCCCAACGTTTCCGAAGATGCATGGGCATCGCATTTCAAAAACTCTACTCCAATAACACAACTAGGAGAGATGACCCCCCTGCAATTTTGATGACCCTGGATCCATCCTGGGATGCTCCTCCCTGGACGATAATGGAAGTGGATTTGGCACTGGATAATCTTCAACCAAATAAGGCCCCTGGGTTAGATAGGATCCCTGGGGACCTTTATAGAGATGAACGGACAGTTTGGCCACCCTATTTTCTAATCCTCTTCAATGCTATTCTGCAAGGCTTACCGGTTCCATCTACCTGGATGGGTGCGGAAATTATCCCGATTTTTAAAAAGGGATCCCCCCTCGATCCGGGTAACTATAGGCCTATAAGCCTCATAGATGTGAGCCAGAAAATTTATACGAGACTTCTCCTGCAACGGTTGCAGAATTGGATCGAGGAGAATAATATCTTAACCCCACTTCAAGCAGGATTTAGGTCCAAAATATCAACTATCAAAATATCAAATGTGGAAATGTGGATTTTCCTGATCAGTTATGTCCCCTATCTTGGACCCCAACGGTTCTATATGCATGTTACAAGTACATGTATGTTCCCTCCAGTTCCAGTTTCTAAGACGCAAACATATGTGTGTCTACCGTCGACATGTTCTCTGTCAGATCCGCCATCAATGGGCTGGATATTCGATTCCTAAGCATGAAAGGCCACCGACTTTATATGGCTAAGTTACTCCATTTTTACAGTTCAGGCAAGTAGGCCCGATTCTGTCCTCAAAGCCTTTCCCTGCTCTCTGTCTCTGACAGCTTCAGCTTGAGCTCGCATCTGTATCCATGAACTTTGTCCTACTCCCTGTGCAGCTAACGGTGCCTGCCTCGGCCAGTTTTCGCCTGCCTGCCAAGAAGCTGTATTTCACCTTCGAATTATCTATTTTGCTCTTCAGTCGATGCATTCCTGTCTAGTGATTTAGGTAAACATTTCCTTTAGCTCACAAGCAAAGGACTCAGCCTTTCCGTCCTCCTGCAAGTGATTCATAGCCCTGTTGCCATGGAAAGTTTTCTGCCTCTCGCATCTCATATAGACACTTAGACGCTTGTACACGCACACAGTCAGTATAGACTAGATTCTGTCCGAGAGTCCTTCCTTGTGGATAACATAGTTCTCTAAACATAGGATGTTAGATATGATTTGGGATTAGGTTGACTTGACCCCCCAGACTTCTCGTCTCCACATGTAGAGCTAAATGTCAAGTCCCTTCACCCCCTAGTTGCACGTCACTCACACGTCATGCTGCTGCGCGCGCATCTATGCCAAGTATTATCTTATAGATCCACCTATGTCTGATAATCCTCACCAATCATGTTTCTTTTATTCCTTATTACGCCTAGTTTCGATTACGTACCTGTTTTGTCACTTTTCTTATCAAATGTTACGCCTTCTACATTCGTTTCATTGTAATGTACTTATTATAAAAATGCATGTCTGTCAATAAAGTATTGTACTTCACTTCCTGAACCCTCGTGGTGACGGAACCTGAAGGCCGCGACTCGAGTCGGCCATTTTGAATGGAATAAAGCCCATTTAGAAAACCTCTTATACCACGGATTCTGCCTCTTGTTATTCTGAGCTATTTTATTTTATTTCAAGATCCCGTATGAAATTCAGTCCGGTAAAGAAGATTTTATTTACCACAATAATGGCGCCCGAACAGGGACACTTTCTCATCTCACGCGCCGGCGGTGCGTTGCAGGCCCGGTCTCCTGCCATAGCTGGACGGACCATAAACGCGTACCAGCAGGATTTCCTGTAAGCTCCCTCCGGTCAAGCGGGGGCGACTGAGGCTGCGATCAACCCAGACGAGGCGGTGAGAAGTGCGAAGTATCCCGACCAGAGCCTAGCTGAGAGAGCAAGATCCGAGGTATACAGAGGCCCACCAGGTTTCTCGAAATCCCGATGTCCAGAGGGTCCGCTGTCCGCAGTCATCGAGTCCTGTCCATTCTCTGAGGCCTTCCGTTTCAAGGAGCTACTCGGTGAGTACCATCGCCGGGGAGGCGTGTTGACGCGCACATAGGTTGTGCCGGTCAAGACGGATTTGGGTACACAAATCCGGTCTGCACTGTTTAGCAGTGTATATGTACTGTTTAGCAGTATATCAAGTATTCCGAAGTATTCAGTTATTGTCAAGAATTCAGCGTGGTGATTAGTTAGGCAGACTGTCATCATTGTCGGTCGTTGTTAAAATGTTTAATGTTTAATGTTTAAAGTGTTCAAATATTGTGGTATGAATGAGTGTTCATTGTTCACTGTTCATTATTGTGTTTTTCGTATTAAGTAAGTTCAAGAGTAAGTATCAGATCAGTTGTCAATATGCCGCTCTTCTCGAAGTTAAGACAGATTACTACCAGAAAAGGGGTGCTTGAAGAAGCAGTTCCTATTCCTCCTAGGGACACTCCAGGGCATTTTATGTACCATAAGCATGGCTTAGATGCCATATTGTTTCTTGATCTATGGGTAGATTATACCAAGGGATTGCCGGAAAGTCAAAGGTGGCCCGTAGAGGGAACCTGGGATGCAGAGTGCATCATGAAAGTGGAGGAAGAGTTATGGAAAAGAAAGGTCAGACAGTCACAGAAAGACGCTGTTGAGTTATGGCGTAAAGAATCTCATAGACGTACAGAAAAATCACGTAGACAAGAAGAGAGGAGTAAAGAAAGTTCAAATAAAGTTCAAGAAAATCTATTAATTAAGGAAGGTATCCGAGTGAAATCAGAACAAGTAAATAGACAAAGAAATGCTCTTATGAATGGTATGTATCCCCTTCTAGCCGAAGGACTACCTAAGGCCGTTACAGAGATGCCAAAAGACTTGCCACCCCCATTATTTCCAATTAAGGTACATCCAAAAGGGCATCCCAGAACCGCAGAAGATGTTTTTCTTTCCTCATATCTAGACGATGCAGCTCCCGAGTATGCTAACGCCACACCACATAGACCGTCTGGCGGAGGGGTTCAACGTCAGGATCAGGTATCTGTCCCAGTGCAACAGCAAGTCCCGATACAAGCTTCGGCAAGCACATCTGTTTCCGCATCTGTCTCCGCAGTCGATCCTACAGGGGTATCGACACCCATAGTTGCTGTGTCACGTTCAACGAATCCATTCACACCCGACGCCCCAGATGGGGCCACGGGAGGTGCTAGCAGTACCTTTACACCACCCAGAATAAATAAACTTGTTTTTCAAGAGTCAGCGCATTCTCGTACACCTAAATTCGTGAGTGAACGTACGCTTAAAGAACTCCTTGTAAATTGTAGATATGACCCGGTGGTTGGTAAAGAGGATGAAATGGTCCTGGCATCATTACGTATCAGGCGAGCCGCAGAGTATTTAGCGAGGTTACCAGGGATGATTACGCATCTAGATAACATATATCATTTTGTTCAAACAGGACGAGATCCAGGATGTATTAACAGAGCTATGGAATTCCAGAAAGTAGAGATACAGGGGGAACTGTTACGTTTCCTCATAAACTGTGTGATCAGAAATCAAGACCGCCCGGGGGTAGACCCGAATGCAATGCTTATTCTTACAAGATGGAGTCAGAATATATCAGAAGGGAGACACGATAAGCAAAATTGTATAATAGCCATGTGCCGAAAAATCCGTAAAGAAATAGAGCGTATTCATGAAGAAAGATTGGGAACAGACGAGTTTGAGCAAGATGAAGTGTCCGAATCAGGGAATTCCGCAAGACAGTCAGAGACCATAGCCTATGTAGGCAGAGGAGGGTCCTGTGATAATGCTAGATGTTTTTCTGATCCCATACACTCAGTATGCCCAAATAATAGCAGAACGTATCCGACGCCTATAATAAATCTGAAGTCTCCTGAACATTCGTTTCAAGCCGCAGATAAAATACTACGAGAACGAAGGGGTTACCACCTCCTCGATTCCATGGATGAGCAAGAATTAGCCAGATCAGCCGTTCACTGGATTGACAGTCCTGAAAAATACGGTGATGAGACCGTAGCACACACGTTTTTTAATCTCAGTACAGATGAACAACGTTTAGCTGGAATCTATATGATTCAGCAACTCCTCATATTATATAAGAGCCAACATGCTGACCCTGGTCCTTTACCTGATATATTAACGGAACTACTCACGAACAGATGGAGAGGTTCTAGTAACAAGCTAATTAAAGAGATATTAGTGTCACGTAAGCAGTATGTCCTTTTTGTAAGTCCGGATTCTCTCTCGCTGCCCCGCAGAGAAAGAGCGCCGTACTATATGGATAGACAAAATCCTTTACGAGAAGTGCACCCAATAAAAGGCGAAGACAATGAGTTTCACCGTGTATTTGTTTACACACCCATATCAAAAATGGAATTATTGGAAATGAAGAAAGTAGTACCTAGTCATGACAAAGACCCAGCGGGTTTCCACCGAGAAATTAAAGACATGTTACTAATGGGAGAGTACACCTTTCCTGATATTATGACGATATTAAAGGTGCTTTTGCCTGCTGGCATTTATGAAAAACTGAAAGAAAAAGAGTGGGAAGTGGGAGACCAAAAGATAGACTGGACAGCATTAGCAGAGGAAGAAAGGGGCCGAACTGCAGGTTCAGGGCTCGGGGATAAAGTTAAACTGTTACCAGGTTTACTAGTACAGGTACTGCCACGTTTATTAACTACAAAAAAGGAAGATTGGGGTGCAATCACAGCCTGCAAACAAAAGCAAGATGAAGACACAAGCGATTATTATGCTCGATTTGAAAAATGTTTTGGTATAAATAGTGGTATAAAAGCAAGTAGTGACTCATATCCACATTTATTTGTGACAAAATTAGTGGAAAATGCATTGCCTCCAGTAAAGAATAGAATATTGAAATTCGAGAGTACCTGGCAAAGTAACACTCCGTCGCAAATGCTACAAATGTTACAGTATCATCACAATAGAATTAGGGATGAACAAGAACACGAGCATAGACGCATGAAGGATACAAAAATGAAAATGCTAGTTTCTCAGACAGTACCAGCAGATGGTCACAAAAAGGGTGTGACACATTCTGGTGATTCTGCAGTTCCTGTAAAAGGAACCTGCAATTACTGTAAACAACTAGGCCATTATGTACACGATTGTCCAGTCCTGAAACGTAATATAGCTACAGGTATTGCAAAGGAGAGACCACGATTAGTTAGACAAGATCAGAATGAACAAGGAGCTATGCAGCATGGACAGTCCATGCCAGCCTCACAGCAACCCATACAGTTTGTGCCAGCTGCACCACCGTTGCCTGCTACTGCCACACAAACCACAACACGACAAATGTATCAGACTGCACAGTATGAATACCCTGAGTATCAGCGTTACGCATGAACCAGCCTAGAGAGGGAAGTTGACTTACCGCTTATCGAGATTCCTGTAGATCAAGAAGGACCTTATGTACATAGTGAATTATTAGGTCAGGATAGAAAATTCTTACTCGATACAGGGGCAAGTCGAACAACCATAAAACGTAGTGAAGTTCCAGGGGCACCCCTCTCAGGCTCTCAAAATGTTTCCCTTGGTTTTTCAGGAAAACCTATTGTTAATGAAGTATCACAGCCTCTACCACTTACGATAGGACCTTTGACACGAACTACAGATTTATTGCTTACTAAATCATGCCCAGAAAATCTGTTAGGAATTAAAACTCTGAAAGCGCTAGGAGCCATAATATGTTGTTCTCCGGAAGGAGTAAGGTTGTTTTTGCGTGATTTTAAAGGTCACTATGTGTCTAGAGACATGGATCCCCGACTACAGACTTTACCAGTACATCTATGGGCACAAGGCCCTACGGATGTTGGCTGCATGAACATTACACCCTATCGAGTCACACTGAAAGCAGGAGTGGTACTACCACGAATGCGACAATACAAGTTACCGCATGATGCTGTAGTGGCTTTGCTGAAAATCATTGATGAGCTGATTGCCCAGGGAGTAGTTGTAGAAACAGACTCCAATGTATGTAATTCACCGATAATTCCGATTCTTAAACGAACTGATCCTACTGCCCCACCAGTGTACCGATTGGTTATTGATTTGCGTGAACTAAACAAGTGCATTGTACCACAATTCCCTGTGGTCCCTGATATATCGTCATTGTTGACAGCAATTGATTCCGAAGCAACATTCTTTACTGTAATCGATCTCAAGAATGCCTTTTTCAGCGTCCCAATAGATCCGGAAAGCCAATACTTGTTCGGATTCAGTTTAAATGGGCGCAGCTTTAAATTCTCACGCGCTCCCCAAGGATTCACAGAAAGCCCCAGCATCTACAGCCAAGCACTGAAACGAGAACTTGACAGTATCCACATGCCAGTCAATACTGCACTGCTTCAATATGTCGATGATCTGCTGATCACAGCGAGAAGCGAGCCAGAATGTGAAAAAGCTTCTCTGACAGTTTTACATTTTCTAGCCGACAAGGGGCACAAGGTGTCTCCTTCTAAGCTGCAATTCTGTGTCCAGCGAGTTATTTATCTTGGTCACTCGCTGTCCAAGGAGGGAAGGCAGCTTACACCAGATCGCATCCAGTTAATTGCTAACATGTCAATACCCCAGACACAAAAGGAGGTGCGGGCTTTCATAGGCCTCACTTCATATTGTAGGCAGTGGATCCCTCAGTACGCATTTCTAGCAAAACCACTCATTCAGTTAACCACACAGGAGGCAGCCACATCGACTGTTCTCCCTTGGACTCAGGAACATACACAAGCTTTTGAAAGCCTAAAGGAAGCTTTATGTCAAGCACCTGTTTTAGCAACACCATGTTATAGCAAACATTTTACACTCTTTGTCACAGAACGCGAAGGTACTGCCTTGTCAGTACTCACTCAGGATCAAGCAGGATCACGCAAGCCATGTGCTTATTTTTCCAGTACATTAGATCCCGTAGCTCAGGCTTTGCCTGCATGTCTGAAATCAGTGGCAGCGACAGCTTTAGCAATCAGACAAAGCGATGCCATAGTATTAGGACACCCATTGACAGTACAAGTACCACATGCAGTAGAGGTTCTTGTGAACCGAACACAAACACAACACTTGACCATAGCAAGACTTACCGGTTATGAACTGACATTGTTTCAACCACACATAGAGATCCGACGGTGTAATACATTGAATCCTGCTACACTATTACCTGTAATTGGAACAGACCCACTAGCTCATGATTGTGTTGAAATCATTGAAATAAAGACGAAACCTAGACAAGACTTGACAGACGTTCCATTGTTAGATCCAGACCTGACGTTGTATGTAGACGGATCGTGCATGAGAACAAGTACAGGAGATTTAGTGGCCGCGTATGCAGTCACAACAGACACTGAAGTTATTGAGACAAATTGTATAGATACTTTGTCAGCCCAAGCAGCAGAACTTATTGCTCTAACACAAGCCTGTATTCAAGCCACAAATAAGAAAGTTAATATATACACTGACTCACGTTATGCATTCGGAGTTGTACACGACTTCGGCGTGCTGTGGCGAGAGAGAGGTTATTTAACCTCCCATGGTGCCCACATTCAGCACGGACCCCTCATTCATGCCTTGTTAGACGCAATACATCTACCCACTGCTATATCGATTATGAAATGTAAAGCACACACGAAGGTTACTGATATCATTTCTCAAGGCAATGATTTAGCTGACAGAACAGCTAAACAGACTGCTCAGAATCGCACATTAGACATGACAAAGCCAATAGTTCAGACACCAACACAGTGTATGACAATTAAGGATCCCGCACTTGACGTAATTGACATACAGACACATGCCACAGCAGAAGAAATAAAGAAGTGGACTGAACTAGGAGGGATCCAGACAGATCAAGGATGGATGACGAAGGAGAAATCTGTATGGTTTCTCCCTGATTCCATGGTTCAAGCCATTATAGCTACAGTTCACAGTCCAGCACATTTAGGAGAGAAGGCTATGCTAGACAGCATTCAGCACATTTGGTTCAACAAACATTTACGAGCAGCAGCTAAACAAAAAGTTCGTACCTGTATGATATGTTGTCAGTTTAATCCAGGAAAGAGTGTTCCCGTAGAGCAGGGTGGATTTCAGCCTCCTGACCATCCTTTTGAAGTCCTCCAGATGGATTATATTCAGATGGAACGTTGTCGAGGATTCAAATATGTTCTCGTAGTTGTCTGCGCTCTCTCCCGTTGGACAGAGGCGTATCCCGTATCAGATTACACTGCCCCGACTACTGCCAAGCAGCTAGTTCGAGAATTCTTCCCACGGTACGGTTTACCACGTGTTGTATATTCAGATAACGGCCAGCCTTTCTCATCCGAATTAATGAAACATGTCTCACTTTTGTTGGGATATCAGTGGAAATTCCACTGTGTCCGACACCCCGAGGCAGCAGGTCTCGTGGAACGACATAATCAACTTTTAAAAATCAGATTGTCAAAAATATGTCAGGAAAAAGGTGTGGACTGGATAGTAGCCTTACCAGTTGCGCTATTTTACATGAGAATGGTAGCACACTCTCGAACAGGGCTATCCCCTTATGAGGTGATCTTTGGTAGACCACCGAATATGTGGGGGACGCCTATACCCCGTAAAATAACTGATGTTGACTGTAATATGCTGACAGATTACCTGGCTTCCTTGATGTCTGCACTACAATCTTGTCGTTCACAGGTAGTCGCAGCTTTTCCCGACAACACCGAGGTGAAACCTCATGATGTAATTCCCGGCGATTATGTTCTCGTCAGGAATTTCGATCGGAAAACCCAACTGGAGCCAAGGTGGAGGCTTCCTAAGTTGGTCCTGCTGACGACCAGAACAGCTGTGAAGATCGAAGGGAGAAAAGGCTGGGTGCATTCCAGCCATATCAAGAAATTTCATGGACTTCCTCCTGACACAAACAGTACTCCCCGTGTGTCTTCCCCCATTGACTCAAAGCTACCTTTGGCTGAGGCCAGTAGCACCGAACTCTATAAGCAGAAACTCAGGTCCAGATCCAAACTGTCGGACGATTTGATTGTTTAAGTCCTCTCCAAGGTGAAGCGGTTGAATCTGTCCCGACATGTATCCCTTAGGTCTGAATGATGTAGAGTCCAGAATCATAATGAAACGACATGCTTATTGTAAATTACTGCGTAGCCACTGTATTGTGACTTTATTAATTTTGTTTTCCTTGAGTTTTTTAATAGTTACTGCAAGCATATTGTTGCATATGTATTATCCTGTTTCTAAACGTGTTTTCAATATAACTGATGAACATTCTTTTAGTGAATTACCCCCACATGAGTTGTCCTATAGACTTGCGCTGCGCAATAACACATTCATTAGTATGTTACATCATTCCCATCAGACTAGTAATGCCACCAATTGTTGGGTGTGTGGCCGACTCCCTCCCTATCAGAATAACAAAGGAGTTCTGCCTTTCTTTCCACATCCATTCACACACAATGGTTCCTGTGGAGCATGGTTTAGTTTATTAAATTCCATAGACCCAGACACAGCAGTTTATCAACAACATTGGATATGGGGAAATCTGAATCTAGTTTTATTCAAAGTCTGTCACCCTAATAAGGAGGGTCACCCCAGTAGAACAGGAACTGATTTAGAAAATGAAGTGTATAAATTAGGTAATTTTACGCCTAATCTTATGATTTTGAATGTCAAAACCGAAGTTGAACTAATTCTGCCCACTATGTCAGTATTTCCAGTTAAGGGTGAATTATGTGTAAGAAAAGTTGGTTCCATACACATGGGCCATAGCCAATGCGTTACTACAGTAGAATACAATGATCAAGGTAAATCTTCATTTAGAGCTTCTCGCCATTCTTACTTTATATGTGGTCAGACTGCATATATGCGTCTGCCTCTAGATTGGGATGGTACCTGTTACATAGCATTCCTTTTGCCACCTGTTTTTCTAGCTCCCCCTGATTATTATCGAAATGTTCATTTAGTACACAAAAGAGAGCGTAGAGATCTCCCAGTTGTCGATTATACTGAGACGGCATGGGACAAGTATGTAGATTTCAATAAAGGTATCTTTCCCTATATAGGTACCATATCAAATAGTAAGCTGATACGCAGACTCACCAAGACTCTTGAAGCTGTAGTAAACGAGACTATAGCCGCCCTAGGCAATCTGACAGAAGAACAATCAGTGATGAGAATTGTTGTTCTCCAGAATCGTCTTGTCCTTGACGTCATCCTGACCGATAGGGGCGGAGCTTGCAGGGTCATCGGATCCAGCTGCTGCATATTCATACCAGAAAATTCGCCATCTGTATATAAAGCTATAACACGCCTTCATAAGATTGTGAGCCAGATACACGAGAATCCAGGCACTTGGACGTGGTCCGGGTGGTTTTGGAGTGTGATATCAGCCTGGGGATGGAGAGTTCTATCCTTCCTAGGTATTGGCCTTCTTATGCTCTTCAGTTGTTGTTTATGCCTGCAATGTGGACCAGCGATTTGTGGTCTGTGTGCCACATCATGCATTCCATATCACAGTTCTCGTTCAAAATACCGGAAGAAGAAGGAAGAAGAAATGATGCTCCATGAGCAAATCGATGGAATGATGAAGATTGATATCTCTTGAAGGGCAAGTAGGGGACAAGGAGGGAATGTGGAAATGTGGATTTTCCTGATCAGTTATGTCCCCTATCTTGGACCCCAACGGTTCTATATGCATGTTACAAGTACATGTATGTTCCCTCCAGTTCCAGTTTCTAAGACGCAAACATATGTGTGTCTACCGTCGACATGTTCTCTGTCAGATCCGCCATCAATGGGCTGGATATTCGATTCCTAAGCATGAAAGGCCACCGACTTTATATGGCTAAGTTACTCCATTTTTACAGTTCAGGCAAGTAGGCCCGATTCTGTCCTCAAAGCCTTTCCCTGCTCTCTGTCTCTGACAGCTTCAGCTTGAGCTCGCATCTGTATCCATGAACTTTGTCCTACTCCCTGTGCAGCTAACGGTGCCTGCCTCGGCCAGTTTTCGCCTGCCTGCCAAGAAGCTGTATTTCACCTTCGAATTATCTATTTTGCTCTTCAGTCGATGCATTCCTGTCTAGTGATTTAGGTAAACATTTCCTTTAGCTCACAAGCAAAGGACTCAGCCTTTCCGTCCTCCTGCAAGTGATTCATAGCCCTGTTGCCATGGAAAGTTTTCTGCCTCTCGCATCTCATATAGACACTTAGACGCTTGTACACGCACACAGTCAGTATAGACTAGATTCTGTCCGAGAGTCCTTCCTTGTGGATAACATAGTTCTCTAAACATAGGATGTTAGATATGATTTGGGATTAGGTTGACTTGACCCCCCAGACTTCTCGTCTCCACATGTAGAGCTAAATGTCAAGTCCCTTCACCCCCTAGTTGCACGTCACTCACACGTCATGCTGCTGCGCGCGCATCTATGCCAAGTATTATCTTATAGATCCACCTATGTCTGATAATCCTCACCAATCATGTTTCTTTTATTCCTTATTACGCCTAGTTTCGATTACGTACCTGTTTTGTCACTTTTCTTATCAAATGTTACGCCTTCTACATTCGTTTCATTGTAATGTACTTATTATAAAAATGCATGTCTGTCAATAAAGTATTGTACTTCACTTCCTGAACCCTCGTGGTGACGGAACCTGAAGGCCGCGACTCGAGTCGGCCATTTTGAATGGAATAAAGCCCATTTAGAAAACCTCTTATACCACGGATTCTGCCTCTTGTTATTCTGAGCTATTTTATTTTATTTCAAGATCCCGTATGAAATTCAGTCCGGTAAAGAAGATTTTATTTACCACAGGGGGGTAGTCTATATTTGACCTTCGTGGATTTGAAATCTGCATTTGACATGGTGGACCGCAATCAGCTTTGGAATTTATTGCTAGCTATGGGGGTTCCACCTTATCTATGCTACCAGTTGAAGATTCTCCACGAAGGGACATATGCTAGAGTTCGCTATGGAAAACATGGTCACCTGACCGGCCCTTTTCCAGTAGAGAAGGGTGTGCGTCAGGGCTGTGTCCTTGCCCCAACTTTGTTTTCACTTTTCCTCAATGGGCTCATTGATGATCTTCTGGAAACTACAGACATTGATGCCCCAAAATTGGCCTCTCGAAGATACCCTGCACTTATGTTTGCAGACGACACCTTGCTGTTGTCAAAATCGCCGATGGGCATGCAGCGGGTGTTGAACCAGTTTACCAACTTCTGCAACAAAAGGAATCTGGTGGTTAACATAGATAAAACAAAATATATGGCCTTTAACGTAAAATCTTCCAATTATCCACACCCCATGATGGAAGGTATCCCTTTTGATCGTGTTTCTACTTTTGAGTACCTAGGTCTGACCTTGAATGATAAAATGGGATGCTCTCCTCAAAAGCTTAAAGCAAACTTAAAACTCACCCAGGCTATAGGGGGCATCCTTAAAGTCCATAGAAAATGTAGCTTAAAAATCATAAGTGCCTCCCTCGAAATTTACACTGTGCAATCCAGGTCCTCAACACTCTATGGGGCTGAATTATGGGGCCATACTCCTACAAATGATATGGTCAGTACCGAAAACAATTTTATTAGGAAACTTTTAACTCTTCCTAATAATACGCCGCTCATGCCATTGAGGTTGGATCTAAATATTCGCCCCATCTCCGAGGTTGCTGCCTCAAGGCCATTGATGTATTGGAGGAGGATTTGGAGTACAACTGAGTTGGCATGCTATAGAGACGAACTGAAAGTAATCCTGGGTACACTAGGAGCCGATAAGATTCCTTGGCTCCAGTATGTTAGGCAGACACTTAACCAGATTGGTCTTGCACACCTCTGGGATAATCCAGAGGATTCAATCTCAGGCACTTCCAAGAAATCTTTTGCCACAATACTCAAAGATTACTATTTAATGAAAGCTTACAGCTCGGCTAAACCATCAAGTCTGACTGATGCTTTCCTTGATGTTAAGCCATATTATGCCTTTGTATCTGAACTTGATGTTATCCAGCCAACTTTAGCAAAGAAGCTATATGTACAGTTCAGATACGGAACCCTTCCTTTATACCCATTTACTGATCGATGGGCGGGTGGATTACATCATGTATGCCCTGGTTGTTCAATTGAACAGGAAACCATGATTCATGTTGTGCCCTTTTGTCCGGCTTATGCTGGTATTCGGAAAAAATGGATTATACAGTTATGTTTAAATCTGGGCGTTAGGAGCTATCTTGATTTTTTTAGGATTCTGAGAAGCGATACAAACCCACTTATTGTGGTTTCAGTTACCAAGTTTTTGTTTTCAATGTGGTTAATTTGCAGGAAATTAACTAGCAAAATTATTCATTGATATCTTGGTATCAAGCGTGGCTAGAATACTGCCAAACCACATTGTTATTCGATTATTATTCACTGGCATTTGTACCTTCAAATTGACTGGAATATGTACCTTGTTATGGAAATTGTGATATTAAGACTGTACTTTTATGATTTTAAACAATCGCAATAAAGTTTTTGATTGATTGATTGATAAGTATGAATGTGTTAGAGTGATTGCAAATTGTTGTGAGCTATGAATGAGTCAGAGTAAATTTGACTGAAAGTGAGTGAGTGTAAATGAATGAAAATGAGTCAGAGTGAGTGAACATATGAGATTGAGAATGAGTGAGTGCAAGTAAGTGTGAGTGAGCATATGATCTTTTGCAGGTGAGTCTTCCATTGTCCCTAGCATACGGAAGGTAATTCTTGGCTTATAGTGGCACACATGGCAAAATATTGGCACCAGCATACTGAAGGCAATGCATAGCTCGACAGGCACCCATAACAAAATACTGCCACTGGCACAGTGGAGGTGATCTTGACATAATGTGCACCCATTGTAAATTACTGGCTCTTGCATACTGGGTGCAATTCTTGGCATATGGGTACCGTTAGAAAATGCTGGCACTAGCACATTCGAGGTATTTCTTGGCAAAAGGGAGGACAAACAAGGAATATGGCCAAGGCAGAAATGACAAAATGTTGGCCCTAGCGTACCGCCAGAGGTAATTATTTTTACTAATGGGTTACCAATGATATATGGATGGCCTTAATGGAAAAATTCTAGCACTGGCATATATATGTAATATTTGACAAGGGGGCACCCATGACAAAATGCTGTACCTGGTTGATTGAAAGGCACATTTTGACAAATGGGGGCACCGAAGCAGATTTTGAAAAAACAGAAGTCAACTAATGGGAACCATCAAGTTTTCATAACTTGGCACAAAATAAAGAACTTGAATATTTAATGAATGCTTCTTCAGAGCCCAAGCTTTTTAGCAAAATGTATGTGAAAACTGTGCTTTAAAATGCATTATTTTACTCAACTTCTTTCAAAGTGAAGGACCCCAAACTTCTCATAGAAAAGGTGAGGCTCACTTGCTTCACTGGCTCGCTAGAGTTCAGGGCAAGGATTTCCCCCCCCCCAGCTTTCAAAGACCATGTTGGCTGCCTAATGGTGTTATCGAAAAAAAACATTTGTATGTGTTGTTATATTGTGCTGTTATATTAATCATACCGCTCTTACGCCTCCTCAGCGATGTCAATTATTGTCATGCCATTAGTATTAGGGTTGTGTAACCTCACTTCCTGCGAATATTCATGGTCAAAGGTCATATGATGTCACTTGCTATAATGTTGTTAAGGTCAAAGGGTATGTGATGTCACTTCCGCTACCCCTAGCATGTTCGTGAATCGAAGTCCATGCTGAGAACGTGCTTTCTCTCTAACTTTTAACTCCAGCAGAACTAGAGCTCTTGGATGGCCTGTCAGACTTTTATTTACATTTGCAAAGGGCTAAGAGCTGCACTCAGCTTCTTTGAGGAAATTATATACATAACGCCCGTCCTTTGCTAACTCGCCCTCGCATTCATAGGAAAAGCAGTTAAGAACATATGCAGTGTTTCTGTTATATTCATTCAAGTGATGAGAAACCTGCTATTACAAATGGTTTGCCCCTATGATGCTTTAGGCAGTCAAAAGGTAGATGGTGAATGCTTATGTTTTCAGCAGCTACTCAATAGGAACAATGTTTAGAAGAGAGAGAATTTTTTAAAAAATGTTTACGTTTGTGTGATTGCTTATAGAAAACATGATATTTGATACAAACGGATTTGGCCATTTTTTCAAATAGACAGAGGTCTGGGCCTGGTCGCCAGTGTTTCTGCGGAAGACACGTAGGCATCACCCCACGATTTCAAAAATGATATGCACATAGGGGCTTACTTACAAGGCCAGTGCGCCGCTGGAAGCTCACTTTTTATGATGTCCTGGCGGTTCACAGTGCAGCCCCATATCTACGAGGCCATGGAAAGCCACTCTGCATGGCTTTTCATGACCTCATAGATATGGTGCAAGTCAAAGCAATGCCAGTAGCTGCATTGCCTCATGCTGCCCCAAGGAGGCATGTCATGGCATTGAGGAGGGTGTTTCCAATCAACGCCCGTGATTTTTGACACATTCCTTGATTTACAACATAACGCATATCGGAAATGTGTCATAACCCTGTGCATACTGGGGGTGGCGCAACGGTTGTTTTTGTGAAGGGCGGTGACCCTTCCTGCAAAAAAACCAACCTGATTATGGTGCAAGGGTGCCTGTGTTGGCTCTAGGAAGCTCTTTGTGCACCATGGTGCAGTGTAAGAGGACAGAAATGCTCCATATCTCATAGACCTTTGAACGAACAGTGGTATTGAGCTAGGTGAAACTGCACCACTCAGGAAAATTGCACATATATTAGTTTCAAAAGATCCTGAATTCTGGATGGTGCTGTAAAGTGAGGAGAACCACCAAACTCCCCCAAAATTGTGGCAGAGGCCATTGAATACACAAAGGAAATCCTCAGCACATGGCTGTAGTGCATCTAAACATGTATCCGCACATTGTATGCATAAATATTAACACAGTATTTTGAGATTCTTGGTTTTCTTTCTATAGTCTTATAGTTTCTCTTCAGCCGAGACGTGTTTTGTTGTATACACTGGGAAATCGTCCCGCGACTTTCTCAAGGCTGTATAAACACAAACAAAAGACGATGTAGCATACACTGGTGTACATTATCACATTAGAAGTTCCCCATGTCTACCGGTATAATTATACACCTCTAAGGAGAAACATGTAATAAACACTCACAAGTTAGAATGAATGAACATGACACCCATGCCAATCAAGGGCCCAACCTAATTATTGAGCCAAACTATAGGGGTGAAAAAGTGACATCCCTGATCACCTGCTGATTGGTGATGGAGGAAAACATTTGTGACAACAAAGTGAAAGAGCCAATTACCAATCTGTGACCGTGTGCTGGTCAAAAAACCGCAATGACACTTATCTGACATTGATTAAAACACAGCCTAAAATATGGACTGTAGAGTGTCAGATGCAAGCACACAAAAACAAAAAAACAGTGAATAGGTGATAGAAGAGTGATCAATATATCCACCTTAAAACCCAAAGTCATGCGTGTGTGAGAACGCATTTCAAATACCTCTGCAATCTTTGGTATATTCCTCTGTGAAATTAAAGAAACCTATCATTAGAACAAACTCCTCGTATACATGCCTACTTCCATTTCCAAACCTGGCACGCAGATGGAAAACCTACTTCTTGTGTGGTGATAATTCCAACCCACAATGGGTAAAATATCTGTCTTCTGCGTTAAAATCGATTCTTCAATCAGGAAAGGACCAATCCACAAGCTCTGAAAATATATATATATATATCCTGGGATGTAATAATGTGTAAACTCCTCCAAAGACAATACTCGTATCTATCATTAGGTAAGATCCAGCCGCAACCTCTATGCTGTCATGCTTACTTGTTCAAAACTCAAACACGTGTCCCCGCTTAACATAACCATTACATAGTCAGGGTTGCAGCATGTGCGCTCACGTATCAAACTATACCTCACATCTTAGAAAATATCCACCGTCACCACTATCCCACTTAGTCATCCAAGACTTAGCTAATGGAACCGTATATGTCCCATCACGATCCCCACACAAATTCATATGAACTGCACCCAATTGGCACCAAGATATTTAAAAGACGCCTTCATAACACATGCACAATTCATATTTGTCCATCGCATAAGAATACTATCTCAAACTACCAGCGTAGTCCATCAAAGTTTAACAATGTATCCACAGCCAATTATCTCTTACCGTAAGGACAGCTACGTCATCAACGTAGCCCACAACCGTGACTCTTGAGTGCTTGAACACAGAGGAAATGAGTGTTCCCGCCTTTATAGAATCTCTAACAGCTAGGAATCGTCAAAAAAGGAGGACACATATTGTCTCCAAAACGGGTCCAATCATGAACTTCCCAATAGGCACCAAAATCTTCAAAATCCTCACACAGTAGCACTGTATTCAAAGCTCATACAGTGCTATCTGAACCAAAATATGTCACATGGTTATACTACTTATATTCTTCTGTGTACAGTGCAAAATGTTCATCAAATTAATCGTGATTAAAACTGTACCAAAATGAGCGCCATCTTGAAATGTGTTTCACCGTGTTTATGGTAACATGCTTTCCAAAATTGAGGAGGCAAACACCACCCTTTAAGTGTATGAAAGGGCGTAAGGTCACTTTCAAAATTCATTAAGATGGTGAAACAAATCATCTAACTTTCAATTAGATTCAAGATCCTATATTTTTTATATAAGAAAAATATAAACGGAAAGTAGACATAACGATTTTTAACAGAAGAGAAAAAAAGGTGTACAATTCTAGTTATGAAACGAGGCAACCGAAATCCTTTCTTATATTACATACTTTTGATAATTATTATCCATACAGAAAATGCAGTAATGAGCCTTTCACCTTCCCAAAAAATAATGCAGCTCCTGATCCACATTTAACCCAATCTCAGTAGTACAAAGTTTGAGAATCCAACGGGCCTTACATCTTCGTAAGGCAAGTTCTCTGTTACCCCTTCTGGGGTGTCTCTGAGTTTGTTCTATGCCTTAGAATGAGAAGTGTTTATTAGTGGTTTGTGAGGGGCAGAGGACGATGTGGGCTGCGATAGGATATCTAATGTCCCCTTGTTTCACCGCTCACATGTGTTGCCCTATTCTTTCACGTAATGTCCTTATAATGCTACCCTCATATCTTTTGTCACACCTGCAATCGATATTTTATACAACAAATTTAGTTATGAAGTTTATATTGGTAACAATCCTGTATGTTTGGTCTCCTGGCCCTTAAAATGTGTCTTTCTGCTACAGGCCCACTTACATGCACTGCAGTGCCCACAGCCATAAAAACCTATTGTACGTTGTGAAGCCAACTCTCTTTCGTCCCGACTCCAGGATAACTAGGGCTCAGTAAATTTCTCTGTGAGACTCCTCATCTATAAGTAATGTCTGGTCTGTCTGAAATTGTATTGCGGGGGGGGGGGGTCAGCTCTCAGAATGTGCCAATGCTTGTTGAGACTACACACTAACACCCCCGACCAGGCATTGTAACCAGTCACCATACGTATCTTTTCATTTTTCTTGCTAGGTTTGGTGCGTTCCCGTAAAGTGTCCTGTCTCTTTACACTATTTATTCTCTGTTCAGCTTTCCTAAGTGTATTTTTGCCGTTGCCCCTTCTCTGGAAGAGGGCCAACACACCTTTCTTACTTTCCTCAAATTCCGGATCTTGGCTGCAATTTCCTCTAACACTGATTAGTTCTCTAAAGGGAATAGACCTAATTTGGTGAGCAGGATGAGCGCTAGATGCATGCAACAGTGCATTGCACGCTGTCTTTTTACAAAACAATCTGCTTTGGATCTTGTTCTCCTTTATATAAAGTTCAACATCTAAAAAGGAGATCTCATTTGTGATAAACTCGTCGATGTACCTGCCCCAATACAGGATAGAGTCATTCCATTTGAATCCCATCGGACCCCAGATTCTCATCTCTTTGAACCAACCCATGAACCAGTTGGCATACAAAGGAGAAAATCTGGAGCCGATGGCAACCCCCTGTTTCTGCCTGTACCACTTTTCTTTGAACAAAAATACATTATTGTCCAAAATAAGTTCAATCATACTGATCAGCATCTCTGTGTGATTCTATGCACTGGCTGACCCAGTGTTGAGTATCTTTCTGATGGCACACAGACCAATTTCTCTTCTAATGCTTGTGTACAAAGCTTTAACATCAAGGGTAACCAAAGTCATGTTTTCTTCCCAATTCAGGTCTGTCAGTATCCCTAGATTATGTTACGTGTCACGGATGTACGAAGGCAAGTTCTTGATCATTGGTTTCAGAAATGTGTCCACATATTCCGATGTTCTTTAGTTCGACCCATCATTACCAGATATGATGGGTCTCCCGGGAGGAGGTTAAAGGTCCATGTGTATCTTGGGAAGCGTGTAAATGCACGGATACCTAGGACAGTCAATTCTCAAGTAAGCCAGCTCATTGTCATCCAGCAAACCCAACCCATTCCATTGTCTCAAATGTCTGTTTATGTGGTCTGTCAGAGCCCAAATGGGATTGGTCGTAAGAGGCTCATAACAGTCCTGATCATTCAATTGTGAGAGGATGTCAAGTTCATAGTCAGTACTTTGTATAATAACTATGTTCCCCCCCTAATCTGCCTCACGTATTGTGATGCTCTGATCACTCATAAGGTTCTTTAGCGCTTGACGTTCTCTATGTGTCAAGTTGTCTCTCATACTACCTGTATGTTTCCTTTTGTCCATATGTTTGTCAATGTCTAAGAGCACCAGTTTATGAAAGCTATCTATATTATTACCTGTGAAGAGAGTTGGTGTCCACTTAGACTTCTCCTTCAAGTTACTGGTGATACTAAGATCGCTAACTATGTGCAGATCTCGCATTATCATATCTGAGGTCACCACCTCGTATTCACAATCAGTTTGTGATACTAACAATCTGGTGTCCAATACATCCTGTATCGAAAGTCCACTCCAGGCAAAGACCCCATGACTTGGTTTAAAAAATTTATTGTCAAAGTTCATCATTTGAAAATGTTTCTTAATTTTCATCCATCTAACACATTTATATAGATCTATTTTGAGATCACAAATATCACCTATACTTTTAGGGCAAACAAATCATACCCTTTGTCAGAACAGATAGAGCATCATCAGAAAAACCTTTGTTCAGTCAAATTCACTACATTTATGTCATCTATTTCTTCAGGTTCAAGGATCTGGTTCTCACACCTGGCCGCTCTTCTCCCTGAGCCCCCACTCTTTCTCTTCTTTTCTTGCCACCGATACGGGCGCCTGTTCTCTCTTTTGCCTTTCTTTATTCTCTGAACCTCTTGTAAAAAACGATTCTTGCTATTAGGTGCATTGTTAGGACCCTCCCCCCTGTCTGACTCACTGCCACTGGGCAGAACAGTTTCCAATGAGGTGGAACTTGAACTAATTGGTTGTCCCTCCTTAGGTCTCTGCTAATTGTCTTTAGGTACTAAGTGATCGTACTTTTTAGCAAAAGTGAAGTTCCTGCTGTTTAGATAATCTTGCTCATCCCTTTTTAGTTTCCGGGTTTTTCTCTGTTTAATGTCAGATAGATGACGTTGCATCATGTCATTCAATATTGCAAAATTCTTTTTGGTTGCCTCTGCCAAATTCAACTGTTTGATCTCCTTTTATAATAAATCTATATCTTTCTGTCATTGTGAGACCTTCCTCTCACAATTTTCTATGAGAATCCCCATTAATCTGTTGGAATTCTCAGTTAGTTCCTTCTCCCAGGCGATTCAGAAGGTCCGCTTCGAGGTCATCATATGTGGGTATTATTTGTGACCTTAAACCCCTGGGAATTCTTTGCACTTTATGTATTGTTTTAAAGTGGCAGCGTCCCACCACTTGGACATTTCACTCTTCCTAATCCTCTCCAACCTATTAATTTCTCCCTTAGACCCTCTTGTCTAAGAGGTTGTCCACCCTGTGTTGACGAAGTTGTGGCATTGTTATCTGACACATTATTAAAATGATCCTCTGCCTCTCTGTTCCTGTTCATCCTTTTACTTGTAAAGGTTGTCAAGTGCCTCCTAGGCTGCCAGCTATAGGACTAAAGACCTTTGAACCGACAGTGGTATTGAGCTAGGTGTCATGTTCATTCGTTCTACCTTGTGCGTGTTTATTACATGTTTCTCCTTAGAGATGTATAATTATACCTCTAGACATGGGGAACTTCTAATGTGATCATGTACACCATTGTATGTATGGTGTTACATCGGTCTTTTGTTTGTGGTTATACGGCCTTGAGAAAGTCACGGGACAATTTCCCAGTGTATGCGACGAAACAAGTGTCGGCTGAAGAGAAACTATAAGAATAAAGAAAGGAAAACAAGAAACACCAAATACTGTGTTAATATTTATGCTTACAATGTGCAGATAAATGTTTAGATACTCCATATCTCATAAATACCGCGCAGTCTTGCCCTTTTGACACAGGCAGTGCAGTGCAGCAAACTGACGTGCAACTCTGCCCTGCATCAAATTGTTGTAAATGAGGCCCATAGTCTCAATGAAATAATGACTCCAGTATTGAAAGGATGATGTCAAAAGTGGCAGGAGAGTGGACTGCATACGGAATGACCAGAGGTGATACTTTTCCTGTTCTATGAATGGCTGAGAAGACCCAAATGCCGGATTTGTGAGTGCATGTACACCATCTGTAATCCTATTTTATTAATTGCTGTGTATTTGAGAGATTGCTACTTACCTGATATGTATGTAATGGACAGTTGTCACTCATGTAGCCACCTTGAACGTTACCTTTCCAGATGGCTTGCAAGATAGAGGGTGCCCTATATTGGAATTGGGCCGGGTAGTGTGTAAGTGTCAAAGAAGTGCTCTGATTCTGTTAAAGTGAGCTTGACTCACCAACTAGGCATGAACGTCTCACATAAATAAGAAATAGATCATGTAGCGGTAGCACATTAATGAGCATCTCAGTAATCCCTTTTTTAGGGCTAGATTTCAGGTTAGTGGCTAAGTATGTTAATGTTGTATTATGGGCGAAGTTTGGAAGGACAAGGGCAATTGGGGACTGTTCTATCAAGTGTTTGGGAAAGGGACAAAACTGAATTTTAGAGGTCTCCCATGAGAGGTGGCCTTTTTTTCTGGATGCTAGCTGATAAAGTGTTCCACAATTTAGCAATGTGGGTCATTTACATAACCAAATAATCTCAAGTCGCAGGTGGCTCCTTCAAAAAAGCTGCAACGATGCATGAAGCAGCACACTTTCCTTTTAATTTGCATTGTTTCAATTTCAGTGAAAGAATAAAGTCCAATTATCAGGTCACCTAAAGGATATTTCTGGGGGCTGGAAGCCAGGTCAATGCTTATAGGCTAGTAGAGGTGAAGGAGTCTTGTAGATAATTTCTTTTATTTAACTTTTTATTGTCATTTACAAAGACATTTGATTTACTGAAACAATACAGCAAGGACTCAAGTAATTAGCAGTGGCTGACATTAATTCAAGCATTCAACACTTCAATGTTTTGTAATCTTCAGCGTCAGTATTGTCATCTTCAGTGTGATGCCCTAAGTGGGCATAGGTATACCCAGATATGGGTCCTGTGCTCACTGTGTTACTGGAACCAAGCTATATCCGACTGAAGAGCTCTAGCAAGGGTGAAACTGGTCTTGGGATGCTTGTGTTCTGGGTAAGGGTGGATCTGGCCTGGTCGTTCAGGCAGAACAGTTCGCATTGCAGCAGGGTCAAGACTGATCAGCATAAGGCTGGGGCCAAACTGACGTGGCATGATGTGCAAAATAATGATGGACTGGGATGCAACCCAAGTAATTACCAGTGGCTGAGATTAACACAAGCATTCCATCCATCACTTTTGTGTATACTGTTGTGCTTGTGCATACAGCATCAGAGTTCTGAAACTTGCTTTGCCATTACTCTACCACAATCAACTCCTCCTCTCCATTCGGATGTGTTTGGGTGGTTTAATCTCTCCATGTTTGAACTAAGTCCCTTTTGGCGCTAAACAGAACTAGTATAATGAACATTTTAGTTTAGTATGTTCAGTATGTTTAATAATAGTCTTTATGGTGTTAGAACAGTGTTAGATTGCTTGTTTTCAGGGCGTGCACTCACCACCCCTCTACATCCCAGTATTCCAGTAGCACTCGGCACCTCCAAACTAAGTATGAGAAACCCCCCGGCTTCTACGTAACTCCTTAGGTATGTGGGTGAGAAAACCCTTCCCATTCGCCAGAGTGTCTTTCTAGTATAGTAGATTTGATGTAAATATTTGAATGTAGAAGCTTGGCTTGGGACCATCTGGGCTGTCTGCCAGCCTACATGAGCTAGTGTGCCCAGCTCAGACTCCCAGCAATTCCTGAGTTCTGGAAATGTGCCTGTTGTATATATATAATCAATGTTTTGTAAATCTGTGAGATTTTATCAGGCAACGGAAACAGTGTGACCTTTGCCTCAATCGGGCTAAACAGAAGGAACTCAACAATCTCATTGAAATATGATTTCAGTGTATGTATAAATTTCAAATATTTTAAAGAAACTCTTATTCAACAGACCCAGTTGTTCATAGAGGGCTCTGTATGATTTAATCATGTTGTTCATGAGCACAGATGTACCCAGCGTGTTCTACCCCGAGAATCCCTCGAGTTCCGCCACCTGAGACAGAAGCACACATGCCTAGAGAAGGGTCTGCAGTGTTTGTTGCTTGTATCTCCCTGTTTCTATAATGGTATCATTTCAGAGACCAAATACACTTTTTGTGCCTTTAGATACACAAGGTGGGACTCACCGGCCGCCCAAGTAGAGCCTTGAATCAAGCTCCCCCAGAAGGTATTTCACCCCAGTATGGTGTATCAGGTCTGCTATTGGAAATCCATTCATTAACCACCACCAGTTGTTGAGTGCAGTAGTATGCTACAAAGTTAGCCAGTCCCAGCCCCCTATCGAGTGATTCTTACAGTGAAGTTGCCAGGGCTAGCAGATTATTCAAGTGACAAATATGTTTTGTCAATCTCTATCAGGCTTAAAGACACTTTGAAATTGAGGTACTATCATCATCGTGACCATCATTAAGAAAGAGGTCTGAATTTTTGCAAGTATTTTTAGCTTCACCATTAAAAAAAGGAAATAGATGTGTAAGAATGACATTTGTTGGAAACTTCAGAAAGGCTGTAGAATCATATGTTCAAAGCCTTGGGGCAGTGAGCGGTGTTCCCTGAAAGTGATGTGCAACCCTAGTAAGTAGAAGGATAGTAGGGTGGTGTTAAATTTATACATTTCTACAGTTACGCCATATGCTCCGGTAAATTACTTGTTTGTAATTTTCTGATGGCATTGGTGATTTCTTCTATCGAGATTTTCTGGCCGAGGCCTCTGTCTACTGCCTTTCATATCAGATTTTTCTGGAGTTCAACCATATACTACTCTGGATCTCTGGAGTATCTGCCCTGGTAGGATTATACAATTCCCTTTAGAACCAAGCAATTCTCTCACAATTGCCAACAGGTAAGTGAGTTCAGCTCCCTTGGCTCTATGTATATAGAGTATAATTCTGGATTGGTCTTTCCTTTTACTTAGCCAAAATAGTATTTTTCCCACCTTGTCCCCTTGATCATATAGCCTACTTTGGGCTCATAATGAGTTACTAATGTCTTCCCTTCTATAGCACCCCCTCAATATCAATATCTGGGTTTCAGCATTTATCAGAGCCTCTCTCTTCTCTTCTTTAATTTTTCCTGTTATGATAATTGTCTTTCCTCTCAAGACTGTTTGAGGGCCTCCCATAGCTCAATTTGTAAGTTGACCAAACCATTGTTGATCTTAAAATATTGTTCAATCTAGGCTTTTAGGGCCTCCCTTAGTTTAATGTTCTAGAGCCACCATGCATTTCTGTACCAAATGCCTGGTATGTTTGGAAAGCCTGGTAAGTGTAATGCTCACTTGCCCGTGGGGAGAGAGTCCAAGTGCTTGAATATGCGATTCCGTCACTCTGTGTCCATCACAGGGGCAAAGAAGTAATAAATGCATGAAAACTGCTTATTTGAACCTGAAAAAAGGTGAACCCCCACGTCTGTGCATGAAGCTCTCGACATATATCACTTGGGATGTATGGGGCTGTGGCAGGTGTTCAGATCTTTCTTGAATACCTCTGAGAAGATTCATTTTGTAACCTTGAGGCAACCCAGATTTGAAAATGTGAAAGCTAAAAGTTATTGTTGTCAGGATGTATGGGAATCAAAAAGAAAGCATGACACAAGTCTACTAACATGAACCGTGCAGTGATCACTGGTAAACATATGCAAAGAGTAGAAAGGTCTGGTACAACAGAAAAACTTGGCAGTACAGCACCATTTATGGCACATAATCATGCTTCAATATATATATATTCGTATGAATAATTTTTTCACACAACACTGCCAGGACAATACTCTTTTATTCCACTGGGAACGTTCAAATAGATGCCTTCATTAGTATTAAAATACAGGACAGGGGCAGAGCATAGATTCTGACCAGGCTGACAGCATCCTAGAAAAGCTATGTAGCAGGGTCAGGCATGGTGTCCTAGATAACTGAATACACACGGCACCCTTAAAGAAGAACTCTGGGAATGGCTAGGGGTGCCCGCATGGGGTCAATTGAGACCCTCACTGGGCTGACACACCGTGCTTGGGTACTCCCCATGGCCTGCTGCTCCAACCACTGATTTCTCCCAAATAGTGCCAGCCACATGGCTCAGGAGACTGCATGGCCCTTATTAACAGCCAGGACTGCGATGACATGTGCAGTGGCCTGCGGACCCAGACTCCAATTCCCGACTGAAGCTCCCTACTATTGCTAGAGTGCAACATCTGGAATCTCCTCGGGCTCCTGTATGAGATACTTGTTGCGGGGAGAGATTTGTGAAGCCGCTAAGAGCAGATTCCCCCTTGGAACAGGAGAAAAAGGTGAACAGCCCAGAAGGAATCCTGCGAGGCGCGAGTCCACTGCCTCTCATCAAGATTGCCTCCCTGCAGTAGGAGATGGGTTGTTGCTGGGGGAGTGGGGTAGGGAGCCCTGTCCCCAAATATAAGGATACCCTTTGGCCTTGTCAGTGACTTTAGCCAGATGTGTCTGACAAGTTAAGCGATATACCTTGTGCTATTGCTTGTTACCTGTGTATCCACTCAGGTATATTACCGTTTTTTGCATTTGACTTATAAGCGACTACCTCTGACAGTAACAAAATGAAGCATCTTACAGTGGGATACAGATAAGACTGACAGGACAGAATACACTTGAAGAGATGCTGCATACCACAAGATACCTTGGGTGTGGCACGCCTAGATGTGCCTTACAGGCAGTGGGCCCACCACTTCTACACTCAAATCAGCATAACTGACTGATAGTCAACATGCTACTACCATGACTGAGGACATTTATCTTTGTCTCCTAAAAAGACACACTCAGAGAAAGTAGATGGGATTTTTTGAACCCACAAGGTACATTAGAGACACAGTATGGGGACCAGTCTGAGGATTCACCAGCTATGACTTTGACAAAAGAACAACTCCTGGCTAGCTTACAAGTATTTAAATCCGACTTTGTGAAGAACTCAAAGGTCACATCTTGAAAGAACTGCAGACTATCAAAGCAGGTCTGCGGAAAAAGACAGTGGCATCAAGAACTGATGTGGACTTGGCGGGCTATAGAGTAGTGGAGGTCAAAGCATGTGTAGACTGTCTAAAAGAGTAGAACCTAACCCTCATGAACAAATGCACTTCTCTACATGCCCAAACTGACACCCTCACCAGAAAGGTTGACGACATGGAAAATCGCTCTAGATGAGATAACATAAGAATTTGAGGACTATGGGAGGAGGTTGAAGGTACACACAATGAGCATTTTGTGCTTGGTTTCTTCTCATTGACAATTGGGGTGCTTCCTACCAAATTAAACTGGAATTAATCCTCCATGTCTGCCAAAGGAGATTGGAAGATTCAAGTAAAGCACCGTATGTCCTGGCAAAACTCCATGATCAGAAATGCAAAGAGAGGGTCTTAAAAGTGGCTGGGGCATAAAATCAGATACAACATGACAGTTACCCATGCACCCTATTCCAGGACATCACCCCGGCAACCCATGTGTCCACAGTTCAATAATGGACAACCTCCGGAGTAATAAAGTCTGTTAAAAATGGCTCTAACATTTGAAGTAGCTTTTGACTATGGCACCAAAAGCCACCAGACCTCAGACCTCTTAAATGCAGTCTGATTGCTGTGGATCACAACAGGTGAGCATTCGATAACCAGAGCAGAGCCCCACGGTGACGAGTTGAGAACAGAATTTCTTTACCACATTACCATGGCAGACACCGTCTCTACAGCCATACTAGGGAACACTGTCAAATAAAAACACAGTGCAGCCTTACAATATACAGAGAAATGCTGAATCCTGAAGATGCAGTAATATGTCACCCCTAGGCCAGATGGAGATCCTTACAAACAAAATAAATAATATGACAGGAGCCCGCCTGGAAATTGTGAATCAAAAGAACTGCAAGACACATAAATCTATGACTTGACTACAAAGAAATATTATGCAATGCCTGGCAACTTGGGCGCACATCTATTTCCTGCAAGAGGGGAAGGGAGTCCTGTTGGTTGGGGGAAGACCCTGTTGGCACCGAGACAAAGCTTTATTTACTAATACTTTAGACTATGTTACAATGCTGCTTATTGGGAAAGTTTTATTGAGAAGAGAAGGGCTGCAATGGAGAAACACTAAGACACGTGCTCTGTTTATCATTAGTGTCACAAATTCATCACAACTGAACTCCATCACATTCAACACAGCAACATGTCTTACCAGTGGTTATATCGATCATACAGAGGGTTTCTGAAATGGCAGTCGCCACACATACGAGATACACCTAAAGTCCATTCCCTAAACGTTTAGGGACTCAACGCCCCCAACAGGCAAACCAAAATATAGAAAATCATGAAACAAGGGAATCATGATACATCAGTATTGGAAAAAAGCCATCGCAAAAGAGGGGAAGAAAATGAAATTCAGGCATAAACACCCCCTGCATGCATACTACTCCTCATGGAACAACAAACACTAAGGGCTAGCATTTTGTCTATGTAAGGTCTCCCTTTCCATCATATAGAATGTAAAAAAGATAAAGAAGGGAGATGCCTCTTCATTAAAGGGACACACTAGAGGGTACTTCCCTCACTATTGCAAAATCTACACCCTCAATGAGAGTCAAGATGATTTTTTGTGTAAAACACTTAAACATCTAGTATGGTTTGCTGAAGGAGGTATTGTACTCATGGGCGACTTCATCTCTATCTGGGAGCCTAAGTTTGACCAAACAAATCCAGCACCTGATACTCTGGGGCTCCTCGTGGAAACTTAGGAGCCAATTGAGGGAGATGTCTGGTGTGAGCAGCACGATGAAGAAAGGAACTACACATTCTCCTCACATGTCCACAGAACATATTCCAGAATGAACGACATACTCTTGAGATCTCCACTCTTGCCTGTAGCCTCATGTTCAGAAACAGGTACAATCTGGAATTCAGAACATACCTCAGTCAGTGCTACAGTAGAATGGAGAGAATCCCTCGAGGGAAGATCCAAGAGGACATTTACATACACATATATGCACACATCAATAGATACATAAATTAAAAAAAGAAAATGTAAACAAATTTTATTTGGTTATTTTGCGGTATAATGGGCGTAAGCCCTACCATGACCCGTGTGAGCATAAGGATAATATTTGCATCGGTAACCCTTTTTATGATAATGAACAATACCTGCCGAACATGCAAGTAAAACAATAATACAACCATTATGCAGACAGTTGTCAATCTCCATAATACAGCACATGACTCATCAGATTTGAAGTATACATCAGAGCAGAGCAATAATACGACCAAATGATATAACATAGGGTGATACACGTCAGTGATCAGAGGGTGCCACTCATGGATCCTCCTCGGGCATGGGGGGCAGGTCAATTCCACGATATGTCACCCACCGTGTCCAGATCTTGCGATGTTTCCTATGGCAACCCCGGGCCTCAAAAACAGCAATCTCGGCCCCCATACATTTATCTAATTTGTTCTTCCATTTGCCTATGGTCGGGGGAGATGACGCCTTCCATCCCTGTGCAATATCCTTTTTGGTGATAGTAAGGGCAAGGAACAGAAGATGCTGTTTATAGCGGTTCCCCCAATGTCATCGGTGGAGTGCAGTAAAAAGCAGCCGTTGGTCGAGTGGAAGCAACCACGCCAGCACCTCGTTAAGACATGACCGAACCCTGTTCCAAAAGGGCTGCAAAGCCGTGCAGCTCCAAACCGTATTTAGGAAGGACCCATCTTCCTGCCGTACCTCAGACACGTTGAGGACTGAATAAATAACCCCCATTTGCCACAGTCGTACCCTAGTGTAATATACTCTATGTAAGTATTTGAACTGGATGAGCCGGTGTCGTGTGGAGACTACTGCGCCCCTCGGGCTGGCAGTCGCTTCAGCCCAATCATCATCCGTTAATTCAGGAATGTCTGCCTGTCAGGCAAGTCGGATTTTGTCGACGGTGGTGGGTGTGTGTGTCGTCAGTGTTTGATATATTTGTCTGATTTGTGTAGACCAAGGTCCCCCATTAGCAGGTGGCCTTCCAAGGGCTGTAACTCGGGAAGAGCCTCTATATTTCAGATCTGGGGGAAGAGTGCATGACGGAGCTGTGAAAATTAATAAAATTGTGACTTATGGAGGCCAAAGTCTGTCTGTAATTGTTGGAATGATTTTAAGGTAGTGCCCCTTAATACATCCCCAAGGGTGGAGATCCCCACCAGGTCCCATCCCCGGAACCTGCCCAATGTGGTTGCTGTTTGAAGGTGTGTACCGTGCCACAGGGGAGTTTGTTGAGTGTGCTTCCCCTTCCACCCCATTTGTCTGGTCTTAGCCCTCCATAACTGTATGGCTACTCTGCCAGCCGGTGGTAAGTGGTCTAAACATGTGGAGCTATACAATAAGTGGAGAAGAGGGTCTTGTTCCATTGCAGCGTGCTCAATAGCATATGCCGGATCTGTTGGGGAATTATACCACCATTTGTTGATTACAAGGATGTGAGATGCAACACAGTAGGAGTAAATATCAGCTGCCGCTATTCCCCCACAGTACGTGGACTGTGCACAAGTGCGGAGTGCCACACGAACAGTTCCACCACCCCAGAGTAAATTGTTTTGTATTGCATTTACCTGCGCAAACCAAGCGCGAGGAAGAGGGCAAGGAAAATTTTGGAGGCGGTAGAGGATCCGAGGCAAAGAAACCATCTTAAAGATAGCTGAGCACCCGTAGAGGGAGAGGGGGAGAGCGGACCATATCGTTGTTTCATTCTTAAGACTAATTAACAATGGGGTAATATTGTATGCCCAAGAAATCTTGGGGCATGGGGAGATGTAGATCCCCAAATATATGAACCCATCTGTAGCCCGGGAGAGCTGTGCGGCCCATGATTCGCGACCCTGGTGTCCACACACTGGGAATAAGATGGTTTTAGCGGGATTGGCGTGGAGGCCCGTGGTTCCTTCAAATACCTTAAGAATTTCCAGTATAAGGGGTCCAGAGTATTAAGGGTCTGTCATGAAAAAGAGAACGTCGTCAGCATATAATGCTATACGATCTGACCGCGATCGGGACCAATCAAACCCCCTGAGCACCGCGTCGCTTTTGACCCAGGCCGCCAGAGAGAGTGGGCAGCCCTGACGGGTACCCCTCTGGATCGGAAAAGAACGTGAGCGGTGTCCCACAATCCGAACTGATGCCGTCAAGTCTGTATATAACAGGCGTATATATGTCAGGAAGCGGGGTCCAAAATTGATCGCCTCGAGCAGTTGAAAAAGATAGACCCAGGTCAGCGAATCAAAAGCTTTATCAATATCGGCTAACAACAGAGCAGCGGGTCGGCCCAAGGTAGGGGCAGCAGTGATGGCATTATGGACTCGTCTGATATTGTGCCTAGTGGCTCACTGATGCATAAAGCCAGACTGGTCAGGGTGGATCAGGTCCGTGATACACCCCCGAAGGCGATCCGCCAGGTCTTTCCCTAGCAGTTTAGGTTCAAAGTTAATAAGGGAGATGGGGTGGTTAGAAGAGGGGTCCTCTGGAGGTGGACCAGGCTTGATAAAGAACACAATCTCCGCGTGTCGCCAGTCCCTTGGCAGACTTGCCAAGTCTATAGCTTCCACGATGGTCGCCAATAAATGAAGCCCCAGAAGATGCCTGTGTGATCGGAGGAATTCCATGGGGAACCCGTTGGGACCCGGGGCACGACCAGGGTGTAGCACATTGAGGGCGCCAGTCAATTCATCCAATGTGATTGGGGTCTCTAGTCGTTCCCGGACAGAGTCGGGGAGCCGCTGAGGTGGAATGTCCACTAGGAATTCCGTAATGAGTTTGGCAGGGGTCTGCTCTTTCCGTGTGTTTAGGAATGCAAAGTGCCTCGCGACCCCCCCCCCCCGCAACACCCTCCGGTGTCGTGTATATGGACCCATCTGGAGCTCGACTAGTGGGCGTAACGGCCGGGGTACCATCTGCTTGGCACAGTCGGCTGAGCATTTTACTGGATTTATCACGCCATTGATATAGCCGATGTTGTGACGCCTCCCAGATCTCCTTGGCTTCATTCAATAGATATTGGTGCAGCTCCTGTTGTGCGAGTATCAGATTACGGCAAAGGATGGGGCTAGGGTTGGAGCTGAGTTGGGAAGATAGAGTCGCCTGGCGCGCTTCTAGGGTTTCAAGCTGTTCTCGGCGTTCATGTTTCTCTTTAGTGCGATAACTAATTTCAGAGCAGCGGATGGTGGATTTAAGGGCTTCCCAGAGAATGCTACTAGTGGGGGCGGAAGGACCGTTGTCTGCTAAATAAGTAGTGATCGCTGTATTGAGCATGTCTTGATAGGTTAGATTACGGAGGTGCCAAGGGGACATTCTCCAACGGAATAGGGGATTGCATGAGCATGTGTGAAATTGCATAGTGACTGGGAAATGATCTGACAGTCCGCGGGGTTCATGCAGTACCTGCAAAAATCTAAGGAGAAACCGAGGGACAAGAAAATAATCAAGTTGGGACTGCGACCCATGGACAGCCGAAAGGTATGTGTAATCGCATTCTGTAGGGTGGAATTCGCGACATATGTCTGCCCAGCACAATGACGAAGCCAATGTATGCAGTTTAGTAAGGCCCGGTGGTTGAGGGATATTTAAATTGCGCAGTCGATCTAAAGGCCCCATGGTGTTGTTCCAGTCGCCCCCTAGCAGGGTCAAGCCAGTAGGAATGGTTCCCCATACCCCCAAAAGTTTTTCAATAAAAGTAGCCCCTAATGGAGGGGGAGCATAGATACTGCCAACGGTAATCTGTTCTCCATACATCGTACCTGTGACGAAGAGAAATCGGCCCCCTGGATCTGCCCTGTGTGCCGTGTTTTGAAACTGAACCCTGCGGTGGATAAAAACAGCCACCCTCTGGAACCCCTAGTGAACCCTGCGTGGTAAATGTGACAAAAGCCGAATCGGGCGAGGCACGGGACTTTTGTTCCCAGTGAATGGGTCTCTTGTAAAAGCAGGATATCTGCCCCTTACCTTTTCGCCTGTCGTAGAACTGTGCCCCGTTTCACCTTGTTCAATAACCCCCGAACATTCCATGAGACCACCGTTAGGTCCCCGAGGGGGTTCACTTCACTGGGTATCATTAAGTCCTAGGTAGTAGATGGATAGAGCAGGATATCTGCATAGAAGAAAATAAGAAAAATAACTCGTCTGCATGTAACTAAAACGCATTAACATTGTAAAACTACAGTCTCTTAAGAAAACCGCCCCACTCGACACTGCCAGAAACAAGGAGCATCTGTCGCGGTGCGTAGAACAGCACACCCCCAACGGGGGGCCCTCAGATCACGCACCAATGGATCCCACCCCTCCCTATAACTCTATGAACACAGGGAGTGCAATAAATCCTTGGCTTAACAGCCCATGGTCGAGCTCCCACGCCCGCCCAGAGAGAACAACACTAATGTAAATTTAAACAGTTACAGTGCCCTACAAATTGCCATGTGGTCAGCGGAATAGTCTGGAATTTTCAGGGTGGTCACTCAGGGCTTGATGACATCCTGTCCGAACCCCGGCCCTCACCGCTTCTGAGACTTGTTGCGTCGCGGCTGCTGACTCCGTGAGCCTCGAGAGGAGTCTGAGTCTATGGCGGATGGAGAGTTCACTCGGAGCTGCGGGCGTTCATCTGTCCAGGTGAAGACCGCCTCAGGGGTGTTGGGGTGTTGTTGGACCAGGAGCGTATAGTCCGGAAATATCATGATAGAGCGGGACCGCACCGGGGGGGTTTCTGCGTCACGGCCCTGTGCACCCGCTCTACCACGAAGGCCGAGGATAGGAGATCCTTAGGTAGGATAGCTGTAAGCCACGTAGTGATGAAATTTGTCATGGAAACCCGCTCGCAGCCCTCGGGTAGGCCCACGAAGCGCAGATTGTTCCGTCAGGCATGACCTTTCGCATACTACACTCTAGAGGCCAGTTCTTGTGTCACGACCGTGAGCTTATTCACTTTCTTTTGGAGGGAGGTCACAGAATCTTCCACCGTTGAGACTGTTTCAGCCTCGGTGATTCGATCCACTGCCTTGCGGAGGTCCTGGCGCAAAAAAGGAGACCTCGGACCCTACTGCACTGCTTTTTGCGTCCAGTTTGTCTCGGGCACTGTTGATCACCGCCAGGAGGGCCGCATTGTCCGGAGCCGAGCAGCTTCCATCCCTGCTCGTAGTACCCCCAGTAGTCGTAGTGAATTGGTTGATGGTGCCTTGTTTGGGGCCGGCCCCACCCGGTCCGCCCTTACCCATCTGGAGGAATGGCCCAGGGCAGTGCAGCTACACAAGGGAGGGAGCAGGTGGCCGGGACGATGAGCCCACACCACCGAGGTAGGTAGCCGGCCCGCTGGGCGGGGACAAGGATGGCCAAGGATGTGATGTAGAGGCTCGGCCCCCAGTACTGCGCCAGGCGTGGACAGATGATCTGTCTGTTCAGTCAGGGTCGGGCAACAGAGAGGGCAGTCACCACAGCCTAACGCACCGGGCCGGACAACTCAGACCCAGGGAGGCCCACCAAGGGGGATGCCACGAGGAACAGGGGAGAGGAGTTGGCTTAACGGCTAGGGCGCTCGACCTCGGACCTGGGGAACTGGGCTCGAGTCTCGGTAACGACGCTGAACAGCCTGTGATTCGGGGCAAATCACTTAATCTCCCCTTGCCTAACAAAAAATGAGTGTGTGTCCTCATGTAACGTAACTGGTGCTATGTAAAGCGCTCTGATACCTGATTGGATTCGGGTCAAGTTCGCTCTATATAAAACTCCAAAAAAAAAAAAAAAACATTTTAAACTGTGGATATTGGCCCGATGCAAGCACTCAGCGGCCCAGGAATGTGGATCACCGCTCACTCGGGGAAGCACACAGTTCTCCGCAACAGCACGGGATAGGCAGCAGGGTCCGCTTAGATGGGCCCTTTCTTATAGTCAGTGTGTCCCCAGGGCCCCAAGCGTGACAGTTGGCGGCCCGTCCCCGCAGCCTGCGCAACAAGGCAATTCAGGCCTGCCCCCAAGGTACTCTGGGGCTCTGGTGCTTATAAAGTTGACCCCCCCCGGCAGGGCAGATCCCACATTGACGGAGGGAGGGATAGGGGTAGCGGCAGGAGCGCTCACCTTCTGAGGCCGCGACCTGGCCTCGGTCTATCAGCCATAGCCTTGCTCTGCCCGATTCTCCGGGGCCCGACCAAGTCGCCAGCAAAGACAGAGCCACACTCTGCGGGCTCCAGGGGCTCCGATGAGACCACAGCCCCCTCTGCAGGTCCCGGCCGGCAGGGACTCGGGCGGCACCACAGGACCGGCGCCGCTGCACTCCTGGCACCGTGCAGGGCAAGATAGCGGCCCCGGAGTGAAGGGGGAGGGGCAGCGACTCCTTCACGCCGGCACAGTCCTCTTTGGCGATGCTTCTCACAGGGGGGCACAAGGCGCTACCCCCCCAATATCACGTTCCTGGACCTCGAGCAGGGCCCGCCACCGCAGTTCTGCTCCACAGGCTCCGGGCAGACCGCGACAGTGGGAGCAGCAATCAGCACGCCGAGTCGGAGACCTGGTGAAATCGCCGCTACGGCTCAGTCCACAGCCCCGGCGAAGGGGTACATCACTCCAGGGATGTAGAGGCAATCGGCACAGCAAGGTAAGTCATCTCTGGGCAGGATTTTGAACGGATATCAGGCGGATTACGGCGTGGATGTACGAGCCCATCTAAGCTGCGTCCGCCATGATGGCTTACCTAGCCACGCCCCCATAAATTAACATTTTTAATACATGTTCGATATTTTGTATTATTTGTCTGTGTGCGCTTATATTATTTATGTGTGTAAGATACATAGCATAAAAAAAACACAATTACTTATATACATATGTTTAATTATAGATATAAATAAATGTTGTAAATGACACATTCATATTTATAATTTAGATATAAACGACATTGTATATATTGAGAATAACAAAGGCATATTCATTATTTTATAAAAAAAACTTCTGGATGAGTGGATATTCTGCCAGGACGAAGGATTGCTGTGCTGCTGAAGGACAGCCACTCTGCTGAACTGCACTGTGCTACCCTCCTCCTTTGCTTTGCTGATCTGCTGCCCTCTTGCCTGTGTGAGAAGGACTGGACCTGCATCTCTTGCACTTAGAATGACTCCAAACGCTAGTTGGCTGGCCTCATGATCTGAAGCCTCAGGGACATCACAGGCTTCCAACCACCTGCAACCGGACTCTGCCATCTTTGCATCTACAATGCCAACTGGTGCCACATCTGTCCTGGACTCTTGGAAGTGGGGCTAAGGTGCTTCCCAGTGGAAACTGCTGAGCGATGCATCCCGAACAGAACTGATGCATCTCTCCAGCTGAGCAGCACATCCCGGAGAAGAACCAACGCATCTCTACAGCTCCGTTGATTGGACCAGTCGCAAAAGACTTGCACTGCGGCCACAAACCGCATCTTGGGACCAACGCATCACCTTTGGAAAAAACCACTGTGCAATGCTTACCCCGGCATGGATCCTTGCATCTCTAGATGACAGCAGCCCTGAGAACAACGTCAAATCACCACATTGCAGCTAGCCCACTCCGGCCACAAACCGCATCTTGGGACCAACGCATCACCTTTGGAAAAAACCACTGTGCAATGCTTACCCCGGCATAGATCCTTGCATCTCTAGATGACAGCAGCCCTGAGGACGACGTCAAATCACCACATTGCAGCTAGCCCACTCATCGTAATCGACTCATAGCCTCTACTTCACATCGCAGTCCCCGACACCAGACTTCGCATCGCATGCTCTGTCAACAGGATCCTCGACATTGATACAACAAGACCTCACACCACAGCCTTGCTGCATCTTGGAACCCATGCATTGCCTCAGCTGCGCAATGCATGTTCAACGCGTATCCACAAAATGCTCTGGAACCAGGATTTAAAGTACTCTGTTCAGCAGGCCTAACTGGGTTTCTTTGTGGAAGAGAAGGGGTGATGGGTTTCAATTCCTTACTCGCCGTGTAGGTTTGGGCAATTTTGATTTTGAGTACTTGTCCTGGACAGGGGAGACTCCTGACCCCCTAAATGTGCAGTTGTAAACAGGAAAGGATGTCTGGACAAGTTTTAATGTTTGTTCTGATTCAGAAAAAAATTCCAGTAGGCTGATTTCAAGGTAAAAATTATTTATATGAAGGTGATTTAGGAATTCTGTGTAGGTATAGTAACGCATGAACAACAGCCAACAAGTGTTTCGCCCCCTTACATGGCCATCCGGCCTGGGGCTTCTTCACGGCTGTACATTGACACAAAAAGCATAAAAGATTGTGGGCCAAGGTGATGGGGTCCCATGTGATTGGAGCATTAACATATATACATAAATAGAAGGTGTACAAAATTAGTGTGAGATAAAAAAAGGAGAGAATACATAGGGCATCACATAACATATTTGCATACAGAAACAAAACGAAATAGGGTATATATAGGTGGGCGTGACCAACATGGGGACCATGGTGCATGGTGTAGCGCCGAAGCAAAAGTGTGTAGGGGAGACAAATATTAAAACAGCAAGGTTACAAGTGGGGAGTTCAACAAGTCAAAGCATAGTATTGAAAAGCACATTGCAACATCGTCATTCAGGGTGGTTTATTTGCAAAAAATATATATATAGAGGTACAAACATGCCCGTGGGGGAGAGAGGTAGTAGGAGCAATTGCGTGCACACAGACATTGCATACAGAGAACATGAATAGAGCTAGGGGGCAGGATAGAGGAATGCACGATGCGGCGTGTTTTAGCGAGTCCATTTAAACCGTTCAGCGCAAAGCGTGAAGGCGGTGTTTTTCAGACGAGTAGGTCGGTCATAAATACATTAGTGACAAATACATGGCATTAGATAAGGATAGAAAGAAAAAGTATATTTAGCCAGACCCACATGGGTAGGGTTGAGTTCGGGAAGAAAAGGGAAAGCGGTCACTAAGTTAATTGACAGGCGGCATGGTGGATTGCAATAAAGTGACAAGTCTGTAATCGGCTACTGGAAGTATTTATAAGAGATTGCTCATGCCCACCAGTATTAAGAAATAAGGATCAGCCCCAGCGCATGTTCTGCGAGAATTTGTAGGGGGTGGGGAGTGTATAGTGGGGCGCTGGTAATGTTTATCTAAGATAACCGTGTGTGGGGGGGAAGTGAGGGGTAGGGTGCTGTGGCGGATAGGGTCGGAGGAGGTCGGTACCAGGGTAGAGGGTGGAAAAGATGGATGCTTACCGTGACAGGTAATCAAATGAGCTTACGACTCTTCTAGACTTAAAGCATACAGAGATCCTAAGTCGATCTGAGGGGAGAAACGGGAGGGAATAAGGTAGAGTCCTCGGCACAGACGGGCAGAAAGAAGAGGCAAAGGCCTCCTGTGTGTGCTTACCTTTATGTCTCGGGCATAATCCCACCGGCGTGTCTTCAAGAGAATTGCAATTCTGCACCTCAATGCGGGGGAAGTTTAAATACGGGAAGCGACGCGGTGCATTTCTGGGTCAGGGGAACCGGAGATCTAGAATGGGCCGCGTCGATGGTCGCCATCTTGGAGGTGTGAATTATTTGGAAGTCACCTCTTCGGTGACCTGATCAGACGGGTCAGGGTTGGGTAGAAGTGGAAGGGGATGTTATGTTAAGAGGCCCTATTGGCGGAATAATTGGGTTGAATGGTGTGGTGTGGGATGAAGATATAGGGTGGCAAGGCGTACCACGCGTGGTATGACTATGGGCGCCATTTTAGAATGGGGAAAGTGCCAAGGAGAAACGTGGATGCATGGTTATACATCATGTGAAGCAATTATATACCTACGTGGGTGCTATGTTAAGATGGGGGCCATGTTGAGAAGAAGAGCGCTAATGGGAAAGTGAGATTTTACATGTCAAGTTACAGACGGTCTGGGAAAAGAGGGGGGTTAGAAACAGGGTAGGGGTCTAAAAAGGAAGGACTAAAGAGGGTCCTGAGGGTCAGAGGTGAGGAGGGCCTAACTGGGTCTCTGTAGCTGGCTCAAACTCAATCATGGTCAGCCTGAACTCATGATTTTGTCTTGGTCTGGGGCGCCGAGATATCCCCAATAGCACATTGTGCTTTTTGGTGCTATTTCTCACTATAAGCTGTAAAATTCAATATCTTCAGTTCTACTAATCAGATTTTTGTCATTTTGGTCTTGATTTATTTATTACATTCGGATCCATTATTCTAACCTGGCGGGATCCTTACATGTGGTGTTATCACTGTTTAACTGTTTCAAGTATTGCACAAATACTTTACACATTGCCTCTAAGTTAAGCCTGACTTCTCTATGCCAAGCTACCAGGGGTTTGAGCACAGGTTAATTTGGGGTTTACTTATGCCTTACCCTTGAATTGTGGTTGCTGATCAGGGCTAGACTGGCCGTAGCAGGCACCAGGTGTTTTCCCGCTGGGCCTGAAGTGTATGTGCCTGTTCTGGACCTGTGAGAGATGTTTTTGGTACAGGGGGACGGTTTTGCAGCAGTGCAATATTGGCTCCCTGTATCAAAAGCAGCAGCAGTTTTTACAGCCGCAACAGCCCCCCTATGCCCTCTACGGACAGTCAGACTTAATTGCCAGTGCCGGTTTGTATTCCCAGTCCGGCCCTGTTGCTGATTGACCATGGCTCACACCCCACTCAACCAGTAACCCAATTTCTAACAACACCTTATTGATCTATTAATATTATTTAATTCTATAAGTAGTCACAGACCCCCTTAGTAGGCTTCTGGGACCCCCCAGGAGTACTCCGGACCACAGGTTAAGAACCATTAATCGAGACTGCTTCTACACTCCCTGGAATATGATTCAATGGAGGCGACCAAATTGGAAGTAAATATGGACCTCTCCAAACCCAATTCCAGATATCACGTCACTATCAATCTGTGTCAAACCAATAAATAAGGCAGAAAACTTCACCATTCAAATATATGCCAATTAATCATCCTGTAACTGTGGGCATTGGGTACGTGGCTCCAGTTATCCCAGGCCCAGATTGCAATGTTCTTGACATCTTGGAAAACCAGTGAGACTGAGCTTGGGCATCGCTAGAAAAGGTCGCTAGCAAAGGTTCAATAATGAGTGGTTACTGTTTACTGATGTAATCCAAAAATAAGTCCATAGGTATCCACGAAGTAGACTTAAGTATGAGGTTTATTTAGCTTAGTTTCAGGATGGTAAAGTAGGATAATAAGTTTAGCAGTTCAACCACACCAGGAGCGGCATCCTTGCTGCTCAGCCCACACACACCAACTGTCTCTCTGTTAACCTCACCAGGCACGCCAGCATTTCAGTACCTCATCAAGCATTCCAACATTACACACACATCACAGTCATACTAGCTGAGCAGCAGGGAACGGATAGCTAAGGTAAAGGATGGAAAGCAACATTACCCAAGTTACAACACATCTCCTTCTCCTAGGGAAAACAATAATAATAATAATAACGATAATAATACAACAATAAACATTGGAAGTACACACCATATGACATCATCAATATGAAAGAGAAATATGCAATTTACAAATAACAATTGCAATTTGAAAGAACTAACTACCAAATACATTGAAATTACACCACTGTAATATTATGCAGTACTGGGAGAAATGGAGGACACAGCTGTGGTGTAACTCCACCATCACTCACCCTCTTCTGCAAACCACACATAGCATAACTGACAGAACAAGAAGTCTCGCTTAAAACACAGCACCCCTAGGTAAAACAACAGAACAGGGTAGACGACCCTTCAACAAACCCCTAGATGAAACAACAGAACAGGGTACACAACCCTCTACGCACCCCTAGGTAAAACAAAAGCACAGGGTACACGACCCCTCAACACACCCCTAGGTAAAGCAACAACACAGGATACACGACCCATCAGTGCAACAGATTCCACAAAAGCAAAGCCACACACTTTATAAGACCAGACTCCCAAGCATTGCACAATACAAATTGGCTAGAAATTAATGATAGCCTTGCTAAATCAGAACAACATAGGCAGAACCACCCCTAGAAGAATATGGTATACAAGACAGCAAACTAAGCACTGCACGCACTAGCACGTGGCATAAGCCACCACACCCAGCAAGAACATGGCATACTTGGCAGCAAACTCAGCAAAATTGAGCATGACATATATCACCCATGGCAGCAAAATTGAAGAAGGCACTTAACTACAGAACAGCAGGTACACAGCATGCATGTGTCAACCTCACCAGGCACTCCAGCATTCCAGTACCTCATCAAGCATTCCAATATTTCCCACACATCACATACATACTGGCTGAGCAGTATGAAACAGATAGCTAAGGGAAAGGATGGAAAGCAACATTACAAGTTACAACATTTAGCAATGGGAAAGACTATATGTCTGGATGCCTGCAACGTACAGAATTTGAACCGCTTATCTGGGGAATTATTGTTGAACTGCCTGTCTTGCGTCATTGTGACTTTGAACCTGAAACCTCAGTACTAATCTAAACTTAAATACTTGATTATTGTAAAAAAATGTAAGTTAAGCACTGTGTCACCCATGGTTCCTTCCGCACTATAAAAACTGCAATATACACATGAATAAAAATATCATATCTGCCCTGAGGGTCATAAAATAAGCTCTGGACGTGCTATGGAGCTATTACTTTGAGTGAGGCCCGAAGAGTAAAGGCAACCAGTGTGAGTGAAGTTTCAGTTGTCACCCCAAACTTTGGGGGTGGGTGAAAAAATTGTGTATTTCACCAGAGACCTGATAGAGAGGCATGCCACAGATGCCCTAACCCCACTTAACTCTCAGAATGTAAAGACTTCCCTACTCTCTTCCTCATGTCTATTTCTTATTAACACTGGACAGTTATAATGAAAGAAGAGATGTTTCTTCAGCTCACCCTGACAGCCTCCCTCCCCGGAGCCCATGATCGTAATAGGGTCTTCAGCATGCCAAGAGCACCTCATTAATTGGAGCTAATAAAGCACCATTCCATCAATTAGCATGTACGTGCCTCTCAGGCAATAAATTATCAATCACCGTGCACAGCAGGCGCCCAAATTAAAACAAAAAGGCCTTGCCGGACCAATGAGGTCGATCTGATGGGAGAGAGCTCCACTCCTCTTCCCGCCTCGCCAGACCCGTTCTACGTTGATGATCAGACCTCATTCTCGCGTCACAGAATTTGTCCCGAGAGGCGCGAGGGCAGCTGCATGGCGGCTGATAAAGTGCGCCAAGGTCCAGGTGGCGTCCCCAATGCCAGGTCTTGCGAGGAATAATTAATGCGCGCCCAATTATGTGCAACAGCTACGTGACTTCATGCAATTTATGGCTGTATACGGCGAGCACTGGCTTTCACCTGCGGAATCTCGCCGAGGCTCTGGAAGGCCTGCCGTGTCTCGCAATGGACGCGACTCCCTCGCTAAAAAGAGAACGAATGCTAGGATAGCCATGTGAATGGTTTCTTGGCATTCTACCTTTTAAAGTTTGTAACGTTTTATGAATTGGATCTGGTCTAGGAATATATATTTTGTTAAGCTATTTACTGGGCATTACTGTTGGAGCTCTTAAAGTGGACAACTAGGGACATATTTCTCCTGCTGTCTCCGTCATTACGTTTTAACGCTTGGGCACGTGCACTACCAATTCTAAACTGCTTCCGAACCCGTTCGCGACAGACGCGAGACACGTTAATACAGAAATAAGCAATAGTGCGCACGTGGAGCACCCAAAAGTATTTTTAATGCACCCCAGACAGTCCATATCAGTAAAAAATGTGCCCTTTACAAATATCAGTAACAACGTTTCGTAAACAATAGTGATGGTAAGGCAAGTATGGAAGGCATCTGAAACCCCCCCCCCCCCACCTCTCTGTCTCTGTCTCTCTCACACACACATCTTGCTTTAGTGCAAACACAAAACTGCCCATAAAAATTTAGCAACACCCCATCATCTCTTGCACAAAACCAACATACTTCCCACACAGACCACACGACGTAAAGCACCCTTAACCAATGTACGGTCACACTGATGTGACTGCTGTCCGCCTTTCAAGTTGATATGTTGTTCTGTCGTTTTACTTATTACCTTTCACTTGCTGTCATGGCACGCTGTGCTGCCTACAAAACGACTCAGGAGGCACGTGTTAATATCATTTGCGTTGGTACCCTTTCTTCTGCCTCCGTGTGTTACGAGCCACACGTCAATGCATATTGTACTGCAACAATTACGAAAAGTTCAATAAAAACATATAAAAAAAGATGAGAAGTTAGCTGCTTCCTCGACCACCACGTGGCTTTTTGAGGCCTAGTTAGGGCTTGGAGTGTGTCACGCAAATGCTACAATTCAACAGATGGACTTCGATATGGATTTTGGCAAGGGCTCCTGGCCACTCTCGCGCTAGTTCTCCCCATCATTCAAGTTTAATTTTCTTTTTTAGGGAGGTGTTGATAAAGGCATGCAAAAATTAAACTCCTTAAATTGCAGTGTGAAGCCAGGTCTGTCAAAATACACATTGGAATTGTGTTACACAGAAGCATGCATATCAGTAAGAAATATAATGTTCCAAAAGAATATACTTTTGTAAAAATTAAGATAATATGCGAGATATACACTTTATTGATAATTAGAACAAGGAATCTGAGACATTTTGCTTTTCTGTTTCTACACTTTGTTACTTACCCCAAGCCCTATGAATTGGTCGAATAGCAAATCAATTGTTAGGGAAACATCTCAATAAAACAAAATACATTTATATTTGAGCAGCATATATACTGCAATGTACAGAAACCTTACTCTCCCAGCAAACATGATTTCGTGGAAATCGCCTAAGCCTCCCTGCATGGAGTCAAAGAGTTTAATGTTAAAAGTCACCCTTGGGGTCCTCTGATTGAGTCATCCACACACCAGCCATCACCAGTCCCAGAATCTGATGAAATTTCTTGGAAAGGAGTCCATTCAGTAAATCTGACAGAGAACATCTCCTTTAGGCTTTTTTTGAAATATGGTACCAAACTAAACAAAGTCCTACTTTTCACAAAAAGCAGTGAAAAAGGTCAATCTTTGCATTAAAGATTTGAAAATGTTAACCCTTAGGCCAACACTGTGCCAGTTTAAAACAATGAAAGTACACATTGTTTTCGGTGATACAGAAAGGCTGTGAAAAGTGGCACCGGCTCAGTGTGCTGTTGGATTCAAGATATGTGTATCTCTGTTCTTCAGTTCAGTTCCCAGCATTGGCAGGGATCAACAAGCATAAGCTTTTCACACATTTTTTTCTGGGCTGTTCGAAACTTAGTGGCAGTGTCTTTCAATTTTGCAGTCCGTAGAGTTCCCATCCTTCCCCAACACACTGTCATCTGATTTATCTGACTTGACAGAACCAGCAGAGAGTGCAATAGATATGGACACAGCAACTGAACTCCAATTTTACCCTGCAGGTGATCGTCCAAGACAGACAATCAAAATTGACCTTATTTTATTCCAATAGGCAAAGTCTCCATATAGAGGTCTGATAACTAATAGGAAAAGAGGCTTAATGCTTTCTTGCCCCAAGGCACGACCTATGAACCAGTAAGGATCAGATGAACATAAAATCTTGAATGTTTTCTCTCCATGGCACATCTCTACAGATTGAAGCTAAGGATTAATTTGGCGTAAAATATCCATAAATTGATGACAGCAAAATTACTATTGACACAAATGAAGTAGTTATATTTGTCATACTTGACCTTTCAGCTTCTTCTTTTATGACCCATCACCATTTGTTGCTGCACAGATTTAACAACATAAGAGTTCAGGGGCTGTCCTGACCGGGATCAACTTTTTAATCAACGATAGAGTTCTCATCATCTCACTTCCTCCCATTACCTCTGCACAATTCAACCCCAAACTGGTTTACCCCAAACTACTGTTTTTTCCTTTTCATTATTCATCTTTGTTTACATTTGGAAATTACAGCGAATGCATCTGCCCAAAATCTCCCTAACCTTCCACTCTGGACTCGCATCACACCAGATTTTTTATTTCCTTATGCCAGCTACCTGTGGTTTGCTGTATCAAATTAACTATGTGCTTCATGAAACAAGCAATCCACGGAAACTGATCACTCTTCATTCAACACAAACTCCACATCGATTTCCAAACACTACTGCTACATTCTAGCCTGGCCCCATTGTTGGAAGCGGCAAAAGCTCATTCTCTGCTCAGGCATCAAGTTCTGTAACTTAATTCCAGAAGGAAATAAAAGAGTTAATAATTTGACTGGAATTTTGAAGAGCATTGAAAACACAGCTGTTCCAAACCATTTACTCAATTAAAGCAAAAAGCACCAATAATATTTAAACAAAAAACGTAATTGGAAAAGTAACTCTGCCCAAATCTATTCCCACAGTCTCGACAACACCTCATGCTATAATCAGCAAATGCAGAACACCACACCTCTTTTGAAGCATGTCTTTGAACCTCACACACATCACCCAACATTTCCCATATTGCAGACCTACATCCAATACACTTTTGGATATGCTGCAAAAATGTGCCCAGGAATCCAGAGCAAATCTGAGTGTTCTGTGGCCTTATCTGTGGCATGATGCGCTGTAAATATTTACTTGCCCATGGAACGATTTCAGCATGAATTGTGGGCAGTTCATGCATGGGCTTATCTAATTGCTGCAAGCAGACACTTAGAATGGTCATAACACATAGCCTTATTCTGGGGGATATAAGGGTCCATGGGTTAGGGCAATTGTAATCGACTGAAAGCATTCTTTTGAGAAGACTGTACCAACCAAACACTGACTTCTTTTGAATGCAGGCAAAAAAGCATAAACTCTCAAAAGCCCTGCCCATATATCAGCATTGGCATGTGAGTTAGTGATGGTGGACTAGGGGTATTCTGCTTTAAAATTTGCTCAAAAATATTGTGGACGAAGTTTTGAGGATCAAAATATTGACATAGGTTTACTTAACTCAATATATGTGTACCTTTATGATTTATATCTTCAAGGTATGTAGATGTGGAGTTAAGAAGAGTACATCTATATGTACCTAGATGCACTTAGCTTATCAATATGGTGGGCTTCAATATTTTGGTACCATAATGTTTCTATAGTTGATATGTTGACATACAACCAGACTAGGGGTGGCGGAGGGTGGGAGGGCAGAGCATATCAGTGACCAGTGCTTACAGCCTAATAATCATTATTAGAGAGGCTGTAAGCACTGGCCCCTGACATGCTCTCTCCTTTTTATTAAAAAAGTCAAATTTATTATTATTGAGCAAATCTCTAAGTTAAGAGTAATACAGTTGAGATTCTAGTGTTTTGGATAATTTATGTGAATAGTTTTGTTGTAAAGGAGTAGCTTAAAAGTAATACGGTTGAGATTCTAGTCTTTTGCATAATTTATGTGAATGGTTTTGTTGTAAAGGAGTAGCTTAAAACTGTGTTCAATGATCTTACCACGATGGTATTGTTCTTCCTTACTCTGCTTCTCCTTTGCTGTCTTATCTTTCTCGACCCTTATAAAGCCTCAAGCGTTACTTCATCAATGTGTACTTTAATTCTATTTCTTTCTGTTCTTTTACTTAAAATCAGACGTACTTGGCTTTTACTCTTTAACTTATTATTACTATTGTCCAGGCCTTTATAACACCTTTATCAACGCTATCCCAATTCAGTTATCTAAGTCTAACTCTTTACAACATATTGTTACTCTTCTTTCCATTCTCCATCATATTAAAAAAAATAATTTGCTTCAATTTCATTTCACTTTTCAGTATTTTATATCCCTTTTTTAAACTTGCCATTGTCCTCCTCCTCTCATCACACTATTCGCTTTCTGTCACTCATTTGCCTTCTCTACATTTACTTAGTTAATTCTGACTCGCTGTCTACCATTTTGTACCAAACCTCTATCAGATACTCCAGGCACATATTTAAGGGCATTTCTAGTTCAAACATATCCTCTTCACAGCACAGTCTTGCGATTGACAAGGCAGAGTTAAGGAGAGAAGGGTAAGACAGGTTTAGAGAATGAATAGATGAAAGAGAGGGGATTAAGAGAAGATAGCAAAAAGACAGGTTGAGTGACAGATCAGGCATCATAGCTTTTGTTGGAATGCGCTATGCAAAAAACAAAATTTCTACTCAGTAAAGCAACATGTGAAATCAAATTAACCTTAGAGAACTCTGGGCACTGACAATCCATGATAATATCCATCAGAGTATGGGCAGGTGTGAGAAAACAGGGATTTTTGCTGATGTGCCCCCCCTTTTTGCCCACATTTGGACTATTAGATGCTGGTTTTCTGACTCTGACTGTGGCCTGCCCGCCCAGAGCAGTGCTCTGTTTAAAAGGTACATGGTAATTTGGTGTAAATACAATTGGTACTGATAACCTAATTGTAAATCACAGTATACGGTGGGGCATGCAGGCTTAGAGGCCCAGTGGATTTAAGGCATGAAAGTGTGCACTGCTGTGGTGCCTGCTGTTATTTTAATGCCAGTCCTGCTTTGCAGGCTGCTTTAAAAATGAAACTATGTCCAAATTCGGCCATGGAATTAAAAATACTTCCAAGTCTTAAACAACCTTATTTTTACATATCAGTCAACCCAAAGTCTGCCCTAGGTGCACTAGGTGCACCCAGGGTAGGATGCATTGTTAAAATAATCAGGGACATTATAAAATACATTTTATATGTCCTGGTGAGGGAAACACAGCCAATTTCGTTTTTTCCTATTGTTGATTGATAGCTCCATAGGCTAACATGGGAAGGATGAATTAATCCTTATTAAAGCGAATCTTTTAACAGATGTGCGCTAGAAAAATACCTCAAAGTAGGAAAATAATAGTTGTATTAAATCTAGCAACTTGCCAAAGTTCGATTTATTATAACTATGGCAGAAAAGAGGTTTTAGAACTGCTTTCCTAAAATTAACAAATTCAGCTCTGTAGCACCTTCTTCCGATTGGCCAGCCTTTGACAGGCTGAGCCAAGCTTCCTTGATTTGATGTGAAGTGGCCTGGGCTGAGACAAAGGGGATCTGCTTCTGTAGATGTAAGGACAGGGTGGGGACTGGGTAGCCAAACTGGTCTTTAAAGGGAGAAATCCATCAAGGACAGGAACCATGCCCACCTCCACTTCCTACACCCCCAGCCAGACAGGAGCCCCTGTAATTAGGTTAGGAGAAGGGCTAGAACAGGAGTGTAGCAAAAAGTAAGTCACACCTGTGGGTTGGGTTAGCCAGACTTGAACCTCCAGGAGAGATTTTCTCCATTTTGATTGTTGTTGTGAAGTGCTTTCTGGGACAAAACTATGCCACACTTCTAAGGAAGATGTCATCACAGATGGTGGCACCCTGCAACCAATTGGTCAAAAATGCCCCCCTGCTTGTCAGACCAGAAACTGCAATGAATATGGGAGAGCTTCCCGGCAATTCAGATTCCTGCCTAAAAATATATTGAGGAGAAGGACTTCCTCAATGAACCCCTAGTCTGCACCACAAGAAGACTGCACTCTTAAGAACAGCACTCATAAGGACTGCACCTGCTGCACAGTTAGAGCTTCACAAAAGAGTACTTTTCCTGACTTGAGAAAGCAACAAGCAGAAAAGGGCTTTCAGAAGTCGCCTGCATCAACTCCACCAAGACAAGCCCAGCTGACAAGTTTCACCTGGACTTTAAGGGATTTGAACAGGTGCATTGTGGGAAATGTAGTCCCAAACCTCCAAGAGGCAAATCTGAGCTTCCGTACCCTTGGCTGATGCCGTGGACCCTCAAAGACCCAAAAGAAACATATGGCGAAGGACTGCCCTTCTGGACCCTTGTACTGCACAGGAGTGGACTGCACTCATAAGGACTCACAAGGCTTCACAACAAAAATGACTTTGCCTGTCTCAACAGATAAGGAATGGACTCCCTGATCAGTAAGAGGTATAAAAGTGCTGGAAGGGCTACCTGCAACATCAACAGCTAGGAGATCTCCAGCTGACTAGCTTCACTTGGATTCTACCTAGATTGACCAGGTGCATTGTGAGAGGTATAGTCCTAGACCCCAAGAGGCAAACCATAGCTTCTGCACCCTTGGCTGGTGATGTGGATAACTTTCCTTCATCAATAAATACTTCTGGAAGTAAATATAAAAGTGTTACAGTACAGGCAGACTGAACTTTTGACTTTGTCCCAGTCTAGTGTAACCTTTTTAAACCTTTTGAACGCTATTTGCTTCTAAGCCCTAGTTTTACTTTTAATCTTTACAAATCCATATTGCTGATTCCCTACATTGGATATTTGTCATTTTGCTGTTATTTTAATCATAAACGTATTTCCTATTTTTTATAAATTGGTGTTGGATTTTTATTGTGTTGTGTCTTGCTATTTTACTGTATTGGTGTTTTTAAATGCTTTACATACCTGTCTCAGAAGTTAAGCCTGTCTGCTTGCAGCCCAGCTACCAAAGGTTGAGCAAAGATTAATTTATTGAGAACTTGACTGGACCTTATTTGTGATTGTGGTGTTATTACTAAGTGTACATACCTGCGTGCCCTTACTAATAAACCACCTTCAACAGCAGGTGCAAGAAATTAGGATATTAGTTGAGTGGGCTGAGACCCCACCTTAAATAATAATCACAATCCTTGTCAGTTGAACCACAACATTCACTAAATAAACCTGTGCTTCACCCCCTGATAGCTTGGCGGAACTCATTCAGTCTTAACTTAAAGGCAATGTGCAAATTCTTTAGGCTGTGCTAAAACAATAATAAAATTGACATGCAAATTATAAAAAAATCACCTAATGAAATAAAAAAATAGGGTATCATTTTACAAACAAAATGACACCAAGTGGATATAAATCCAACTAGTAGAATCAGTGTTATGAAATTTGAAAGTTTTAGAATAAAATAGCACCAAAAGGCATGGAGCGCCAACTGAGGTAATTTGGTGCTGTGGAATCAGGACAAAGTCACAGGATCAGGCCAACCTCAATGGAACATGGGAAAGGTACATGAATAGGTTCATCCCACTTCAGTTTTTCCTTTTGACTTTGGTGCACCGGTGGCATAGTGCTGCAAAGATTGAGCAGTGCTGCGATGCGAGGCTCTGCATTAGGTCAGGTGACAGCACCGGTCAGGAGCTGCACAGTGTTGTAATGTGAGGCTCTGTGTTGCATCCGTTGAGACTGTCAGTTAAGCAGGGAGAAGACACCTTGACTTCAGCCAAGGGTCCAGAACCCAGAAGACAGCACTTTGAGGTCATGACTCATTCCCACAGAGGCCTGTAGAGGGAACCAGGGGCTGTATTACACAAAGTAAGATCGCAGAGGCAAAGAGGCTCTCATGAGGTGCACTGACAGAGCATCACCTAAAAGGTGGCGCACTGTCACTGCGTCCTCTAAGAGCAGCCCTCTGGAGGGGAGTAGGGGGTCCTATGGATCCCCAGACATCCCCTTGCAGGTAGGTGTGGTCACTGACTGCACCCGCCTGCAAGGGGGTATCTAATCTCCCTTCAAAGTGCAGGCACTGTGATAACATAGAGCAGCTTTAAAGCAGCCGCTCTATTTTTCACATGAATGCGCTGCCACTAGAGCAGCACATTCATCATAATACAGCACATTTTCCTTCATTGTGCTGCATGCACCCTTTTAAAGATGCACCCAGTGCGATGAAGGAATATGAACCGTTTGTATAATGTGGCACCAGGTCAGGTCTTGTTATGTCTGTTCAGCTGGAAATTAAGAAAAGCCCCAGGAAGTGTGTTGTGTCCCTGTAGCTAAAACAAGAGGTCAGTCAACTGACCCATGGAGTCACTATCTAGGGTCCTGGGTTCAAGGCATGCAGGTCCAATCTTCCTTCTTCAGGCAGCACAGCAGTCCTTCTGTATCCCCTTAGGTGAAGGGGAGTTCTGATTTCAGGTTCAGAGGTTGACACTTTATACACAGAGCAAGCCTGTAGGTGGAGGACAATCCTTTGCTTAGCTCCAAAGTTATTTCTGGTCAGTAATTCCTCCTTCTCTGGGTTTGGCTCCACCCTGGCTAGTCACAAAAAAGACAGGGTTCCTTTGTGCGTGTTGATGCAGATCCCTTTGAAATCTTACGAGACAGGGCATGACAAAACTGCTCCCCAGTCATCCTGTCAGGAACACCCACTCCCAGGCCCTCTGTGCCCTGTCTGGCTCCAATACACACTTCCCAGTGGGGAAGCCATTAACCAACTTGAGGAAGCTGGTCACTCACAGAAAGGCCCCAGAAACTTTAGACATGGACATGAAAACTTTTATATGTTTGTTAGAACTGGGGGTCTCTAGTTGGCAGAGGTAGGTACCTTTGACCAAATAGGGACCCTTGCTTCTAAGTCAGGGAAAGGGGATTACACTACTGGATAACCCCTGCTCACCCCCTTGGTAGCTTGGCACGAGCAGACAGGCTTATCTCCGAGGCAGTGTGTTAAGCATTTGTGAACAAATACAGTAATACATTGAAAACACTACAGATGGACATCACACAGGTTTTTATAAAAATAAGTATTCTTTATATGAACTTAACACAAGACCACAAATGACAAAAATCCACAATACTGTACTCAAAATTGACTTAAAGATGTTAGAGTTAGCTTAGTTCAAGTTGTTGATAAATGCGACACAGTTCTCACAAAAGTACCTGGATGCGTAACGCAAAATAAACAAAAGGCTTGCAGCGTTGGAGATGCATCGGTTCCTTGCTTCGGGGGAGGCGATGCGTCGTACCTCAATGGTTGCGCAGAGTAGGGGATGCGTCTTGATCCTTACCGGAGAGGAGGTGATGCGTAGGTTCTCATGCTGCAGCCCGGTTGCGACGCGGCAAGATGGCGCCTCGATGCAGTGCGACAATCCGGTGCGATAAGATGGCGCACTTGATGCCACGACGTTGAGACGATGCGACACGCCCTGGCAGCCTTGCGGCGACTCTGTAGTTTGGAGCTGCAACAGGCCCTGCGACACACTTCTCCAATGATGCGACGGCGTACCTCACGGTTGCGGCGCGCTTCTCCGGTGATGCGACAGCAGACAGCTGCGATGAAGGCACGCTTCTGGGAGATGCGGCGGCGGCACGCTTCTCCGGTGATGCGATGTCTACAGCTGCAGCGGCGACACGCTTCTTCTCGTTGCGTCGCGCTTACAGCTCCCAGCGAAACGCAGGCTTCTGCATATAGAATTCCCAGCATGGAAATTCAGAGGGGAGCTGGTGGTGAAGTCTGTTGTCCCTGAGACTTCAGCAGGAGGCAAGCACAAGTTCAAGCCCTTGGAGAAATATTCTGCAATATGAGGAAAGTTTTGTAAAAGTTCCTTCTCCTCTCCTTGGCAATGAAGACACCACTGCAGGCCAACCCAACAACACAGCACACTGGCAGGGGGGCAGTCCAACTCCTACAGCTTCCTTTGGTTCTTCTCCTTGGCAGAGGTTTCTTCTTGTTGTTCCAGAAGTGATCTAAAGTCTTGGAGTTTGGGTCCCCCTATTTATACTACTTTTCTGTTTGTTCTCTGAAGACAGAGAGGCCTTTGCCTAGTCCAAACCAGTTCTGGTAAGTCCTGGCGCACTTTATTTACCTGACTCCTTCTTTCCTTTCAGAGTGCAGAGCAAAGACATCAGACACACCACAGGAGGTGGAGCCAGCCTTGTGGAGGGAAGGCACAGCCCTATTCAGGTCCCAGGTGCAAGTCCTCCCACCCATCTACATGCAGATCTTCCTATTCAGCCCTGTGCTGACTCACCCTCTCCCCTGGAATCCCCCAGCCCCTGTCACTCACAGAACAAGACACACAATACACAACCTAGCAGAGGCAGGCTTGGACAGCTAAGCAAGAAAATACCTACTTTCTAAAAGTGGTATTTTCAAACACAGAATGTTAAAACCCATTTCACTAAAAGATGTATTTTATCATTCTGAGTTCAGGCATACTACATTCGAATTTCTACCATGCTCCCTGAGTCAGTAAGGATTATAAAATGTAATAATCTAGCTGCCCATTCTAGCCTATAGGGAACAGGTAGTCTTGCAATAGTGAAAACCGAAAATGGCTGTAATTCACGATTAGGATATGCCACACACACCAGGGCATGTCCTACCTAATACTTACAATGCACCCTGCCCTTGGGCCTACCATAGGGGTGTCTGATATGAAGATAAGGGAAGGTTTAGGGACTGGCAAGTGGGTGCACTTGGCCAGTCAGCATGGCAGTACCAGACTCCACATAGGCTCTGCAATGGCAGACCTGAGACACACTTTACAAGCTGCTTCTGTGGGTGGCACAACCAGTGCTGCAAGCCCACCAGCAGTATTTGATTTATAAGCCCTGGGCACACATGGTGCACTATACTAGGGTCTGACAAGTACATCAAATAACCCAATCATGGAGTCACTAATCAATACATTAATTTAACATAGGGAGCACTTTCAATGTGGCACTGAATGGCAGTGGCACAGTGCCCAAAGCATCTAAACCAGCAAAACATATCAAAAACAGAGGAGGCAATCAGAAAAAAAGGAATGGAGACTTACGCCAATGGTACCAGGTCTAACAATGTTTTTAAAATCTAACTTTACCATTAAAGAGGATTTTAAATTACAATTAAAACGAGCAGAGAAATACTTTTCTAGTAGTTCCTAAACCGGATTTAGCACTTATTTACTGTAATAATGTAAACCAGTGTTAGTCTTCTGTGGGAGAGCCAGCCTTGCCATTGTGAAAAACGACTTTGGAGATTTTCCCTGCCAGGACATGTAACACCTTAAATATACTTGTGTATATATTTTAATTAATCAAACAATAAAAAATGAATTGAATTGAACTGAATTGTGTATACATATCCTACTTTTTAAATACCATGCACCCTGCCCTATTGGCATTCGCATTGATTATTGAAACCCTGGCTCCCAATGGGTTATTGGTTGCCCATCCTCTGTGTGGCTATTTTTATTTAGGGCCTACATTAGGGTTGACTTAGAAGTAGTAAAAATAAAGTTTTAGGCCTGGCAAAAGGTTTTTTTTCCAAGTCGAAATGACAGTTGTAAACTACACTACAGGCTGCAAATGCGGGCCTCAGACACATTTTATTGTGTACAGGTAGTAAGTACTGCATACCAGGGACTTCTATGTAAATTAAATGTGCCAATTATGTATATAACAATTTCACCATGTTGAAACGGAAGAGCATGTACACTGTACCACTGTTTAGCAGAGGTAAAGTGCACAGATTCATATAGCCAACAAAAACAGGTTCAGCAGCAGGAGGCAAAGATATGGTATGACCCCGCAGAAAGGGCAAATTTCCAACAGCAGGGGCGCCTTAATCCCTTCGTTGTTGGAATACCTGCTACCTCACCTCTGTGACCTGGGCATAACTTCTCGAGTTGCTGACTGTCTCCCTCCCGCTGCCGCCATTCTATCGCGGCCGCTGTGAGGACGAGGAGACTACATCCCCCAGCATCCCCTGCGGCGGAAGAGGAAGCCGCCCCCTGTAATCTCGCGCCTGGAGGCGCTATAAAGTGCACCTGGGCTTCTGGCAGAGTGGGCACCTTAATCCCTTCGTTGTTGGAATACCTGCTACCTCACCTCTGTGACCTGGGCATAACTTCTCGAGTTGCTGACTGTCTCCCTCCCGCTGCCGCCATTCTATCGCGGCCGCTGTGAGGACGAGGAGACTACATCCCCCAGCATCCCCTGCGGCGGAAGAGGAAGCCGCCCCCTGTAATCTCGCGCCTGGAGGCGCTATAAAGTGCACCTGGGCTTCTGGCAGAGTGGGCGCCTTAATCCCTTCGTTGTTGGAATACCTGCTACCTCACCTCTGTGACCTGGGCATAACTTCTCGAGTTGCTGACTGTCTCCCTCCCGCTGCCGCCATTCTATCGCGGCCGCTGTGAGGACGAGGAGACTATATCCCCCAGCATCCCCTGCAGCGGAAGAGGAAGCAGCCCCCTGTAATCTCGCGCCTGGAGGCGCTATAAAGTGCACCTGGGCTTCTGGCAGAGTGGGCGCCTTAATCCCTTCGTTGTTGGAATACCTGCTACCTCACCTCTGTGACCTGGGCATAACTTCTTGAGTTGCTGACTGTCTCCCTCCCGCTGCCGCCATTCTATCACGGCCGCTGTGAGGACGAGGAGACTACATCCCCCAGCATCCCCTGCGGCGGAAGAGGAAGCCGCCCCCTGTAATCTCGCGCCTGGAGGCGCTATAAAGTGCACCTGGGCTTCTGGCAGAGTGGGCGCCTTAATCCCTTCGTTGTTGGAATACCTGCTACCTCACCTCTGTGACCTGGGCATAACTTCTCGAGTTGCTGACTGTCTCCCTCCCGCTGCCGCCATTCTATCGCGGCCGCTGTGAGGACGAGGAGACTAAATCCCCCAGCATCCCCTGCGGCGGAAGAGGAAGCCGCCCCCTGTAATCTCGCGCCTGGAGGCGCTATAAAGTGCACCTGGGCTTCTGGCAGAGTGGGCGCCTTAATCCCTTCGTTGTTGGAATACCTGCTACCTCACCTCTGTGACCTGGGCATAACTTCTCGAGTTGCTGACTGTCTCCCTCCCGCTGCCGCCATTCTATCGCGGCCGCTGTGAGGACGAGGAGACTATATCCCCCAGCATCCCCTGCGGCGGAAGAGGAAGCCGCCCCCTGTAATCTCGCGCCTGGAGGCGCTATAAAGTGCACCTGGGCTTCCGCCTCGCGGGTCCGCGCGAGGGCGGCGCCGGGCTAAGCCCGGGCAAAGGGCGGGCCGTTGTGAGGCCGTTAGGAGGTCGTAGGCGGTCGGGTCGGGCCACCCCCCTTGATTGCTTAGTGGACACGCACTTGCAAGTATTTCCCTTTTTAATGGACTCAGTCAGTCATGAGCTTCTATTGATTGTTTTGAAGTCGCTTGTTTACAGGTCATACTTCTAAGTGTAGTAACTATTGGTTACTGATCTTCCTTCAAAAAGTCCTAACTTGTTGGTATATAATTTTTAAATTTATTGCATTAGTGTATTAGTATTTATCCTGTTTCCTTGGGATTACTTTGTGATACCAACTACATTGTAATTGTTTAATGATCTAATCGGTGTTTATGATGGCAAAGGCTAAAGTAACGATGGACAATTACTTGGTCAAAAGGGTCAGCATGATAAATAACGAAAGACGTAAGTCCCTTGGGAAGGTGACTCCGGAAGATAATTTAGAGTTATGTATAGATGATGGTGCCCACGGGTCAGCTATAGGGAATTCTTTAACCGAAGCTACCTTAGTGGGGAACTCATCTGATTGCATTGTGGACAACGAGGTCAATATTCTAAGCCAAGATATATTGGAGTCCCAGAGTGAGCTTGAACTTCCTCCTTCTCCTCCGAAAAGAGCAGTTAGAAAATGTAGAAAGTCTCAACTTAAGAAGGGTAGTGCACACCATAAACCACTGCCAGATCAACCTCGGAGGACCGCTGTGGTTCATGCTAAAACACAGACCCGTAATGAAGCTGAGAGCTCTACTCTCGCTGAGGCTATAGCCAAAATTTTGGAGGAAAAACTGGTGCTCATGATTAAGCCTCTTGTAGATAAAATTGAAACCCTGTCAATAGAGGTATCGAGGCTGGGTGGTTTTGTGGACGGAATGAAACAGCATATTATTCCGCCTAAGGTACCATTGAAACCTGTTCATACTGCCCCGGATCCTCCTCTAGAGGGGGGAACTTTAACTAGCTGCATGACAACACTGCAACCAGTTGGTGGTGGTATTCGAACCAACATAGATCCATCTAGTAGCAAGGGTCCTACAGCTATAGCACAAAAACCAATTTGTGCCAATCTTCCACCAGCCTGCGAACCATATGTGGTTATTTTGTCTAATGTCCCTCCACTTGTCCCTGGTACTCCTAAATCTTCGGATGAATCGCATGATTCACTTAAGAGGAAATCAGTTGCCTGGCTAAATAAAAACTGTGGTTTCCCCACGAATTTCTCAAACCAAATATTGTCCACTAGACGAGTTGCCTGGTTAGGTAATACAAGGAAAACATGTAAGGGGGATTGTGTCATAATAAACTTAAGACATCCCCAGCATGTGGCAACTACACTCCTAAGGGCAGCTTCCCTTGCATCAGGAGGAAATGCTGTACGTGTACACCCTTTGGGCTTTTTCTACAGACACCCAGACAGATCATTACAAAAAACAACTGGGGGTAGTCCCATTTGTATTAATAATAATTCATTACAATTTGAAATCCCTATGGCAAATAGATATGCAGTGTTGAGGGACCTAGATGAAAATGATTGACTCCCAGAGGTTGACAAAAATAAGAGCTTAGTCTCATTGCTGGTTACTCACCCTTTAGAGACTTTTAACGGTAGCGGAATCCCTGGTTTTAAAAATATGGTGGCACTGGGGTTTCCTTCCAACCTACTGGATGAGCAGTCACAGACAGATGGGTCCTCTGGAAATAAGCGGGGAGTGCAAGTAGAAGCTGGCCTAGATATCGTTCCAAAGATAATTACAGCACAGGCAAAGACATTAGGTAATACAATTGTCATTGATGAATATACAATGGTACTAGATAACTTGCCAGTGTCTAATAATACTAGTGATGACATTGGATTAAGGGAATTTTCTCCAAAGATAACTGAGAATTTTAATGTCAGCCTATTGTCTTGGAACATTGCTGGCCTCTCTAGGAACCTGATGGATGTGGCAGTATGTTCTTTTTTTGAAAAACATGATATAATTGCCCTTCAGGAAACCTGGATGGTAGAACCCCCTCACAGAGTAGGATATAAAACCTTTGGCTCTAAAGCGATGCCATCCAATAGGGGAAGGGCATCTGGGGGATTGGTTATCTGGGTTAAAGTTTCCCTAGAAATAGAGGTTAGTCAGCTGTCTATTCCTTGCCCGGACTTGTTAGGACTAAAAATTGTGACCAGTAACAAAAGTGTTATTTATTTACTAAACATATATAATAGACCATATCCATCAAATAGAGAATCCAAGGTGATAGAAATCCTGGATTCCACCCTAGATGGATTGGGAGATAATGCTCGTTTTTTAATCTGCGGAGATTTTAACTGTAAATACGAACCTATCCAGGTTCTTGATAGTCTATTTGATGAACAAGATACTGCTAGTGGCATCATGCCCCTGGAGGCCATAAGTTATGCTAAAAGTACAACAGCCGCCACACAGATCCTACAGATGACTGTGTCACATGATCTAAGATCATGTAATGGTCGCTTCCCTTCAGATACTCCATCAGCTCCCACTTACTTCAAAGGAAGTATTAGGTCACATATTGACTTCGTAATGGCCTCTCGAAATTTATGGAGATCATTAATTGATTTTAAGGTTGACCCCAGAATGGAGAGTGATCACTTCCCCCTCCAATTATGGTTAGACCCTGCTCTCTTCCTTCTAAGATTACCTGTAGAAGGCCCATTAAACTCCCCGATTGGAGACACACAGATTTCTAATAATAGACGTGCCATAAAATGGTCTTACATTGCGGGTAAAAAAGAAGCGCTGGCCAACATTTATAATAAATTCAGTGAAATCATAGGGTCTCCCCAAATACCATCTTTAGGCACCCGGGGAGTTCTTGATTTACATTTGAAGTTGGTCGACGCATTATCCCTCCTTCTGAGTAAGGTTTATAAAAAAGAAGGGAATAAAACTATGGATCAGGTCGAACTAGAAAATCAATGGTATAACCAAGATTGTAGGGTTGCTAAATCACAATTAATCCGCGCAGTAAAAAATGGGAGCCAATGTGACATAAAAAATGCAAGACTGATTTACAAAAACACCCTGAATCAAGCTAAAAAAGTATGGGATGCTAATCTATGGGATGACTTACTGAGTGCAGCTAAGTTACATGACCAAAGTACGTTCTGGAATCTAATTACTAAGGGAAACAAAAAGGGTAGATCACCCAAGGATATTTTTCTGGACGAACTGACCTGGTGTGATCACTTTTCTAAACTTTATACGATTAGTAAGGATGATTTGTCCCTAGTTAATGTAGACGTTAATCCAGTTAGTAGTACTGTACCACTACATTTTACTTTAGAAGAAACAGTCCAGGCATTATTAGCTGTAAAAATAGGTAAGGCCCCTGGCCCTGACAAAATTCCTGGCGACTTATTGAAACACGATGTCAAAGTGTGGGGGCCGTACATTAACTTTTTAAGTAACTCAATTGTGGCCGGTACACCAATTCCAGAATCATGGAAAGGGGCAGAAATTATAACAATTTTTAAAAAAGGTGATCGCCATGATCCTAGCAACTACCGCCCCATTAGTTTAATCGATGTTTTACAAAAAATCTTTGCCAGACATATTTTAAATAGGATTTTAATTTGGATTGAGGAGACAAAACTATTGTCCAAATACCAAGCCGGCTTTAGATCTAAAATAAGTACAGTCGACCAGGTGTTTAGATTTATGTGTATTTGTTGGAAATACATAAAGATCAGACAGGGTAGTCTTTACGTTGCATTTATAGATTTAAGGGCTGCTTTTGATCTCGTTCCCCGGAAGTTGCTGTGGTCCACACTAAAGAAGCTAGACATCCCTGGCGAGCTACTTAATGAACTCATCAAACTTCATACAGGGAACTATGCAAAAATCAGATGGGGAAAAGCTGGAGAACTATCTAAAGCGATTCCTGTAGATAGAGGGGTGCGTCAAGGATGCGTATTAGCACCCACACTGTTCTCATTGTATGTTAATGATATCCCAACATACCTGAGGAACTGTGCCCACGACTCCCCAAAGTTAGTTGGTGAATTAATTACCTCCTTACTTTTTGCCGACGATACTATCCTTATCTCCCAGACCCCGAGAGGCTTGCAAAATTTGGTTAATACTTTCCATAATTATTGCGTGGAAAAGGGGCTAGAAATTAACCCAATGAAAACAAAATACATGGCCATAAACCCAACCAAAACGTTTAGGAAAAACTTGCTCTTAGAGAACCGCATACTGGATAAGGTAGAAAGCTTTAACTACTTGGGTTTGATATTAGATAACAAGTTGACCTGGCAAGGCCAGCAGAATAAAAGCTTACTGTCCCTTAAACAGAACTCTTTCCCTATCCTAAAGGTGCACGGAGCAAGTAGCTCCAAAGCCATTACACCAGCACTGGAGGTTTTTAAAGCCAAGGCTCAATCAGCAGCCCTTTATGGTGCCGAGATATGGGGATACAGTAATTCTACCAAATTTGCGTTGATAGAAAATAAATTTGTGCGTAGTCTACTTAAAATACCGACTCGTACTCCAGTTGTCCCCTTGTTTTTAGACATCAATCTCAAAAGAACAGAGCACTTAGCTTCATTAAGACCATTATTGTACTGGATTAGGATATGGTCAACGCCTGAGCTGATAGACTATAAGGATGGGTTGATCGAACTAATTAAATTGGATGTGTATTTGAAAACCCCATGGCTGAAATATATTTGCACGTCGTTTAAGAGATTAGGGCTTCTTAATTTTTGGGAGGAGCCCCATAATTTGACTCAGTTTTCAAAAAACTCCTCAAGGATACCTTTTGGTCCCATGTTAATGGTGAACTAACTCTGGGCTCTCGTATTGGTACTTTGACCCAGAATTTTTTAAACGTAAAAGATTCACCTAATTTCGAGGAATTTATGGATGAGATTGCTCCTCCCTTAGCAAAATCTCTTTATCTACAATTTAGGTATGGGGTTTTATTGATAAACTCCTACACATGTAGGTGGGCTGGGGAAAATGGAACGGATTTGTGTACTATGTGTCCCCTTGGGGCTAGGGAAGATATTCCCCACATTCTTTTTTTCTGTCCGGCTTACAAGAAACCAAGGACTTCTTGGATCAAACCCCTTTGTAGGAATATGGGGGTTGAGTCATTCAAAGTAGCGGAGCGCATATTAAAATCTAACTCCTCCCAAGTAATGGTATATGGCATAAGTAGATATTTATTCAATGTGTACTTTATTAGGAAACGTTGCGGTTATAAACTGTAATCGCAGAAAAAGGAACTATGGACTACTCTAGCTACCAGATCATCCTCAAGTCTACCTCACTTTTAGTATTACTTATTATAAGAATTCTGGCTTTTAGCTAATTTAATGTGTTATTTATATTTTATTTGGTATTGCTTAATCATGGACAAATATCCACCTTTATCAATTGTATGTAATTTGTTTATCATGGACTTATGTATTGTGTTTTATGTGTTGACTTTTATGGCTATTGTTAGCCGAAATAAAGTATTGACTGAACAGCAGGACAGAGTGAAGGGGCAACTAGGAGGATGGGTGTCAAGCGGCGATGTCCCATTTCTTCGACATACAGTGTAATGCGGCGAAACCTACTTGGTTGAGCTCCATAATGTACACTCAGTCATTTAATTGTAGCAGAATAACCTTGGCAATAGCTCCTCTGCCAAAGGCATCAGAATACAAGGTTGTGGTAACCTGAGAGATAGTTCTGCTGTCAGTGGCCTCTATAGTATATGGTTTCTGCATCCTAGCTATGCCTGTTGGTGTGTTTGAACTGAGGAAGAGCTCTAGTGTCTATGACAGTCAGATCTGTGAAAACTGAGAGGTTCCTTATCTGTTTGAGCCTGCAAGATATTTCTACAAAACTTAACTTGTACGTTATGTAACCTCATGCATGTAACTGATGTTCAAGTCCTTTCCCTGTAAAATCAGTACAGTTTAAGAGGTAATTCTGCTCTTTGTTCACAAATCGCTCACACTCTTTGACAGGTGTGGGATAGGTCGCCTGTCTAAAGAAAACACGTGTAAGATCTGTGTAGCATGAGAGACCGTAGTGAGTCGGTGCAACCTGTGGGCTTGTTCTGTTCTGTGAGGCCAGAGTCTATAAGGCCCGTGTCACCAGATGTCATATATACCTTGATTTTTGTCGGGTTATAATTGGAGGGTGAAAATGCCCTCTACCCTTTAATATGTGACTCATCAGCACTGTTCTTTCCATATCAGAAAGGCCCTTATATTTGCTCACGACCTCCATCACTCATTACTCCATTAGCTTTCATTGTTTCAAGGGCATCCTTCCCCTCTGTTGGTGTTGCTATAACCAATTTCCTTCCATTAGAATCTGCCCCAAAAAATATTTCACCTCTTTCTTTCTTAACTCTCTATCATTCGCATCGATTTATTATGCCTTAAGGATTTCTTGGATTCGTGCTAGGTACAGAGTCCTGTAAATAAGCCGCAGGCATCTGTCCTTTCTGAGAGGCCTCCAGCTCCCTGTAGACCTGCTGACTCAGCCAGGTGGAAATGAGGGACACTGAGTGGCACTGATAGCGGAAACATAAAAAGGCATTTGATTGGCACAGTAGGCAAACAGGACCATAGGTGGCCAGCACTAAAGGCGTAAACAACTGTCGCGCGACCGACATAATAGGTCTCACGCACAGTTTGAGGCAAGCACAGCAGGGAAGCAGTGCAGGCCACGCACTGCTCAGTGTCACAATTGCGGTTCAATAGCGGACATGACTGGTCTCAGAGAAGATGGGCGCCGAAGGAGAAAGGAAGTGTATGCAGCTCCCACATCCAGATAATGACAGTGTCTGTAAGCACTGGCGTAATGCAAAACCATGCCTCCTCCAACAATGTTCCTCAGACTAAGCACTTCGTAGACAAACAAAGAACTTTGGCTGAAAATGAATGTCGTGATGGGCGCGGAGTCCACGGCACCGCAGGGGCTGATTCAAGCCTGCCTGTGAGCAGCACAACGGGAAGTCTCGGGACGAGAAATCAGTACACATAAGAAAAAAACGCCATGGCTGACAAAGGCACAAAAGATAAATTACATTTGTGATTGTAGCACATTTACGAAACAGAATTGGTATTTCATAACTTTGAACACAGTACATTTCAAGGATTTAAAAGAACAACTCGACTCGCTTTAGGCAAAAGTGGTAGGTATAAAATGATTCAATCGGGGTCTTGTGACTCAGAGGACTAAATACACATGTTGGGATCTGTGTTTGACCTCATGGTCAGAGTTTCAAACCCAGGGGTATCCGCTCCAGCGGTCGAAGTGGGGGGAAAAAAGTAGGGGAACTGTGGGCGGAGAATCAGAGGGCGGGAATACCCCAAGGATTGGATCAGTGGGCGGAGCCAGAGGTGTAGCCAGAATGCGCAAACATCCCAATTTTTAGTATTTGTTTTCCATTTCACTGCACGGTTTAATCAACCAATGGATACACATGATTATTTAAGGTTATAATGAGTTATTGACATTAAAATACATTCACAAAGTGGGATGAGCTTCTTCTCACAGAATGTCCCAAATACGATAAAATGTGGAAGCACAAGCCATTTGTCTCTGAGCCATGGAGTATCTGTCATCAGCACTACTCCCATTTTCCACAACAGCAGTTCAAACAGGAATGGCAAAAATACAGGTTTGCAAATGTTTTCTATATAATTATGGCTCTGCCATATTTGCCTCATAATGCAAGATCTGCTGCATGATCTGACCATTTAAACTAATAAATTGTTTATAACTCAAACGTATCAAAAGTTAATATAAAATGTGACTTGTGTTGCTGTGGAGTGGATGGCTTATTGCAAAGGTTGACTAATCACCTTTCTCACTGCTGCATTTGTATGTTAAAATGGTAATAATAAGGCAAAATCTTTCCAGAGACTGTTAGCATGTGTACACATGTCAAAATAATAAAATATCAGAAAATATACTGCATTACGCTGCAGCCTTTTTTTAATGCATAATTTAGTCAGCATTGCAGCATAATTTTGTCCTCCTTTGTTGCATAATTAATTCCACTTGCCCCACAGCAGGCAGCCCATGTTAAAAGTGCTTGTGAATGAAGCAGAAAGATTGTGAAGTTTGCGAACTTAGTTTGGTGTGCGTGCACATCCTGCATTGCCAATCCCTGGTGAGTTGCAGCTACTACTTCTGAAACAAGGCCAATGGAGGTGCCTATGGGTGAGGCAGACTGGCCTCAAGGGCAAGGCCGGCCTCAGCACTGGTGGTGCCCTGTGCATTAATGTTTGTTAGTGCCCCCCAATGACCACCTCTGCCATGGAATCCCTCACTGCCACCCTTTAACAGTGCCCCTCAAGTCTCCATAACTACACTCTCTCTCAGATGCATTTAATTTGATTTACAGCACCACTCATACCATTGTAGGATGTCAGAGCACTTTACATCACACACATTACACAGAGACAATCAATATGCGTGTAAATCACTGTATAGAAAATGTTACATAAGACTAAGGACTACAAGGTGTAGGAGTCACACGACAACCATACTAGTAGGCCGTATAGTTTAATAGTGATTGGTCTGGAGAAACACAAACTCAGAATTTAAAACGCAATACCATGGTTGGGGTTTCTCTTTAATAATCAGAATTGATTTCTGTCCAAACGAACACTTTTTGCAACATTAGGATAATCAAAGACTGGGGGGAAAAACATAACGCTCTAATTTATATCTTTCAGTTAGTATGCAACTTGTAGATGACAGTTAATAGCTCACTGTTCTATGTTAGGATTTTAACTTATAAACTGCAAGTAACAAAAGGATCTCTCTGACAAAAGCAGTAGCCCTCTAACCTATTTACATTATGTGCACTTTGTGATCTGCATGGTAAATGTTCTTTGCCGCAGGCACATTAACCCTCTGAGCTAACTTTCCATGGGTCAAAACTTCCCCTAGACAAAATTCCGATCTCTCTCTAGGAAGAACATTAAACACCAGAGTCATCATGAAATTTTTATTGTTGCCGAAAATTGCTGGAGGCTAGGAAGGAGGCAGCAAGCGCTTTTAAAACCATAATATACTTGCACAAACATAATGCCTCCAACCAAAGTCAGCACCCGGTGCGGTCACACCGGTCACACCGCCCTAGAGCTGGCCCTTCTCAAAGGTCCTGTGACCTCAGTGACAGAGTCACTGTGGTTCTAAGATGTGCTGCTTCAAAGGCCTGCCCGCAAGACTGGAGGTGAACTTCAGTATGGATTGTGGTGGACAGGCCTTCATGGTTAACCCACACTTTCCACCGCTAGGGTCCACCTGCTGGTGCTAAGACACCAGGGCTTTTAAGATCTTGCGGAGCCTTCTAAGGTCTAGCATGGAAATGTGCTCTCTCAGGAAAATGGTCTGGTGGACTGGTGATTAAGGCTGAACCTGGTTCCCCAGTTCCAAATTCAGCAGCTCTGGCCATAGTGCCACATCCTCTCCCCCACTGAACACCATACTGTCCCACTGAGAAAAACTCAAACTGCCTTCAACTACAACCCAATTGTTGCCGGCTATAAACACCTGAATGCGGCTCAATTTAAATTATACACTAGACAAGAGCAATATCCGGCCTACAAAAAAAAAGTAACAACATCCTGGAAAAAGCAAACACTCATAGGGAATGCAAAATTTAGCAAACCATTTGAAATGTAAGCAGGAACAGCATGGTTACCTTAACGCTTTTACACTTACTATTCAGAAATCAGTGAGTGCTTTTGGATGAAAAGTTAAGGACATGACTACAGGGCCCTGAATGGACCCATTTCAATGTCCATTTCTTATATCCTTACAAAACGTAAGCAGTATGGTAAAAAGACCACGTCCCTGGACGCAGAGCCGCAGTACACATTTTGTTTTCCAATCCACACATTGCAGTACCTCCAGGATTGGTGCACTGGTTGCAAGCCCAGGTAAAACAAAGACAATAAAACAAAAATAGCGCTTCACTGGCAAACTCTGTAAAAGTGGCGCTAATGTGTTTGAGTGTGATTTAAATGAATCTGGCCAGTTTGCTACCACTCTCTCTTACTTTATTGAGTTATTTTTTTCATATTTTTAACCTTTTATTCCCTGTGCTGCACTTTGAAATTAAAATGTCAGAAAAATACGACATTTCCAGCAAAAGTGTTTTTCTTTTTTGGATCCATTTCACAGGGGAGCAAATAAAAGAAAGGAGAGGAAAGAGAGTGAGAACCCCATCTTGAAGTCACATTTTTTTTAAAGAGAAGAACTGCTAGACAGAAACAGAGGGAAGAAGGATAGAGTATGGATGGATGCCGCAGCGGCAGAACAGAAGTGGACACTGTCTTTTTCTTCTCTGGGCAAGAAGGAAAAGACAGAGTCCTGTTACTTCTCTGCCGCCCGCACGTCACGAACGCCAGGAACGCCGCGCTTTATTTATAGGCGATGGCGATTTCTTGCATCCTGGGACGCATTTTCAAAATAAAAAAGTTGGGGAACGGAATCCTTGGAATTAAAGAAGCAGGGGCACACCGTGCCCTGCCGATCCCGCCCACTTCGACTACTGATCCCGCTCAGACTTTCATCCTTCTGAGAACTATAAAATGTGTCCCATTGAGATAGATGACAAAAAATATGTGTTACTCAGCACTAAAATGCTCCAAGGTTTGAACATGTGCATCACAATTACAAATGTAATGTTTTGTGCTACCATCATACATGTGTACACTACTGTAAAACAGATCACTTCTAGAATCCCATCTCCACGCCTGAATGTTTAGAAATCCAGTCACTTCCTATTAGAAATTGGGGCCCTTATTTATGAAGGGCTTGCACCGCCGCTGCGCCACTTTTTTGTGATGCTGTGGTGGCATAATAAATGCACCACACTGCGCCCTATTTACAAAGTGACACATCTAGAAAGATGTTTCACTTTGTAAAGGCATGTGCTACATTATACCTGCGTTGGTATAATGTATGCAGGGTGGAAGTTCCCCTATAAAAATTCCACGTAGAAGTGGCACAGTGAAATTTATGGACTTCACTATGCCACTTCTATGATTTGACTGTGTCAAAATCCTTATGCCTGCTTCAAGCAGCCGTAAGGATTGACACAGTTCTTTTCACATGGGACTCATACATGGATCATGACACTTTGCTGAATTTGGGTCAGTTTTCTGACACACTACAGCAATGTGTTGTTTTTGCACCACCAAATGCGTCAATTTCCTGTAGTTGCGCGAGTGTGCTTAACAAAATGGCCGCCACCCGGTAAGTCTCCTTTTCAAGCCCGCATTTTCAATGATTTTAAAGCCATTTCCAGGTTTTTCCCACCTTTGAAATAGGTACAGCTTTGTTCCTGTGACCAGCACTTCCTGGAAACGTCCTTTTGGTGTCATTTTGGGCATTTTGGAAGGCTTTTAGTCATACTGTGCCTTCCACCCTGCTGTTCCTGTGGAGTATTGCCGGAGTTTCCTGTCAGGAGGGCGGAGATATATTAAGGAAAGGGCAAGGCTGTGGCCTTGACCACACCCACAGCTGGTTCTAGCTTCTGCACAGTCTCCTACTCTGGTAATAGCTTATTTAATGTTATTTTCTTTGCGATTGAAGTGTTTTTGAATTCAATATATATGTATTGGCAGGGAAGTTATTAATATGGAAGGAAAAAACATTGCATATTACAACAAAAAAATGTAAACAAACAATTTTTCCTCCACCAGCAAAGTAAAAAATTGGAGATTCCAATGAACCCTCGCTAGCTACTTTATTGGAAGAGTTACAAACAGTGCGTTCTAATACTGACAACATTGGTGTAGAACTTAAAAATGTTCACAAAAACATGGCTAGCTTGTCAATGAAAGTCTCTGATTTTAGGATAATAAGGCAAAAATTTACAGCGTGTTGCCTCTCACAGCAAAAATTGTGCCTATGAATACTCTATTACTTGAATTGAAAAATCGTAATAGACAGTATAATTTGCGTATTTTTTATTTACCAGAGGATGTTGAAGGTAATGACTGTAGGCAATATGTTGAAACCTTGATACCTGGTCTTCTACATTTAAAATTTCCAGAAAATGTCTAAATCGACAAAGCACATAGAATTCATCTTCACCGTATTCCAAGCAATGTCAAACCGCGTCAAGTGATTTTTAAAGTCTTGCATCACCATCATCTACATTTGATCCGGAAAGCATTTAGAGACTTCGCCAAGGAAACTGATAAAATTCACAGGGAATTCACCAAGCTTAGACCTCGACTAAGAAGCTGTAGTTTTAAATATGACCTTTTTGATCCATCTAATATGAGAATCTGGAAGGATGGTTTCTCAAAATCTTTTCAACGCCATGATGATCTTCGTGTTTTTTTAGATCAGCATTCTCTGCTCTCCATGGAAACGAATGACACTTTTACTTACATTTATGCATTTGAATATGATTATTTGAAGCCTATTGTTTTATTTTTCTATGAGGGCACTGTTCAGGCAGGTGATTCTTGCATATGCGTTTGTGCGGTTCTGAATCATTATTTATGTTTCTATGTTGTCTTTTTTATGTTTGTCCTTGTACTTTCCTTTTTTCCTATCTTCTCTTCCTAGAGGTAATCTTTATTCTCTCGAGCTAATTTTTTCTTTCTCTTTTCTATATCTTTTCTTTGTTGATTATGGATAATATTAATAGAATTAAAGCTGTTTAATTTAATGTTAAAGGTTTAAGACACCCTGTTAAAAGATTTAACATTTTAGATTATTTAGCCAGGCATAAGGCAGAAATTTGTCAACTTCAAGAAACTCATATTGATGATACAGTTTTATCATACATGAAAAAATATTGGGTTGGTAATAATATTTCTTCTCCTGCAGTCAATAAAAAGAATGGGGTTGCTATCCTTTTTACAAAAAAGCTAAATGTTCAAATACTAACCAAATTTACCGATACAGAAGGTCATGTTATCATAGCAAAAATAAAAATTGATACCACCATTTTTTATGTAATTAAAGTTTATGGTCCAACGCATGATGATTCTAAGGTGATTAAAATAGGGAATGTTTCCCTTATTATTGGTGGTGATTTTAACTTAATATGTGACTCCCTATTGGATAGACATTCTCAAACTAAATAACGTCCCCCTAAAGCTTATTTCACTTGAAAATCGTTTTCTAAATCTACCAAATTGGTAGATATTTGGCGTCTGAACCAGCCAAAAGGGAAACAGGTTACATTTTTCTCTAACAGTCATAATTCTTACTCTTGAATTGACAATTTGTTGATTTTTTGCTTATTAATTCAATAATTTTCTGATCCTATTATTCATAATATTGATATTTCAGATCATGCACTAATTTGAGGTGTTTTACAAATTAGCTCCATTCAACAATCCCAATCTCGCTGGCGTATGAATACGAATATTATTCTTAATGAAAATAATACATTTAAACCTTTATCAGAAATTCAGATTATTTTCTTTCAACCCAGCAGTATCTAAGTCACTTGTAAATCGTTGGGATGCATTTAAGCCATATTTGAGAGGGGCAATAATATCAATTATGGCACATGATAATAAAGCTTTTAACGCTAAACTTAAAGAATTAGATAAACTCATAGCAAAATATTTTGTCAAATGACAATAAATACAAAACGCCAGTTGCATAAATTTAGATATGAGTTAAACTCATTGTTAAGTAAGAGAGTTGGTATACAAATTACAAATAATAAGACTAAATTTAATTTAAATGTTAATAGTTCTGGACGGATTTTAGCAAATTATGTACGTATTAAAAAAAGATAACCTCCAAATTAATGCAGTTCATGGCTCCAATGCAGTGCTTAATTTGTGTTGGTGCTTCCCAGTGCTTAGCACCGGCACTTATTCCTGAGGGCCAGGTCTACAGATCACAGTGCATCCCGATAACAATATATGCTTTGTAGTGCGAGGTAACGGTCTCCTCCTCACAAACAGACCACCAGAAACAGCTGGTGAGGTGACGTGACATTCTAGCCTCAGCTCAGCATAAGTAAATAATAGTAGCACTAGTGCCCTATGGCCGTTCCAAATCAAATGCTGCATTCCTGCTTTATGATAAATTATTAGCTTTGCCCGTTGTCCGTCTTTGACATTGAATTGGAAGTGTTTCCTCCTGAGTCGGACTGACCAATGCTGATTAAGGTCCCGACTTTTCGCCCGCCCCAGCATACTGCGCAACTGTAGTCATTCAACGAAGTAAGCAGCGTGTCGCACAGCACCGGGCCTCTAATTAAAAACAACAAAAGGCAGTAAGTAATTATTTCATGTTTGTTTCGGGACATGTGCTATTGTCTGTTCCTTTAATAGTTGAGGTACGTCACATGCTATGAAAAGCGTCCTATCATAGGTCAGGGACCAGTGTTCGTTTGCAAATTCCACTGCAGATGACGAACTGCTGCCGTACAATCCTGATTGCCAGGCTACCCGACCCGAGTCACGAGAGATTATAAATAATGTGTCTATATTTCTTAGAACATTAATTTAACTAGAATTTAGAAAGGGAAATGTGTCTATATTTCCTAGAACATTAATTTAACTAGAATTTAGAAAGGGAAATCTTACTTGTCCTGAAAAGAAAACAAATTGGTTTTAAATGTCCAGTGAAAGAGACATCCGTATACTGCCCGGCACAGGTCATGAGAGAAGCCCTGCTGAGTGCAACTTCACAGAGATCTAACGTAAAAAGCAAAATGTAAGTTTCTGTCTGACATAGAAAAAGAAATGTAAACTGAACTAACCACATCAGTCTTCAAACTGGTAAAAAACGACTTGCAAACAAATGTTTCATAAACTTTTATTACCAGAGGAAAGAACAAATATACATTCAAGCAAGACATAGGAGGAGCAAATACATTTAAAGAACATTTTTCAAAGAAGTCAGCTGTGTATTTCCCTAGCAGCAATGTCACTATTAAACCTTGCGCTATTTAAAAAATAAATTTTGACCGGCAGCATTATTCATTTTTTAGTACACAAATTGTGATTTACGTAATGCTCAGATGTAAATTGTACATCTGCTCCTTTAAGCTTACATTTAGTTCAGGATTGATGACACATAATTTGTAATTTGACAAAACATCTGAGAGCACTCCGGGGACAGTATGACAGATGCGCAAAATGCAAATGGAAAAGTGTGGGTATTTACTATTCCAGAGTACCTTCTTATTACAGAGAAGTGCTGGTACTCTCCCATTAAATGCCTTAGACGTCTGCAGAGAAGTGCAGGTATTCTCATTTGAAAATGAAATAAGTGCAGATACTCAGTCCCTGAAAGTACCAGCCCACTTAAAGCATCAATTGTCATTACAGTAACCTTCAAGGAATACACACACATTTGTCAATGTGCATGGTGCACAGTTACACATTTCTTTATATATACGAACAAGCGGTTCACACATAACTTTTTCTTTGTTTCAGGGGGATGCTGATTTTCCCGTAGACAATCCCCCTTCTTCTACACCTCACGAACTTTGGGATTATTCCCAGTTCAGTGCATCCATGGAAAAACAATTTACTTTTCCCTCGACAAGAATAAATCAACATTTAAATGAACCTTTGTGAATGCCTGCAAACTTCAAAGTTTGTGGGTCTTCACATCATTTTCAAGGCACTCTAGCCATTGAATGTCCACTCTCCAGGCTTCTCCCCAGATAAGGGGAGAGGATGTGGCATAACAGCCAGCGCGGATTATTTTTGCGACTAGCTCACCATCCTGTGGCTCTGGGCAAATCACGTAATCTCCCCGCACCTAACAAAATTAATGTGCCTTTGTGTAATATGACTGGTGCTCATGTAAAGGGTTTCAATATCTTTGAGTTGAGTTTGTGCTATATAAAACTGCAAAACAACAAAAAAAGAGCTGACTGACTCACAAATCATATTATAGGAGCTATTAATATTACTAGTTAATGTTTGAAGAAATAATTAAGATTTTCTCTCTAGAAGTGATATTTTTGAATTAAGGTAATACTGTGAGATAAGAATATGTTATCGTTTGTCAGTGTGTGTTTTATGTGTTGCTGACGTTGAGACTTGTTTGTGCTTATTTTGTACATGAAGTACTGATGTTGGTCAATTTCTAAGTATAGTGACGAATTTTGGGTATGAGGGCCTTTAGGGAGTACATGGCATCCTTGAGAAGAGTACTGCATTTGGCAGTAGCACTGACTATCGAGTTCAGCTTATGGTCTGACTCTGCGACGATGACATACATTTGCCGCACTCTGGACTACTTTGAGTCTCATAAGGTTTTATGCTGCAAGGAGGTTCCTTCAAGTTTTTTTAAGCTTGAGGATGAAAAATGGGGAGTATCTGTCTTTAGTGTTCCAGATGCTTGAGTCACAATAGGACATCACCCCAACTTTTATTTAGCCAGCATGGTGGCTTGTAAAACAATACTAGAACTCTTCAGGGCCATATGTTACTTTTTATAAATATCAGATGATGGATTACAGAGTAACATATTGACACTAGATTAGTCTGTATCATGTAGAAAAGACGACAGGTGATCTGGATGCACATAGGTCCGAAAATCCTCATGATATGTGTTCAAATGTATTACTTGTAGATCTTGGCAAGGTCCAGAAACAGATTGTTGAAAATGGAGTTCTTCAGTTTAATCAAGCTGGCTTTTGACAGGGATCCTGTACCAAACGAGAAGGGAAGTAAAATACACATCTTTATTGCATTCCTTGAGCTTGCCAGGCTTTAGATTCTGTGACTCAAAACAACTGTTGTCAAAATATGTAAAAGTTGGGGATTGACATGGGTTTGATATCTTTAATTGGGATTTTGTACAATGATACCTCAATAACCGTACCCCTGGCCTGGAGAAGGGAATTAGTTATGCACAATACAACAAGGAAGGGGGTGGGATAGTGGTGCTCATCGGGTTTTCTCTACATCACTGAATTTTCCCATGGAGAGAATGACTGGGTTAAGGATGTGTTCATGTAAAGTATCAGTGATGCGCTTTCCATGCATATTGTACAGCGTGAAGTCTGCATTATGGATTTGGTGTACTGTTCTATTCTGTGCTGTCATGCACAGTTAAATCTATGCGCAGAACAGGACAGATTCAGAAGAGGCTCTACAGTGGTCAACACTGTGAGGTGTGTGAGATGTACACAGAGAGGATTTAAAGTGGGCGTATATTATTATACATTATTCTGTTGTAATATTGCTTCAGAAAAAATCTTTCAGGATTGGGGGTACCTCAATTTCTGTTCTACGACAGTTGAGGATGTGGGTGGTGCCAATAGAGTAAGTGGGTGGAGCCAGTGGAAGAAGTGGGTGGAGTCGGGGAAAGTGGGTGTGACCTCCTACAAAAATTTGAGCACCTGGACTTAATATTTTACAAATTAATCACTGCTCCAATGGTAAATTGGCATTATCCCATAATGAAATTGTTAATGAATTTTTGATTTACTATTCAAATTTTTACAGTAATTACCCAGCTTCAGATATGTCCAGTATTGATAATTATTTGCAATCTTGTGCCTTGCCTAAAATTACTCAGTCCGTGAAAGAAAAAGTGTATGTACCAATTTCATTAGAAGAGATTAATTCAGCTATTAAATCTCTTAAACTGGGTAAATCACCTAGACCAGATGGTATTCCTGCTGATTTTTATAAAGAATTTTGTCCTTACCTACTACCTCATTTACTTAAGTTATTTTCTCACTTTAGTAATTCAGGATCTACTTCAGGATCCTTTATGAACCCTTTGATTGTAGGACTTCCAAAACCTAATTAAGACCCCACCATTATTTCAAATTACCGCCCTATTTATTTAATTAACCAAGATTGTAAGCTTTAGGCAAAAATTATTTAAATCAGATTGGCTTCTGTGCTTGATACTATTATTCACATTGATCAAACTGGTTTCATGTAATATAGACATTCTGTAAATAACACTAGATTATTATTTCATGTTATTGAAGCTGTGTCATCCTTGCATCTTCCTGCTGGTGTCCTTGCATTAGATGCTAAAAAAGCTTTTGACAAAGTATATTGGCAGTATTTTTTTCATACTTGATCTGCATTTAATTTTGGCCATTTCTTTATTCGTATGATTTCTGCGCTCTATTCTGGTCCATCTGCTAGACTCTTCATTAATGGTCAACTGTCAAAAATGTTTTTTTAGAGGCACTCGTCAAGGTTGTCCCTTGTCACCTTTACTCTTTCTCATTTGAACCTTTACTCATTGCCATCAGACACTCCATAGAGATGAAAGGTATTACTATCAATGATGTTACTGTAAAAACCTAAGCTTACACTGATGATGTTTCATTATATATCAGTAATCCTGATTCTTCCATTCTTCCCCTATTAAATCTAATTCAAACTTTTTCCCAAATTTCTGGTTATACTTTAAATATTAACAGTACTGAATTTTTCCCCCTGAAATGTGTTTTGTACCCCTGATATGCTTCCCAATAACAATATAATATAGCAACAAGACAAACTTAAATATCTGGTTATCCTATTCTCTCATACCATTAAACAATCAATGACATTGAATTGTGAATATATTCTTAACCATATTAATGACAAAATTCATAAGTGGGCTGATTTACACTTATCCTGGTGGGGGAAATTGACTCTGTTAAAATGGTTATTGCTAAAAAAAATATTTTAGCTGTTATTTATGATACCTACTCAACTTCCACTTAAGTTTTATAAAGCTTTAGATGCTCTAATATCGAAATTCTTTTGAAAAAATAAAACACCAAGTATAAGCTATACAAATTGCCAAATGTAATGGAGGTTTTGGTTTGCCGTTTTTTTTCAACTATCAAAAAGCGTTTATTTTAAAACAAAGTGCCTTTTGGTTCACTAATACAGAGTTTAACAATACACCTTCATGGCTTCTCATCTAAAAAAGTTTGATTTCACCGTTTACGTTGCCTACATTATTTGCCATGTCCTCTTCTAACTCTTTAATACGAAGATCTGCAATACTAAAATCTACAAAACTAATATTGCAGGATTTTGATTATCTTTTTCAAACACCTATTTCTCATACTTTAAATATATCCTCATGGTATAGTCTTGTTATTGAACTTAATCAAAATATACAATTTTGGCAATCTTGGATAAAAGCATGTATTTTTTATTTAAAAGATATATATTGTAATAATATTTTTTTTATCTTTTGGAGAACTGCAACAAAAATGAATCTTACCTCCATCAGATATTTCTAAATACAAATTTTTATGTAATTCTATTCATGATTCATTTACCCGTAATTTTCCAATAGAAAACGTATCGTATTTAGAGAAGTATATTTAAAAAATAGCTACTTCCTCTCACGACTTGTCGCTGTATTTAAAAAAACTGAATATTTTTGACAAAAATAACATTGATTTTATTTCTTCTTTTTGAAGTAATGAACTTAATTTATCTTTTTCTCAAGATGTATGGAGGAAAATATGGTTAAATAGTGTATCTGGATGGTTACCCGTTTCCTTATATCAAACTAATGCTTTCATACTATTTAATTGTTTATGTACTCCATTAAAAATGTATAATGCAAAACAATTACATTCACCTAATTGTTGGCACTGTAAATTGGTTCCAGGTTCGTTAAAACATATGCTTTTTGAATGTAATACTGTCTTTAAATTTTGGGATGAGGTTTCGGATGTTATTATGAAACATTTGCACTTATCGGATAAACTCAAATAATATGTTGATTTGTGAATCGATTTTACTTTCAACACAACTGTCAGATTCTAACAACAAGCTCTTTGATTTCTTACTATCTGCTGCTCTAAAATCAGATACTGACAATTGGAAAAACACTTCATTATTTTTACTTCATATGTGGTGGTCACGGATAATTTTTACCAGAAAAGGAGCTTATTGGAATACATTGGGTGTTGTTCACAAGACATCTACTTACCAGTTATTTTGGAAACCAATTAACAATTATATAACGTTATATCATTATTGTTTTATATTATATAATACGTAAAGTTTGTTAGATTTGATTATGTAGCTCTTGTGAGAAGGTGGGTTGGTCTATGCTGTCCACTAATTAAAGTGGGCACCTTTTACCAGGCCACACGACCCTTATGATGTCTGAGGTCAAAGATAACCTTATTGAAAGCTATCCCAGTGGTAGCTATGGAGAGCAGCCTTCAGGCTTATTCTTGAAGGAATGTAAAGCAGCTTGTTTTACCAGAATATCACCTCCTAAATGACTAAATGAAAGAAGAACCACACAGTGTTTATCTAAAAATATGTATTTATTAATATAACACTCTCTACTAGTCTCTACCTGAGGCTAGGTCACAAAGCACACAATACTAAATCAATAGAACATTCGTAAATAGCAAAATACACAGCGGGCTCCAGGGGGAGACCGAACCATATACTACAAAAATGGTATAACAACAACGACTTAACCAGATACAGTGGCTAGAGCACGTAGAATCACTGAGACTCCAAGGAACCACCCAGAGGAGTGACACATGGAGCCCACGGAGGACGGGTGCAGTGAGGAAACACAGATACGTGCTCCATACAACTCTATGGGAAAGTCAGGGTTGGAAATTTACAAGTTAAGGACACTTCTAAGAGGACTTCGAGCAAACCCTTTGGAACTTAGGAAGTTCTAAGGCCAACTCACCAGTGAGTACTGAAGTACCCGTTTTACCTATCCCAGAGAAGCCGGGTGCATAGACGTCAAGTGCAGTCGGAAACCTTCGTCGTTTTCAATAGAGAGCTGCAAAGAAGTCCTGCTGCCAGGAGGGTGAACAATGTCCAGTGGAATCCAAGCCTGGATTCGAGGTGAGAAGAACCTGAAAGCAGAGGGGACAGAGTCTGGGTCACTTCAGGTGACCAGGGGCTCGGTAGTCGAATGCTCACTGATGTCGAGTGCTTCAGTAGTGAAGAAGGGTTGCTTGACTTTGCAGCCACGGGGACCAGAAGAAGTCAAGGACAACCAAAGTCCAGAGGTGAGCTGTCCCACAATGGATGTTGAGCGCTAAGGGGACGATGTCCGGCTGGAGCACCAACAAGCCTTGGCAACTGCAACCCATGCGGTCAGAGGAAACAGGTTACGGTGAGGACCAGCAAGGTCCAGGGGACTCTCCAATCAATGGAGAGTCAGGGCACACCTGGAGCAATCAGGTAAGCCCAAGAGTTAACAAGGTGACCCTCGCCAGAACCCACAGGCCAATGGACCAGGGATCGCAAGGAGACCTCAAGCAAGTTAGCAATGTTCCAGCCCACAGGACACTCGTGGAGTGTAGGCTGGCAATCTTCGGTGCAGATACTGCTCAGGGTCAGGACTGCAAGGCGCCCAAAGCACAGGCTCAGGAATTGTCACTAAGTATATGCAACTGCAAATGTACACGGTGCACAGGGGTTCGAGTTGCACTGTCCCCACGAGGGCTACTGGTCTCAGAATCGCTGAGAGGGCAGATCACCATCAGGGACCTTCGGGAACCCACCTCCTGTGTTGCTGAAATCTTCAGAGTGCTCAGGAGCTTGGGAGAAGCAAACCGGTCAGATGCGTTTAGGTGCCTGCTTTTGCATGGGAGTAACTCCTTTACTCCAAGGGAGATTTTCCAGTCGTCCAGCGTCGTGCAGGCAGTCAAAGTCCTTGGTTTCTTGTTAGCAGAATCTTGTCCAGGTAAAATCTAAAGTCCTGTAGTCAGGTAACCCACTTTATACCCATGGGAAGAGGTTGGAAAGATTTTGTGGACCCTCCTAGGTGAGGGGTAGGACAGAGGGGTGGCTACACCCATGTCCTTTGTCCAGTTTCGCACCAGAGCAGGAGCAAATTGCCCCTAGAACTGGTTTGAGCTGGACAATGCAGAGGGACACCAAATGTGCCCTCAGTGTAGACTTTCTGGCACTCTCAAAGTGCACCCACCCAGCCTCAATACACTAAATCCTGTCTGGGAGGTGGTTATACCTCCCTGTGACAGGATGCCTATTGTCATGCCTTCCTCTGCGTGAGCTTGGCTCAGCAACAGGAGAGCAGAATTGGTTCTGTGGCTGGCAGCATCCTTTTTGTGCTGCCCAGGTCGAGAAGCTAGTACCGGGTATACCGGTGACCCACATATGTCCCTCTGGAAGGGTGGAATCATACCTCCCACACCAGTTACTGACATGGAGGTATTATTCCAAGGTGTTTGACACCAAACACAACATGTTTCTAAGCAGCCGTTTTAAAGTTAACATTTACCACAAGGTTATAATGCACTTAAACATATATATCTGGCTGCATCACAGACAACTCCAGAGAATGGTCTCCGAAGGCTGCAGAGGGGCTTTGCTCATGCAGGGCCACCCTCTCACGTAAAACCCAGCACCCTGCCTTCAGGATTGTTATGGTCTGCCATAGGGGTGACTGTAGGTATGCAAGTGTAGTGATTTACATAGATATAGTGAACCTATATCTTAAGTATGTGGTGCAGCCACCAGCTTACACAGTCTGCTGTAGCTGGCTGGTCATGTCAATTTGGATGGCCTCTCAGGGGTGGCATAATACATGCTTCAGCCCATTGGAGGCCTCTGGGATACCTACATGGTGTACCATATACTAGGGACTGATAAGGGTACCCCAGAATCCAATCTGGAGTGTACCTAAAGTACATGCATATCAATTTACAGGAGAAAGCAGATAGACAGGGGTCCTGGATAGCAGGATCCCATTCAGACTAGGCCAAAAACAGTGTGACAGATGCTATAATATACTTGCTAAACTAGAGGTTGCCCCCTCTTTTATTTTTAATTTTAGTTTCTTTCACATTGTAGTTATTGATGTATAGGCACAATGCATTATATTTATGAAATGATGTAAATTCCTATGTACCCTATCGGTGCTCTATTTTCTTTGGTGTACTGTTTTATCATAAATTCAATCACATATTTTGAGAAAAAAAAAATTCTGGTATATCTGCAAATTCCTGTTGTAAATACAGCACTCACATGGTGTTGTAAGGATGGCACTATGAAAAGTGAAGCATTGCCATTTGTGCCCAGCGATGCAGCATTTTTCATAAATGAGGCACTGACTTTCTAGTTGGTAGAGGTATGCACCTTGTCCAAGTAAGGACCACAATCCTGGTCAAGGTAAGCTAGATACACACTAAAAGATGACCTGTGCTCACCCTCTGGTCGTTTTGAAAGAGCAGTAAGGTTTGCTTAAATAGACAATGTGTAAAGTGTCTAAGCAACACACACACACACATTTTACTAGCAAATTGGCCAGGCAGGAACATCTTGAACTTACCTAAGCTGGGCCACCATCAGTCACCTGATGCCAAACCCAGGATTTGAACCCTGGTTGTTTGGATGGAAGTCAGGAACTTACCCACTGGACCACACTGGTTTCTAAGTGAGTAGCCTATCAAATTGTCCCTATTTCATGGTCATCCTTTTCATGTGCAATGGAAGCCACAATCACTGACACCAGTGCCTCTATGTTGGTTATAGATACTACTGCAATGGTCTACACTACCAAGGAGCTATAGCACAATGGTATGTCTTGTGCCTCTGGTGGCACCCACTTTCACAGCACAAGGGTTTAAATCCTGCCAGTGCTGTCAAAGTATCCTATTGTGGTAATTTTTCAAACAGTGCTTTTATTTTTCATTTGCTAATTTTATTTTCACTTGGAAAAACAGAGGAGAAAATTGGCCACTCTTTTTGGAAAGTGCACCCCAAAATGACAAATCTTTTCCCTCATGACCTTTCATCAGCCTCCCGTTTTCTCAAGTAGGTGCAATAGAGACAACACCTTATCTTCCTCTATCAATGTATTCAATCTTTGTCCTTTAAATTCAGTGTATTTTAGAGCACAATTGTGGCCTTGGGGTAAAACTACGCATAAGAATGCGAGGAAGCAGCTACTCTGATAGTAACATAGGTTGGAAGGTGGTGATTTATCATTTTGGTGTTCCCCAATCTCTCAATTCAGGGGTTTGATGCTTTTGAGATTGCCTAAGAGTAAAGGTCAAGTATGAGCTCTGGCTTATGAAATGATGGTTAAAGTTTGAGGCAAGTGAAATTCCCTTTTTTAGGTGCAATAAGAAGCTAGACAGGTTGTTTTCTTCATGAGGCAGATAAAAATAGAGCCAGGCCTTTGTTTCAGCAGGTCTGCATTATGCCTGCAGCAGCAGGTGAAGGAATGGAGCGTTACAGCACAGCATGTCACTGGGCTGGGCTGGGCTGGGCTGGGCTGGGCTGGGCTGGGCTGGGCTGGGCTGGGCTGGTTTTAAACACCCCCTTTGTTCATTTGAAGAACGCCCTCTAACGCCCAAGTTCTGTATAAAGGACGACTGCAGGCAATTAAGGACCCTGCTAAATGAGGGTGACGTCCCCATATGCAGCCTTCGAGTGGCAAAATACTTAGCTTAAGATATGTAGGCTACTTTTGAATTTGACTGAAGACCATATGTTGGAGGGGGTATCAAGGTGCAAGCTGGCAACCGTCTCAGAAGAAAGTAAGCAGGGAGGACATTATTTGCATAGGACAGCCCTCTTCTCAGTTTCATTATTATGCTGCAGTTGCCGTGTAGTGTTACTAGAGGGCAGCAGTATGAACATAAGAGCACACCAAGGCTTTTCTTCTGCTTGCTGACATACCTCTTGTTCATGTTCGTCTTGCAGGGCCTACGGAGTGGAGGACTGCGATGACTGAGTAAATGAGTAATGAGGAATGGCTGGCCTGTATTTGTGGTGAAGGGGAATGTTTGGAAGGTCAACAGCAAGGTGAAAGTGTCAAAAAATACGTGTTTCCTGAGTGACTGAGTGAGTGTGTCACCTGTCTCTTTGAAGGGACATTTGAGAGAAGAACAGCAGCTCCCTAGTTCACAGGTGGGAGAGGAAGCACAGATGAATATTTCCCTCGAATAAAAACATTTACACCACTTCAAAGCTGACAAGTGCAATATGATGCTTCGCAGGTGTAAGGATTTGCCATGTTTGATGCATAAATATGCATGGTTAGTGAGATCTTCCCAGAATGTCAGTAGCGCAACCTTTAGGAGTATACTTAGGCCAGACATTTCTGGCACTCCTTTGGGGGTATGAGGCAAAGAAAACTTCAGGGAAGCTTGCTCCAGTTATCTGCTGGATAGGAAAATACTGGGGGGAAGTTACAGAGGGAGCCAGGCTGCACAACATTTGGTCACGGTTGGACAGAAATCTTTGGTGGGACTTTTGAACACCCCTCACAGTGGGACCAGGATGCCCACACCTCTGTGCCTCTGATACCTTTTTTGACCTCTTGATAACACCATCTCATTACCCCTCAATTACTCCCTCCTGGTACCACAGCTTTAGTAGTGCGCCAACCACGTTTCAATCCATTGAGTGACCACAAACACCCATCCTTCCTGCCCTCCATTGCCATTCTGTCAGTAACACAGCTGCTTCTGTCACTGTTCAGTCTCAAGTGACCGGTTAGAAGCACATAGCTCGGGCATACAGGCACTTACAGTTCTGTTCAGCACCTCTCAGCACACCCAGACTACACTTCTTTAAATCATAAATACATGTACTGCTTAACAGTAAAGCCTGGCCTTCCCTCTGTGGATCATACTCAACGTAAGGAGGCCAAATACATTGAAGAGCGCAATAAACTCTCAACAGACACTTCTAATAAATGCACTGCTGACTATTTGAATGCCATGATTATTCTCTATGACCCATCCAATCAATTGCCACAGGTACCCTTTCCCTGCCTCATTTGTCTGCTCCACTGCCCCCCTTTATCTAGCAAATCTTAGTGCTCTCAGATTTCATTGTGGGAATCTCTATACCATCTGCTTTCAGTAGAAATTTCCCAAGGGTCACTATAACATGCCGCACGGAGGAGAGACAGTAAAATCTTGGGGAGCCCCACCTGCAAAAATACCACCACATGCTCCTTATACCTTTCAATATAATACCCACATTAGGATTGCATGGTGCCCCCTTGTGATAGGTGGTTTGCCCCTAGCCTACCTATTACCCCTATCCTTTTGGGGCACAACCCATAAAGGAAGAGGGGAGCAATACAAACTATGTGTACCCCCCCAAAATTGCCCAGAATCCATGTCATTCTGTGCCCCATCACCCTTTACAATGCACCCCCAAATCCATTTTAATACTGCTCCCACAAATATGATTGCCCCCAAATAGGAGAGTGTAGGGGGTGCAGTAAAAGAAATGTGGGTTCCCCACTATAAGTCGCATCCTATATAATCACCCCATCTTTCCACTAGAACCACATCATGAGTGCCCACATTTGGCCCCACTCTGCTCTCATCCCTAACTTGCCCCAGGCTCCTCCTCCATCTATAATCCCTTCTTAGCCCCTGGGACCCCACCCACAATTGCTCTCCTACTACACCTGTTCTCTAGCCCTACCAATCCAGGTTCTTCCTACTCCACCCTCTACCCACCCGTGCTCCACCTACTCCCCCTTCCTCGCTCAACACCTATTCCCCTTCATTTAACCTGTTACTGTCACATGCTCTCACCACACCCATGTCACTTACCAACCACTCTGCAATCCACCAGTTGTCAGGCATGACACCACTCTTATGACACACACAAACAACCCACCCATCCATCACAAAAATACCTCATTGAGGTGTTTTGAATAGAAGACATATTTTTGGGAGAAAAGCAAGACCAAAACAACAAAAATCCAAAAAGTAGAACTGGAGTTATGAATTGAAACCAACAGTAGTGCTTAGAAGTCAATAGTGCTAAAAGGTTACTTGAGGTCGCACTAGATTGGTATGACTCCAAAGTTCAGGCTGACTACGATGGAGGGCAGGGTGGCTATAGGTCTTATGTGTACCTTGTACAATGTACCTTGGATGGAGCAAAACGTTGGTGTTGATGACTCGAGGAGAGGAACTGAGGAGGCGCTGGGTCTGTGTCAAACCCGTGGATGGAGGCAAGCATCAGTGGCGATCTGTACCATAGATGGAAGAATAATCTATGAACCCCTGTACGATACAGGCACTGTGTCATCATCGAGCTGTACTATCCGTCGCTGTCTAGCCGCACCAGCTGTAGAGTAACAGTCGTCGAGCAGCCGCTGAGTCGGCATCGAAGGGCGATGCATCAGTATCAAACGGCGCAAAGCTGCTGCTGTTTCGATGTAGGAAAAGCTTCAAAAAAACACTTATGAGGCCCAGGACTGGAGGGAGCACCTCAGGCAAGGGTAGGACTCACAGATGGAAGAGTCCAGAAGCATCAGCAATGTTGCAAGATATCTTTTATGACCCTGAGACTTCAGAAAATAGCAGGCAAGCCAGCAAGCCCTTGGAGTCACTCTGGGTTCAAGTGAGATGGGTCCAGTCTTTATCCTCAGCAGGGCAGGGAGCAGCAGAGGCAGCTCAGCTCAGCTCAGCAGTGAAGCAGTTCTATGGAGCAGCCAGTCAAGCAGAGTGGCAATCCTTGTAGCACAGCAGTCCTTACTCCTGGCATAGTTATTCACAGGTCCAGTAGTGTACTGTCTTGGTAGAGCAGAGTCCCACTACTTATACACAAATTTGCCTTTGAAGTAGAGTGACTTAAAAGCAACTCCTTGAAGTGCACAGGTCTCCTTTCATCAGAGCCCCGCCTGCCAGGCTATCTGTGGGGGCAATCAGTCCTTTGTGTGGGGACAGAACACATCCAATTCAGATGTGTCAGCTCCCTCTACCCCTTCCTGCCCAGGTAGGCTGTCAGAATGCAGATGAATCCAGATGAGTCCTCTGTCACACCAACCCTTCCAGTGTTTGTGGCTGTCTAGAGGGAATGCACAAAGTGAGCTGTCACCCAGTCCAGAATTGTATTGGAGACAGGGTGCAGATACACACAGCTAAGGTAAGAGCAGAGAAATGTCCCAATGTCCTCTTTCTAAAAGTGGCATTTCTAAAATAGTAATTTTAAATCGAACTTTACCATTAAATAGGATTTATCATCATAATTCCAAAGATATCAAACATAATTTAGCTAATCAGGAATTACAGCATAAAAGTGTTTTGAAGAGTTCCCAATGCTAGCCTATGTGAGGAGCAGGCCTCAAGGTAGTAAAAAACAAATGTTGCTGTTGTCAGTACCAGGACATGCAAAACCTCAAAGTACATGTCATATATTTTAGTTACACAGCACGTTGCCATTAGAGCCTACCTTAGGGGTGACCTATGTGTAATAAAAGGGGAGGTTAAGGCGTGGCAAGTGGTTTTAAGTATCAAGTCGAGGTGGCAGTAAACTGCGCTCACAGACCCTGCAATGGCAGGCCTGAAACTGTTTTTAAAGGCTACTTGTGAGGGTGAAACAACCAGTGCTGCAGGCCCACTAGTAGCATTTAGATTACATGCCCTGGGTATATGGTATGCCACTTTACAAGGGACTAACAGGTAAATTAAATATGCCAATCAGAAATACACGAATGTGACCATGTTTAGGGGAGAAGCACCTGCACTTTAGCACTGGTTAGCAGCCTTAAGGCCAACAAAAAGATACATCAGAATGGGCGGTAAGCAGGCAAAAAGTTGGGGGAAGACTCCCTGTAGGTATGATAGGTCAAACGCTTGTCCCCTCAGCTGAAAGTGGTAAGATCTATCCAAACTCTAGGGAGTTCTCATCACTAAGCAGGAAACACCTGGACAAACCGTCAGCACTGGCGTGGTCCACTCCTGGTCTGTGTTCTACCCTCAACTGGTAGGGAAATGGCCCACCTCAACAATTTTGGATTCTCACCCCAAAGTTGCATGAGCCACCAGAGGGGCCTGTGGTCAGTCTAAGTCAGGAATTGAGTGCCAAATAGGTATGGCTTTAACCTCTTCAGTGCCCAGACCACACCAAAAGCTTCTCTCCATAGCACTCTACCTTTTTCCAAGGGAAGTAACCTTCTGGAGATGAAGGCTACAGGTTGGCCCAAGTCCTCTTCATTTAGCTACGATAACACTGTCCTTATAACATGTTCTGAGGCATCGGTTTGAATGATAAACTCCTCTGAGAAGTCAGGGGCCATGAGCACAGAGGTTGTGCACATGGCAACATCAGGGAGTCAAATGCAGTTTTGCCATGCCTCTGTCCATTTCATATTTCTGGACTGCTTCTTGGAAGTACAATCTGTCAAGGCGGCAACTATGGTGCCACATCCTTTGACAAAGAATGCTCTGACCTTAGTCTGGGTTTTGGGAGGCTCCCAGGCCATGATAGTGTCTATCGTGGTCTGAAGGGGCTGAACAATACCCCTACCCACCATGTTCACCATGGATCCCTACCCGATCAGGCACCTACAGACAGATAGTCAGGCCTGCCTGTTGAAGAGACTGAAGCACTTCCTGGAGGTGAAAAAGGTGGCAATTCCAACTGCTACTGATTACAGCTATGATATCGAGATTGGCAGCTGAGAAGGTCTCCACACCAGCAAGTACATGGTTCATCAACCTCTGAAAGGTGGCAGGGGTATTCCTGAGTCCAAAGGGCATCACATAAAACTGGTAGTGACCCTTTGGAGTAGAGAAGGCTCACTCTTCTTGACACCATTCCATTAGGGTGACCTGCCATCACTCTAATGTAAGACCAAAGGTACATAAGTACTGGGAAGCACCTGCCCTGTAAATGAGCTCATCAGCCTGGGGGATCGGTTGAGCATCAGTCTTTGTCACAGAATTTAGCCCTCTATGATCCACACATAACCCCAGTTCAGGTGCAGTGCCCACTAGGGCAGCTTTTGGTGCCAGAACCACAGGACTGGAGCAGGGGCTACTGGAGGGTCATATCACCCCCAACTCCAACATCTTAGAGACTTCATTCTTGATGGTGGCCCTCACCTTCTCTGACAACCTGTAAGGCTTATTTTTAACAGGGAGGTTGTCCTCTGTGCCCACACCATGGGTACATGGGTGGGTAGTCCCAGGAAGAAAGAAAGAAAAGAGAGGAGTACTGTTTCAACACTTGGCAATAGTCCATCTGCTGTTCAGGTTAAAGTGGGGGAAAGGATCCCTCCTTCCGCAGACCCATCCTTCTCCTTGGAGTGCAAGAGTTTAGGGAGAGGTTCACTCTCCTCTACGGCTTCTCCTTCTGTCACCAACAACATGGTGATCTCAAACATCTCAAAGTGGGATTTGAGGAAATTGATGTCAAGCACCCTATCGGTTGTCTGGGGGTCTTAAAGTCCACCAGGTAGGTAGGCTTACCCTTCTTTTCGATCACCTCATGGGGCCCAGTCCAATGGTCCTGGAGGTCCACAGGTTCCAACATCCATACTTTTCCCCGGTGCTGAAATTCCACGGTGGTAGAATTTTGGTCATACCACTCTTTCATTACAGCTTCACTGGCTTCCAAGTTGTCAGAAGCTTGCTTCTTCAACTTTGCCATCTGGCTTCTAAAGGCCAGCATGTAGCTCACTACATCCTGGGGAGTGTTCCTGAGAACGTGCTCCAAACCCTCCTTCACCAAACTCAGAGGTCCTCTAACAGGGTGCCAGTACATAAGATCAAAGGGGCTGAAGCCCACTCCCTTCTGTGCTACCTCCCCGTAGGCAAACAACAGGCATGGTAAGAGGATGTCCCACTTATTCCTCAGGGCTCAGATAGACCTCTTTTCATTACTTTTGGGATCTTGTTGAACTTTCAACAAACCCACTGGTTTGTGGATGGTAAGGAGTGGAGAAATTGTAAGTTATTCCACATTCTTTCCAAGTTGACTGCATATAAGCTGATGTTTGTGTCCCTGTCAGATACAACATTCTAGGGGAAACCAACTCGGGTAAAAATCCCCATCAGGCCTTTGCCATTGCAAGTGCAGTTATGGTCCTCATAGGGATTGCCTCTGTGTACCTTAGAAAGGTGAACGGCTAATTTTTTCAGATTTTGGTAGGGTCGATTGGTCTAATTCAGTGTTGTGTCCATTTTGTTCCAGAGAGTGTTGGTCCTGATGAGAATCCCCATAGGTGAAGGGATTCGAAACGCGTAGACCTATCTTCGCCTTTTGGCCAATCATCTGCTAAACAACTAGATACAATTTATTAGAAGTACTGCAAATGATATTTGCTGATGGCCTGATGTATTTTGTACATTCAAGTGTAAATCGTTTGTCTAATAGTGTATAGTTAGTGTGTTTGTTAAGTTTGAGTGTTGTTGTCCGAGTGATTGGAGTACGCTAGTGTTGGTGTCACTTATATGTGTTCATGTAATGTAAATATCAATAATGTATTGTTTGATTTTTTGTGAAATGTTTCAATTGTTTCAATGAAACCGTGCAAAAGAATAAGTTAATTTACTGCATAAAAATAATTTTGATTAAAATCAACCAAAAAGTGGCCAAGAGTGAACCTGTTTTATTCAGTTCATGGTTTAAACTTTTTTGAAAGTCAAGTGCAGCATTGGCACTCTCTCTGTTTTGTTAAGTTTATATGACTTGGCCTTGCTGCCTTAGAGTCAAAACCCAAGCTTGTTTTTGCTAGTGCTCTGTGTACCCAGTGGCATGGTCCACCAGAACCACAGAACCAGGATGAATCTGTTCCCTGAAGCAACAAGGGGATCAATAGGTCCTACAATGTCAAAGCTCACCCGCTCAAAGGGTGTGCCAATAACTGGCAGTGGGTTAAGGAGGACTTTAACCCTTTGCCCTGTCTTCCCACTAGTCTGGCAGTTTACACAGGTTCTGCAGAATGCATCTGAGAATGTTCTGATCTTGGGCCCCAAAAAAGTGTGGTACAAGCCTTGCAAAGGTCTTGACCCAAGTGTCCTGCCAGGCTCACAGTAACATTCAGAAGACCTGTAAGCCCCTCCTCATTCAAAGGGAACAAAGGCCACTGGGTAGTGACCCTGTCTGTGCCAGCCACCACAACTTGGTGGAGTGTATTTGTAATCACCTGCTCTGGGGACACCAGCTGACTCCTTACCATAGTCATGCTGGCACCTGTATCCTTCAGAGTCTCAACAGCTTGCCCATTGATGGTGACCCATTGCCAATACTTTGTAGTATTTGAGGGCGCATGGATCTTAGGAACCATCTCACTGTCACCCAGTGACACTAAGGTAGCCCCACTAAATTCCCCACATTAACTGGGCCAAACTTCTCCCCCAGCACTCCACTAGCCGCTGCTGGATTCTTTCCTCCAGTGGGAGGTGGTACTCATTTGGTACACTTGGGAACCCACCTTGTAGTGTCCATGCTCGTAGCACTCACGGCACTTGATGGACTTGGGCTGCTCAACTTTCTCAGGGTTGTTGTGCTTCGGGTGACCATGTGGGAATGAAAACCAGACCCTTTCCCCTGTGAGTTTTGGGGGCCTTTAGAGAACTCTGTCTTTTTATCCTCTCCTTCGTTCTTCTGGTGGTAATCCTGACCACCCTTTTGGGAGTACTCCACATATGCCTTCTTGGGCACTCTGGTGCTGACCCATATGTCTGCCTCCTCAAGCTCGCTTCCTGAGGTCAGTTACCTTGCTATCCACTAGATGTTGGCGCAGCTCTGGAGAACACATATCAAGCATGTGCTCCTTCAAAATCAAGTTGTACAACAGTGAATAATCATTGTTAGACCTAGCATCTTTTGGTTTATTTTCCCTTTACTTTTTACTTTTTAACCTCCTTTTTTGACTGTATGCTGAACTTCGTTTTTGCTGGCTTTAGGACTCTGTGCACTTTTTCACTGCTGACCAGTGTTAAACTGCATGTGCTCTGTATCTAAAATGTGGTGGTATTTGATTTCTCCATGATTGGCATATTGGATTTACTGATAAGTATCTAGTAGAGTGCACAAAATGTGCTCAGGCAGTAGTGTGACATTTGCCCCGCAGCCCATGCAGTGTGATGGGGGGCCCCCACAGTACAGTACACTGACTGCCAGACCCTCCAGCTTTTACTTATTTCACCAAAGGCCTGCGATGCCCACAATTTCTATTATATCTGCCATGATAAAAGAAAGAGACTCATTTTGGGTTTGTTTCCTTTTCTTGAAAATGCTGCTTGTCTTTTGGCTCTGTGCATTTTGAAGAAAAAAAATCAGACACCAGTAAAGAAAAAAACGCATAAGGGTGAATGTTTACTTTTTTTCCACTAAGCAAAGTGTCTGTGATACTTAAATAATATTACTGCGACAGCAGAAGTTGCTCCTGGAGAATCCTGTGTGTGTCCTAGTCTCAGACCCTCAGTTTGACTCCTCACACAGTGAGCAAAGTGCTGGGCCAGGCCTCATTCCCTCTTTGCAGCATTTGGCATAAAGCCAGGTTCTTGGGATATGACAGCAGGCTCCATGAAGACAAGGCCTGAGGCTCTGGGTCTGACCACAGCAGGTGTGCCTTAAACTCTCTCATGCATGTCGAGGAGGAATTCTGTCATTATTGATGTGGAGAGGTCTCAAGAGTCTGGCAGAACCAGGGTCAGTGCTGTTTCTTTCTGACTGTCAAACACTTATTACCATAATATATATCAGCAACAAATAGTGCTGGATCTTCATCGTCTCATGTACCAACTACTACATCTGATGCAGTGTTCACATTTTCACCCCTCTGTAGGCAACACATTAAGGGTATGGCTTGGATCATAGAGCCCATTCAGGAGCCAGCCCTAAAAATGTTTGCTATGTAAATTATACAACAAAAATCACCTGCATTTTATAAAGTCTCATCAAAATTTTACAAAACGGTATTTCTTTAACATGCAGAAGCTTTTACATGAATACTTCACATTATAGCACTGCACTAGGAGGTACTTATTAAAAGTAATAGATTTTAAACCAGAACCATTTGTGAACTAAGAGGCAAGAAAGCAGTGGTGGTGCGTTGACCCACAATTACCTACGGCGTCCGACTCCCGAGGCACTGGAGGCAGTCATTTACAGTTTTTTTAGCAGACAGGCAGGGGGTGGGTTGGGGCAGCCAGCAAGTTGACTCCGGCGTCATGCTGACTGACATGTCATTGTCAGACTCAGCACTGCAGGAGGCCAGGGGGTGGTCGAGCAGAGCGCACAACTCACAAATGCGCATATTGGGTTTGGGTCAGAGAATTTTTCCGACCAGCCTAGTCATGCGCACTAGTGTTTACTCTGGCTGGCGGCTGCGCATTAGGAGAGTGAGGGTTGATCAACGCCGCAGCCCTCGGTCTCCTAATGGGTGGCGAGTATCCCTGCTAAGGCAATCCTGGCGCTGCTGGAGCAGCGTCTGTATTGGCTGAGAGGGGTTGCCACACTGCGCCACCAGTGTGTTACCAGAGAGGCACTGGGACTCTGGATAGGGTGCAGGTTGAGGGGCACTGAATCACTGCACGGCACTAGAGTGAGTGCCTGGCACAGAGAGTGGCATCTGGTCAGCAACATCACTGGAGGGGCACGGACTCGGAGAGGCGTGCTCTCACACCTGATAGTATTTTTATAGACAATGATCCCTAGAAAATTAGGTAGAGTGTAAATTAATATAGACCCAATCAGTGCTATATTATCTGTCCAGCTGAACAGCTTTTAATGTATAATAAACTTGTGAAACAAAATAGGTGAAAAATTCAAGCAGGACACAATCTGCATCCTCCTGACTTAGACATACATAGAACATTGAAGGAGGGGTTCAGGCAAAGAAAGCGTGTCTGCATTTACATTGGATATAAATACAACAGACAGAATACTTTGCGCACACCATTACAAGTTCAGCATTGCAATACAGTCAATGTATATGGTATACAGTTTGTCGATGACGTTTCGATCCTTATTTTAATCAGTGGGATCATTTTCAGGACATTAAGGTGGCATGCCTGTATACAATTGCTCTAAATACTTAAATCATGAATGGAATGGGAGAAAGGGGGAAGAAAGGGGTGAAAAAACCCCGAAATTACAAATAGGCAGATGGAGAGCCATAAAATTATGTAAAAGGTACTATTTTACAAGTGAAAAATGAGGAATTGGCCGTGTCCAAATAATCTCCGGAAAGTGCAGGATAGAGAGTTTCAAAGAATAGAGGTGAATCAGAAAGCATGTGACATGCTCTGGTGAAAAGGGAATCAAGTGACCGCGTGAATGGCCGTGTCACAAAACCCGAAGGTCAGTGCGTGCCGATACGTAGCGTGTGCAGCAAGTTAATCCACAGTGAAAGCACCACTGCGGGGAGACTGTCAAGGGTTTCTAACTAGAGCAGATGGAGAGAATGGTCTCCTCACGTCCGCTTGTCTGCGCGAAAAGATAGATCGCACGCTTACTCAGAGCCGGTATGCCGGTGGGTCCTAGGCGAATGGTAAAGGGACCGTCTGGCGTGTCAGATATGAGCCTATATGAGGAGGGAGGAACAAGTTAGGCCTATAATTCTGACATGAAGGTCTATTCATAAGCTCTATGCAATTGATGAGTGCTTACCTAAGACGCCTGTGATTAGCGCAATGGCTGTGGGGACCGTGAGTTATGAGAAAGGGCACCTGCAAGGAAGGGCTTAAGTTAGTGAGTTGTCCGAGAGTGTGGATCTATGTAAACCACCAGTGGGGCAGCGCTTACCTTGTAGTTAAGGGTGCCAGAATTAAAGCGGAGCCGCATGCACGGTCTCCCTGCATAGGTCCTAGGGCAAAAAAACAAAGCGTATACTCCTTAGAAGGGGAAACTAAGGCGTTTTGGAAAAGTACTGAACACCTCCAGATTCATGACTTACCGAGCCAGTGGGGCAGCGCTTACCTTGTAGTTAAGGGGGTGGAACTGAAGCGGACTCTGGATAGGGTGTTCTTAGCTGCAGGTTGAGGGACACTGAATCACTGCACAGCACTAGAGTGAGTGCCTGGCACAGAGAGTGGCATCTGGTCAGCGACATCACTGGAGCGGCACGGACTCGGAGAGGCATGCTCTCACAACCGATAGGGCACAGTGATCAAAAGCAGTGGAGCCCTCGCGACACCATTGGAGTCGGAAGTCGTGAGAGGCCCCAGAGAACAGCATTGGAGAGAATCGTCGCAGACAGGGCGCCGTGCCAGTCACCGGATCACCAGGGTCAGTCATGCAAGAATGAGTGTGACCCCGACTGAGCCATGCTCACCATGGACCACATACAGTAAGAGTCTGCTTGTTACAGTCACAACAATGCTCACAATAACACTACTATTAGCAGCAGTAATATGCCGATAATAATGAGATTGTGTGCAGTGCTCCATAACTCACGTCTAAAGTTTCAAAGCGCTGTAAATAGACCTATGATAAAAAGAGCACATGAGAGTCCATGGGCCGAGATCTGAAGGGGGTGTAGGGTGCAGGAGATGTACAGCGTGTGTATGAGTGAACGTGTGAAGTACATGTGTTCAGTTGGCGACGGAAGTGTAGATGTCAAGGGGCACAGGAGTGCAGAGAAGGTGTGTGCTTGTAGGAGTGCAGAAGAGGTGTGCGTGTACATCTGGGTACAGGGGTGCTGGGGTGGAATGTGTGCGGGAGAGAGTGCAGGAGGAGTGCAGGGACACTGTATGCGAGCTTGTAGTGATACAGGAAGTGCACAGGAAATATGTGTGTGTGCGCCAGCGGCCTCTCGCAGTCTGGAGTGCACATGAGGTGTGGGGGTCTCTAACGGCGGAGCTCACCTGCAACAGTGCCTCGGAAGTGCTCCTGCAGGCCGGGGCCTTAATTCAAAACCTGCCCTCTTTTTACCAGCTGCCACTTGGAAACACAGCACTTCGCGCAACAGAGCTGGGCCGCTCTGTTTGTCCTGGGTCACACACACACACACACACATATAGAATATAATAACACCCAAAAACAGCAATAATGATTTTGAGTGGAACGTTTTCCTACCTATTTGTTGTCAGTGACAGCAAAATACTCGCTTCCCTATACAGGACAAGGAGTGTCTGTTAAACCTTTTATGGAGGATACCTGATCTGTGCAGTGCTTTCAGTGGCATGAAAAAACTGGAGGGTCTCTCGTAGGGGCAGCCGATGTAATTATGAGCGTGGCTTAAAACTGTTAAGCTAAAAATCTGTACTTAGCATAGTGTGCTGCCCCACTGGTATTGTGGTTCTTCTGTGAGATCAAAAAGGACTAGCCTATTTGTGAATTTACATAGACTCAAGACTGTAAGGCAGGGTACAAACCATTTTGTTTGTTCAAGAAGCCCTCACCCACCAACCTAGTTGGTGGCATGCTTCATCATCGGGCCCACCCAGTGACACCAAGTGTGTCCCGGGTGTGCTTCAACGCCTGGATACAGCGGATCAGGTATGTATCTGAGTGTGCAGTGTAGTGACGTGAAGGTGACGATTTAAAAGCTATGCAGGGATCCCAGTACCCGAGGGTAAATTATATTTTAATAACTGGGTCACTGATAGCATTAAAAAAGGCTGTTGGATGTTATAGGAATGTTAATTAGGGTTTCCTACATCCAGGTGTGGTCCACTGGGTTTGGGTCGATGATGAAGCATGCCACCAACTAGGTTGGTGGGTGAGGGCTTCATGAACAAACAAAATGGTTTGTAAACTGCCTTACAGTCTTGAGTCTATGTAAATTCACAAATAGGCTAGTCATTTTTGATCTCACATATAAACCCCGGGGATACGGACTAGCTACCTAGTCCTCTCTCTCTCCTTTGATAGTGATATATTGTGGTTCTTCTGTCATTGCCTGCAGATATATAAAACGAGTGACATTAACCTACAACCAGCCAGGACTATAGGCCTTGTCAATGGTTGTAAGTTGCATAAGATAAATAAAAACAAACTGCAGCATTTTCATTATTATATACAATGAAGACATAGGTGGTTTAGAGATGTGCTATATGTGGGAAACACTTAGAGGGCCTGTTTCTGTTGGTTGTATGTGCTTGGCTTGGGGGTCATTTTGCAAGCAGACCAGTTTGAGGATAAGGCACATTTTTGATTTGATTCTAACGTGTTCTTCACACTTGTGCTTCACAATTCTATATTTGGATCCCCCTTTTTTCAACAATTTGCAGTAAATATGTGGTGTAAAACCCACCATTTGAATCCATTTTTTTCAAAAGTTTCTTGTGGGGGTAGAACCTCACACACCCTCCTTTTGTAGTTCGGGCTCACTCGCTTATTACATTCGGTAACAACATTTTTTGCCTCACCAATTTTAAAATCCACCAGCCGCCACTGCAAGATAGTTGTCATTCAAACCCGGTACATTTCCAAATTATTAATTAGCAACAATAGTCTACTAAATCAAACACAATGGGTTTTTGTACAATTGGCCTTCAGACCTCACTTATTTGAAAGAACTTTCATGCACGATAATGAAGAACAAGGAGCTTTGGGGAAATAAGATCACACCAATTAAGCCAGGAAGACACAATTTATTCAGGTTTTTTGGGTTTCACTTCATACAAATCAGCCACTAAATAGCACCAATTTGTCTTTAGTTACGTTAAGGCTTTGTTTTTCCTACTATGTGAATTTTTGTGCAGTTTGTATATGGGACAAGCTCAGCCCCACTGTATTGGAGCGCTTTACATGAGCACTAGTTATATTACACAAGGTCATGTTTATCGGGAATATTAAGTGATTTGCCGAGAATCACTGAATGCTGAGCTGACTCCAAGACTCAAACCTGGTTCCCCAGATCCAAAGGCAGCAGTTGTGGCAGTAATGCCACGTCTTGAGAAGAGGGAGGGTGCCAGGCAGAAGCCACATGAAAGCTCAGCTTGTTAGGGACTTGGGGTGGGCGGAATTTGCGTAGTCGTGCTACGCAAAGCTCTGCAAAACGGTAAAAAATCTCCGCGAGCATGCAGAAATTCTGCGAACACGTGGAATTGCTTGTTCGCAATGCTTTTTTTCCTGTTTGCGAACGCTGTTTGCATGCTTGGGAAGAAATATATCGCGAACACACATTTTGAGAACGCGAAAACAAGCAAAAAATTCAGCAAATCCGCGGAACGCAGAATTTTGGGCAATCCTGTGTTCTCCACGGAACGCGAAATTTCCCAAACTCCGCGAATTGCATGAGAGGAACGGAATTTACCGCCCAGGCCTATTATGGACACAGGGTACCAACAGGACCTCGAGCTGAGACAGAGTCAGGCTTTAGGCTCAAGCTTTACCCCTCAGCCAGAAACCAGTACCCAGAGCTCAACACCCCACTGAAATGACCTATGAACTCCACTCCTTTCTGCTATTACATTCATACCAACATTCTCAGAGCACTCCTTTATTATCTTCCTGCATTCATCCTATTCCTCCCAATATTGCATTAAATGTTTAAAGTACACTTGATTTCAATAAAAGTTCACTCACATAAAGTACACAGTTGTCCATGGGCACGGCAGCCACAAAAAATGCAAAAGTGTGCCGCACAATTTCCAATTTGATGCGGCAACATTTTCTAATGGTAGCTGCAATGTCCTGGGGGGTCTGAGTTATTGTGTTTGGGACAAATTAGATTTGTATGCTCGTGCATGCAGTCACACACCGCACACTAGCCAGCACTGTGCACAGATGATGGACCCTGGCCTGAAAGCACATGACAGGTGAAGGAAGGGGGGGGCACTGGCATGAAAGTACCTGACAAGGGTAGGGGGGCCCCTCCATGTACTTTGCAGGGGACCCCCTCAAGTTTTGTTATGCGACTGTGACCAAGTCCTATAAATCAAATACTACTAGTGGGGAGAGGATGTGGCCTAACAGCTAGAGCGGTTGACCATGAAGCTGAGGGACCGGGTTTGAGTCTCGGCAACGACACTCAGCATCCTGTGATTCTGGGCAAAATACTTAATCTCCCTGTGCCTAACAAAAATGAATGTCTCCATCTGTAACGAAACTGGTGCTCATGTAAAGTGCTCTGATACCTGATATCTTTGGGTCGAGTTCACGCTAAATAAAACTCACCCCCCCCAAAAAAAAGTGGGCCTACAGCACTGATTGTGCCACCCACATGAGTAACCCTTTGAATATGTCTCAGGCCTGCCACTGCAGAACCTGTGTGTGCAGTTTTAAGGTGCCATTTCAACCTGAGAAGATAACTTACTTGTCAGGCCACAAGCCTTCCTTTTTATTAGATATAAGTCACCACTAAGATAGGCTCGAGGCAGCCACAAGGGCAGGGTGTAGTGTATTTAAAAAGAAGGACATGTATTTTAAGTTTGACCTATCTTGGTAGGGCAAAACTATTAAATACGTTTTTTACTATTGCAAGGCCTATCTCTCCCATAGGTTAGCATTGATGCTGTGTTGTAACATTTTCCAATTGGGAAAATATAGGAAAAGAAAGTTTGGTGTCCCCGGACTCACAATTTAAAAACACATGTTTTAGTGAAGTTGGTTTTTAAATTGCTAACCTAAAAATACTTCTTTTAGGATGTTGGCATTTTCTTACTTTAACCATTCAGTGCCTTCTCCCTGTCTCTGGAATAAACATTTGGGTTGGGAGGCAGCTGGGCTTTGCACATTCCCTCTAGACAGCCACACACACACACACAGGGAGCTGAGGTGACCCACTCACAACCTGATGGCCCATCAGCAGGCAAATGGGTCTTTCTGAGCTAGAGTGAGAGAGAGGAGCTGACACTTGCACCTGAATAGGGATGTGCTTGTCCCCACACAAAGGGTTGCATACCCCCTGTAGTGACAGGGCAAGAAGGGGCAGTGGCTTATGCACTACAAGGATCTTTCTTTGAAGTCTCCCTACTTTAAAGGCTAAAAAGGGTGTAAGTACTGGATCTCTGACACCACATACTCAGAACACTTCTGGAATTGAGGACATTTTACCGGGACGAAGAGCTGTTGTGCTACCAGGAGTGACTGCTAGTTTGCTGCTTGCTTCGCTGTGTTGGCATGCTGTTTCGTGCCTGGGAGTCAGAGGACTGGACTGGACTCTCTACATCCTGCATGTCTAAAGGTTCTCCAAGGGCTTGATGGGCTTGCTTTCTGTTTCTGAAGTCTCATGGATATTTAAGATTTCACCTGCAACTTGCTACCAGCACATGGGCTCCTCTGCTGTGATTGGTCCTCTGCCAAGTAGTGCCAAATCCAGTACTGGGCCCTTGGAAGTGAGTGTTTGGTACTACAACCCGAGAAACCAACGCATCGACACCAATGCCTCGATCAGAACCAACACATTTCTCTGCGATATTGATGCATTGCTGCTGCCTGTACCAAAGCATTGGACGGTATTCGGAGAAAATATTGAAAAACAATATCGAAAAGCAGAAATATCGAGTTTTAAAAATAGTGATGCACGAATTTCGTGTGCAAAAATATCTTTGACAAGAATATCAATTTTAAGAAATGTAAATTCGATGTTAATATCAATGTTAAAAAATATCTATGCTGTTAATAATGTTTCCAAAAGTATCATTGTTTAAAATATCGTTTTAAAATTATTTTTCTGTATTTTATTATATATTTTAATTGTATATGTTGCAAATTGGTTGAATAATTATTGTTAATGTTTTTAATATAGTTTGTAAAGTTTTTGGTTTATGTTTTAGATTTCATTTACTAGTTTATTTGCATTTTTAGTGGCATAGTGGGTTGTGAGGTTTAAAGGGGTACAGTGTGGGAAATAAATTAATTAAAAATAATAATGACTTTTTAATCAATATTAAATATTTAATTGATAGTTATGTAAATTTTGTAATTTTTTTTAAATTACATTCAGCTTTAAGTGCATTTCTTGGGTTTGTAGGGGTATAGGTTGAGAAGTAATTAAATTATAATTATTTAATAATTCATTTGCAATTATTATTACTTATTTAATTGATAATTATGTAAATAGTGAAATTATTTTAATTTTGTATCAATACTTTTGGTGTGGGTTGTGGTTTTTGTAGGGAGTGAAAGAAATTAATAATAATTGATAGTTCATGTTAATTATTAATTATTTAGTTGATAATTATGTAAATTGTGCAAGTAAGACATTTTTGAGGTTATATATTAGGTGTGGGTTCTTGTGTTTGTAGGGGTAAAGGATAGGAAGTTAAATAAATGTAATTAATTTATTATTAGTTATTTTTTATTATTTGTTTAATTGATATTTAAGTATATAAATTAGGTAATTAAGATATTTCTTTATTTATATATTAGGTGTGCATTGCTGGGTTTGAAGGGTTAACGGATGGACAGCTAACTAAATATAATCATTTTACTTTTAGTTAATCACTATTAATTGTTTAATTGATAATTAAGTATGTACACTTTGTAATTTATATTTTAAAATATATTTTAGGTGTGCATTGTTTGCTTTGTAGAGATATAGGGTAAAAAGTTATTTAAGTTATAAGTTTAAAATTTTTGTTATTTCATATGCTATGTGTTAATTGTGTTATGCTTTTCAACTGTAAATATTATATTTGTTGGTTGTTATGATTGGGAAAATATAGTGTGGTATTTTTATTTAATTATTATTTTATTATTATTTTTTTAAATTTAAAAATGTTTATTAAACAGTGAAATACATATGTATTTCATTTAAAATACATATATTATATTTAAATATTTATATTTATTGCTATTTAATGTAAATGTTAAAATAATGTATTTGTTTAAAGTGAACTCCTCTCTCTCCACCATTGCAAAGACTGGTGTGAGAATAGTACATTTTACCCCTCTGCTATGCAAAGCTTTTTCTATAGTTGCACAGTCTGGAGTGGGAATAGTACATTTTACCCCTCCTGAGTCCAACCCTTTCTGTACTGTTAAAGTGACTGGACTGGGAATAGTAAATGTTACCTCTCCAGAGTCCAACCCTTTCCCTACTGTTGCACAGACTGGAATGGAAATAGTAAATTTTACCCCTCCACTATCCAACGCTTTACCTATTGTTGCACCGACTGGAGTTAGAATAGTAAATATTAAATCTCCGCAATCCAACACTTTTCCTACTGTTGCACAGACTGGAGTTGGAAGAGTACATTTTACACCTCTGCAGTCCAACACTTTCCTTACAGTTGCAATGACCAGAGTGGGAATTGTAAATGTTACCCTTCCTGAGTCCAACGCTTCCCCTACTGCTGCACTGACTGTAGTTGGAATAGTAAAGTATATCCCTCTGCAATCCAACACTTTACTTACTGTTGCTGCGACCAGAGTGGAAATAGTAATTTGTGCCCCACCCGAGTCCAACGCTGTCCCTACTGTTGCAAAGACTGAAGTGGAAATAGTAAATTTCACCCCTTCACAATCCTACACTTTTATTGCCGCACAGACTGGAGTGGGAATGGTAAATGTTACCCTTCCTGAGTCCAATGCTTTCCCTACTGTTGCACTGACTAGAGTTGGAATAGTAAATTATATTCCACTGCAATCCAGCACTTTCCCTACAGTTGCAGTGACTGGAGTTGGAATACTAATTTGTACCCCTCCTGAGTTCAACGCTTTCCATACTGATGCACGGACTGGAGTAGAAATAGTAAATTTTACCCTTGCCGAGTCTAAAGCTTTCTCTATTGTTGCAGAGATTTGAGTGGGAATAGTATATGTATTACTCCTGCAATTTTATAGTTTTGTTTTTATAGTTTAAATTTATAGTCTTATAATGTTTCTGTATATTTAATATTATATTATATTTATTTGTTAATGTTTGTAATATGCAATATATTATCAGTAAAATGTAATTTTTTATATTGTTTACTTTTATATGTGTAAATAAATTGGTATGTTTTTTAGAATTTTTATCCAGTTTATTTATGATAGTTTTTTATTTATTGAGTATATATGTATAAATGTATGACATATATATATTTTTTATTTTTAATGTTTACAAAAATTAGTATATTGTAATATGAATTATAATTATTATTTAAAAAATAGTTTAAAAGTATATATGTTTAAATAAACATGCACATATTTGCTTTTCTTTTTAAATAAGTATAACATGTATATTTAGGGGCCTATTACGATGAGCTGACTCCGACCGACACCGTCTTGGACTCAGGAATGACCGACCTCAGGTCGGAGGTTACGACTGCCTGATTACGATGCGACCGAACACTGTTCGGTCGTTTACTCACTTTTCTCTATGGGAGCTTGTGTTACAGCTGTAAACCAGCCGTAATATATGCTCCTAAAGAGAAATGGGTGTGTGTGTGTAAAACTCTTCACCCTGTGGCAGGCACCCCATGGTGCCTGCCACACAGTGCATGGATTTACAGTGGGGCACCCTAGGTACCCCCTCGGCCACCAACCATAGGCCGTGGAGGCAGGGCCCACTCAAAGTCGCATCCCGACAGGCTTTCTGGCATGGAAAGGCTGATGGAAACTGAAATCATAATCCCGATGGCAGAAACGCAGTCAATAGGGGATTACGGTACTGTTCCAACCGAATGGAAGACTCTGAGAGCCAGTCAGAACCGAGTCGGAATGACACACCGGTTTAAGTTCCGACCGCCAACATCATAATCGGGCGGTCGGACCGCAAACCGACCGTGTCGTTCGGTAAGCCTCCGACCGCAGTTGGAAAGCTTCCGACTAGCGGTCGGAAGATTTCCAGCCACATAATGTTAAATTATCTGAATATCTTTAATTTACATTATATTGCTGTTTAATGTTAATATATTTAATGTTTACTATGTTTAAATATGTTAATATAAAAAAATATTTTTGTCTACGATATTAGTGTAAAAGGATATTTTTTCCCAAATAGTTTTGTTATTTACTTTATAAGTATAGGAAAACAATATTTTTGTGCTAAACATTTTTGACATGATATTTATGTCCCACGATATTAGTGGTTTCGATATTTTGTCAGTTAACCGCTGTGGACACAGCTTGCCGACTACGTGATGCAATGACCATGACTTACAACGTATCCCCAACTATGCGGACGCAGTGACTCTGCCTCACCGCAGCTGCACAAGTCTCATACATCGCACTGCCAATGTCTCCTACGCATCATTCTTGGATTCCGGCGCATCCCCGGTCCTGTGCGGCTTTGCGCCAACTCATCACTTGTGTGCTGCATGCATTGCCTGCAGCCCAGCAGTTTGACATTAACGTATTGGCCTGACACACATCGCTCTTGACATTGATGGATCTAAGATGTTGCCCAACTTTGGAAACGACGCATAGCCTTCGTCAGCGACGCATCCCCTTCTTTGCTCAATGCATCTTCCCCGAGCTTCGATGCAACCAAGGTTCTGTCAGCAGATGTGCGGAACTCCTGAATCTGACCCACGCTCCATAGCATTCAGACCTAACTTTCGGATTTGCCCCTGTCAAGTGCGACCATATAGGCAAAGTTGTAGCTATTGATTACAAAGCGCTGCATTTTGTTTTAATCTTGCAAAATTCATAACTTGAGTTGTGTATGTTGGAGTTTTATCGTTTGGGTCTTGTTTAACTCAGATAAATGTTAGCTGTTCTTCTAAACTGGTGTGGGGTACCTTTATGGTGTTTTCATTGTGTTACTGTGTGTGTATGTGTGTGCGCACACATACTTTACACATTGCCTCTTTAGATTAGCCTGACTGCTTGGTGCCCAGCTACCAGAGGGTGAGCACAGGTAAATGTTTAGTGCGTACTATACTTACCCAGACTAGGATTGTAGTTGCTGCATGGACAGGGTGCATACCTCTGCAAATCAAAAACCCAGTTTCTAACAATCATCACACTTGCTGTCCCTAACCCAGCCCTTCAGTGCCTTGCTGGCATAATCAAATAAATCCACCCATTTTTGAAATGAGATCTTGTGGCTGCCACTGAATCTGAGCCTATACCTCTCAGGGCTCTGTCCAAACGTGTTGACTAGGATGGTGTAGTGTGGGTTAACCACGCCCTATGTACAACGCTAAGTTAGCATAACCTCGATGGCTGTTAGAAAGCCAGCTTGCTGCTTCTGCTGCTTTTGCACGCGACACTGTTGTTACATGTTATTCAATCGAGAACTGCTGACTCGACTTTGCTTCACATGAGAACCGTCTGTTGTTTAACATCCTTAACAGCGAGCAGTGACCTTGGTCTGTACACCGTGTAAGGAACGAGTCTGGGTCACTAGACGGGTTAGGTTGTTGTGTTCAGGTTGATCGTACCACTTCTTAGCCATAACATACATACTGCTGCCAATACCTGAAAGACGAGCCCTTTAATATTACAGAGCAGCATGTTTTCTGTTACATTCGAAACGAAGAGCTGTTGCAGGAGAGAGCCTAGCTGATCCTGTGATGTGATTCCACTAAGCTGATCTATAAGGTATGGGGTCCCCCATGCAAGCCTAAGAGACCTTCTATTAGTCTAATAATACCTTATTAGTTGCTAGAGAAAGGAGGGTGGTTGCTTTCCACTGTCATTATTATTATGATTGCTCCTTTCATTTTCTATGGTATTGTAACAATGCTGATGGTGCTGATCCTAACCATTTGTCTGCTTGTGTTAGCCAAAGTACTGCATCTTAGGATGCGAGGTTTATAAAATAAACTCTTTAAACTTTCACTGTGTCTTTGTTATTCTGTTGTGGACTGATATATAGCTACCAACGGGTATTTCGGATTCCCACCACTCCTGAGAGTATCTAAGTCGCTTGTTCTGGGTTGTCTATACATTGGGACCGCCGAGCTAAATCTCGGATAACGAATGGGACACTAAGCTAGTCGGATAGGGGTTCTTGGTTCTGAGGGGAGTTTCTGGTACACCACAATTCTCTGAGGTCCTGGTTTCCTGCGCATAGTTCTGTACATAAGCAGAATCCCTGCAACAATGGCCTTCATTGCAGTGTAGCATGTCTGGTCCTCTACCTCTAATATAAGAACTGGGTCCCTCCCCACCGTGGACATCTACCTACACAAACAATCACCCCAGAACTCCTCTGGGACTTTGTGCATGCTCAGAGCCACTTTATAGACTGCAGACCATTTGTCTATGTCATCCTCCATCACATAATTGGGATCATGACTCTGGACTCACCAGTGGACATTGCAGGTTTGTTACCACCATTACTGTTGCTGGGCCCATCTCTCAGTGCTCTGATGTCCAGCTCTCTCATGCTGAGCCATTTTTCTTTCTTGCATGGCCAGACTTTTCTCTTCAAGAGGCTGCTCCTTCTTCAATTTAGCAAGGGCCAGCTTTGTCTAACTTTGCAAGATTCAATTTTAGTTTCCTTTCATCCCTACAGTCTGCCAGCTCCACTGGCGACAAGTTCCTCAATGACACACTGCTGCCTGTCTGCTGTGGACTTCCAGTACTGAGAGGATGCTTGCTACCCCTCCACATCAGCAGGATGCAAAACAAGACCATTATCTTGGTCCTGCTCCAATTCCTCCTCCTCAGACTCTGACCACTCTACCTCATCAGCTTCTCCTTCTGCGTGGGCTGCTGCTCATGCTCTCATGCTCTGAGATCTGCCTTCTTGTCATTCCCCTTATGGAACACCCTTCTCTCCTGGCAGAACTCCTTAAGATGGGCCCCTCTGTATGCCTCCAGGTTGGCCAGCTTCAATTCCATATTCCCAGGTATGACCACAGATAGTGTAGAGAAAAAGAGTAAGGGTTAAAAAGACATTTGGCAAAATTAAAAGATGTCTATCAGGGAGAAGTGAAAAAAGTTTGAATTGGTCTTAAGTGCAGAGTTGTAGCGCACATTGAATTACTGTATGGTATTGCACAAACACAAGTCCTATCCTCACCGCTGATCACCTATTTTAGAAATTGGGTCTGTAGTAGGAAGAGGTATACACCCTGTCCAAGTAAGGACCACAATCTTGGTCAGGGAAGCTAGAAATGCACTAAAAGGTAACCTGTGCTCACCCATTGGTAACTTGGCACAGAGCAGGCAGGCTTTTCTAAAGAGGGAACGTGTAAAGTATTTGTGCAACACATACACACACAATAACACAATATAAACACCACAAAAATACTCTGCACAGGTTAAGCAAGATAGAGAATATTTTTATGAGAAAATCAAGACCAAAACAACAAAAATCCAATAAGTCGAACTGGAGTTATGAATTTTTAAGAAATAAACCAAAAATGGTGCTTGGAAGACAATACCGCTAAAAGGTTACTTGAGGTCCCGGTAGACCGGGGTAGATCCAAAGTTCAAGCCAAATGCTATGAAGGACAGGCTGGCTACAGGACTCAAACAGGTCCTGCTGCCAAAGTACCTTGGATGGTTTAAAGCGTCAAGGACAAGGATTCGAGATGTGGAGTCAAGGAGGCATTATGTCGTTGTCGATCCCGTGGATGGAGTCGAGCGTCGGCCCTGATCCACACCCTCAATGGAATCTTCGTCGATGAAACCCTGTACGATGCAGGCACTGTGTCATCGTTCAGCGGCATTGTCCATCGTAATCGAGCCGCACCGGTTACAGAGTCGCAGTCGTTGAGCAGCCGCTGTGTCTCCGTAGAGGTGATGCATCAGTTCCAATCAGCGCACAGCTGCTGCTGTGTGGACGCCGATGTAAGAAAAGCTGCAAAAACTCACTTCTGATGCCCAGGACTGGAGGGGGCACCTCAGGTGTAGGACTCACTGATGGCAGAGTCCAACAGCACCAGCAGAGTTGCAAGAAGTACTTTATGACCTTGAGACTTCAGAAAATAGGAGTTAATCAGCAAGTCCATGGACTCACTCTGTACTCAAGTGAGATAGGTCCAGTCCTTGTCCTCAGCAGGGCAGAGATCAGCAGGAAGCATGGGCAGCTCAGCACAGCAAAGCAGTTCCTTGGAACAGTCAATAAAGCACAGTGACAATCTTTGTAGCACAGTAGTCCTTACTCCTGGCAGAGTTCTTCACAGGTCCACTAGTATACTGTCTTGGTAGGGTCAGAGCCCCACTACTTATACCCAAATGTGCCTTTGAAGTGGGAGGGACTTCAAAGCAGCTCATTGAAGTGCACAAGTCACCTTTCATCCCCGCCCTATCTGCCAGGCTATCTGTGGTGGGCAATCCGTCCTTTGTGTGGGAAAAGGACACAGCCTATCCAGATTAATTGTCAGCTCCCTCTCCCCTTCATGCCCAGGAAGGGTATCAGAATGCAGATGAGTCTTCTGTAACACCCTCCATTCCTGTGTTTGTAGCTGTCACCCAGTCCAGACATGTACTGGAACCAGGCTGCAGGCACAGAGAGCTAAGTTAAGAGCAGGGAATTGTCCACTTTCTAAAAGTGGCGTTTATAAAATAGTAATGTTAAATTCAGCTTTACCATTAAAGAGGAATTATCATTAACATTTCCAAGATATGAAACATGATTTAGATACTCCTTTCTAATCAGATTTACAGCTTAAAAATGGTTTAAGAATTCCCAATGCTAGCCTATAAGTGGAGTATGCCTCAAAGTAGTGAAAACTAATTTGGCTGTTTGCCAATACCAGGACATGTAAAACGTAAAAGTACTAAGCGTGGGCGGAGAGCTCTGCTCCACCCACGGAGTATTGCCTACTCCACGCTTTGTGAATAGGCGGAGTATGCAACACCCCACACAATCTGCGGCGGGGCGGAGTTGACACCAGCCCCGCCTCCCACCCGCCCTATTAACAATAGTTATAGATGCTTAAAAAAACAATATACAGTATTAAAAACGCATTACCTGAGCTGCATCGCCCCCGGGCTGCCCTTTTCCTCAGTAGCGACTATTTGATGACAACTGCACATGCGCGGGTGCTTGCACATGCGCATTTCTCGTGAGACACTGCAGTTCAGGTAAGGCGTTTTTTATACTTTATATATTTTTTTAAGCTTCTATAACTATTGTTAATAGGGCGGGTGGGAGGTGGGGGCTGGGATAGACTACTGCTCACCAGGTTTAGGTTAGGATTTGTGAGGTGGCACCTCGGCTTCCCCTTTGACCAATTTGAGTCCTCAAACATCCTGTTATGTCAATGTGATGAATCCTCTCTGCAAATACATTTGCATTTTATTTTCTTCTGCAAATGTTGTATTGACCTCACAAAAAAGTGTTAATTCTGAATATACGAAAGTTGGGATTAGAACCGTAAGATCACCCTTAGCATATCTACAACAATTAAATTCCTTATGTAATTGCATTAATATTTGTTCTTTTTTGAAGTGTGCAGTCAGTAGTAGGAAATCATTAATGATTTTGCTGGATGGTTGAATTTTAGATGAAAGCCATATGTATTTTAATTAATTTACTTTGTGACCCAAGCACTATGAACTGCACTTTGTTTGTATCCAGCTGTGCTGCAAGATAACAGCATGTGTGTAGCTTACTGCCCGCTATGAGATGAATGTTTCTATTTGTGGAGTTTTGTCTGCCGCTGGTTTTTATCTTAACAGTTTTTAGCATATATATAAAAAACAATTATGGGGATTTTTTGTAGATGTGTTTTTAATATATAAAACACTATAACTGTTTTTTAAACCACGGTTCATTTTTGACCCAAAACAGTTTACAAAATTCTCCACTATCATGTTTTTACATCTATTTCTGGACATATCTGTTTGCATTTCACATTGTTTAGATATGTGCCATAGTCTGTCTTCTATGCACTTGAGTCGGGTGTGCTTGTGTTTACAGGCGATAGTGCACATTTTCACTTTTTAATGAACTCCTTTGGAGGGGACGCATCATGTGATCAAGCTCCCAGTGAGGAGCGAAACGCGTCATGGCAGGCATTATGCCTGTACACTTTGTAGTTTTACCAATGGAATAAAATTGCACTAATTCATCCACCAGTGCTGTGTGGGACTTCGTGATTTTTGCTGGAGTGTTGAGGTCCGTGCCTGGAGGATTCCTTCCGATATATATATATAAATATATTGTAAAAGTGATAGATTGTGATGTTTATCTTGTGTACTTTTATGGTCACATTTGTGTCCAAAATAAATTGAGTTTAAAATGAAAGTGACTACAAATTGAAGCGATTTTGAACAATGTTCAGGCAAAAACAATTTCTCAAAATATACGTTTTTGAAAGGGCCTTTCAGTAAGGTTTGCCACCATCCTGCAGTTTAGTGTCAGAGAGCTAATAAGCCATATTCTTGCAACATGCCCTAACACTGAGGTGATGCAGCTATCTTTTTTCTACTTTGGGTCATCGCCTATTGAGTATTTGCGAATCCAACGCCATCATAGTACGGTTATTAGTTTCAGTTTCACAAGCTCACTGCCAGGATTTCAAAGAAACTCATTGGGTTTATGTGTTGGGTTTCAATTGTGAGGGCTTCAGTCCAGTAACCGGTGTGAATTGCAATGAGATGGACTGAGCACTTAGGAAAAATTTGAAGCACAAACTAGGTCACCTTATAGGTCGCGCCTAGGCAGTGCATGTGCTGTCTTGTCGAGACACACTGTTTTCACCCTGTGGGCTTTCAGCCTGCCCATTGCCTTTTTATTCAGCCCTTCGATTGTTGTTCAAAAATGCTAACTTGCTAGTGGTTAATCCTTCATCTTTGTCCCTCCTTTTTTTTGTTTGGTTTGCTTCCACAGAGCACCATCCAATTACTGTTAACATTACGCTTCTGTGTTTATGCGTGATTTGGGAGACAATTTTTTCTTTTATTCTTGCTCATGTACCTGTTTTCCCATCTTCAGTAGTTAAGCTTTAGCACCGGTCACTTAATCTCCCCGTCCCATTCAAATACTGAGATTAAATGTCAGATGCTGTGTTCGAAATTACCTCTTTAATTTTTTTCTGACTTCAAAGTGCAGTGATTTCCTCCAAATCCCTCCTGATTCCCTGCTTGTAGTTTAGTGAGCCTCGGTCACCCGACCTTCAGCAGCCCAACCTTGCAGCACAATTAAGAGCAAGGTTTGGGCAAGTCCCATCGGATTTTCTTTGACACTTGTTTATATAATGTGAACTCAAGGGACCCCAAGGAGTGCTTTACGTGAGCACTAGTTGCATTACAAAGTGTAAGATTTATTTTTGAGGGCATTTTTATAGAGCATGAACTCAACTGATCCAATGGTATTGAAGCGCTTTACAAAGCGACAGCTTTATATGTTTTGTTTTTTGTTTTTAGGTGCGCAGAGATTAAGTGATGTTGACTCCGCCCCAGTTAATTCATTATTTCCCCTCTAACTGACAAATGGGAGCAGAATTCATCCCTCCCACGTTGCTGCATGCCCACCCCGCTCAATCTTCCTGCTGTCCTCTTCATCTCAGAGCTCTAATTTTATAGAACATTCACTGCAGCTCCCCAGGGACTGTGAGACTTTTTATCATATAGTGTAGACTTGAGTGACCGTAAGGTGTTGGAGCACTTACATGAGCGCTAATTACATTACACAAGTTCAGATTCATTTTTGGGGGCATTTTTAACCAGCGTGAACTCGACTGACCCAAAGGTATTGGAGCGCTTTACAAAAATGATGCGAACCCTGTCCCTGTTTATTCATTATCTACCCTGTACCTGACAAATGGGAGCATTTTGTTGTTTTTACTTTGTCCAGTGCTCCTATACACAGGGGGCAGGGACAGAGGGCAATACTGTGGGCTTTCTGGTAAATAGATGGTGCGAGCAGTGTTTTCAATGGAAATCTCTGGAGAAGGATGCGTGGTGAATAGAGGTCTGGGAGTGGAGAGATATTACGTCCCCGCCATTGTTAAGTACTTCACTGCTTTTCTTCATAGGCTGTACAATACTCTAGTGATGCATTGGCACACAGAATGTTATAGTCTTGTTGACTTGCATTGATGCACTTGTCTTTCTGTCTGTGCATTAAAAAGCCATGGAATGTGTCCATAAATGTTTCCTGAGGCAAGCATGTATTCCTGAATCACACTACATGACTCAGTGTGTAGTAATTGTATAGCTCTTCAATGAATGAATGAATGAATTTGGTATAGAGCAGCGTCCTGGCACGGAGACCGGACAGTAGATATGTCAGTAAAACAGGGGCTAGTTCTTAAAAAGTCATGTTTTAGGTAACCCTGGGCGTAGTTTGCGTAGTAGCACTACACGTAGCTACACGAAGTACACTTTGAACTATGCTCAGCTACACAAACTGCTGCGTAGTGCGTAGCTGTTAGCACTTCGGCTTGTCTGCTCTGAGCAATAATTGCAAACAGCATCTTGCACAGTGCAGGTTATAATAAAATAGGTATCTCTGTCTTTATATGATAAAAGGCATATAGTCATTTCACAAAAGTGAAAATGATAAATTAGCAAGCAGTGAGAGAGGTGATGATTTTGGGATCCTCCCTAACCTAGGGAGAGAACCAAGCTGATGCCTTGAAAACAAAAACACATCTTCTTGAACGATTCGGTGGTGGTCCCATCCTCTTAGGACTACCCTGAGTACAGTTATTGGCAAAAATAAAATCCCAACCAAAGGCCCTGCAAAGCATTATGGGACGAGATTAGCAGTGGGCAGTGAATATTATAGTATCCAATATCAAAATAATTGTACAAAGAACTGCATTTCAACTAGTCGTTACTAGATGTCCCTCACGAGTCAAATGCAAAAGCATTGAAATTATTATTACATCAAGCTGCAGTTCCACTAGTCGTTACTAGATGTCCCTCACAAGTCAAATGCAAAAGCTTCATGAAAGGGTTTCAATGCTTTTGCATTTGACTCGTGAGACCCTTCAGAAAATATTTTCTAGGGAATGTGTAATATGGGCAAAGAAGGACAAAATGTAGGGTATCCTGCGGAGACCTACTGATGCAGCCACAGGGTCCTTTCTGTTCTGTGGTCGCTGTAAAGCCTGCCGTTACCGCCAATAGGTGCTGAAAAAGATTTAGCCTGAAACGTGTTGATAAAAATCTATCATGGGCCCTGCATATAAGAGACAAATACGGTTCAATACCCTCGATAGACTTAACTACCGAAGGCTTGATGAACTCTCTGTCCTCCCTCGCCCTCATAGAGTGTTTAACAAACCGTTCCTTGACAAGTACTTTTTCCTGAGTACTGATATTAGCTGGATTAGTGAATAGGTCTGCACAGCCCATTTTATCAAAAGACTTCTTCACGTACCCTAGCCAAGGAATTTTGAGCCCGTGTTCAAGCGAGAGACAATCTTGAATCACCAGCCCACTAAAGGCCGCCTCCTCATTTGCCCAGATCTTTACCCAACATAATAAAGGTCTAACAGCCATCAAATTCGTAATATAGCTGGTTCCCAACTCTTCATGGATAATATACGCAGGGGTACTCTGGGGGACTTTCAATAGTCGCCTAAAATACTTATTTTCTTCAATTTGCAGTTTGTTGGCCTCAACAAATCCCCAGACCTCACTTCCGTATACTACTTTGGAACAACACATTGAGCTATATAATTTTAAAACCACTTCTGGGGTCCATCGTCCTAGCCTATGTGCAAAATTCGAAATTAACACTGTCGACCTTACCAAAGCTAGACACTTCTCCTCTAGCAAGTGTTTAAAATTTAGGTGTTCATCAAATAAAATGCCCAAGTAAGAGAAAGACTGTACTTTGCCTAAGCTATAAGAACCTATTGTATAATTATAAGATTTGCGTGAATTCTTTCCAGTTTCCATATTGTATGATTTTGTGAGATTTGGGCCATATCCAATTTATCCATTAAAATGTCATAAAACCATCTATTAGAAGCTGCAAGCCTTGAGGAGTGCGAGCAAGCAGTACCGCATCATCTGCGTACAGCAGAACAGGAAACACACGGTTACCTATCCTGGGGCTATCTGCCTGTATCAAACTCAGTGCAGAGTCAAGAGCATTAATATATAGAGTAAAAAGGAAGGGTGCTAGTATACAGACCTGTCTCACCCCGCTAGAGCACTTACCTGCCCCTCCTGGGTATACCTAACCACCGCTGAAGTGTTAAAATGTAAGGCCTTTAAAATATTAATTAATCCCGGGTCCACCCCAAGCTCACTTAAGGTCATCCATAATTTCCCACGGTTCACTCAGTCAAAAGGTGGAAAATGGTCCATAAACGCTAAGTACATTGTCCCTGAATTTGCTACCGTATATTTAGCAGTAACGAGATAAAGGTTGAGGCATTGGTCTGTGGTAGATTTCCCAGGTCGGAATCCATATTGCACATCCGTGATAACTTGGTTTGCCTCCGCCCATTCCATCAACCGATTTAAAACCACCCATCCCAAAACCTTCGCCGACACATCGAACAAAGATATGGGGCGGTAGCATTGTGGGCTATCCCTATTACCTTTCTTAAAAATGGGGACGATGATAGCGGTGGACCATGATGCCGGCATTATTGTGTCCACTGCTGCGTTTAAAACCCTTGTTAAAAGTGGCGCCCAGATCTCTACATTACTGCAGAAGAGATCTGGGGGGATCCCGTCTGGGCCCGGCACTTTGTTCCTTGTGAGACGCTCGATTCCCACTCTGACCTCATCCAAGGAGAGAGAACCAGGGACAAAGACTGCTCCAGATATAACTCCTGTATGTGATTCGAGCTAGAATGATGATTGTACAGCCCCACAAAGTGCTGCTGCCATTGCGCCGGGAGAATATTATTGCTTAGCTCGGGTCTGTTCGAGTCTTTAAAGCAGGTGTTATTAATAACTCTCCAGAAGCGAGTAGAATCCTTCGTCCCCACTGCCTCTGTGAGTTCTTCCCAGGCTTCCTGCTGCAATTGTCCCTTGCGCCCCTTGACAGCTAGCTTATATTTTTTTCGGCAAGCCGACATCCATTCTCTATCCCTCGGGGATTGCTTGAGGGCTGCTTTCAGCTCTCTTAGGGCTCGTGAAGAATGTTCATCGAACCATCTTGGGGTGTCCAATCTGACTGTAAAAGCAGGAGCTTTCAACAAGCTCTCGACTAGCTGTGCAACATTTCCAAAGGCCTCCACTAGTTCCACCCCTTGCACTTCCAGGTCTAGGCAATTCATAATGTCCTGCTTGCCTTTGCTAAAAAGAGAACCATTAAAAATCTTGCTATTAGCCTGTGTCCAGCGCAACCTCCTGCCTTGATCTGTTGCCACAATTACTCCCCCCACCAGGCTAAAGGAAGCTTGGGGGTGATACACATCAGCAAGGGATAAGACCACAGAATTATGATCGCTAAACACACTATACTGGATACTAACATAGGATACTCAACATTTTTATGTGGAAGATACAAAGATGAAATCAATAATCGAAGAACATCCTCTCCCCTTAAAAGTTGGGTGAACAATCGAGCCTGACTTAATAGCAATTAAATAAAACGTATAAGTTAATCCATACATACTTAACAGGCCACTCAGTTCCTTTCCTTCTTGCGTGTGCTCCATGTGTGGGCCATCCCTACGCGTGCAAGACGACCAATCCCCCTGAGACACCCTCATATTTGGGCACAAATGGCAATTGAAATCACCAGCTAAAATCAAATGTGACACTACCTGCCCTCGCTCATATATCTGATTTAGTCTGGTGTTCAATTCTTGTAAACTAGAGGAGCCCTAGGGGTACGATGCTGCGTTATAAAAATTTATAAAAACTAACTTATAATTTTTATTAAAAAATGTCAGTCCTTGAGCAACCTTTGAATCCCAAACCAAATCTGTCCATCTGCCCTGTAATGTGAGATCTGTAAATATAATCAGACCTCCCCTTGCTCTCTCTGGGCCTGCCCTCGTTGCAGGTTAAACAAAAGTTTTATATCCCTCTATGAAGAAATTGTTATTTGCTACTTCCCAGGTTTCTTGCAAACATATTATATGAAATTTCTTCATATAAAGTAACCATTGCTCATTTTTGAATTTGCTTGATAAGCCTGCTATATTTCATGAGATTACCTTTATTTCTGCCCTACTGTATCCTTCCGTAAAATCAGCTAAGTGAGAACTACTAACCGTGGTAACTACCTCATCTGTATTTTCCTCCCTTAGGTTACTTAAATCCCTATTCTCACTGAAGGTTTGTATAGGGAGACCCAAATTGTGCTCCTCTTCCCTCACTGTTCTGCCCCCTTTGGCCATGGGAATAACACTATCTCTACCCACACCCACCCCAGTGCGTAGTCAATCAATGTCATTTAAGTCCCTGGCAAATGCATTATTTGTAACCATTGGATTGACCCACCCAGCTAATTCCTCCTGTTGAGATGCATAGAAGTGTTGTTGATTAAAGCCAACAGAGTTATAAAAGAAACCCAAAGGTAACAGTTGAATCCCTGACTCTACTAGAAATAGGTTCTTGCTGTCAGAAAGAATCTTACGCACAAGTTCAGGGTATCTAAGCTTGACAATCTCACTGTCGCCTTGAAAATCTTTCATGGTTCTACCAATCGAGGACACCCTCCTTGCCATCAGAATATGCCGATGATCTTTAATATTAAACCCTATATACCTACACATCCAATGTGCCACCTTATTAATCAACTGTGCAGGGCATTCCTCACATGAGGCAGTATGCATTGGAACACCAGTCAGGACCACTGTGTAAGGGCAGCATGCTGGTGGGAGATCTATAACGGGTAAATCGAAGGTGCTCCTTACAGCTAACAGAGATTTCTCCCATATTTGTTGCTGCCCAATGTTCTCCCTTAAAACCCTTTCCTAACGTCTCTGCTGCGACATGCGGTTACCCTCGGTCACTATTTCAGACTCCCTTAGCACTGGGTTCCTATTGCACCCCTCAGTTTGAAATGTCTCACGATATAGTGGGGGTTCATGATCTGTGCTAGTGCTAAAATTCCCAACTCAAGTGTTGCGTGGCCCTCTCACAGGTTCCCCCTCCACCAAGCCGCTCACCACAGGAAGATCAGGGGCCAGGAGACCCCCAGCTGGGACTTGAGTTACACAATTACAGCAACATACCCCTGAGTAGTTGGTACTCTACTTGACTTCTCAAGTTCCAACAGTTTACCCTTGATTGACATTAACTTGTTTAGAAGAGTGTTTAGGAGAGCAGTCACCAGGGTCTCCAATCTTTTCCACTGGTCTGGGTTATCTCCGGGGCCGCCGCAGGATAATTTTGGTTTTCAGTCATAAAACTCAGGGCCGGTCCTTTATCGGGCTCCACGACCGTTTCATCCAGATTGTGGATTTTAGTCAATGGGTGCTTCATTTTGGGTTTTTGTTTTTGCTTCTGCCTTTGCAAAGCACTTCCCCTCATACATTTGGCGAGCGGCTCACAACTGCCTGCTACCAATGATCTTGCCGGGCTTTCCACCCTGCCCCTCACTGCGCCTTTAGATCTGGTCACCACCTCACTGGTAGCCATGCCCAACACGGTAGCAGTGGTGGTGGGGGTGGGGATTGCGGAAGACACCCCAGGCACCGTCGTTAAAGGAGCAGAGAAATCCGGATCGGCCTCCATATTCTGGGCAGGATTAATGCTATTAGACTCATCTACATAGATGGCCCACGCTGTGATTGTTGTTGGAGAGACACCAGGCGCCCCAACTATATTTAGGCCTGCAGGCTCAGTGCATACATAGTCAACATTTTGATTTAACCCCAATGGTGATTTTGCCATGTTCATTCCCCCTATCAAGGACCTTTTTTGGGCTGCAAGAGAATCCAAGGAGAGTCTTTTCTCTGTTAGCTGTATCTGGTGGGTCAGAAGCGACTCGGCCCTGGTCAGGAATGCGTCCCACGTCCCCACAACTCCCCCTCCGGATAATGTACCTACAGCTTTGCGTTTGCTCATTTAAGGTGATATCTGAAGACACTTAGTGTAGTTCCTCCAAATATAACTATGTATAGCTGTGCCTCTGTGGTGAGAGCTTGTACTCACTGCCAATTATCAAATGAAGGAATCCTGGCCCAGCCCGGCCTCCTCCGGTCACTGATGGGCAAGGACGGACCCGCCCTTGGCCCGGGTTTTGCCTGTGCGCGGCCTGCACGCATCCCGCGCTGCAGGAGGCCGGCAGGGCTCATATTGCGCCTCCAGGCACGGAAGATGGCGTCACGGCAGGCGCCACAACGGAGATGCTGGGAGATGTAGTCTCCCCGATGGCCGTTCCCCTCACGTCAGGGAAATGTTGTGGTTTGTGGCTGCTCCCGTCACGGCACGGCACAGCAGGCAGGCAAGAAGCGGAGCTGATTGCCGTTCCCCTCACGGCAGACACGAAGAACTGCTGGTAACCGTTCCCCTCATGGTAGCGAAATGAGCAAAATGAGCTGGTTACAGGCGTCCCAGAATGCAACAGTTAGCTACACGTCCTGTCACGAACAGTTTTAACCACACCCAGACATACCCAAGCAATTATATAATTATCCTATGAAGACCCCAAGTGACCAAAAGGGTCCTGCTATTCATATTCACAAGACACTACATCTCCCTCTTTGTTAAATAAATAGTACAAATAATACATATATGTATTATAGATCCTCAATGAGTCATCGAGGTGTTCGAGACAGTTTTCCAGATCTCATGTTGATGAGGCATCGGAGAGAGGCCTACCGTGGGTATAGGTGATGCAGACAGACAGGTGTATGAGTTGGTCTGCCTGAACTCTCAAGTGGACATGTCTTACTTTTAACATCTGATGCTGCTGAACTTCGAAGCAGGTGCTTGAAATGTGACAAATCTCTTGTGATGGACTTTCTGGGACGTTGAAGGGTCACTATATGTCCTTTGTTCGTCACAGCCCACAGTGGGTCAGCATCAAATGGAGGTTCAGGTTTGCATTTCTATTTTTGTTTGAACAGGACCTGGTCTCCTTTCTTTAAAACCATGTAATGAGCATATCGACCTTTGTCAGCATAGGCCTTATTTCTGGACATGTGAAAGGAATCTGTTGTATGGATCTTGTCAGCATCTGTCGACCTTTTAATGGTCCATTGTGACAATTTTGTTCCCATGGCTCTTCCAAACATCAAGGTTGAGGGGTTTTCATCTGTCATGGAATAGGAAGTTGACCTGTAAGCAAGAAGGGCTGAACATAAAGCTGACTTGAGGTCACTTCCTTCTAGTGCAGTACGCTGAACTACTCTCTTTATGGTCCCCACAAATCGTTCGACAACACCATTTGACTGAGGCCAGAGAGGCATACTTTTCTGATATTTAAAATTCATATTAGTGAGAAAATCCTCAAATTCTCAGCTATTGAAAGGAGGGTCATTGCTAGACATAAGAATGGAGGGAGCATCCCATGTTGCAAAAATGTAATTTAATGTCCCAATGACATTGTCATGTGTGATTGATGATGTCTTCCACAAGGGGAAATTGAGAGTACTCACTACCGTGAGATGATGTTCATTGTTGAGAGGGCTGAAGAAATCAACTTCAATCCTCTCACACATTTGCTACAGAAGGTCAGACATAACTGGTGGATGCCGTATTGTTTTGGGAGATAAGCAGTTACATAAATGACAGGCCTTTAATTCTCTATCAACTCTTTCATCAAGTCGAGGATAACACACTTGGTATCGAAGAGCTCTCTTAGTGGCGACAATGCCACAATGACCTTCATGTACTAGTTCACCGAGTTGCTGTCTCGGACTCTCACGAATGACAATTCTGGAACCTCATATTCTAATGCCCTCTTGAGTAACAGATAGTTCCTCTGTCTCATTTTTGAACTTTTGATATTCAAAGTGATCTGTAAGAGGGTGAATATGTTTCCTCCAGGAGTGCTATGCGATAGTGTCCTTGAAGGCAAGCATATCTCGATCAGTGTTTGTAGGAGCCAGAATTTGGTCCACAGATATAGCTGGAGGCACGATTGATTTAACTATGAAGTCAACATATGCCTCAGCTGCTTTAGACATTGTACTGTGACACTACAAGAGTACTCATGAAAAATAGTCAGCAGGATTTTGATCTATCCCTGGCCTATGCGCAACAGTATAATCTTACTCTTGCAGTTGTAACTCCCACCTCTCGATGCAAGAGGGCATCTTGGCTTTCGGATTACTGAAAATGGTGAGCAACGCCTGGTGATCAGTGACAACGGGTGACGTGCTTTCCGTAGAGAAATACACTGAAGTGTTCTCAAGCCCACACCACAGGTAGGCTTTCTTTCTCAGGTTGGGAATAAGCATGTTTGTTTTGCGACAGAGTCCTGCTTGCATAAGTCACAGTGTTCTCAATTGCATGTTTGATTTTCTTAAAGCCCTGACCACATTCATGTGACTACTTGAACAGATTGTTTAATTTTGTTAAGTCTCTCAATGGGGTACTCAATGTGCATCCATGTCATTAGTGCTGTGTCTGAAAGCACTAAGAGAATAAACTTAGCAGGAATGCCAGGTTTGGATGAACCGCTGCCCGGCTGATGGGCGCACTTAACTTCAAAACTGTTGAGTTTTTCCTCCAAATTTTTAGGTCTTTTTAATAAACTTTCCAATGAATCGTGAGTCATGAATAATTCGTCATTTCTTTTAATTCATGGCTTATGATAATTCTTGTGATGCATAATTCTTCATTGTATATGTTACAGTATGGACTGTAATTATTTCAAAACCCAATGATTTCGGGTCATCCAAGAACGTTCATCAGGGGTCTCACAGTAACAGTCCGATAAACTGATGTAATGCGTGTTACTGCTTCGGAACTTCAATCACTCTAGTTCAAACCTACTCGTTAGTTATCAGAAGATACGTCTCTTCTGATAACTAGCGATGACAGCTATCTTCTTCACTGTCACTCAACAATGGCGTTGAAGAGCCTTTAGACGACAACTTTGAGAACAATCAACTTTGTTTAGTTTCCACTTGCCTCAATTGATGTCGCCATTTGGCCTTGTGGGCATGGCTAGAGTGCTTCTGGAATTTTTTGGCATCCTTTTTCTCTTCCCGGCGTGGCGCAGTTGATTTCTCTTTTGCTTTGCAAACTGTTATGAAATTATTTGCTTTCCCACAGCCTTTGCATACTTGTTCAATGGTGGGACATTTACTTTTGTGTGGAAAGGAGAATCCACATCTGATACACAACTTCTTTTTCCGCAGGGCCATACATTTAGGAACCTCAACCTTGTGCCTCTGCTTACTTGTCATGTTCAATGCTGATTCACCCTGGCTATTCCAGCTTTCAAATCAGCACCTTCTCTATCTGCACATTTGTCTGTTCCTGCAGCCATGAGTATCTTCTCTAGACTGAGAGTCTCTCTCTCAGCATACGTCGTTATAACGAGTTGAACAGGCAAACATGGATTACTCTAAAACGAATGGCTTCTTCATCATTGAATTTGTTGAACTTGCAATGTTGATGAGGGTCTCACGTTTTTCAACAAACTCATCCATTGTTTCTCCCAGGTGCTGTCTTGCTTTATTAAAGATGTACCTTTCATAGTCAACATTTAGCATTGGATTGGACTTTGTTTCTAATGACTCTTTAAATTTATGGTAAGATATTTCATCAGCTTATGGTATTTTCTGTATCACTTTTTTCACTTCGTTACCTGCAATATTCTTTAAGTGATTGATGATGTTTTTGTCATCTGCTTCTTCTAGTGCATCAATGAAATCATCAAATGTTTCAAGCCATGCAGTCCATAAGGCGCTAATATTTAGTCCTGGGTGGTGAACTCTGTTCCGTTTGTGGAGTTTGAAGTTTTCTGCACTTTGTGGAGCATGCAAGTTCAAAAAAACTGCTTCGCTTTGCGGACTTTTTTCCTCGCTTGTGCTCGCCAATTTCAAGTTGGCGAGGGCAAGCTAGGAAAATCCAACTCCCGGCACGATTTCTCAATGCGAGCAGTCCGATTTATCAACATGGGCGGTCGCAGATGTCCGTGACCTCTCACGTTGAGAAACCTACTGTTTGTGTAGAAAATCTACTTGAGCAGCAAAAAAAGAAGCCATGTCCTCTTGCGGTGTGCCTGGTGCTGTTCGCGCTGATTTAACAGCGTAGGCCAAACACAAAGTGCTGAAAATCAATGCAAACGTCATGACCAAGGGCACTCCGCCACTTTGCAGAACTCTGCGTAGTGCGGCAGAGATTTTTAGTCACTACGTGGAACACCGCAAACTCTGCCCAGGCCTACTAATCATCTGCTTTTTACTGTATCGAATGAAAGTGGTCATTTCTGGAACCTGGCTTTCCTGTATTTATTGCTTCTTTCTGCAGCCATTCAAAAATATACTATTCCGACTGGCTTTCTTTCAGATTGGATGCGACCTACTACTTTAGATGCACCTGCATCTGACCAAGGCCTGATCCAAGGTCGGGTGACACTTTCTTTGTTCACGCTGGTAAGTGTATTTGTATGCTCTGTATTTGGTTGTCTCTACCTTTAACGTTTCTTCGCAACAGGTCATCTCTGCCTTTAGCTCTTTCTTGCACCTAGCTGTTGCTGCCTTTAGTGCTTCTTCGTACCTGGTTGTCGCTGCTTTTATCATTTCTGCTTTGTATGAACAATTGCTATGTGTTATGCTGTGGCGCAGTATCTCTTCTTTCAGCCTTACCAGTAGGCTTCTGGTGGGCTGTGAGTATAATTCTCCATGGGATCTTTGTCTTCTTCAAAAATCTTGCACTCGCTGGAGTGGCGCTTTGACTCCACATACGCCAACTGCAGACTGTTTCACTTCGACTGAGGCGCATGTGGCATGCATGAGCAGTTTGCTGGACCTCAGCAAACTCTCAAGGAGAGCAGTCTTGTTTCTTCTGGGAATTAATCTCCCACTCGTCATCAGTTGTAGTTTCCTCCCCAGCCCTGTAGCATGCAAATTACCACACCACACACATCTTTATTCTTCAGAGTGCAACTGTTAAATGCATGCCCCAATCTTGTAGTGACCCATCGAGATTGGTCCACTTGCACATTAAATGAAGTATTGCATATGGCACATACTCAGGAATGGCAGGATCTGAATGTCCTTCTAAATACTTATGGTCTATCACACACTCTGGATCTGCTAGCCATCCCCCCTGACTCTCCTGTGTCCCGACCTACAAATGTAGAGGCTGTGCAACCTTTATTGATTTAATTTTTGTGTCCCTCACATTGAGGAGGTTTATATCACATTTAGTGATCACAATCCTGTGATTGTGTCTTTTATATGGTAGCAAGGTTTGGGGGTATAGGGTGGCTAATGATTTACAAACCGCAGAAAATAAATTCCTTAGGCATGACTTGAAAGTCCCTCGCAGTACCACTGTGTACTCTGTGCATGAGGAATTTGGGTCTAATACATTTCCGATATGGCGGCTGCTAAACCTCTCCTTTGTTGAGTGAAGATCTGCACCAATGAGGAGGAAGGTTTTAACAGGAGGGTAATTCAGGACTGCCTCTCTCTCGAGCATGCAGCAAAAATTACTTGGCTAAAATATGTTCAGGATACATTGACTGTACTAGGAAGAGTAGTTTTGTTTACCAGTCATGATAAGGTCAGACCTCAAGATAAGGCGATTATCAAAGATCTGTTTTTTAAATATACTTCGGCTCATCAAGAGGATAAAGAGTTCAGGAACCCCATGGTTAGAGAACATATTTTAGTTAAATCAACACAGGGTACGGAAACCTATTCATCCCTCTCAACAAGTGCACTTCATAGATTTTTAATTACCCATTTTACAATGAATTTATTTCACCATTTACTGGCCTCACCCCTAGATTTGCCGTAAATGCAGAATATAGAGGTTCCTGTGGCTGCGACAATAGGTCTCCACAGGACACTCCACTTTGTTCTTCTCTGCCCATATTACTCACAACCTACATGAGTGTTTCTTAAAGGGCTTTTAAAAAAGCTCAGATTCAGGCAAGCTGTGTTGCCTTACTGTTTTTACAGCTTTCGTCTGATGCTCATATACTCTTTTGTGTTTCTAACTTCTTAAGATAAGCTTTAAGGCTGAGAACCTCTCGAGGTGACTGATGGTTACAAGAGTATGTGCGAATTTTGCATATTATTAGGCTGTAAGGTATCCTCTGAACCATTTATTATTGCGTTTTTAGAAGTATTTGTGTAGTCCTAGTTTGTTAAATTAACGTTAACCAGGTATTTATTGATTATGGTTTTTTTAAACTTAAGAAATGGCTGGATGGCTGTGTGATGGATTTAGGAATCTAGCTGGGAGAAATAGATACAATGGATTTTGTGTTCTCTATATTTGTACACCCGGCACTTTTACAGTTGATGCATATACTTATTGTGAGATGGCTTTTAAATTATCTCTTGTGTCTATACTTTTTTATACCGAATAAAGATTATTTCTATTCTATTCTAACTGCATGCACTGTGTCATAAATTTCATTACCCACAACCAGACACACCTAACCAATTACGTCAGTTTCCTACGGAGTCCATCAGGGACCAGAAGTGTCCTGCTATTCATATTTACAAGACACTACATACTGGTCCTCGATAATTGCATTTTTTGCCTCCCAGGAGCTAAAGCATGTAGCACACCATCCTCGTCTTTTTAGTCCAGCAGTGTTCATTCAGTTAACAAGGCCATGATTCATTACACAAACCATTTGCAAGTTGGTCAGAGCACCTGATCCTTTCAAACTTGGTCTAAGGCAGCAGTGAATGTATGACAATACAACGCGGTCTTTACACCACGACATGCTTACAATGCAGTCATTACAATGCAAGTCGTTACAGCGACTTGCGCTAGAGGTGCTGGACTTAGGAATAGTATAATTTACTATTCCAACTCCAGCCTACGTTACAGTAGGGAAGGTGTTGGAATAGTAAATCATACTATTCCTTAGTGTATAGCGCCATCCAGCTTAAGGCGTTGTAATGGCTTGCGTTGTAATGGCCACGTTCTAAACATATCACTGTGTAAAGACCGCATTGTAACGGATCCCTCCCGGCAGCAGTGCATTTATATGGCAATTATTTGCAAGAGTAAGAAGGCATCTCTCAGATGGAGAACATCACCTTCGCATCCAGATAATTCTGGAGGCTGCTTCTGATAAAAGAAGTAATTTTAGTGTGCTCGTCAGTAACCTCCTCACATGTGTCAGTAAGAATGCCAAAAAATTATGTCTTTAACCTGGAGCTAAGTATCTCAACTCTTTTCATGAGTATAGAGTTGTAGGTATGGGGCTGGCTAGAAAAAGGACTGACCTACTGGCGGCCTAGGCCTTCCAGCCTTCCTCCTGGATTGTCCATCGTGCTATAATTTAATCTGGTGTGACCAGTTTGGGTAACAAGTCACTAGTGTAGCAAGAATACCTTTGACCCTGATGCAAGAAAGGAAGATGGATAAATTGACTTCTGTACGTGTAATAAAATACAGTGTGCATCAGGGTCCAATGAGCCTCTCAGGGCTCTGGGCCCTGGTGCACTGCATCTGCTGCACCAATGGTAGCTACTTTGCGGTCACAGTGCCCCAGATATGGTGCATTAAGCGAGTATCAGAACAGGATAAGGAGCAACAGTGAAATCTGCAGAGTGTTGCTAGTTAATTACCACACAATTTAATAGAAAAATTAGTTTTGCATTATGTATACTCTCAGTTTTAAAGTTTACCTTATGCTCTGCTTGAACCTTTAGGAGCGGTGCGTAGTGAGATGCAATTTAGTGTTTCTGCTTGACTTCCTGTGGTTCATGCTTCAATGTTCATTTTCATGCCTATATACCCATTGGAGCTTGGGGGACTGGCAGCTAAATGACCATTTGCCTGGCTTCACAGGCCTGATGAAATAAAAGAATGCAGAAGTGAAGGACAGCATGCTACCGACATCATACACCCCATGTTTATCGAGGGTCTAATAGTAAACCTATTCTTGTCAATTCTTTGACTAGTGGAATTAATCCCTACATGGGATGGATAAAAGATAGCAACTGGAAGGTTCAAGATTTTCTTACATGTTGTAAAGTCCCCTCCCACCCGAATCCTCTCTCAGGTTAAGGCTACCTGATCTTTATGTATATAAGACTTCTCTGCCTGGTGCCCTGAAGGATGTCTGTCTGCTGCCTGCTCCAGCGTATTCCATTTTGTTCTTGGATCGATGAAAAAAGAAATTTCTCTCCATATTTATTGGTGAACGAGACCTAGATCTGTAAGTGATGAATGCTTTCCCCATTCTCCCATGGAACTTCTTTACTGTAGCAGGAGAATGCAGAAGATCCTGTGCACACAGGAAAGTTGGTTCGGCTGCAAAGAAACTCATCTGTGGACATTTCAAATCAAAGTACATATTAACAAGAATAGTTGTTGCTACAAGCAATCAGAACTGTCTTAGGTACAACGGGGCTCATTTATGAGCCCCTGCGTCACTTTTGCGTCACCGGTGCGTCACTTTTTGTGACGTACCAGTGGCGTAAAACATGCGCCATGATGCGCCATATTTACAAAGTGACGCATCTACCTAGATGCGTCACTTTGTAAACCCCTGCGCTACATTATACCTGCGTCAGGTATAATTTATGCAGGGTGGGCGTTCCCACGTAAGTAAGCATCGTAGAAGTGACGCAGTGAAATCTATGAGATTTCACTGCGCCACTTCTAGGGTGCAAATGCGTCAATATCTTACGCCTGCCTCACAGCAGGCGTAAGACTGACGCAGGCCCTTTCACATGGGGCTTGCCCCATGTGAAAGGACACATTGCTGGAGTTGCGTTACTTTTGTGACACACTCCAGCAATGCGTCACTTTTGCGCCTACAGATACATCAGAAATACTGACGTATCTGTGACTCCTTGCGACATGATGCGTCATACTGTAAATATGACGCATCATTGGAGTCGCAGGGAGGGCGCAGTGAAAAGTGACGCATCACTGTTTTCACGCAGTGATGCGTCACTTTTCATAAATGAGGCCCCACATTTCTAAAACATTTTCAACAAAACGAGCTCTCTTAGCTGCATCACTTTCTTTCAGTGCCAACACCATATTCATTGCTGGCCTATTGTGGTAATTTTTTATTAATATCCTTGCTTGATTTCGTTTTCATCTTTTTCAGAGTTGTCTTTTCTCTAACGACAGTTTGTTTTTGCCATAACCTTTAATCTCTACATAATTTCCATCTTCTAACGTTTTGCCTATGTTCTTTAATTTTTAAGTTTCCTTGTTCTTTGCACTAACTAATGCATTTCTCTGCAAAAACATTTAGCCCTTAGCTAGCTCCTCAGTGCTGGTCTGGTATACTATTCCTCACTGAAACCAGCTTACCGAATTTGAGTCCAATTGTTTGGGATATGAGTGAGTTTAGGTGCAACTCACACCAGGAACGTATCCCTCTTTAGCATAATAACCAGTTTTCCTACAGTGGCGTACATTTGGAAAATGGTACACATGACCATGCATTTGGAGGAAGAATATTAGTGACTAAACATGAGTAAGACTCATCTTCTTTAAGTTATGCGTTTGGCCCAAGCTATCTAGTCATATGAAGGGATATCCTCACTCTGTCCAAGTGCTATAATCTCTATTAAAGAACAGCAGTGGCAGACTATGAACTTTATATAAAATGTGGCAGATGGGATACTCCATCACAAATGCCCGCTGTATTTGTACATGTAATGTAATATAGTATGCGAGAGCTCTCAAAATTTGACAGAGTAGTCCATCTGCAGAACTCTAAATAAACGCATAATGGAATACATGCTCAGGAACTTTATGATATGGACTCATTTGTCTGAGTAACTATCCAGAAAGTAGGCCCTAAGCAGAGGTTTTGGAGTCGCAATATGCGGAATTCTGGGGAGTGGCAGAGTTTGCCGGCACATACGTTTACGATGTGAAACGCAATACAGAATGTGTGTCCTAGAGTTCCAAATCACGTGCAAACAGCATCATGCGATTCTCATGGGCATAACCATTTTGTTTTTCTACTAATTTTCAATCCCTCTTTAATCGCTTGAATCCTCCCATTATCAAACTTTTCTCCACCTCATTTATTATATTAGTGTATGTCTTTGTGTTTGTGTATTTTACGGTTTTCTGTAATTTTTGTGGGTGTTTTTTGTGACCTTGTGTATTTTGCTTATTTTTCCCCTTACTCCTTTATTTCGGCATTCCTTTCCTTCCTGTTCCTGTGTTTTTTCTACTCTTTCTCTACCCCACCCAGCGCCATGGCAGAGGGTTGCCTACCTTGCAGACGGCTCCGCTGCCTAGGTGTGCAGCCCCAGGCAATTTTCAATGAGGAGGAGGTGGCAGCACTAGTTTTTTTGTGCAGCTCCACCTCCCCTCCATGCTGGCAGCAGGCAGAAGGTTCGGCAGTCAAAACCCCCTGCAGGAGCATCGGCTGCGCTGGGGAAGGGTGCGCCTGAGCGTGTGAGGCATCAACCAGGTTGGGCGCACTATGCAGCAGCTGAAGCACCACTATATGAATATTTTTGACATGGAGTGTGACCTGCTCGCTGTCGAGAACCCAGGGCTTGGTGAGTATTAAATATTTGTTGTGTTTCTACAATGCTAAAAAAAAATCCAAATAGCAGCTCACACTCAGAGGTAAGTTATGTTTAGTTTACATTAAGACTATTATTATTATGTGATCTAGTTTCTTCTAGGTAGGTGCTCAGCGCTACCTAATCATTCACATCATTGGCGCTTGCTTTGGCTGATTAATTAAAAAGGTATTGCACACTCTTCTGTATTCCTGTCACCATAGTGTATGAGTGATATCAGCAAGTTATTGTTCTCTCTATGACTTTGTTTATGTAGGTTGTACAGTTCCAAGCTATTTCATAGCGATGTGTGGTATGCATCTACGCATTGCTAAAAAGGGAGACTGAGTTGGTCCATGAAGGGGGTTTGAGAAATGAGAATATCATCAAAGATCATTCACTGCAATGCATTAGTACCAAATGTAGTTTTTGTTAAGGAAATTCGGAATAGGGATTTTAGGATTAGTATGGCCAATCAACAATAGTCAATAGACTTGCAAACTGGTACTAAAGGCGAGCTGTTTTAGAGAAGTACAATGTGAATGCATTTGCCTGTCATAATAATTTGGTGGAGATTAACTGAATCGCTATCTTCTTCATTCCTTACATCAGCACCCAAGGGCAAGAAGAGGGAAGTTGAGGAGATGGGTCTGGTAGTTGCTGGTCGACAGGAAGTGCCAACCACCAGTGCTGCTGCTGAAGGCTCTGCTAACCCCTCTAAGTCCTAATATTTATTATTCTCATTTCCCTAATGTTGGGTTTCACGATTGTTGTGTGCTTAGGGTAGAATCTTGGGTATTGGAATGTTGGTGCTGGGTTCCAGGATGGGCAGTGCTGCCTGGAGGCTGGTGTTGCTGGTGAGAAATAAGGATGTTCTGAAACCCTTACCTGCCATCTTCCTTTTACGTGGCGATGAGGATGGGATACCAACCCACTCGTGCAAAGCACAATAGATACGCTTTTTTTCCTCTGCCCACTATGATTCTTTAAAATTTTGCTTTGTTTTATTTTTTAAATACTGTCTTCTTTTTTTTCAACTCTCCTATAAAATTTTCGTTTCTTTCCGTTATCCCTGCATTATCTTTTATTTTCCTTATATTACATGTTTTTTTCTTTTTGGTAGCTGACTTTTTCTGGTCTGTAGTCTCTAGTTCACCTATCTTCTGCTTTGTTCGTAATAATCTTTCCCTCTCTCCAATGTATCTTGTGGTACTGTAAGACTAAGAATACACTTTTGGTATTCTACTGTCTATCGTGAAGATTGCAGGCCCAAGTAAGATATTATTATAAATAATATTCAACATGTTTTTTTGTTGAGAAGGCTTTCTTTTTCCTGCCCAGGCTCTAACAGTAATGAGAGAGTGGCCCATCCCCCCAATGTTGTATGCTGTGTAATTCATTTATACAGTATACCAGCTATTTCCATGAGAGTGCAGCATGGCTGCTAGAAAGTATGAGGTCCCATTGCATTTGCCAACCAACACGATATGTCTTTAATCTACCATTATTCCACCCCTTTATCGTACTTCAATGACTAAGTCATCATGATCATCATAGGTTATAGCTCTGCCTCTCTATTATGAAAAGTTTTTGGTTGGCTTCATTACCTGCTTGTCTAACACTATGAACCAATCAATTGCCCAGATATTTTTGATAGAAGAGACTGCAGTGCTAACTGAACTGTAGTGATGTATTGCGGTTGTATTTTTTTGATTAAAAAAATTAAGGGTTGGCATATCTGGCATCTAAAATATGTGTAATGTTTTATTCTAGGCAAAAAGACCACCAGTGACCCCGGCTCAAGTGCCGCAGCAGGAGAAGAGTCAATTGGAGGGGAGAAGTGGCGGCATGGACAGGCACAGGTAAGTCACATAATTGCTTGCTAATTGATAATCACTATTCTACTAATTCACAACTAGTGCGTTATCAAATCATGACTGTGAACCCCTCTCCCCCAGCTTTATCAGCTGCAGCAGTGGTTGAGTTATGGCCTCTTCTATCTGAAACTCAGCAAAAGCTCACACAATGAGTGTTGATGGCTTGATGGAAATGTGAAAGGAACTAAAGGTTAAAAGAAAGGAAAATGGCAGATGAGTGAAAGGGTGGGTGGGTGAAAGGGTGTGTGCGTGAAAGGGTGCGTGGGTGAGTAAAGGGATGGATACACGAAAAGACAGATAAGAAAGGAAGGATAATGAATGGATCAATAATGGATTGAAATATTTTATGAAAAACTAGGTGAGATAAAGTAAAGCTTAAATCATGTGTGAATTAGAATGAAAGGATGAATGACTACTTATATTGCTTGGATGAATAAGCAACGCAGCTCATCAAATGGAGAGGTATATGCTACTTTGCTTACTTTGTTTATATCGGGTTATCAAAGCTATGGTTCAAAGTGGGGGTATTTTTTAAATTTCAGTTCTTCTCCCTTGACTCACTGTATTTGATAAGTGAGGCAGATGTATACTACTCCTCATTCATCACCTCCTCCCTGCCCATGACATTTTGCCACCTATGACTGAAGTGCAGTATGGTTTAGTTTGTGACGGCTGTGCAATGGGTGTCTGCTTCAGTTAATGCGGCATTTACATAGTTTTCAATGCATTGCAAACTGAACACACAAGGTGCGTTTCCCTTTGCCCACTCAGTCACCTCTTAGCACTTCACTCCTTTTATTTTTTCCTAAGTTCTTCCATCCCAGTGTACCAAAATATTGAAAAATCCATTCTTGGCATGTGCCACAGTTGATTTTATAGCCATGTGAAGTTATTTCATGGTTTCCTATAACAGATTTATTTTACGCCTGTTCAGATTTTTCCCCTTCGACTTCCATCAACTAGTACAGTGACTGAAAAAGACAAAGATGACGAATCGATGATCAGTGTAGTGAGAGCGACCTCTCTATTCTATATCGAAAGCTCTACCCTACCCGCCTGATCCCTCTACCTTACCCTGCAGTAGAATAAGTCAAGTTTCCTAAATTAAGTTGTTGGAAATAATTTGTGGTGGTGGGTGAGGCCAGTGAGTAAACAGGGAGTAGGTGACTGATTTGATGTCAAGTTTGGCATATGGGATACGCTGTGATGAATGTGCCAAATACAATCTATGTAGCCTGTTACTTTCCCTGTAGTGCAGTGCATAATGTTCCCCAACGGCTGCTATGGTAGGCTGGATAATAGCTGTATTTTGTATGTGAGGTGTGTAACGTAGTATCTTATTTATTGTTCATCTGCCTATTTGGAGTCAGGGTGGGAAGAGAAAAGCATTTGCAGAAGAGCAGGTCCATTCGAATAAAAAATAGATAATTGTCAACTATAGCTGCCCAGCTGCAGACAGTATGAAAATACCTGACACGGTGGCTAGCAATGAGCATGGCTCTGTTAATTTAGCACAACACACAACTTGTATTCCATAGTGCATAATGTTTTACTTATTAATGAGAGGTCAATTATTTTTCCACTGAAAGTGTCTGTTTAGTTACATGAAAAGCCTTTAGAAGAAAAAATATCAAATCACAGTTTTTTTTATCTGGTGTTATGCTTATTCTACATTAATACTTTTCTGCCACACAGTCAGTGCTTTTCATGCAAGGCATGGGTGGATAAAACATGAAATTGGCCTTGTGACTCTCCTAACCATAATCACATAAAACTCCAGTGGCCCTAGGGGAAAAGGAATGTACTGATACTGTGCCACCTACTAATTTCAAACAATTGTTTCCACAGAGCATTATTTACAATTTGTCTTTTTTCTTTTTCTCAATATAGCTACTCCTGCTGGTCCACCTGTACCACCTGCCAGGCAGGAGATAGTGGCCTGTCTGCGACTGCAGACACTGGGCCATATACAGCAGGAATACTGGTAGCTGGTGGTCCTGGAAAAAAAAGGCAGAAATAGTTACCTCTCAGTCTCAGCCAAGCCCCTGTGTAGCTGGTCCCCCTCAGCCTCATGGCCATCCCATTGCCAGGGCCACTGCCAGCTGACAACTACTGCTGCTGCCCCTCCCACTCCTACAGGCCATTACTGCTGTACATACTGCAGCAGCTGGACACTATGGAGTGCTGGCTCATCAGAATGGAACAGAGCCTGGATCAGCCCCGCACCAATATGCACAGTGCCCTTTTTTAGTCCATTTAAAAAATAAAATGTTTTGGTGGGAGGGACTTGTTGTGGGTGGAGAGGGTGAGAAGGGAGTTGGAACCAGCTTTTTTATCGTTGGACGTCACATTTTTGGATATTGGTGGTTGGGTCAATTTGTTTGGTGGAGTAAAGAGGTGAGTCTGTTGTGAGTGGAGAGGGTGGGCTTGTTTGTAAAAAAATATACAAGGGAAAATTATTATATTTCGTCATAAATGATGCCAGAAGCAGTTTTTTGTGTTTTACTTTTTCTTTGCACTGCTGTCTTTAGTGTTTATGCTGCCTGTTTATCTGCTTGTAAGAGTGTAGTATACCGCTTAGTTATAGAGTTATACTACTCTAACTATCTTGACCATTAGGGGGACACTGCCATGGCCTAAATTTTTCACAACAACCTAGATAAACGGTTGCTTGCAATAGCAGTTAGTCACTTACTGACTAACTTAAAGAGTTCACCTCACACCGTATTAGTCTTATCTAAATATAGATGAAGCAATAATATGGAAGGCATAGCAACTTCACAAATAAAGTCCCTCTTCCACCCAGGTGAGCCCCAACCGTAGGATTAATCATCAGGATTATCCATTGCATGCAACTAAACAGAAATAAAAATATGGAGTTAGTGGGTTATATCAACACTTTACAAAAAATTGAGACCAGACTACTACAAGATGACACAACAAATAATTCTTGATAGTGGTAAAATAACAAAAAATAGCAATAGTAGTAACATGAGCAATGAGGAGCTACAAAATTTCTGAAATCCTTGAGTCATAAAAGATGGACTCAAAGTCTGGAGTGGACAAGCTTAGTTTAGGTGTTTATGGTTACACAACACAAGGCCTGGATGATGATGCTGACAACTGATGTTCTTCTTCTATATCTAAAATATAGATCACGTTTAGACACAGGTAAGTAAATGGGGCCAGTGTGGGCTATTGCTTAGAATATCCTACAGTGAGTGTTGTTGTTTTCACCACATCTGCCCCACCAAGTGGGTGATCCATTGATGGTGTAAAGTATACCACACCTCAATAAATCTCATAGCCCAGGGAAAAGGGTTAGGGGAAAGGTTTGACAAAGACAAACACTACCCAAGGACAAAGTTAATCTAGGCAATGAGCAGCACATCATTATCATCAATCTGTTGTGGAAAAAAAATGAAGGAATTAGTTAGACACAGTACAGTTAAACACATTGCAAACAGTCCTCCTGCCCCTAGACCCAAGTTATCAGATATCTAAATGTTCTGTCTTCTAGGTTGGAAAAACTAAAATTATGGAGGTGTGAACCTACACACCCAGTTCTCCAAATATGATTGTTAAAAGAAAACTGAAACTGTATCGCAAAATTAGGTAGTGCATCTGTGTTCTCCTCGAGAATGTCTATCATTCTTGGGTGCCTGTCTGGATTGGCCCGGTAGGTAAGCAGGAGTGTTGAGCTAAGCTTTCGCCTTCCGTTCACGCAGGAGACTAGAAGGCCGCAGTTAGTGAAACAGAAACTGTATTTTAGAGTCAAGGAGAAGGACAGAAGGAAGGTAATCTTCATGGGTAATGTACCAAGATGACACAGAGGCAGGGCAACAAAAAAAACCAAGAGGCTGACTCAGAGTTTCACTTTTGCCAGCAGTGTGCACACAGCAGCATTTCAGAAACCGGCGCACCTCTCTCTATTCAACATAGCTGTGTTCTTCCATCCTACTGACCCGGTCCCAGTCATGACCCCAGCTAGGTAGATGTGTACTGCACTGCTGTTAAAGAACAAGTAGAGAAACTGAATTTCAGTATTTTGTATAGGTTTTTGTTTGTTAACTAAAGTGAATGTTCTGGTCTCTGAAGAACCAGAAAAAAGTAGTTGGCCCTGCAAGTACATCTGGCTCAGTGTGAAAGGGTTAATCACCTACAGTAAAACAAAAGATTGCCTATCATTCAGGCCCCAAACATTTCAAATCATTTCCAAATTTCAGTTTGACACCCTCCATCACTGCCTGCCACCATATGAATCATCAATCATCACTCACAATCACTTAAAAATCACTTGTTAGTGCAATTGTTACCTATTCCAATCTAAGCACAGTGGTAGGTACACTATCACCCGTTTGATGCAAGCAACAGATTGGAAATTGGCAGTCTTGTAAATCAAATGATCATCTAGGGCAGCTGTCCTAGGTGATGAAAGAAACAGAAGAATCATAGGAGTGGACCGTACAGGTTAATGCTCACTAAGTATGTTTGCAAAGGCCAATAACCTACAGAAAAAAATGATTGCCCATTATTCAAGCCCCAAACATTGCAAATCATCTCAAGCAAGTTCCCAAATTACAGTTCATCAATTCCCTCCCTCACTGTCTACCACCACATGAGTCATCAATCCTCACTCACAATCCCTCACTCACTGTTGCCATAGCTGTAGTTACCACTTTCAATACAAGCATGGCTAGGTTAGGTAAGGTAGTAGATACACAATTAATCTTTGACGCAGGCAACACATTGGAATTAGATATTGGCACTTTTGTAAATCAGCAATCTTCTGGAGCAGCCCTGCTAAGTGATGTAAAAAAAAGATAGGCATGTGAGGGAGGCAGACATTGTCTCCAATGTCATGAAGGAATTGTGGAGGTTTCTTCAATGCACACTGGTTCAACTACAATCCGGCAATATAAATTTGACCCAAAAAATGGCGAGGCAGCATAAATCTAACACAAAAATAATATTGTTCCACAAGCTACTTTTTTTGGGGGCTCAGATAGAAAATCAACGTTAAGTAATTAAAAAGTTCTATGAGGGCACTGGCATACTCAGTCTGGGAAGTAGAGTTTGTCCTCAAACTCAGGTGGTTCACCAAGACATTGGTCAGCTAACACACGTGATTCAGACCAATCCTCCTACTCTTCCTCTGCTGCTTCTGGAATGGTGTAATTGTGTGTTATTAAATGTTGGTTAATTTTTATCATGGTGTACTGCTCCACATTTAGAGATGAAAGGCTGATTCTTCTCACTGTAACAACCGTACCTCGGTCACTGAACACACGCTCAGCAGACACACTGGCTACAGGAAAAGCCAGATTCTTTATTGCCAGCCTGCTGTGCTCTGGCCATTTGCGTATCTTCACATACCAATATAACAATGGGTCCTGATCCACATAGACCTCTTTTGGATCATCCAGGTACTCTTGGAGCATTCTGTGGATGGTCATTGATACTGCCACGTGCTCAACTTCTTTTGCCATCGCCTCTGCACTGGACTTGAGCCCTGCCGACTAAAACCTATACAATGCAGAGGTTGGGTCCAGTCCTTCTGTTGCTGTTGTTGCCGGTGTTCTGGTTGATAATGTTGGCTGCTGTGAAACAAGACTGACCTCTCTTGAAGTTAAAGTGGCACCCCAGAACTGTGTGGTGGGACTCTAAGTTCCAGTAGTTCTTCTTCCAGGTCTCCAGTTTGCTCAACAATCCACCTCCTGTATTTTGAAACATCGCCTTCAGAAAAAGGAATGAAAGTGGGTAGAATTTTTTTGTACCAAGTATCAAGTAGTGTGGCACAGATGTACTGTTTAGATGAGATGATGTCATGTTGCAGCCATGACACAATGCCAGTAAATAAATTCAAGCAAGTTAAATAAGGAAGACAAACCTAAATCACATATGTGTATTGTATTCCAAGCCAATTGAAGGATTAAGATCTCAACCAAGGCATGCACTTCTGTGTTTTCGTTCATACCTGCGGGGTAAACCTTTCAGAGACCTTCTTTACCTGGTGCTGTAGCAGATGCAACAACGAGATAGCTTGGCCCATCGTACTGTTCTCCTTGCTAACTTCCCGTGTGAAAACCTATAAAGAGAGTAACATCTGTGCCAGGCATTTGACTAGGCCCCATTTGTCCGTATCTGTGGTCATAGCTTTCCCAACAGCATCCCCTCCCCTTTGAATGGCAGTCATTGATCTATTTATACTGCTCAAACAGATCTTGCAAAATGTAATAGGTCGAGTTCCAACGAGTTGGCACCTCCTGTATCAAGGCTTTCAATGGGGCTCCTTCAGCACGCTGAATAATCCACAACTGCTTCCGGGCTTTAAAAGAATGGCTAAAATGAATGCAGATTATTCTGCAGGTGGTCGGTATGTTGCGGACTATGCATTCTATTTTGAGAAAGTCTTGCAATGATTCTAAAGGCAGAGGTTCTTGCTCGAATGTAAGCTCAACCTCCGGTTCTGCTCCATCAGGAAGATGTACTATTGCTGACTATGGCTGCTGTACACTTTGCTCTGTTTCCTGAAACGATTGGGTAATACTTTGCAAAAGGGACAAATCCAATTTAATGTAACTGCTTGTTGGCATCACCAAGATAGCATTGGCCGTCTCACTGACAGACAAGGTCTTGGGCTTAGGTTGGGGGCTGCTGTTGATGCACAAGTGCTGCTCTCAGCTTGCTCCCTGAAGGCAGGTGCAGCATACACATAATGTGGTGTTCCAAACTAGGTTTGGGGCAAGATGTCACTGGTGGGAAGCTGCTTTTTCTCACTGACCACTTTCTTGGAAGCATCTATCTTTAGGGTAATTTTTAAGCTCTCAGTTTGCAGTTACACTAAGCTGCACAAGCGGAAGAGATTGGAGGAGTGACGTTTGACTGCACAGGCCTTCTGTTTGGCAGTACTGCAGGTGATGTCTTGTCCCTTACGCATCTAAAAGCAAACAAGCAAGAAAAACATTTAGTGTGAAATGTGGCATTGTTTGTAGTTTGGATTAATACAGACAAAGGCAATATTAGTGTGGTTGTATACTTAGATAATAACCTCTTTAAAGTTGAACCATACCACCATACCATGAAATGTAGTTCCCCATCAGAATAATCCAAAATATAAAGAATTATGGAGCTCTTTCCTTTATGTCCAAATTTTATAAAGGAGACACCGTTTTCAATCTGGGAACTGCATGGCTAAATGGATAAGTAATCTTTTAAAATATGGAGGTTAGTGTGCACCTATGGCAGGCCATGTGGTATAGGAGGAAATGGAATAATCATCATTGCACAAATGAATGATGCTGATGTGTCAAATGTGAACTGCAACTAGGGTGTCCATTAGGAAATGGAATTATACACATAAAAAACTGAATGCTGTTGCAAGGCTGTTCAACTATGGTGGCGGGATGGATGGATGGATGATAGATCGACCAAGCAAAATGCAAAAAGAAAATGTAAAAAAACTGTTTGAAATCTATTTTCAAATTAAAAAAATGTACATGTACACAAAATTAGGAAACAAAATGTCAAAAAAAAATAATTGAAAAAATGAAAAAAGAAATTGATAAAAAAAATCTAATTAAAAACTATAAAATTGAAAAAATTCAAATGAAAATCCCAAACCCCTTCGCTGCTAGGCCTCCCCCCCCCCCCCCACCGTGCTAAGCCTTTTTTTGGCTATTTGGGATAGTGCGCGCTTAGGCCCCTGTAACTTTTTGACCACATAAGGTATCCACGCCCAATTTGCGTCCTTTTCTTCCAACATCATGGGGATTCTAAAGGTACCCAGGGTTTGTGGATTCCCCGGAGGGGTTCAAGAAATTAGCCAAAATACAGATAACTTTTGGGTTTTTGGGGAAAAAAGGGCTGCAAATGAAAGCATCTGGGTTTTTCCCTGCAAATGGTATCAAAAAAGGGGTTGTGGTGCTGAAATCACCATCTTCCCAGATTTCAGGGACAAGCAGACTTTTGTCAGAAAACCACATTTCTTTACACAGTTTTGGCATTTTTCTGGGACTTTGCCTATTTTTGCTATTTTTTGTGCTTTCAACCTCCTTCCAGTTAATGGTAGAAATGGGTATGAAAGCAAAAATGGATCCAAGAAAGCTATATATTTTGGAAAAGTAGACAAAATTCTGAATTCAGCAAGGTGTAATTTGTGTAGATCCTCCAAGGTTTCCATATAGAAACTAACAGTTAAATATAGGAAACATTGAAAATCACTTGAAAAAACAGCCTTTTGTGTCAACGTTTTTACATGTAACTTATACTAATTATGACACCTCTATAAAAGCAATATACCATTACATCCACTGGACCTTCATGGTTGTGGGAATATATAAGACTTGTAGGTTCACCAAGAACCCGACAAACCCAGAGCCAAAAACTGACCAGTGACTTGCAATGGTTTTTTATTATGTACCGGGTATATAGCAATTATTCAGGGAAAATGTGTACATGGAAAAATCGGTATGAAAGACACCTATGTATTTCTGAAATGGGAACAAAATATGAAACAGTAGATATTTGCACATTTCCAAAATTGGGAATACTCATACTAGCATGAGAATTATCGATCATTTTTCAAAATTACTTCTTTTTTGCACATTGTCTATCATTTGGAAGGCAGAAATGCATCGAAAGTCAATAGGTAATAACAGTTGCTTTACAAATCTGAATTACCCTAAGTCTCCCAATAAAAATAGTACCACACTTGTGTGGGTAGGAATAGTGCCCACGACAGGAAATGGCTCAAAACCCAATGTGTACACACCACATTTTCACAATGAAAAATTACCCTTTTTTTGCAAAGTGCCTTGCTGTGAAGCTACGATGTGAGGTCATGAGTTGTCGAGGATCCTGTCGATGAGGGCTTGCAATGCAAAGTCCGGCGTCAAGGATGTGTCACTGGCTGGGTAAGACTTACAGATGGAAGAGTCCAGGTGCTGGGTTCAAGGTGGTTTGATTCTTCTGTCTCATAGGGTCTAGTCAGGAGACCAACCAACTAGACCTTCGAGGCACTCTGGGGTCCTGGGTTCTTTAGATGCAGGTCCAGTCTTTCTCACTCAGGCAAGGGGGCAGTAGATAGCAGGTTAGCTCAGCAGGGCAGCAGTCCTTCAGAGAAGCAGTCAAGCAAAGTGGCAGTCTTTTCATCAGCATACCAGTCCTTCTACCTGGCAGTGTAGTGAAAAGTTGATGTCTGAAGTCCACTATTACTAGGTGCCTCCTTTGAAATTGTAGGAGCTTTTAGAGTTTTTCCTTTGAAGAGTATACATTGTCTGCTTCCAATGGCTCCAGACTAACTACAGGGGGTATGCAGCCCTTTGCGTGGGGGCAGGACACATCCTATTTAAGTGTAAGCAGGGCTGCGCCCAGCTCCACAGTCATATCCTGCCAGTGATGGCCTATCCAGGCACATCCAAGCTCTCTATTTTGTATGGCTGTCTAGGAGGAATACACAAATACCAACTGCCAACTATACCCATTCATGTGACCCAGCGACAGGCTGCAACCACTAAATGGCTAGCGCAGGGAAATGCCAGCTGCTTAAATGTTGAATATTTGAACGTGTAAATTAAAATCCTACTTTACCATAACAGAGGATTTTTCATTACAGTTCCAAAGACATCAAACATGTACTTTTTACCTGGTCCCATTAGTTATTTATCACATATTAACTGTAATAAGGTAGCTCCAATGTTATCTTATGGCAGAGGCAGGTCTTACAGTGGTGAAAAACGAATGTAAACGTTTCCCACTACTAGGGCATGTACAACTTAAATGTACATGTCCTATTTTTTAAATACACTGCCCTCTGCCCTATGGGTTGTCCAGGTACTACCGTAGTTTGTGACTTATATGCTATAAAAAGGAAGGTTTGTGCCTGGCAAAATGTTTAATTTGCCAGGTCGAAAGAGAATTTAATAACTGCACACACCATCTGCAATAGCAGGTCTGGGACATGTTTGAACGGGCTACTTAAGTGAGTGGCACAATCAGTGCTGCAGGGCCACTAGTAGCATTGCATTTACAGGCCCTGGTACAGGAGTGTCACTTTACTATGGAATTACAAGTGAATTTAATATTACAATTGAGTATAAGCCAATTTGATCATGTTTAGAAGAGAGAGCAAAAGAATGTTAGCACTTGTTAGCAGTGGTAAAGTGTGCAGAGGCCTAAGGCCAGCAAAAACGAAGGCAACAAAAGAGGAGGGTCGAAGGCAAGAGGTTAAGGGGCAAAATGAAGCCAAATATGCCAGGTCAAACAAAGAGATATAGTTGGATGGACACTATAACATCAGACGCAAACAACATCATTCACAAACATTTTGCCCCGTTGCAGTAGGATGCGCTTTGGGCTCCTGAATGAGGTTTGACAACTATTACAGCAAAATTTACAGCTATAAGTCCATGGCCAAAAGGGATGCTATGAATGGTTGATTCAAATAAGTGGCTACCATGTGTGGTTAAGATTTAGGGTAATCTGTAGAGGAGTTTCTTGTATGACAACATGAGCATCATCTCAGTTAAACACTTCCAAGTGGTACAGCCATTTCCCAACACTTCAAAATGCTTCTCTTTACCAGGCAAATTAAGTGGTGATCCACCCAATAAAATGGTTAATCAGATGAAACTGTTGGATATGTAATGGAGCAGAACTGTTGAAGCTGAAGCTGTAACTTACAACCACTGTAGCCTAAACCAGCAAGAGTTGAGCACCAAACACCACAATGGAACAGGATTACAATCTACGGTTGTGCGCCTACAGCATCAGGACCTAGGGCTGAAAACAGCCAATTGAAGAGAGGTGAGCCTCTAGACCAGTTAAGAATCAATTAAGAATCACTTTAATACAGCTAAATGTTAGGTGAGCTTTATGTAGTCCTTGCCTTGCACTTACAGTAGACTTGTCCATTACTCATCTTCATAGATTTTCATCATCAGTTCTTGACAATTCCTACACAATGCAGGCTCTTTGGCTTTGAAACAAGTCTGATTTCATAAAGACACATAGCCCACAGACGAATGCCTTGAATTCGGCAGGCCTTTACATTCACGGGCTAGTCAGCTTTCAAGAAAATGTGTCAGCTGTAAATTTCTCTAATGCTGCAAGGTATCTATCTGAATATCAGATCGGAGAGCCATCAAAAGATTTAAAGTGTGTTTCAACGATGACACCCTTGAAGTAGGTGAATTCCTTTGAAAAACCGCTGCATACAAAGGATGAGTATGCCTCCTATGAGGAGCCCAGCATTATTTCCAAAGGCATATTTGAATAAAGAAATCTACAGATTTTCAATTTCTTGTGAGTTGAGGCCAAAACATCTAATATTGAATGCAAAATTGTATTGCCAAACTTGGACGATGCACCCTACAGCATGTAAAATATGGCACAACAATGTTAGTCACACAGCATATGTTCTTCTATGGTCAGCTAGGTTGGTTTCTATACCGATGTATGTACAGATAAACCCACCTGTGACAAATGGTAGACCTTGCTGTAGATTTCTCAATGCATCAGTTCTACACATATAAATGACTTTGTTACCTATATATATCCTACACCACTGGGTGTGTAAGATGCCTAGGCAGCACACTCAAGTAATTAAACCTCTGAGGGACCACCACCTTCATCACCTGCATCCTCCCCCAAATGATGATTACAGTTGTGGCTAGTTTTTAAAATTCTGCTTCAATTTTGTGGCGTAAGGTGTTCATTTTGTCCAATGTTGTGTTCACTAATCCCTAATTGACCATTATTCCTGAGTAATTAAGAATCTTGAAGATCCACATAAATTGATAAATGACAATATACCCTGCTGTTGATGGATCGGGTCATCAGTAGAACTTTATTTTTATCAGTGTACTTAGCATTCGAATGAACAGTAAAAAAAATGCCATGAATTACATACATTAAACTGGGCTCAAATTACATAGGGTTAAAAACTGTTATTAGTATGCACATTCAAAATTTTATTTTCTTCAGCTCAGCTGATAATTACCACAATTTTTGGAGACTGCTTGATGAATTCCACCAGGGTTTCAGTGCACGAATGAAAAGAAGCAGCAAGTGGTGGCCATGTTTCAATACATGAAGAATAAAGTCAATAGTGGGAAAACCTTTAAGGTGCCTCCTTTTTGTGGTTCAAAAGACTTTATTTAATACAAGAATACATATTATTGTCGAAAAGTGAACAAGATAGCAGAGTAAATTCAGCTATAAACTCTATATAAATTACTAAAGTCTTTATAGATTTTGGGGGGGAACGGTGGGAGGGGATGGGGAAGGAAAATAAAAGAAGGTAGTGGAAAGGAGGGGAGTAAAAATTTTGAAAATTTCTAAATATAAAAAGGGAAATATGAAGAAAATATGTCCTTTACCATGACGATGTAAATAAGCATCACTACAATGAAACTTTAGGCACTACAACCATCTTTACAAATTTACAAGAAGGACAGAGAATAAAATATTCATGGTGGTTCAAAATGTTCTGAGAATGTAAAATCAGTGACATCTTAACATCGGCTTGTTTAAGAAATACAGTGAGGGGCAGCCATTACCTGAGGACATTAGGAGAGGAAGTACTGTGTATCATGTACATTGTATCCAACTTATGATGTGAACACACAAAGTCCCACCACACCTTATATGATATTTTAGCTGAGGATTTGTTGAAATGCGATTGATAATGGAATATCCAGTAACTTATCACTAGGAAATGCAGGAAGGACAGATGGGGACAATGTACCCAAAAATAAATAAAGCACATTAAAGGGGTGGTTTATCTTAAAAATATTCTGAATTTGAGACCATGTCCTACACCAAAAGGAAAGGGTATCAGGAGACTTAAATAACATATGTATGAAGTCTGCTTTAGGAAGGTCACAGGACCAGTACTTCAGAGAAATACCTGAGGAAAACCTGGTGCATTGGGTCGGGTATAATATAATCTATGATATATGAAAAGAAGTCATTGAGTAATGCTAGCTGATCTAGAAGTTTTATAAATTCGGGCCCACATTTTATTCCAAAAATCCACTTGCCAGCATACCCCAAAGTCCTCCTCCCATGCAAGTTCAATTTTGGATTTGGCTCAAATAGGGTCTGGTAACAAAAGACATTTATAGATTGCCTCTGCTTAAAGACTAGTTAAAAGAAACTCAGTAAATCCGGAGGAGACAGGGACTACGCTTGATGTAGATTTTTGAAGAGAAAGGTATTTATCAAGCAACATATTCATCAATGACAGAAATCGAGACTACTAGTTATCAAGGTCAGGGTAGTTCCTCATATACCAAGTGTTCACCAAGAGTTGAACCAGGTGGCTGTTACTCTTGTCATAGGAAGATCTGAAAAACATTTATAGGAGAAGGGTACCAGGAGTAAGTAAAAACAGTGGTGCTATCATGTGGTCACAAGTACCAGGCTAGCTACTAGCAAAATGTGGTCAACATGTATCATGCCTTGAGAGCCCAAGGATCGGGCGGCACTTCGCCGGGATCAAACCAACAGTCAGTTTGTGCCACTATCTGGGGCTACAGGTCTGTTTTCTAATAAGGGATACCCATCCTTTATTACAAAGGAGCACACACTGACTGTTTGATCCTTGGGTGATTTAGTAGAAGAAAAGGACAAAACCTCCTTAGAAGAGAAGGGTTTAACAAAAGTCCTTTCAAGCTCCAACCACAGAGGAGCGAGGGGTGAAGTTACAGTAGGGATCCAAAAAGCAGCTTGTGTCAGAGTATATGCTCTATGGCAACAGTAAAAATTAGGAAAATTAACCCCCCCAACAACTTTTGGCTGCGGCAAAACAGAAAGAGCTACATGCAATTTCTTTTTATGCCACAAGATAGAAAGAAAAAGACACAAAATTGATGGACGGAATGAAGAAGAAATCAAAACATTCACCGACAGTCAAGAGATCTGGGTTAAATCCATCATTGTTTTGCTCTCCATGCCACCCCAGTTTAGATCTGGCCATATGCAAATCAGTCTTGACCCTGTGCCTCATGGGAACAGTCCAGCCCGAACTGCCAAGCCAGGCCCTACCTGGACTGGAAACAAGCATCCTAGGACCGGTTTCAGGGTTTCACCCCTCTTCAGCCAGGATAGCTTGATTCCAGTGAAACAGTGAGCCCGGGACCCACGTCTTGGCATACCCGGCGCATTTAGGGGGAGAAAGCAAAAGACACACAATTGATGGACGGAATGCAGAACAAATCAAAACATTCAAACCCAATCAAGAGATCTGGGTTAAATCCATCATTCTTATGCTCACCATGCCACCCCAGTTTATACCTGGCCATGTGCAAATCAGTCTTGACCCTTTGCCTCATGGGAACAGTCCAGCCCGAACTGCCAAGCTAGGTCAATTCTGGACCGAAACAAGCATCCTAGGACCGGTTTCGAGGTTTCACCCCTCATCAGCCAGGATAGCTTGATTCCAGAGGTAGAAAGAAAGAAGCATTGTGCTAAACTTCTCAAAAGAAAATAAGACATAACAAGATAGGGGAAACCATCATCTTGATCGCATCTAAGCTACCCCACCCAGAAAGAAATAAGGGATTCCAAGAATAAATAAAGAAGATTTCCAACATTTGCATAAGGTCTTTAAAATTAATCCTATTCATCTCCGTGAACGAATTTGTGACCCATATACCTAAATATTTAATTCTGGCAGAAGCTAACCATTGAAAGCCAGTCATATGATAAGGATGGCTGAAAATGAATTTATTGAGGGGAAGAATTTTCGTTTTATCCTTATTTACTTTGTAACCTTATACCTCAGAGAAAAGAGATAGCTCAATCAAAAAGGAAGGCAAAGAACTTTCTGGAGATGAAATCAACAAAAGAATATCATCTGCGTAAGCAGCTAATTTCAAGTGATGATCCCCACAGGGAGCTCAAGAAAAGGTTCCAGTGTCAGTAAAAACAATAAGGGGGAAAGAGGACAACCCTGTCTTAATCCTGTGTAAAGAGAGAAATATGAAGAGAGTTTACCATTAACCAGAAGAGAGGCTATAGGAGAGTGATACAAAAGGGAAACAAAAGCAATACATTTCGGACCAAAACTGTGGAAAGCCAAGGATTTAAGCATAAATTTCAAACTGATCCTATCAAAGGCCTTTTCTGCATCTATTGTTATGGCCGCAAGCAAGGATTTAAACAAAGGGGCCTTGCTGAGAACATTACACAATAAACAAGCATTATCAGAAAAAATCTAACCTTAATAAATCCTGATTGTTCTTTTCCAATAAGGTATGGGAGAAAAGACTAACCGAAGAGCAAGCAACTTAGCAAAGATCTTATTATCCACATTTAATAATGAGATGGGTCAATAATTTTTACCTGGGGGTAAGGTGTCTCCTTTGACACAAAATGTATCATACAAGAACCCAACATAGTTAACATGCACTCCTCGATTCCTTCAGAGCAAGATTCCCTGCAAGATGAAGTCAAAAAAAGTCCATCCTGTTCAAACACTTGAAAAAGGCAGCCCCATTTAACATAATCAAACGCTATTTCAGTGTTGAGGGAGAGCACCATCTCCTCACCAGAGTAATCCCTCAACAGCCTCAGCAGTTGTAGAATGGTTGTGAATGCTAGTCCTAGGCAAGTGTCCTAGAACAAATGTAGCCTGAGAGTCATGCATTAAGTGTTAGTCTGTGAAGTATATCAAACCTGAATCTTGGTTTAGCTCTTAACGTCAGCATTAATGCCAGATATTGGGCAACAGCTGCTGCAAAAAACATGAGCCTTCTTGGATTTAGAACTGAGTGAGATCATAGCTTTATTTAATTTGGGGCAGGACTATCTGTCTTTTGAAAACTGATGAAGAGTTTTCATACCCACAAGAAAAATCTACCCAGTCAATCTTATACATAGCAATGAGTGCCCCTTGGTGTTTTCTCAGAGGCCATCTCTTTAATAACTCTAGCTCTTTCCTCTTCCATAATGCCTCCTTCAAGACTGTCTCAAATCTATGGGCAGTCATGACAATTTCATTGGTTCTATAAGTTGAGCCTCAATTTCATCTGTATCTGCCTTTTCAGAGTGATATAGATGACTGAAAAGTTTGAAAAACATTTTTGTGATATCTAGTTGGGGTGCATGTTATTTTCCAGGGTTGGATGCTTATCTCTAATCCAGATCTGAATCTCCCTCTGTCAAATGTATGGGCAACTCTTTCTGGAAGCCACAATCTACCACACACTGGAATATGTGGTTGGCAAGTGCCCTCACAAAGCTGCCACCTTCTCTGGAGAAAAAAGTCAAAGGCATAAAAAACATCCTTGCTGACGAAGTCATCAAAAGGTTAGAAAAAAGCCAGAAGTCAAGAATCCTGGTATAGAAGCAAATCAATCAATTCAATTTCAATTTCAACTTTATTCGATCATTCTTAGGCATGATCATAAAAGTACAGAAATAACAATAAATTTAAAAGGTAAAACAACTCTCATAGATAAAATATGGTAACCATTTAATCAGGATTCTTATAGGAAGAAGTTAAAAATCTTACAAAGATTCAGTTTATAATTACTAGCAAATCAATCAAAAAGCTGTATTCAATTATTTAGCGCATTTCAACAATAAAAGTTAGTTCAAAACACAATAACAAATATAATTTAAAATCTGGTCTGGATTTAAAAAACTATGATGTCTGAAAGTGTACACCACACTTTAAAGAACAACCAACACAGTTACAGACAGTTGGAATACACAGCATTCTTAAAAATATAAAACACTGGCTTACATTTAAGAAAATGTGTATGTTAGACCTGTCAGCTTTACGTTGGTCTTCCCCTTAACATTTTGCTGTCTTCCCTGTTTTGCTGAATTCATTTATGATGCCCTTAGGACTCTGTGCATTTTACCACTACTAACCAGTGCTAAAGTGCCTCTAATCACTCCCTTAAACATGGTAAAATTGGATTACACATGATTAGCATAAATAATGTACTTATAACGTTCCTAGAAATATGGTATAGCATATACCCAGGGACAGAGAGGAGTGGCCAGCAAAGGTGGCTGACTAGACACCTTTACTGTTAGTTCACAATCCAGTGCCCATTAACCCTGGGATCTCTTGCATTGAAACACACTCCCCATGCCCCGAAACCTGTGTGGAGGAGCTCCCCCCTATGTCCGACCTAACGGTGGCCCTGAGAGACACTCAGGGGGCCTGAACGGTGACTGTGGCGTGAGTTGGTGCCCGTACGGCCTTAGCGGGACCATGTGGTGGTCCCTCGAGTGTCGACATATGAATGTCTGGAAATGTGTGTGACGTGTTTGCCTGATTTGCTGAAGCCCCCACCTCTCCTGGATGCCTGAGAGGAGTGCTGCTGACCACATGCAACTCCGAGCTGAGATTTCTGCCCGCCCGGCACACGCAAACTGAAAATAATACAGTCTGTCAGCTGTGGCGCCTAAGGGTGCCTGGGGCAGCATTAAGAGCGCTGCCTGCTGAGAGATGCTATGGGATTTACCATCGCTGGGGGATTGATTGGGAGGAAAATCCTTCCTACAACTTGCTGTGGAGAAGATCGAGCCAGAATTGCCACATCTGCTGGGCGGCCTGATTCTGTGGACCCTTAAAAATCCAGTGGGTGCGAAGGTCTGAGGCTATTCCTGAGGCCTACCCTGCGACCACAGTTCCAGGTGAAGAGGGAGTAAAAAGGAGAAAAGGGAAGAAAAAATAAAGAAAAAGAGGTGAGTAGTGGGGACTGCCCCTGGCAGAGACTATAATAAACAAGATGGCGACAGTCCCCTTCTAATCCCCCAATCATGAGTGAAATACAGGCCCGGGTGCCTGCGGTGGCCCCAGCCTCTTGCTTTCAAGACTGCGCTGCCTGACTGTGACAGCAACTCTGAGGCACCGCAAGGGACCTGGCCATTAAGAGCCTTGTGTGGTGGCCTGGTGCCCCCAGTTGCAACTGAGTAACGGGACTGCCCCTCAGAACCTCTTATTCCAATAAGGGGCATAGAATCTTCCTGGGACGGTTGCAATACATGAACTACCAGGGTGACCAACACAAGGTATGGCAGGATTGACTGAAAGACTTCTTCTAGGTGCCTGACATTATATCCAGAGACTTGGTGTGACAGAAATTTAACAGGCTTGCCATTGATGAATGGGACGATCACCTGGGGGTGCTGATTGCAAATGAGACTCCCTTTGCCCTGTTAATATTGGGGAAAGATAAAGGGGTGAGGCTAGTAAAGTCCACCAGAATTGACCACTATGCCTTCCTTATCCCAAAGGCGACACCAGTACGCCAGGCTGATGAACAATCCACCAGCATGCCAATCCAGGATCCCATGGCTGTGAGCTCTTGACAGCGATCCAGGGTACTCGGGTCACACTCAAGGGGAAGATGGACTCCATGGCTATTGAAATAAACCACATGCGCGTTGACCTTCATAAGGCAGCCAACCAGACCACAGTGGTGGAAGATGATGTGGAAGCACTTAAAAAAGAGGGCAAATCGCTGAGAGCAGAGGTTGAGGGGCTCCAATGCAGTGCCACACGTGCAGAGGAATGCCTGGATGACACAGAGGGTCACTAAATCCAAATGGTCGCACACTGCTGACCTACCTGCGTGTTACCCCAAAGAACTGTGGTCCCTGTAGTCAGCGTCGGCGGATACACCTATGCTCGTGTCGTGAGTGCAAGTGTGAATAGCATTAGCCATCCCTGGACACGTGTTTCGAGGTAGTTGCCTCTCGTCAGCAGGGAGTAGGAAAGAGTGCAGGGTTGCTGTGTAGGCTGCTAAAATCATTATCAGGTAAAGTACCTCTCGTAGCAACGCAGGTGCGTAACCTGAGCCCGTCGACTCCCCGGCTCAAAGAGCCACTAAATAACTAAATCCAAATGGTCGCACACTGCTGACCTACCTGCGTGTTACCCCAAAGAACTGTGGTCCCTGTAGTCAGCTTCGGCGGATACACCTATGCTCGTGTCGTGAGTGCAAGTGTGAATAGCGTTAGCCATCCCTGGACACGTGTTTCGAGGTAGTTGCCTCTCGTCAGCAGGGAGTAGGAAAGAGTGAGGGTTGCTGTGTAGGCTGCTAAAATCATTATCAGGTAAAGTACCTCTCGTAGCAACGCAGGTGCGTAACCTGAGCCCGTCGACTCCCCGGCTCAAAGAGCCACTAAATAACTAAATCCAAATGGTCGCACACTGCTGACCTACCTGCGTGTTACCCCAAAGAACTGTGGTCCCTGTAGTCAGCGTCGGCGGATACACCTATGCTCGTGTCGTGAGTGCAAGTGTGAATAGCGTTAGCCATCCCTGGACACGTGTTTCGAGGTAGTTGCCTCTCGTCAGCAGGGAGTAGGAAAGAGTGCAGGGTTGCTGTGTAGGCTGCTAAAATCATTATCAGGTAAAGTACCTCTCGTATCAACGCAGGTGCGTAACCTGAGCCCGTCGACTCCCCGGCTCAAAGAGCCACTAAATAACTAAATCCAAATGGTCGCACACTGCTGACCTACCTGCGTGTTACCCCAAAGAACTGTGGTCCCTGTAGTCAGCGTCGGCGGATACACCTATGCTCGTGTCGTTAGTGCAAGTGTGAATAGCGTTAGCCATCCCTGGACACGTGTTTCGAGGTAGTTGCCTCTCGTCAGCAGGGAGTAGGAAAGAGTGCAGGGTTGCTGTGTAGGCTGCTAAAATCATTATCAGGTAAAGTACCTCTCGTAGCAACGCAGGTGCGTAACCTGAGCCCGTCGACTCCCCAGCTCAAAGAGCCACTAAATAACTAAATCCAAATGGTCGCACACTGCTGACCTACCTGCGTGTTACCCCAAAGAACTGTGGTCCCTGTAGTCAGCATCGGCGGATACACCTATGCTCGTGTCGTGAGTGCAAGTGTGAATAGCGTTAGCCATCCCTGGACACGTGTTTCGAGGTAGTTGCCTCTCGTCAGCAGGGAGTAGGAAAGAGTGCAGGGTTGCTGTGTAGGCTGCTAAAATCATTATCAGGTAAAGTACCTCTCGTAGCAATGCAGGTGCGTAACCTGAGCCCGTCGACTCCCCGGCTCAAAGAGCCACTAAATAACTAAATCCAAATGGTCACACACTGCTGACCTACCTGCGTGTTACCCCAAAGAACTGTGGTCCCTGTAGTCAGCGTTGGCGGATACACCTATGCTCGTGTCGTGAGTGCAAGTGTGAATAGCGTTAGCCATCCCTGGACACGTGTTTCGAGGTAGTTGCCTCTCGTCAGCAGGGAGTAGGAAAGAGTGCAGGGTTGCTGTGTAGGCTGCTAAAATCATTATCAGGTAAAGTACCTCTCGTAGCAACGCAGGTGCGTAACCTGAGCCCGTCGACTCCCCGGCTCAAAGAGCCACTAAATAACTAAATCCAAATGGTCGCACACTGCTGACCTACCTGCGTGTTACCCCAAAGAACTGTGGTCCCTGTAGTCAGCGTCGGCGGATAAACCTATGCTCGTGTCGTGAGTGCAAGTGTGAATAGCGTTAGCCATTCCTGGACACGTGTTTCGAGGTAGTTGCCTCTCGTCAGCAGGGAGTAGGAAAGAGTGCAGGGTTGCTGTGTAGGCTGCTAAAATCATTATCAGGTAAAGTACCTCTCGTAGCAACGCAGGTGCGTAACCTGAGCCCGTCGACTCCCCGGCTCAAAGAGCCACTAAATAACTAAATCCAAATGGTCACACACTGCTGACCTACCTGCGTGTTACCCCAAAGAACTGTGGTCCCTGTAGTCAGCGTCGGCGGATACACCTATGCTCGTGTCGTGAGTGCAAGTGTGAATAGCGTTAGCCATCCCTGTACTTTACCTGAGAATATTTTTTGGCAGCCTACGCAGCAACCCCACACACATACCTACTCCCTGCTGACGAGAGGCAACTACCTCGAAACCCGTGTCCAGGAATGGCTAACGCGACACTCATTTTCATTTTAAACTTTTGGCATAGGCGTACCCGCCGACGCTACTTCATGGACCACAATTCTTTGGGGCAACACGCTGATAGGACTAGCAGAGTGCGGCCAATCGGATTTTTGACACAGAGGGTCAGTCATGATGCAATACCTTATGCCTGGTAGGATTACTGGAAAGGGCAGAGGGCCCCTCAGTGGAGATCTTTCAGGAGCAATGAATCACCAAGACTCTCCAGCCCCCACAGCTGTCGAATTTCTTTACTGTGGAGAGGGTCAACAGAACGCTTGCCCCAATGCTGTGCCCAGGGGTGCCTCCACTAGTTCTGATTGCTTGCCTTTTCAACTACCGGGACAGCGACACCATCCAAGCTAACAGAGTATTAAGCACTGGTTAATTCTGTGACTTTTAGTGTTCACCTTGACAAGGATCGAGGCTGATGCTTGAGTAGGGCATCACCCCCCTCAGCCAACAACCAAGTTTCTCACGCCATGTTTTTAACAAGGGTGTAAAATATTGACATGTAAAGTTTTTTAAAACCTGTGAAAAAAGACAAAGTGCATTAGTGTGCATACAGAAAGTTTAACACAGTGGCATATGGGTATTGTTGATGAGTCGTATTGCCCCAGTGGGAATTAAAGCTAACTCCTAATGCTTCCAAGACGAAATCTAGTTAATAAGAATCTTTCCCAGGGGCTTTTAACCAATGATGAAATGGGCTCCCGCTCCAGAGTAGTTTGCATGATAACATAATCTCATAGCATTGGTTTCTTCATTTTTTCCACCTATCTACTTGCGCTCATGAATGCCCTATAAAGATTTTCAACCCTTAACATTTCCATGTTATTAATCAACAGGGTAATATAAACAATGCAAATGTAATCATATGTGAGGCTATCCTCCTTATATCACTGTTAAAGGTACCTTGATTGCTACCCCTGGCAAAAAACCATAAGAGCATTGGGGTCTGTTTGAGCTGATCGTCCACATAACTGAGGTCTTGTTCACTTTAGGCATATCCTTTCCTGTGGTAACACAGAAAGCATTGAGACCACTGATGTTCAAAAGGAACTGGATTGGTGCCGACTCATAACCCTAACATACACCCTGTTGCAGGTCGAAAGAAATCATACATTCCCCTCAATTTCATATGTTACTGATGCCGTGACCTCAGAATGTAGAGCTCATAGAAATTCCAAGTCCCGGTCCTCATCCATTTCAAGCAGTAGTACCCAAAGCCTTGAGTGGTTAACCCAGAAAAAGGTGCTGCTGAGATCCATAAAGGCAAGGTATCATGACCCCTTCATGGCAACAGTCTATTTATTCAGAAGCAGATGTAGATTTAGACACTGTTCCTGCATATCAAGCCCTTCCTTAAAACAGTATTGGACGGCTGATAATACCTTCGATTCATCTATATAAGTAGTACAATGCATCCAACAACTTTAACAAAGAAATCTAATAGCAAGATGGGCCCATAGCAGCGGGAGTATTACTCGTCTCAGGCATGATAACTGCTGTTTGGCAGGAGGTTGGTAAGTTGCAGCTTACCGCAGAGTTCAGGGTGATGGTGTTTAGAGGGGTCCAGAAATCAATGTTGGCTTTATAGAGGTCCATATGACCCAGTCAGGACTGGGAGCTTTGTTTGGTGGGCTTTGGTTGATAGCTGTCACAACCTTGTGGAGCCCAAACTGAACATTCAGAGGATATTGGGGCATGAGCTTGAGCAAGAGTTACTCCTTTCTAGGCCAAAGCAATAGATATTTTTTAAGTGTTCCACCTAGGTTTCAGTAATAATGTTAGTCCTTAATCCATCGTTCAGGCCAGTAGTAACATTAGTCAAGTTTACTGCCTTCCAGAAGCCCCAGGTATCTTTGGATACATGTGCACTAACTAAATTATCCCAGTTTCCTCCCTTATAGATAGTGTCCTTTACTTAATAGCTAATTTGCATTCAGTCCTGCAATTGGCATTATCTGCCCTTAATGTGGAAAACACCATTTAGTGCTGTCCTTAGTAGTCTATCCTCCCTACAAACCCCAATAAACTTGAGAAGACTTAGTACAATTAATGGGGTTTAAAAGTGATTTTCTAATATTATGACCCAAAGTAACAAATGCATCAATGACTAAAGGGATATTTCAATTAATAAATGAAAGCTTATCAAAGTTAGGTTTTCTTTACCAGTCATACAAAATAAGGATTTCATGTTGACTCACCACCAACTAAGTCTTAGTCCGTTATCTTTCAATTTAAGACTGCTCAAACCCTTATTAGGCATCGAGGTTTTGTTAAGATGCACACCAATAAATAAATCATTCCGACTGTAATTGATATAGCTAACTTCTATGGTTCCTCTGACTGAACATAGGTATGCATGGACCTTGAAATATATACATAGTCAATGACAGTTCCTTGCTCCCACCCAGTGGGGTAGCAATTTGCTTATCAAGACTCTCCAAATTTCAACAAAGTTGCATGAATCAAAATTAAATAAATATGTGAGAAGTTAGCCAACCTATGGTAGACTGACGTGGCACAATCAACCCAGGCTCAAAGAGGTCAAAAAAGATACCGCTAGCTCCTAGCTTTGATTTAAAATCACCTTCAAGAATTACATAAAAACTTTTCGCGATAGAATAAAACCTAAATGTCTTCAAAATGCTATAATTCCTTTCACATGAATTTGCAGCATTATGGAAATTATGAAACAAAAAAATAGTTTGAAAGACTCTGAAGATTTCGATCCCAGAATAAGCAACTGTAGGGATTTCCCTTTTGGGCAGAGCTCTGTTTCCCAGCAGAATCCCTGCAACGAAATTGGCACCTGTACATCTTAAACTCCATGGACTCCCGAAAAAGAATTTCAAGACTACCCTGGTCCTTCCCGAAGGGGAAGAGATTACTGGTGCACAGTAGCTAGGGAATTCACCCCATATATCATCCCCATTAGCCTACGTTTCCTGAAACATAAGAATGTCACAGTCCTTCACGTAAGTTCTCCAGTCCTCACTGGTTGTCTTGGAGGATATTCAGGAGATATTCCAACAGGTCAGATTACTGCATCTCGTTTGACTGCTGATCTCGGGTGACTGTTAAGAGGGTGCAGCTATATTTGAAGTATCTGAGCAGGAATGCCCATAAGAGCACAGCACCATCCCTACCTTGTCAGCCTAAATTCCTCGAATCAGAGAGTGGAGAAAAACGGTCATAGATTGGACACAGACACCTACTTGTTGGAGAAAATTAATTTCTGAACTTGATACTGTGTTGTAGGCCCATGCTACAAATGTTAATAAAAAAAACAAGGTAGCAGGTTAATGCGTTCTTTGTTGAACAAACCAATGATGGTTTAAGAGAGAAGGTTGCAAGCCAAGGCTGGATGTTTGCAGGTAATAACCATACAGTCCCCTCTAAAGGCTTTACGAGAGGGCACTATACTCGTCTTACAAACAAAATATTCTCAGCAATAATTAAAGTAGTATATTTTTTAAGATAAAAAATTAGTTGCTCTGTGAGGATGCCGATCATGTGTGCCTGGCCTGGGGGCCTGAGAGTATGTGTAATCTCACAGCTGTCTGCATTGGGCTTATCATATTCACCAGGATTGGATCACAAAAGAAGAGGTGGATAAGTAAAAGCTTCAATGTGGGCGATTGCAATATGCATGGGTGACGTAACTGGGAATCGAAGGTGTGTATTTTCCCAGTACCACACTGGTAGCTCAAAGGAAACTGTTAATTTTTTCCAGAGAGCACATACATTCCACCAAGAGACTCACAGAAGACTCAATCCTTTCATAACAGGTTAGGGCCTCAACCTTTCCCTGTGAGCTCACCTCATCACCAGCCTGAACTGGTTGTGGGTCCAGAAGATAATTATCCTTATATTCAGGATGGGCCACAAGTTGCTTGGCTCTTCTGTTTGATTTTACTATTGGGTTAACATCACTACAATGCAAACACTCAAGGGTTACCGTACCATATTCAGGCAACGTTGTTAAAGCTGAGACTGTCTCTAGTGGCTTATGGTTGCCTCCTTTTACAGGAGGAATTAATATAGGGTGATTAAAGTCCAGTGAAAGGCTCCTCTCTACCAGGACAATTTCCTTAGAGATGATCCCTACAGCCTGTGCTAAGAAAGAATCCAAGTTGGCATTTTTGAGGGTGATGTCTGATTTAGAGCAAGTGATTTTCCTCTTGCCCACATTGTGATATAAGATATCCAGAAAAAACTATTGAGGGTGGGTGAGAGTAACCAAAGGCCAGCCTCCTGCCCGCCTCCTCGTGCACCAACAGGGTCCTGGGACCTAGAGTACTTTGCACAGACTCCGGCTGCACAGTTCACGTGTCCCAAAAGCAAAGAGTCAGGATCAGCAATTGCGAGGAAACAAGCAAAGGAACACGGCTTTGTTGCAATATAACATTCAAGCAGCCTGAGGCCTTTAAATAGTAAAATTACAGGAAAAGGAAATTACATTAAAGACCACATGTCAGAAAAAGTCCTGGGGTAATCAGGAAGAATCCCAGAGAGGAGCGCCCATGATGGTATGGGAAAAGAAAAGAGAATGAAAACCTGAAGTGAACTAGCTGTGGTGTTACCTTAAACTGCAGCTGTAAACACTCAGGCAGTTGATTGCCATTTTGGATGTGAAGAGAGAAGGAGCAGCAACCAGGATCATGAGAGGAAGAAGGCCTAGGGGAGAGATTCTCCCAGCTTAGCACTGTGTGCTTCGTAAGAATCTTCTGAGCCTCGAAAACCACAGGATCCCACAAAGGCATCCAGGTGGCCGAAAAGCCATAGACAACTGTTATCAGCATTGGTCATCAAGTAAGGCTGAAATTGCTGACATAATTTCACACGGACTTACAGGAGAAGGAAGTAGACTCTTGCCTTATCTCCATGCTCATAGATTTTCCATTTTATTCTAGTCAAAGCATTATTTGCTTTCAAAGTAAACTGTGCATTGTAATTGAATTATACTGATTCAAGGTTCAGGTTAGTTAATGAGTGCCTGGTGTATTCAGGTTGGAGGAAGGGCCATCCTGGGCTCATGTACAAGCTCCAAAAAGCCATAAGTGAAGCTATTGCAGGTTCTTTCCTGGATGGCATTCATCTGCTGCCAGAGAGCGCAGAGCCAACTGCTGGAAGAAGCCAAGTGTGCATCACCTTAAGCACAAGGGGAGACTAAGCAGGGCTACACATGGGGAATCGCCATTCTTCCTGCCTATGCACATGATGACGATGCGGTGTACGCTACCCTACAAAGAGGGGCAGTCACAAACTTCAAACTCCGACTAATCAAAGCAGTTTGTGGTGCAAAGCGATTTTTTTCTGCTGTCTTGTTGCCACAGAGAATGGGCCCAATACATCAATAACACAAAAACTATGCTATCCTTGTGGTCCCTTCTTGAGCAGGTGAGGGCCCTGACTACAAATCAGTAGCAACTCAGCCATTAACTGTAGTAAAGAGCATGTATGGCAGGTAAAAACAGTCATTTTCCTCACGACCAAGCTGCGCCTCCTCACCTCTATTTCCATTTTGTAGAATAAAAGAAAGTCTTTGCAAAGTTGTTGGTTTGCAGTCACAGAGGTGTTCAAGGTATCTAGATTGGTACATTCCTGGAAGTGGTCAATGTCTTTTTTGACTGGTTGGGCGCTCTGTGGTACCAGTGAAATAACGCATCCCTTTTTCTCTATCTTCACTACCTTGTCATAGACAACTATGTGCTCTGGGATCGTTTGGTCACCTGGGTTTTGAGTGCTCCAATAAGGTTCATCAATCCAAGCTAGTGGTTTATGAAGATTTATAGAAAATATTCGACACCGCCGAACCATACTCAGCAATTTGATTTCCCTACATGTTTACATTTTCTGAATGGGATTGGGCATTTTAGGGACAACCTGCAGTGCTGTTGCTCATGCTTCACATCAGAAACACAAGTACAGAGCGATCTGAGAGTAACTGAGATGGCACATTCTGCAGAGATGCTTTTGTAAAATATATGAACATGAGATACAATGGCCTCTTAGGACTTTGTCAAAGCCCAGAACATTGAAAGAGCAATATTGGCCAAGAATAGAGTTATCGTAAAAGCCTATCTACCACTACAGACCACGCTTTGACTTGAACCGTACCTTATGTACAACATGTCTCATTAACATTGGTTTCTTTTGACCCATTTTTGGTTTAAATTTCATACATCATTTTTTAACAGCTCCTCCTGGCAGCTCCTAGGGTTTTACAGCCAGCCCATGCAGCTGCAATAATCATTCAGTCCAGGACACACTGCACTTTATTATGTTTTGCACTTTCTACAAAAGCCTACGAAGGTCTTTTATTTTACTGCTATTTACAGACAAGCACATTACCCATGTCCATCCTGCACTAATCTATTTAATGTTATTATCGGATGAGTTCATATGTTTTAACATGGCTCTCTTTTTATCTGGTCCTGTTCATGTGAGAAAAGCACTATTTGAATATTGATGTGAAGATAATAATTTTTCAGGCAGCTGCGGATATAGATTCAACCTGTGTTTTATCTGTGAATATTTTTAGTTGAATTTTAATTTATTATTTTATAGTTCTTATGCAAGAAACCTAATAAAAACTGATGATTGATTGATTGATTCTCTCTATACATTCTTCACAGTATGTCATGGCTTCAGGGCAGTTGAAGAATTGCAGTGTGCCAATGCTTAATTTGACCCGGTTGTATCCCATAGCTCAGCATGGGCACTTAATCCTCAACACCGTTTTTTTTCCATGAGCACCAGTTAAGGACACATTAATTTATGGTAGGCACGAGGAGGTTAGGTGATTTGCTCAGTATCACAGGATGTTGAGCCGAAGCTGAGGCTCGTACCTAGTTCCCTCCCCAGCTCTGAAGCCGACAGCACTGGCCATTACGCCACATCCTCTCCCCACTTTCATAGTTAGTAGTTGGTTCTGTTTTAGGCGGCGCTAACAGGAGAAATGGGCTGGTGCAAGCTGTTTCCAGGCAAGAGCACTGGCACTTATTTTTTTTTTTACAAATTAAACACTGCAGTGTGTACGGTAACAACACTATTTGAGAAGCGCTATGTGTGATTAATGATACCCCTTTTTTGCCAACAGAAAAAGAGGAGCAAAGCATTATGTTTCATACCAGACCTATAATAAACAAAACTGTTTTTATATGTGCGTTTGTCAACAGCACAAATAGAAGAACAGCAAGGTAGGTAATTCCAGCTGTGACAAATCCATTATCCCGCAGGCACCACCTCTATTAGTTTTCATTTTTAAGAATGCTTTTTGACTTTAAAACAGGAGGTCCCTGCTGAGGAGATCTTTCATGCATTCACCTCGGTTTTATGTGTTTATTGATACTGTTGCGATGAGTTCGTGGTTGCATACTGAAACAAAGTTACAGAGTTTAACTAGTACACTTTCAGCAGCGTGCACTATTGATTTCCTCCCACTTGTTTTTCTTTCTGGTACATTGGGCTATAAGAAACAATGGTGCTGATTCCCAAGCAGGTGCTTCTAGATATTTTTGCTACTTAGAATCAGGGTAGGACTGAAACAGAAATTAGGGCAAGGCACAAAAACAAATGTGGCACCCGTTAGTAAATCAGATAGCTAAAAAAAGTGGCCCACATTTGCAAATCAGGGCAGTTTTGACCTAGCAAAGACACGCTGTACAGGTTTTTTGTAATCTGAAGGAGAATGACAATGCATCTGTGCTTGCTGCAGGCGAGGTTTGTGGCAATGTCAGGGAAATCAACTGTAAAAACTGACCCCCCAGACCATAAAACAGACCTGCAAAGAGCCATAAAAATATGTCATACACTGACCAGTCAGACTAGCCTTTCTGGGAATGCCAGATTACCCTATAGGTCAATGCGATCTGGCTTGGAATCATAGTTTGATGAATGATGGATGCGTGCATTAGCAATAAGTAGTTTGAAGGGGTTCTACGCATGCCGGTGTTACCTTTCGGATTAGACTTTCCTATGCGCCTTTTGGGAGAAGCCATTCTTACACTCACCATTTTGCCCTACCTGCATGTAGACAGGTCCTAATTTCCCCATTTGGACAGTGTACGGTCAGAGGGGGCAGCTAACTAGCTTCAACAGGACCAATCCAGTAGCTTTCAGCCCCATGTTCTCGAGTAGTTAGGGATATCAAAATCCGTGCTGACAGTACTTCATTTGTAAAAAAACAAGTGCCAGGGCTCTCGTCAGGAGGCCACTAGAGCTTGCACCACACATTGCCTCTGCCATGCCGCCAATGGTAATAACAACACAACTACTAACCACCACACTCCTACATGTTTGACAATTTGGACTATTTCAGGCCCCAAATGCTATAAGAATGTCTTGGGAAACAGGTGATAGTCATTATTAATGTATACTGAATTAATAATTGACTGTTGTTGTGGTCATGTCAGACAGCACCACCTTGTGGCAGACTACCACAAGCTTCAGTGTTGATAATTAAGTGCCTGTGCGGAGCAATGGAAACCACCGGCTCAAATTAAGCACTGAGCGCTGGGCAAAGTAAACTATGTCACGGAAATGTGCTTAACTTCCAAATATCTGTAATTTACACAATTGTATATTATTTTTGGTGCACTTCCGAGGCGCATTCACACAGAAAATATCTCAACGAGAGTTATTTTCTACCGAAAACAGTAATCTGCATGTATCTCATAAGGTTCTTCTTTTTTTTTTAGTACCTAAAGTGTGCATTTGCATGAACAGCCACGAGGGAAACCAGCAAACCACATTTCCCTTGAAAAGTATAGGTTCTCAACATTTTTATGCCATTCTGCAAAAGTTTGGAAAACAAATCAAATAAGTGAATATGCACATCACCTCAAAATCCTTTCTCATGACTGATACAGTGTCAGTTCTGGCTGCTTCCATTTTCACATGTGATCAATGGACTGCTTGTGTCCTTTTTATTCTAAGTGTGACATCTGAAGTGGTGAATTCAGATTTATCTGGAGACTCTCCCAGTTGATGGACAGATTGACCTCTGTCCACCAGCACAAGAAAGTTACAAAATACCACTCATGACAGATATTTAGAGCTGGCCTAGAGACTGCTTTAGCTTTCTTGACAGCTTCAGATTTTGCTAAAAATACATATATAGAGGGTCTAGCCAGCAGACCCCTCCATCATTTGATCTGTTCGACTGACATCCACTTTTTGCTTTGCCAAACAAAACATAGCACAGGGCAGTAAGTCAGCCAACTTCATCTTTATCTTGCAATGTAAGTGAGCATTTTGTATGATTGCATGTGCGCACACACCTGAAAATGAGGTCAATTTTTCCTCACCTTTCTCTGCAAACCATTGACTGCCAATGCTGGATCGCAGCTTTTTCACTTTTTTAATGTTCTGAATTTTGATTTGTATTGCATATTACAAACAGTTACGTGCCTCTGGGCAGACCGATACGCCTTACCAATGCCTGTTAGACTTCTCAAATACCTGCATTTCTGAACTCCTTCAATGTGAAGTTGATGGGACCTCTGAGGCCATGATGTGAGGTGACAAAGGTCAAAACGTGTCCAGTAGACATTTTGTGATACTATACAGCTGTGTGGGTTGAGAAGGTTCAATCGCAAAATTGACAACACAAGTTTGATTTAGCCACAAAGCAACATCTGAAAACTTTATCTTAAGTAATAGGTCAAAAGACAACAAGATAGCCTTATTTGTGAAAAGCACTTTAGGAATATATAGGTTCATCATCAGCACTAAAATGAGGCAATTATCAGAGTGAAATATTTTTGCTGCTATGGGACTCTCTGCACACAGTGCTGGAAGCTGTAGGACTAGTGGGAGTTGTCATAAAATGGGTTACACTGATGTATGCTCCTCCCACCACGGGTGTAAGAACTGGTGAGACAGTATCAAATTCCGCTGCGGTAGAGCGGAGATGCAACGAGTATGCCCTCTTTCCTCACTCCCCTTTGCCCTTTCAGAATTGCAAGTAGCAAGTCTGATCAGGAAGCGAGAGCAGCTCAATGGCATAATTATAAGGGATATCACATATCACTATGTGCAGAATGATATTGTTCAATAGTGATGCCTAATGAGCTATGAAGAGACAAACAATTTGGAGCACTAGCCGCCTTAAAGGTGAACCATAATAAATCCAGTAAACTGTGACATGGAGCAAGATGAGCTCCCTAGAATGGAGAGTGGAAAGTAATGGGAACCAAATACCATTCGATATTTGGGAACCCAATTATACTACACCGAAAGAGATCTAATAGATCGAAACATAAAAACAGCAATGACCACAATGAGAGAATCAGTGGTCTTCTGGATGATGCTGCCCCTTGCGATTGCTGGCAGAGTAGCACTTGCTAAAATGTTGGCAATGCCTCATTTACTTCATTATTTGACACTACTCATCAGAATCCGAAAGGATACCTTTCAAGAAACTACTCATTCATTCATTCATTCATTAAGACTTTATTCGGTTATAAAACAATGATAACCATAAAAGTACATAAAAAGACATATTATATCACAATTCATAATCCAAAATTCAAATTTCAAGTTTAAGCAATTCATACTTCAGATAATTTCAAGTCAATAGTGGTAGAATAAAATGAGTGTTAAAAGGCACATGGGCTCTAAAATACATTTAAAACAGTATCGATTTTCTTAAATGGAAAACATTTCTTAGAAATACAGAAACCGAGGCAACAGTGAATATATCCTCAAGTTTTCGTATAACCAAGAAGGCAGGTCGGCATTGTCTAAGATTTAAATATTTAATGATTGGCTTAATCCACCTTTCCCTAGGTATAACATAATATTTACAAAAGAATAGAATATGAATGTCCGATTGGGAGGAAATATTATCACAGGGGCATTTAGTAATTCCAGCTACCAATCATTCTTTACAGGAAAACTCACAGACCTAAAAAGAAACCCAAGTCTAAAACGTATCAGCAGGAACTTTTCATGTTCCGTCAACCGCAGGGTTAAGTATGGTTGGATATCCTGCGATATTAAAATCAATTGATGGGACATCACAGTTTTCTTTGTCAGTTCCGTTCGTTCTCTTAACTCCTCTAGGTACATAATACATAACCTTTTCAGTTCCTTCATAGAGATCGTTGCCATAGACTCAGGATCATCATAAAATTCCGGGTGGTTAATGTGGCCGCAGAAGCTTTTAATATACTTCAGCCATTTTATTTGGTGCACATTCTCCAGATTTAGGGTATCCCTCAATATGAGGCGATTCAGATGACACTCAATTGTAGTCCAAACCCTATACCACAGGAGGACAGGTTGAATTCTAATGAGGTCCTCAATATATAACATTCCAAGCTCAGCATGGACGTTAAAAGTGGATGTGCTGTCTGGGGTAGCTAAAAGAAATTTCAAAAAACTATTCTCTGTTAGCTGAATACTAGCTACATTTGTGTAACCCCAAATTCCTGCACCATAAGTTGCCACGGCCACACAGCTGGATTTGTAAATACACAATAACTCTTTCAATGGTTTCTTACCCATCTTTTTACTAAAAAGTTTAAGGGCCATTATGGACTTAGTGAATTGCATGTTTCTCCCCTTAACTGCAGCATTCCACTGACCTGAGCATTCAAACATAATTCCTAAATAGGGGAAAGTAGAAATATGTTCTAATGGCTTAGACTCTATGAACATAACTTTTTTCCTCTGTTTAGTTTTAGTGCCACAGTTCATGGAATAAGTTTTTGTACAGTTCACCCTCAGGTCCAAACTAGTCATGAAGGTGGAAAAGGAAGTAATCATAGTTTGCATTGCAACAGGGGTCCTTGCCATCAGAACGGCATCATCGGCATAAATTAAGGCCGGGATATGGCGTTTTATTGCCGATGGCATATCTGTGCAGTCCCTCAGCAAGACATCCTCAAGCCCATTGATGTAGATTGTAAATAAGAACGGAGCAAGGACGCATCCTTGTCTTACTCCCCTCGCAACATTAAACATTCTGGTGCATTCTCCCTTTAGACCGAATCTAACTGTAGCCCTGGCCCCATTGTACAACTCTCTTAGGAAACAAATAATATTATCCTCAACTCCCAATCGTGTTAAAATTAACCATAGTTTGCTGTGTGTAACACAGTCAAAGGCGGAAGTTAAATCTACAAAAGTTAAAAACATTTTCCCGGCCTTGGAAACTACTCAATAATATTAGATTGAATATGGGACAAATATGGGTGTCGAGTTGCGCCGGCTTAGGTGCGACTCCCATTGAAAGAAGGGGGGCTAGCAGTTCCAGACTTCAAGCTGAACTACACAGAAGCACTACTACAGTGGGGAGCTAGATGGAAACACGAGAGAACAAATTGAATTGAAAAGGGGCCCAATGGAAGCAATGAGAACGATTGACTCCAAATGCTGCTACAGCCCAAAGATGACACTGCAGAAATTGGTATGCCTAATATAAGTATTTCAATATTGTTGGGCTTAGGGCCAGCAAAAAATCTAGCACGAGGGTCCTGTGCTCCAGAACTGTCTATGGAAAGCAAGCTTACCCCAATTCTTCGGGGAGAAAAAAGAGATTTAAACACGTGGATGAGCAAAAGAGTAAAAAAAATAGGGAAGGGACACTTACTAGTTTTGCAGACTTAGCAGAGGATTAACGGATACCATGGGAACAATTCTTGATACATGATGCGTCCTGAGTCAAGATCAAGGAAAGAGGGAAGACATGGAACGACAAACCACCAACGCACAAGGAATTACATGTGATATGCACAATATAAGGAAAAATAAGGTAGTGACCCAGTTGTTCATTGCCTTTTATGCCAGACCAAGGTCACGCTAGACCATCTAAGAGGTAAATGGGCAGAAGAGATAAGTAATACAATCAGCAATGAGAAATGGACACAGTTGTTAAGCAATACTCTGAGTGTTTCTGGAAACTTTCAGTCAAAATAATACACTGTAACTATATCCACAAAGATCTCATCACACCCAAGTGAATTAATAAATACCACGCGGGATCATTTAGCGGGGTGCGATGTGTGTTTCTTTAACGTTGTTAGTGGATGTCTAAAGCTGACACGTTACAGGAGCTAACTAACTAACAGAAATAAATCACAATCTCCACCACAAGTGTGCATACTGGGGCTTTTCTTTACGACCCAAAAACAAAAAGGTTACTGGTAAATGGGTAAACCTAGCACTAATGCCAGCCAAACAACAATGAGTTGGGGGAAATCATGGAAACAAAATGTAATATTACCTAAATACGAAATGATGATACTACACATGGAAGTCAAAAACAAAACAAGAAAACGGGAGCATACTAGAGCATGTAATATCATAAACTCTGAAATGGTGGAATCTCTAGTGGAAGAAAATCAACACACTGTAGACATGACTGTAGAAAAAATCATACCGAAGCAAGGTGGAAAGGAGGACGGTTCTAAACAAAGAATATACACGGAAACCACACGCAATCCTTCATCTGAAATTTTTAATTTGGGGGTGCACATTTAATTTGATCTCCTTAGTACCCTGGGAATCATGCATATTGCACCACCTTTTGGAGAAAAAAAGTACAAACTGGTGTCTTGCACTCTTCTCTGTGATGAGTACCATTCATCCAGACAAAGCGTGTCAGACAACCCTGCCAGAAAACACGTATCTACGGGGATTAGCTACATATGTATGAGTGGACTCCTAAACCAGCTGTCTGTACTTTACAGTACGAGGTTGCTATGTATATCCAGCACATAAACCTTGTGTATTAGAATGATGGAAAATATTTAGTAACTTCAGCAGTCATTATATGGAATACAATGAACATTACAAAAACCCAAAGTGTTTTACCTCACACATCCATACTACCTATAAGAATTTAGGGCCTATTTAGATCTTGGTGGGCGGGTTACTCTGTCACAACGGTGACGGATATCCCATCCGCCAAAATATGAATCCCATAGGTTATAATGGCATTAATATTTTGGGGAAGGGATAGCCATCACCTTTTGTGACGGAGTAACCTGTCCACCAAGATGTAAATCAGGCCCATAGTCTGATCGATTACACACACACACACACACACACACATACTATAGGTAGGGTTACCAGGGATAGGAACTCCTCAGATTTTTGCCCTCTATTTACTTTACACCCATTAGACAAATCTCCACAAAGCTTTGCCGAACCTTTGACCCCTCATGCATTGGCAGAGTATGGAAAGTTTGGCAGTGTTTGCTCAAGGGGATGCACAGAAAATAGGGTGGTTTCAAGACACATTTTGATCCCAATGCATTTTAATAACCTTTTTGTATTGGACGTGGCACAAACACAGCAGGTCAGATTAGTCTGATATTTCACAGGTAGGTACAGTATAATATTCACGAAATTTCCTTCAGCTCCTCACTTGGACAGGAAAGAAGGACTCGCACTCCAGGGTGAATGTAATCAATAGTTTTTACTGGCAACGCGTTTCGATCAAACGATCTTCTTCACAAGCCAAATCTCGCCATTAGTGACCACCATTTTAAAGTGTATTTACAAAAAATAATAATAAAAGAAGGGCCATCGTAAAGTACAGACATAGAAGACATACTATCATTGTTGTTCCTAGGTTTACAGTCCGAAGACAGACTTCCTGCCGGCGGGAGGTTAAACAGCCAGACAGTGAGTAAATTCAGAAAATAATAAAATATTCAAAAAACATTCAAAAAACACAAATTGATCGACATAATGTTAACGCATAATTCATATCAATAGCGAGCGAGGTATTCCAACATTTCGTCATCGTGGCAAACCCAAAGAGAAACGCGGAAAAAGTTTATGTTATTATTGAAATATACATTGATGCATGATATGTTCTTCAGGCTCATCTAAAGCGCATTTTAAGGCTGGGTTACGGTAATGCAAAATAAACGACAAATCACCGCAAGGTAAAGGAATTGTTCCTTTTCCTTCACTGCCAAGTGGCTGCGTCCTAGTGATGGCCAGTATAATATGTAGATGATCATTTTTCAAATGGCAACTACATTTGTTTAGTGGTTGATACGTTATAAGGCAAAACAACTTAGTGATATCTGTGTTTGCTGAAGTATTGCAGTATTTCGTGATGACAAGTCATTAGATGAGTGGCTAAAGGCTGCCTTTACAAAAGTTAAAGGCACCCATCTTGTTTTTAGGTCCAGTTTGGCTGTGTTCAATGTTACACCTTTAGGAGTAGGTAAAAATAGGGTTTGGTATGTTCCCCCTACATGTTACCACTAAAGTAAAGTGGTGATAGGTAAGGAAAATTATTTATACATTTCTATATATTTTTCGAAAATGTATGGAGTACCGCAGTACTACCTTGACAGTACAGTGGTATCAAAATTAAATTTAAAAAAGATGTTACAAAATGAAAAAAACACTGTATACACTACATTTTGCAAATATATTGTACTAAAGTGTATTTTATAATTTTAATATATTTAAGTTATGCAGTGAAAGGTCCAAGGAGTAGCATGGTACTAACTACAAATCACTAAGCTACTTAAAATAAATGCATGTTGTATAGAGACTGCTATAAAAATATGTAGAAAATTATAAATACAATTATCCCCTACATATTACCACTTAAATAAAGTGGTCATAGGTAGTCTAGAACAATAAAAATGAATACTTATCTATATTTAAGTCCCTGCCCAAGAATGCAGCAAAACACAGACTACAGATCACAGCAAAACTGGAATACAAATTACATGGCTGCTTTTTACCTTCGGTAAACACAACCATTAGTCATCACATACTGACTTCTATTATGCATGTACTGCGGTGTACCGGTATGCCACTGCTATTCAACTGTATGGTATTACACTGTACAACACTATACTGTACACCATTCCAATGTATGCCCTCCACTGTATGGCACTCTAGTCTATGCTGGTCCACTGTTCCACTGTACACCACTTCAAGTGTACTTGACTCCACTTTACACTACTCCACTGTACGCTGCTTCACTGTATTCCACTGCAATCTATGCTATTCCAATTTACACCACTCCACTCATATCACTACACTCAACTCCACTCCACTGTATGCTATTCGCAGAACCACACTTCACTTTATGCCACTCCACTCTAGACTATTCCACTATGTGCCACGCCACTCCACTCTACCGCACTCCACTCTATGCCATTTTATTGTACACCACTCCACTGTACTCTACTTCAGTGTATGCCACTCCATTGTAAGGGTGGGTGGAGTTGGCGGGGTTGTACTATGGGGAATTCTGAGGAGTTGCAGAATAACTCAGTGGAATTCAGCTCCGCACCCCTCTGCCCGATGCACACAGACCTGGAGGGTTCCTGACCCCAGACTGCCACCTGCAGTGCTTTACCGGTTTACCTCTGAGTCTGCCACCCGTCACCCATAGAGGTTCTTCTCCAGTGAGTCCTTCCTGACTCCTGGCTGGGCCGTCACTAATGAAACCCCTTGGCTGCAGGATTCGCGCATGCTCGTGCATGGAGAGTGGAGGCGTTAGCCCAGTCTCCACTCTCCATGCGTGCACATGCGCAGTCCTCCCGAGTCCTGCAGCCAAAGGGTTTCATTATTACAGCCCAGGACTGAAGCATAAGAAGAATCCTGCCCTGTCGAGATCCAGGTAAGGGGTTACTTTGTGGGTGGTTTGGAGGGCACACTTGTGCATGTCTGTGCTAAGCACGGTCTACTCCCCTAAGACTTCTCTGGGAGAGGGGGCACGTTTTGTGGCCAGGCAATACTGCTGGCTGCAGCCCCTGCTCTGCAACATTAGTACCTGGATGGGAGACTGCCTGGGAAGACCAGGTGATGTAGGCTTTTCATCTTTTTTTGTTGTTGTTGTTGCTGTTGCTTTAGGTGAAGTGGGTGGCATGTCTGTCTTGCTATCATGGCCAGCCTTGAAGCGGAATGAAAAGAATTAAGACCATAAATGTCAGTGCAATTCATGCATACGTCCATACCACCCTGAAAGCCCTTGATTTCTTCTGATCTCAGAAGTTAAGAAGGGTCAGGGGAGACAGCCTCGCAATACCAGGTGCAATAGGCTTTGCATCTTTCTTTGTTGTTGTTGCTGCTTTGGGTGAAGTGGGTGGCATGTCTGACTTGCTATGGTCAGCACTGAACTGGAATGAAACAGCTAAGACCCCAAAAGTCAGGGCATTTAATGCCTGCAGCCACTCAACCCTGAAAGCACCTGAACTCTTCTGATCTCAGAGGATAAGGTGTGTTGGGCCACGTTAGTACCTGAATGGGAGACCACCTGGGAATACCAGGTGCTGTAGTCTTTTCCTCTTTTGTTTTGATTTGATTTGTTGTTGCTTTAGTTGAAGTGGGAGGCATGTCTGCTTGCTATGGCCAGCACTGAAGTTGAATGAAAACAGCTAAGACACAAAACATCTGAGCACTAGGGGTGAGCGGCAGGGGCAAACTCCACCATGCAGCGGAATTTGAGTTTTTTTGCTGAACTTCGTGCTGTAGTGGAGGCAGCGTTTTAGATAGATACATTGCTATGTTAGCATAAGCGCCTTAGATGTTAGAAACGCCATCTTGTCACTTTTGCTGCTTTTGCAAACGACACTGCAGGTACATGTTATTATTTGAAAACTGCTTGCTTGCCTTTTCTTCACATGAGAACTGTCTGGTGTTCACATCCCTAGATGTACACTGCGACCTTGGTCTGAACATTGTGTGCAGAAACAGTCTGAGCCACCAAACAATGTATGTTTTTGAGTTCAGGTCGATCGTCCATGCTCTAGCCATAACACGCACACAGCTGCAAATATCTGAAAGTCGAGAGCCTTTAATATTGCAGTTTGCATGCATTACATACACATTCTGGAGAAGGACTTTTCCAGGCGCAGAGCAAAGCTGATCCTGTGATGTGATTCACCTAAGCTGATCTTTACGGTATGGGGTTCCCCATTCAAAGTAAACCAGGAGACCTTCTATTAGTGTAATAATACTAGCTCACTAACGAAGGGAGGATGGTTGTATTCCACTATCATTTGTAATATGATTTCTCCCTTCATTTTCTACGGTATTGTAACAATGCTGATGGTTTTAATTTTAATCATTTGTCTGCTTATGTTAGCTAAAGTACTGCATCTTAGGACACGTATTTTATAAAATAAACATTTTAAACGTTACCGTGTCACTGATTACTCTTGTTGTGGACTGATATGAGAATATTAATGAACAGGTATTTCTGATTCCCACCACTCCTGAGAGTACTCTAAGTCGCTTGTTCTGGGTTGTCTATACATTGGGAACTCCGAGAGGATACGGAGGACGAATGGGACACTGATGCTAGTCGGATTGGTGTTCTGGGTACTGAGGTGAGTTTTTGGTACACCGCAATTCACTGAGGTCCTGGTTTCCTGCACATAGTTCTGTGCATGAGCAGAATCCCTGCAACATGGCGCACCTAACGTTTGGTCTTCTGATTTGAAACGCCTTAGTAGTGCTTATATTAGTCCACGACACCCTCACTCTTGTTTCCGGATAGCGGGAGTGACATTTTTAACCTACCTGTTTGTACGATAGACAGACAGACAGACAAAACCACTTTATTCGATTAATTAAAATCATAAAATTACAATGCATGAAAACACACATAGAAAAAATGTGTTATACTAAATACAAATGGGCAGTAAAAAAAAAAAAAAATTTAAAATATCATAAATAATTAATATACATCATGATATCAAAATCCCGGTTAAAAACAGTTCCAGTTAAATTCATTCAACATTAACCATGGGCAATATTCTTTTTCTTCGACGGACAGCAGCAACAAGGAAACTGGCGACACAAAAAATGTTCCTTACATCTTCTAACAGTTGGAGATACAATAGGGCTGGTCTAACCTGAGAAAAGCCCTTTTCCCTCAAAAGAGGGACTAAAAACCTCCTCCGTATATCATTATAAAAATCACAGAACATAATAAAGTGCAAAGTGTCCTGAGGTGAAAAGTTATCAAACTGGCACGGGCCTAGCTCCTGTATTTTACACCAGCCAGAAAAATTGCCCAGCGTGAGGTGAATTAAATTAAAACGGAATCTAGTCAGGAGCCAACGATGATAAGGTTTGGTCACAATTCTCAGGTAGGGTTCAATCAATGGGTAGGAGATTGTTAAATAATGAGCCTTAACCAAAGATTTTTGTAACTCTAGTTGCTCCCGTTCAAACAATAATAAATTAAAAAAATGTGTGTTTCACCCAATTTATATCTTCTTTTTTAATCCCTGCTAGGGTGTTATAGATTTCAGGACGCCCTAGCTTATAAAACATGCACTTTACATAAGACAGCCACGGAATGCTACTGGCTTTATCCAGGGCAACACAGTCCCGTAAAATCTCGTGATTCAGAGTCAGCTCAGGATTGAGCCATGTTTTAATCCAACAAACTAAGGTAGCCAATCTCAGTGTGTCAGTCACATACCCCAACCCCAATTCCTGATGGATAGAGAAAGTTGGGGTTGATTGGGGCACAGACAAAAGGGTGCGTAAAAAATTATTTTCTGCCAGCTGCACCCCTGTCAATGGTTTGTAGCCCCAGATAGCAGCACCATATGTAGCAATAGCCAGACATTTAGATCGATAAATAGCAAGAATTGCTTCAAAGGGTCTAGCTCCCAGCCGCTTTGAAAACCCCATAATGCTGATGTCGATCTGACTACTGCATTTTTCTTAGCTTTAAATTGGGGGACACAGGAGCATCTATCATCAAACAGGACCCCCAAATACGTAAAAGAGGACAGTTTAGATACCTCATCTCTGTTACAAAGGAATGTTCTAGCTTTTCTGGGTCTTTGACCCATTGTCATAACATGTGATTTAGACATATTCACCACCAGGTCCAAGGATTTCATATGGGCCCCAAATGCATCCAAAAGTGTCTGAAGCCCTATAGCAGTCCGCGATAGCAACACGGCATCGTCCGCATATAAAAGGACCGGGACAGTCTTGTTCCCCATACGAGGGATGTCCAAGCTGGCCTTGTCCAAAGTTTTATCTAGTGCATTAATGTAAAGAGTAAAAAGTAACGGTGCCATAATGCACCCCTGGCGGACTCCTCTGGCCGACTTAAAATATCTGGTGCATTTGCCATCCCGGGTAACTAACTGCAGCTGAAAGATCCTGGTGAAAATCTGCTAAAAAATATACCAGGCACGGATCGATGCCCATATCAAGTAAAATGGGCCACAGCTTTGATCTGTTAACCAGATCGAACGCCGAGGTGAGGTCCATAAAAGCCATTTGTAAGGAACCTTTTTTTGCTATAGTATATTTACCTGCAGTGAATACAGATTGAGGCACTGATCCATGGTACCTCTTCCTTGCCTGAAACCATATTGGAGATTGGATAAGACCCCGTTATCATTGACCCAGTCTGTGAGTTTAGCCAAAATCACTTTACCCAAAATCTTTACGGCAGAGGCAATCAATGATATAGGCCTGTAGCACTGTGGGTCCCCTCTCGGGCCTTTTTTGAAAACTGGTATGATAATAGACCGTGTCCAGGATTCAGGAAACCCCTGAGCTACTGATGCATTAAAAACATTTGCTAAAATTTTGGCCCAGAATTTAGGTTCACCTTTATACAGGTCTGCAGGGACACAGTCAGGACCCGGGGCCTTATTGGTGGAAATCTCTAATATTGCCTTTTCAATATCCCCCTCTTTAAAAACCAGCAACGGGAGACCCCCATTTATATCTAAAACTGGAAAGGGATCCTGGATCTCACTTGATCCATAAATGGTCTCAAAGTGCTCTAACCACTGCTCTTCTGGGATGTTAGTTTCCAGGCTATCGTTCCCTAGTCCCGAAAAAAAGGGGGTATTGACAATAGCCCAGAATTTCGAGCTATCCTTTATGACTTCTACAGACATTAATGCATTCCAGGCCTCTGATTTAATTTCACTTTTGCGGGTGTGTATCATTAGCTTATAATGCTTCCTGAGGCTGGCTATCTGCTTACTATCTCTTGGTGTTTTTTTCAGGGCTTGTATTAAATTTTGATGGGCCCAGGAACAATTTGCATCAAACCACCTTTCACCGAAATTAGGTTTTAATTTCATTGGGACAGTCCATTGCTACCTGCCCACAAATACCTCCAAAGGCTGTAATGACCTCAGCTTTTGGTGAAGTGTAATCTGTGCATTTTGCAATATCATTTTCGGCCTTCAAGCATAGATTAACAAAAAAAGATTCTAGGATTACCTATGACCATTTGAGCCTTCTCCCCTGGTCAGATGTTACCAACCGGTTAGTTTCCGAGTTCCTACTCGGTGAACACAGAAGGCCCAGGTCTTTGTGTAACTCCAGGATTACTGGATTATGATTGCTAAAAGCGGACAGGCTTGCATTGTAGAACACTACACTAAATGGAATGGAGGGAGACAAAAATATGTAATCAATGATTGTATCCCGACCCTTGGCCTTAAATGTCTCGACCCGCTCTGATGGATCATTAAAACCGGGTTCAAAGAGGTCAGCTCCAGCAAGAAAATCCTTCAAAGCCTCCCCCTGTTGTGTGTGCTCAAAGTGCGGTGGTACCGAATAATCAGGGCCCATTTCATCATCAACACAACAATTCATGACACAGGGATGAATATTAAAATCGCCCATAAGTATAATTTGGAAAAAAGTGGATTGCTTCGCCCTGTAAATTTCATCAAAACTTTTTAAAAAGGATAAGTGTTCATTCCTAAACTCACACTCCCCTGAATTATAAAAAATAATTAGTAATGTTTTAGACAAGTTGGTTGTGGTTAATTCCACTATCAGACAATTATGGGAACTTACTTAAATCAACTTTGTGGAGCCTTTTAACTTTAGAGAAAATAGGAGCGCCAAGTCCCCCTTGGCTCTACCTGCCGTAGTAGAACATGCAGGTAAATAAAATGTTTTAAACCCATCCAACCAAAAATTGCTCTCCCTCTCCCACGTTTCCTGGAGAGCAATAAGATCGTATTTTTTTTATAAAGTCTAGCCATCTGGGGTCGTCCCTTTTAGATTTAAGACCCGCAATGTTCCCACTGATGATCTTGCAGTTTTGGGGGGCCTCCAAATCTTTGAAATCTAAGTTAGAAACAGAATTCAGAGAACGATCAGGTAGTAAGTATAGTCAATCGTTCTCCTATAACTGGGATAATGAAGAGAATCTGTTTGATAAGAATATACCCCACATTCAAGACCTATATTCCCAGGGGGTATTTGCGGGGCTAGTTTATCTTTAATTCTCGTGCTTTCTGAGCAGCCCTCCAAATTTTTGGTTTCAATATAACATTGGGAGGGCTGATATTGCCTCCTCGAATGTGCCTCAGGATAATTTTTAACGTATACATTTGGTCGGTTTATGGGGGATAGAAGTAACCCAAAGGCAGAGCTCTAATCCCCCCCTTCCCTTTCCCCAAGTCCGAGGCATCCCAAAACAATCTATCAGCTACATGTCTATTGCTGAAGTTAACAACAATACAGTCTCCATCCACTTGTTTGGGACAATTGCCCACCCACTCCACCCTCCTGGCCATTATAATGCTAGGGGAAATCTCTGTCTTTCCAGTACAGTACTGATCACACCATTTTTTAGCTTTTACTATCAAGTCCAGGGTGGACTCATTATCGTCTACACCAAGTGGTGGTACCCCAACAAGAACTGTGACCAGGGGACCAGCTTCTGGGGGGAGATTAAGAATACCATTTTTTGATCTAACAAGCCTCTCCTGTGAGAGTAAAGGCCTATTGGTGACCATAGTCTGTGCATTTACTGTCAGGTCCCCAAGACACCCAATAGTACGGCCATGATGATCCTTCCTCTCAAAGGTGCCCTGGTGTACCACACGTTTCCCCAAGGAACCAGAGACTAACCCATCCCCTGTTAATAGGGGATGTGATTGACCATCCGTAGAAACTATATCAGAGCGTAACCTGGGTTCTAATTGGGCTTTTGGTGCGATAGTTACATCAGGGGTATCCAATAACGGTTTTAAGGTTGTTAAAGAATCAATACGTTCAAATTTTTCCAAAATCCCAGCAACACAAGTATTCAAAGTATCTATAATGTCTTTAGCTATGCTAGTGAGAGCAAGTTCCAGCCGTGATGTAAACATCTCCTCAACTAGATCCCGTACAGGTTGGTCAATATGCTAACTCACAGCATTCGCTTGAATAGAGTTGCTTTTGTTTTGACTTCTGGGTCGTTTACAAGATTTTCTACGGCTCTTTTTACCACTAGGGCCCCGAGTCAGACCTTTTGCAGCCTCCTCCAGGATCGGCAAAGGCTCATCAGAATAAACAACCATATCCCCTGACGGGACAGCGGCCCCAGTTGGGGAACACAATGCAACTAGTGGTGTAGTTATCAAGCCCAGAGGATCCAGGGGAATGGAGGTATTTATCACAGGGTCAGATCTAATGTTCCGCTCATCTGAGTCATCCCTTGTGCCCAGGCCCAGCTCTTTTTCTGCATTAGCAATTTTCTTGTTCAGGGCCCCTACCGCCGAGGTTAAATAAGTTATAATAGATGCTGACTTTCTAGGCATCTTAGCTTTAAGCCCGCTCTGTGCTTGACTACATGGTTGCTTCCGCTTACCCATTGCTGATGTTAGAGGGGTGGCCCGACCCGGCCTCCTCCGGTCACAGACGGGCAAGGACGGGCCCGCACTTGGCCCGGGCTTTGCCCGGCCGCGCCCGCGTCCCGCTAAGCGGGAGCCGCGATGCTCTTTAGGTGACTCCTGGAGCGAGGTCAGCCCAGCTGGTGGAGCCCAAGAGGAGTCTGGGAGCTGTAGTCTCCCCGGTGGCGTCGGTGTCGCGGTGTTGCGCGGTTCCCACGAAGCAGGAGCCGCGATGCTCTTTAAGCGCCTCCTGGCACGAGGTCAGTCCAGCTGGTGGAGCCCAAGAGGAGTCTGGGAGCTGTAGTCTCCCCGGTGGCGTTGGTGTCGCAGTGTTGCGCGGTTCCCGCGATGCTCTTTAAGCGCCTCCTGGAGCGAGGTCAGCCCAGCTGGTGGAGCCCAAGAGGAGTCTGGGAGCTGTAGTCTCCCCGTGGTGTCGGTGTCGCGGTGTTGTGCGGTTCCCGCGAAGTGGGAGCCGCGATGCTCTTTAAGCACCTCCTGGCGCGAGGTCAGCCCAGCTGGTGGAGCCCAAGAGGAGTCTGGGATCTGTAGTCTCCCCGGTGGCATCGGTGCCGTGGTGTTGCGCGGTTCCCACGAAGTGGGAGCCGCGATGCTCTTTAAGTGCCTCCTGGCGCGAGGTCAGCCCAACTGGTGGAGCCCAAGAGGAGTCTGGGAGCTGTAGTCTCCCCGGTGGCGTCGGTGTCGCGGTGTTGCGCGGTTCCCGCGAAGCGGGAGCCGCGATGCTCTTTAAGTGCCTCCTGGCGCGAGGTCAGCCCAGCTGGTGGAGCCCAAGAGGAGTCTGGGAGCTGTAGTCTCCCCGGTGGCGTCGGTGTCGCGGTTTTGCGTGGTTCCCGCAATGCTCTTTAAGCGCCTCCTGGAGCGAGGTCAGCCCAGCTGGTGGAGCCCAAGAGGAGTTTGGGAGCTGTAGTCTCCCCGGTGGCGTCGGTGTTGTGGTGTTGCGCGGTTCCCGCGAAGTGGGAGTCGCGATGCTCTTTAAGCGCCTCCTGGCGCGAGGTCAGCCCAGCTGGTGGAGCCCAAGAGGAGTCTGGGAGCTGTAGTCTCCCCGGTGGCGTCGGTGGCGCGGTGTTGCGCGGTTCCCACGAAGCGGAAGCCGCAATGCTCTTTAAGTGTCTCCTGGCGCGAGGTCAGCCCAGCTGGTGGAGCCCAAAAGGAGTCTGGGAGCTGTAGTCCCCCCCGGTGGCGTCGGTGTCGTGGTGTTGCGCGGTTCCCGCAAAGTGGGAGCCGGGATGCTCTTTAAGCGCCTCCTGGCGCGAGGTCAGCCCAGCTGGTGGAGCCCAAGAGGAGTCTGGGAGCTGTAGTCTCCCCGGTGGCATCGGTGTCGCGGTGTTGCGCGGTTCCCGCAAAGCGGGAGCCGCGATGCTCTTTAAGTGCCTCCTGGCGCGAGGTCAGCCCAGCTGGTGGAGCCCAAAAGGAGTCTGGGAGCTTTAGTCTCCCCGGTGGTGTCGTGGTGTTGCGCGGTTCCCACAAAGCGGGAGCCGCGATGCTCTTTAAGCGCCTCCTGGCGCGAGGTCAGCCCAGCTGGTGGAGCCCAAGAGGAGTCTGGGAGCTGTAGTCTCCCCGGGGGCGTCGGTGTCGCGGTGTTGTGCGGTTCCTGCGAAGCGGGAGCCGCGATGCTCTTTAAGTGCCTCCTGGCGCGAGGTCAGCCCAGCTGGTAGAGCCCAAGAGGAGTCTGGGAGCTGTAGTCTCCCCGGTGGCGTTGGTGTCGCGGTGTTGCGCGGTTCCCGCGATGCTCTTTAAACACCTCCTGGCGCGAGGTCAGCCCAGCTGGTGGAGCCCAAGAGGAGTCTGGGAGCTGTAGTCTCCCCGGTGGCGTCGGTGGCACGGTGTTGCGCGGTTCCCGCGAAGCGGGAGCCGCGATGCTCTTTAAGCGCCTCCTGGCGCGAGGTCAGCCCAGCTGGTGGAGCCCAAGAGGAGTCCGGGAGCTATAGCCTCCCCGGGGGCGTCGGTGTCGTGGTGTTGCGTGGTTACCGCAAAGCGGGAGCCGCGATGCTCTTTAAGCGCCTCCTGGCGCGAGGTCAGCCCAGCTGGTGGAGCCCAAGAGGAGTCCGGGAGCTATAGCCTCTCCGGTGGCGTCGGTGTCGCAGTGTTGCACGGTTGTTTGTACGATAGTTTCCCTCAAGCTTGTTAATTAAAAAGGTTTTTATATTTCTGAACCCTTGTGCTACTGTAATATCCATTGTTGTTCTTCTCTGTGTCCTTATGGTGGTGGATATTGCAGCGCATATCCGGACACTTCTGCAACGTCATTTGACGCAGTTTGGGGTGCTGGACGATGGGATGGCTGTTATTTTTGTGGTGAGTGCCGATGCATCATATCCCTATGAGTTGTTTTACTCTTGGGTGACTATGCCAGCGGTAAATGCAGATGATGATACATTTCACTCCTATACTCCCACGCGGCTCCCAGCAAACTATACACCATATAGGACACAAGAAATTCCTATTTCAGCTTGGCAGCATCGCTTGGTTTAATGGCGCCCTTTCCCATGCGGTTACACCAGTTAGAATGGGCCCTTTGTTAATTCCAGGGGCCACTTGGCCGGTGCTGGCCGGATTTACACCTCCTCCTCGTTATTTGAATTTTGCGGTGGATGAGTTACGTGTCCTCCATACAGCCCTGATTCCTGTATATAGGGCTTTAGTGCAATACGTTTCGCGTAACATGCAGGTGGGGGCACCTGCTGTTGCGGGACAGCCAGCTGGACAGACCGGGGTTGTTATTAGTCCCGTCAGGGTTAATTCGTTAATGGGCAAGCGCCCCCAGAATAAGGATGATTTGCCTTATTGGCTTGCTGAGAAATTTGACCAGCTGGAAGCAGTATTTCCGCTCTCTACTCCCGTGGAGAAACACAGGATCCTCACCATTAGTTTGCAGAAGGACTTAGTCCCAGAGGTGTCCGATTGTGACAACTGGGGTAAGGTTTTTGCAGCGGTCTACTTGAAGTGCTTCGGCATCCCATCTATGGCTGTGCTTCCCTCCGTCATCAAAAGTGTTCAAGATCAACACCGTCTGGAGGCGGCAGTCGAGTTGGGAATGCGGCTTGTCGGTGTGTTCTACGTAGTTGCCACTCTCGTCCTTGGTAATCTCAAGGGAGATGCGGTACAATTTCAAGTGGCTAATGGCTTAGCCCGCTCGATAAGCCCCGAGAGTTGCCTAAAATTATTGCGGAAGCTTATAGAACTATTGGCCGCAGTAGTTTAGGGATTAGGCCAACTATTGTCATTCCAGACTTAATACAGCAAACTAAGGTGAGTTTGTCTATCAAAGATGATCGTCCAACTTTTCCTAAACAAAATTGGTGAACAAAGAAACAGGGAAAGCAGCAGCCGAAACAGGGGTCTCGTCCTGCGTCTCCAGTACAGGCGACTGGTGAACGCACATACGATTTGCGCGATCGCACTAGTATTAGGTCACCTGATAGATTTCAGGTTACTGAACAACGTTCTCCTCGTTCTTCACAGGAAACATCGGTCTCACAGTCCGGTGGCGGAGAACGTGGCAAAGGTCGGGGTGCCCAACAAGGACGTGAGCAACCCCGTCAGCCTGACAGTAAAGGCAAGCAGGACGAGTTTGCACGTCAACGTCCCCCGTTTCAGAAGAAGAAAGTTGCTGCACTCACAGCAAGGTATGCCACAGATAGTGAGAACGCAGCTTCGGAACCTGACATGGGCACTAGCGCTGCTCGACAGCGCAGCGGAGGTTACAGTAGTGCGGCAAGCACTGCGTCCATATCTGGAAGCGACAGCAACTGGCACGTTCATTACCGTAGAAACTGCTGACACTAGAGTGGCTCCCCCTGACAGACTATATGACATAGTCCTCTTAATTGAAGGTGAAATACAACGTACAATACAAGGGATTTTTTGGGATAATCTGACCTCTTCCTATGACATTCTCTTAGCAGAGGCGGACTGGCCCCCGGCTTTCATTTTGGATGCTCCAAGGGGGGAGGAGGTTATCCTCCCATCCTTGGCGCACACTGTGCCAAAGGAGCACGCTGAGAGGTTTGCCGAAGAGTGGGCTCAGGTGCTTGCTCCGGCGTTGAACCGTACTCAGGTTGGGTGGGATAAATTGTCTCCATGCCATGAGATTCCTTTACAGTCCATGTCCCAGCCGCAGCCCCAATATCCTATGCGCTGCGAAGCTAGATCTCATGTCGCGGAAATCCTTGAGAAATTGGAATATCAGGGTGTTATTGAAACATGTGTGTCACCAATGAATAATCCTTTACTCACTGTAACGAAGCCTGATGGGTCCTACCGCCTGGTTTTGGATTACCGGCATTTGAACTCTCAATGTCGGACGTGTGCTGTACAGAATACCCACAGTTCTGCCCTTGTTGATAGTCTCATGAGAAAAAGGTTTAAGACCACACTTGACATATCCAATGGCTTTTACAGCCATAACCTGTCCTCTATTAGTAGTCAGTGGACAGCGTTCACTTCTGGCGGCAAACAAAAACAGTTTAAGAGATTAGCCATGGGCTATAAAAACAGCCCTGGTGTCTTTGCCGCATGTTTTGTCTCTCTGTTAGAGAGCATTGACCCTGATGCATACTCGTATGTTGATGCTATCTATCTCACAGACGACGAGTTGTGGCCGCATCTGTGTCGCGTTGATCGCATCATTGTTATGTTTGCAGACTTCGGTTACAAATTCAACTTTGCGAAGTCTCACATTGCAGAGTATACAGTGTTGTTTTTGGGCTACGAGCTCAACAATGAGGGTCGAGGGTTAGCTACTCACTTTCTGGAGAAGTGCGCATGCTTGCGTGCTCCTACAACACTGAAAAAACTACAGTCTTTGCTGGGCTTTCTGAATTTCGGTCGTACTTACATTTCCGATTATGCCCAGCGTATCAAGCCGCTATATGCCTTGGTACAACCTACTTTTTCCAAATCGAGCTGGCTGCCAGAGCATTCAGCTATTTTGCAATCTTTGCAGGCTGATCTTCTTGCTCCGAAATACTTACGGACACGTGATAACCACACTAATCTGGTAATCAGAATTGTACCGGGCGCTGTGGGTTTCACGTACTTAACATTCAATGATGGCGACACCGTCCCCATTGCCTACAAATCACACCTGTACACTTCGGCTGAACTGCGCTTTTCCACAGTCGAAAAAGTTTTGACTGCAGTGCAGATGGCGATTCTTAAAGAACGAGAACAGTTATGTTCTTGATTGTGACATTTGCCAGCAGATTAAACCTTTGACTGCTGCGTGTCCGATTCGTGCACACGTTTTCTTTGGGTATGGCCACAAAGGAGTGCTGATGCTCGTACTGTCATAAGGGATTTACCTGTCTTTGTGGCAATTTTTTGCGTGTGGTACCTTTCATTCTGATCAGGGCGCTGCGTTCGCCTCTAAGGCGTACAAAGAAGCCATGAAATCTTTGGGGGACCAAGTCAAATTTTCGTCTCCATACCGGCCTGAGGGTAATAGTGTAGTGGAGCGAATGAACCGTGACTTAAAGCAATCCCTGCCAGCCAGGGTTTTAGGCACTGGCCGGAACTGGTTAGCCCATCTGTATAACGTTCAACATGCACTTAATAATCTCCCTCGAAGGTCTCTGGGTGGGCGGACCCCATACATGATGCTCTTTGGCATAAAAATGTTTGTCCCGGACCTTGAAGGTCTAGACATGGCAGCGTCAGCCGCACCCTTTGACGTAGATGATCACTGTGCTGTATTACAGAATCTGCAAGAGACCAGAGACAGTCTCGCAAAAGAACACTTGGCCTCCACATCTGATGCTGCGCTTCAGATTCCGGTAGTCGGCTGGCTACCTCGAGTTGGAGACCTGGTCCGTGAGAAGGTGGAAAACAAGAAGGAGTTCGGCCCCTCTTATCGTGCCCCGCTTGGCGTGCAGGGAACAAGAACAGTCATTTTACCTCCACTTCCTGGTCGCAAAGATAACAGGTACATCTCCATTGACAATGACAAACTACAGCGAGTGGCCGATTCTTCTTAGTATGACTCCAGCGGTTTCTTGCCCTGCGATGCTGAGAAATTCTGTTTTGGCTCTGGCTTCTACCACCATGCCTGATGTTGCCATCGAGATGCATACAGTTACTAATCCTTTGTTGCTACCACCGGCGGGTGGTCCACCTGAAGATACTGAGTATGCTTATCCTGCAGATGCATCATTGCCTGTTTTACAATCAACCACAGTTAAACAGTCACGTTTCTCCTTTGACACTAACTCTATGACTTCCAGTGCTCCATCAAACGTTTCTATTTTTGCTGTTTGGTTTAAAATACATTTTTTGATTCCCCCTTGGACTTACATTTGGCTGGTGCTCATATGCATTTTTTTGTTTATGTCCATTGGATTTGTGGTGGGTTTTTTTTGTCTTGTAAATGGAAACTGCCTACAGGAAAGATCTACAATTAGACTAATTGATGGAACTTTGGCCTCCCACTCCTCCTCACACATCATGAACAGGGACCAGACTTTTGTGAATATTACTGCCTGGCCTGTGTTAGATGGGATTGTGTGGGATGCTGTTAAATTTCAGATTCATGGACCCACTGAGGTTATTAATGTTCCAAATGTTCTTCGTGTTTCTATGGGTGATGTTGTTAAACAAAACATCTGTTCTGATGATTGAGACGTTCAGGCCATAGAGGCACTGTTTTCTAATTTGAAATATTATGCCGCCTTCGATGCTGAAGATTTGTATTTAGACACTGCTAATTATGGGGAACTGTTTTGCTATCAACATTATGGTAATCATTTCCTACATACGGCCAATACATTTCGAAATTTTGTAAATTATACGCAATGGAAACATTGTCCGACGACAATGCAAGGCAGCTCCAACACACTGGTGAACAAATTTGCATAGTTTACTGATTTCAGTGTTTCAAAACCAGCCGCCTTTTATTTTAAAGTGGCAGCAGAGTCTGCCTCAAAGACACACACTAAATTATTGTATTCCAAATCCTTTATGGATGATTTGGCTGTCGAGGGTTATGACCTGTGGAAAGCTACTATTGATCTTAAATCTGTTTGGGGTTCTAAACCATGGCAGGTACAAGGAACAGAAGCTTTGCATCGTGCCTGCCTCATCCCAAACCACGTATTATTTTTGAATTATACTATTTTTCAGACCACCTGCTTTGGATTGGCTACTTCTAAAAGGCTGAATTCCCCCTCTATTCCAGATCTGGGTGCTTATCCAAATTGGAATAATCATACAGGTCTGTCCCTTGATGCGTTGCAGTCATACATTACTAATACATCCTTCAATATTTCCAAATTACATTTGGAAGGATGGTTAAGTTGGCAGACAAGTTCAGATTCCTGTCAACATCGTTTTCTAGGTCTGCAACCAGGGTATACGCAGGTTCGCGTAGACCCCCGTTTTGAATATTCTCATTCTGTTACTACCTACTCTGTAGGGAAGGTATGCCAATCTTGGCTGCAACATTCCACCTTGGCATCTGTTAAACTTCAAATTACATGACAAAATAGATTTGAATGATTTTCTTAAGGGTCCTGTAGGTGGCAGGTCCAAGAGATGGGTGTATGCTGTTTATAACGAAGTTTGGAAATTATCTCAAATTGAAGCGGCTTCCAGATTGAGAGCCATTGATCAAGCCAATTTGGAAAAAGTACTAGCTGTTATCGATAATAGCATTAACACCCTTTCTTCCAGAATTTACACATTAGATAATATTGTTTCATCTGTTGTTGATATTGTGCAGGATGATATGTCTGTTTTGTATCATGGTCAAAATCAATTACGTTCAATAATGCAGTTTGCATGGACTTTGCAAACGTTAAAGGCTGGGAAAGTCCCTTGGGACTCCATGAATACTTCATCTTTATTCCTTCCCTTTAATCTAACTGCGAAACAACAATTCATGTCCATGAAAGATGCAACATACTCATTACTGCATATTGAAAAGTTGGAACCTTTGCCTTTCTCTGTGGCCGAATTGAACTCCGCTGTGTGGCTTATCCAAGGGTTGATCACATTACCATTTCCTCTGTTTAAATTCAGTTCGTGCATGAAACATTATGCCCTTGGCAGATATGAACCGTTGGGTACTGCTTTCCTGCATGAAGTTTGGTCACTCCCATTTACATATAGGTGCATGAGAGAAGGTAAAGAAGTTTATTTGAAAGATGAGGACTGCACTTCCACACCTGATCACTCAGTAGTTTGTAGGCACATCCAATTGTATGGTGCGTGCAATGTGCACACACCTAATTTAGCATGCGTCCTGAAAGGGATTCCAGTGCCAGCTATTACATCCACTTTCACGTTGTTAGCCAACGGTAGTTATTTGCTTTTAAATAACGAGACTTGCTGCGGGATGCTAGTGGGAATTCCCTACAATATGACTGAATCACAGAGAGTAGTATGTTGTAAAAATGTCCTTTTCCCCTCCCCGCATGGGCGGCTGGATGTATCCATCTGGCCTTCCATTACAATCTTGAAAGCAAAGTTCAACAAGATGAGCAGAATAAGGGCTCCATTGTCTCAAAAAGAAGTCGCTCTGACTTCATCCCGTGAAACATTTGTCCTTCACATAGCTAACACCCGCACAGAGGTGCATGCGCTTTTAAATACTGATCTCCCACTGCATTTCGGTGCCCTGATTCAAACTATATTTAATGCATCGTCCACAACTGGCTTGGTGCATTTTTTCTAAATTGTGGGCTCCAGCCTCGTGACCTCCTTCCAAACTATTTTTGGTGTGATACCGGCATTTTTTTCAATCTATTTTTTTCAGCGTCTTTGGCGGGCTCCCGTTGATTCTCGCCCTCACTGCTGGTGTGCTGTTGTTGGTCTGCTTACTGCGCAATGGCTGCACAATTTGTGTCACACGACAGCGTATCCGGGCTGCTCCATCTTCGTAACCGGATGCTTCAATATTATGGAACATTACCATTGGCAACCCTGAGCATAGCCTATGGATTGTCCTTCCGGTTTTCCTATTTTACTTGCGTACAACCTGTTTTTCATTGCCTAGATTGTCCTTTCGAATGGGCTCTGGATTTGTGCTTGTCAAACTCGGTGTCTCCTGCCCCGGATTATGATCGACTTATGAGTCCCTTAGTGGCTCATGAGTTGGACTGTTCTGGTATCAGGATTATGGCCTGTGGAGCGGCACATGGAGTCCTAGGGAATTGGGACATCGGTATGGCAGCTTATGACTTCTTGGCAAGAAGTTATCTTGAAGAACATGCCAGTTGTCCTCTGATTGTGCTAGAGGCCCCAGTTGTCGAAGAACATGTATGTTCGTTTACCTTGTTAGACTGGATGGCAGAAACTTTTACAGAACGTTCCAATGACTTCCTCTTGGAAGCTGTCGCTACTTACTGTGCTTACACGTTGATGGATTAACTTGGATGTTGTCCAACATCCGTGTGCGATCCACACACACATTTTTTTTTTGTTTGTTTTTTGATTCGACCTTTGGGCTTGCTGAGCCTTTGAAAGATGTTACGATTTTCCATTTCCTTTTTCCCCCCTACATTATGTTTTTTTTAACGGTTTTTCTTTGAACTTTCACTCCCCTTTATTTTGGATTTCCAATACATGCACTTGGTTCCACTTTGTCGAACTTGAACTCTGCGTTCCTTTAATTGTATCCCTAATAGCTCGTGGTCCGATCAAGGGAGGGTGTAGTGGAGGCAGCGTTTTAGATAGATACATTGCTATGTTAGCATAAGCGCCTTAGATGTTAGAAACGCCATCTTGTCACTTTTGCTACTTTTGCACACGACACTGCAGGTACATGTTATTATTTGAAAACTGCTTGCTTGCCTTTTCTTCACATGAGAACTGTCTGTTGTTCACATCCCTAGACGTACACTGCGACCTTGGTCTGAACATTGTGTGCAGAAACAGTCTGAGCCACCAAACAATGTATGTTTTCGAGTTCAGGTGGATCGGCCCACGCTCTAGCCATAACACGCACACAGCTGCAAATATCTGAAAGTCGAGAGCCTTTAATATTGCAGTTTGCATGCATTACATACACATTCTGGAGAAGAACTTTTCCAGGCGCAGAGCAAAGCTGATCCTGTGATGTGATTCACCTAAGCTGATCTGTACGGTATGGGACTCCCCATTCAAACCTAGAGACCTTCTATTAGTATAATAATACTAGCTCACTAGCGAAGGGAGGGTGGTTGTATTCCACTATCATTTGTAATATGATTTCTCCCTTCATTTTCTATGGTATTGTAACAATGCTGATGGTTTTAAATGTAATCATTTGTCTGCTTATGTTAGCTAAAGTACTACATCTTAGGACACGTAGTTTATAAAATAAACATTTTAAACTTTACCGTGTCACTGATTACTCTTGTTGTGGACTGATATGAGAATAATAACGAACAGGTATTTCTGATTCCCACCATTCCTGAGAGTACTCTAAGTCGCTTGATCTGGGTTGTCTATACATTGGGAGCTCCGAGAGGATACGGAGGATGAATGGGACACTGATGCTAGTCGGATTGGGGTTCCGGGTACTGAGGTGAGTTTTTGGTACACCGCAATTCACTGAGGTCCTGGTTTCCTGCGCATAGTTCTGTGCATGAGCAGAATCCCTGCAACAGTGCTCCCAGAAGAGCAAGGAGTTGCCCAAACTCAGCAGACTCTGCTGTCGGAGAAGTGTTCACCACCCACCCTTACTCCCTTGTACGACACCAAAGTCTACGCTATTCCACTGTATGACACTACATTCTACACCAATCAACTTGAGACTATTCCACTGTATGCAACTGCACTGTACGACACTCCACTGTATGCTATCCTGCTCTTTACCGCTCCACTGTACGCCACTCCAATGTACGCCACTTTACTATATCAGATTCCTTTGAGCACCACTTCATTGTACGCCACTGCAGTCCACACCACTGTACTCTAAAACACTCCAGTGTAACAAATTTCACTGTACACCACTCCACTGTAGCACATTGTACAAATGTAGTCTTTATGACACTCTCTTTCTCTCTACTGAATAACTTAATAACAAAACAGAACACATACTGCCCTTGTCCGGACGAAACAAGCATAATTAGCCAGTCCTCTGTGAAGGATTAATGTTGGCTCCTGCATTATGAGGGGAGCAGGTTAGGCCGAGAGGGCCCTGGGACTCCCCCACAGCCTCCAAAGTGTTTATTGTGGCTGTGATGCCAGGCCCCAGGCGATGAGGTCCCTGGAGCCATAATAGGATCAGGAGGGGTGCCCTCCCTTTTAAAATATGGTACGGCCTCGGAGGATGGGGCCTCCGGGGTCTATGAACACTCAGGGAGGTGGTCCATGTGTCCCCCTCACATTTTAATAAAATATAGCCCTGGAGAATGGGAGGCCGATAAGGTTTGGTTATGAAGGTCTCCCACCCCTTTTTTCTGCATTTGAGGCACAAGGGATGGAGTCCCTAGGGCCTGATAAGGCTCAGCGAGGGAGGTCGCAGGCCCTCTTCCCCTAGAATTTAACCCAGGGGAATGGGGTCCCCAAAGTCTATGAAGGCTCAGGAGGGCCCCACCCCCTCACTTTTTTTGTTGAGTTTGGGCCCAGGCGAGAGGGTCCACGCAGCTCAAATACCAACCTTATACTGCATCACCAAAGGCTGTTGCATGGGGTTGGCTGCCTTCGGGTGGGTTGGCCACAGGGGCTGGTTGCAGGCCAGGTCCTATGGCCAACCCTCCGCTTTGCAAAAGCTGTGAGCTACATAGGGTTGGTTGTCTGTGGGTTGGTTAGTTACAGGGCTAGCCAAGCCCTTGCAGTGCCCAGCCAAAGGTCATAAATCGCGTGGGGTTGGCTGCAGTGGCGGATGGTGACTTTTGAAAGTGGTGAGCCGTAAAAAATGGGGGTGAGTGCTTTACTGCGAGCAAAGCAAGCAAATCTAACAGTCATAAATAAGGTGAGTTGATTGGGGTTCTACCCACGGGAAGTTGTTTGAAAATAGAGTGGGGAAATTGTGCTATTTGAAGCTAATTGAGGAAGCAAGAAGGTTTAAAAAGCAATGGTGAAAGTACAGCCTTGGAATATTTAAAGAAAATAAACACATACAAAATGTTCCATATCCTATTGAATTAAAATTGTTTTGTGTTACAAGCAGGGGTTTTAATTATCTTACCTGCAAACAGGGTTGTCTCTGCATTGCCTGTGGTTGGTAAGATGATAATCTTCATGCCATATTGTTTATCCTACAGCAGAGCAGACTACAGCCTGAGGTCATATGTCCTATTGTCTGTTACAAGGCCTGTTTTTATGTCCTGACAAATCTGGCCTTCCCTTCACCCCTAACACTTCAGGGGTCCAAATTCCACTTAGCTAAAAGCTATTATCTGTTCGATATGGTACTGGAGCCTAAGGGGTGCCTCATCGCTTTCAGCAGGGGGCCCATCAAGTTGCAGACAGTGGCAGTCAAGGGGTCGTGCATCTTCTTAAAATGCCTTATAGTTCATGATTAAGTTAAATGGATGGGTAGGGAGTGCTCCGACAGACTGAGTTTAACGTTATGATGAATGGCAGGGGCTCATGAAAGGATGTCTTTCTCTTCAGCTGTTTTACATGTTACCCCGAGCTTAAACTCAATCTGCTAGGACTGCATTCCCAGCTTTCAGTTCACCCAGCTGGCCTAGCTGACTGTGCCGCCATTTTGTAACTTGTGTGAGTGGTGTGACGCAGTAAAGCAATAGTTGTTCTTTTTTTAAAAGGCGGTCAGAAAAGCATGTCATGTCACAAAATTAACATACATTCCCACACTACAATAGTTAGTAGTTACTTGCCACAAAATCCGGCGCACACACAATCTGATCAGACTGACTGATGAGTTGAAGATCCTGAGCCTGGATATTAATGAAATTGCATTTATAAATGATGCACCGGATTGAGTGAGTCAGAGGTTAGAGCAATTTTTTTTTTAACATGTGCACAGGCAGTGCTGCACGCGGCACTCTTATGATTACCTTCATTGCCTTCCTTGCCTGTTATAAATTGGCTTTACATGCAGGGCTGAGCTGAACTCTAGTGTCAATAAGTTAAAACACTACACTGCACACAGACAGCCACATCGCACACTAGTTCTTAAACACTACTTACTCCACCCTGCAGTTATTTTTACATCCGATCCGAATCCCAAAACGTATTTTGTTTTTACACTGCTACCTTTCAGCCAGGACAAACAGTGTCAAACTTAGAAACACAGAAAGAACACTTGGGGTACTGCAGTATCTAATAGTATGCAATGAAAAAATGTAAGATGAAACTCTGGAAGAAGCGGGGCAGAAACCTACTCTATACTCCGCATTTGATTTTTTAACAATGGCGACTCTCTGAGACCCGCTCTGAACTTAAAGTAAAGTTAACCTCTGCTCTTATTATCATGACTCGTGAGATGGCAGTTTGCGCAGGGCCAGTGTTCCATTCGTGCTGTGACTCCATTTTCGTGATGCAGTAAGTTAAGTATGGTGTTCATTTTTTAAAACAAGTGGGACTCGGGAACAATTCAATTGATTTTAATATACACTCAGCTGACTGGCACCACAAACAAAACGAATATGTTGCCACTTGCCTTGCCATAATGCCACGCATTTTCTGATCAGATTGACTGATGCTTGGAGGAGGTCAGAATGATACTTTATGTACAGAGCGTTGGCTTCAAAAAAGCACACACAGACTAGTTGCGCAGTGCATGCAAATGAGTTTCACAGTCACTGCTTTAAAAGGATAATAAGAGTAGACAAAGGGCCAACGTTGTTATTAAAAAGGCCCGAAATTATAGACCGCATGGTTTGCTCAACTTATACAAAAGTTTGACCTCTTGCTGATACCATAGTGGGTGACACCGTTATTTAAAATTCTTAAACTTGTAACAGAGAACTTTGACGAGGAATGCCGTTCTCTGCATTTGCACAAGCTTGCCAAGAATGGCTTTCAAAGTCTATCATATTTTTCAAATTGAAATTGTATTTTGGGGGCTGCTGAATTAAGTGACGCCTCCTCGGCAGGCAGAGACCTCTAAGGCAGCTTGAAAAATGAGGAGGCAAGGAGCACTTGTTCTCACCTTTCAGCTTCTACTTGGGACGCACGGAGGGCTGACTGGAGACAACAGAGATCCAAACGACGAACAGGAGGCAAAAGCCTTCAGCAACGGACGTGAAAATCCCGCCTCCTATTCTCATAGGCTGACAGTATCAAGTGTCAGCCAGTCAGAGGAGGAGGCGGGATCCTAGAAGGATATTCTCAACCACGTCACAGATCCGGGCGAGCTGAGTGCTCGACTGGAGACCTGGAAAAACTGCTGCTTTAGGCAGCACCTCGTTGCCCTCACCTCTGCCTCACAAGTGCACACTGCACATGCAGGATTTGGGCGATATTGGAGTCGTCCACCTCGTATGCGCAGCATGTGTTTATACACAGCTAGGCTGCACTGCTACTTTCAGACTGACAGTACTGCCTCATAGCAGTCTTTTGATCTCCTTCCCGCATGACTGGTGGGGCTCCGCCCCCTACGCCCTCATGCAGGAACTGCCCCTGGTTGGCTGCCTGTGGCCAATCTCCACTCACTGTGCACAGAAAATGGCTGTGCACAGTGTGGGGGTTGGCTGCCTGCTGGGTAGGTTGGTCACCTATTAACATTGGATTGGTTGTCTGCGGACATAGGCCAGGCCCTTTGGCGAAAACTCTGCTGTGCACAACAAAAGGCCATAAGCGGGAGGGGTTTGGCTTTATCCAGAGAAAACAAAATTCTACTTTACGTTAAAAAAAACTAGAAATTCAATGACAAAACCATAGGTTAAATTAACATTATAATTAGGTGAAATGTTCAGTAACAGTGTAAAGTTTTAAACTAAATAAACACAGAAATTCACCCGCTATAGTTATCTCAAGTAACTATAACTCGCGCCCTCAGGTAACTATTACGCGCACACTCACCATGCACTGCTAATTACCACAGTATTACATCACTCATATGTGTTATATGTATTTAGACCTGTCAGCCTTAGGGTGGTCATCCCCCATTATGTTAATCCTGTCAGCCATAGTGGAGTTTTCCCCAAAAAAGTTTGCTTTACATCTCCCTTTTTGCTGATCTCGTTTTTAGTGGCCTTAGGACTCAGTGATATTTACCACTGTCTTCCAGTGCTAAAGGCATGTGCTCTTTCCTTTAAATATGGTGAAATAGGCTACACCCAATTGGCACATTGAATTTACTTGTAATTCCCTAACAAAGTGGTACTGTAAATTAAATGTTTCTAGTGGGCCCGCAGCACTGAGTGTGCCACACACTTAAGTAGCCTTTTAAATATGCCACCTCAGTCTGGGTGTGCAGTTAATACTGCCATTTAGACAGGTCAAAAGAAACTTTTTGCCAGGCCTAAATCTTCCTTTTTAATACATATAGGTCATCCTAGGGTAGTCTTTGAACATCCCAGAGAGCACGGTGCAGTGTCTTTAAAATGTTGGACATCTACTTTTAAGTTTTACTTGTCCTGAGAGTGAAAAACTCTTAAACTAATTTTTCACTGCTGCTAGGCCTACCTATCCCATAGGATCACATTAGGTTGACTTATTACATTTAATAAGTGATAACTTTCTATTGGGAGCAGGTAAGAATATCAAGTATGATGTCTTACGAATTGTAATTTAAAGCCTTCTTTAATTGTGAATTCTGAAAATGCCACTTCAAGAAAGTTGCACAAACACACAATGCCAAAACTGACTGATCCTTTTTACAACCTCAAATAATTCGTGAACACTATGCTCAATAAAAGTGATCACCATTTATTTTTGTAAAGTTATATAACTACTTTTGTTTTTTGTCACACACAGAAGATCAATGCAAAAGAAATCATGAATTTCTTCCCTCCCACACATAAATTAATACAAGGTGGATACAAATAACAAATCACAGAAAGAAATCTTTACAACAATACACAAACAAACAAAATGAACAACATTGGCTAAGTTCTGTTTTTTGAATGTCTAGACCAAGAGCTCTTTTCCCATGGACGGTGCACCCCGATCTGAGCATGACTACTGTAACCAGGACAAGTATAAAACCATCACTTTACATTTGCCACCTTTTTCTGCTTGTTTGGTGCACAGATGCTTGTCAACGAATTTCGAACCCACTTTTAATTTTAAGGTTCTCCTCAGGACACAGAACTGTTATCCACTCTTCAACACATCATCAAAAAAATAAAAATTACATTTCACTATCTCCATAGTAATTTGGTGGGTCTAATTCACCTCAGCTTTGTCCCCATACTTACCTCATAATACTTGATGCATTGGCACAAACGTGATGATCAAATTCTTTAATCTTAAAAAAGATGTATGTATAGGTAGGTTACATTAACTATCTACTCCAATGCAACAAGTAGAGACTGCCAAGCTCTGGAGTTTAAAGACCAATACTCACAACAAACGGGAGAAAGAACCTTCTTTTGTGTCACAGTCTCAGATCAGATTCTATTGCCACGATTTTCAAAGGAGGAATTTAATCTACAAGAAAAAATATTACCATCACAACAGGGTTAGAAGTTCAACCGTTTATTTGTTTTAAATCCACCTACACAAAGTATTTTAATACCCACTCAGACACGGGAAACGAATAGTCTTTTCCAATGCCTGCAGCTGTCTAGAATGCTGTGATTTCCCTAACTCATCATACAAATCAATGCACGCCAGATGGCTCACTGCACTTGAACACGTTTACATTGTTACGTGCTGACTCATGTTGTCAATTGAAATGTTATTTATTTTATTTCAAAGGTTTTATAAAGCGTGACGATGACCGATCCTGGTATCAGAGCACTGTACACAATCATACAGTATGAACAGGAAAGGTAGCACATTCAACATGTAAGCGGTCAGTTAAATAGTAGGGTGAGAGAGAACACTCCAGGAAGAAGGAGGCATAAAGTGGAACAAATGCATCACTGAACGTTCAAAGAATATTGTAGAACTGAAGTAGAAGTTAGTTCGGATTATTTGAGGTCTATATTTGCAAGTAGCTATTCAGGAGCAAACCTTTGACTTCTTTTTCGATTGTGGCAATTGAAGGGTTTGATCTGATTTTGGGAGGAAGAGCATTCTAAATTCTTTGAGTCAGACCAGAGAAGGCTCGGTTATAGGTTCTCTACTTATTGAATTGTTGTAGTTTCAGCAGTAGATCCTTAGAGCTTCTTAGGGATTGATTCAGGTGGGATAGTTCAAGATATTTTGCCAGGTAAACTGGAGTGTTATAGTGAAGCGCTGTGTGTGTTAAGCAGGCAATTTTGAAACAAGTCCTTTCTTCTAAGGGGAGCCTCTTGACTTGAATTAAGTATGGTGTGATATGTTCACATTGTCTTGAACTAGTGATGAATCTGGCAGCAGAGTTCAGAGTAGCCCTTAAAGGAGCCAGTTTAGTTTGGGGAAGTCCAGCTAGGGCCACATATCTGTAATCTCAGTGAGAGACACTAGAGATTGAACTGCCAGCTTCATCTCGTCATGAGGGTTTGATTTTCCTTAAAGTGTTCAGTTGGTGATTAGCTCCTCTGTTTGTTGCGCTGATGTGGTCTAGCATAGTTAGGTGTTTGTCCAGGCACAATTGAGTATTGTCTGCGTACATGTGGTAATGTATTTACGAATGGTTCAAAATTTCCTTGAAAGGTTCTATGAACAGTTTGAAGAGCGTGGGTGATAGTGCTGAACCTTGAGGCACTCCATTGAGACTTGGGTACTGTTAGAGATTGGTGGATTTTTATTCTTTGAGTTCTATAATGTAGGAATGAAGAAAATCAATTTAGGACTGGGCCTGCTATCCCCATCTTTTTTTCCAGCAGAGCAATCAGGTGGTCACGTTTGACCGTGTCAAATGCCAACGAAAGATCAAGAATTATAAGAAGGTAACTTTCATTCTGGTCTACTAGTCTCAAGGCATTGTCAACTATGTGAATGAGAGCAGTTTCAGTACTATGTCCTGCTCTGAAGCTTGATTAGTTAAGTTCGAGGAGTTGACATTGTTCAATGTGATTACATATATGTGTGTGCACACACTTCTCGAGTAGTTTGGCTAAAATCATTATGTTGGAAATTGGTCTGAAGCTATTGGGATCAGTTAGGTTTGCATTTGGCTTTTTTTGGGATGAGGTAACGACCAATTTTGAGGCAATCAGGAATCAATCCTTGCAGGAGAGATTCATGGACGATTTTCAACCAGAGTGGTAGCACAGAGGATAAACGTTTTTTGAAGAGATTGGCGGGAAGAGGATCATTGAAATGATTTGATGATTTTAATGAAGTAATAGTATTGTATAACTCAGTGTCATCTTGGAATATAAAGGTATTCCACAGTGCCTGGTTTTTAGGAGAGCAATACATAGAGTCAGAAAGAGGGGAAATTGACCGGGTAGCAGAGAGGGAGTGGACTGGGACGGAAAGTGTGTAGTTGTTGTGATGTGTAGTAATTCTAATTTGATCTTTCTTGTCTTTTCCATGAAGTGTTGAGAGAACTCCTCAATACTAGGGGTAATTGAGTGCAGATTGTTGGTCATTTGAGTGGTTAGCTTGCTGTTTGATGATTTCTAACCGTTTTTTGGTCTGTTTTTGGTGTGGTCGAGCTGTGATCTAAAGTGAGCCGTCTTGGCACTACGGACATGTTTGTTGTACCTACTTCTTGTCATCTGCTGTTGCTTGAGATTTGTAACAGAGGGATGGTTTCTCCAAGATCTCTCCACCAGCCTTAGATTGCGTCTTTCCTGATTAAGGGAGCAACTGAACTAGGGATTGGATGTTATGCTGGGAATTCTTTTGAGTTGTTTTGGAGCAATTGAGTCAGAAATATTAGTCATGGAATGGATGTAGTGTTCGGTGAGGTCATCGAGATTTATCAAGTTAGGGGGCCGAAGAAGTAGGCTATTGCTGATGCTAGTTACGTCTTTTAAATTGATGTTCCTTAAGTCTCTTGACCATTGTTTGTCCTTAGGAGGCTGTCCTTGCCTGAGAGCCACCCTTTCCAAGATATTTTCTCTTTTGAGAGAGTCTGGCTTCCCATGTCGGACTCTAATCAACAGTCAAAATAAAATAGTATAGGCTCACTTTTAAACATTTTAAATCGAGTGTCTCAACGAGAAGAAAATGGCAAATCTTACTTTTACATCTTTCAATGAGGCCTTCCGTCGCAGCTCTTTGTGAACGATTCACTGCTCAGGAACCGTTAGTACCCCAAAAGCATGGCTATCCATTCTGGTTTCAAACAGATTCTGATTTGATCATCGTCTTTTCAGAATTTCCTGTGTTTATGGTCTCTGAAAGAGGAATCCTGGAATCTGTAATGTTAAAATCACTAGTGGTCACAGCTCAATGAGCAGTAGAGAAACTTCAAATTCTATAACATGCTTCAAATTAAACTGGCAACTTTTGAATCTCTGATATTTCATTGAGTCCATTAAACACAGTATTGAAATGTAATATAAGGTAAGCCTCTTCTCTATTAAATTTTGCATCAATGTTATCTCCTCGAGGGTCCAGTTTTATAATTGCGAGTACTGTCCATCGCACATCTGCTTCACTGTGTTGTTTTCGATCCAGTGGCTCACAAGGGGGGCAGTTAACATTTTACCTCTTATGCGTGATTTATGCTGTATAATCCTTTGGCGAATCTCTTGGTTGGTTATGCCAATTTGCAGTTTTTCACAGGGCAACTTAACTGCGTATGCAACATTTTTAGTTTTACAAATGGAGATTTTTTTTTATCCATTTGACATTGTTGTGCTGGACTAAGGTACCTTCAAAAGTTTGATGACAAGAAACACATATGTACATTTGAAATGTCCTTCCAAGGGTGATAAATTCCAGAGTGTTCTCAAACTATTTTTCTTTGATACCGGAGGTGTAAAGGCATGCAATATTTGGCTTCCAATGGTCCATTATTTTTTAATGCAAACAGTGACTGAGTGAATGGTTTATCCATTTTTTCAATCAAATAGCAGCTCAGACTAATGATTCTTTTGAACGGGTTCATTTTCTAACAGAATGTGGACACGCATACCATACGTTCTAGTGTGGTTTCCTTTGGTCTCTCTTTCTAAGAGGGTCTCCCTCTGGGTCCACCATGTGTGTTTTATGGTGTTTTTCAACCGTTTTTTTATGGTGTCCTGGCTATTTACGTTAATCCACAACAGCCCCGGTATGGGAACAATATAAACTTGTTTAGGAACAGTTGCGCCTAACTTAGGAAATTGGCCATACAGCAAATTGTGACTACAAGGATGGTGGCTGGTGTAATGCAAACCATTATTTCTGTTTGTTGGTTTTGAGAACAGCGTAGCTTGTAACAGGACTGGACTGGGAACCAAAACCGGCCCTGGCAAAGTGCTCGGCCGGCCCCCACGGGGGTTGGGGGTGCAGCCTGAGCTCTTTGCCAGGGCCGGTTTTCGGACAATTTTGCAGCTTTGCTGCAAAACGGCCCTGTAACAAAAATGGCCCCCAAGGGCCCAAAACTGTCCCCCACCCGTGCAGCCCACCGGGGGCTTGCCCGGTGCCCGCTACGGCCAGTCCGGCCCAGGTTTGTAACCTTACATTTTTTATGAGGACGACAACGACCAGAAATGTAATTGAGGACTCACTGCTGGATATGCTCAACCTAATATCAGCCATTGGAGATAGCATCTGTTTAGTAGAACTCTTTTTATTACTTATTTATTTCAAACAATAGTTAAACATTCTTCTGTGCAGTACATAGAATGTTAAATGGCAAGAAAATATCCTGTAATACTGTAATATCCAATACCTCATGAGGATACTTGATCAACTGTGAGAATTGTGAGGAGAATATAAAAAGGATTATTTATTGGTGCAAGATGAAACATTTTGAACACAAATGCTCTACATGAGAGTAACGGTAGATATCAAGAGAGTCGACTATGATGAGTTAAATAAACCATATTGGATTATAAACATGTTGTACAAATAGATTATACTGTGGTGAATTTGCTGTGTTTTCCACTTTTTTCACACATTTTCTAGTACATATTGACTATTGAATGTCTGCAAAAATAGATATGTATGATATTTCCAAGCCTTGAGAGTACTGGTCACAAGATCAGAATAGGACAAAGCACGCACTGGATGAAGCTCCATGTAAATTGCGCTATCAGCCTTTAAGGAAAATTGCTCATGAAAGCTACAATTATTCACATTTATGGCATTGTCAAACTATGAGATTTGCAATGAAACATTGATTTACCAGTAAAATAATGAAACAGAGAACCACTTGCTCTAATTCCTTTTGGAAAGTGTATAATGGAAAACAAGCAGATGGGATATTTCATTTAAGCAAAGTTTCTGCTCTAAAACCTGTTTTAGGTCGAGCATTTGAGACCTCATGCATATACTTTAGTATATACTTCTATTGTAGGCTTCCCTGCTTTTCATTTGTCTGTTTCAGTGTCATTTAAAAATCTTTGCATGCTGGTGGTTAGTCCTGCCTCTTTGATCCTCATTTTGTTCTTTCATTTACTTCCACGGAGTAGCGACCAAGTACTGCATCATTACTCTTTTGTTGTTCATCTGTCGTTTGGGGGCTATTTTTTTCTTGGTTTCCTGCTAGTGTTACAGTTTGCCTGTGTTCAGCTAACACCCATCTGCATTGCCCTTTACAAACTGCGGTCAAAGCAAATCATGTCAAATGGCTTATTTATGTGCCCTGAAGCACACAAAGAAGCAACAACTGCTCATCAGAACATTGAAAATGGTTCTTCAGTGCTATTTAGATTCTGTTCAATGTTCAGTTTGGTTTCCCACTAAGACTACTGGGCAATACCAATGTAAGCATAAAGCGGGGGGAACCGCCAGATGGTAGCTCTGTGAAACATTGTGCTGCATAGACATGGTGCCCCTGACAATGAATACAAAGCACCAATAAATTAGTTACTCACTAGAAAGTGTTTGCACATAGGGGAGGTAATCCTCCACAAGGTAACTGCCTCTCTGGGTCGAGTCCAATATTGCTGCCCGCCGTGCTACAACTGGATGCTGCAGGGAGGATCAAACCAGCCTTCCATTAGAGGAATGAACACTCTCTTGGTGGAATCTACAGCCTATCCGGTTTCTCTTTCAGGACAGGAACTTGTACAATTCAGTGAATGGAGAACCTAACAGAAAAGGTTCCATAAACTCCCTTTTCAACTCCAGAGCACCCGAGGGCCCCTCAGGCACAGGGGCTTGTGTCGGGACACACCCTAGTAGAGGGTCGAATGAGTCTTGCAAGGGGCAGTGCATGTGTGCGTGCAGCGCTCGGGGTTTCTCACTTCTGTAGTGACCTACTGTGCGAAAAGTGACTGCGGGTCATTGCCTGAAGACCAGCCCCTCTCCCTGGTAAAACTTTCTCAGGACTTTTTCTTCAGTTCCTAGACTAGCAAATGGAGCTCTCTAGTTTCCCAGGTCCATGCATGAGTAGCTCATCCTGTTAAGGTTTTGCTTTGCATTCTGGGACTTTTAGTCCTGATTTTCTAATGGAGTAAAAAGCTAAATGTGCAAAGATAATACCTGGAATGACGGATCTATCTCATGTATGGATGACATGAGAGTTTTGGAGAAAATGTGCAGATGGTTAGAAAGGATAACTCTTGGCCATGGGTAAAGTGGCAGTGCAGTATCTTGAGGACCATGGTGGTTACAGAAAAGATCTGGTCTGACTGCATTGCAGGATAAGTTTCTTTATACCGTAGGCTTTATGACCCACCTATTGCTTTGTGTGCTGCCCTTTTCACTCTTGAGTGACTGTGGAGCAGTTGCATGAAGTGAGGCCACTGGGCTGATCTGCAATAAACACAGAGAGTACATGCACAGATCCCTGAAGCTAAGGGAGAATTTTTTAAAACCGCCACTGACACAGGCTCCTCGTGCAGGAGCAGAGCTATGAGCCACGCCTTCTTGTTACCACACAGCAACCTTTAGAACCCAGAAGTGAGAGGCAGCAGAGTGCAGTTGGCCTCTGTGCTGTTAGCAAAGAAGACCCAGGAAGCATAGTGAGCTACTAACTGTCATTAAAGAACTGCATGCAAACTACAAGATATGTATTAGTGCAATATGTATTTTTGCCCTGTCTTTCATTATCCTAAACTTGCAAAAAGTGTTCATTTGGGTAGAAGAAATCAATTTTTATTATTAAAGAAAACCCCTAACATTGATGTTATGTTTTAAATTCAGAATTTGTGCTTTTCCAGACCAAGGACTCCAATTGTACTGCCTACCAGTATAGATGGCATGTGACTCCTACACCTTGTAGTCCTCTGCCTGATGTAACATTTCCTATACATTGATGTACACATGTATGATTGTCTCTGTACCAATGTGTTTGTGATTTAAAGTGTTCTGACACCCTACACTGGTATGAGTGGCACTATAAAACGAAATTAGTCTGAGAGAGAGTGGTTATTAAGGCTTGAAGAGTACTGTTGAATGGTGATAGAGAGGGAATCCATGGTAGATGTGGTCATTGAGGGGCGCCAACAATTACTGTCGCACAGGGCGCCACCAGTGCTAAAGCCGGCCCTGCAGTCAACCCTAGTGAAGTGTTAGTGAAGTGTTTTCACCTGCATTGCAACACATGTTGCTATTTTTTTATAGCCTTTGATCCGTTTCAGCTAGACATTTTTGTTGTTAATACCTGCAGATTATGTAGCAGATGATGAGTTACGTAGCAAATGTGCCTAATCTGTAATTATGTGAAAAACGACCCAGCAACAAAATCACATAATCCCAGTGGCCTTGGTTTGGGTGTGCAATATTCAACACACACAATAACATACTCCAAAAGCCATGTTTTGCTTGTGGTATGGTTTTCTTGCATTTTTTACAATTTTTTTTATCTATTGTTGCAAACAACCATTTATAATATTTAAATCTTTAGTTGTTTATTGATGGATTTTTTAAATACACTTTATGTGGGTTTTTGAATACAGAAGGCATAGTAACCCAGATCAAATAAAGGTTTACAACACATTGTTCATTCCATATTATAAATATAGAAAAATTAGCATACCAAGGGTATGACACATTCATAAATTGCATTACCTTGATGCTTATCATACATAACTTCAACTCTCCCAAGCTTTGTAGAAAACATTTTACCACACATTAAAGCAATTTTAAACTCATAATAATGCTTCTTCAAAACCGATATCTCCCTCAGAGGACGATTTAGAACTCGGATGGTAAATCCCTGACCTGTGAAGAAATGTGGCTATTTGATCTGGTCCTTCTCAATGTGGACTTGCACTTTTAATGACTGTGCGGAAAGGTATCCAGGTTTTCTCAAAAGTTTTCATTTTACCTTTAACTGTAGCCAACATCTTTTCCATAGCACTGATACACCATAATTAGTACCATTGCTTATTTAGGGGGGGAGGGGTGTGTGGGGTGGGGGGGTTGGGTAGCTTCAAGTAGTGTGGCGTGCAGCGAGAAGGGAATACTTTGGGAATTTGCCTATGTGAGCTCTCAGTGGGTGTTCTATTTTGTCAACTGTGATTAGAATCATTCAGAACCATTGGCCATTCAAGGAAGCCCTGAAGACCTGGTTGTTCTCTATGTAATGCTCTTGCGGCCCTCTCTGCATGTCTTTTTTCTGCGGCTGTTTTGCTTGAGGCTAGAGCTTGGACGCCGCGTTGCTGGGGCAGCCGGGCATTTTACAAATTCTTTAACGTAACAAAACTGTGTCTCCTAAAAGCAACATTAGAGGCATTAGGGGCAAGTCGACAATTGTTATTGATTTAATTTGTTCCAGAATCTCACTCCAAATTGCCCGCCTAACCTTTAAATATGAGCCACAGTTCCCTTTCCCCACAGCACCTCCAGCATTACTCTGATGAGACAGATATTGTATGGAGATGGGTTGGGGTACGTTACCCCAGTCAAATAATTTTGAAAGTTTTCTCCATATGTTGTTTGCAAATGTATGATTTAAATACTTGATACCAAATATTATACCAGGAGCCATCTTCTATTTGTCTATTTAACTCAATTGCCCAGGCATTCATATATGGGGGCTTTGGGGACTGATGTCAATTATTAAGTAGTTTATATAGATTTAAAATCCCTTCATTCGTGGGCCAACTTTATAGATATGATTCAATCGAGCTAAGATCTCTGAGTGTTGCTTCCTTTTATTTCTGCTGTTGGACCCAGTGTATTTGTTGTGGGATATCTGAAAGGGGGAATTATGAGTAGTTCCCAAGTTGTTCGCATGATACCAGGGATCTAATCTATCCTTTGTCGTAGAGGCCATGCAGGGTTGCCATAGGAGCGGCAAACCTGGAAAATAGGCGGGAAGCGATAGTTGCATGGTTGGAATGCCCTGCGTGTTTATGCACGTCCACTAACTGGCGTATTGGAGGGTATTTGCCAAGTCGTCTTCAATTTCTTCTCTCATAAGAAAAGGTTGGAAGTTTCTTTGTGGTCTAGGCACGAACATAACTTTTTCAAGGGTGGGTAAAAGGGATTTAGAATATGGGAACTTGCAATTGCTCAGATTTTTTAATGAACAAATATACCATAACACAGCATGTGATTTGTAAAGTGCAAATTCAATCTAGGATCTCTCGGTACTGAAGTAATGGATGCTTATTGTTACCTAACTCAGTAGTACTCATTTTATCACCCTTGGAAGGATGAAAGGGCTAGTGGACCTCAGGGATTTGAGTCTTTGACCATGTCTGTTTGGTCATGTGAAAACTGAATTCACAAAAGTTTGCTAAGAATACAGTTACCATTCTTCAGTAAATATCTGTGAATTACTTAAAATCGTACATTTGCACTAGTGTAAAAGACATATCTGCGGGTACACTTTGGTGTCTTGATTTACAAATTAACCCCCTACATTAATTTCATGATTGTCTAATTTAAAAACAAAATAGCATGCATAGAACACATTGTACTAGAGGACGACTCAGGAAATAGTATCTAAAGTTCCGCATTATTTTAGCAGACCACCTTTTTTCAAAGTTCTAGTTTTTGTGCGTACTTTTTTATTTTTAAAGCAAATAAATAACCAATCTTCCTATCAGACTTCCACATATGACCAGGGAGCATCACAAGAAGCCATACATTGTGAAACTTTGCAGACATGCGTACACTCTGTTTTTACTGGAATCACTGTCAGTAACGCAAGCTCAGCTCTCTGCATTTACATGCAGCACAGGCCATAATAGTACAAGCTTTGAAATACTTAATTACTACATACCTCTCCAAAACATAAAATACCATTCCACATAATTACACTTCATGATGCATAATCCCACTCCACATAATTCCACTACACTCAATACCAATTGCACAACTAAAAATTCTAATCCAACCCACATAATTTCAATCCATACCCACATACATCCACTCCACTCCTTACGACATGGGTAAAAGACATTGTCATTAATAAATGCTAATAGCTCAAACTCTTGCAAATGCCACCCCACCCTTAACATTGCAAGTGAAAGCAGAATGGGAAGCACATTTTCTTATCTCACGTGAAATGGACCTTGCATGTGAGGGCTTCTTTATTTACCTTTATTTCACCTTACACAAAGCTGCCTTTCAATTATTTTGTTAGACCGCTTTAAACAATAGTTGTGACTACAAAAACACAGGATGTGTGCAAGGTACACTGGAAAATGTTACCCATATTTATTATAGCTAATGGGTGTCCAAAAAGAAACCAAGAGCCCAACATTTACGCCTAGCTTTAAATTAACTTTATTCCCCCTTAGACAATTCTGCCTTCAATTTGTTATGTTAGCTTTAAACAATATTGTCGGCTGCACCTCAAACACAACCTAAGTTGTATTTTCCTCTAACAATCCTGTCTTTCAATTCTTTTGTTAGACAGCTTTATGCAGTAGTTGTGACTGCAAAAACACAGGATCTGTGCAAGGTACACAGAAAAGTATTATCCTTCACTTATTTTAGCTTATTGGGGTCCAAAAAGCAACCAAGAAAGCAACATTTACATTCAGCTTTAAATGTACTTGTATGCCGCCTTGAACAAAGCTGCCTTTCGGTTCTTATGTTAGACAGCTTTAAAAAATATTTGTTACTGCACCTCCACTGCATTCCCCTTGAACAAAGCTGCCTTTCAATTATTTACAGCTGTAAACAGTGGTTATGACTTTAAAAACACAGGATGCGTGCAAGATACACGGAACAATGATAACCTTCACTCATTTTAGCTTATGGGTGTCCAAAAAGCAACAAAGAGGGCAACAATTACATTCACTTGTATTCCACCTTGAACACTGCTGCCTTTCAATTCTTATGTTAAACAGCTTTAAACAATACCTGTGACTGCAAAAACTCAGAATGTGTGCATGGTACTCAGATACATTTATCCTTCACCTATTTTAGCTTACGAGTGTCCAAAAATGACCAAGAAGGCAACATTTAGATTCAGCTTTAATTTTACCATTATTCCGTCATGGACAATGATGCCTTTCCTTTGTTATGTTAGATAGCTTTAAACAATATTTGTGACTTCACATCCGTCACAGCCTACGCTTTACCCCGAAGAACAATGTTGTCTTTTAATTCTTTTGTTAGCATTAAACAATAGTTGTGACTGCAGAAACACAGGATGTGTGCAAGGTACTCAGGAAAATATTACCTTTCACTTATTTTAGCTTATACGTGTCCAAGAAGCTACCAAGAGGGCAACATATACATTCAGCTTTAAATTTACCTTTATTCCACCATGAACAATGCTGGCTTTTATTTGTTAAGTTGGATAGCTTTAAACAATGTTTGCGACTAAACCTCATCCATAACCTAAGTTTTATTTTTAACTTTACTGTGCCGAAAATCGCACTTAAAGATCACAACTTTGCTGTGTTTTTAAAAATAAACAGCATTCTTTCTTAGCTCAACACATATGTTACCATATTTGGGGAACTGCTTGTTTTAATAGTCACCACTCCATGCACATGCTCTGTTTGCTTTACATCGTATCAGTCTTTCGCCCTTTCCTTCTTGTTGGTCTTCCCTTTCGTCACAGATGAAACCCAACCCTCCCCCAGAAATGGCCCCTTTCTGCTGCTGCTTGGGAGAGACCAGCATGCTGTACTCCTGCTTGGGAGAGACCAGCATTCTTTACTCCTGCTTGGGAGAGACCAGCATGCTGTACTCCTGCTTGGGAGAGACCAGCATGCTGTACTCCTGCTTGGGAGAGACCAGCATCCTGTACTCTTGCTTGGGAGAGACCAGCATGCTGTACTCCTGCTTGGGAGAGACCAGCATGCTGTACTCCTGCTTGGGAGAGACAAGCATGCTGTACTCCTGCTTGGGAGAGACCAGCATGCTGTACTCCTGCTTGGGAGAGACCAGCATGCTGTACTCCTGCTTGGGAGAGACCAGCATGCTGTACTCCTGCTTGTACTCCTGCTTGGGAGAGACCAGCATGCTGTACTCCTCCTATGTGTGCCCAGCAGCAGCTAACACCTGTGGTGAACGCAGTAGCGCCTAAGCTTGGTCGAGATGCTGTGTTACTGCTCTGACTACAGTGGCTCTGCTCACACTAGACTATAACACTGACCAAAACCCCCCACCAAACCATCATGGCATGCCTCACAAGCCTTCCCGTTTGAGGCCTTGTTTATTTTTTTCTTTGACTTCTACCCTCTCATGCCATATTCTTTCTCCTCCACACCTTGCCTCATTCAATACTTTCGTAATCTTATTTTTATACCTTTTTCCTTAATTTTTCTCCAGCCCATCGTATCTCTGTAACTTGTCCTTTTCTCCCTTAGCATCTTTTTTTTGCCTCATGTACTTCACATATTTTTCTCTTTTTTCCACCCAGTTACTTTCCTTCTCCTCCTCCTCCTCCATAAGCTTATGTCTTCCCACCTATCTATGCCAGTCCCTTTTTCGCAGTCACACCTTGCTCGCTTCCGAATCAAATTGATGTTTTGTTTTTCATTGAATGCCTCTTTCTTCACCCTTGTCTGCCTCTTTTCTGCCATGTCTTTTGCTTTGTCCCCTTCACTGGCCCTCCCTTTTCTTCTCTCCCTCCCAGGTTTACCATATGTTGCAGGTGGCTCTGTATTTCAGCGCAGAAGACTGTTACATTTGCAACAGCACATGCATCTTGACTGCAGTGCAGATGAGGAAACTGAATTCTTCAATTTAAAACATGAAAACATTACAATTTCACAATGTTTTGGCAATGACCATGAGCCGACCAAGGTCACAAATGGAAGCAGCCCATCAAGGCAGACAATAACACTGAGTTAGTAACTGCACTGTGTACAAAACGGAAGTGCTCAGGTTCCTGTCTCAAAAAATGTGTTGCATTCTCATCTCTTCCTTGTCCAGACCATGGGTACTCACAAACATTTTCCCAGGGGCCAAAATGTTTGGTTGCTGGTGGGACCGAGGAAGGGTGGTGGCCTGGGGATCTGTAGGAGGTTGTTAAGATGGGTGTAGGGGAATCGTATCATGTACATCTAGTGGCTAAATTGAAATGCACAATGTGGAATCAGAAAACCAGGGATCAATCATGGCTTCTCCACTTGAATAGATTGTTCGATCCTGAGTAATTGTTTTATTTCACATTCCCTCCTTTTACTTCATCACCACATATAAAAGGACCTCGAAATACATGACTTCACGATGTGCGCTGTACAAAAACTTCTCCTTTGTTTGATTGAATACTCTATAATGTTGTTCATGTATTATAGCAAACCCAGCCAACCTAAGGTTGCACATATAAACTGACTTGCCTTTTAGTTCAGTATTGGCATTGTCATCAGGGTGAGGAGAGAAGCATCATCATCATAGTCTTTATTCGAATTAAAAAAAAATCCATATAAGACACAAACATATACAACAATAGACAACAGTAAAAATCCCCTGTACAATACATACAGTCATTCAATAAATACTTAAAAATAGCCTAGTTAAAAAAAACATTAAACATTTCAGTAGACTAAGGATGTATTACAATGTGTAAAAATGAATAAAAGTACTATACAAAGAAGTAATATATCCGTTAGGACAAGGATAGAGTCAACCAACTTCCCATCAGCATGAACCCTCACGAAGGTGCTCCCAAAATTTTCACGAGAGCCTTATGCCTCAAAGTCCAGGCCCACCCCAAATATTTAGCTATAGCAATTGAAACAATCGGAGAAGTGCTTGTACATATGATTCTTAAAGCAACAGCACAGCTCCTTGTGGCCAAAGATTTACACATAGGGGATAACCACACTCGTCTGGGAATAGCATATGCAGGACAGACAAAAAAGAAGTGGGCGGTTGTTTCAACACAGGAACCACAAACAGGACATATATCTGTGCTTGTACCAGACCACCCTCTAGTGAAAGACCTAAGTGGAAGAGAACCTGCTCTGAGTTAAAAGTAGAGTTTCCTGTCTCTCGGGTGAGTAATCAAATCCCAATAAGGTTCAAGAGCAGGTGTAACCTTGGCCTCCAAATACCGGCTGGTCAGCTTGGAAGAATTGGTGTCACCCCAGACACGGTGGTCAACCTTTTCCCAATAAAGCGATTTCAGAAGATTCTTATGGGGGAACAAGGCAGCCACCAGATCACTCCACAGCCCCTCTAATCCTAAATCTATCAAAGACACACGGAGGTTCCTCAGCCACCTGATCTTATGGAACGTGTCAGATTTAATTACGTCCATAAGACCCGTGGCATAAGAGGAAAGCTCCGGGGTGGTCCAAAGCCTCCGCCAGTATAAAACCGGACGAAGTCTGGCTAAGTCCTTAATAGCCTTCCTACCTAGATCATACCGCAGTGGTACCAAGGGCGTGCTCTGTGGAAGGCCAATTATACTACGGAAAAATTTATTTTCGACAACTGTCAAAGCAGTTAACGCGTCGAAACCCCATAGCTCAGCCCCATATAGCACAGCACTTAAAGCCTTGGCCTCATAAACTTGGAGCACAGGTTTAATAGGTTTACTGAAAGATTTTTTGGGCTCGCTGGTCAGGACTCCCGATATCTGTCTAAATTTCATTGTAGACATATCTATATGCCTCCTCCACTTGATGTCATTAGTCACGTGAATTCCCAAATAGACAAAGCTGTTTGGTTGCTGGTGGGACCGAGGAAGGGTGGTGGTCTGGGGATCTGTAGGAGGTTGTTAAGATGGGTGTAGGGGAATCGTATCAAGTACATCTAGTGGCTAAATTGAAATGCACAATGTGGAATCAGAAAACCAGGGATCAATCATGGCTTCTCCACTTGAATAGATTGTTCGATCCTGAGTAATTGTTTTATTTCACATTCCCTCCTTTTACTTCATCACCACATATAAAAGGACCTAGAAATACATGACTTCACGATGTGCGCTGTACAAAAACTTCTCCTTTGTTTGATTGAATACTCTATAATGTTGTTCATGTACTATAGCAAACCCAGCCAACCTAAGGTTGCACATATAAACTGACTTGCCTTTTAGTTCAGTATTGGCATTGTCATCAGGGTGAGGAGAGAAGCATCATCATCATAGTCTTTATTCGAATTAAAAAAAAATCCATATAAGACACAAACATATACAACAATAGACAACAGTAAAAATCCCCTGTACAATACATACAGTCATTCAATAAATACTTAAAAATAGCCTAGTTAAAAAAACATTAAACATTTCAGTAGACTAAGGATGTATTACAATGTGTAAAAATGAATAAAAGTACTATACAAAGAAGTAATATATCCGTTAGGACAAGGATAGAGTCAACCAACTTCCCATCAGCATGAACCCTCACGAAGGTGCTCCCAAAATTTTCACGAGAGCCTTATGCCTCAAAGTCCAGGCCCACCCCAAATATTTAGCTATAGCAATTGAAACAATCGGAGAAGTGCTTGTACATATGATTCTTAAAGCAACAGCACAGCTCCTTGTGGCCAAAGATTTACACATAGGGGATAACCACACTCGTCTGGGAATAGCATATGCAGGACAGACAAAAAAGAAGTGGGCGGTTGTTTCAACACAGGAACCACAAACAGGACATATATCTGTGCTTGTACCAGACCACCCTCTAGTGAAAGACCTAAGTGGAAGAGAACCTGCTCTGAGTTAAAAGTAGAGTTTCCTGTCTCTCGGGTGAGTAATCAAATCCCAATAAGGTTCAAGAGCAGGTGTAACCTTGGCCTCCAAATACCGGCTGGTCAGCTTGGAAGAATTGGTGTCACCCCAGACACGGTGGTCAACCTTTTCCCAATAAAGCGATTTCAGAAGATTCTTATGGGGGAACAAGGCAGCCACCAGATCACTCCACAGCCCCTCTAATCCTAAATCTATCAAAGACACACGGAGGTTCCTCAGCCACCCGATCTTATGGAACGTGTCAGATTTAATTACGTCCATAAGACCCGTGGCATAAGAGGAAAGCTCCGGGGTGGTCCAAAGCCTCCGCCAGTATAAAACCGGACGAAGTCTGGCTAAGTCCTTAATAGCCTTCCTACCTAGATCATACCGCAGTGGTACCAAGGGCGTGCTCTGTGGAAGGCCAATTATACTACGGAAAAATTTATTTTCGACAACTGTCAAAGAAGTTAACGCGTCGAAACCCCATAGCTCAGCCCCATATAGCACAGCACTTAAAGCCTTGGCCTCATAAACTTGGAGCACAGGTTTAATAGGTTTACTAAAAGATTTTTTGGGCTCGCTGGTCAGGACTCCCGATATCTGTCTAAATTTCATTGTAGACATATCTATATGCCTCCTCCACTTGATGTCATTAGTCACGTGAATTCCCAAATAGACAAAGCTGTTAACCTCTTCAAGCGACTGCCCATTCATAAAAAACTTTCCCGCTTTGTAGTTAGAGTGAGGATTAAAAACCATAAGTTTGGTCTTGGCCACATTTACTTCAAGACCATAGTCGTGGCAAAAATTGTCAAACACTGTCAAAGCCCTTTGCAGACCACTCGGAGTTTTCGATACGATAAGAGTATCGTCCGCAAACATTAATATTGGGGTGAGAACCCCAGCCAGCTTTGGGGCATCGCTGTTGACACCTAGCATTCGATCTACTACTTCGTTGATATACAGGGAGAAGAGCGTGGGGGCCATGGTGCAACCTTGACGCACACTGCGCTCTACTGGAAACTCAGAGGTGACTTCCCCGGGTCCTCCCCATTCAATTTTAGCAAAATTAGACTCATGGAGCCGCATAACCAGGGTCAAAAGTTCCAGGGGAAGGCCCAACTTTTCAAGAACATACCACAACCGCGGACGGGGCACGAGGTCAAAGGCAGCTCTAAGGTCCACAAAAGCGACATAGAGACTGCCCTTGCCCAAGGTTACTACCTTCCAGTATAATTGGACAAAGCGAAAAACCTGGTCCACAGTGCTGGTAAATTTACGGAAGCCAGCCTGGAAAGAAGACAGAATCCTATTGTCTTCGATCCAGTCCATTATCGCATTCAACACCAACCTCCCGATGATCTTCTGGATTGTGTCTATTAAGCTAATGGGTCTGTAATTCCCTGGGAGTGACTTATCTCCCTTTTTAAAAATGGGGACTATAACGGCACCCCCCCATGATTTAGGCACTGGGGCGCCTTCAGCCACAGCATTAGCCACCAGTGCGATGTACTTGCTCCAACAGGTTTTATTGTGGAGAAAGAGGTCAGATGGGACCCCATCTAGACCTGGGGCCCGCCCTGCGGCTACAGAACCTAATACAGCTAGGACATCCTTGGGGCTAAAAGGACCTTGCGGGTAAAAAACTTGGGGTATCACCCCCAGGTGGGTAAATAAGGAGTTACAAGTGTATTGGGGTTTAAAATACCTTAACCACTCCTCTTGCGTAACATGATTTGATTGTCTGTCCGGAAGGCCACCTCTGTTCCATTTAATCACATTCTAGAACAGTCTAGAGTCCCTGGCGTAGCATGCTTCCTTCAGATCTAGCCAGTATTGATCGTCCCAGTTCTTTTTTGCCCGGGCAAGACATTTCTTATAAGAGTGTCTGGCCTTTTGAATACATGTCTTGTTCCCACTAGAAAGGGCTTGCGCCAGATTACCTCTGGCACGTCTACACTCCCCGTCATACCAGCGCAAGCGCTTGGGTGGTGGCTTGTTACCCTTGCTCGTTGGCTTGAGGAAGTACCCGCGTAGTCCCTGGAAAAAAGGACTCGTGTAATCTAGAGACTTGGTCTCTACCTTCTTTAGTGGGCCATGCATCCTCTAGTCTCAGCATGGTTTGGGCAAGCTCAACATCAATGCCAGCAATAACCTTGGCATTGGTCTTGACCTGGCACCACTTGAGTCTTCGCATGTCATTAGTGGGGACACTATCAGGGGGCAGCAGTATCGGTGCCTCTCCTGTCTTGCGAGTATCCCCCCACCAGCGGTGGGTTACACAGATAGGGTTATGGTCGCTCTCGGCTCTTGGTTCGACCACCATGTCATAAATGTACTGCCATAGCCTCATACAGCAAAGTACATAGTCAATCCTGCTTTTCGAGCGGCCATTATCGAAACTGTAGGCACTCAACTTATCCCCTGTGGTCCTACCATTCAAGGCCCTTAGTCCTTTCTCATAGCAAAGTGCATTTACCTGCACTATCACCTCAGACCATCTTTTGATTGGGGCGAGCGAGAGGCACGATACGCCCCAAAGCCGGTCCTCCTCGGGATCAAGGCCCCAATCGGAGTCCGGATCAAGAAGGGGTTCAAACGTAACGTTAAAGTCGCCCGCTATGATCAGATCCCTGTCACACGAGTTTGCTTCTATGAGACTAACCAAAATATCCAATACCCGTGACCTTTTCCCCTGGGTCCCTCTAAGGTATAAATTGTAGATATCTATTTCGCCCGTGGGACCAACGGATAACCTGACTAGTTGTATGTCAGTAGACCCCGTGGGTATCACACTAGCCTTGGAGAATAAATCCTGTCGGGCCCAGATGGTTAAACCGCCCATAGGGCGGCCTTTGGGGACCTTAATAGCTGGGACGTGAAAATTTAAATATCCCGGTAGAAATTGAGGGTCACTAGACCAAGTTTCCTGGAAAAGGCAAACATCATAATTATTAATGAATTCCACCCATTCTGGGGAATCCAACTTAGCCTTTAGTCCAGCCATATTCCAGGATATCAGAGTACCTGGCCCATAGCCCACACTCAGATCACGGTGGGCAGTGATCGAACTTTCCTCACATGGCCTCACGCTCACCCTGTACAAGCCCGGTGATGCATCCCTGTGCAAAGTGGGCGTCCCGGGAAATGCCAGGGGAGCAACATCGGGGCCGCCTGGGAGCTTGCTCACGGACACTGTGACATTATTAAAGGATAGTGGGTTCCGCTCATTCTTTGCTGGTCAATACTGGGCATCAAGGTTGCTTGGACCATTACAGCGAGCACCGTTAGTATAAGAAAAATGGGTAGGGCCAGGATGCAAATCACTCTTCGCCCAGTCCTGTCTAGTAGTACCCTCATAGTTAGAGGACAGATTGTAAAAGTAGTGCAGGTCATGCACCTCGATCCCTGACCTGGGCCCAAGGAATGCATGATCACAAATGAACCTCGGAATACACCTATCCATAAAGTTCACAATGATAGAATCGCCCGGTACATCCTTGGGTCTAGATCCCACCCAGTTGACTCTTCTGACAAATAAGATCCTCCCATTCATATTAGCAGCAATTGGTCTGTTCTTGTTTAACCAATGACACACTTTGTTTTTTAATTCCTGGAAGGATTCAGACTTGTCACCTAATAGTTCAGGGACACCAGTTAGTACCACTACATAGGGGAGGGATTCGGGTGGAAGATGGATGTGGGCCAGTGGAGATCTAGGGGGATTTGCGGGGATATCTAAATTAACCATTTCCCTCTCACCCGTTACTTCCTTATTGTAAATCCCCCTGGGTGCATTACTTGTCCCTCCCACCCTCCCTAAAGACTGCCGAGTGTTCGCTATGGATCTAGAAGAGCCGGGACCTGAACCTGTGTTTGTCTTGGCAGAGGGTGTAACATTAGGTACCGATCCAGAGGTCTTGGGCTTTTCAAGGTGTGGGCAAATGGGTTTTGCGATATCTTTTGTAGACAATTTGACCACGTTTTTTAATGAACAATAATTATCAAGAATCGTTTGTTCCAAGCGATCAATTTTGTCAGTGACTAACTTAACCCTTTCTAAAAGAGGGAGAATTAAGGATCGGACCATCTGTTCAATCTGGGAAAAGGTATCGCCGCTCATAGGCAGAGCAGGAGCAATAATACTGGCGTTGCCCGTAGTCAGGCAATCGTCAGAAGGTACAGCGTCTGGCTTAGCCGAGTTTTTTGCTGTTTTAGCCATTTTCGCCTGTCTAGCACCTTCGGCAGCCCCCCCACGTTTCCTCTTTGGGATGACAGGTCTAGATAATTTACTACCAGCCCTAGTTAGAGGGCAGGCAGCTCTAAGATTTGATGGAACCGCATCTATCACGCTAGGAGCACTAGTAATGGCACCACTAGCCTCCTTAGCTGGAGAAGTAATGGGGTTCACTTCAATACCACCAACCGAAGGTAAATCACCACAGGCGTGCCCCCCCGACATGTTTGGAGATTTCGCCAGAGCCAATGGGCCAATAGATGAACGTCTAGCGTACATTGGTTCTGTAGAGAGGCGCCTCTCGGTGATGGCTATCTCATGCTCAAGTACAGAGACGGCTCTGGTGATGAATGAGTCCAAAGTGCCAGAGACGGAAGCGGAACCCCCAATTCGCTTCCCTTTCCCTGCCATTTATCACATACACAGATTAACACAATAAGAGCAGATAGGGATAATTCACAGAGCCGAAGGCGAGTAGCATACAGTACAGTCATGTCTTACTGTGTCTCTGGTCATTAGGGGAATGGCCCAGCCCGGCCTCTTCCGTCCTCGGACGGCCACAGACGGCCCGCCCTTTGCCCGGGCTTAGCCCGGCGCCACCCGCGCGCGTCCCACGACGCGGAGGGAGCCTCCTTCACTTAAGCGCCTCCGGGCGCGAAGATTGCGATCAGCTGTGGAGCGCTAAGCCCTCTGGGAGCTGTAGTCTCCCCCTGCGATGGCCACGCGATGTCAGGCAGAGGCTGCAGGGGAGACACACAGCGTCAGGAACCCAGGGGCGATGTGGCAGGTAGGAGAGTGTTGGTCGTGCTTCCTTCGAGGCAAGGGCAGCGTTTGAAAAGAAACCCGCTCCACCGAGGGAGCCTCCTTCACTTAAGCGCCTCCGGGCGCGAAGATTGCGATCAGCTGTGGAGCGCTAAGCCCTCTGGGAGCTGTAGTCTCCCCCTGCGATGGCCGCGCGATGTCAGGCAGCGGCTGCAGGGGAGACACACAGCGTCAGGAACCCAGGGGCGATGTGGCAGGTAGGAGAGTGTTGGTCGTGCTTCCTTCGAGGCAAGGGCAGAGTTTGAAAAGAAGACCATAATTGTTTCTAAATTCACGTTGGGAGACTATCACTTTTAAAAACAATACTCCTCAAAACACTGACATAATCTGTTTATCCAGAAGAAACGGTTCTGCATATTATAAAATACACTTTTTGAATTTTGAACAGACTTAATCATATTTTACACGTTTGCTGCAAGATGCCTTTATAAATTAACGTGTTCCTAAAGTTCAGCAGTGCACCACATCCTACCTACTTAATTTCTTTAACTGTAGTTAACATTTAAATAATTGCTTCCCTGTTTCTATACCATATATTAATGGTAGTGTAAATTCAAATAAACAGCAGCCCAGTGCTGCTATTGACCAGGGGCCACACATAAAGGGGCCTTACTTTGAGTATCACTGGTGTAGACCTTTCAAAGCTCAAAAGCGAGAACAGGGCAATATACAATTATATCCCAAGCAAAGCTTATTGGAGGCTATTGACTCTATAATTAATATTACAATGCACGTATGGGGGGTGTGAGTACTCACTTCCAGCCCACTAATTACCTTTTTCAAATTAGGGTGATCAGAAGCACAAGGCTGCAGGTCACACATTACAACACTAGATTAAAAAAATGCACTAATGAAATCAGAAGCAAAATACAGGGTTCTCCTCCTGGGAAGGATGTCATAAATCATTCTGTTGTCTCGCTCGAGTTCAGATGTGGTTGTCAGTGACTGTTGTCATATACGCCCAGCAGTGCGTCACATTCAGGGATTTCTAAAGCAGCTACCGAATTTGGGCAGGCAACAGAAATGTAGAGAGCTTCATTCTTTCTCAGCTCGGTTGGCGCTGTACCAGTTCCAACATTTATATCTTTGAGAGATTGTCTCATAGAATGTCAATGTTGCTTAAAACAAGCTGGTTCTATTGTGACCCTCATAGTCTTGCTTTCTATTTGTATATGGCATGCCTCCTTTAGTGGTTATACTTCCTCGTTCCTCCTCAAGAGCAGCGACCAAGTCCAATGTCCCTGCATCGGTTAACATTATACCATGTCTTTGTGGAACTTCTTGTTTTTTGGGGTGTTTGCAAAGGGATTAATACGATCGCTTGTGTTGCTTTTTTTGAGGTTGTGTTTTATTATTGATTTGTATTTTCTTTTGAGTTTGCGTTACTGACTTTAAAAAATAATTTGTCGAAGCAACCTTTTGTGTCTGTTTATATGGGATCCAGAGCATATTGTTTTTAAGTTTCATTAGGTTTGCTGGAATGTCACATTACAATGTCGTGGTTGTGCATAAATGTATTTTTAGAAGCAACTTTTAATATGTGTGTGTTGATATTGGAACCACAGCATATTGTTTTGTTAGGTTTATTACGTTTGCTGGAATGTAAAATTGATTTTTTTGTTTCATCCTGGGGGTGCACGTAAATCAGCGTTTACAATTGTCTACTTTCTTCACACGCACCCACGCAGGTTCCAGGGTCAAACTAAACTCTTCTCAGCAGTAGCCCTCTCATATCTGCTCTCAACCTCCGTAGGTTTCCCTGATCGGCTTTACAAATGGAGGGGCATATCATCAAGGCGAAGTGATAAAATTATCGCCACTTTAGCGTCCGTTTTCGGGCGAAAAGCGGCGATAATTGTATCGCACCATCAGCAAGGACACGCTAACGCGTAATCCTATGCCTCTACACCGGTTTCCTTAATGACTATCATAGTAACGCCAATGATATGCAAAGTGGGCGTACCCGAGTATAGTAACGTGGGAAAGGGCGCTAACTGAACTATCTCCTCTCAACAATCTCGCTAACCTTCCTAGTGACGAGAAAAGTAGCGCTAACCGCACTTATCGCAGGCTACATTACGCCTGCTATTATTCTTACTAAGCCATATAAGCCTATGGTAGGTGGATTGTGGGCATAAGCACACCCTCCTCTATTAACAAGGAATCACCTTTCGCTGTGCGATTATCGCTGTATTTTCAGCGATAATCGCACATTTTGCAGCTATCGCTTGGATTTTTATCGCTTTGGAGATAAGCGTTGCTGATAGCACGCTATCTCCGCGATAAAATCCAGCGATAGCCGGCGATAATTATCTTCACGCTAAGCGCTCTGAGCGATAATTATCTCCGGCTGTTGCTGATATGCCCCGGAGTCCCTAAAATTGTCCTTCACATGCTCCAGGTACAAGATTAACACAAAAAAAAGGTAATTTTTTATTGAATTAATTATGTGAGTTGCTATGGGATGAAAGGCAGCCCTCACTCATACTTATGTTTTCACATTTTTACAACTGCCTTACTTGTATCTTAAAGTTACATGGCTTTTAAGTTCTTTTAATGCCACATAGCAACAATCCACATAGATACATTCGATATCATGCCACATAATTCCAATCAGCATGATTTTACTCAGCGCTACACAGTTCCATGCAACACAATTCCACTCCACACCTTTCCATTACACACCACATAATTAGGCAGCACACCATATAATTCAACTTAACAACACATTTATACAACATACCACATACATCCTATCCACACCATAGATTACCACATAATTGCCACAAAATTCAACAGCACCCCACATAATTAAACTCCGCAACATACATTTACACAGCACAAAATTCCATTCCACATAATTACACGCTATGACACACAATCTCACTCTACATAATTCCAATGCTCGAAACCTATAATTAGTATCCACATAATTTCACTGCACACCATGCCACATAATTCCACTGCATGCATCCACTCCACACCACAAAATTCCATGGCACACAATTCCACAACTAACAATTCCAGTCCAACCCATACAATTCCACTCCACACCACATACAGCCACTCCACTTCATATCACATGGGTAAAAGACATTGCCATTTACAACGCCAATAGTTCTAACCCTCGTAATTGCGAGACCTCTTGAGACCTCTTGGCATTGCCAATGTTTGCTAATGTTGCAATGGAATTACAATGAGAAGAGCCAAGAGCTGCACAGGGCAGGATTTTGGTAAGTGGAGTAGAGACACCATGAAAGACTCTACAGAAAGCTGTCAGGAAAACCTAGAGCATAGGTTTGTTCCCTGTAATAATATTTTGCAGGTTTCTTCTCACTCTTTCAAGTGAATGTGAGCTGTTGGTCGGGTTATCTGTGCCTAGAGAAAGAGGCCTGACTGTCTTTTGAGAAATATTGCACACAGTTGCCGTAATACCAACTAACTGTCTGCGCAAACCATAGTGGCAGTAAAGCTAAAATACAAAAACACTAACACCCATTCACTGATGTGCACTCTCAATAAACCTCAGGACCCTGAGAGTAAGAGCCTAAACACTGTAACTGAGGCCTGAAACCCCTTAGCATTTACTTGCTATGCATATCAAAATCAAAATAAGCTGTATTTGATATCACAGTGTGAATCATAAAAGCATACACAATAAAACCATTTTACGGTGTGCAAGATACAAATACAAAAAGCAGTTTCAATACCAGATAAGACACAGATGCAGATACAGCTTAAAGAGGAACCACAGTACTCTGTTCCCACATTAATAATTTACTCTGCGTAATAACTGCCATGCAAGTCATAAGTGATCATCTGGTGTGGACAGCGTCGGCTTCTGCGTTAGGGCAGAGGAGCGTAGCCCACTCCTGACAGCCAGTAGACGTAAAGAAGAAAAATAAAATAATGATAAAACATTTCTTTTTAATTTTATTTTCCACTAACCCACGGAGTCATAGGATTCATCCTGACGGGCAGCAGCAGGGAGGCAGAGTGATGGGCACTGCAAGTGTGCATGTCGGTTTGGCTGGCTGGCCAAACCGACATGCACACTTAGATTTCTCCTATCTGAGCCGCATTGCACAACCAGGTTGAGAAGAGGCACAGGATCTCTGTCCTTGAACGAGTGCCAATCCTGCCCGCTCAGACCAATCCCGGCACTTCTCTTATGCTGGGTAACAGTATTACCAGCATCTGAATTGACGAATGGGAATCTGCGAAACTATGCAGTGCGCACCAGCCCAGGAGCAGAAGAGCACTGAAGTGGCAGCTGCCTGTAAGTACTCTTTTATTTTTTTATTTATTCTCCTCCACGCTGATCCACCACTTTTCATTGATAGAAGCTGCCACTGGGTATGAATGCAAATTCTGGGCAGTGATTGACAAAGTTTTAGGACAGGTCAATTTTATAGACTCAAGTGCCGAAGTTAAACAAAAATACAAAAAAATAAAAATAGATAGCTGATATATGCAAGCCAGAACAGGTTTATGTTCTTTGGTTTGTACAATCCATAGAAGTAGCAAGAAAACTTTAACTCGTAACTGAGCTTAGTTAAAACAATTTTTTTTAAACATAGCAAACATGTGGAAATGCCCCTTAACCAGCTTTCCCCTCTTTTTATCTTTGATGGGATACACAACATTTGTACACTGATATGGTGCTGGCTTGCGGGCTATTGCTTACAATTCTCTCTACCCAATCTTAACCTGTCAGAGTGAAAATGACCCAAGAAAACCTCCACGGGGAAATAATCATGTAGCTCCTTCAACATTGAAATGTCAACCAGGACACCTATGCCACATGACCCACTAACAGATACAATGTGCAACAGGTGACTGAAAAACAGCTGAATGCTTTCAGGTAACAACAAACTGGGAAATGCACAGAAGGACCTCACCTATAGTGGATTTCAATGTATGAAAACAACAGTGGTAAACCTAGGCAGTTCACTGAAAGGTAAACACATCCCAGAGAACCAACCAACAGCAAGATACATGATAAAACTCTCCAACAGATTAAAACATGATAGGAAACCACCTATAATTATACTAAAGGTAAACAACTAAGAAGAAAACATGTGCTGGGAAGCCCGCAAACAGCAACACATATGCTGCTTAATAGCCAATGAGGATAGTGGCCAATGCTGAAATGTAAGAGAGGTAATTAACAAAAAAGTAAACAACAGGGAATCATGCACCAGGTAAATTATCAATAAGAAACTTGCCCCATATCACCCACCAATGTTGAACCATGTACCGCAAACTCACAAATATGGAAATATGCCATGGGAATCATTAGAGGGAAACTCACACAAATCAAAATGTGACTTATCATTGTGCTCCCCTGGAACAGAGCATCATGACTACTGATTTCTTGAAGAGAGGGAGGTGCAGAACAGAAATCATTGGAAGTTTCCTTTCATTGGTTGTTTGTCTCATTCACGCTATGGTTGCATTGAATTTCCTCCCCCTACATCCATGTCGCCATTAAGAGCAGAGAGTTAAGGACTATGTTGCTGTCAATAGATATACACCTCGTATTTCAGTCCATTATAAAGGGTGCCCTAATGTTTATCTGCTGATTCACTCACTCGAATGCAGATGATTGGTGATGAGCAAGCACAACCAATGACCTGCCCAAGAAACTTGCCTGATTAGCACCGGCCCCTACTTGACAGGGAGTTTCCTGAAACGCATTGGAAGACACCAATCACACCGGCACCCTCCAACCAGCTCACACTCCTGCACTTAACCTTGGTCAGTTAACCAGGCCACCAAGGGGAAAAAATTCTGAAATCATTCCTGACTCTAAAATAACCCTTGACACCCAGATGACCTCCACTACTGATGCCTTCTCATACACCTCTGCTCCTCTATGGAATGTACTCTTCATTAAAATCTTCATCATTGCCACCAACCTCACTGCAAACTGCTCACCCTGCAGCAAAGTTGACCACCACCCAACTAAAAAAACCACCTTCCAACCAATCAATTCTACACCCTTGCTACAATACCGACAACCTCACAACAAAGACAACTACTGGGCAATAAGGCCATTGACCTCACAGCAAGGACATCCGTGTCACACCAATGACATGATCCACACAGCAAATCCACTCACAGTGCAACAAAGATGACTAATTGGCTACAATGTTCACAACCTCTCAGCAAAGCCAAGAACCTTGGAGTTACTTTCATGTTCCATCTTATCTAATCATAGCCTTGGGATTAAAAGGAGGCGGTGCCATCCACAGGGACATGTTATATCTGTGTTTTCATTCATTCAGTTGTTGCCTATTCATGCACTAGGTAGCTTCCTCAGCACAACAGCCCATGCACTCATGTTGCCAGGTATTATACATGACTACAGCTGCAGTCACAAAGACACAAGAAGAGGTAAGTTAGAGACAAAAGGTTGTATCTCAAACAGCATGGCCAAATAAAAAGGCAGATTGGTACAACTTAACATTAAACAAGGAATATCAAGACCACATTGTAGAAAATCTGACTTCAATGCATGATCACCACAGATCTTTTGTCTTTTTCTGGATCTCCTGCCGTTGCTGGCTTAGGAACTCTGTGCCCTTTACCCCTGCTAACCTGCAGTAAATTGCCTGTACTTACCTTTTAATTATGGTTAAATTGGCTTAATCCCAGTTAGTATATTTACCTTACCAATAAGTCCCTAGTACATGGTGTACAATTTTCCCAGGTCCTGGATGTGCAAACAGTGGATGGCAGCACCTTCAGTTCCATCCACTACAGTGGCAAAGCAAACATGGCTTCAGGCCTATAGTGTGTAGCCTGACTACTGCAGCTGTAAACTTGCAGTGCGACAAGTTATAATAACTCTTTGTGACAAGTAAACCCCCTATTTTGTATATTATTAACCCCTTGCCTGCTCATGACGGAACCACTCCGTCATGAGCCACGGGCGCCGTGTGCTCATGACGGAGTGGTTCCGTCATGCTGCGGCTGTTGGCGGCCGCTCCGCCCACGCGGCACTGATTCCCCGCCTGTGCGGGCGAACAATGCAAGTGGGCGGAGTTGTGACGGAACCACTCCGTCATGAGCACAGCGCGCCCGTGGCTCATGACGGAGTGGTTCCGTCATGAGCATGGCAGCGCCGCAAACACCCCAAACCCCCCCAGCGCCGCGGCAAAATTCGTGCCGCGGCGAAGGGGTTAATGCACCTCTATGTAAACCTTCTTGTCCACAAGGTAGAGTGCATGATATTCAACAATGGGACTGTAGGAATCTGGCTTTTTATGTACTCAAAATTATGTAAACTATGTAGAAGGTCCAGATGACCCTTATTGGCTTACATGGCTCAAATTAATAATCCCAAATGCTCTCTTTTGTAGTAATGTGGGCGAGCATTTTTGGAGTATCAGAGGGTAGTGTTAAGCATATGTTGAACACACAGAATCAATAAATCAGTTACTCACTCAAGAAGAACCTCGAAACCAATTTAGAAAAATAGTAGCTATTTTTATATATTTTTTAACACCAAGAACTTCATCATTGGGTAAGTACTTTTCCAGTTATCAATTGTATATAGTTAAGCAAAAGTCTCATAGAAATGCGTTTTTTCATGGTAATGCTTTCCTATGGAGAAAGGAACATATACTACATACAGGTAGTTGCAATCCTATTTTGGGGTCCCCTTTAGGACTTAAGGTGCTAGGGGGTCACAGTCACAAGATCCACTAGCAGTTCATGTTTACCTTCCCTGGAGTGCCCAGATGGAGAGATGCTGGACAGGTTGATAGCTTTGCGTATTACACCATAGGCAAAGAAGTGGGCCGCCTAGAAACAGGCTGCAGAAGGTCCGGAAGCTCCCATCAGGGGCCTCAGTTCATGAGGGTCTTGAGAGCAGTGGGCACAGTCAGTGTTTGTAGACCCGGGCCAGGGAGCTCGGGTGTAGAGAATTTTGGTCGGCTGTGCTTCAGCAGCACTCACGGTTCTTGGTCAGACATGCAGATGGGGACCAAACAGGACTGTCTGCCAATATCAGTGGTGGCATCTTTGATGCTGATGTCCCTCATCGGCTAGTCAGTCTTGGCGGTATCAGAGTCCACATTGGACTTCATACAAGCTTTGGTTGATGCCAGAGTTCCTGTCCTCTGGGTATTGATGAAGAGCAGCTTATGGGGGTCCTGGTGTCTCCAAAGTTGGTGTTGAGACAGATCTGATGCTCCGGTAAATGGTGACCTCCTCCTGTGTGGCTGTTGCATCAGTAAACTCTGTTGTCTGCAGAACGGTGAGCCTGACAATGCGGTCAGTGCCTGTAGGTAGCAGAGAAGTGGCTTCTCCACTTGAAAGGAGATCCTGATGGCTTGGTGAAGTGCTGGTGGCCCTCCATGGCTTTTGGAGAAATAACAGCTGCAGAATAAGTCGGGTTGTCGCAATTGTTGGGACAGGACAGGCAGGTTGGGTTTGGCGCCAAAGTTCACTGTTAGTCTATAGTTCTCACATCTTCAACTTTTCTTTGTCCTTCTTCTTTTGTCAGGTGAATCTAAGTTCCTGGTGTCAGGGGGCCACCTAAATACTGAATTTAGGGGTGTTAAATGGAGTGAAGGGTAGTAGCCAATAGCTACTTACCCGTGTATTCACTACACCCCCTACATGACCACTTCCTGTGGGGAGTGGGCAGAAATCTGTCCCAGAGTTCCTAATTCCACCAAAAACAAGATGGTGGAAACCTTTTTTGTGGAGCACATCAGGCAGCCCACCTTAGGGTTGTGACCAGCCTGGTGGTGCAACACGCCTACTTGCACATCTAGCTTCCCACCTGTCCTGGTGACAGATGGGCTTCAGAGCAGGGGGTAGCATCTCCTAGGTCTGGTGCGCTGAGGTTGCATACCAAAGGTGGCAGAGGCTTTGAAGCCTCTGACGTTGGTATGCTAATTACTTTGCCATCCTGCTTTGAGAAGCTGTACACATCTTCTGCCAGAGCAGGCATTGTTTCTGACCTCTGAGACTGTAGGGTGCCACCTCCAGGGGCTCAGAAACTTGTCTGTGGTGGCAGGATGGATAATATCAGTCAGCCAGCACACTAAAAGGCTGGTAAGTTTTCCGGGGGCACCGCTAAGGTGCTCTATGAGTGCATAGCACAATAAATCCACTACTGGCATCAGTATGGATTTATTATGGCTGGGTGTTTTATACCAAACATCATAGGTTTCAGTGAAACTATCATGTAGCTGGGGAACTACTAATTGACAGTGCCCAGTACAAATACTAAGATGGCTTTCCTGCTCACTTGTACTATCTAGTAATTGAACTAGACAGCCAAGGGGCATATGTGCTCATACAGATATGTCCTCACATGTAATATAATGCACCCTGCATTGGGCTATAAGGCCTGCTGTAGGGGTGACTTACATATATTGCATGCCATGTCTGTGGGCATGGCACACAGGGTATGTGCCATGTTGTGCTGTCACATTTGTCTGCACCATTTCACGCAGCCTGAAATGGCAGTCTGCATGGGTTTGGTGGTGGGTCTCCTAGGGTGACACAATACATGCTGCAGCCTCTTTAGTGCCCATGGGAAAAAATTGAGCAGTTACCTTGTTTTAATGAAAGAGAACTGGACTGGGGACCTGGTTGGCAGGATTCCAGTGCACTTCAGTCAAATTGTATCAAATACTAGGACAAAAGTGGAGGTGACCATGTCAAAAAGGACCACTTTCCTTCAGGGACATGAAGAAAATCAATGTTAGCATGTCCCATCATTGACAAGTCCTAAAAATCTATTTTCACTGTGGCAAGCCAAGCTGTCGTGTGCAGAAAGCCAGAGTACAGATTAAAATACTAAAACTGAATCTCAGGAATGGGACCAGCTGGAAAGACAATCAAACAACTATTTTTGATAGTTATTAAAAATCCAATTCAATTGTGAAGTCACCTTTTCTATTAAACATTAAGGGAAAGTAATTTTTAGAAAGTTACACTTTACCTGCCTGAACTGTCAGAAAGCTAATTAGCATAACCCGATGCCACCTCTCAGCCTGTGCTCAGCCTTAAATATATGTCAAATAGTTGTGGAATACCTCCCAGAAGAAAACAACGACTGACCTAAATGGGCAGTGATAACTTCCCTGAGCTCCATATAATATTTGGAAAGGGGGATGTGAGTATCCTGAAACAGCGCACTCTCAAATCCTGCTTGACATCCTTTGAGCCTCGTGTAACACTTGTGGCACACTTGAAGGGAGAGAACAGGATGTCAAGACAATTCTTCTGAATTCCCTGTTGGGTTGCTGAAGGACCCTGCTTTTGTCCTACCAATCATCTGTGTTTGGGTTTGTTGTTGGTACAGTGCCTGCTTCAAACTGGATTTTAGTGTTAGATGTGAGAGGACACTACGATTACTTGAGATTAAATAGTACTGAAGAGAGCTTGGAGCAGAGTATTCCATACATTATTTGCACCAGAATGGATGCTCAGCTTTTATTTAATTGTGTTCTATCTTTCAGGAAGAAATTGAATCAATTTAACACAGAGTCCCTGAAGCCCACGCTTAGTTCAAGGGTATTTAGGAGTCGATATGGTCTGCATTGTTGAGGATACGAAGAATGTGATCCATACTTTCAGTGTTTGGGTTTTTGTGCTATGTCCTTATCAGAAACCCGGCAGGGATGACGATAGTTGAGTACTTCCATCTATAAAGTTGTTTAATTCTACAGTGGTATTCCTCAAAATCCTTCTGCAGTTACGAGAGGTTGGTAATACGTTTGTAATTTCTGGGTGAAAGTACAGTTTCTTTAGGATAGGTGGGATCTGGCCCATTTTTAGGCTGTCAGGGTAGTTTCCTTGAGACACAGAACTAGTAATGCCAGTCTGGAGCAAACAAATAGGTGTTTGATTTGGTTATCCCGAAGGGGATAATATCTTTGAAATAGTTGGTAATGCAAATCAGTCTGATTATGTTTGTGTGCACTTTAACATGGTGTTTCTGAAATGAGTTCCAAGTATTCCATTTTTTTAATAATGAATAGAGACTGAGCCAGAGACGAGTTAAATTCTGTTTGTATTTCTGCTATTTTGTTGGCAAAACACAAATAGTTTTTGCATTTCTCTTTAAAGGGACAGCTATCTCCACGATGAAAACCTTGATGTTTTCTTTTATGAAACTGAAAAAAGATCTGGCTGGGTTTGCTGAGTGAATATTTGTTCCTGGATGTAGGATGCTTCTGCTTCTGTATTTCCTGGTTATTGAATTTTTGGGGTTTATTGAGTTTGGATTTAGCTCTATCTGATTTTTCTTTCTGCCAGGGTCTTTCCAAGTATGTAGTATTTCTCTCTTGATTTTGTGTAATTCTTTACTGAACCACAGTTTGATGCGAGTGGTTCTGTGTGTTTTTACTTTTCAGGTGCTACAACATTTGCAAATTGTTTAATGGACATACAGGCGCATGCATCATGCTAGGATTTTGCGAGTCCTTAATTGCGAATATTAAGGACTCGCAATTAAGGACTTGCAAAATCCTATGCATGTAGGAATCACTATAATAATAGCGATTCCTGCACATTCCTTATTTGCGACTCGCAAACAGCGAGTCGCAAATAAGGAATAACTTCCTATTCATTCCTATGGTCCTGTAGGCCCATAGGAATGAATGGGAATGCAAGCGCAATTTGCGAGTACCAATTGGTATTCGCAAATTGCTCATGCAATTTCAAGGGTGCAAGGGTGTCAAAAGGACACCCTGTTGCACCCCTGAAATTGTTCTGTGCACAAATGTTGCACACACACATGTCCCAAGGACATGTGTCTGCGTAACCTACAACTTTGAAAAAAGCACTTTAGTGCATTTTTCAAAGTTTTTGCAAATTACCATGAAGTTCAACTTCATGGTAATTTGCGCCCCCTAGTAGGGAAATCGCTACTTCAAAGTGATTCTTGCATTTCATTTAAGGAATCGCAAAGTTTCCTTAAAGGAAAACGGGATGCATTTAAAAACAGAAGATGAAACGTTTTTGTCTCACTTTTTAAGGGCAGGTAGTGGTCCACTGCCTGCCCTTAAAAAATGTTTTTGGAGACTGTCACAAAGTGGAAGGGGTCCCCTGGGGACCCCTTCCAAATTGCGACTGCATTACCACCCTCTTGAAGAGGGTGGTAATTTGCAAGTGTTTTGCGATGGCCGTTGCGGTCGCAAAACATTGGTAAATACCTTTGTGGTAGCTATTAGGAAGGGAACGCCCCTTCCTAATAGCGAGTCGCAAAACCTAATTAGCGAGTCCCAAATACATTGCGACTCGCTAAATAGGCTGTGTACATGGCCCATGAGGTTTGTGCAGGCGCAAACGGGTCGCAAACCCGTTTGCGCATGCAAAAATGGGTCATACATCTGGCCCCAGGAATGTTATTGTGTTATTCTCCGTTATGCTGCAAACATCAGGAAATTGTGAATGCAATGTACACAATACGGACTATAAAAGTTATGCATATGTGAGAATTGAAAAGATTTCTCTTGTTCTCTCTTTTAAAGAGTAAAATGTGCTAGGGATATTCATTACTTTTTCTGTTGTATTAAGTATGATGAATAAGCCATAAGGGTGTGTACATGGTTAGCTGTGCTACCACACATCAAAATAATGAACAGGGGGAGGGGAAGCTTTAGGTCCCAATTATGACAGCTTTGAGAACAGCAAACTGATAAGATAAAGACAAAAGCTAAAGGCATCTTTTTTCTCTTTTTCCTTCTGATCTCCAGCATGGTTATTTCTGGGGGTGCTGCAGCACACCTCCCCATCCCAACTTCCAGTGCCTATGAGAACGGGTCTATTGAGGAAATCTGTTCAGCTCAAAGCTGTCACCTCTACAGTCTCAAAACATGTTTTAAGAATAAAGGGATCTTGTTAGATGTAAATTTGTGCCTACTAAGAACAGCGCTCTAATTTTCGAAATTCCACATAACATCTGGGCAAAGTTAACTAAGACTATTAGGATGGGATTTTTTCTAAACCCCCTTCACTCTCCCACCCAATCCCCAACCACCAGGGTTGACAGAAGTCGATGCATTCAGGGACCAGGGCACTTGTCAAATTAGACTTCGGGGCGCAGCCGTGACACAGTGGCTTGATTGTAGCGGGAAATATTTCGGTGCATTTAGAGCATGGGTACTCACAAACATTGGCTGAGTGGGCCACAAAGTACGGTCTGTAGTGTGACCGAGGGCCACACTGATGCCAGCAGGGTGGCAGGCGGGGGTCTGAAACTGTGTAAGGAGGTCGAAAAACTTGCTAAATAAATGGGCAAACCTTTATTTGCAGGTTAATAAATGCTTGCCCATGTATTTAACATTTTTTAAAATTTTTTAGTGCTATGCAACTAAACCACAGCTTGTGCTGCTGTACACCGGGGGGCCGCATATAAAGGTCAAGAGGGCCACAAGTGGCCCCCGGGCCGTACTTTGAGTATCACTGAAGAGGGGAAATTGGATCTGGAGTATGCACCTGTGAATGAAACTATGCGACTGCTAGCAGTGGCAGGTCGCATGGATTTTCTAGCACCGGGCATGTGGGTCACAGTGCACTGGAACGTATGGCGGCACACGGAGTAGCTGCCGTATTCCTTGAATGTTCGCCACCATGCAGTCACCAGCTGGAGGCAATGCAGGCAAAGGTAGGCATCCGGGGAAGCTCTACAGCCAGGAGAATGCCCCCAGGGTTGGCGCGAGGTGCATGCAGCAGGAGAAGTGTGGCGCCATGCCCCACGCTCCAATATGTGGCCAACTGGGAGGGTTGGGCCTGAGCAATGCAGTCTGTGCCGGCTGAGGCCCCCCTGCAGGCTCTCACAGAGGCAGCAGGAACTGCGGCCTCGGGCTTAGTGAAGAGCACAGGTGTAGCACAGAGAGTGTCCACATGAAGATGGTCAGGCGGGGTTTCAGGCCCAGGGCCCGTAAAATGGAGAGGAAATTACTTCATAGGTATTGAGAGTCTGGGGGAGAACAAGGGAGCAGCAGGGAGCTCCATTTGGTCAATGGGGGGGCCTTAAGAGATCAGCTTGTGAATCTTTTTGGGCCACGGCAGGGGAGGCAGGGTGTCATAGCTAGCAATCATTACAGACAGTGATGCGGGGGTAGACCCAGCAGAATTTCCAGTGCCAATAGTTGAAGAGGGAACCGGAGAGTAGCACAAGGGGGAACCAAGCTGCCAGGGGGCGGATGGAGGGACAGCGACGCATGGTGATCTTGATGCCAGTTAAGGGCGCTAATGTTGTGGGGCTCAAAAGGAGGTAGAGAAGGTGTCAGTCAGAGTTGAAACACAGGGTAGTGGGGGCTGCATTGACATGCGTTTGCAAAAATGTTTGTATGTCGAGGATGCCAGTGTGGGGATGGAGGCACAGCCATCTGAGGGCAAGCCAGGAATGACACCATCAGCAGGGACTTCAGAGACAGGGTTCAAAGACAAATAGGTTACCCCGCAGGATAAAGGAGAAGGGGAGGAAGGACAAGATAAGACAGGGGCGCAGGAGCTGGACAAGCGGGAGAGTAAGGAATTTAAGATTAGGAAATTACCATATATGAGGGAAATAAAGCCCCTTGGTGCTCATTTAATGCTGCAAAGAAAAGTAACGAAATTGTGAGTATATTGAGATGCTCAAGCTGCTACACAGGGAATTGAGGGCGATAGAGGGTTCCAGAGAGGTTCCAGAGAGGAGCAGTATGAGTTGTCAAAGCGGCCTAAGGTGCCAATGACAATTGAGAACTGGACCACGGCATTAATTTTCACGAGTGTTTACTACGAAAAATACCCAGAGAGGTGTGTGTTGCTTTTCAAATATATGGACATGATTAGATCTGGGTGCAAAACTCCGCTCTGCTCGCAGAGTTTGTGGACTTCAGCTACTCTGCATTCCGCTTAGAACGCAGAGTTACTGATAATCTCTGCACTATGCAATGGAGCCGAGTTTTTTTGTTAGGCTGCTCGAAATGTCCTTTGGTGCACGCGGGAGCAACTTGCCTGGCACTCGCGATTGTCTATGAGACTTTCAGAGCCGATTGTGGGTGCCACGAGATTTTCAAGCTGGCATCATGCTTACGCAAGTTTTTGCGGTCACCAACATGTCACTCAGGTGAGCCAGTGACTTCAGGGAAATGCTTTCTGCCGTACGCGATACTGAACATGCACGATCCACTGCGGCTGCAATCTGGGAAAGATTTACTCCTTGAGAAGCATCAAAATATTCCCTAAATGATTATTTTTGAGTTAAAAACCTCCTCTAATGGACATTTGGTGTAGTTTTTTTTGTGTAAGGAGTCTTTTTTTAAAACTTTTTTTCAACTGGAAGGAAATGCCCCAGAGTCTTCAACTTCCTGTTCCTGTCCAGCAGGATCATCCGAGTGCTTTTCCAACTTTTCATCTGGATTTGAAGAGGAAGGATCACTCTTTGTGTCTGCTGTATATACCATTGGATTTAAGGACTTTGGGCCTAATTACGATGTCAGGGGAACTTCGTTTCGATACTGGGACCGACCGAACTCCTGTTGGCGGTCCCGACCTACCAATTAGGATGTAACCTAACACTCTTTGGTCGCACTCCTATTCTTTACAATGGGAGCATGCATTCCAGCCGGAAGCATGCTCTCATTGAAAAATGAAAAGGTGCATTTCATCCCTGCACCCCATGGCAGGCACCTCAAGGTGCCTGCCACGGGATGAAGGGATCAACAGTGGGGCACCATAGGTGCCCCCTCAGCCTCTAACCGGAGGCTGTGCACCCATGGGGGTCCTGCTGGGGCCCCAAAGTCAACTTCTGACAACCTTTCTGTGTCGGAAAGCCAGCATAGAAAGGCTGTCTGATTCCGACATTGTAATCCCTCGAGCAGAAGAGCGCCCTTGGCACCACTGACATCATGGTGACTGGCAGACAGGCTCTCCGAACACATCGGAAGCCAGTCGGAATGACCAGGTGGATTCCTTTCCGACCGACATCATCATAATGGTTCGTCAGAAAGGAATCCGACTGTCTGATTATGATGCATTAGGAACGGTTCCGACCGACAGTCAGAGCCGTTTCCTAATGCATCATAATCAGCCCCTTTGTATTTGAGATTTCTCAAGTAAGTTGAAAAATTGGTGTTGTTTCTTTGATTGGGGCCATGCCTCTGGATTTATTTGTACTTTTAATCGATTAAAAAAAAATTGTGTAGGCAGCCAGTATGCTTTTGCTACAGGCCTGCATGTGTTTTTGTTGTGGTCATGCCTCCTTGCTTGCTGTTTGACCATATGGTCGGTGGCCATTTTGTGTAGGCAGCCAGTGTGCTTTTGCCACAGGCCTGAATGTGTTCTTTGTTTCCCAGGCCCCTTGCTTCTTGTTGCTTGTTACCATGTGGCTGGCAGCCTTTTTATGTAGCCAGCCAGTGTGCTTTTGCCATAAGCCCGCATATCTTCTTTGTTGTTGCCATGGGTTCTTGATGGTTGTTATTTTGACTATGTGGCTGGTGGCTTTTTTGCATATGCAATCAGTTCGTTTTTGCCATAGGCCTGGTGTGTTCTTTGTTTGTGGCAATGCCTTCCTGCTGGTTGTTGTTTTGTTGCATGTGATTTTTCTTCTTCTTTTGTAAAGGAACAATGTTCATAGTTTAGTACATTTTCTCAATGTTTTAAATACATTTGCTGTATTCTTTTAATGCACTATGTGGCCTAGTATGCCAATGGAATGGGCCTTACAGCAAGTAGGCCCAGTGCTAGCCATGGATGCATGAAAAATAACTGTTTCTGTTGTGTTGGTTAACTTTGAAACATCATCTAGGCCATGTATTGCATTGTATTAAACTACAAACAGGGTTTTTTTTGTGGTATTTCTCATTTTTTTCTGCAAACAGTTAATAGGTGGGGTAAACCCTCTGAAGGATGTGTGTTGCTGTAAAAACCTTTAGCCCTGTTGATTTTCGTTTTTGGCATTGCTGACTTAATCAATGTTGTGTTCTCTCTGTTTAACTATCCCTCCTGTGTTTGTTTGCTATAGTCCACCAGCTGCCTTTGTTCACCTTGCCATGTGGCCAAGGGCCATTTTGTATAGTCAGTGTCCATAAGCCTGCATGTGTTCCTTGTTTTCCAGGCCTCCGGCTTCTTGTTGCCAATGTGTCTGGCGGGCAGTTTGCATAGGCAGTCAGTGTGCTTTTGCCATAGGCCGTCATGCATTCTTTGCTTGCGGCCAGACCTTCTTGCTTGCTGGTTGTTGTGTGACCAATGATCATGTGACTGGCCGTCATCTTGTATTGCCAGCCAGTGAGCTTTCCCCATAGGCCTGCTTGTGTTCTTTTTAATTTGTTCCCCATGCCTTCTTGCTTATTGTTGCTTGTGACCATGTGGCTGGCAGCCATTTTGTGTAGCCAGCCAGTGCACCTTTGCAAAAGACTTGAATGTCTTCTTTATGTTCCCAATGCCTTCTTGCTCAGTGTTGTTGTTGTTGCTGACCATGTGGCAATGGCAGGCAACCATTTTGTGCGTCCAACCAGCGTGGACCTTTGCTTTGCCATATACTTGCATGGATGGTTGAACAATGAGATAGCAGTTAAATACATTATTATTATATATTTGAAGATAACTTCACTTATTTTTATTTTTATTTTTTAAAATTTTAGGATTTAAATTTTTATTTTTTAATAAATTGGGGCTTTTAATTTATTTTTGTAATTAACATTTGATTTTTTTTTTCTTTATTTAAAAATTTTTTTTTTAGTTTGTCATTTGTTAGCTGCATCTTGCTTAATGCCACATCCCATGTGATGCACATAAACAAACAGGTACATCTGTATGTTATTGTTGATCTTTTCTATCCTAATTGAGGCTTCCTGTTGTCCATTTTTAAGGATTTTTACAGATAAATACAGACAGAAAACAACGTGTTTTCTGTCTGCATTTATTTTTAAAAGTGGATAAATACAGAAAATTGTGCTACTTTTAAGTGACTCTCTGTGCTGTCTTTCATGAATTATATTCAGAAACAACAAAAGAGCAACTGTTTAAAGCAAAAAGTTGGGTAGCACAGAGGAAAGACTTACTTCTTTAAAAGAACCCTCACTCACCAACCTGGTTGGTGACATGCTTCATCATTGGGTTCCCACCCGAGAGGCCGAGTGCCTCCCTGGTGTGCTACGATGCCTGATTTACAGCGGAGCAGGTTTTTTGGAGGGGTACAAGGATGTGAGTGTTGTGAGCAATGTGAAATTTTAAAAGGCGACAGGTTTTTACCAAAAATGAATTTTTATTGGTGGAAAAAACGGTGACTGATAGGTTGACCAGGACCATCCGATTTGGTAAAATGAGTGAAAACAAATGGTCAACAAGTTTCAGCTTATCTATGCACGTTCGCTAAGCATTCATCAGTAACGAAAAAAGTTCCATGGCGGTATGCGCTCGCTAAGGCGCACCCTAACCTATGGAACTGTGTGAATGGTAAAACTCACGGTTCTACCTCAGTGGGCTTCCTGGGATTTCCTAGGCCACTAGACAATAGAAAGAGGACTTGCTTGGCTTCATGGGTCCGGGAGAGGGGATCGGTATGCTGATAGGATTTCTATGCTCACATACTCCCGCAATGGACCTAACGCTATCCTCCTCGGCCCGGATGTTCATGAATTATAGCCCGACAGCTGAGCAGAAGGTCTCTTGGGAAATAAAAAAACAGGATGAAACTTCTTTAAATAACAGCATGTGGGGCGTGCCCAAGATGGCGGGGTGAGCAGACATGCTCGTTGATCTCTCCGCTCTAGCCTTGCAGCAAAAGCCTTATAATAACAGTGCCCTGCAGCCGATAGGGGCTGTTCTACTGCATAGCGGCCGCCGGACCTTGGGGATCGAAGAATTAGCCGTGAAAACTGTTCCATACGTAGATTTGAGGCCCAGCTGTGGTAAGCAGATGGGGCAGCCGGCTGAGGCCTGGGTTACACAGGGTAGTACAGAGATGAGGAGCCAGCACCTGCGCGACGGGAGTGGCTCACTAGGGTGCACGTGGTGCTCTGCTGGTAGCACACGCACACAGGACATCATCCCCGAAAACAGCGACTGCGGACCTCAGGGCCTCCACTTGACAGCCCTGATCCCAGACCGGGACTCCAGCACACAGAGGGGAGCGTGCCTGGCCCGGCAGGACGAGAGCAGAGCCAAGCCTCCTCTGAGATGGTGGGAGTGCAGTAGACCCTCCACGACCAGGCCTGGGCCAGACAGTGGGAGCCTGCCCTGTGAGAGCAGAAGACCTGGGAGGTGTGCTTGTACGGAGTGTACGGAGTGTAAGAGGCGTTGGAACGGCACCAAACAGCGACCATGAGCACCCACGGAGGTGGGAGAGTCCAACTACTCTGAGCAGATCTCCCAGAGGGCATGGGCCTGAAAAGCCTGGACTGAGCAGAGGCTAGTGGCCTGGCAGCACCACTGACATTAATTTGGGCCCTTGAAAGCGACGTAGAATGGGGCTTGGGGCCAGGCACCACCAAGGAGGGAGGCCGTGGATGGGCAATGAAGAGTTGGGCCCGTTTGTGCTTGGGTGATTGAGGAGTGCAGGTCCACTAGGCAAGAGGAAGAGGCGGAGGTGGGGGGGCCAGGAAGGGGGGTCAGGTGCAGCGCTCACCCAGAGCAGTTGGCAGCTGAGACACCACGGCAGGTGCAGCGGCGCATCCCCACATCATGGCAGACTCCCTGAAAGGCACACCGCCTGGCCCCCCACTATCAAGTGGTCCTGGCCCAGGGAGTTTTGGCCCAACCTGGGGCACGCACATGTTTTCAGATCTGCGAGCATCGCCAAAGAGGGTGGCCCTGGATGGGCAAAGAGGAGCAGCACCTGTCTGTCTGTGGGTGATCGAAGGGCGCAGGGCCCCAGGCAAGAAGATGGGGCAGGGGACTCAGAGGGGGGCCAGGCGTAGCACCCCCAGAGCCTCCGGCACCTAAGATAATAATGTAAAGGAAGCACCACTTCACAGCAGCCCCCCCCCCCACTGAGAGACACATTTCATGGACCTCCCTCTATCGAGTGGTCTAGGCTCTGAGAGTTTCAGCCCCGCCTGAGACATGCACAAACTGCTGGAGATGTGGCATCCTATGACCTGGGGCCTGAAGCTGGCTTGGATGGCTCAGAGGAGAAGGCTTACTGGGCCCCCTAGCGCCCGAGGGGCACACATCAGGCCAGACCCACCGTGCTGAGTTAATTGGAGAAAGACCGCAGATAACCTCACTCTCGCTACTCTGACTGGAGGCCGGAAATAGCTCTTCCCCTCACCAAATGATGCCTAGGCCCCCACAGGAGTATGGTGACGTCCAGAGTTAAAAAAGACCGCACACTAAAATAGATGCTCACCAATGCCCCCGTTCAGGACCACCCATGTTGGAATGGACCAACATCGACCCTCAACAAACTGCTGGGTGAACTTAACCTGGTAGATGAAAGAATACAATTTACTTCAGAGACACAACTAAACACCATCAACTTTTTGGATGTAAAAATCACACAAACCAGCGAAGGTTTTCAAACAGATCTGTTCAGAAAACCTACGGACAAAAACAACATGCTGTCCTATGACAGCTTTCACCTCAGTTCCTTAAAAAACAACATGCCTTTCACGCAAATACTCAGAATAACAAGAATAGTATCAGACCCCAACATCAGGACAATACGCATCAATGAAATGCTGAAACGCTTTCGCACAAGAGGATATCCAGAAAACATTTTACAAGAAGCAGAAAATAGAGGCAACACCATCAGCAGGTCCACTGCCCTGTCAACCTCAAGGAAATCCACAGACAACCGAACCACAATAGTCTCAAAGTTTTCTACCATGAGCAAATGCTTCAAAAAAATTGTTAAAAGACACTGGCCCATATTGAAAGTGGAACCATATTTCAATAAAATCTTTGAACAGGAACCAACCTTCGCATACATCAGAGCTAAAAACCTGGGAGAGATTATAAAAAACCCTACATATCAGACCGTAGAAATCCAATATAAAGGAACTCTAGCATGTTGGAATTGCAACAATTGCAATAATATCATCCCTGGTTCATACATCACACATCCGATGAAAGGCTATATCATCAAACTTAAAGTAACAGCCACATGTGATACAGCCAATACAATATACCAACTAAAATGCCCATGTGGAAAAATATACGTGGGACAAACAGAAAGAAAAATGAAAACACGTATAAATGAACACAAAAGCAACATCAGGACTCAGAACCTCAAATCCACAGTGGCAAGCCATTTCCTAGAAGCTGGACATCACATAAGCCAACTCAAATTCAACATTCTGGAAATCATTGTTAAAACAGAAGGCAGAGACAATCACAAAACTTTATTACAACGCGAAAATCACTGGATTCGCACACTTAATTCCATGAAACCAAATGGGATGAATGACCGGATGGAATTTACATGTTATCTCTGATTGCATTAACAGTAAACAAGTGTATTAATTATTTTATTTTACACAGATGAATGTTTTATATTGCAGACTGTCAAAAGTGTTTGATGTTGCACGCATAGTCTTTTCTCACTTTCAGTTCTCAAACAACGAGTCCCATTTCTATCTTTATCACATAACTTCACATTAACCCACACTCGACCCAGCGCTCACACACTGACGGAGGCACCCGGCACGGCTGTCCACAGCATGCGCTAGAAACCTTCCTAACTCGAAAGTAAGTAACTTTAGAGAGCAAGCGTTACTTTGTGTCACACGTGAAATAATGGGAGACACTCTCGATTGTACCACTGCCATGACGCACGCCCGCATTAGCATAAAGATTGCACTTCGTTTCTTTAAACACTCACCCACAGCTCTTTTTAAATGCACGTACACAATTTCTCTTTTTTAGCATCTTCGCTGAGCCCCATAGTTACATCACCCTGGACCTAGCTTTTAGACCACGATATGAACTAACAGTCACTAAATACCGCCCCACCTTAATCACTACCGAGACGCGCAGAAAGACTAATCACAATTGACGCCAATGAATGCCTGTAATACTTTTCTTTAGTGATAAAACGTGACATAATACTACAAACGCCTCATACATTATTTACTTTTAGATATTCCCCGGAAGAAGGCATCACGCCGAAATGCATTGGGAATTGTAAACTCGTATTATACGATGCATCATCGAAATGATATATGAATTTCGTGATTAAAGAAATATAAACGACAAAAAAACTTTTGAAGAAACTTTATTGAATTCAATCGAGTAACAACAATCCAACATCGATACACCAGTGCCCAGGGGACACGCCCCAATGTTTAAGGGCTTGCAACTAATTACACATTCCTTAGAGAACATAATATCTCGTACTCCTGGGGCCATCCCTTCAGATTGATCTTCGCATGGGAAGGGAAAACTCATCAAACACGATCCTTCAGTGTGGCATATTCCCTTCTTCAGATTGACTTGCATGAAGCATCAGCAGGGGGCGCTACCAGAGGAGAGGCGAGGCCGGGCTGTTGGGAGTGACAGAGGCGGAGGCAGGGGGCCACTGAAGCCTGATCCAGCAGAAATTGCACACAAAAGAAAGGCGGTTCTGTAAAGTTTGGCAGGTGATCGAGCGTCTGAGGGAGCTGAATAACATTACACAGCCTGCATTACCCACTGCTGGAGCACACACCACTCGCTTATCGAGGCCGTGAGGGAGGGAGATCTCCAAGAGGACTTCTGACCACCAAGAACCCTTTCTTCTGTTTTCTCCTTGGAGGGTGGAGACTGCTCAAAAGAAACTTTGTTTATTACTTTGGGGTGTTGTTTTTTTCTTGTTTTGTGTTTATTCAGGGTTGCTTGAAATGTACCACTTTGTTGCACTGTTAAAGGGTATAGTTGCAGAGGCAACCAGGGCATTACCGCACTCCCTCCCATACCTTGAGCTTCTGTGCCTCCATACAATATCGTTAGGATAGATAACAGGGTGGGCAACTACCTCACAGCAAAATCGTAGTCATACATTATGCCTATACGTGACACATTAAAGATCATCTCCCTAAATGTAAAAGGGCTCAATAACCCAGTCAAATGCAAAAGTGTCCTCTCTTACCTGGAGCAAACAGGAGCAGACATCTGTCTTCTCAAGGAGACTCATCTCCTTGTGGGCGATACTCACTGGCTTATATACAGATCCTTCCCACAGCAACTATTTTCTTCCTCGGGTGTTAGGCAGCAGGGGTGGCTATTCTGTTTTCCTGTACCTTCCAGGGCTTAATCGGCCCGTAACTGATGGATCTCAAGAGCCATCTCCTAGTTTATCAGATACAGTTGGGATCACCGACACTTACTTTGGGTACTCGTTATGCACCAAATGAAGGGCAGCAGCATTTCATTCGGGAGGCCTTGGCGGGGACTCTGATGTCCCAGGACAGGCTGGTACTGATAGGAGGTGACCTTAATATGGTCTTTGATTCCAGTGTGGATTCCTCCAACCAGAGAGGGGGGGGCACTGGGTCGCTGACAACGGACGGGCTCGCCTGGCTTGGACAAGCCAGAACAATAGATTTATGGAGAACTTCCCATTCCAACACTCAGGACTACACATTTTACTCACATGCTCATAAATCTTATGCCCAATTAGGTTATATCCTAGGAACTCAAGACCTACACAAACTCCTCGGCATGGTTGCAATAGAGCCAAGAACCTTATCCGGCCACTCAGCGTTGGTACTGGACATACACAATCCTCAATTAAGGCAAGCACGATGCCACTGGTGGCTCAAAGAATCGTTGCTGCAGAAGTCAGAGGTGGTCACGCGGCTTAAGAGGGTTATTTCTGATTATTTAGATGTCAATGACAACTCAGAAGTGCCGCTTCCCATGATCTACGATGCACTGAAGGTGGTTGTTATAGGGGAAGTGATATCCCTCTCAGCCGCTGAGACTAAGCAGCGCAAGCTCAAGGGATGCAAGTTGCAGGAAAAGGTGAGAGAACTGGAATTCCTTCATCACTGAAGTGGTGCCTCTAGGATCTGGTGCCAGCTGGAGGTTGCTAGGAAGCAGCTGTCCAGCTTGGACCTGGACAGTTTGGAATTCGCTTTGCTGCGCCTCAAGCATTGATTCTATTTAAACGGGAATAAGAGAGGCAGACTTTTGGCCACTAGGCTCAGAGCCCAAAGACAAGCTAACAAAATCACTTCCCTTCTGACAGAGATTGGAGAGGAGTTGGTAGATGACGCTTCCATAGCAGCTCAATTCAGGGACTTCTATGCGACATTATACTCAGATCAATCTGTTCCCCGCCCGAGGCTATAGCACGCTACCTTCAGGATTCTCCTGTGACTAAACTGACCCCCATATGAATTAAGGAAGTCATATCTGCTATCTCGAGGCAGACACCACTGAAATCCCTGGGCTCAGACGGATTTACCTCTGGGTTTTATAAAACCTTTTCCTCATTCAGCTTTTTAATACTATTGGGGACTCAAACTCCTTCCTGGCCTCAATGCTTGACCATAGTCGTCATCCATAAGTCTGGGAAGAACAAAAGGTCTTGCGCCAACTATTGCCCGATATTGCTGCTAAACTTGGATGCAAAGCTCCTCACAGGAGTTCTTGCAGCTCGCCTCAACCCTCTAATGCAGGGTCTTATACATCCGACCAGGTGGAATTTGTCCCACAGAGACATTGTGCAGACAATAACAAACAACTCCTGCACATAATAGACAAGGCACATCGCAGGCAAGGCTCCAGTATGCTATTCTCAGTTGATGCTGAGAAAGCCTTTGATTGTGTCCAGTGGCCCTTTCTGCAAGAGATACTGATGCACTTCGGATTGGGGGAGAGTTTCCGATCCTGGATACTTAGCGGCTACGGGTCCCCGACAGCTTCAGTTAGGGTTAACGGGCTGGACTTGGAGACCTTCCCAATTAGGAGAACGTGAAGCAGGCAAATCTCGCATACTCCGCAGCTGAGCCGAGTTGGCCAGCCCCTGCCTCCACTCCCCCTATTAACAATTAATTAGACATGAATTAAATCTATAACAAAAAACACTGAGCCTGTACCGCGGCATTCCCGGGCTGCCCTCCTCCTCTTCCTCACCGTCTCTGGGTTATCATTGCAAAAACTATGCAATTCACCTGTGCTGAACACATTGGCAGAGTTCGGACAGGTGTCCATATTCCGAATGTATCTTCAGAAGTCCCAAGCTCTTAACCTGTTGAGATAGAAGTACTAGAATGAGTACATGCGATAGGCTGGACGTCCGACTCCATCCTTTACCTAAGTGTCCAGCTCTGCCAGACACTAGAAAAGACAAATACACTAAACTACGGAACGTTAAAAGGATGAATATGCGTCGAATTAGACCGTTGGAGACACTATCTGCTTTCCCTACTGGGCCGGGTCGCGGCCACTAAAATAACTACTCTGCCTAGGATTCTGTTTCTATTTCAGGCCCTACCATTAACCCCACCAACCGGTATGATCATGACCCTCCAGGCCACACTGACCTACTTTATATGGGTAGGTAAACGGCCCAGAATAAGCAGTGAACGGAGTTGGCTTCCCCTACCAGGCCACCCTGCTTCGCTATCTATTGGAGTGGTCCAGGTCTGAATCAAAAAATCACTGGTTGTTTATGGACAGAGCCCTGGCGGGAATCTTGTTAACAAAGGTCCCGTTCCTCCCTCAAACTCACCGAGCACCTAGCCTATATATTTTGCTGATAACACACTCTCTACTAAGGGTATGGGACAGATGTGTTTGCAGAGGTAAACTAACTACTCTTCCATCTCCCTGACCCCGATAGCTGACAACCCTGACTTTACACCCGGGCTGGAACCATCATTTCAGGCATGTCAGGATGCGCCCAGCAAGGCGATAGGGCACATTTTTGATCGAGAGGGATTCTCTCTTTTGATGCGCTAGGGACAGATTACGCTATCCCCGAGAGTTGTACACCCAACTTCAGCCTAACCTGGCCGGTGAGAAAGCCCTCTCCCGGAAATGATGGGAAACTGACATAGGCTGCCGACTCCCACCATAGGAATGGCATGACATGTACCACCGAGCCTGTCATACCACCTAGAACATAGATAGCACGGAAACGGCTGTTAAACTCACCTCCTACTGGTACCTCACACCCGTTAGGCTTCACCGGCAGAATCCAGCCTGCAGCGACAACTGCTGGCATCAGTGCGGGGCTAAAGGCACACTTACACACTTATTCTGGGATTGCCCAAGGGTCACTGTGTTCTGGGAGCTGGTACTGAATGACATAGACACTCACTTCTCAACCCAGCTTCCCAGATTCTCATCATACACTCTATTAGGCCTCCCCAACCCCCTCACTTTAACCCTCTCATCCCGTAGAGGGTGCCAGATTAGCATGGCACTGGGGGCTGCCCATCAGACCATCCTGGCTCAATGGAGGACACCCACAATTCCGACTCATGTGACCTGGCTCCGATGTTTATGGGATATACTGGGCATGGAAAAACTCACCCTTGAACTTGCATCACGAGGCGACACATTCAGAACCATTTGGCACCCCTTCATAACTGTTAACCAAGGAATTTAGGGAGCTGACAAGCCCTTGATATTTGTGGTTATTACACCTCACTGACTCAGAAGACACTTAACCCACAAAATACCCATACAAGCTCTGTAAGAACCCTGACACCGTATACTACACAGCAAATGGCACAGGGTTAAGGAGAGGGGGAGGGAGTAGGGGTGGTATTGGGGTGGGAGCTACTTTTTTCATTTTATGTTCTTTTTTTTGTCCTTTAAAGGACGTAAAAATGTGCATTATTATAAGTATAATGGTGAGGCTTATCTCAGAATGTGACTAGTTAACTTGACATGCAAATGTGACAGTAAAATAGATTTAAACCATTAATAACGACATTTGTCAATATACATTTGTGGTATAATGCTAGTATTTACCAGTGGATGTGCTGTTATGTAATATTTGGCAGCTTAAATAGTTAAAACATGACAGATATCAAAGTATGAGTGTGCGTCTATCAGTTAAATTAGTATGGATATGTACAGTTTTACAACTTCATTTACACGCAAAACACAAAATAAATATGGATAAATACAGATAAAATGGCTCAAAAATATATATGATAAATACAGATTGAAATGTTAAAAAAAAAATACCATTGAACAGGGAGCCCGAATTATAATAAGAGTAACTAGTGACCACACTAAATGATATTATTTGATTATACTACTAATTGAACTGAAACAATGCCACATTTCATTGATGTTCTTGCTTCTTTTCTTTTAGTTGCACAAGAGACAACATCACCCACAGTACTGCCAGACAGAAGGTCTGTGCACGATGTGACGCGTGACCCACACAAAGTGACCAGTGAGAAGAAGGAGCTTACCACTGGTATGTCAACCCAGACCTTTTTTGGAGAAAAACGGTGCCTGCCACACCGGCCTCTGGGGAGCAAGCTGGGAGCAGCAGCCTTGCATCAGTCGACCCACCTCAGTCAAAGCCTGTGTCTGTCACAGAGGCAGCCAGTCTAATCACGGCAACACCGATGAAATGAAATGAAATGAAAAATTATATTTGTATAGCGCGTAACTACCCGGAGGCCTCGCAGCGAAGAGGGGTGATGTTAAAATTGACTTATCTCTATTGCAAAGTTGTACCCAATCATTGCAGGAAACTCAGAGAAGTGGACAACAACAGCTGCAACCACCAATAGTAGTTCCTTCCAAAGTAGGAGCAGCTCAGGAGATTGAGCTTCATGCTGAGGAAGTGGACTTAGCCACTATTTCAGAAGATCTATTGTGTTCCAGATCTCCAGCTATAAAAAGGAGGGTTAGTACATCATCATCTTGTCCAAGCCCCCTTCTGATGATCTAGACACCGTTTGGATCCCGCCTCAGTCTGAGAGTGAGACACACCAAGAGACAAGACTGGGAAAAAGGAAGGTTCCTGAAAGCCGTAGAGTTAGGGAGGCAGATGTAGAAGAGGAGCATGATGATGAGCTAGTCATCATGGATGTTAGCCCAGCCCCAGTGGAGACCGATGTTACCCATCACAACTTGCTGGGAGGGATGCAGAATCACAGATACCACCACCACCTTCATCTGCCATATTTGCAAAGTCCTGTTAGTGACCTACATCCACCACCACCTCAGTAGAAGTAAGTACTGCAGAGAGTCAAACATCAAAACTCCAACCTACCACCAGTTCATCCGACATCTGCAGTGGCAAGTGTCAGAAAGTTGACCTCCCCAGTTTGAGACTTCTTTACAGTTAGCAAGAAGGAGGTGAACATCGTCATATGCTCCCTTTGCGGAGCAAGTGTTAGTCGGGGTAAACTTGGTACAAATTATGGTACTGGAGGCCAAACAACCCTTTTGAGAAAGCACTAAATAAACCAATGGGAGGCACACCTTAGCGGCGAAAAAACTGCTATTGTAGTTGGTGAAGGAGGTGAAAGGCTGAGCAGGGAATCCGATCCAATCACGGTGGAAGCTGAAGAAGAGGATTACTTTTTCATTACACAAAGAAGCCCTCTCCCTAGCAGTGCAGTAGTATTGCCAACATCAGCAACATCGCAATGGCATAAGACTCACCTTGAGACACCAAGGCAAGAGAGGACAGTGACTGCCTGCTGAAAAGCACATTGAACTTACCACTGTCTGCTCTCAAGGAGTCACCTGCATCAGTGGTTTATGTTTTACATTCTCTTAATCCTTTCTACTCTTCACCATTGAAAACCATCTATCCATCCATGGATGGCTTTCAGTCTCAACGAACCATTCACCAACATACATTTACCCACCCATGAATTATTTCACCCATCAAACCCACTCGAGGATTCCTTTCACCCACCGTAGGCAGGCATCCTTTCAACCATACACTGTCACCCAGGCAGGCATCCTTTCAGCCGTATACCCTTTCATCCATCCTTCACCCACCTATGCATCCTATCGGTCACCTATATGCATCCTTTCACCCATGCATCCTTCTCTTCCAATCATAATACTTTTCACCCATCCTTTCTCCTTCCATCCTTCTTTCCATTTTCCATAAACCCATCATAGTTAAAGGTCTTTAGAAAACTTTGTCTGCTGATTTGCAGACATAAGAGGCCATTACTCAACTCTTGCTGTATGTGTTATAGAGGGGTGTGTTCAACTGTACACAAGTCAACAGTACACCCTTGTAGTGAGTATATAATTAATTGTCAATAAGCAAGCATTATGACTTACCACCACCCTCCACTGCCGCTGGTTACCCCCTAACGGTGCCGCATGTGCAGACTGGGTGGCGCTGTCACTGCTGGCCCCGGCACCGGTGGTCAGTGCAGCTAGAAAAACACTACACATTTTATAGATGCCAGATATACCTCCGCCTATAAAAATGTTTTATAGCAAAATACAACCGCACACATCACTACAATTTGTTTACACTATATTCTATCAAAAATATCAGGTTGGGCATTTTGTCGGAGGCAATTTTTGAAAAGCCTCAAGACAAGCTTTGATGGAGTGTCGGAGCTATTTATGAACCTGAGTTTTTGAAAAGTAATAAAAGTGTGGAAAACTGGACATACGGTCTTGGTTGGCAAATGCAATGGGGCTGTCCACCTCATACTTCTTTCCAGCCATGGTTCACAGACACCAACTGCTGCTAATATTATAATAGTAGGCCTAGCTAAGACACAACTTTGGGGTGTCCACCGTCACCTTGGCCACACTCTTGTTTTACTGATTGAGCATAAGGAAGTCAAAGAAAGCTTTCTCATCTTAACAAACATGCATAGAATACCTTACTTGGACATGCAATCTTCACTGCAGGGTAGTACGTGACCAATGGACCATGGAATTGGCGCACAAGAAGCTTTGTTCAGAATTTGCAACATGGTTGTAGTGCATATTGTAAACAAACAGTCTGTAAGAGATGCACATGTACTCGAGCATCCAAGGCTGATCATGATGGGTTATTTAAGAAATTATGTTTCTTTCAAAGCTAGACATGTGCCAAGAGTGGACAATGACATTGTGGATGCTCTGTCTTGTTCACACTGGGAGAGGTTCCATGGGCTGTCCACTGAGGCAGACGTGGCCAAGACACCTATGCTGGCGACCATGAGGACCACAGGTGAAAGAGGATGCTTCAGTTGGTGATAGGATCTTTGTCAGAGTCTACCAGGAGGTCTTATGCGCAGTCTTGGGAGGGGTTTATATCCAGCGGCACCAGGCGGAGGACTGAGGTTTGAGCAGAGAAGAGGATGTAGTTCAGTTCATACTGACAATGGTTAAGGAAGACTTATCTAGGGTCACGATAGTGCGAAAGTTGGCGGGGATTGCATTTATGGGCTAGCTCCTTTGGGGCTATGTATCATTGGCCAGGGAACTGGGAAGTAGGATGGTAGAGGGATGGGCAAGAGAAAGAGATGGGTGGCCTGAATACGAAGGCCATTTTTAAGGCATCTTTTTGGCATCATATTGATGGAGCTGCCGACAATATGTAATGAGATGTAAGAGAGGATTTTGTTTTCAACATGAATGTCATGGATTTTTTTGGGGCTTTCCGGGTGTCAGAACTGGTGGGAAAGAAAGGAGTTTACGAGTTGGACTGGCAGACGTTGGGGGTGCAGATGGCAAGATAGAGGTCCCCCACCGTCAATCTATGACGGATCAAAGAGCCAAGGGTAAGCCAGTGGTGTTAATAGCTTTCCCAGTCCAGGGCATGTGTCCAGTTAGTTGGGGCACAAAACTGAGGGTAGGGACGGTCAGTTAATGGTTTAGTGGTTTTTCATCATGCTAATGGGATGCAGGTGTCTGCCTTTCAGTTTCTTTGGGTCCTGAGTAAGGCATTAGTGAACCATGGGGAAGCCCTAAGGGAGCATAGAATCCATGTTTTTCAGGATTGGTGTAGCCACAGAGGCTGCACAGATGGGCTGGGGAAGGGGTGGGATCATGCAACTGACTTTCGAGTGCTTTCGCCCTTATGTGAGGTTGGGAAAGAGGTATTGTTGACAATTTGAGACATTTTGGTTGTATCTCACATATTTTGTTCTTTTTAGGTGCAGGTGCAGGTCCAGAGGTAGTTGACCTGTCTCTTATCATTGATCATAGGACACTCCTTTATTAAGTGGGTGGAAAGGCACGACCCACAAAAAGGCAAGTACTAACCTCGGGCTCGAAAAAAGTTTGTTTAAAGTTACCTGGCATGGAAAATGTGGCATGAGATGGCGAGAGCTGTTGCAATGTTTAAATGAGCTGCTGAGAAGGCATAGATGTCCAGATGTTCTAGTACTTCACTTGGGAGAGAATGACATGGTGGTGTGCAAAGGTATGGCATTGCTAAGGAGATTTAGTATTTGATGGAAATCAAAAAGCAATGGTCTACATGTTTCATCCTATGGACGAAGTTTGTGATTAGGGAACAGGGAGGGGGGAGTCTCCTTTCATTGATAAGGCCAGGTGAAAATTCAACAAGCACCTGTGGGTTTTTTGCAGGGATGAAGTTTTTGGTAGTATGGAACAAACTGATTTAAAATATTGTGCCACCAAAATCTTTAGTGGGGACGGGATTCACTTGTCTCACTACGGGATGGAGTTATACTTGTTGCAGTTAAAGAAAGTGATACAGAGAACATTGAATGTACGTAGGTGCAGCAGTGGGTCATGGGGTGTCAGAAAAGTATGGGGAGGCCTTTTCTGAGTGGCAGTTGGCAGTTAAGTTGGTATGGTTCTAGAATAAGATTATTGTTGTGAACATTGGGGAATCAGGACGATGAGGTGGCAATAAAGTTACAACTTGATGAAACAATAGATTGAAAGTTAAGATTTAGGATGCTTATACTGTTAAATGCTAAGAGATGTAGGTTAAAAGAGTTAAAGATCAACAGTTCCATAACAAGGTAGGCGTTACACATTTGCAAGATAAAGATGTAAGGCAACGGGAATCTTAGGGGTGGGGGTAAGTGACCTTAAGTGACTTTTTGTATAGTGAGGTTTAATTTTCTGAGGCAAAGTTCTAGCTTTATGTTGTGATGTGCACCTGTCTTCAATAAAGCAGCCTTTTTCATACAATCTGTTCTGTTCCCCTTTCACTCAATTGGGTTTAGGGGGACCCCCAACCATAAGTAGGTGTGCCCCCTGGGAATATTGGGAGGATTGAGCAGCCCAGGCCCCTCATGGGCTACGTATGGGCTGCATGTATTAAAATTTCAGCCCAATATAAAGCTGGCCATTTTAATTAACAGTCACCATTTCAGGAAGGTGACACAGATGCTGGATCATAGAGGAAAATATGCCCCCATCCTTTCCTGTTTCTTTGGGGGTAGTCTGGCCTATTTTGTTTGTTTTTCTGTTCTTGGGCTGCCTTTTGTTGATCACAGGTGTACATGGTTGGGGATTTGTTATATCGTTGTAGAATGGAGCAGGTGCACAGCGGTTGGCAGTTAAATTGGCATGGTTCTAGATTAAGATTATTGTTGTGAACATTGATGATTCAGGACATCGGGGTGGCAACAAAGTTACAACTGGATCCAACAGGAAATTGAAGTAAAGATTTAGGATTCTCAGATAGTTAGATGTTAAGAGTTGTAGGTTAAAAGGTTAACAAAGTTTAAGGTCAACAATTCAATAACAGAGTAGTAGTTACACATTTGCAAGATACAGATGTAAGGGGAGGCAGGAATCTTGGGGGTGGGTATAATGACCGTAGGTGACATATTGTATAGTGATGTATAGTTTTGTAAGGTGAAGGCCAGGGTTTATGTTGTGAAGTACAACTGTTTTCAATAAAGAGGCCCTTTTCACACAATAAAATGAGTATGTGGTCTGTGCTGCTCCCCTTTCGCCCAAATGTTGTCTCCAAACGTTTCATGAAAGACGCCTGTGTAATTGAGTAATTCTTACCTGTCTGCATCTAGGAATACAACGGAAAATTCACAGCTGCATTATGAAATGTGTGCACTCTAAAGCAAATGTTCAACCCTAACTGATTATTGTAATATGTAGGTAACACTGCACAGAGCTTTGAGATTAATCAGGTGGATATTTTATGACACTTTCCAAGACGTGATTATCCGTAAAGCCTCCTGTGGAGAAGCTCAGCCATGGATGGCTGAATGCTTCTGGTGCTGTTGTTGATTTCAGCTGCGGCATGCAAAATGTTGACAATTTTATTCTGTGGAATAAACTGTTTGCAATTACTATAATTAAGCTCTTCTTTCACATATATTCAAGATAATCACTTAGACGTTGTAATATTTCCTGCATAGCTGTGGATCTCTACACTATGATCCATGATGATAAAAAAGAAAAAAAAAAACATTTTCCAGATGTGACCCTGAAGTAGAATATTCAAAAAAATACTTGATGTTAAGCAAATATAGCCATTATTACAAAGCTGCCATGAAGGAAATATAGTTAATGGCATAATTTCCTGTATTTACCAGGTGCAGGGCTACGTTGAAGGCGTTCCTCCAATTCAGAAATTCTTCAACACATGGAAGTATTCAAGTCTTTCAAATGATAAGTGTTTCCATAAAATTTGTAGCTGTGAACCTAATTTTTATGTCTTGACTGCCACGGCGCATCCACGGCGCATTTGTTGCATCAGTCCTCGCTTGCAAGATATATTCTATACAACAAGGGGGTTGCAGCACGCACATTCCTTTACTTTTGTTGGCATAATTGTCACTCTTCTTTGTTGCCTTCTAATTGGCCAGAGCGTGCTGGCTTCACTTCCTCTTGTTTTGGCTGGAGCATGGACCAAGTACTCATTGCATTCACTTGATTGATGTCTCTTTGCTGATCACACTGTAATTGATGTACTACTTTTATTTCTATTTTCTTCTTCCATGTCGTCCTTGTTGAAGCTCTTGCCATTTGCAGCTGTGTTTTACTGTACCTTACACACTTCAAAGAAACCAAACATTTTCTCAAGTGAAAGGGATGTTTATTGTGATAATAGATGTTATCTGCTTCCAAATGTATTTTGTTCTATGACATGGACATGGGTACAATTGCTTTCTTTATGTAATAGGATGCTTTGCATTTTATTTCTTTTTTTGCTTGGGGAGGAACATTGATTTGCTTAGAATTACAGAGGTGTTTTGCCGAGACCTAACAAGCTTTGGCAAAGCCAATAGGCGTTGCCCTCAAGGCTATGTGGTACTGCCATTGCATTTTGTTCATGATGTACAGCATAGAATAGACATTACCAAATGATTTGTAGCCATGCTGTTCAGCAGTGCAGCGGCTGTGCACCATTGCTAAAAATAATAATTCAAACAGTGACTATGATACATCTAGTGCTAAAGTTCTTTAAAAAAAACTGTATTAGGCCTGGCTGTGTCATCACACTTTTTAAAATTAGTTTTAGCCACACTGTAAAGCTTCCAAGCACCTGTACAGCATGGCTACCAAACACTGCCAAAGTCATAGGACCGATTGGCTTTGCCAATGTTTGTTCACCAGGCTGTTATATTTGGTGAAAGTAACATATAATTAAATTGCCAAAGCAAAAAGAGGAAACACTCAAGTAAGTTTTTACAATATGTCCAGGCAATTATCACAATGCACACACACCTAAAGGCCTGATGGAACCATAATCCACCTGGGCAAACAGTTCAAACCAATCACACAGTTCAAGAATCAGTGACTATAATACTGCCATGACATTTGTAATCATTGTTGGGACCCGTCAGCCCATCCACTTCTGAAATCAGCCCCATAGCCTGCTCACTAAAGGGAAAATACAAGAGTGGCAAAATGTCCAATCTGTCTTTGCACATCTACAATTTAGCCACAAATGCACTGTAAAGTTGTATTTTGTCTTCCTCTTCTGATGGTTTCTCTGTTCAGTTTATGATTCGTCTAAGTATATTAATGGAGGCACTGTCACTGGGTCACTTATGCCTGACAGCAAATGTCCCGTGTATTTTACAACAGTATCAATGCTCAACACTTCTCAAAATTCTTGAAACCAAATGCTGGTGGAATATTTTAGTCGAACAAAAACTCAGCCACTCATACTATTTGTGAACACCTATTTAAGTATGAGATCTCAACATTCTGAGTGCTTTGGCCCCCACATCCACAAGGAGCTGGATGACTAAATTCACAATGAAGGTCTACCTCCCTCCATCTAACCAAATGTGATTTGAGATTCAACCATATGGTATACTTTATCCCTGGGTGAACCAATAATAGCATCTTATATACTCACAAAACCTGTGAGAAACTGATCTTTTGTACTTTTTTCCATAGAATATTGACATGATATAACCCATAAAATATCATGTTTTATGGACATATATCTAGAGACTGGAGTTTCATCGAGCTGTGGCGGGGGACATTAGATCCTGGTAGAGGTATAGATTCTCTAATGCTAGTGAAGTGGCAACAAAGCATTTAATTGAATTTGCAAAACCTCAGTTTATCATTCCTGACTGAGCCATCGATGCATCCTTCAGTGTTAATGTTGTCGAAATTCCAGGCTATTTTAGCAGTACATGAAGAAGAATAGATGCTTGCACTGTCAACCAAGAGCCAGCCATCAGGCGTGGCGATCGTGAAAAGTCGTCCAACTACAAATCTCATTGTTCCTTTTAAATTGCCAGGGAGGAATCTCTTTATCCATACCCCTAAGTTTCTGTACCAGAAAGAAGCTACCACTCAGCAATGAGCCTATACTTATAATCTCAGTATTGTTCTTTATAGATCTCAAATTTAGGGGAGAAATGATCATAGATTACTTTTCTTGAACCTTGATCAATATTTTCTCTAAGGTAGGCAATGATATTTGCTGAACAAAAGTAGCACTGCCTGAGTTTTATAACTCGGGGGACGCTCCTGAAAATAAAAATAACGTGTTTAGAGAATAAGTAGCGAGGCAATTAATTCAAATTCTCCCTTTGTGTGATTCACTGCAGCCTTTATTTGCGAGAAAACAAAGCTTTTCATGCCATTGGCCAATCACTAAGACTGCATTCGACAAAGCCCCACTGCCTCCCACAGGGGTACTCACAGAACTTATAAAGGTGTGTAGAATAATAAACTTTCTGGGTGGAGTTGTGCAAAATAGGCAAAGCAGTAAAGGAAGACAAAAGAAACCAAAATGAACCTTCTCTCACTGGTGGCTCCACATCAAATACACAAACTCAGGTTGACTAAGAGGACCACAGAGGGCACGTCCATATTCCGTTTTCTGGGTGTGCTGCAAGGGGTCACTATGTTGAGAGCCATCTCCTTTTTCCCTGCACGACTCACACTTCTTTAAGTCACTTGATTCCTTCTTGGGCAAGAGCGAGCTTCGTGGTTTTATAGTTTCCTCACTTTAGTGCTTAGTTCCCGCACTAAAGAGATCATCAGGTCATGTCATCATGGCAAGCATTTTACAGCAGCAGGTACTCCGTGGTTCTCCACAAAAAGCCATAATTTATGCTGTGAATGTGCTCAATATGTCAATATGCCCAGGTACTAGGTTAAACACACTCAAAGTCATGAATAGACACACACCTTGATGCACATGGTGGCACAGAATTGTAAGCTTGGCTACACACAAGAGAGCTACTCACAGGTAGCATGAGAGCTATCAGTAGCTCGTGAGCTACTTATTGGAGAAAAATGGTCTACAAGAATATCAGTGGAGCCAGAAAATGCAGGTATGTCCTCACCTATGTTAACTAATGTTTGCATGTGTGTATTTTTTATATTTATAGTTTGTGTTGTTTACCCATGGGCTTTTGATGCTGTAGAATATGCCTCCATAGTGTTTACAACAGGCACTATGGTGAATAAAGCCATGTTTTCAGAAACCACTTAAATTTCAATAACTATGCCTCCTGAAGATCCATTGGGAAAGTACTACATAGCGTCGCTGCCACCACTGAGAATGCTCATCCATCTGTGTGCTTTTTCACAAAGGCTGGATCTTTCAATTTGGCAGAGGAGACTGTATGCAAAAGTTGAATGGGACAACTTGAAGCACTGTGTAACTGAGGACGATTTACTACCAAAAGAGGTTCAATAAACTGGGCATGAAGGTTTATATTTACTGCACTCCGATACAGAACCCACTTGAGTGCCACTGGGCTACCGACTTTGAGTTTATTTAAAGAAAAAGGTATTCCCTTGTATAGGAAACTGGGCTTTTGTTGCTGTTATCCCCACATTTTACCCACTTTTTAGCTACTAGATGCTAGTTTTCAAATTTGAGAGTGCACTGAGGCCTGCTACCCAGACCTCAGTGCCTGTGCTCTTTCCTTTAAAACAAGGTATGTCTAGTTTTTAGGTCTTGGCTAGACAGAGCTTGCACTGTCTCATCGAGACATGCTGTATCTACCTTGTGGGCTCAACCCTCCCATTGGCTTTCCATTTGCTGGCTCCATTGTCACTCTCCTATTTTATCTCCTAATTTGTCCATGGCATGCATTTGTCTAGCCTCTTGCTGTGTTTACCACTCCCCAAGAGCAGGGACTAAGTACTCTATAAATACACTGGTAACCATTTTAACATCGGTTCAGGAACTCCTTTTGTCTTTAATCTGAAGCACTTAAGAAAAGTGCTTGTGGTTTAGTGCGGCAAACAGGGCCATAAATCTCATTCTTATCTCACATTTGCTGTGCATTCTATGACTGAGGTCTGTTTTTTTGGTTCATACTCTTTGGTCTCTACTTGCATGTCTTTTTCAATGTGTATAGTTTTGATTGGAGTTTGGAGAATGTCAGTACTACATGTGGAATGGAGGTGACTAGAGGGTAGGTGAACAACTGAGCACCTAGCCTCATTTTCTTTTTTTTTTTTAGTTTGTTGGAGTTTTTTGGGTTCAGAGTTTCCTGTACTTACTTTAATGGACCTTGGATGATACTCCTCAAACCATTGGCTTATTTAGCTCTGTAACCTTCAGCCATTGGCATGAGATATTGACGGGCACATCCTTGATCATCTCAGCATTTTTCTCTGGTCTGTTTCACTGTATTCTCTAGTGGAATGCAAGGGAGACTGTTTTTAGATAAAAGCTTTGTTTGCTAACATCATCTTGGGGACATTCAGAAAGGTTCCCTGGTAATGCATTCCGCCCATTGCATTACATTGGCTTTGTGGTTTGTAACTCACATTTGCTTGGTTTCGGTTTGCTGGCTTTGTTTGTTTTAGGCTGTCCTGCTTGAGTTTGCCCCTTTCCTTGCCCAAGACCATTTTAGTGCATTCTTCCACCAGTACTGAATTTCTGTAAACAGGGCTTCAAATGTTGTTCTTAACTTGTCACATTTGCTGTGCATTGAAAGACAGGGGTCAAATGTCAGGCCCTGTCTTCCAGGGGATTTGTTTTTTACTTTTCTTTATTTGACTTCAAAGTGAGAGGATATATGTGCCAATAATGCTGGCTACTCAGGGTGCGCTATACGATGTTATTTTTTTTCTAGCACAAAACAACATTTAAATAGCTGTTAATGAACTCTGCAGATATTTCAGAACAGGGAAATCACAAACGAAGCATTTCTTTAGCCCACACTACTCTACTATGCACCACTGCACTCTATGCCACTGCACTCTGCACCAATGTACTGTTCACCACTGCACTGTACGCCACTATACTCAACACTGCAACACTCTACTCTTCCGCACTCTACGCCATTCTACTTAACACATTTGCACTCTGTCACTTTTCTCTGCACCACTGTATGCCACTGCACTCTCCTACAATGCACTCCATGCCACTCTGCTCTGCATACCACTACACTCTTGTCTGTGCATCACTCTCCTCTGTGCACCACTCTTCTCTGTGCACCACTCTACTGTATGCCACTGTAATCTACTGTGCACCACTCTACTCTGCCAGTACACTCATCCCACTCTACTATGCACTCTGTGCCACTGCTCCATTGCACTCTGTGTCACTGCACCACTGTACTCTGTGCCACTGCACCACTGTACTCTGTGCCGAATCTATCTGCGCCACTGAACTGTACACCACTATACTCAACTCTGCAACACTCTAATCTACTGCACTCTATGCCATTCTACTTAACACCATTGCACTCTGTCACTTTTCTCCGCACCACTGTACGCCACTGCACTCTTCTGCAATGCACTCTATGCCACTCTGCTCTGCACACCACTACACTCTTCTCTGTGCCAGTGCACTGTGCACAACTCTCCTCTGCACACCACTCTACTCTGTGCACCACTCTACTGTATGCTACTCTAATCTACTGTGCACCACTCTACTCTGCCAGTATACTCATCCAACTCTACTACAGATTAACTGTGCCACTGCTCCACTGCACCCTGTGCCACTGCACTCTGTGCCACTGTACCACCGTAATCTGCACCAAATCATTCTGCGGCACTTCACACTTGCCACTGCACTCAACTCTAAACCACTCTACTGCTCTCTATGCCACTCTACTTTGCATCACTCTACTTTACAACACTCTCATTTATTCTGCATCACTGCACACAACCCCACTGCATTCTACACCTCTGCACTCTACTCTGAACTACTCCTCCCTACCTTGCACCTCTCTCCTCTACCCTGCACTACTCCATAACACCATTCCACATAATTAAGTCCATAAACACAATCTCACTCTACATATTTTCATGCCAGTTAATGAGATGTATTTACTATCCACATAATTCCACAGCACACCATGTGAGGTGCTAGAGGCACTCTTGTGTTTTGAGACCCTGTGATGACCTTTGACTACCATTATTTTAACTGACTTTAGTGTGTTATTTCATCCTAGTCTGGATGTACGATGTCCTGCATATATCTGCTTCTCTTAAAAGTTTTGATCTTGTAATCTTGCTGTCTTTCAGTGGGATCTGTAACTGAGTAGAATAGCCTTGCCAAGAGCAGAGCATGTGGGTTGTGCATTTGAAAGTATAAAGGGAGAGAGGTGTGGAATGTACTCTTTGGTTTCGAAGTGCAGTGTTTTGGGCAGTGATGCACACAGGTGCTCCTGTTGTATGAGTATTATGAAGTTCTTACTATTGGCTTTGACATGGCTCATGTAATCCTTTTTCCCTGGCTTTGCCTTGCTCCAGCTTTCCTGCATGCACAGCAGTGCTTGCAAGTTGCTTGGGTTATTCACGTTCAAGGTCTTTCTGTTTTCATGAGGGATTGTTTATGTATTCTGAGCTGTGAGCTTCGTCAAGATAGAGGCTGGAACATGCGGGATTTCAAGAAGAGGACGGGAGATCTCCTTCCTGCCATGGGAATGCTTGCCTGGAACCTGGCCCGTTCTGGTAAAATGTCTGATCTCTTGCAGGACGTCCAGTATATTTGCTTGAGTCTTATCTCATATTATTTGCTGCGTGTTTATTAATCAGTATTACTCATGCATTTAGGTTATTGTTGCTTGCTTATAAATATATATATATCTCTTTGTATATTTGAATGTTTTGCATTTGACATCTGGAAAAGCTTTTGAGAGCATTATGTGAAATAATAAACCCCCAAGCCTTAGTCTAAAGAGAGAGTCCTTGCATTTTATAAGATAAAACCTGTCGTACTTTAATATTCGGGACCGCGTAGGGGACAGGGTCCTACCCCTACCTATCTTGGTATTAGCAAACCGCAAATGGTTAATGCGGTATGTACAAGTGCTTTATATATCGTTCTAGCTATGAATGCACTGTGTACACGTTATTCTGCTTCACTACGCGGGTTCCATTTTGGAAGCAGTGGCCATCTTGTCATTGCCCTCACATAGGCTATAATGGAGTAAATACGGGCCTCACAGTACATGGGCTTCCCCTCTGACTTCTCTGTGACCTGGGCAGCTGGCTCTGCTGCCCCGGGTCAAACTGGTCTCACGAGCTCCCCTTCCTCCGTCCACCTGTGATTAGCATCAGGGCTTGACCCGTCATAAAACCCTTTCATTCTACACAAGCCTCCGGCTAATCTCTTTCACACCTGCTTGTTCCTGCTTTATGACTTGTTTCCCAAAACAGGAGATGCTCATGTTTATTGGGGGGTCTATTGACATCCGATGTGGGATCTGAACCTTACTGTGTAAATCATTGTGGGCTGGCCGAACTGGAATGTGGGATGGTCATCAGGACTCTGCTTTTTCGTTTGTAATGTATACTTGTAATGGCCATATCATAAACCTAGGAATGTATGCTTGAGGCAAGCAAAAGGGTATTTAAGATGAAGTCCATTCCTATGATTTTCAGCAGTCTCCTGAGAACATACACGCTGTTGTACTTCTAGGATACCTGTAATTGGTCTGCAGCCAATAAACGAATCTTTGACTTCACCCAGAAGACTCTGTGTTTCTGTAGGTCTGGAACAGGGTGAACCCAGAAGTCATAGGGTGTGTGCCCCTGCACCGCTGGGTCTAAAATACCCAGTACTTCAGTTTGGCGCCCAACTCGGGACAATTTCAGCGGTACCGGTCCAAGCCAGAGGTTCGTGAGGAGCTTCGTGTGGAAATTCTGGAGGAAGGCCGCCACTTCATCGACCCCTGCATGTCGACGTGGTCCGAAAGTCTTTTCTGCGAGGTTCTCCGCGTCCCGACGGCTACGAAGGACTGCTGCCCTGATTAATCGACCTGTTTTGGACCCTTGACGAGTTTTGAGAGAGCGAAACAATCGAGAGAGTCTTCTGGTGACGCCATCGATCAGCAATATTCAGTTAAGTATAAGTGGAGCATCTCCCATTTGTTTTTGGTATCCTTCGGGATCGTTTGATTTGGTAATTTGGTAATTTGGAGTTTGCAAACGCCAAAGCCAGAGGACTCGTGTATTCACGAGAATATCGTAATCGATAATCCTTTGACGTTTGGATCTAGACTAGTGAGCAAAGATGCCTGGTTCTGGACTATTTGGTAGATTATTCTGTTTGGGTTGTGGAAAAGATTTCCAGCTGGAGGAATCATGTCCGGTTCCTCCGGTTGGAACTCCAACTTATGAGCTCTATGTAAAACATGGCGTAGGCCCCATTGCATATAACGAAGTATGGATCCACTACACCAGGAAAGACGGTGTTTTAAAATGGCCCCAAAATGGTAGTTTCGATACCGATATTTTAGATAATTTGGAAATTAAATTGTTTAAGAAGAAAGCCCGGCCGGCGATGTTTGACTCTTTCCGCTTATGGCGAAAGGAGGCCAAACAAAAGGAAATTAAGCTAGCGAAAAAGAATAAGAGAGAGAAAGGTATGACAGTAATGCAAGCAGCTGTACAATTTAAAGACAATGAGGAGGAGCAGATGAGTGAGCAATTGCACAGGCAGCGCAAGTTAGGGATTGACAAATGTTACCCAGCTTTACCACATTCTAAGCAGAATGAGTTAGAAGAAAAGGAGAAAGATCCCCTGATGTCACATTTGTTGAGTTCGCCACCCCCGTATGCTCAAAATGCCATGGCACCTCCCCAGCTTGTGAATATGCCCCCTCCAGTCAATATACTGCAAGCCTTGCCGCAACCGCCAGCTGCTTTGCAGCCGGCTCTTATCCATGTAGCGCAGCCCTCTCAAGGGCCGCCAGTTGTGCTTCCAACTGCCCCCGCACTTCCTGCGACTTTGCCGAATACAGCAGCTGCCTCTTCTGACACTCTTCCTTGCACCACTCCAGTACCTGTTTCTACATCCTCTTTTCTCCCCTCTGTTTCTCCCCCTGTTTTCGCCTCAGCTTCTCCTTCAGCGCGACAGCGCTTAGCTAATGTGGTTACTACATTAATGTCGCCTCTCTTTGATTCGTCTGGTGCGACTCCTGGTTTACAGCGTAAGCAACTGCGCAGTCAATTGCCTAACCCTGATGAGAAAAAGGTAATAGACAGCATGGCGCGTAGATGGATTGTTTTCCCTTCATTGTATGATGTGGAATCAGTTGTCAACGTTTTCCATCAGTGGGATGCCCCAAAACAGAGATATGTGTTCGAGAAAATGTGCGAAATTCTCTGTGAAGAATTGGAAGATAGTGGTAAAAATCCGAGCCCGCAGGAATTGTGTAGAGTGAGGTTTGATTTTGGAACTGGCATAATTGTGGACCGCGAGGTAGATAAAGCAGTTGCGGTTGTATTGTCCTTCAGGAATGATGATTGTCAACAGTCATTGTTTGAACAAGATGTCCTTGTGGGGAAAAAGGTAAAAGCGCGACAATACCCCATGAGAGAAGTTCCCCCGGTATGGAAGGAAGCAGTTGCAGCTGGTGCCGGTATCGCCGCTGTGCCAGCGCATTTCCAGCGTGTTTGGGTGCATGTTCCATGGAAGCGCTCTGAGGTGTTAGCACTTAAGCAGTCCTTACCTGATCCCCGTAAAAACCCAGCAGGTTATTATAAAGAGTTGTCACAGACGGCAGGGTCATGCGTTATGAATCTGGCCGACATAGACATGTTGTTTGGTAATGTTGTTCCACAGCCTCTATGGGGGTCAATTCGTAATGTAGATCACGATGCAGAACTAGGGGACACATGGGCTAACATCGTTGCTGCTGATGCTAGACAAACTGGTGGCGCGAAACCAGAACCTTTAGTAGCTGAACTGCCTGGTAGAATCATCACGTATATGAAGACAATAATGCCTGCGATGCGCGTAAATTGGGACAAGTTATCTGCATGTAAGCAGAAGAAAGATGAGACAGTGTCAGACTTCTTTACTAGGTTTGAAGAAACGTTTATTGATCACAGTGGGCAGGATATGAGTACTGAGGGTGGCCAACGGTTATTTGTGGATAAGTTTGTGCAGAATCTACTTCCTGACCTGTGTAAAAAGTTAAAAGATTCAGAAAGTTCTTGGGCTGTTTCTTCTTCAGCGCAAATACTGGCTACTGCACAGTATTATGAAAATAGAGATAAAGACGAGAAAGATAGAACAGAAAAGAAAACGAAGGAATTAAAGACAAAGGTCCTTTTACAGCAGGCCTATCCGCCACGTGGAGGTCAGAATAATTATAGACAACCCCAAGGTGTCTATCACCAACCCCAACAGTTTCAGAACAACCAGCAAATGAACGGGTATTATCAACCACGTGTCCCTGTAGGTCCCAACCAATGTTCATACTGCAAAGAGGAAGGTCATTATAAATATAGTTGCCCTAAATTAATGCAGCGGAACGGTAATGCGTATGGCGCAAGAGGTAGGGGTGGTCAGCAAGCTCCTAGAGGCAGAGGGCGTGGAAGTGCTCCCCAGGACGCGCGTCCTCTGCCGCCTCAAAGTACCATTAATAGCTTTGATCAGCAAGCTAATGCGACTAGTAATACGGCCCAGTATTATAATAATGATTATTATGCAGAGGATGGCGATGCAGAAAATAATGATTACTAGGACAGCCATAGACAGAGAGAGGGAGTTGTTTCAGTGCCAGTGGATCAGAGTGGACCGTATGTTGAGGTGACTACAGCAAATGTAACAGAGCCTTTTCTGCTAGACACTGGTGCTGCAAAGAGTTCAATCATGCATTCAAAACTCCCTGGCGCACCTTTGTCTGGCGATATAAATGTTTCAGTAGGTTTTTCTGGCGCCCCAGTTAGGAACCCGATTTCTAGTCCCATGTCACTTTCTGTTGGACCTTGCGAGCTGAAAGCACCCCTGATCCTAACAACAGGTTGTGGTGAGAATTTGCTGGGATTAGATTTGTTGAAAAGATTGCATGCTACACTGTATTGTTCTCCTTCAGGAGTACAACTTACATTGGGCAAGAAAGTGATTTCCCCAATGTACTTGTCTAAAAACACAATGCCGCCTGAATTGTCATCCCTTCCGGATGCCCTTTGGGCTACTGGTCCCAATGATGTGGGCCTCTTGGAGATACCACCATACGTGGTGACTTTAAAGGCTAATGTCAGACTGCCACGTATTCCCCAGTACAAGATCTCTAATGAAGGGCAGAAAGCATTGTTAGACATTGTCAGCGACTTGATTAATAAAGGTGTGATTGAGGAGACAAGAGGCAACGTTTGCAATAGTCCGATTTTACCTGTCTTAAAACGAACGGACCCTTCACAGCCACCTGTTTACAGATTTGTGATCGATCTTAGAGAGGTTAATAAGATTGTTGTGCCACAGTTTCCGGTTGTCCCTGATATAACTGCCTTGTTAACGATGATTCCAGCCTCTGCTGCATGGTTTTCAGTGATTGATTTAAAGAATGCTTTCTTTAGCATCCCAATTGCAGAAGAGAGCAGAGACATTTTTGGTTTTAGTCTGGGAGGCCGAAGCTTCCGCTTCAAACGCGCTCCCCAGGGCTACTGTGAGAGTCCTTCAATATACAGTCAGGCTTTGAAAGCGCAGCTTGATGCACTTGTTTTACCTAGTGGCGCTATCCTGATTCAGTACGTGGACGATTTACTAATCGCTGCGGATACTGAAAAGATTTGTAAAGAAGCCACATTGTCATTGTTGCGCCATTTATCCGCTTTTCATCACAAGGTGTCTCTCTCTAAGCTGCAATATTGTCGACAAGAAGTGACCTACTTAGGTCATCTCTTATCGAAGGAGGGAAGGAAACTGACCCCAGAAAGAATTCAAGCCATTGCACAGTTGAGTGTGCCGAAAACACAGAGAGAAGTGCGTGCTTTCTTGGGCATCACTTCATACTGTAGGCATTGGATCCCTAGTTTTTCCTTGCTGGCAAAACCTTTAGTAGCCTTAACATGCAAAGACACACCGAATCATATCCCATGGTCTGAAGAGTGCCAGAAAAGTTTTGTGGAATTCAGTAATGCATTATGTTCAGCACCTGTGTTGGGCACTCCTGACTACAGCAAGCCTTTTACATTGTATGTTCACGAGAAAGATGGATGTGCGTTGTCAGTGTTAACACAGCCTTTTGGCGACAGACCACGCCCATGCGCATATTTTTCATCCACCTTGGACCCTGTAGCGAGGGCATTGCCAAGCTGTCTGAGAGCGACAGCTGCTGCAGCAATGTCTATCCGACAATCTGCTGGTTTGGTAATGGACAACACATTGATTGTTATGGTTCCACACGCTGTAGACACATTATTAAATAGGACCAAGACACAACACTTGACTAGTGCGCGATTATCAGGTTATGAGCTCACACTGTTAGCAAATCACATACACATAAAGAGATGCAATACGCTGAATCCAGCTACATTGTTGCCAATTCCAGCAGACTCAGATGAGATTGAGCAACATGACTGTCTGTTCAGAACAGAAGAAGAGACGAAAGGGAGAGTAGATCTAAAAGATACTCCCCTGACTGAGTGTGATGGCACTTTATGGGTGGATGGTTCATGTTTCAAACTCCCTAATGGTGACACGACTGCTGCATATGCTATCACGACTTTACACACAGTTGTGGAAACTGCACGAGTGCCACATAATTCGGCCCAAGCAGCAGAATTAATCGCCCTCACGAGAGCATGCGTGTTGTCTGAAGGAATGAGAGTAAATATATACACAGATAGCCAGTACGCCTTTGGCGTGGCTCATAATTTTGGGCGACTGTGGAAGGAGCGTGGATTCCTGACGTCGCATGGAGCTAAAATTCAGAATGGCAAGTTGGTGAATGATCTCCTTGAGTCACTGACCCTACCGTTACAAGTTGCGATCATGAAATGCAGTGCGCACAGGAAAGTCACAGATGATGTTGGACGTGGGAATGCGTTTGCTGATGAGACCGCGAAAGAAACAGCACAGAATGTGAAGACTAGAATGTATGTTGCAGGCCCCGCAAGATGGGTTAATGATGTTGGGATGTGTGAGAACACAATAGAGAGTGTGAAGTCGCTTCAAGCTGAAGCCACAGAGGAAGAGTTAAGCAAGTGGAGAGAAAGTATGGGTAAGTTGGATGAGAATGGTTGTTGGATTGATCTGACAGAACATAAGCGATGGTTGTTGCCTGACGCATATGTGCTCCCAGTGGTTACTATGGCACATGGAATGGCACACATCAGTACGAAAGGAATTTGTAAGTTGTTGGCTCCAGTATGGAAGAATGCTGGGATTCCCAAGTGTGCAGAGAATGTGGTCAAGAATTGCATGGTATGCTTGAAGTACAACCCTGGTAGGGGAACCCCAACTCCAGCTGGTCACTTTGCACCCCCATCATGTCCATTTGAAGTTTTGCAGCTGGAATTTATTCACATGGAAAGATGCAACAACCTGAAATATGTACTGGTGGTTGTTTGTGCTTTCTCAAAATGGATAGAGGCTTATCCTCTGAAAGATAACACTGCCCTATCCACAGCCAAAGCCCTTGTGAAAGAATTTTTCCCCAGGTTTGCGATGCCAAGAATGGTGTGGTGTGATAATGGAAGTGAGTTTGTGGGTAAAGTGATGAAGAATGTATGTGAAGGGCTAGGGATAAAGCAGAAGTTCCACGCTGCAAATCACCCCCAATCAGCTGGATTAGTAGAACGCTACAATGGAGCCTTAAAGCTCAAGCTGGCCAAAATCCAGGCGAGCACCGGTCTTAAATGGCCTGACGCTCTGCCTTTAGCACTCCTGTCCACCAGAATGACCATACACTCACGAGTGGGACTTAGCCCTTACGAGGTCGTTTTTGGTCGTCCGACCAACGTATGGGGTGTACCGAGGCCTACGAAGTTTAGTGAGATTGAGCATCCAGTACTACTCGATTACCTGTATGATTTGACTGTTAAACTGCGTGTTTTGCACCAACAGGTACATGATACTCTTCCCCAAGCTTCTGAACCTCCTGGACACCCTATCAACCCTGGCTCGTGGGTCCTGATCCGAAATTTCCAGCGTAAGAGCAACGACGAGCCTCGCTGGATCGGCCCTCACCTTGTGCTCCTGTCGACAAGATCAGCGGTACGAGTAAAAAGGGAAGAAACACTGGATCCATGGTACCCACTGCAAAGTAGTCCCCTTGCCTCTGCCATATGATCAGTGGGTCAAGGAGGGTATCGCCGACTTTGAGGCAGACACTGTACCTCGTTTTGTACCATTCAGTGACGCACGCATAAGAGGCACAGTTTCAGACCAAGAGAGTGACAATATTCTGCAGGAAGCTGTGCCACCATCAAATCGATTGGACACCACTGAGCCTGAACTTTTGTTCCAAGACCAAACAGCACCTGGCCGTCTCCGTTATAATTTGAGACCAAGACCCATGGACAAATAAAGATTTCCTCACTATTTCCTTTTTGACATTTTTGCTCTCCCATCTGAAGGACTTTCTTGATTTTTGTTTTTCGAACCACCATCCGGGTTCTGCCGCAGGGTCGCGGTGCCAAGACTTTGGGGTACAGGCCGAAGACGTTAGGTCAACGGTTCTGGTTGGTCTAGGGCGTTTCCCTGGACTGACAGGCGTACTCCTTAGCAGAAGAAACTCATCCGCCGCGAGCGGCCCGAGTAGAGGATGGAGTTTTTTAAGATGGAGAGACCGATTGAGGAAATGAACTTTAACGCAAGGATGTGTAGAATTGTAAAAAGTAAATGTTTTGTATTTTTGTGCCTTTTTACACTGTGTAGCATAATGATGTTCATCGTAGGATTTGTGTTTTTCTCCGCTCAAAAGCCCATTACACCCACTGAACAGCCCATACCTCTTTCTACTGCCTCCTCTCACTCTTTTCACCCTTTTCCCGAGCACGAACAGACCAGACGATCAGAGTTCGTAAATAACTCGTTTATCCAGCTCTTGCACCAGCACCAACTAGTAATAAACACGACCAATTGCTGGGTGTGTGGGTTAATGCCACATACCATTAACAAGGGTATTCCTTATTTGGTGCTGCCGTATAGTTACAATGGATCGTCATGGGCATTCCAAACCATGTTTCTCTATGCTCTAGATACATACTCCCCTCGCCAACCGCGTTCCATTAGACCTATCACCAATAATAAGGCTTTGATAAAAGGAGTTGCCGATATGAGTAGGGATATTGAGGCATACTCATCCATTCCCAAAGAAGAGCTGAGACCTTATGTAGGATGGAACGCGACGGGGTATAGTATTAGTCTGGGTGAAAGACAGCGAAAAATCTCATCTCCAATCTGGGTCGTACCCCACATGGGTCGGTTCTGCTTACAGGGTAATGGCCAGAATCCTAGAGCTCAGCTGGGAAGAAGTGACTGTACTGAAACGTACACTTTCCCGTCACAGTTCTCCCCTGCGTTTTTGGCTGCCAAGGGCACATATTTCATCTGTAATGACCGAGCATATACATGGCTGCCCCCTGATTTCTCGGGCACATGTTATATTGCGAACTTGCTACCGCCGACATTTACTGCTGCCTCTGACTATCACAAGACCAGAGTTGTGAGAGGTGTGATTAGTAAGGAGGACACTGCGGGTCAGGAAGCGGGAGACTTCTTCTTGGGTTTCCTGCCGTTTTGGGGACCTATGGTCAATAGTAGGAACCTGAGACAGCTGACTCGTGTGGTTGAATCCACTGTCAATGTAACGGCTGGTGCCCTTGGTAATCTGACAGCTGAGCTCCAAGCGGATCGCCTTATGACTTTACAGAACCGCATGGTTCTAGACGTTATTCTTGCAGACCGCGGTGGGGTATGCAAGGTCATCCAATCCAGTTGCTGCATTTTCATACCAGATAACGCTCCAACAGTTTATCAAGCCATCTCCAAACTCCATAAAATATCTGAATCCATACACGTGGATAAGGGAGATTGGTCACTGGTGGGGTGGTTCTGGGAATTGATATCTACCTGGGGTTGGAAAGTTCTGATGGTCATTGGAATGATCTTAGCCATTCTTTTCCTGTTCTGTCTGTGTATACAGTGTGCTCCTACGATATGTGGCCTCTGTGCTACCTTATGTGTAAGGAAACCTGTATCGAGGGACGAACTAAGTAATAGGATGATGCTACAGCAACATCTCCATGACTTTGTGAACATTGACCTGGACTCGGATTAAGATGAGTATAGTGATTGCCTATGTAAGGGCAAAAGGAGGGTCTGTCGTACTTTAATATTCGGGACCGCGTAGGGGACAGGGTCCTACCCCTACCTATCTTGGTATTAGCAAACCGCAAATGGTTAATGCGGTATGTACAAGTGCTTTATATATCGTTCTAGCTATGAATGCACTGTGTACACGTTATTCTGCTTCACTACGCGGGTTCCATTTTGGAAGCAGTGGCCATCTTGTCATTGCCCTCACATAGGCTATAATGGAGTAAATACGGGCCTCACAGTACATGGGCTTCCCCTCTGACTTCTCTGTGACCTGGGCAGCTGGCTCTGCTGCCCCGGGTCAAACTGGTCTCACGAGCTCCCCTTCCTCCGTCCACCTGTGATTAGCATCAGGGCTTGACCCGTCATAAAACCCTTTCATTCTACACAAGCCTCCGGCTAATCTCTTTCACACCTGCTTGTTCCTGCTTTATGACTTGTTTCCCAAAACAGGAGATGCTCATGTTTATTGGGGGGTCTATTGACATCCGATGTGGGATCTGAACCTTACTGTGTAAATCATTGTGGGCTGGCCGAACTGGAATGTGGGATGGTCATCATGACTCTGCTTTTTCGTTTGTAATGTATACTTGTAATGGCCATATCATAAACCTAGGAATGTATGCTTGAGGCAAGCAAAAGGGTATTTAAGATGAAGTCCATTCCTATGATTTTCAGCAGTCTCCTGAGAACATACACGCTGTTGTACTTCTAGGATACCTGTAATTGGTCTGCAGCCAATAAACAAATCTTTGACTTCACCCAGAAGACTCTGTGTTTCTGTAGGTCTGGAACAGGGTGAACCCAGAAGTCATAGGGTGTGTGCCCCTGCACCGCTGGGTCTAAAATACCCAGTACTTCAAACCCCTTTCTAAAGGTGCTGTGTTAAAGTGTTTTAACTGCGCCGGGTGTTGGGCTACAGTGTGGAAGATTCTGTATTATCTGATAGGCGCAATTCAAAACATCTTGGCGTCACTTTCACAGGATTCGAAAAGAAATTAAAGGGGAAAATTCTCTCTAAAATGCCTCCAGTTGCAGAGTCCCAGATACCAACTGAATTATTTGAAGAGGGAAAACAACTTGGTATTTCAGACAGAAACAGTTTTGTCATTTTGAATGCATTGTTTAGCATGTATCAAAAGTTTGAACATTTAGAAAAAGAATGCAGTGAACTGAGGAAAGAGTTGGCTGAGGCTCAGTTTGAAAACAAGTCTTTGAAGGCGTTTGTTTTGACTAGCTATTCTGATAGTCAGGATGATTCATATGTGAAAAATGTGAAGCCAGTTAATCTGCCGGCCTCACGGAAGGTCTTAATTCTTTTGAAGACGTTCCTCAGCCACAAATGTATTTAAACCGAGAAAATGTGAATGTGCAGGAAAATGAACAGGCCAGTTTTTTAGACTTAGCGATTGCTGGTTCCAGGTATAAATCAAACATGTCAGTGAATGATGAATCTTTCTCTACATGGAAAGACGCTATTTTGAAAAAAGAAATGCAGCAATGTGCTTTTCACTCTGCACAGCAGACTGTGCAGAATGTTTTTTAAATGTTGTCAATTCAGAAATGTGACAGTGTATCTTGTGTGCCAGTCCAAGTGCAGTGTGCTATTTTCAGTACTTGTGAAGAACAGGGAAAGAAAAGTATACTTTTAAATTTGTGGACTGAAAATGTCTTAAATGTTAGACAAATACAGATGCTTTTGTGCTTTTACGCATTGAAAGACAATGGGCAGATGACAATCAGATACAATATGATTCAAATGCAATGGGACAAAGCAAATGTTATTAAGTGGTATATACAGACAGAGACTGCGGTTTTGCATGAAGAGTTTGTGCAGGTCCCAATAGAAAGTCCAGTGGTGGTGTTTGAGACACAGGATTCCCCAGTGAAGTGGCAGATTGCACTGCAAAGCACAGTTACTGTGCAAGCTCGTGGTCCTATACATTCACTAAACAGAACCATTAATTTCCTTACAGATGAAGAGGCAAAAATCTTGGAGACAGAGGTGGTGACACACGATTCAGATTTGGTGTACATGACTAAATACGAGCACCTAGGAGATAAAGACAATACAAGTAGGTGGGCAGAAAATGAAGGGATCCACATCCCCCTAGATTTATTCAGAACTGTGATTCTTATGTGTCAGAATGCACAAGCCAGACCAGTCTCACAGAAGGTGAGGGGCAAGTTGAATAAAGGAAAATTACCAGAGCAGTCAGAGCAAATGGATTGCCTTGGGCTTCTGCCAATTCATAAAGGGAGCACGTATTCAGCAGTGAGTGGAAAAATAGTCAGGAAGGAGACTGCCCCAGCCCTTCTTATTGTGCAGGAAAAAAGAGAGTTCCGTCCTAATACCAAGAATTCAGAGGCTATAGCAAGGGTAGAATTCTCAGATAGTTCCCCAAAGCCAGCAGAGAACTGTGCAGACAGGAATGATAATATTGTGGCTTCAAACTCAAAACAGAGACAGGAAAACGTGCGCTTTTTGAAAAATGTTTTTTGCAAGAAGAGTGATGCTTGTTTCTTTTCCAGGTCATCATACTGCGATGTGTTGGTGTGCCTGATGTCTCTGCCCGTGTATGTGAGCCCCGTATGGGTGTGACCCCTCCCTTCCCCCTCCCCTCTCCCCAATATAAGATTGGCTGCCTCAGCAGTAGAAGTGCCAGTATTAGCCATTTGAGACATTAGCAGCATTACTGAGTTCATACGCTTGATTCTATTTGCATCATTTATTTTGTGTATCCATCAAACATTTATTCTTGCTGAGTGTCCAGATATGCATGAGCTATTTTTCACATGCTTTGAAATTATTATTACATGCTTTTATGTTTTCACAGTTTTATACTTGTGCTTTCAGTTTAGCACACAAGTTTATAATGTTACTGCTTCAATCTTAGTTGTGTTTTTCAGTTATGAAATGCAGTTCTTCAGTCATTCATGTGCTTTCAGTTAAGAGGTTCGGTTTTTGATATATTTAGGTGATGATAGTCAAATGTCATGGGGTGGAATGTAGTACTAGAGGCACTCTTGTGGTTTGAGACCCTGTGATGACCTTTGACTACCATTATTATAACTGACTACAGTGTGTTATTTCATCTTAGTCTGGATGTACGATGTCCTGCATATACCTGCTTCTCTTAAAAGTTTTGTTCTTGTAATCTTGCTGTCTTTCAGTGGGAGCGGTCACAGAGTAGAATAGCCTTGCCAAGAGCAGAGCGTGTGGGATGTGCATGTAAAAGCATGAAAGGGAGAGAGGTGTGGGATGTACTCTTTGGTTTCGAAGTGCAGTGTTGTGGGCAGTGATGCACACATGTGCTTTTGACATCTGGGAAAGCTTTTCTAAAGAGAGAGTCCTTGCATTTTATAAAACCCTTTTCGAAAGGTGCTGTGTTAAAGTGTTTTGACTGCGCCAGGTGTTGGACTACCGTGTGGAATATTCTGCATTATCTGATAGGCGCAATTCAAAACACCATGCCATATTGTTCCACTACACAATTCCACACCACACAAATCCACAACAAACAATTCTAAAATAACCCATCTCTACCTTGCACTTCCGCCAACCCTGTCATCTGTCCCCTACACATCTCTCACGCACACTACCACTAGCCTCTCTTATCTCACAATTCCACTTTAACCCTCTCATCCCTCCCTCACACTCCTTGTCTCCTCTCCATACTGCCTGCTCAGACATACAACCTTCCTACACCTCCTGGTGCATTGCACTGGTTCACCTCTCGCCTCCAAAACCCCTGTGTTCCCCTCCCATTCATCCCTCTCTCTATATATATATCTCTCTCACACACAGCTCTCTCTCATGCTCTCTTCCCACTTCTCTCATGTGGTTCACTTCAGCTCTTCGAGAACAGTTTCTTTCCAGTGCCATTTCAAGATTTCCATCCCGCTAACCCATCCTCTTCTCCTCTTCTTAAGGTGTCTTCTGCGTACACAGAAGCTCCCTCTTTATGTGTCTATAGCAGTGATACTCAAACTACAGCCTGAGACCACTTGCAGCCCTCTTTACCTTCACATGTGTCCCCCATGGTGAACAGTAACACAAGCTGCTGTTAACTTGCTGAGCACAAATATTCTGAAAAAATGCTAAATAAACCCCTACTGCCAAAGTGCAGGCCCTCTGTAAGACCACAGACCATCCTTTGTGGCCCCTGGGCAAATGGTTACTATTAGAAATGGGGGTCTCTAGTTGGCAGAGGTAGGTAGCTTTGTCCAAGTAGGGACCCTTCTTCCTAGTCAGGGTGAGGGAGATACACTTCTAAAATAACCCCTGCTCATCCCCTTGGTAGCTTGGCACGAGCAGACAGGCTTATATCAGAGGCAGTGTGTAAAGCATTTGTGAGCACATACAGTAATACAGTGAAAACACTACAAATGGACACCACACCAGTTTAGAAAAATAAGTAATCTTTATCTAAACCAAACAAGACCAAAACGACAAAAATCCACATTACAGTGATAAAAAAATGATTTTCAATTGGTAGAAATAGTTCAGTTCAAAGCAAATTACAGATGCAACACTTTTCACACAAACTATCTTGGATGCGTCGCGCACACAAACAAAAGGGGTCGCAGGGAAGGTGATGAGTCGGTTCCTTACACTCAGGGAAGGGGATGCATCAGTTCCTTGCTCCGGGGGGGAGAGTTGGTTCCTTACTGCTGGGCAGGAGAAGTGATGTTTTGGTTTCTTACTGCGTCCCTCAACTATGTGACAGACCTTGTGTCTCGATGCAATGCGATGATCCAGAACGATGCTTGGGTCCTTGCAACCGCACAGCAGGGCTTGCACTGGAATTGGTGCAGTGCTCTCAGACTTTGTAGGCCGGTGCACTCGATGCGGCATGCAGCGATTTCTTCAGCGATGCATCGGAAACAGATATGGATGTGGCATGCTACTCATCGTTACTTTGCTTTTCCAGCTCCCAACAGCCAGAATAATCTCCAGAGGCCCCGAACAGCTACAGGCAGCTCTTGGCAGTTCAGAACTCCCAGCAAGGAAGTTCAAGGAAGCTGTGGTTGAAGACTTTGTGTCCCTGAGACTTCAGAACAGGAGGCAAGCTCTTCTTCAAGACCTTGGAGATCTTCTTCAAGCAGGGGACATAGCAAACAGCAATGTCTTTTTCCCTTTCATTGGCACAAAGCAGCCACTGCAGGCCAACCCCAGACAGCAAACAGCATAGAGGCAGTATTCCTCCTCAGTTTCTCCAGCTCTTCTCCTTGGCAAAGGTTCCTCTTAATTCCCAGAAGTGTTCTAAAAGTCTGGAGTCTGGGCCTCTCTTTTTATAATACAAAATCCTTTGTTCATTGTGGCAGAGGAGCTCTTTGCCCAGCCAAAACCAGTTCTGTCCTCTCTGGTGCAGCTTCCTGGCAGGAGGTGGAGACAGCAATGTCCTTGGCAGACCAGGCCAATTCAGGTGTGAAAGAAATCTCAATCACTATATTGCAGCCCAGGTCTATTCAGCCCAGCCTGACTCACCCTGGAAAGGCAGGACACACCTTAACCCCCGAGTGACTGTCCGAACAGAATTCACATATCCAGCCCCTGTCACTCAAAAGCGAGACAGTCAATGCACAACCCAGCAGAGGCACACTGGATGGTTAGGCAAGAAAACACAGGAAGCAAAGGCAAAAATACAGGGGAAACCCACACCAATGATGCCAGGTCTAACAGTTACAGTACCCATGGTCTATAGCCTGCTATCCCCTTCTTTCTCTCATTCTCTTTTTCTCACATACTCTTTCTGCTCCTCTGTCTGGAGTTTATTCACCACTTTTTACACAAACTACCTATCATTCTCTATCTTCCTTTCTATCTATTCTGTGCAGCTCTCACCCCTATCTATTCAACAGGCCACACAATTCCACTACACAAATATGCCACACAATTCCACAACTAGCAATTCTAATTCAACTCACATAATTCTACTCCAAACCACATACATCCACTCTACTCAAAATAATAGGTACATAAAAGACATTGTCATTTACAAAGTCAGTAACTGTAACTCTCGCAAATACAAGACCTATTGCACTGCAAATGCTTTTTTTTTTAATGCGGGGAGTATCTGTGTCACCTTTTAAATGCTGCTAGAAAGATTGCGTAAGCTATTCTTTTGGAGCAGAATTTGAATCTGTTCCTGTCAACAGGTTAACATCCACAAATTGCATGCAAAAATTCTCAACCTGAAGATATGCATGAAAGATTGACCTTTCACCCTTTTGCTTCCTTCCACCTGTCTGCCTCTTTTGTATACAAGTTACTCTAAATTGTATGCCTGCTATCTACCTTACAGGTCTTTTTAGACACCAAAACAATATCTATTACTTCCAGCAAGGCATAGTGTCTCACATGGCCCCCTCTAATGATAACATCGCTATTAGCAATGTACCACAAAGAAACTGTGTGAGTTCATGAAATAAGCATGCAAAAACCACCCCTATAATGAATAGACTGACCACTAACTTTGGCCTCAAAAGTAGCGTGCTATTCGCTGTAAAGCGCTTCAATGCCTCGTCAGGGGTCGTCATAGCTTTATAAGTACAATTTAATTTAAACATATGCATTCACACATGGCCATATTTACTGGTTAATTCACTCACACAAATGTATATACACATTCACACACAGCAGAATCCAGGACTTTTGTGATACCTTTCATGTGCTAACTGACAGCAAATGCCTTGCTCAGACTGCCTCATTTCTGGCATGCTATTCGAGATGCACAATCAGATGTGCATAGTGTTCATAAACCAGGTCAGAACAGCCAGATGGTCTTACCAACTGGGCCGATTCAAGGTAAACAGCGTGAAAGGAGGGGAGACAAATTCAAGATCTGCTGATGTCAGGGTTACAGCAATTACCTGCTGCACCTCTAGGGCCAGGAAGCTTCCTCAGTGTGGTTTTAAGAGGGCCCTGGAATTATAAGGCAATGGGGCACAAAAGTATGTGGCAGGAAAAGGAAAATAATGCGGCATAATGTGGCACATATTTTATTTTATTTTTTTATTTTATTTTATTTACTTCATTATTTTATCATGTTTACACATGCTAATACTTTCTGTGCTCAGATGTTACCTCATAAGTCCCAATTTAACAACTAAATATGGAAAAAAGCTACTGAAAGATGACCTTTTAACCTTTGAGAAGGGCCTTTCACTGCATGTGAGCACATGTTGAAATGTTTTTAAGAACCTTAAATCTGTCTGAGCTAGAAACATTTTTTTTTAAAATCTGTAATATTATGCAGCAGATGACTGATTATGTGGCGAATGCTGCAAAACTATAATTATGCAGAAAAAGCAGTGGCTGCAGAATCGCATAATTTCAGTGGCCCTGGCTTTTAAACACTATGCTTCAGTGCAAGGGTACTGGTGGATGAATAGTTACTGTACACTGTACATTGCAGACAGACAGTCTTGCTTGATAGTGGGCTTGGTAAGGCACAAGCAGTGGGCGATATGCTGCAGTAGTGGTGTTCTTGTACTAGGAATACAAGTCCCAAAATCCTAAGGGCAGTGATTATTTTGGATAGTTTCCCGAAATACAAGCAGAGAAAATGTTGCAGTGGAGATGAAGCCGGGATTTGTACCTGTCAAAGCCTAAACTGTATGTGGATTACGAGGTCGGTTTAGAACCAAGGGAAGGGCGTACGTGTGACACTTTAGGTTTTTAGGTCTTGACCCAGCGCATTCGCTGGTCTGGCGAGACTTATTGAGAGGGCTCCAAAATGTGCTACCAGGCCAGCCTAGAGCTACAGTGCATGTGCGCGGGCGTGCGCGCCGCGCTTTACCGCGATTACTTTCACTTTTGCGCCCGCTTTGATGTTTGATCGCGATCACTTGCACTTTTGCGGCCGCATGCCCGCTTTGCATAGCCAATAGGTCTCGCTTTTGGGACCTTATAAGTATTTAGTTATGCAACTGTTGCATGGCTAAACACTTATAAGGTCCCAAAGGCGAGACCTATTGGCTATGCCAATGCTTGTTTACTCATTATGTGATGCTCGCTAGGGACACGCATATAAGGCATGATTTTTTAATGACATTTTTCACTTCATGGGACACACACTCCCTTAAATCAACATTGGGAATTTCCAAGACTTATGAGAACTTGGATGGAGTAAAATATTAAGAGACGTGTTTATAGCAATTCAAGGAAAGGATAACATATGATTCAATGTTATATCTCTAGCAAGAGAAAACAAAAGATTGTTTTTGGAGAGAGGCTTGCTTTGTTCTTAACCATCTCTTTCAAGCATGGTGATGGAACTGTTGCCTGAGTTCAGGTGGTGAATCAGTGTGATTGGGCGTCAAGGAGGGACACGACACGAACTCTCGGTAAATGGGGTTTTATTGAAACAAGTTTTCTTCTTGTTCGGCTGGTTAGCCTTTCCCTTGCAAAGGTCGCTGGATCCGTGATGGTGGTGCTATCCGAGGAGCGCAGGTTTGGTTCTCTCCTCCTTCCCTCTAGGACTTCGTCAGCGGTTCCGAGGAGGGTTCTCCGGATGCCCCAAGGGAGAGAGAGATAAGGGACGATATTAACTTTGTGATGTAGAGGCGCGCAGCCCTAGCACCAAGGACCGGGGAGTGAGGATTCACCGTAGTTGTGAGTGACTAATAGGGAAGTGGCAGAAAAGGTGAGGGGTTTATTTACAAGCCAAAGACGTAGAGGGATTTTTACGGGTTGCTCAAGTGACGCGGGTTCTCTCGACTTCCCATCCAACCCGCTACCCGGTCCCGTACCTGTCCGAGCCACGCTCCTCCCCTGGGAACGTGGCAGGGCGCTTCACGGAGTCCGTAGCCGCCGAGTCTCTCGTCTCTCCTTCCTGCGGTTTCCACCGACGTCCTCTCTCTTGTTCCGATATTCTCCTCTTCACCATCGTCCTCTGACTCGCCTTCGTCCTTCCTCCGGGAATCGCCGTCTGTCCACTTCCTGGTTCCGCCTCCTTTTGAACCTCCCGGCTTCGCGACGTCGTCCCAGGGCGGGGCTTGAGTCCCGAGCTCGATCCAGTTAAAGGTCCCGTCCCCGGCTGGCTGAGACTGTTCTTCTAAGTCCGTTGCCCAGTTGTTCTGTGGAGAAGGAAGAACGTTAGGGACCCTCGTTACCGGTGTCCACCAGTCCGTACCCTCCTGCGTCCCTGGTGTTACCCGAAGGGCCCCGTCACAATCAGCTACAGAAGAGTTTACAGTATGCTCATTTTTGTTGAAATATAGGGTCATTAATGTCATGTATTAGGACATTATTGTTTGAAGCTGGAGCAATCAAATAATATCTGTTAGATTCTCCTCCCTAGAGATCCGACGATCCGAAGAAATTATTTGAGCAGATCCAATAGAGTTTTCAAGTTATTAGAAAAATAGAACATTGAAGATTTGCATGTGAAGCAGAGGGGAAAATGTAATAGTTAATAAAGAGTAGCTTGGGCCCCTTTTTGAATTTACGGTAGGAGTGCGCTTGAATCACGGTTAGTTTGCACTTACATATATATTCTGTGTGCCTAATGCATAAGAAGAAGAAAGAGGAATACAAGATGATTACATATCCTCATGACTAATGCAACTTTCAAGTGTAATTTAGAAATGCAACTGACAAGGGTGTGCATTAGTATTATGTTAAAAGATAACAAACTACATGTGTTTACTGATATGTTAATATCACACTCATAACACTGGCATATTACGACTTGTCATTTATAACTGTTGAAATATATGTTGAAAGAATGGCGTATTTGCTTGTAAATGTGCGTACATAAAGCAACCTGTGACTTGTTAATTTAGACTAACTATAGGCCTGAAATGTATTTCTAATGTATTTTTCAGCTAACATTTGAATTTGTATTTTGCTTGCCTTTTGGAATGTTGCATGTATCTTGTGTTCCCACTGCAGGTGGACAAGGATTCATTAGTTGAGAGAAAGAGTTATTTTCTTAGTAGATAGAGTGGCCTGAGAAGGAGAATGCAATAACAGATGGGGGACGTGTTCTTGTGGGAGAAGGAAATGGCACCAAGGATGTACCAAATATTTCAACGTGTGAGTATGGAGGTGGAGGAAGGAAGCCGGAGGGTGCTGGAAATGGAAATTTATTAGTGGCAGGGAGGTGCCCTAATACAGTGAATTCTTATGTTGTAATGTAGTTAGGGCCAGCTGATAATCTGCTTTTAGATGACTTGAGATCCAGACTTCATCTTTAGCTTTGTGGCTTCATGCTACATGACTCCGGTTGTAGTTTCTTCTTAGGAAAACTCTAACTACGGAATCCATTTCTCCCACCTTTGCTAAGTTTGCTTTAGGTTAGGATCTTCACTTCAAGGTAGTGTAGGGACATTTAGGGATTTGTAGGGTTTTTTAATGAAACTTTGATACAATCCAACATGCATTTTTGTCTTTCTTAGTCGATGTTGTAGTGATCAAGTTAGTTGTTTTCTTTTTGTTATACCAGCTGAATTGGTTCCAGAGATTCAGTCTCATTCTGTTTACTTTGTATTTTTACACCATAATGCTCAGATTGGTGTATATTAATTTATTTAAGATATTGAATTAACCCCTTGCATGCCCGCCCCTTTCCCCGCCCAGTGCCGCGCCTTTCATTAGCGGGCGGAGTTCATGACGAGCTGGACTCGTCATGGGCACAGCGCCACCGCAGCCCATGACGAGTCCAGCTCGTCATGGGCACTGAAGGGGTTAAACAAACCAACTTGAATTTGGCTGTTGACCTGAAATCTTACTTGGTAATGTGGACTTTTGACATTTAGATATTTTGAAAGGAGTGTTCTCTTTACCTGTCATGCTGCATAAAAAAATATCGAGTCAGATTATCTAGGAGTATGGGTTCCAGCTTTCAGACTTTTTTCTTAAACATCTCTTTCAAGCAGGGTGATGGAACCGTTGCTTGAGTTGAGGTGGTGAATCAGGGACAAAAGACCTTATGGTATGCTCCTGCTTGTTGAAATATAGGGTGATTAATGTCACGTATCAGGACATTACTATTTGAATAGAAACCAATCACATAATATCTGTTAGATTCTCCTCCCTAGAGATCTGAAGATTCGTGGCATTATTTGTGCACATCTAATGGAGTATTCAGGTGATTAAAAGTATAGAAGGTTGAAGATTTGCATGCAGAGCAGAGGGGGAATTTTAATAGTTAATAAAGTAGCTAATCCTCACAGTCACTTCCTCATCAAAATTCTGTGCTACCACAGCAATCAGAGTTGGTGGTACCTGGAGGTGGACCTTTGTGAGCATCATGCTGATCCCAAGGATCAACGGCCCTGACATGAAATCAGTTGTCCAAAAATAACGCAATTCAACCAGCCTCTGTACCTGTAAATCCAATTATCCTGAGCCCATCCTCTTTTAACCTAAAAGGTAAGATTTTTTTCAACAAGAATACATTACAACACTATTCGCTACCAATACTTTTGAGGTAAAAACAGAAACCACACAGCTTCATCTCCCTTTCACAGTTCACTCTCCTTCATCCGGGTGAAACTTTAGCATTTGATTTTTTTCTTTACATTTTTTTACATTTTTTTTACATTCTGCATTACATTCTGCAGAACTAGAGAAGAAGAATCAATGCTTCCTCTAACATCTTCAAAAATTAAAAACAGAATCTATAAAACCTTAAGAACAATAAGGATATTACCATACAAAACAGCATTAAGATGCATGACATGTCATATGTTGAACCTGAGTTCCATAGGCAACTAGGGAATACCAATCACTTAAAAACTCTACAAACCTACCTTGAACATATATTACAGAAGTCTCTCTTAACATGCGCATGTAACAATACTGTGAGTCAGTGGCGTATATTTTAAATTTTATTTTATTTATGGTATTTTACTTCTACTTTATTTTACTGTACTTGTCCATTCATTAATCATTTTGTTACTGATGCACTCTGTGTTAATTATGTACCTTGTACTTTGTACTACTTAGGTGCATTGGTTGCGCTCTCTGTTTTACTTTTCAAAAATTTACAATCAAAATGATTTTAAATTAAAAAAAAACCCTCAGCATCCCTTTTACACAATTGCACAAACTGACAGAAAGGGCAATGGAGAGGGATTTTATGGACAAACAGGAATTCCCGTTGCTAAATAGGCCCAATCTTAGAACACACTACCTAAGATTCACAAAAGCACCGTGAAGCTACAAGGTCAGCCAATCGTCTCGAGTTTCGGATATATCCCTTATTCTAGTTTGTTGACTTTCTGTCAAGAGTGTTGTGCTACACAGCTGCTTCTCTGTCCGAGATAGAATTTACTATATCAACTATGTGGATGCCAAGCAGGAGATTTTGGCAGCATTAGATGTGCAGCAAGTCATGGACGCAGATTCCACAGTAAATAATTCTGCTTATTAATTAACACTAGAGAGTTGACTGTGTTTATTATAATGAAAATGTTCAGCTTTACATGAGGAGGCTTAGACCCACTCGTGTTTTTAGATTGCACATTTTTAATGTTTGTGATTTGCAGAGCTTGAAACTAACTCGTCTTCCCTGTCCCTGTTGCTCTGCACCGCAGAGCTCAGATGTGACCTGCATTGTTTATTTAATAGTACAAAATCCAGTTAGTTCTATGGTCTTGCTTCCTCTGTAACATTTATAAAATGCAATGTTTTCTGTTCCTGATGTTGCTGGAGAGGACAGCTTTACAACCGTATGTAATTGAAGGCCACTTCCTCCAGCCTAATGGAAGTGCTGTGTATATCTTGAATATGTTATTGCATTGTGTGTAAGGCACAGTGAAGCGTATTCATTAGAAGAAGAGCAAATGTCAATATCATCATGTGATGTGTTTTCTACTTACCTACTGGTTTTGATATGCAACCTTATTTGTCACAATATAGTGATTGCACACTTTTTTGTCTGCAAATGTAAACACACTATTTTAGAAATGTTCTAGGTTTTCCTACGACCCTCTTAGAGAGCAGACTCCATGAAAGTCTGTTTGTCACTCCGGATTTAGAATATTTTTCAGGTTCTCTCCTATTTTACAGAGCAGTCCATATGACAGATGCTCACAAACTCACATTTGCCTTGTTATTATGAAACAGAATAGGGCTTAGTTTCCGCTGCCAATGGATCAGTTGCATTTTGCATTACTTTGAACAGAAAGACTCAAAAGAGGCTCTAAAACGACTTAAATCCTTACGTGGCGTGTACCGCACAATGCGGAAAGGAAGCAATTCATTTTTGTTATTTAACCCTCACATACCCTATTGGTGTCATGCTTCATCATCGGGTTCACCCTGACCCCTAAAAGTCAGGGTGGGCTCGACCGTATTTCAGGGAGCTCTTAAGAGATGTAGGCCAGGGGGACTTAAAGATGAAAATCCTACTACATTCCCCAGGTAGCACAAAAATCACAAAGGGGACCCCTCCATGGATCTCAGTGCCTTTGAGAGGCTGAAAAAGACCCTTCGAAGGCAGTCGCGGAGGACGCATTTGGCGCACAACTCGAATTTACTTACTCCCATTCACCACCATTAGAGGAAGATCAATCAATCAGGGGTTTTTAGAGCGTGCTACTCACCCGTGAGGGTCTCAAGGCGCAGGGGGGTGCAGCTCCGGATCAGTCAAAGAGCCAGGTCTTGAGGCTCTTCCTGAAGGTGTGCCAAGTGGGGGAGCATCTGATGTTGATTGAGAGCTCGTTCCGGGTCTTTGCTGCAACATAGGAGAAGGCTCTTTCATCTGCTCTGCTTCTGCAGATGTGTGGGGTCTCTGACAGGGCAAGGTCGGCAGAGCAGAAATTCCTTTTGGGTACATGGAAGGAGACTCTTTCATTGTGGTATTTGGGTCCGATGTTGTGGAGGGATTTGTAGGTGTGGGTGAGTAGCTTGAAGGTTACTCTCTTCTCGATGGGGAGCCAGTGGAGGTCTCGTAGGTGCTGGGTCATGTGCTCATGTCAAGGGGTTCCGAGGACGAGTCTGGCTGCGGTGTTCTGGATAGTTTGGAGCTTGTGTAGCAGGGTCTTGTTAATTGCTGTGTAGAGGGCGTTACCATAGTCCAGTCTGCTGGTTATGAGTGCGTGGGTGATGGTCTTTCTGCATTCGGGGGGATCCACTTGAAGGTCTTGTGGAGGGAGTTGAAGCAGGTGGAGGCGACGGCATTGATCTGGTAGGTCATAGAGAGAGAGGAGTCTAGAATGATACCGAGGTTTCAGGCATGGTCTGATGGAGTGGGTAGGTTTCCGAGGGTGGAGGGCCACCAGGTGTTGTCCCAGGCGGTGGAGGAGGGTCCAAGGACGAGGACCTCTGTCTTCTCCGAGTTAAGCTTAAGGCAGCTGATCTTCATCCAGGTTGCGATGTCTTTCATTCCTTCCTGGAAGCTGAGTCTGGTGTATTCAGGGTTCTTCGTGAGGGAGAGGATGAGCTGAGTGTCATCAGCGTAGGATACTATGCTGAGCCCATGCTGTCTAACAATGCGGCGAGGGGGGCTATGTAGATGTTGAAGAGCGTGGGGCTGAGCGAGGATCCTTGGGGTACTCCACAGTTGATCTCTGTGGGTTCGGAGAGGAAGAGTGGGAGTCAGATCCTGTGGGTTCTGCCGGTGAGAAAGGAGCGGATCCAGTCAAAAGACAGAAAAATAGCACAAAGACAGAAACGGGCACAGAAGGACAGAAAAACAGAAAAACAGACATAGACAACAGCGGCCAGCAGAAGAGCAAGGCTCTCCCACTGGACCACCAGGGATGAGGTGCAGGCAGGAGCCTGCGGGTGTAGGAGGCCTCGAACACCTACCTGAGTGAGCAGAGCACAGTGCCCTGAGCGGTGGCACTTAACAGCGGAGCTGCAGGGGGGAGAGCAGGTCCCTGACCAGGAGGGATGAAGATTCCCATGGGGAAGCAAATGATGAGGAGAAGATAAAGATGCCCATGGGGAATCTAATGATGAGGTGGGCCCCTCCAGGTCCTGGTGCCCCTCTCCTGACCCTTTCCATGAGGTCCCCTCAGTCACTCAGGTGGAAGATATTTCTGACATGCTGGATCCTTAAGATCTGGTACACCCACATTCAATAGACTGGTTCCCATCTGCCAAAGTCGGCAATTATGTGGCAAGCAGACTAAGGAAAGCCCTAGAAAGGAGGCAACTGCACGCCTTGGACCACAATGCCCAAGCACTTCTCTTGCCGGCATGGTGGCCCTTACGCCAGAGATAGATACTAGGATGGCTACTTTTCTTCAGAAATACATCTGCGACCTCAAAAAAGGGATTAACAGATCGTGGAAGTACTAGGTCCCCTCACAAAAAGTTTGGAGCTGGCAGAGGAGGGCAAGGCTTTGGCATAGGAATCTCCCCAGACTCTCTGTAAGGTGAGGCACAACGGGCAGTCATTTTCCTGAGGAACGCTGATTGAGCTCTATCTGCAGAGCGGCGCGGCTCCCTGTTAATAAAGGTGGACCCCAAACTAGGGGACTTGGTGACCACTCAGGCAGGGGCAGTGAAGCAAGGCGGGCTGTTTGGAGAGCCTTTCATAAAAGAGCTAGGCAAGTTTGTTGCCACATATACCTCCCTGGAAAAGGCTCGGGCCTCAATGAAGAAAGGTTTCCACACTCAAATTTTTGTGGGAGCCGGCTGTGGCAGAGGGTGTCGGCTGGCCATTTCTATACTCAAGGCCCTCCCCAGGCTCAAGCCTTCCTTAGAGGGTGAGACCAGTCCCGCTCTGGGGAATTCTTCCCCACCAGAAGAGGATACAGGGCACACAACCAGAGAAGCGCTTCCAAGGGACAGTTCCAGTCATCTCAGTCAGGTGAATGTACTCTATTACTCAAGTTAAATGTGGGAGGTCGTTTGGCTCTATTCTTGATCAAAGCCTTTGGACTCCACAGGAGCATCCAGTACTCAGAATAAGTCCCTCTGATGGAAGAGGTTAAGGACGGAATTCAGTGGTGGTTGGCGCACATTGAGGCCTGGAATGTCTGGGCATTGAGGCTTCCATTTAGTTCAGATACGTGAGTGATAGCTCTTAACTTTTTTCCCTAGGTCCAAGCTGTGATTGGATGAATGTTTGTTTTGTAGTCCTTTCCCAGTGTTTGATGGGAAAGTATGTTTTTAAAGTTGAACACTGCTGGAAGGAATAAAATAAGAAAATTGAGCATAATTCTCGCCTCTGTGTCCTTAAAAGAATTGAAACTTTCCATTACGATTGCTAGGAAATCTTTCATTTTACAAAAACCATGCCTGTAAGTTTAAATATGTCTATAAGTTGTAGGAAAATGTAAAATGTGAATATCAAGAATATATACATAGGCTCAATTTATTTTCCTGTTGTAATTCCACAATGTGATATATGCGGTTAAGTGTCCTTGCTTCCTATTATACACTAGACAATCAACAAATTTATCAAACAAAAATCTACAAACTCTTCAGTAGGATTTGCTGGTCTGTAATTGTTTGAACTAGGGTTTCTGTTTGTCAGAGTGTGCACTCTGTGCAAGCAGGAACCACCACTATAGTCATGATAAGCTAGATACACATTAAAAATAACCTCTACACATCCTCTGGTAGCTTGGCACAGAGCAGTCAGGCTTATCTAAAGACGCAATATGTAAAGTATTGGTGCAATGCACACAAACAGTAACACAATGAAAACACCACACTAATACACCACACAGGGTTAGAAAAATAAACAGTAATTATATGAGTAAATCAAGACCAAAAGAATTTCCAAGAAGTAGAAACCCAGTTATGAATTTTTAAAGATTACAGAAAATTAGAGTGCTTAGAATCATATGGTGCCAACCGGGGACATTTGGTCACCCTGGACAAGGGTAAATCCAAAGTTCAGGCTGACCACAATGGAGGCCGGCTACAGAACTCAAGAAGGCCCCACTGAAATGGATGGAGGAAGCATCGACATCAAAGACTCAATGCGAGGTGCAGAGTAGGCGATGTGTAATCATCGATCCCTTGGATGTAGGTGATGCTTCGGTTCCGTTCTGCACAGCTGATGAAGGATTCGTCGACAAGCCCCTTTACGATGCAGGCGATACGTCGTTCTCGAGCCTTGCAGTCCGTCGTTATTGAGCATGCAGTCCGTCAAAGCAATGTTGTTCAACAGCAGCTGCATCAGTGTGGAAGGGTGATGTATTGATTCCGATCGGCGCAAAGTTGTCGATACGTCAGTTTTGATGGATCAGCACAGCAGAAATCACCTTTCAGGCATATGGTCAAGCATGCAGAATGGTAAGCTCACAGGGTAAGGATACGCAACTAATTCAATTTTTGCCACGGGGGCTCAAGAAATCATTGATCTGACTCTTACACCAAAATTAGGTTCCAAGTTGTTCACAAAAAATGCAAGGCTGAGGTCCACAGATGACGATCAACAGGAACTATCAGCAAAGGCCCATGCAAATCTGTGGCAGGGCCACCATTTTCCCTACCCCATGAGTTTCGAGCTTGAAAAAGATCTAATCAGCCCAAGATGTGGTATTATACCCCTCAAAGCATATAAATATGGACAAATGAATAGTACAGAGGCCTTGAACTGTAGGTTGTGTAATTTCATACACCAGTCATTGTTGCATGTAGTTTGTGTGTGTAACAAACTGAGGAACTTGAGGCATTATTGGTTAACTCCTGTATTTTTCTTCTTTGGAATCAAATGAAATAGCAAAATGTCTAAGTGGGACACATGTCCAGTTAACTGCTAGATTTTTTACAATTCCTAAAGGATGCCTATAAAGTTATGAATTAGAATGCCTCGTCGACATACATTTTCAAGGCTCTCCCATGAGGGACATTGCACCTTTTTTATACTTTTGCACTTCAACAGTATGTTGCAATCTGGATCACTGGACAAGCAAACAAGCATTTGCAATGCAATAGGTCTCGCATTTGTCAGAGTTAGAGCTATTGGCGTTGTAAATGACACTGTCTTTTATCTATGTGTTTTAGTTTGGACTGTACTGGGTGTATAAACAGATATACAGCACTACTTAGAGGACATATAATGAGGAACTACCAATGGGACCAGAGAAGCAGCTGCAGAACTGTCTAGAGAAGTAAGAACGGGGAATTACCACTGGGACCAGAGAACTAGCTAAGCAGCACTGGCCAGAGGACTAAGAATGAAGAATTATCAGTGGAAACAGAGATGCAGCTGCAGCACTGCCTAGGGGACTGAGAATGGGGAATTGCCATTGGGAACAGAAACACAGCTTCAGCACTGCCTATAGGACTTAGAATGAAGGAGTTACCGACGCGTAAGGGGAGACAGAGTGCCAGACAAGAAGTCCTCTCTCCGACACTAGACACCGATTGCAGTAGACACAGTCTGTTCAAGTTACTCTGTTGCTTGCTTCTTCCGCTTTCTCCTTCTCTGGCACCTTCTGCCAAACCCTGTGCCCTTAATAGCTTAGTAGGCTAAGGCACTACTTGCAGAACTTGTATCATAGTAGTGTTTCTGCAACATAGGCTATAACCCTTCGAGCTACCTGCATACAATTCACATCTGTGTAGCACCTCACAGTAGGTACAATAGCCTTCTATTTGGTTTTGTGATTAGTAAAAGCTGTGATTAGGCCACTTACAGATTTCTCTTGAAAGAGCATTGAAGCCCAGAGTTATCTCCTCTCTCTTATGCCACAGAATGCACTGATCTCAGTGACACTGCCTGCTCGTGCCCAGCCAATAACGAATGAGAGCCCTGCCTGGTTTTCTGGCTTGGCTGACTGAGGGACTATAACTAGGCATAGGGCCGCTCCAGCCCTCCTCAGTAAAAGGAAATAAACATCTTACCATCAGTATCACATGCCCCGCCATCCCCTTACACTTCTTGCCATCTCTTTAGTTTTCAAATAACCATCACATGATTGCCTGTCTGGTGAGGGGTGAAGTTAAATACTCAGTGAGCCTGTAAATAATTCGCCATTGCCGTTTCTTTCTCCCAAGGTAAGCATTGCACCGAAGTCAGACTTCCACGGTTTGAACTCACTTGACTGGACAGGTCACAAAGGTTAAAACTGTCTGACAAACAGACCGATTTCTGTGGTTTATTTTGAGACTATTGAAGTGTGCGTGGTGACTCACTGGTCGTTCACATAGCTGGGTGAGTGAGCATTCACTGCTGATTTCTCTCTCTTTCTCTCTCGTTCTCTCTGCCTGTGTTCCTGGTGTGTATGCTGGTAGGAAGTGGCAAGGAGTTGCATGATCGTCCGCTGATGCCTTTCATCCTTCTCATGCCGATAAGTCGGTTAATGCATATACCATACAGGAGAGCTAAGTATGCACTCTGCTGCTTAGGGGCTGGAACACTGTGTGGGCTGCCTGAAATTGAATTCCTTTTGAAGCTAGACAACAATCAGAGGATGAGCTGAGGTGTCTGCGACCCGAGGGTGATGGAGACACTGCTAAACATAGTGTATGTGGGCCCATGGGGTTACACGCAGACAAATTACCAGGCTGTGGAGCTGCTGGGAGGGAAGGGGGGGCAAGCTGGGGCAGTGGCGCACATTGTAGAGTCCTGTCCAAATATTCAACATTTTTATAGGGAGCATGTTTCAGTAACTGAGATCATAGAGTCATTTACGGAAGATGTTGGGGGGAGCAGACAATATGTTTTATTCTGTAATTGTTCACTGGAAAGCCAATTAAGAACACTGAAAGATTACAGTATATGATAACCTTATAACCTAAAATGGTTATGCTAAGAGAGAAATTCGCAAAGCTAAAACACGAGCGTTATCACCAAAAACTAGCAACCTAAGAGAACATCGGGAGCTATATATTCTAAAATGGAGCAAAACTTAAGTATGTGACCACCAAAAATGTAACACTCAAAGAAAATTTGGGATACGGAGATGAAAAGTCTAAAAGGACACTTTGTGCTATGCTAGTGATAACAAAAGTGAATAACGGACAAACTAAAATAAAATAAAAAAGCAATGTGGTCCGTCGAGAAGGAGACAGGATGAAATGCTGAGCGCTAGCAGCGCTGCGCAGGAGCTGTACTGGGCGCTGGGGCCGAGCCCATGCCGGGCTCTGCCAGGGACCCTTGCAGCAGGTACACCAGTTGCAGTATCATTCTGGACATCGTGGAACAGAGAGGTAGAGGGACCGGCTTGTAGGATGCAGTCTGCGATCCGACTCTCTTCTGGGAGCAACTTTCACCTGCGGTATCTGAATGGTCAGTTCCCTTAGTCACGTGCGAATCTGGCCCCAGTACAGTTTGACACTTTTGAGTTCGCTCTGTTACTGTCCTTTTAAACTGCCAGCTGCCAGTGGTAATTCAGGCTATTGTACTGATTAGAAGCAACTTCGTACCACAAACCAGTGGCAACCGGAGATCCAGCACTGTGTGCTCCAGAACCGTATGCAGCCTGCCATGTGTGCCGTGTCAGGATGATGGATGATGGATGTGCCAGGGGAGCGATGTGCAGTGTGGCAGTGCCACAGCTGTGCGGTGGAGGCCCGCTTTAATCACCAGAACTCCCCATAAAGAAGATTGGCATGCATGCCCGCCACAGGCGAAGGGTAACATGCAGCATTTTGGATGTAAAAGCTCCATAAACAGAAGCGAGCGCGCGCGCTCATTAAAGAAAACAAAGATGGCGTTGGGCTGTCCAGAGTGGGCCGGCAGGAAAGTGAAAGCGCGCCATGCGCGCATTGTGCTGAAACACCGCTGCGAGCTATACATGTGCAAATCGCCTGTCCGGGCGCGTACACAGATCCTGTCCCCCATCGGAAGCAAAATCGACAACAATAGTCTCGCCAAAGCGGGCAGCGCATGCACTGCGTCACTAGGCGAGACCTAATAAGGGACAGGCTTAATGTGATAGCCCTAGCCAGCAGAATGCACTTTACACTTTTACAGTTTGAAGAGTTACTGTCTCACTTTGCACATTGAATCTATTTTTAGATGAAGTATTTATTATGTCTCAATACAAGAATGAGATTTGCGTTTATCTTGCCCATTTTGCATGCTGAATAAATTTTTAGATTAAGCGTTTATTATGTCTCAGTTTAATGAAGACTGCGTTTTCTATCCCTTGCTAGCCTAATGCACTTTGCGCTTTTGAATTACGAAAAATTATTGGACTATTTCAGCATAACTAATTAATGTTGGATGACGGGTTAATAAAGTCTTATTTTAACAATGAAGCTTGTGTTTGCCTTGTTTCTTCTCCGTTAAATTTGTTATGTTTTTAAATAAATGAACAATAAAATAATTACCTTACAAGGGCCCGGACTGGATTGGCACCCCTTGGCAGGTACGACTCACAGATGGCAGTGTACAGGTGCTGTTGCAGGGTTGAAGGACGTCTTTTATGGCCCTGAGACCTCAGAACAGGGGACAAGCCAGCAAGCCTTTGGAGTCACTCTGGGTTCAAGTGCGATTGGTTCAGTCCTTGTCCTCAGCAGGGCAGAGATTTATGTAAAATAAACGGGGAGTTTAAGGCTTGGCCAAGGGTTTTAAATGCCAAGTCGAAGAGGCAGTAAACTACACGCACAAGGCCTGCAATGGCAGGCCCGAGACAGGTTCGAAAGGCTACTTGTGGAGTGGCACAATCAGTGTTGCAAGCCAACTAGTAGCATTAATTCACAGCGCTTGGGTATAGGGTATACACCTTTACAAGGGAATTATAAGTAAACCAAAAATGCCAACTGTGCATACACCAATGTTATCATGTTTAGGGGAGAAGCACATGCACTTTAGCACTGGTCAGTACCCGTAAAGTGCTCAGGGTACTAAGGCAAACAAAAAGAATCAGCAAAAAGAGGAGAAGGAAGCCAAAAAGTTTGGGGTGACCCTTCAGAGAGGGCCATTTTCAACACTTATGAACACTCATTTTGTAGACTTTTTTAAGCCCAGTGTCATATCCCTGATGATTTGAACTGGCCAGTGATTTATGTGGTAAATACCCACTCAAGGGACTGGAACATATCTACACTTCTGTTCATTAAGGACTGTTGCTGGATTGATTACATTCAAACAGTCCAGTGTAATGGATCTTCCACATTATGGAAACTAATCAACGAACAGAAAGGTATCATGAACAGAAATGCGTCATGTATGTTGTTATTTGATATGCCAAAACCACAGTGCTATCTTTGAGATGTTTTGAAGCATAAATATGAATTAAACACCAAAACATCAGGCTCAACCACCTTAGAATTCATGTGATCATCAAGTATGATCACATATGCACTGATATCTTTTAAATGTCTTACCTGTGCAAACTGCCTATTGAGTTTATTATATTATTATTTGGATACATACGACAGCAGAGGTGTTCATATAAATTGATGTATTTTTAAAGGTGTTGTGCCTAGGCTTTTACTGACAACTTTAGCTTCTACAGACAACTCATTTACTTTTGCCCCCAGAAACTGACTAATGGTAAGGTGCTTAGAGTAAGTGCTTCTCATTACCTTCATATATAAAAATCAAACCTCTTAATTAGCATAATTAAGATTCTCATGAGGGAATGACTGCACCCATAATAAATCTGTGATTGACTTATAAGTGTTTGATGGTCAATTCAGGCACATAATATGTTGAATGTAATTCACATTGATTATAATTGTATAAAATATGTATTTTCTTAGCAGACCATGACAGAATACACATTTTTGACTGTGTGCTTTGGTTAGCTAGATTGATATCAGACTTTTTACATTCCTGGAGGTGTTAACATTCACAGTTTCTTTAACTTGTGCCATTAAGAAACGTATTGGTAAAGCTAGCATTACAGGCGGCTAATTTACCAGACGCACGGTTTTTAAGGTCTGGTGTTGGCCAAGACCTTTGATTTTACTAAACTTCTATATATATTCACTTACTTATGGGGGCTTTCACTCCGTCCTCTTCATCAATTGGTCCGTTATTGTGTCAGTCACATTTTTCTCCACTCTCTACAGTAAGCGGCAATGGTTCAGGCCACTTTAGCCATTGGCTAACTTTGCCTTCAGTAAAAGTGTTTTGCTCTTTCACAAGGAGTGCCTCCATACACAAAGTAGTTCCCTCATTGCCAGGTAATACTATGGCAGTGTGTGCTTTGCTTTTTGGGGCCAAAATTGCTTTTCTTTTAGCCATTTTTTATATTGGAGAAGGCCTGGCAGCTCATCCAACAATACAATTTTTCAAAACAAGCGTTGGCGAAGCTGAAAGGTCAACAGATGTTGCCAATGCCAGTAGATGCATTGCTTCATCTTTTCCTGACAGGTATCGTGGACTGACACTCACTGGTGCCTAGTTGTTTTTAACAATATGTAAGCAGTTTTTTATCACATGCTAACTCTTCTGAACCAATCCTTCCTTATTTAATGCACAGGTATGCACTTCAATCAGGCTTTGTTTCTGACAAGCATGACTCAGTCAGTCAGTCAGTCAAAAGTACTTTATTCGGTTCATATCAAAAACCATAAAAGTATAGTACATAATACAACGAATACAACGAAATCAAGACCTCTTATTTAAAATGTGACAAAACAATAATACACATTATTATAAGCCATACACTAAAACCACTTATGTATAACAATACAAAGACATTTAAAAAAAGAAGCAAGAGAATCGGTCAGAATTCATAATTTCCCACTATGTGCTCTATAACCAATTTATATTTTTCCTCAGTCTCAGTGCTATTGATAAAAAATTTGCAATATTAAAAGTCACCCAAGGGTCTTGCAACAACTGAAGATACAAAAGAGCAGGTTTAACTTGTCTAAAACCTCTATCTTTAATAAGAGGAATAATGAACTTTTTACGAATAGGGCAAAGATGTTTACAAAAGAAAATAAAGTGCACAGTGTCTTTAATAGAGAAACTATCACAGGAACAAATCTCCAAATCCATTCCCTTTGTCCACCCTGGACGATCAGTAAGGAGAAGGTGGAATTTGTTCAGTCTAAACTTAGTTAACAGGTATCTGTGATTCGTGTTATTAACAATTCTCAGGTAGAGTTCTAAGCCACAGGAGGTGAGCCCTTACTGTTGGTTTACGTAGTTCCTTTTCTTCTCTTGCTAGGTATTCCGACTGTTTGTATGTGTCTTTCACCCATTTCACATCCCCCTTTAATAAGTTTTGTGGGTGATCAAACAATTCTGGACGACCCATTTCAATGGTTAATTTTTTGACATAGTTCAACCAGGGGATAGTATTACCATGTTCAAGGGCTAAACAATCCCTAAGAATCTCATGATTCAACTCTAATTCAGGGTTTAACCATATTAAAATCCATTTTAATAGCGGGGCTAAGGCAATACGGTCTGCAAGATATTCTACCCCACACTCCTGGTGGACAATATATCCAGATGTTGACTGGGGAAGGGATAAGATAGATTTCAAAAACTTATCCTCTGCTACCTGCAACGCCTTTACATTTTTCAACCCCCACAGGCCAGCTCCATACCTAGCTTTTGAAATACATTTAGCATCATAGGTTTTCAACACAGCCTCTAAAGGCTTTGCCCCTAACTTACGGGCGAAGTCCAAAACTGCCAGAATAGACCTAGCAAAGGCATTACGTTTAGCAACTAGTTGGGGCAACCAGGTAGATTTGTCATCAAAAATTACCCCCAGATATGGAAATCTTAAAACCCTGGATAGAACATTCCCTTCACAGTGCAAGGTCTTAAATCTTTTAGGCTTGCTACCCACAATCATTACATGAGATTTCGAAAAGTTCACACTTAAATCCAGCGCTTTCATAAAGTTAGCAAATACATTTAAAAGACGTTGCAGCCCCACTGCTGTGCGTGCTATTAAAGCGGCATCATCCGCATATAATAATGCTGGAATGGAAAACTTGCCAGCCCTTGGAATGTCTTGGCACGCCCCGTGAGAGCCGCAGCCAAATCCTTAATATAGAGAGTAAAAAGCAAGGGGGCTAAAATACACCCCTGCCTAACCCCTTTAGTGATCCCAATCTTGCCCGTGCAGTTACCTAACCGGTCATATCTAACTGTGGCTGTTAGGTCCCTATGTAAGTCAGCAAGAAAATACACAATATTTTTATCTATGCCCATCTTAAGGAGCAATCCCCAAAGTTTGGACCTATTCACTCGGTCGAAGGCCGAGGAAAGGTCCATAAAAGCTAAATATAGCGTACCCCATTTGGCAATGGTGTATTTTCCAATTAATAGATGGAGGTTGAGGCTTTGATCTATGGTCCCTCGTCCCTTCCTAAACCCGTATTGCAGGCAAGAAAGGGTATCTGTGTCCTCCAACCAGGCACGTATTTTACCTAGAACCACTCGCCCCAGCACCTTCACCGCAGAGTCAATAAGAGAAATGGGGCGATAACAACTGGGATCACCTCTATTACCTTTCTTAAAAATGGGTATGATAACAGATTCAGACCAAGTGTCCGGAATCCCTACAGCACATACCCTATTAAAAACGTTAGTTAAGACTGTAGACCAGGTCTTGAGATCGGATTTAAAAAGATCAGCTGGAACGTCATCGGGACCCGGAGCCTTGTTACTCGTCAACTTACCGATAGCGTCTGCCACCTCACTCTCAGTGACCGTTAGAGTGTAAGGGTGAAAAATGGGGGTAAATATATTCACCTCATCAAAATTTTCCCCTTCATAGACTGACTTAAAATGAGAGTACCACAACTGTTCCTGAATACCACAATCAAGTTGGTTATTACAATGGTCATGGAAAAAGGGTTTATTTACAACAGCCCAAAATTTGGCGCTATTCCTAAGTACATCCACAGAGGTTAATTCTTCCCAGGCATCCTCCCGTATCTTCCTTCTTCTGGTTTCCAGAACTTTATTATAGTTTTTCCTTAATAAGGCCACCGTGGCCCGATTCACTGGCTTACAATTCAGGGCGGCCTTCAGCTTTTTATTAGCTGACGAGCAGTTATGATCAAACCACCCTTTTTCGGCAGGATCCTTAGCTATCCCTGTACATCTAAGGTCTGCTGAGACCTGAGTACAAATTTTTGAGTAAGCCTCTAAAACCTCCTCATCATCTGCTTCCAAATTCAAACATGTGTCCAGCGCGGATCCTACCTTCCTTATTAAATTGGTATGAAAGTCTCCAGGTATGACTCTACTCCATCTAATCCTACGGGCCTGATCTGTTGGACGGATATCAAATTTGTCCTTTCTATTTTTGGCTACCTCAGGCTTTGTGATGAAATCCACGACACTGAGGACCACTGGGTTATGGTCACTAAATTGTGACCAAACCGGTGAATATCCATGAATCCTATCTCCCAGTGCTAAACTAATGAAGATATAGTCAATAACAGAGTGACTACCATTCCCCTTAAAGGTAGGTATCTCCTCATCCACCATTGGTGGGAGCATCAAACCATTATCCGCCAGAATAATTTCAAGGAGATCTCCCTGTATAGAATGTTCAAAATGAGTATCCCCTTGCTCTGTCAGACCTAACAAATCTGATGACAAGCATTTATCTGGACAACCATGGATATTGAAATCCCCCATAACTATAATAAAACATTCTTTTTTATTGACCTCCTTATAATCTGCCAAAAAAAGATTTAACATGGACAGGTGATCAGTCGGGGTGACTCTGTCATAGGAATTATAAAAGTTAATAATTAAAACGTCTGCCACACCACTCAGAGAAATTTGTACAGCTTAACAGTTATGTGATCCCGTATCTAATTGAATATGAGTACCGGGGATATTAGCTGAAATTAGGGTGACCAGTCCACCCTTCGCCCTCCCCATATTAGATGGAACCGCCGGAATGAAATAACTAGAATAACCATCCAGTGTCAAAATATTCCCTGTGTCCCAGGTTTCTTGTAAACCTATGATATCACCCAGACCCACAAATTCCCTCCAGACTGGGTCATCTATTTTGTGTTTGAGGCCAGCAACATTCCACGTTACCAGCTTTACAGGTGTTCCCCTGGACCCTGGATCACACCCATCTACGAGGGGGACATTTCTTACCAGTGTAACTGAAGTGCGGACACTAACCGGGGTAACGGGAAAAAAAGTGTCTTCCTGAATCCATAGTCACTCAATTTTTTTCCCAGATTTGAGAGAGTATCAAATCTGTTATAAACTGGGACAGTGAATTCATAAGGATCTCTCCTTATAAGTGGGTCGCTACACACCTGCCTGATATTATGTGGGGGATAAAAGAACCCCAAAGGGAGTACATTTACATACTCATTTAAAATTCTAACTGTCCCAGCCTGCCTCAAAATGTTATCCACCGGCCTGGGAGATCTAAAGCTTATGACGACGCAATCGCCTTCTAAGCTTTTCTTAGTCTTACCCACCCACGGCACCCTTCTAATCATCAAGAAATTGTTATACAAATGCTGTCCCATAACTGTTTTGTTGGATAAATAGTGGAGGGCCTTATTTTTTAATGAGGTCCAATGTTCACTTTGACCGCCCTCAATTTTAGGGACATTAGCAAGTATTATTGTGTGAGGACATGCCTCTGCTGGTAAATGTAACAACGGTTCACACTTAGGGGATTGTACTAAGGGACTTAATCTCCCCACAGAACTCCTGGGACCCTGTTTCTCTCCCTGGGTAGCTCCAGTGACTTTTGGCACTAATGATGGAATACTAGGTCCGACCCCCTGGAGAGCAGCTAGGGGTACCGGTTGTTGAAGTGGGGTGATTAAAGAGTCCAACAAGTTGGTAACTGAGGCTGAAGCTACACTTAATGAGTGAGCTACTGAAGTAGTTGGCCCCTTCTTTAAGTCCTTAGTATTAAGGTGTGTTTCAATGGACTTCAGTCGTTCTTCTATTAGTTCCAACTTGGCCAGTAGGGGCGAAGTAAATGACCTAAGACGTACATCCAAGATCTTAACTATATTCAACATACTACCCTCACTACTATATTCAATATCTAAATTAGTACGATCATTTCTACCCTCTCCCCGATTCTCAATAACTATGGGAGGGACTATAGCTTCGTTTTGATCCGCCCCAAAAGCGGACTTACTATTTCTTGGCTGTTTTGCCTGTTGCCGGCTACCATGAAGAGTATTTTTAGCCTTCCTTTTCGTTGGGGCAGTTTTACTATGATTGGTTGCCATGTGTGGTCTGGCCCTCAATAGCCTGGTACATGTAGCCACAGGGGAACGGGATATGCTAGTTTCAAGTAAGGGGGCAGGAGAAATCGTAGAACTGTCTGCTACTACTGACCCATTAGAAATCATATAGGGGTGCGAGCAGACCGATGGATCATCAATAGGGGCGGTTAGAGACGGAGAAGCTAAATGGCTGATAGGATCCAAGGACAATCTACGCTCTACTAGATCGATCTCCCTGGCAACAGCCGTTTCTACCTGTTTCAAATAGCCGTTAAGTGTCCCCATAACCACCGCCTTCATACCTGTTTTGCTCCTAACTTTAGCCATGCTAAACCGTTAATAAACACCAGCTAATAACGCCCCTTCACAGGTATACGCAAAATCAGACAGTGAGCTGTCCCACACCACCCACCCTTGCAATGCAAGTTGTCAACATATGATGAGTAAATGAAAAGAGGTAGTCCCAGCCCAGCCTCCTCAGGCCTCTGAGGGCCTAAGAGGGCCCGTCCTTTGCCCGGGTTCAGCCCGGCGCCGCCCGCGCCGGGCACCTGATCGTATTTGGCGCCTCCGGGCGCGGAAGTCGGTGTGTGTAGGGGTGGAAACACTGCCGGGGATTCTGGGTATTGTAGTCTGCTCCCTCCGCTCAGCTACCACTACAAGCACCAGTAGCGGCATCGGGAGACAGCTGCAAGTCAAACAACAAGCACTCGTCACGCAGGTCCCGCCAGCAGCCCGACTGTCCCAACAAGAGGTCCCAGGTATGGACAAACACTGAAACTGAATGAAACAAGGCTCCCGCTCCACCGAGGGAGCCTGATCGTATTTGGCGCCTCCGGGCGCGGAAGTGGGTGTGTGTAGGGGCGGGAACACTGCCGGGTATTCTGGGTATTGTAGTCTGCTCCCTCCGCTCAGCTACCGCTACAAGCACCAGCAGCGGCGTCGGGAGACAGCGGCAAGTCAAACAACAAGCACTCGTCACGCAGGTCCCACCAGCAGCCCGACTGTCCCAACAAGAGGTCCCAGGTATGGACAAACACTGAAACTGAATGAAACAAGGCTCCCGCTCCACCGAGGGAGCCTGATCGTATTTGGCGCCTCCGGGCACGGAAGTGGGTGTGTGTAGGGGCGGGAACACTGCTGGGGATTCTGGGTATTGTAGTCTGCTCCCTCCGCTCAGCTACCGCTACAAGCACCAGCAGCGGCGTCGGGAGACAGCGGCAAGTCAAACAGCAAGCACTCGTCACGCAGGTCCCACCAGCAGCCCGACTGTCCCAACAAGAGGTCCCAGGTATGGACAAACACTGAAACTGAATGAAACAAGGCTCCCGCTCCACCGAGGGAGCCTGATCGTATTTGGCGCCTCCGGGCGCGGAAGTGGGTGTGTGTAGGGGCGGGAACACTGCCGGGGATTCTGGGTATTGTAGTCTGCTCCCTCCGCTCAGCTACCGCTACAAGCACCAGCAACGGCGTCGGGAGACAGCGGCAAGTCAAACAACAAGCACTCGTCACGCAGGTCCCACCAGCAGCCCGACTGTCCCAACAAGAGGTCCCAGGTATGGACAAACACTGAAACTGAATGAAACAAGGCTCCCGCTCCACCGAGGGAGCCTGATCGTATTTGGCGCCTCCGGGCACGGAAGTGGGTGTGTGTAGGGGCGGGAACACTGCTGGGGATTCTGGGTATTGTAGTCTGCTCCCTCCACTCAGCTACCGCTACAAGCACCAGCAGCGGCGTCGGGAGACAGCGGCAAGTCAAACAGCAAGCACTCGTTAGGCAGGTCCCACCAGCAGCCCGACTGTCCCAACAAGAGGTCCCAGGTATGGACAAACACTGAAACTGAATGAAACAAGGCTCCCGCTCCACCAAGGGAGCCTGATCATATTTGGCGCCTCCGGGCGCGGAAGTGGGTGTGTGTAGGGGCGGGAACACTGCCGGGGATTCTGGGTATTGTAGTCTGCTCCCTCCGCTCAGCTACCGCTAGAAGCACCAGCAGCGGCGTTGGGAGACAGTGGCAAGTCAAACAACAAGTACTCGTCACGCAGGTCCCACCAGCAGCCTGACTGTCCCAACAAGAGGTCCCAGGTATGGACAAACACTGAAACTGAATGAAACAAGGCATGACTCATAAACTCAAACTAATTTGAGAACAGGACACTTTTAGTTTCATTGTGGACCAAATTAACGCTGGTAGGATAAGGACTTGCTTTGTTTTTGAGCATTATAAACCAAGCCTAATGTAGAAGAAGAGTCTAAAACATTGAGTAGGTTTTCAATGGGAAACAATCTTTACAACGCAGTCATTACATCGCACTACCTTTACATGGCAGTCATTACATCGCAACATCCTTTACATCGCATGTCATTACAATGCAGCCATTACATCGCATGTCACTAAAACGCATGTCATTACAATGCATGTCACTACAATGCAGGCATTGCATCGCAAGTCATTACAACGCATAACACCCTTACACTATCCAACACTTACGCTACTGTTGCACTCACTGGAGTTAGAATAGTAATTTTTACCCCTACACTACCCAACACTTACCCTACTGTTGCACTCACTGGAGTTGGAATAGTAATTTTTACCCCTACACTATCCAACACTTACCCTACTGTTGCACTCACTGGAGTTAGAATAGTAATTATTACCCCTATACTATCCAACATTTACCTTAAATGCGATGTAATGGTATGCATTGTAATGGTATGCGTTGTAAAGGTATAATTTCGATGTTATGGAATGCATTGTAAAGGTAGTTTCTAAAAATGCAATGTAATGGCATGCGATGTAAAAGAATTCATTGTAAAGGATGTTGCGATGTAAAAACTGCGTTGTAAAGGCATGCATTGTAAATGTATGCGTTGTAACGTCATACATTCGTTTTCAACATATCACCACAGTATCCTAATCATTGGTAGGACATTTCAATCTCTTGTGTGGCAGGGAATGTTTTTGTTTTTTTGACTTTTGAGAAAACTGCGTTCATCTTTCCTTTTGTTGTTCCCTGCACAACATCATGGAATTCAGTCCCAAATGTGATTGTTTTTTCCCCGCTTTTGAAACACTCCTTTAGCATGACAGAGCATTTCTAACCTAATATACACTCTAAATAGACAGTGTAGCTTGACTGGTCTACTGTTGTCTCGACAAAACCCATGAGCTTATTTTCACAAGGGTAGAAACGTCAATATATTTTCTCCTGAGTCTGAATTTATCATTCACCCTTGAAAGAGCCCTGCTGTAGAACCTATCTCCTGTTGATCTTTTGTATTTAGTGGACTCATCCTGTACACTATTTACACTTTTTGTACATAATTATGTTGCCACCCCTTATCTGTGGACAGCACTGTGAGATTTACACCTCATTCTTTAGGTGACCTATGAAAATGTTTGTGTAATGTATATGGGATAAAGTACCCCCTACCATACATTATAAGAATATTGCAAGTCACTGAGGGGTTCCAGAAGCATATAGGGGAACAAGGCCAAAGGTTGAGTTCCTTTATATGGTTATGAAATTCAAAGGTGACTTGCAATAACCTTATTATGCATGGCAGGGAGGACATTATCCCCTATAATACATGGTCACACCGTCACCTTTCCTACAAACCACGTAATTTCTTAGTACATAGCTCTTTCATGTAAAGGAGACAGCATCTTTGCAAAAACGAAGAATAAAAATAGAATCTCTAGTGCACAATTAAATACATCAAAAAATCTGTGAGACTTTTGTTGCAAGAAGATATTAGCATCAGTTTAATGCAAGTCTTTAAAAAAAAGGTGCAGTACCTTGGAATGAGTAAAAACATGCAAAAAGATTTGAATAAACAATAAATACGTTGTTATATATATCTCCTTTCTTTTTGTCAATGTACAGCTAGAAAACCACAGCAGAAACAATGAAAAGCCATGTAACATTTGGTTCCTTAAGCAGCTGCTTCAATTATGCTCCATGGCTAGACCTGCCTTTCCCATTGGCTGTTGGATCTGGAAGCAGGCAGTGTGAGGTCGATCGTACCTATAATAAGTTACTACATTTGAGTCCTGACCTTTTTTTTATACTTGGTGACTGAGTGCATCACAAATAGCCATTTGTAAATGAATTAGAAAGGGGTTTTTATACTGGAATCACAGAATCCTATGTTTTACATGTCAGATAATGTACCCCCACCATAAATTACAAAGATATTGCAAGTCACCAAGGAGTTCCATGACCATATAGAGGAACAAGACAGAAGGCCAAGTTCCTTTATGAGGTTATTGAACTCTGTGGTGACTTGCAATATCATTATCATGCTGAGCATGGGGTGCTTTATTCTTGATAATACATGGTCATACTACCACCTTTCCCACACACCACTTAAATCATTGGTGCATAGAGCATGTTTACAAACATGAAGGATAAAAATAGAATCTATAGTGAAAAACTAAACACAACAAAAAGAAGCTAAATATTTGTCTTTGAAAAACATTAGAATCAGTTTAATACAAGTCAGTTAAAAAAAGACACAGTAGGTGGGAATGTGTAGAAACATGCAGAAGGATTCTAACTTGTTTATAATTATGCTAAGGAAAATAAAAAAATAAAAATATTGCTGTAAATATCTTGACACTACATATCCCTGGGCTAGAAAAATAGAACAGAAGAAAGAAAAGTACCATTTGGTTTTCATTCTTTAAACAGCGGCTTTAAATATGCTCTGTGGCCTGAATTGCCTCTATGACTAGCTCTGGCAGCAGGCATTGTAACATCAGAACTCAACTGTAATAAGTTATTAGGGTTGAGTAGCTATGTCATTTCCTTCTTTTATAATATAATAGGCGACTGGGTTAATCAGAAGTCGTCTTGAACTGTAGCATCTTCTAAGGGAATCTACTTTTGATACTATATCCATGCATTTATAAGGCACAATATTATATTAGGGGTAAAGTACCCCCAGTCATATATTATAAGGATATTGCAAGTCACATAAGAGATCCATAACCATATAGAGGAAGGAGGCCGAAGGCCAAGTACCTTCATAAGGTTATAGATCTCTGAGGTGACTTGCAATATCCTTATCCTGTATGCCAGAGGTGCTTTATCCCATATAATACATGGTCACACCATCACCTTTCCCACAAACCATTTAAAACCTTGGTGCATAGCTCTTTCATATGAAAGAGCGAGCATGTTTGCAAACATGAAGAATAAAAATAAAACCTCTAGTGCAAAAATTAAACACATCAACACCTGTTAGATATTTGCTGCAAACAGAACAGAAACAGTTCCATACAATTCAGTTTAAAAAACAAAGGTAGTATCTTGGAATGTGTACAAACATGGCGAAAGATTCGAACATTTGACTAATTATCTAAGGAGTGCAAAAAAACATGTTCTCTCTGCTGGTCTTTGTAAGCTAGAAAAATAAAGCAGAAGAAAAAAGCAGCATTCCCCTTTTCTTGCTTTAAACAGCTTCTTCAGTTAGGCTCAGTCACCTGACCTGCCTTTCACCTCGGCTGCTGGCACTGGCAGCAGGCATTGGTGAGTCAAAACTCAACTGTAACAACTCATAATAGTCGAGTTCTGACATCATTTCTTTATAATCTACAACTGAGTGTGTACAAGTTGCTGATTTTAAAGAAATTAGAGACTGACGTTTATACAGGAATTACAGAATCCAATGTATTATAAATGACTCCTTGTTGGCCACTGTATTTATGTTTAAGAGATCCATAACCATATAGGGGGAACAGCCATTACAACGCGGTTATTACCACGCTGTGCAGTTACATGGCATGCGTTACAACGCATGCGATGTTACAACGCTATGCCATTAGAACGCAAGTCTGTACATCGACTTGCGCTAGATGGCGTGCTAACATTACAAATAGTGTAGTTTACTATCCCAACACCTTCCCTACTGTTAAGTGGACTGGAGTTGGAATAGTAAATTACACTTTTTTAATGTCAGCACGCCATCTAGCGCAAGTCGATGTAAAGACTTGCGTTCTAATGGCATAGCGTTGTAACATCGCATGCGTTGTAACGCATGCGATGTAACTGCACGCGTGGTAAAAACCCGCGTTGTAATATCATACATCCCCATATAGAGGAAGGAGGCCGAAGGCCAAGTACCTTCATAAGGTTATAGATCTCTGAGGTGACTTGCAATATCCTTATCATGTATGCCAGAGGTGCTTTATCCCATATAATACATGGTCACACAATCACCTTTCCCACAAACCATTTAAAACCTTGCTGCATAGCTCTTTCATATGAAAGAGCGAGCATGTTTGCAAACATGAAGAATAAAAATAAAACCTCTAGTGCAAAAATTAAACACATCAACACCTGTTAGATATTTGCTGCAAACAGAACAGAAACAGTTCCATACAATTCAGTTTAAAAAACAAAGGCAGTATCTTGGAATGTGTACAAACATGGCGAAAGATTCGAACATTTGACTAATTATCTAAGGAGTGCAAAAAAACATGTTCTCTCTGCTGGTCTTTGTAAGCTAGAAAAATAAAGCAGAAGAAAAAAGCAGCATTCCCTTTTTCTTGCTTTAAACAGCTTCTTCAGTTAGGCTCAGTCACCTGACCTGCCTTTCACCTCGGCTGCTGGCACTGGCAGCAGGCATTGGTGAGTCAAAACTCAACTGTAACAACTCATAATAGTCGAGTTCTGACATCATTTCTTTATAATCTACAACTGAGTGTGTACAAGTTGCTGATTTTAAAGAAATTAGAGACTGACGTTTATACAGGAATTACAGAATCCAATGTATTATAAATGAATCCTTGTTGGCCACTGTATTTATATATTTTTGAGTGGCATGGTCCACAGTGTTAAACATGGTGGACAGATCCAACAAAGGCACAGCCAGTGTATCCACTTTGTACACCGTATTCTTTGGCTCACCAAATGCTATCACTAGAGCAGGTTCAATTCCAACTGTGTGGAAATACACCTGCCAGATTTTCAACAATTGGTGCTCTTTCACGTAAGCACGAAAAGCTGTTTCAGGACATTCTTTTGATAACTTCATCTGCAAAATGAAGCTGGGTAACTGGATGATAGTTGTCAATAATGGTAGTGTCTAGAGGATCTTTTTTAATAAAAGGAGCAAAGGCTCCTGTTTACAATTGCACTGGAACAGATTACATAGATAGGGAACAGCTGTAGATTTCTGTGAGATACCAACTGATTGCAGTCACAAGAAATTCAACAAGCATTGGCAAACCAATTGACCTGACGTAAATGTGTTAATATATGTAAACACAGGCATTCTCAATGCTTTTGAAATCTGTTGCATGCTTACAATGCTTTTTATCATATTGTAAACAACCCTATTGATTTTGCAAATGCTGAGAAAAGGTAGCAAAGAAAGATTGCTTTCTTTATATAATACATCTAGTAGATAACTAATTGACAATGTGCTGCTTGCATGTACTTTTCAAATGTAAAATAGTCCCTCATGTGTCGCAATGGTGGCATTTCCTGTAAGTGGAAAAGTGGAATAACATGCAGTGAGAGAGGGTTATTCCTCTGGGTAGAACCAAAGTCCATGCTATGTGTATTTTAAAGAATTGGTAAAATTACGTATTGTATTAAGACCCACATTTCAGATTAATGCATGCATTTAATAAATGTTTCCTTTTATTTTCAAAATGGAGTGTGAGTCTTCAGCGACCAGTAGGAAGGTGTCCCGGATACATGAGATAACAACATATAGATTTGGGCATCCTTATAGAAAGGAATTGGTAAAGATGCGGCAAATGATAAAGAGAAAAAGAACACAGAGTGAGACAAGATCAGATTCCTGGTTCATAGGTGTGAATGTAGTGGAAAATATCAGAAATATTTCAAAAATAAATAAATAAAGGGAGGGTGTGAGCGAGTATTCAAGAAGCTTTCAGAATGTGCCCCAAAGGCACAAGAAGATATGATAAAGCAAAGCAAGTACACAGAAGGTCCAAAAACGCACATGTATTGTTCCAAAACAAAATGGCCACAGTTTACAGTGTCATGGTACCACAAATGACCAAAATATACAAGATGTATAACAGTGAAACACAATCATCTACGATGAGTGGATGTGAAACTGAGAGCAACACACAGGGCTCTCGTTTACGCATTCTGGGTCTTATTTACGAGCCCCCTGTGCTGCTGGAACATCATTTTGGTGGCACAGATTATGAATTCATATCTATGAGGCCATGTAAAACCACTATGCGTGGCTTTGAAAGGCTTCATAGATATGGATTAAGGCAAGGCAGTGCACATTGCTAGGTTGCCTTACTCTAGGCTCGGGAGGTGCTCTATGGACATTGCGGTGGGTTCACCCATGCAACACCCATGGATTTTGACGCTGCCCCTTTGAGAGCAAAACACAAGCAAATTCATTTAGAGACATGCTGATGGCAAAGTGGCACAGTGCACTGCAGCACATCACCTTGCTGCGCTGCACTGTATCTCTGATAAAGGGCAGAAGGTGCCATATTTAAGGCATACAACGTTTTCCTATCATTTCCCCCTGAACTAGCACACAATGGGATGCCTAGCACCAATGCAGGCACCCTTGCACAATGATGCAAGGGTGCCTGTGCTCCATTCTGAAATATTTATGTGCAGGAAGTGCACCTTCCTGCACAAAAACAATCCTTAGAGGCATAGTCCCATTTCTATGTGTGCTGCAGAGTGCTGTAGTCATAGATAGAGGAAGTAACAAGGAGAAATAAATATATCTCTCCTCGTTACGACTCTTCTGGGGAGGCGTATCTTTTTGGCACATTCCCAGGTTTACCAGGTTTGGTAAATCTGGAAATGCATCGAAAACCATGGGATTTGTTTGGGAACACCCACACAACTCCTCCCTTGTGCACAGTAATGCAATTAAGCGATTTGCTCTGCATTGCATTAATCCAGATTTTTGAAGCCATTTAAAGCCTTTGCATAGATTCAAAAATATGACTTAAGGTTTGCATTGCTCTTACACCACATTGTCAGACTGCCAAATGTTGAACACGATTCCGTTGATTTATAAAGTAATATGGTATTGCTAAAATGTGTCAATACTTTATTACGTTGAAAAACGCTGATGTCATCTGTTATGCATGCAAATACATAGAGATTGGCTCCAAATATTCTCACAAGACATTCCATTTTCATATACAAAAACCTACATCACGCTTATACCAAACTGAATCATTTAATTACCTCCTTGTGGTAGGTAGGGCTTATCGTTTACCACCTCTCAATGATGGATAGAGTGTTAAAAATAAAGGTTCCCAATCATAACACACACCTGTATTCGGGGAATAAACAAGGATGGTTTGTATTTTCCTCTTCTCAGTTGTGTGTTTTGTGTCCCTGAGTAGATAGCCTGGCCTAACCTAACCAGTGGGATGAACTGTGAGGTTAAAAGAGGGTGGAGTGACAACCGATTCCCAACTATCTCTAGCTCCATAGCAGGGGGTATCTAGGACATTCTCTAATGTCTGCCCTCTGTATGTTTCCTTTCTCCCTTTACAGCTTTCAAACATGCATCATACTTTGTCTCCTTTTCTCGTCATCAGTATTTTGAGGTTCACTTCATTGCAGTGTGCTTCGAGATTGCCTTCTGATATACAGAACGCATAAAAAAAAATATTCCTAAATACAAAGCAATTGTGGATTAGCAATTAACAAAAAAATAAAATGTATGCATGTAAATGTGCCCTGTACAAAGGAGTCTGAAGTCTTTAAACCAACACTAAAGAAAAACTCGCCTTTGAGATTTTCTGGTAGGCAGGCTTTTAGTCGCTTTCATGAAGAGTGAATACAGCAATAAAAGGTCATGTTTTCCACACAAGAAACAAACGGATAGCATTTGCTTCCTTACATTGTTTCAACTGTTTATGGTAACTTAGTAGGAACATTCAGGTTTGCCTGCGGTGTATGTAATTTTAACGTGCATTTGGATGGAAAATGAATAGATTTTATTTGGAGTTGAAAATAAGGTTTTGTGTAAAAGTGATTGGAAGGACTGATAATGGCATATGTTGTTTATTTGGAAATGCAAATCGATGTCCCTGTATTTGCAGCAATCTGAAAGGAACATCAAACAAACATGCTCATTTGACAGCTTGCTTTAGGTAGAGTCCGCTTTTCTTCTTATCCAGTGATTAAAGAGTAATAAAGTGCCCTGTTTTACACATGAAACAGGTTTTTTTTTTTTATCTGCAGCTCACAGAAGCCCTGCTTATGCTGCCTTTTATGAGTAAGACAATTAAAACAAAATATTTGTGCTGGTATTGAGAATGGCTCATCAATATTAAAAGCAGAGATAACTTGTAGCCTTAAGGTAACATTCTCAACGATGGTATCTTAATAAATACTTTGGGGCAGATTTATGAGCCCCTTGCGCCACTTTTGCATCACTTTTAACATGGGAAAAGTGACGCAAAAAAGGCGCAAGGGGCTCATAAATCTGACCCTTTGTTCCCTTGCATGCCATATTCATACACACTGAGCACTCCATTTGAAAATAAAAGACAGTACTTCTGCAACAAAAAACTAGAGTTATTAACTGAGCAAAGTAACAAGATTTTGTAGACCGTAGGCACGTAATTCCGCTGATCTGCTGTAAACATTTGAGACTGCCAGTTTTAATTCAGTTCTACACAACTTGCCCTGCAAACTTGAGCAGTAGGTGGAAACATTGAAAAGGACTGAAGGATTAGGGTGGGTGTGAGGTTTAGTAACAGAGGCAGTTCAGGAATAAAAAAGAAATAACATACAAAATGCAAAGAAGATGGCAAGACAGGGTTAGCCATGGCCGGTCTCTCCGGGACCCCTTAATGGGTGAAGGAATCTGGACGCGATTGCATCGGGCATTGGGGTAATGCCATGAGTGCGACAAGGACAAGAACATGGACAAGGAGACTATCAATCTAGGCTATATTGGAAAATGATATTAAGACAAAACACTTGCTTTGCAGGCTGCAACCATTTTATATGAGCCACCTAGACAACAAATGAGATAATTAAACTATGCTATGGTCAATAAATACAGGTGCTAAATCTAAGCCTGTCATTACTGTTAGGTATCCAAGATCTACCGTTTCAAATGTTTGCACTAAGGACTTTCAAGCAACCCTGAATATGAGGGTCTGATAGGATATAGGGATATTACCATTAACTGTGAATCATACAGTTTGAGAAGATTCTTTGGTGGCATATTGGCGAAACCAAGACGATAATTTATCATGGTATGTCTTGAGGGCCACTTTTCACCATGTGTAACATATATGGGTTTGATAGATGGTTTTACACCCAACAACCCCCCCCCCATAATTCAGGACGTTTGTTTGTTACTTTTATCACCCTTATAGCTCTCATCACTAGTATGTATGAACCCCCTTCGCTCATGCGCTTTGATTGGTGCCTTAACGGCTTGCTATACTGAAATGAGTCTCTCTATATCTTATCCTCTTACTGTTATCTGATCTGATTGAATTCAAATCAACACTCCTCTTCCCACAGCATGATTTTTACATTGTCCATGTTTTGTAGTGTCTTGCTCAAAATGTCTCGTTTTATATGGCTTTTAATTGTCATCTTTATACGTGTTGTATTGTAGTTTTTATATGTTGTATTATACACTATATGTTTTTGTTTGTTTTACAGCCCTGAAGAAGTCCGCAGGCAGTGGACAAAACGCGTTGGCTGTTTTTATGCTACTTCTTGTAAAAATAAAAAACATATGATATACAGTATGGATATGATGGACTAACTTACTGTGGAAACTGGTTTCAGTGGTGCACTCCACATTTGGGGAAGGACAAGGAGAAATAAGGGTATGTATACAGTTGACTGTGGAAGTTGGGCAGTTTTGGGCTCCCCAAAGGCTCTTCCAAGTTGGCAAACAAGCCTCTGCTTCAAGTCAACAGCTTGAGAAAGGGCAGCTTAGACATATAAAGAACTAGGCCTGACCGGTAAACTCCGTTCTGCTTGGGGGGTTTGTGGAATTCAGCACTCCGTGCTCCGCAGAGGAGCGCAGAGTTCCTAAATCCCATATTTTGGGCGTGAAGTGGAGTTTTTTTCCATGCACTCGAGATTTTTGGTGCACACTTGGACCTCTAGCGAGTGCACGTAAGACTTTGTGCTTGTTTGAACCGCTTGCGCACTCCTGCTAGACTTTGCACTCACTTGCACGGCTTCCGGCTGGGACGACGCCAATGTTGTGCCGGTCGTAAGCGCATCCATCTCAGGTATCTTTAGTGCTCGAGAAGCAGCTAAAGTGGCTTTTTGAGTGGAATTTCTTCTCCAGTGGACTGTTGGAGTTGTTTATTGTGTGAGAAGCCTTTTTAAACTTTTTTTCCAACAGTGAGGAAGTATTCCAGAGACTCCAACTTCCTGTTCCTGTCCAGCAAGCTCCTTCCAGTGCTTTTTCCTTCTCCTCGTCACATTTCATTTGGATTTTGAGCTGCAAGTGTCACTCTCCTTGTCTGCTGCATGTATACCATTGGATTTAAGAACTTCGTATTTGAGCTCTCACAAGAAATTTCAAAAACTCTTGTATAAGGGTGTTGTTTGTTTGATAGAGCGCAGGCACCTGTATCTGTCTGCATTTTTATTAGATTTTTCAAAGTTAATGTGGTGGGTGGCCTGCATTTTTTCAGTAGGGGCCTAGTTATATTTTTGATTTATTTTTCTTGCAAAGGAACACTGGTGCACAGTTCAGTAAGTTTCCTCCATGTTTGTTAAATTTGCAATATTTATTTCTTTTACTATGTGGCTTATTCTGCCAAGGGGACTTCCAGTAGGCCTAGGCCAGTGCTAGTCATGGTTGAATGAACAACTGTTTCTGTGGTGTATGGTGTTGTAAAACAATTTAGGGCTGGGATGGAATTGAATTAAATAAAAAATATGGTGGGTTTTTTGTATTTCACTTTTTTGTGTACAAAAAGTGTACAAGGGGGTAATATTTGATGTTTTATAACAAAACAGACCCAATCTAATAAGTACAGAAATATTTTTAAGTATTGTGTAACACCAGGATTTGAGAGGTATCAAAGCTAACCTCTTCACAACCACCCCCAATTATCTAGATTTATGGGGTGGATTCCCGATTTACCAATATCTGTACTGTTTTAAAAAAAAGATTTTTTTGCAAGAACCCTCAGCTAAACTAGTAATCACTGTTTTTAATTGTGAAAAAATATTTTTAATCACAAAAATATAGCATCCCACACCGTGGTAGTTAGTGAAAAAATGTGCAGAACAAGGTAGCACCTCACGTGCGCAACACCTTAGCGGGCTGAAACTGGTTAGATCATCACCAGTACTGCTACGTTTCTCATCATAGGTTACCACCTTGTTCAAAGAGAAATGGATAACTGTACCAACAAAATTCATGAAAAAGCTAGAGGTGAAAAAATGTGAAGGTTACACATCAAAGTCCTGATTTAAAATTGAGAAAGAGCCATGACTACCACAATTTTATTCTCTGCTCATGGGTCAATTCAAAAGTAAAAAGTGCTGTATTTCAACAGACACGAAGCCAATAAGCCGACATGTTTCATTGCCTTACTTGTACGGCAATTTCTTCAGGGCAGCAGGACATCATTCACCATGTCAGCATATTTCGTGCTGAACTATTTGTGACTACAAAACATAAAAACAGCAAAGGGTTCTTGCAGTTACTCACTGAGTGCCAGGGCACAATCACACTTGATCTATAATCTTCTGATTGTATATATAAGAAGCATGAGTTATCATTACCCGTTGTCAGCCAATGTGTTTCATACCGGCTCGACAGCGTATCAACAGGTACTGTAAACGTTGCAGTGATCCTGTGTTTCACAAGCCCTATTATACTTTTGGGCGTTCTGTAAAGCAATTTCACAAATGTCCTATATCAGAAACCAGTGTTTTGCCCAATTCAATCCAACACACGTTCTTGCCCGTTATATATAGGTTCAAGGATATTTATGATATTATCGTTTTTATCCCATCTCTTCGTTTAGGCCAGCACTTAGGCTATTTTCGCTAACTGGCACACAACATTTGCACACACACAGGAAACACAGGATCACTGCAACGTTTACAGTACCTGTTGATACGCTGTCGAGCCGGTATGAGACACATTGGCTGACAACGGGTAATGATAACTCATGCTTCTTATATATACAATCAGAAGATTATAGATCAAGTGTGATTGTGCCCTGGCACTCAGTGAGTAACGGCAAGAACCCTTTGCTGTTTTTATGTTTTGTAGTCACAAATAGTTCAGCACGAAATATGCTGACATGGTGAATGAAGTCCTGCTGCCCTGAAGAAATTGCCGTACAAGTAAGGCAATGAAACATGTCGGCTTATTGGCTTCGTGTCTGTTGAAATACAGCACTTTTTACTTTTGAATTGACCCATGAGCAGAGAATAAAATTGTGGTAGTCATGGCTCTTTATCAATTTTAAATCAGGACTTTGGTGTGTAACCTTCACATTTTTTCACCTCTTGCTTTTGCATGAATTTTGTTGGTACAGTTATCCATTTCTCTTTGAACAAGGTGGTAACCTATGATGAGAAACGTGGCAGTACTGGTGATGATCTAACCAGTTTCAGCACGCTAAGGTGTTGCGCACGTGAGGTGCTACCTTGTTCTGCACATTTTTTCACTAACTACCACGGTGTGGGATGCTATATTTTTGTGATTAAAAATATTTTTTCACAATTAAAAACAGTGATTACTAGTTTAGCTGAGGGTTCTTGCAAAAATTATTTTTTTTTAAAACAGTACAGATATTGGTAAATCGGGAATCCACCCCATGAATCTAGATAATTGGGGGTGGTTATGAAGAGGTTAGCTTTGATACCTCTCAAATCCTGGTGTTACACAATACTTAAAAATATTTCTGTACTTATTAGATTGGGTCTGTTTTGTTATAAAACTGTTTTGAGTGGGGGATGACCCAATCTTTCCCTCCCCTGGAGCTCCCTGTTGTTATGAGGTAATATTTGATGCCTTGGGAGGATGTGTGTTGTAAAATTTTCATAGCTCGGTTAATTTTTGTTTTTGGCATTACTGAATTAATGGTAGTTTTTTCTTCAGTGTTACCATGCCTTCTTTGTCAGTCCAGTGTGTGTTTCTGTTTGCCATTGGCCTCAATTGATTTGTGTTTGTTCTCCATGCCATGTGGATGGGGTTCATTTTGTGGAGTCTGTGCCCATAGGCCTGAATATGTTCTCTTTGTTCCCCATTCCTCCATTCTTGCGGTTGTTGTTTGGCCATGTGGCAGGCAATCATTTTGTGCATCCAGCAAGTGTGCATTTGACTTAGGCTTGCATGTGTTCTTTGTCCCCCTTGCCAATTTGCTCAGTGTTGTTGTTTGAGCATGAGGTACTGGCTGGCAGCCATTTTGTGCTTTCAGCTAGTGTGCTTTTGCCATATGCTTGCCTGTTTTCTTTGTTCCCCATGCCTCGTTGCTCAGTGCTGTTGTTTGACCATGTGGCACTGGCTGGCAACCTTTATGTGCATCCAGCCAGTGTGCTTTTGCAATAGGCTTGTATATGTTCTTTGTTTCCCATGCCTCCTTGTTCTGTGTTGTTTGACCACGTGGCAGTGGCTGGCAGCCATTTTGTGCATTCAGCTAGGGTACCTTTGCCAGAGGCCTGCATGGATGGATGTGATATCAATTTAATAGTATGCTTGAGGGTCATTGCAGTATGTATATTAAGAATATGATTTTGATGAACAGTGCCTATATATCACATGCATTTAAAAAAAAATATTTGCACCTCTTTGCATCATGATATTTTTCTTATCTTCCTCCCATAAAAATATTGGAAATTATTGATCGTTTTTCAATTAAAATGTTTTATTTATCTTTTTTATTTGTTGTATTTTAAATGTAAATTTTTAATATACTTTTTTTAAAGACATTTTTAATTGTTTTATTTTTTAAGAAAAATATTTTTTTCTTTTTTTAAGTCTTTTTAATGTTAATTTTTTTATTTGACCTCTGTCGATCCACTTATACACCCATCCATCAATCCAGCCATCCATCCCCCATAGGTGCACAGCCGTGTCACAGCATTCAGATTTTTTTAGGTACAACCCCATAATTTGAAGTACAAGACTCTTCTAGCATTTCACAGGGCTGTTCTAACTCACTTTCTGATTCCTCTCTCTCTGCTCCCTACCCTTGCATTGCGCAGGGAAATCCCTTGGGGTAGCTCTGCGCACTACAAGTTTCTGAATAATAATAACAACACTTGAAAGCCAGAGTTTATTTATTGCATCTTTAATCTTCCTATACGTACTTCCTTTATTCATCTATATACCTTTCATGTACTTATGGTTCTATATATATTTATTACTTTTCTTCTAATTCAGCATATCCAATGCATTACCATATTCCTTACCCTACACCTCTTTCAATATATCCTCTACCTCAACTATCTGAAACCTCTTTCTACTACACTTTCCAATGCACTACCCTATTTCTTACCATATACCTCTATCAATATATCCTCTACCTACACTCTCTCATTTATCCCAAACCCCATACCGCTATGATGATGCCATAAATAATCCTTTCTAGACTCTACCCTACTCTACCCCTCCTTGCATCATCTCATGCCTCTTTTACTTTTCCGATCTCCCAAAACAAACCTTTCTAAACGCTTCCCTCTGACTCTTCCCTCTCCACATCACTTTTACTCATCCCAAGCCTCCTCCTACTGCTGTGACCTCCAAAACAAAAAAAAATTGTCTAAATCCTTCCCTCCCCTATCCTTTTCAGTCCAAATAACAGATTATCGTGACCACCTCTCAAATTAATTTAATATTTCACTATAGTAATTCAACACTAATCCTTTATGGGTTCCGGAGTAGCGTGCTACTCGCCATAAAAGCACTTCAACATCTCATTAGGGATAGCAAGCACTATATAAATGTAAATCTTTTTCCTTCTTCTATCCCTCCGCTATCCTTCTCAATCCAAATAACTGACTAACATATCCCACTCAAATTACTTTCATATTTCACTATACTATTTAACACTAATCCTCTATGGGTTCCACAGTAGCATGTTACTTGCCGATAAAGCCCTTAGACGCCTCGTCAGGGGTAGTAAGCACCATATTAATGCAATTACAATACAATACAATTTATTCCTGGACACCCTGGCTGCGGTGCACTGCAGACACATCAGCATCATCTATTTTTTACTGATTATTCCCTTGCCCCCTGGATCCCATTGCCTGCCATACATGCACAAACTTACCTGCATTTAAAAAAAGATTATTATTTTATTTACCCATGCAGTTCCCTGAGTGCCACAGGTGTCTCCTTTATGGACATAAAGGAAAGAGCTCTAAATGTCTATTGTATGTGTTATCCTAATGGGGAATAACATTGTACGGTATGGTGTTGTAGTTTGACTTTAAAGTGGTTGTTATTACCTAAGTAACCAACCACACTAATATTGCCTTTATCTGTACTAACTGCAACAATGTCATGTTTCACTAAATGTATTTTTCTTGCTTGTTTAATTTTAGGTGCACAAGAGAAGAGGCATTACCCGCAGTTCTGCCAAAGAGAAGGCCTCTATAGTGACATCACACATCAGTCCTCCAATCTCTTCCGCTTGTGTAGCTTAGTGCCACTGCCAACTGAGACCTTTAAGAGGGTCCCAAAGAAAGTTGCTCAAAAGAAAGAGGTCAGTGAGAAGAATCAGCTTTCCACCAGAGATGTGTCGGCTGAAACCGTTTTTGGACGTTGTGTGCCTGCTCCACTGACTTACGGGGAGCAAGCTGGGAACAGTATGCCTGCATCAACACAAAACCTCAATCTCAGCCCAAGACCATTTCTTTCAGTGTGGCAGTCACTGCGATCATGGTGATGCCGATGAGCAATGACATTGAATTGAATTTGTTCCTTTCGCAAAGTAGTACCCAATCGTTTCAGGAAACAGAGCAAAGTGGACAGCAGCCACAGCCAGTAATAGTAGATCTTCCTGAAGTTGGAGCAGTAGAGGAGGTTGAGCTTCCTGCCAACCAAGAAACTCCTCTTGCAGAATCATTGGCTCCCAGATCTCCAACAAGGAAAAGAAGGACTACTACTCCACCATCTTCTCCAAGCACCACTTCTGATGATGATGGCATGGACTTGGAGTCGATCCGGGCAGAGTCCGGGAGATGCCAGGAGTGGCAAGGGAAACAAAATGTTCCTGAAAGCCTTAGAATTATTGAAGGGGATGATGCGGAGGAATACGATGATGAGCGAGTTATTGTGGAAGGTGACACAGAGGAGTCCAACTTTTCTATTCAACCTGCTCCTATGGATGTGGCACAGGTAGCATCACCAGCTCCCATATTTGCAAAGCCCCAGCTGAGACCTGCACCAAACCCTACCTCAGTAGACGTATTCACTGCAGAGAGGCAATAGATGGCATACCTACCTACTTCCAGTTCTTCTTTAGCATTGGCTGTGGCACAATGTAAAAGTACTTCTAACTAGTTTGGGACATTAGTAGGGTTACCAAAGAGGGGCAGCATATTGCAGTATGTTCGTCAAGGTAAGCCTGGTTCACATTATGATACTGGAGGCAAAATGACCCATATGAAACAACAGCAATTAAGTGGGAGGAGTACTGTAAGAAATTGCTGAATGTGGTCATGTTGGTGAGAAGAGGATGAGAGCATCAGCTACAAGTCCAATCACGGTGGGAGGTGATGATGAGGAAGAATAGGCAGCCCTCTTCTTCCTCATCACCACCTCCCACCATGCAGTCCAGTAAAGCATCCCTGTCCCCAGCAATGTGTCAGCAGAATCACCTACCTCAGTGAATTCACAATGACACAAGAAGACTCAGAGGGAGATGGAGACACCATGGCATACATTGACTGCCCCACCACAACACACATTCAGTCTTCCATCACCTACTTCTCGAAAGTCGCCCGTATCAGTGGCCCCAGAAAGGAAGAAAATCCAAGCTACTATAATAGGCATGTTTAGGCAGGAGGGACCCTATGAGTACAACCACCCAAGCACGTTTGTACAATGGGAAACTGGCAAAAATGTTAGCGCTAGGATTCCTACCATTTTTATTTTGTGGAAGCAGTGGGATTCTTAGAATTTGTGGCAGCCACATTCCCAAAATGGATGGTTCAAATTCATACCTGTTTTGCCAGAGTTGCTGTTCCAGTGCTGCTTCACAAAGTGCTGAAATTGGTAGGACAAGCTTTGCAGCAAAGTGTTCACACTATCCACCTGATGACAAACATGTGGATCAATTGTCCGGTGACTAATTATATGTGCATCATTGCACAGTAGATCTCTTTTGCGAGGCCAAAGCAAAAGAGATCTACAGGTCTTGACCATAGAAGAAAGTTTTAAGAGTTTTCAATGGCATGCAGCAGTGGCCATGTTCGCCATGGAGAAATCACATACAGCTGTAAACATCTTGGATGAATTTGACAGCATGGTGAGTGAATGGCTGTCACCCAGAGGTCTCAGAATTGGATTTGTTGACACGGACAATGGCAATGACATAGTCAAGGCCATGGCAGATGGTGTCTATTTCAGGGTTCTGTGTTTGACCCATTGCATCAACCTGGTGGTGCAAGACTTTCCCAAAAAGGAAGACATATTAAGCAACATACTGACCATCTGCCACAGAATCTGTATTCATTTTAGTCTTTCTTTTAAAGCCCAGAAGCAGTTGCCAATTATTCAGCGTGCTAATAGAGTACCAGTTATAGCCGTGATACAGGAGGTGCCAACACGTTGGAGCTTGACCTATTACATGGTGCAACATCTGTTTGAGCAGTACAAACAGATCAATGACTATGTCATTCAAAGAGGATGAGATGCAGTTGGGAAAGATATGATGATTGGTGTGGAGAAATGAAGCCTATTCAAATGCCTGACCCAGATGCAACTCGCTTTTGAGGTTCTCACATGGGAAGTTAGCAAGGAGGAGAGTACGATGGGCTAAGCTATCCCATTGTTGCATCTGCTACAGGACCAGCTAAAGAAGGCGTCTGAAAGGTTCACCCCTGCATGGGTGAACGAAAACACAGATGCACATGCCTTGGTTGAGAGCACACTCTTCTAATGTAAGGCTGAAAGACAACATCATCTCATCGAAACAGTACATCTCTGGCACACTACTTGATCCATGGTACAAGAACATTATGCCAACTTTCATTCCTTTTTCCGAAGGGGATGTTTCAAAATACAAGAGGTGGATTGTTGAAGTTGGAGACCTGGAAACTCAATGGCTACAACTTAGAGTCCCAACCTGCAGTTCTGGGGCGCTGCCTTCAACTTCCAGAGAGGGCAGTCTTGGCTCACAGCAGCCAGCAACAAACACCAACAAGCAGAACACCGGCGATGACAGCAACAGAAGGACCGGACCCAACCTCTGCATTGTATTGTTTTCAATTGGCAGGGCTTAAGTTCAGTGCAGAGTCGATGGCAAAAGAGGTACAGCCAGTGGCAGTACCAACGACCATCCAAAGGATATTCCAAGAGTATCTGGATGATGCAAAAGAGGTCCATGTGGATCAAAGCCCATTTGTGTATTGGTATGGGAAGATGAGCCAATGGCCAGAGCTCAGCAGGCTGGCAATAAAGTATCTGGCTTGTCCTGTAGCCAGCGTGTCTGCTGAGCCTGTGTTCAGTGAAGCTGGTGCTGTCGTTACGGTGAGCAGGACCAGTCTCTCATCTCAAATGTGAAGAAATTGAATATGATCAAAATAAACCACCATTTCATACTACACAATTACACCATTCTAGAAACAGCACAGGAGGAAGAGATGGATGATTGGTTAGAATCAAGTGTGTTAACTGACCAACTTCTGGGTGAACCAGCCGAGTTTGAGGACAAACTCTACTTCCCAAACTGAGTATGCCAGAGTCACCAAAGAACTTATTAATTATTTCTCACTGAACTTCTTTCTTTGTAAAATAAAATAAAAATAGCTATATGCTGCCCCCACCCTTTTTTAGTCACATATATTGCCAGATTGTAGTAGGACCAGTGTGCAGTGAAGAAGCTGCTACAATTCCTTCATGACATTGGAGACAATGCCTGCCTCCCTAACATGCCTATAATGTTTTGCATCACTTAGCACGGCCGCCCCAGAAGATTATTTATTTTCAAGAGTGCCAATACCAAATTCTAATATGTTGCCTGTATCAAAGATGCAATTGTGTACCTACTACATAACCTACCCATGCTTGGATTGGAAGAGGTAACTACAATTGCAGTGAATGAGTGATTGTGAGTGATGATTGATGATTCATGTGGTGGCAGACAGTGAGGAAGGGTGTTCAACTGTAATTTGAGAACTTGCTTGATCTGATTTGCAATGTTTGGGTCCTGAATGATGGGTAATTTGTTTGTTTCTGGAGGTGATTGGCCCTTTCACACTTAGCCAGATTTACTTGCAGGGCCCACTCCCTTTTTTCTGGTTCTTCAGAGACTAGAACAGCCACTTTAGTTAAAAATGAAAAACTATACAAAATACTGCAATTCTGTTTCTCTACTTGTTCTTCAACAGCAGTGCACTACACGTCTATCTGGCTTGGGTTGTGACTGGGATGGAGTTATTCAGAGTCAGGAGGAGGATGGAAGAACTAAGGGTGGTACTACCTCATCAACAGCTAGAAGCAAGAAGTTGTCGACTTCAAAGGGAAACCATGACTCTGAAAACTAATACTCAGCTATGAAGAATGGAGAGAGGTGCGTTGATTTGTGAAATGCTGCTGAGTGTGTGTGTTTGTTGCACTGGTGACAACATTGAAACTCTGAGTCCTCTTGTTTATTTTGTTCTGCCTCAGATTCTCCTTGACTCTAAAATAAAGATTCCGTTTTACAATCCGCAGGCCTTCTCATCTCCTGAATGAGCTCAACACTCCTTCTTACCTACTGGACCAGTTCAGACAGGCACCCATGAATGATGGACATTCCTGAGGAGAATACAGAAGCATCACCAAATTTCAATACAGTATAATTTTTGTTTTAACAATCATATTTGGAGAAGCCAGATGGCTGGGTTCACTCAAGAATAACTTTATTTTTTTCAACCTAGAAGACAGAACATTTAGATATCAGATAACTTGGTGTCTCTGGGGCAGAAGGACTGTATGCAATTCATTTATCTATACTCTGTCATACTCATACCTTTTTTTGCTTTCACAACAGATTGATAATGATGATGTGCTATTCTTCGCCCAGATAAATGTTGTCCTTGTGCAGTGTTTGGCATTGTCAAACCTTTCCCAAAATCCCCTTTCCCATCCAACTCACTGCTGGATCTTCTATTGCCTAAGCAATAGCCCATACTGGCCCGATATACCCACACACACATAAAAGTCATCCATATTTTATATATAGAATGAAGAACATCAGTCATCAGCATCATCATTCAGGCATTGTGTTCTGTAACCGTAAGCACTCCACCTTGTTGATTCCAGTCTTTGAGTCCAGTTTTCATGACTCAAGGATTTCATAAGTTTAGTTTTAAATAAATAGCAGCTCCCCATTGGCCAGAAGTTACAATTGTTATTTTTTGTTATTTTATCACTAATTCCTTGTTGTGTCTTGTAGTAGTCTGGCCTCAATTCTTTGTAAAGCGTTGATAACATTTATAGCCCACTAACTCAGTGTTTTTAGTTCCATTTATTTGCCTGCAATGGATAATCCTTCTGAATAATCCTACAGTTGGAGCTCACCTGGATGGGAGTGGGACATCGCTTATGAAGCTGTGATGCATTCCCTGTAATTGCTTCATCTATATTCAAGTAAGACAACTATGGAGTTAAGTGAACTAGTGAAGTTAGTAAGTAAGCAACTGTTACTGCAAGTAATCGTTTATCCAGGTTGTTGTAGACAATATAGGTCATGGCAGCATCCCCCCTAATATTCAAGATAGGTACATAGGTAAAACGATCTATAACTAAGCGGTATACACTCCTACAAGCAGATAAACAGGTAGTGTAAAAATTAAGTCAGCAGTGCAAAGAAAATGCTCAGGCACAAAAACCACTTCAGGCATAAATTGTGATGAAATATAATAATGTTCCCCTTTTTTTTACAAGCAAACCCACCCTCTTCACCCACAACAGGCCCAACCCTCTCCTAAAGCAAATTCACCCAATCATCAATGTCCACAAATGTCCAACAAATAAAAAAACGGTCCCAAACCCCTTTCTTATCCTCTCTACCCACAACAAGTCCCCCCCCACCAAAACAAAAAATTAAAAAAGGACTAGAAGAGGGCATTGTCCTTTTGGGTCCAGAGCTGGTCCAGGCCAGCTCCATCCTGAAGAGCTGGAGCTTCATAGTGTCCAGCACTTGAAGGATGTGCTGCAACGGCGGCCTGTCAGAGCAGGATGGGGCGGAAGCAATTGCCAGGGTCCCTGTCAACTTGAGGTGGCAATGGGATGGCCGGGAGGCTGGAGGCTGAGGGTGACCGGCTGCACTGGGGCCCGGCTGAGATGAAGCTGTTTCCATCTCTTTTTCTTCCAGGACCACCAGCCACCAGTATTCCAGACTTTGCCGCCACCGATGGGCCGCCGTCTCCTGCCTGTTGGGTGCAACGGGTAGACCTGCAGGAGTAGCTATATTGAGAAAAACAAAAAGAAAAAAGACAAATTGTAAACAATGCTCTGTGCAAACATTTATTTGAAATTAGTGGGTGGCACTGTAGCAGTACTTTGCTGGTCCCCTAAGGCCATTGGAATGATTAGGAGAATCACAGGACCAATTTTATGTTTTACTCACACATGCCTTGTATAAAAAGCACTGACTTTGTGACAGAAAAGTATTAAGACAGAAAAAAAGGATTAAAAAAATGTGAATTTATTATTTTTTTCTTCCAAAGGCTTTTCAAGTAATTAAACAGACACTTTGAGTATAAAAATTAATTACCTCTCATTAATGTGTAAAGCTTTATGCACTATGTGATACAAGTTGTGTGTAGTGCCAAATTAATAATGAGGCGTGCTCATTGCTAGTCAGCGCATCAGGTATTTTACTACCGTCTCAAGCTGGGACAGCTGTAGTTGACAATTATCTATTTTTAATTCCAATGGCCCTGCTCTTCTCCAATGCCTTTCTCTTTCTACCCTGTCTCCAAAGAGGCAGATGAATAATAAATAAGAAACTACCTGACATATAAAATGCAGATAGTATCCTGTCTGCTGTAAGTAGACGTTGAGGAAAATGATGCACTGCATTACAGGGAAAGGAACATGCTATATAGATTGTATTTGGCACGCACGTCACAGCGTATCCCATATGCTGCATTTGAAATCAAACCATACACTTAGTCCAACTTTACACCTGGCCTTGCCCACCTCCACAATTTATTTCCAACAAATTTGTTCCCTGAGCAGTAAGGAAAGGAAACTTGACTTATTCTACTGCAAGGTAGGGTAGAGGCATTAGGCGGGCAGGGTAGGGCTTTTGATATAGAATAGAGGGGTACTGTCACTTCACTAATCATCAATTTATCAGTCACTGTAGTTGACGGAAGTCAAAAATCTGAATAGCTATACAATAAAACTGTTACTGGAAACCTTGAAATAAATTTCAGAATCACTTCACATGGCTATAAAATGTGGGACATTCCAAGGATGGATTTTTCAAATTTTTGGTAGGCTGGGACGGAAGAACTTAGGAAAGAATAAAGGAGTGAAGTACTAAGAGGCGACTGAGTAGATGAACATTGCACAGCCAACATTGCAGTCACAAATTGAACCATACTGCACTTCGATCATGGGCAGCAAAATGCCAGTGGTGGGTAGGGCGAAATTAATGATAATGGATGGGATACATCTGCCTCTTTTAACAAATACAGTGAGTGAAGGTAATAGAACAAAAAATTAAAAAATACCCCCACTTTGAAGCATGGCTTTAAGAACCTTAAATCAAAGTAATCAAAGTAGGTGAGCAGCATGTCCCTCTCCATGAGAAGTGCTGCCTTGCTTATTCACCAATCAATCCAAATGTTTATTCCTCCTTTCATTCTAATTCACACACAGCCATCACAATTTAAGCTTTACTTTCTCTCATCCAGTCTATCACCAAAATTTCCAATCCATTATCCATACATTTAATATCCATCCTTTCACCCCTTCATCCCTTTATATATGGGCAAGGGAAAGATTACCAACAAAGCAGAAGTTAAGTTGAACTAGAGAGTAATGGACACCCAAAAAAGTCAAAATCAAAAACATGAAATAAGGAACCAAAAAATGCAGGGTTAACAGGAATGAAACAAACATTGGAAGGGGAGTTGAAAAAAAGAGACAGTGTCAAAAATAAGCAAGGCAAAATTTAAAAGTAGCATAGTGGGAAAAAAGAGCTAATCCATTGTGCTTGGCAGGTAAGGGTGTCAGAGCAACTTCATTTTGCGCAAGCAACACCAGGCTCCAGGCAGTAACTCCCATCCTGGAACCCAGCACCAACATTCCAATACCCCAAGATTCTACCCTAAGCTCACATAAATCATAAATCCCAACATTATGGAAATTATAATAATAAATAATAGGACTTACTGGAGTAAGCAGAGCCCTCTGCAGTGGCGCTGGTGGCCGGCGCTTCCTCCTGACCCACTACTTGCAGACCCGCCTCAACAATGCCACTCTTCTTGGTCTTGTTGGAATGAAGAATATGAAAAAAAATAGATTAGTGATTCATTGAATTTTTATGCCAGGCAAATGCAGTCACGTTGTAATTATCTAGAACAGTACTTGTTTTGAATCTATTGACTATCATTGAGCTGGCCATACTAATCCTAAAATCCCTACCAAAAACTACATGTGGAACTAATGTATTGCATTCTCATTTCTTATCCCCCTTGATGGACCAACTCAGTCTCTCTTTTTTTGCAATGCATAGATGCATACCACACATTACTGTGAAACAGTTTGGAACTGTACAAGCTACATAAAGAAAGTCATGGAGAACGTTCACTTACTGATATCACTGATTCAGTATGATGACAGGAGGACAGAAGAGTCTGCAATGGCTTCTTAATGAATCAGCCAAAGTGGGCGCTGATGATGAGTACGATTAGGTAGTGCTGAGCACCCGCCTAGATGAAACCGGATCACATAACAATACTATTCTTAACTTAAACTAAACGCAACAGACCTCTAAGTGTGAGCAACATACTATTTGAGAAACATTTCTAGCATTGCAGAAGATAAACACAACAAATAATTAATAACACTCACCGAGCCCCTGGATCTCAACACCGAGCAGGTCCTGCTCCCGGTCAAGAATATCCACACAGCGATGCGTCAGCTGCTGGAAGGTGCGCTGTACTTGGCTGGTGCACCGAATGCACCGGCACACCCTCCCCCAGTACTACCAACACTCTTGCAGCTGCTGCTGGCTGTTCTGGGGAGACTGGCAGAGCCGCTCCCTTGGCCGCCCTGATCTGCCATGGTACTGGGTGGGTTAAAGATTCACTCAGAAAAAGAAGGAAGGAAAGAATAAATAAGTAAGTAAGTAAAGGGAAAAATAAACAAAAATGTAAAAAAGTCACAAAAAAGAAAGTTTAAAAAAAAATGTAAAATACACAGACACAAAAACACACTAATACTATAAACAAAAATGAGGGGTAGATTAATTAGGTGGGCGGAGAATTACAAAGATTAAAGATGGATTAATGAACAGGCACAGCACCATAAACAGAGCAAGAAAACAAGATGGCCATGCCCATGTGAACCACCTGGTGTTGTTCGTGCTCGATTTGAAACATGAGGACTTAATCCACGTTGCGCTTGACAGAAAACGCAATGCAAACGGGCACGCCTGGAACTCTGCCTGGCCACAGAACTCTGTGTAGTGCGGTGAAGTTTTTTAACCACTCAGTGGAGTTCTGCGTACCACGACTCAGCGAACTCCACAATGGCCTATTCAGAACCTCACAGCAGTGCAGTTCCAGGAGGGAAGTTAGCGGTCTAGTGTTTCTCAGCTGCTTTCAGCTTTGTTGCCAGATTTTTTGCCAACTTTCAAGCCCAAAAGCAACCAGATACTAGGGCAAATTAGTCCAATGTTACCAATCAATTAATTTATCTGTAGTCTGACCACAACATTAAAAAATATAGCTCTATTTCAAGGATTATATGTTCAACACCCACAATATTCAGACTACCCATATTTTATATACTAATATCAAAGTTGGCCTGTCAGGGAAATTGTCACTCACTTGGTATTTTATGACGTGGAGCAAGCTGCCAATAATATTTATGGGTCTGATGTTGGGGAGTAGCAGAAGCCTCTTATGGGCTTGAGGCTCCAAATGGACCTCGAGCTGAGCCAGCTTCACGCCTGAGTTTTCAGTTGCTTCCCCACCTCCAATGTCTGGATGTTATAACTGAAAGCTAAGAGAGGCTCCAAAATACTGACCAGGTGGCAAAGAGAAACCGAAACAACAACAAATTCACCCATGTACAAGCGCTTCCACTTCTGAGATAGCTGCCACGATATCCATCATTAAAGGCAGCGGTGGAAGTGCATTAAAAAAAAGGGTCTGATATGTGGCTAAATACACAAATATTTTGTACGTTTTTTAGTCTTTCACTGTCAGGTAGCTACATCTAAAATAAATAACAAAAGTTTCTACTCGGTGAGAAATCCAATATAGTATATTATGAAACCTCTATTAGTTAATGCCCTGCAGAAGTCTTTGTGTAACCAGAGAGCCACACAATTTAATCTTGATTGGTGCAGTGGAGAATAGTGACGTGTGCCTTTTTAGTGCATTGAAGTCACAGCCTGTGACAGAGAGCACTGTGAATATGCAAGTCATTATTTTAAACTTGCATTACACACAGTATAAGATAGACTCCTACAAAATGTACAAAAAGGTTTAAGATAAAATGGTGCTTCCAAATTAATAAAAACCCAGATTGTACGTAATGCATTTTTTTAAACGTAACTGTCCCTTCAACACCTCATCAGGGTAGTAAGTGCTTCATTAATACAATAAAAAATAGCCACTTCACAGCTCAGTTGTTAACTCTTTGACCTATCAATCAAATAGAATAAATCTTTGTTGTCACAAAGCTTTGAGTGATTTGATCAATTAAAACCAGTACCAGCTCCAAAGAACCCTTTACATTTGCAGATTAACTATTTGCACACATTTCCATTTCTTTTAGTCAAGCAGGCTTGTTTAACTGTCTGGTCGACTTTGGTTTCACAGCGCAAGAGACTCACTGAATGACACTTCAGCTGAGACATTTAGACTATCGGAATTAACCGTCCCCTGACAGTTCTCATTTTACCAAAAGTGAGAAAAAAGCTATTTATAAATCCAAAAAGTATGGGCACAATTCGCCCTCTGCTCCTGCCCTCTTCGACCTCTGTTTAAATGTAGTACAGATGTCACATAGTGCTAGATTGTGACAAGCAAATCCCTTAACTGCACTCTAGCCTAACAAAACTCTTTTTTTTTTTTAAATGGGCAATAACTTGAAGAGACAAATGCTCAGGTCTCCAAAAGCATTTTTTTTAAATATATAGTGGGAACTATACCCAAAGGTACTGGAACGGCTCGTATGTGCAGCAGGTACATTGCACCTTGTTTCCAACCCCATTTTCAACTTTACACTCTTAACTTATGTATTCAGAAAAGATGGCATCTCAATTGGAGAGGGCTTCTATAAGGAATTCGTTTTTTGGCGTCATAATGGTATTCTATGCACCTCTGTCTGGAATGTGCAGAAATAACACAAGTCTTTGTGTCCCGAGAGAGTGGGGAAACCATGTCAGTGAACACAGGTGTATGTGCATGAAGTTCTCAGCATGTGTGTTTTCGTAACTTTTTGGTGCAAAACTTAAGAACAGCGATGAGATTTTTTCAAACAATGGTCCACAATCTTATTGCAAGACTCACCTTTATAATCAATTGGCTTTGTTCTGATAGGTTCAAATATGTGCATTCACTACCAAGTAGCTAGAGAAGACACATGCAGCATAAAGATAATAAATACATAGTGACAAAATGAAGGGAGGTAATATTTCTTTCAATCAACAATTTCTTTTACAGGGTAATTTTTATTTGGTCTCTTGCTGTGGTATTGAGAGAAAATGCAATGCAATTCAATGATTATACACGTCATTGCTATAGTCCTAAATGGGCAGTAGTGGTGCAGAAAGTGAAACACAACCACACAACACAAGTACCTTTAACTTACGTTTGGACTGACTGGGGGAGGGGCTGGCGCAGAGCTCACTAGAGAGTCAGATACCCGGAGGCAAACAGATGTTGTTGAATGGAAAAGGGCTGGGCCACCAATGAACAGCTGCCTGCTGGACAGGCAGTAAGTCCAATACCAAACATGTGGTATCAGGTGACAGGGTGGCGCCCTTTCTCAATAAGGGTAGTGGTCGCAGTGCAGGTAAAAAAAGGAGGAAGGAAGTAGGGGCTTAGCTCTAAAAAATAACGGACAAAAAGGACTGGGGTTATGGCAGGAAGAGTGTTGACATGCCCACACAGTGATGCATGGAGCAGACCACGGTTGTTTCGAAGGACCTAAGGGCAGGTCAGCAGGGTTATTGGGTCAGAGGACCGAATAGGAAAAAATATCCTGTGCATGAAAATATTCATGGCCCTACTGTGGTTACTGTGGGCAGGTACACACCTAAATCAAGAAGAGGGGCATGGTGAGGCAACCATGGGCTGTAGAACGGCTGCGCCGCACTATTCTCTAAATCCACCGCACACTGGGTGGGTTGTAGCCAAAACTTTGGTTACCCGCCCAACTTGCTTTTAAACCGCACAATAGGGCAAATATTGCCCAGATTTGTGAGAACTAGCCCAATATGGCAGCCCTGCTTTTCAGAAAGGATGGTCACCAGTGGGTACCACTGGGCTACAGGGGCATCTTCCCGGCGGGCGCTGTTTTTGTAAAGTAGTCTCTTCAAGCTTGTTGACCTGCATTTGTGAAGAGTCAAGAGGGCATGCATAGAGAAATGTAGGTGTCCTTATCTCGAGAGGATGGTGAAAAAAGGGCTCCCACTGCAAGTGCAGAAAAGTATTATGGACTTTACTACTGTTGGTGTTTCTTGGGAAGCACTCCACCTGAGACATGAGAATCTTGTTAAATTAGACTCTGCTGTCATTGTGGGGGTCTTAGCTTCTCTAGGGCGCCAGATATGCTGTCAGTCCCTTCTGACTTTGGATCAATGTATGGGGGAAGGGATGATAGGTGGCAGACTTAGATGATGTTCCTGGGCACATATGGTACTCAGGAGGTCCTAGAAGCTTTTCTTTTTCCCTGTCGAAAGAAGGTAGATTATCAGAAGTGGAGGATGAGGAGGCATGGGGTGGGGAGGGGCCAGATCCTTCATAGAACATTGCACCAATGGGAGTCTTGAGTAATGGAGAGGTAGGCCACAATGGGGGCCTCACCTCACTCTCAATCAATCAATCAGGGGTTGGTAAAGCACACTACTCACCCGTGAGGGTCTCAAGGCGCTGCCAAACAGGCAAACAGGTGGAGAAGTTGGTAACAAAGGTGTTCGATGAATGGGTTTTGGACCCTTGCTGGTCCGGAGAGAAGGAGAGATCATGGGATCCAGAGAGAGATAATCTTAAGGCTACTGGCAATCACTGCTGTAAACCATCAGAAACAATGCTCAAACTTCCAAAAGCAGATACAAACAGTTTGCATTCCAGGTCCCTGACTCAGACTGAAACTCTGACTTGCAAATTAACCAGGGTCAGACAGAGCCAACGTTATCCCCCATTTATGATCTTATTCAGCTCCATAGAGAAGAAAACAGGAAAGCCAACTTATCCTTCAAAATAGCCCATCTTAAGACCCAGGCGGCATCGCATAAATTGCCTAAAAAAATGGACTCCATGCAATCTAGGATGTCAGAGATGGACGTCGTCACCTCCTCTAAAGCCCAGGACGCTTGACTGTGGCCGCCATTCCTGGAGGAGAACTCGGTATTCCTCCTGGTCCTCGGGACCCGCCGAGTATACTTTCTCCGGTCGGAGTTTCTTCTATGTTGATATGGCAGCGCGACCCTGTGCGTATTAGATTTTTTCATTCCTGTATGCTGATCAAGGCTGCTACCTTTTGAGAAGGGCATGCTGATTATCAACCTTCTATATCTCTGGATCCTTGTACTGTACCGGGAGATATTTTGCTCCAGATTGTTGTGCTGTTTGGCCGCTGTGATTCCAAGTGGGCCTTTTTTCTTCCAGTGCCATTTATCAGCGCTCGATCTATTAGGCGAGTCTACTGCTTGGATCAACAGCATTTATTGAGCTCTTACCTATTGGACGCTCATGTGTTTGGAGCTGCCGTTTTTTGAATCATGTAGACTTTGGATCCAGGCTATATCCAGTATACATCTGTAGAATTATCCTTTGTTTCCTGGTTTTCCCCACTTCAGTGCTCTCTCCTGACATTTTAGGGCCCTGAGGAAGGTGATGGCTACTTGTTAGCCTAGCACCGAAACGCGCGTCGGAACCGTGCAAGACAGAAACTAGTGGGCTACACACCATTGGGAGTACTTGCTATATGTATTATAGCCCACAATATCTTTTCTGGGTTCTCTCTTCCTTTTATGGTTTGTTGTATATATAAATTGTTTCATTTGATGGATGCGAGAATGTCGAGTGTTTGATTGGTGAGGCTGATGGAAGTATATATGTCTGTATTTGCTCATTTTATTGTATAGAGCTCTTTTTGTGGGGATATTATACATTGTTTATTCTACCACTCGATTAGTTTTGGTAAAATTGCTCATCTTCTTTAGTGTCTATGTATATCTATTGTATATATGTCTCTGTGTTATTTTGTCCTTTGACTAGCTCCGACACATATTTTTTGAAAATCAAATAATATTTATGTACTATATCTTTAAATAAATATTGTACTTGTATTACATTTCTGTTTATATGTACTTTGTTATGTATTTTATTTTCCCCTGATTTAAATCTAGGTTGTGTTTGTTATCTTTTGGAGACGTGGCTAGGCTACTTTATTATCAGGTGGCAGGTGACATCCTCCTCCCTTGTTCTTGAGGGTGGGATTTTTCTTACTTGTGCTCCCGAGAGTCCCTGCCCACATTTGTTTTTCTCGGGGTCCCTCTGACCTTGGCCTTAGAGATGGAAATCCAACATAGTTGCATTGCGGAGGCTGTATAAAGTAATCAAGCCCAAATGGAATGCCAAGAGGCACAGCTAGAGAACGCCTCCATAAAAATGGAAGTTCATTAAATCCCTTTGTAGGAACAATCTAAGGGTTCTTGGGATCCCGGAGGTATATGAGGGTGATGCCGTAAGAGCCTACAGTGTCCGTATTTTCATTGAACCCTTTTCCCAGTTTAATGCCTGGAATACGGATACCATTATACAGAGGGTGCACCGCTTCCCTTTTTGTAAATCTAACAAGGATTGGCCAACAAAATATCTATGCCATATCTTGATTTATGTTGATTTATGTTGGCAACTTTATCCTGCAAAAGCTGATTTATCAGGTGGCTTGTCCTAAGTCCCCAGTTAGATCCTGTGGGGTTAAGATTTTTGTTTGATCAGATTTTTGTTACAAAACAGTAGAGTGGATATGGCGGTTATGAGAGAATCACAAGCACGCCAAAAAAAATGGAGGCTACTGCCTTCCTGTTTGAACCTGCAACATTGAAACTAAGGTATAATAAGTTTTTTTTTTTTTGCAGTGATGTATCTCAAGTTCAGGACCTACTTAATCAATGATCACAGGGCATTAACCTTCAGGGTGGGGGTCCAGCTTCTTAAACTTCAATTTTGGGAGGATTGCTTTCTCATGACTTGTTCGAATTTTGACTTTTTGATAAATAAGTTTGGGTAATAAATGGGAGGGCTTTTGATTGGAAGCTGTAAGACCTTGTTTTTGGGAGCAGGCTTAGAATCATGTATTTTGTAATGATTTCGGTATTCCTACAAGAGTTTAATGGCACTTTTTCCTTGGCTTGAATCTTTTTCTTTGGGGTGGACCTTAATTATCGAATCCCTCATCCATTTTTGTTTTACGTTAAAGGCTTAATTTTCTTTTCTTCCACTGAATTTATCTTTTTGCTTGTTGTCATTTACACCCCATTTTTGTTATGATGGCTTGTTGTGTTTACCAGGCCATGCACATGTTTGTAACAACATATTGGAGGTGCACGAATAGGTTTGCCTTTGGGTGCTTAGTTTGTTTAGGTGTTTTGTTTGTACCGTCTGAGTCAAGACATTAGTTGGGTTGGTGGGATGGACTGGAGTTCTGTCATCTGTGATGAGTTTGGGTCATGGAGGTTGCGAGGGGTTGTGGTAAAGAGTTTATGTTATCAAGCGATGTGATTTTCTGGACACGGGTAGGAGTGAGGGGGAGGGATCTGGCTCTTCAGCCAAAAATAGGGGGTGTGAGGTAAACACAAGTGCTGATGTTTTCTGGGAGAAAGCAAAGAGCATCGGAACACAAGTCTGCTATGAAGTTAGGTGATACCTGTAGAGGTGGCAACCAAGACTTACATATTATCAGATGAAATGCTGATTGGTGTGTGCACCTCTAAGAAGACTGCACTAGTTGAGGAGCTCATACTTCTCAAACCACATACTCAATATCTACATGAGACCCATCAGTTGGTGAAAGAGTCTCATACTTTGTAAGCTTGGGATTGGGGATCTGGCTTTTGCTGGGGTTGAAGCTCCACAGAGGGGGTTGCTCTTCACACGTTGGGAATGGCATCTACTGAATGTTAAAGTGGATAACACTGGCCAGTGGTTAATTGCCCTTATAGGGATAGACATACTTCAACTTACCACCTATATGCATTGTCTATGGCCCCAATTGTGATAATTCCTCAATTTTAGATTTTTTTTTTTTAACTGGGGAGCTTCAACAGTGGCAGTGGCAGGATATTAGTATAATCTGCTGGAACTTTAATGTAATTTTGCATCCATGGATTGATGCCCTTCTGATCCTAGATGTGTGAAATCGTATATATAAAACACGGTGAGGCTATTAAACTGATCATGAATACATATAGCCTTGTTGATGTTTGGCGATATTGTTGCCTATTAGATTATGTGTTTAATTACTATTCTGCTACTCATACATCCATCTCTTGGATTGACATATTCTTGGTCGATAAAACCTTGGCTCTTAAGTGTATATTCAGCTGAACCTGCAATTGGTCTCTGATCATAATACACTGTCTCTTTATATCAAGGGGAAGTTTTTTTGTTCCGGGTGGAGTTGGACTCGGTTAACTTTAGATAGTAATCTATTCCTGGATAAACGCTATATTGAGTCAATAGAAGTTAAGTTTATGGATTTCATTAAGATTAATGCACGCTCAGCATCAATCCAGGTGCTGTTGGACACTTTGAAAGTCTCTTTCTGGGGGCAGACGTTCACTATTGGTAAGGGGAAGGAAGGGAAAGACAAGGAGGTGCATATGCACCACGACCTGTTGCAATTAGAAATTGAGTATGCTAAACGTATCATCCAATTGAAATTGAAATAGCTGTGTCTCAGATGATTATTTGTAAAGGTTCGCGTCCAGACAATATTTCTGTCAAATTTTATAAAGCTTTCTCTAAGAACGCATAACCAATTATAGCTAGGGTATTCAATTATTTTGCAGATTCAGATAATGTGTCTGCATCTTGGGGTGAAACCCTTATCACTATATTTTTAAAGTAAGAGAAGGATCTAGTTATGTCCAACTCTTATCAGCCAATTTCACTCATTAACTCAGACTCTAAGAATATACAAGCATGCTTGCTAATCGTCTTTCTGCTGTTATCTCTTTGCTAGTTGATCCAATGCAGCATGGGTTTTTTGCTGCCAATGACACCACTTCTCATAAAAACACAGTTGTAATCGCTTTGGATGTCACCTTTGTTCAGAACAGTCCTGTATGGGTGATCTTACCCAACGCCGAGAAAGAGTTTGATAGAGTCTCTTAGCAAGCTCAAGTTCAAAAATCAGATTTGATGCAACCCGATGGTAAATGTACGTGTAAGATTGGTACAAAATGTAATATTCTACATATTTTATTGGATTGGCAATTTTTATTAAACCAGCATAAACTGTTTTAACATCCAATCTTTTTCAAATTTGATGTAAGTTCGGGTACCCAAGCATGGGAGCTTCTTACTGATAGGGAAAATTTAGATACTGCAATAGCCTTTGGAAAGTATATGCAGGCTGTAAATAGGTCCCCTATAGAAAAGGAAATTGCCTGACTATAAGCCTAAGTGAAGTTATGAGTATTGTGATTTAATATTAAAATTTACTGTTTTAAAATTTTGCTTATATATATAATTAAATAGGAGTTTAATCCACGGGAATTTTGATTTTAAAATGGCATAAGAAGACTAATTTTCTATTGTTTTAGAATTTTTTAATGTATGTGTTTATGTGGTTTAAAGACCTAAGGTCTAAATAAACTTTATTTTTGAACTTGAACTTGAGTCTCTTAGCGATTTTTGTGGACTGTGTTGCAGGACATGGGCTTTGGCTTTGTTGTAAGCCCTGAAACTAACGAAACAGCTCAAGCCTCTTCATTCTCATAACATTGAGTGAAAAGTTCTGGCTTATGCAGATGACATTGTCATATTGATATCCTCTCCTTCTAGCAAACTGATTGCAAATGAAGAATCAAAATTGTGTTATGGGGCAGTATCAGATTATAAGCTTAACATGTATAAAATCTAACTGGTTGCCAATTACCCCGGCTTGAAAGATGATTTCAGCTGAGTTAAGACAGAAGTGTATCTGGGAGTACATATAGCCTTGAATATGAGGGATAATATAGCTCTTACTATAACTTCGTGAATACTAAATCTTTAAAAACATTTGAGAAGTGAGATAGACTCCATCTTAGGGTATTGGGACGATGCAATATTATAAAAATCGTCATTTTTCCCCTTTGTTTATATTTGTTTAGGTCCATTCCTTTATACCTTGCCAAAGTTTTTTTCAAAAGAGTAAATGCTAATTGGCAGAAATGTATTTGGGGATACAAGAAACACCATTGTGTTATGCATAATTTACATTTATTGCACCTGCTGGGTGGAGTTTCTCTACCTGCGCTGAGGCTATTCTTCTGGGCTGCATTTACGGCTAGAATATTTACTGTTATGGGTGGTGTGGAAAGGCCCAGCAGAGCAATTTTTTAAGAATACCAGGGGTCAGGGATGATTACTAAATTATTTGGGGGCCTTAGTTACATGGCCTATTTCAAACGTACCAAGTTTAAGACCCTTTGTGGTTACCATCTAGTTTGGCCCATGTCAGGCAATCATGTAGGATAGCTTGTCTTTAAAATGTATACTCTAATTGGCTACAACCCTACTCTTCCTGAATCTTTGCATCCAAGCTTTTTTATCTTGCTCGAAGTTCTGTCATTTTACCACTTTAGTTCAAATGATAAGAGTAGGGAATTTGCCAAATTTTGAGGATTGGCAGAAAAAAATGCTGTACCTAAGCCCCGGTTTCTTTAGATATTTGCAATTGCAAAGAGTTTTATTGGTCATTCCTTTGGGAGAACTGGATCTTTCACCTAATGAGTTTTGTGATTTATATAAGGATACCTAAACAGGTCGTATGGAGTTTTGAACAACAGAATGGAGCAGAGATTTGATTTTGTGGTGCATAAAAGGAGTCGTCAATTAGGTCAGGGGATTTTATACTGTGCTATTCAGAAAAGCAATATGCTGGTGCATATGGTTCACAACTTTTCATGTATAAGTGTACTTCAGTTTAAAATTCTTAAGGACCTTTATCATGCTACACAGCATTTGTGTAAGTGGGATCTCAGAAATGACTAGCCTTGCTTCTGGTGTGCTACTGAGGGTACTGCCTCTACTCATATCTTTATGACATGTCCTTCTATTAAGAGGTACTGGGATTTTGTTTTGAAAAGATTAATGTTGGGTGAGCTCCTAAACTGATTATGATGGAGCACTCCCCTAGTGTCACACCAAAATGTGTTGTCATTTTGTTATGGTGATTGCTTTCACGCAACTTGGTTTAGTGCGGCATTAGCTACGGAAGGATCCACCCAGTTCTATGCATGGGTGGTTTGAGTTTGTCACCCTATGTGGACTAGAGATGTTGTTTCTCTAAGCAGGTAAATGCAGGATTAAGTTCTTGTATATCTAGGACCCTATTAAAGCCTGGTTGTATAGGCTTTGGTCAGGCTATGACACAGGTGCTAATGACTATAAGTTCTGTTCATTTTCATAAAAGGAGGCAATATTGCTGGTCAGCTTTATTATTGTAATTAGGTTACTCTTGGTTGCCACTGTAGGTTATTATGGATTATTATTTTGCGATTTTTGGAATCGATTTGATTATATATCGTTTTACGCACAATGCACTTTGTAAATATTAATCCCATGGGTTATTTTTGTATCTGTATTTATTAAAAAAGGGAATTAAAGAGAAATTATATATGCAAAATGTTTGCAGGTTACAGTAGCATTCAAAATCCTGGTCTCCTTTCAAGCACACAACTGCACCCGGAAGGGAATGGTGCTGGGACTCGTTAACGGCTGTAACATTACTTATGACCACTCTGTGCCCATCTGTGCTGCTGCCAGATAATAACACATACATTTTATGCTAAAACACTTAACAGTATTACATTGACATGTGCGTGCCAATGAAAGTTCAACCTCCATCCTTTTGTAAGCGTATTACTGTAAGCATGTTAGTGATGTTCTCTAGGAGTCTGTCTAGATTAGAACTACAACTTCTTGAATATTCTTCATGAACTCAGCCACTACTCGACATTAGAAGACTGATCTTGCTGCACCACAAGGGGGTTGAGTATCTAAAGGACATTAGGCACCTGAGCCGTTGGGTTCTGTATACTGTAGAGACAGATTCAGAGGCCCTTGCTTAGGTCAGAGACACGCCACACAAAATAAGAACAAGCATTGACAAACCCAATAGGTTTAGCCTTCTTAAGCCATATAGCAGTAGTTAATAATGATTTTTTCCTATTTTTTTATCACAAGCCTATTCCACAAAATTAAAGAGAAAAACCATATCATCGTCTATATCTGGCTGATATTTTCTAGCAATACATATCTTAAGTAATCACACAAAAACCAAACACTTAAATGGCCGGAAGCTACAATGCTATTTGAGCACTCTATAACGCAAACTTAAACAAGTATTGCAATGCAATAGTTCTCGCACTCCTGCATTTGTTGGAGCTGGAGTCACTGGAAATTTAAATGCCAATTCTTTTTTTATCAAGACATGTTGCAGTGTGCAGTACCATATGTGGCCCAAAATATGGGTTGGTCAAAAAACATTGGCATTTTTAATGCCCCTAAAAAGAAAGGCGCGGCTTGCCAAAGTCCATTTTTTCAATATTGTAGGCATCGCAGCATGCCACCTGTGACGCACTGAAAAGTGAAAGTTGGGCGAGCAGCAATCATGCATGCCACCATTACTAATAATAAAAAAATATAAAAGCGGGTGCCCTGCTGAAACTTAAAGCATGACCCCCGGAGGCAGGACGGGGATTTAAGAAAAAAGTGCTCACAGACCGTAAATGAAACATAGCGAGTAACAACACAAGTAAAAGGGCCAGTCCTCATAGGAGCTAACAAAAGAAGAAAAGGCGGTACTAAGGAGTGACAACTAACCCCATTCACTTTTCCTTGTTTTCTCCAAGTGGAAAGGTGGTAAAAATTGGGAAAGTGAATACAATCATCTATTTGCTTCTCTTTTAGTAATCTTCTTCAATAGTGGTATTATGTCTTTTAATAAAAGTAACCTGTCTGCTACCTTTTCATTGATTTAAGACCCCCACCACCCTCTGTCAACCAATCCCTCCCCAATCCCTTTCTGTACAGCATTACATAACTTCAAAATTGAGTGCACACATCTTTGATTTCTAGGAGACCATGGAAAAGAAGGCCAATTAATCTCAGAAATACACACAAGACATTATTGAGATGGGTAATAGTTCCACTTTTACCCTCTGTGGGCTTTAGCTCCCACAGTTATACTTTCCCTCAAGAGTCTATATTTCTGTGACTCAGTACTCCCATTAGAATGGTAGTTTTGCTAGACAATAGGCTGCTATCACAATATACCTAAATAGCCTCTAATTGTGCTGTGACAATGTTCTTGATGGGCACTAGGGGTATATTTATGAGAATTGTGGTGCAGGGCAGCGCAGCAAGGTAACGTGCATCACAGGGAAAGGGCAGGAATATACCGTATTTGTCCAATACTGTGCGTCTGTGTCCTTTCCTCCTGTGCTGGCACTGTTTCGACAGTCTAGCGCCAATGCAGGCATCCATGTACCATGGTGCAAGAGTGCCTGTGTTGTAAGCAGGATTGTTTTTGTGTAGGAAGGTGCACCTCCTGCATAAAAACAATGCATAGAGGTGTTTACCTCTTTCTATGCATGCAGCAGAGCTTGCACTGAATTCCTTGGCTTATTTGTATTCTGAAAATCCATGCTACATTTCTGATGAGCAAGATCTAGTAAAATTAACTTCATGGTATCACTAGCTCGGCTGGGTGGAAACCAATAAAAGCCCTGGCAAATATGTCAGGAGGCCATGACTAGGAAGAGGCCACGGGGACATTGGAGGTTCGTGGCTGCTGGCTCTGCTCTGAAAGCAGCAGCTTAGCCCCAACCTGATCACAGATATAGGGGAAATCGGTGGGTAGTTAGAAAGTGAAATAAAAAAGAACTTGTAACTTGTGTGAGTTCGTGACCATTCTGTAAATCTATTCAGAAGGGTGTGATGCATATAGGCAGGCACTCAGGGGCAATGATCTGGGTCCAGGTGGCGAACATCTTGTGACGTATCTCTACGGGCTCACACATGCACTGTCTTTTGACATTTTGACCTGTGAAGACAGAAGAAATGTAGGAACCTACTGAAAGGCTTGATGTTGAAAACCAAAGAGTGTAGCCCTTCAATGGACTCCAGTAGGAGGAGGAAAGCTTGCAACATATTTGGTGCCAAAAAGTCCTAGGGAGCTTAGATCAGTTGAGTGATAATATGTGTTTAAACCCTCTTGCTCACACAAACATATCCCTTAAGGGTTTCGACTCCGCCATCACAAGTAAAGGTATTGGCTATAGGAATTGACAGGGAAGTCCAGAGAACATATTGGTACTCAATTTGGTTATGTTCGATTCTCAATCTTAAGCAAATATCTGTATGAATGACTCTGAGGTCAACTGCATCTATATTAACAACAATCACTTCTACCCAAATAATATCATACTATCATACTTTGGAAATATTATATTGACAACATATTATATGGCAAGGTGAGAAGACCACCATTCTCATCTTTTTGAACTGCCTCGATGATTTGAATCTAAATTTGAAGTTCACTAGCAAATAGAGCAGAAAAAGCCTCCCATTTCTTTTTTCTTTTTTAAAATTTTTTTTATTAGCATTTTGGTACAATGCAACAAACATTGCAAAGAAAAAGGAAAAAACCAACTAGCCAGTACAGACTCATTACATAAATTATCATATTACACGTGGCATGTCAATAACAAATGTGATGTTCGCGTGCTCAGTTCACAGTGCTATGTGGGAAAAAAGTGAGATTAGTCAGAGTACAGGTGCTCATATCCATTAACCAAAGACCAGATGATTTCACAGCATGGGAGTCTTTACCCACCCATTCCATGTTACGCATACCTTGTGGATTCCGATGTATGGAAGTGGCCACAACTTAATTCCTCCAGTCCGTCCCGCTCGCGCCAGCATCCACACTCACGGACAGCAACTCCGTCCAAGCTGCCCATTCCGCATCACATCGGTGCAGTATCACCTTCAACACTACGCTCACGGGCCCACGTTACACACGGGCCCCATATGTCTCTAGGTCAGGGTGTGGAGGATATAAGCTCCCAGAAAGTGGACAGCTGTGAATGGCCATATGTGACATCCCTAATCCATTCATTTAGAGAAGGGATCCCCCTCCGTCCCCAGTGTATGGCAATTTGGCATTTAGCAAACAATAGGAGCATGGCATGCAACTTTCGGACCTTGACCGGGGTGTCCTTCACATATCCCAGCAGACCCAGCAGGGGGTAGGGATCAGCAGGAGTGGCAATTATCTGATGGATAGCAGTGAAGACTCTGGACCAATATGATGTCAGTCGGGGACAGCTCCATGCTATGTGCAGAAAGTTTGCTGTGTGTGTGCCACATTTCCAGCAGCTGTCATCTTCTTTCAATCCCATACGGTGCAACCCAACAGGTTTCCTAAGCCTCCCATTTCTTGATGCCTTAATCTAGCCCTCTAAAGGCAGCCTGGCAACTGAAGTTTATAGAAAACCCACAGATCCATTTTACTGTATTATGACACTTTTCATCCAAAATCCCTAAAGTACAAAATAACAGTTGGCCAATGTTGATGTCTAGTTAGGAACTGTGTGATCTCACAAGTTTCCCAAGACATGCAGATACACAGACCAAGAATCTTCAGCATTGGGCTTCTCCTTCTAAACAAAATAAAAAAGGCTAGGAAGTGCGTTATGAATAACAACTGCTAAGCCTGTTGTTGGGGTCTGTTCTAGAATCAGATATGGAAGGTTGTGTTGTGCATGCCAAGCAGTTGTAGTTATGCTCTCAACTTTATGTTGTATTAAATATAGTGTGTCAAGCTCACAAGAACCTGTACCTGTGTGGTTCTTGGAGCAACATACTTTCACTGGTAACCGGCAGTCAGACCTTCAAATGTGCTGTTTACTGTGCAGTTTTCAGCAGGGGTTCCTTTGGCCTGACAGGCAGGGCTTTTTTTTCAGTTTGGTACTGTGGAGGGTGTCCCTGGCTGCTGAATTTTATGTGCATATTGCTTGAGGGGAGAGTTACTTTCACAGTCTTCTAATTGCATTTTACTTTTTCAGCTCTGTTGGATAAATCGGTCACCTTTTTGAAATGCATTGCGTTCATGTTTTCTTTTTGGAATCAGTGAAATACTTGAAGGCTCCTGTGTGCGTTTAGAGCATCAGCAAGTTTATGATGAGTACCACCATCTTGGATTGACGTTTTCCTCAACATGCACCATTGACTAGTTCATCAGCTCGCAACAACTAATGTTACAGTTTGTGGTGTTCCTTTTCTCATTTAGCATACTACCAGGATAAAAAAAGGTATGCAGTTCCTGTCAGGAAGGGAAGGTAGAAGACTGCCAAGAAGTCAGATCGGGGGATTTGCTTCCTAAGGAGCAAGGTCCCTCACACCCCCAGAGGGGGTCATGTATTCATCATGGGGCAGCTCCTCATTGCTCTAGCACTCCAATGCCCAATGGGCCCCCAGGGCCCCCCAGGGGGGCTCTTTGTCGGAGTTCTTTTATTTTTTCTGATGTGAAGGGTGAGATGTAGTGTGTGTGAAAAGTGAGTAGACTGGTCAAAAAGTGGGTTAAAAATAACTAAGAGAATCCAAAACACCATTTAATAAATGGGTTTTCTTGTTGTGATTAAAAATATGTCAGATGGCTAGAAGTGGATGTAACGGTCCAATGAATCTCAAGGTGATGTTTTAAAAGAAGTTCAACATGTTTGATGCTTTATTACTGTTGTGAAGATCATGGCAATTCATCAGGATTGCTGTCCTAATCTATTTGTGTGGGGGTTGGAGGCACGAAAAGGTGAGTAGTATCGTACCCTTAATAATTCACACTAGTATGTAATTTACCTTCAGGATAAAATGACCTAGGGAGATAGAAGAAATAGTAGTTAAAAAGAATAGTAAGCCCTGGCTCCTTGCAAACACCATCCCAAGATGGGCGCCGTCTTGCAAGTGGTGCGGCATGGAAATTAATATAAACAAGTAGTGAGGAGGGGCGTGGTAAGCACGGGCCACTAAAAGTGATACCCCAGAAAAAGGGGGGCTTGGCTGGCCCTTAGTGAGAGGGATGAATCCATCAGTTTGGTCCCAAACAGGTCATGGAGACGACCGCGGGCAGCGGGGATGACAGAAAGTTGAAATACTGCTTTGAGTCCCCACGCATATGATCACTGTATAGCTGGAAAGTCTGAGCTGCAAAAGGATGGGCAGGGGGGGGCGAGCAAACAAGAACTTTGTGCAATATTACATGGAGATTAAGCTGACAAGCAGAAAGAAATAAAGTTACACCCAACAAACGGGTCAATCATGAAAGAGTGTCCGGTAATCAATCAATCAGGGGAATTGTAAGCAAGCTGCTCACCCGTGAGGGTCTCAAGGCGCTGATGGGGGGTGGGTGTCCACACGTCTGCTTAGCTGAATAGCCAGGTCTCGAGAGTCTTCCTGAAAGTGTGCAGGGAGGGGGCCCGTCTGATGTCTGCCAGTAACTCACTCCAGATATTGGCTGCAATGTGAGAGAAGGATCTTCCGCCTGCTCTGGCTCTGTGGATGCGCAGGGTTTCGGCCAGTGCGAGGTTGGAAGATCTGAGGTTTCTTTTGGGTATATGGAAGTTGATTCTGTCATTGAGGTATTTGGGTCCATTGTTGTGTCGGCATTTGTAGGTGTGAGTGAGGATTTTGAAGGTGACTCTTTTCTCCACGGGGAGCCAGTGGAGTCTTCATAGGTGTTGGCTGATGTGTTCGTGCCGGGGGATGCAGAGGATGAGTCTGGCGGCGGTGTTCTGTATCATCTGGAGTTTGCAGAGTAGGGACTTGTTGATGCTGGCGTAGAGTTCGCTTCCATAGTCCAGTCTGCTGGAGATGAGTGCTTGGGTGACTGTCTTCATTGTCTCAGGGGGATCCATTTGAAGGTCTTGCGAAGTATGCGGAGGGTGTTGAAGCAGCTGGATGTGATGGCGTTGACCTGTAGGTTCATGGTGAGTGATGAGTTGAGTATGATTCCCAGGTTCTTGGTGTCGTCTGAGGGGGTAGGTGGGCTTCCGAGGGCGGTCGGCCACCAGGTGTTATCCCATGCTGAAGGGGTGGTTCCAAGGACGAGGACTTCTGACTTCTCAGGGTTGAGTTTCAGGCAGCTGTTGGCCATCCAGACTGCGATTTCTTGCATTCCTTTCTGGAAGTTGAGTTTGGCGGTGGTGGGGTCTTGGGTGAGGATGCGATGTTAAGGCCGTGTTGTCGTACGATGGCTGCGAGGGGGCCATGTAAATGTTGAAGAGGTTCGGGCTCAGTGATGACCCCTGTGGGACTCCGCAGGTGGTTTTTGTGGGATCGGAGAGGAAGGGTGGTAGTCTGATTCTCTGGCTTCTTCCAGTGAGGAATGATCATATACAATCCAGGGCTGTTCCTTGTATGCTGGCGTTGGGCAGTCTGGCGACTAGCGTGTGGTGAGAGACGGTGTCGAAGGCAGCTGACAGGTCAAGTAAGATGAGGGCTGTGGAGTGGCCTTGGTCCAGGAGGGTGTGGATGTTGTCTGTGGCGGTGAGTAGGGCGGTCTCGGTGCTGTGGTTGCTTTGGAATCCAGATTGGGACGGATCGAGGATGGCATTCTCTTCGATGAATTGTGTCAGTTCCCTGTTGACCATTTTCTCTGCAAGTTTGGCTGCGAAGGGGAGGAGCGAGATGGGCTGGTAGTTCTTGAGGTCTGTGGGGTCTGCTGTGGGCTTCTTGAGCAGGGGCCTGACTTCTGTGCACTTCCAGTCATCTGGGAAGGTGCCTGTTTTGAAGGTGGTGTTGATGGTGTATTGCAGTTCAGGTGCAATGGCAGCCGCTGCTCTGTGGTAGATGTGAGGAAGTCAGGGGTCGGTGGGGGCCCCCGAGTGGATGCCTTTCATGGTTGAGGCGGTGTCTTCGGTCATGATCGGTGTCCAGTTGGAGTTGGTGGGTTGGCTAGTGTTTTTGGGGAGCGGGGAGCTGGCTGTGGCGTCTGGAGGATGGTCGATGAAGTTGTCATAGAGGGTTTTGATCTCAGGTGGTAGTAGGTTCCAAGCTTGTCACAGAGGTCTTGGGACGGGGCGATGTCTGTGTCTTCGCTGCGTGGGTTGGTGAATTCTTGAATGACACTAAAGAGTTCCTTGGAGTCGGTGGAGTTGGCAAGGATTTTGTTGTGGATGATGTTCCTCTTGGTGGTTCTGATTTGGTTGTGGTAGTCCATCATGGCGTCCTTTTAGATGAAGTAGTTTTCGGTTGTCCAGTTCTTCTCCAGGCGTCTGCAGGTGCGCCTGGTTTCTTGGTGAGCGGTGGTGAACCAGGCGGCTTTCCTGGGGTGCTGTTTGTCGGGGCTGCGTAGCGGGGCGAGCTCATCTGTGCATCTGGAGATCCAAGTGTGGAGTTCTCTGGCTGCGATGTTTGCATCGGATGTCCAGGTGTGGCTGACTCGGGTGAGAGTGGAGTTAAGTTGCTCATCGGTGACCTTGCTCCAGTTCCTTCGTGGTGGGCATGGGGCTGGTTTGAGTGCCTTGGGTTTGTCAACGGTGAAGTGTACGCAGTGGTAGTCAGTCCATGGTGGCTGCATTGTGTGGCTGAAGTGGACGTGGTTTCCTGCAGCGAAGATGGGATCGAGGGTGTGACCTGCTCGATGTGTCAGTGTGGTGACGAGTTGTTTAAGTCCGATGTTGGTGAGGTTGTCACGAAGGGTGGTGGAGTTGGGGTTGCTGGGGTTGTCGAGGTGGAAGTTCAGGTCTCTGATGAGTATGTAGTTTGTTGCTGCAATGGTGTGGGGTGCGATGAAGTAGGTGATGGTGGAAGCGAAGGGTGTCCAGGGGCCGGAGGGTCTGTAGACGAGGGTTCCTCTGAGTGTGGCGTTGGGTGTGGTCTGGATCTGGAAGTGCAGGTGCTCGGTGGAGGGGAGGGTTTCCCTGGAGGTGGTGAGGTGAAGGGTGCTCTTGTGGGCGATGGCGAGGCCCCCTCCCGGGTGGTTGGGGATGTCCTTCCTCTGGATCTTGTATCCATCCAGGATGGCGATGTTGATGTCAGGACGGAGGAGGCATTGGTCCAAGCCTCTGTGAAGAAGTCAATGTTGGGCAAGAGGGAGTCGAGTAGGTTCCAGATTTCCATGGCATGCTTGTGTACGGAGCGTACATTGAAGAGGATGCATCTTAGGGTGCCGCCGTGTCTGGCGTTGGCGATGTTGGAGGCCGGGGTTGTGGTGAGGGTCAGGCAGCAGTGGAGGCAGGGGAACTGGCCGTGGGTCTTGTTCAGTGAGGCCTGTTGGCAGTCTCTGAGTCTTCCGGGGTTGAGTGCAAGGAGTATGGTGGTGTCATAGCGACGGATGGTCAGAGATCCAGGGTCCCTGGCCGCAGTTGGGTTGCAAACAGGAGGCACAGATTGACTTGCCTTAGGTGCGCCTTCGGCACGCCAGCGGTGTGACCGCGCATCGGCCGCCATTATGTAGGGGAGGGAACATGCAGCTGAGAAGTGGGAGAAGTAGGCAGACGCAGCCAAAACACAATACAGTTACAGAAGATGAAAAACAATAATATGGGCAGAAATGGCACAATAGCACAAGTGGGGAAACAAAACTACAATACAATACAAAAACTACAATAGTGCTAACCAAGAGAGGGGACAAGCACAATTTACAAAATGCCAGCATGGTGGGCACTCGGCACAGGGCGGTCTCGAACCCTACCTGGGTTGGGCCAAGGCTCTGCTGCGCAGAGCACAGCAGAGCTGCTGGGGAGAGAGCAAGCCTCAGACCAGGGTTAGAGGTCTTTCTTGCACTCCCCCGCAGCGGCCACCATTAAGTAAAGGAGGGAAAAGTGCAGCTGGGAGGTGGGTGTGGTAACGGCGGGAGAAGTAGGCAGACGTGACCAAAACACAATACAATTACAGAGAATGAAAGACAATAATATGGGCAGAAATGGCACAATAGCAGAAGTGGGGAAACAAAACTACAATACAATACAAAAACTACAATAACGCTAACCAAGAGAGGGGACAAGCGCAATTTACAAAATGCCAGCGAGGTGGGCACTCGGCACAGGGCGGTCTCAAACCCTACCTGGGTTGGGCCAAGGATCTGCAGTGCAGAGCAAAGCACAGCAGAGCTGCTGGGGAGAGAGCAGGCCTCAGACCTGGTTCAGAGGTCTTGCTCGCGCTCCCTCGGAGCAGCCGCCAATAAGTAGGGGAGGGAATGTGCAGATGGGAGGCAGGAGCCGGGGCTGTATCAGCGGGAAAAGTAGGCAGAAGCGACCAAAACACAATACAATTACAGAGGATGAAAAACAATAATATGGGGAGAAATGGCACAATAGCACAAGTGGGGAAACAAAATTACAATACAATACAAAAACTACAATAGCGCTAACCAAGAGAGGGGACAATCCCAATTTACAAAATGCCAGCAAGGTGGGCACTCGGCACAGGGCGGTCTCGAACCCTACCTGGGTTGGGCCAAGTATCTGCGGCGCAGAGCACAGTGGAGCTGCTGGGGAGAGAGCAGGCCTCAGACCAGGGTAATGAAACATAGGGAATATGTGCAGAGAGACACCCCATGGTGTGGTAGGGAATTCATATAGTAACTTTACCCCAAGGAATGCCGTCATTAAGTCCAGTATGGTGTGTGAAGAAATGGAAAGCATGAGCCTCCAAGACTGTCCAGTATAGATCATCAGGGGTATGATGTGCATTTAAGTAGTGAGTACTCATCCTGGTCGTGGTCTTTTTACATCGTATCCCACTGCAATGTTCCATTATCCTGGTCTTAACAGTCCTGTTAGTCATTCCAGTATAACACAGGGTAATGTAATCATATAGATGCAATTTGTAGTGTTGCAGTTCGCATGTGACTTTTGGGTCCAGGTGGAGTCCAAACAAATGTCTTTAGACTGTTTTGTCAGGGTGCAGACACTGCATGAACCACATGGGTAATGTCCTGCCACCAGGGGAGACCCCAAAGTTGTTGTTGGGTGTAAGTGGTGTTAGTCCTGGTTGTAGTGTGTAGAATGATGTTCCGGAAATTGTGTGTACGCTTGAAGGCAGCGCTTGGTGGAGCAAGTGTTAGGGATCCAGCATGGAATATGGACCAGAGTCTCTTGATAATTCTCTGCATCTGATTAGAGTATGGAGTGAATAATGTAATGCAATTCAAACCCTAATTTTCAGTATGTATACGTGGTTCCAACAGTGCAGCTCTTTTCTGACAGATTAATTTAGAACCAGGATACAAACACTGGTATATGTTTACACATTGGTGAAATAGTATGGCATTTTGTTTTTTGTTGCATTTGATGTACTGTGAAATGTTTTGTGGGTTTTAATTCCCTGCTAAAGGATTGACAGATTGTCCTCTAACGCGTTAGTACACTGTGTATGATTTTGATGTATGCAAATTACCTGGTAAAGTTTTCTGAATATTATAGAAGTATATGTGACCGCGTTAATTGATTTGCACGCTCAAGAAATTCAAAGCCTGTGTGAGTGTTAAATGACCATCAGCATTAGCACTTTATATTATACACAGTATGGGTTTTGTGCAAAAGGTTCCACCGTAGATCAGTGTTCGAACTAAGGAAATACACCGTTATCCCTCTTGGTTCCATAGACTTAGGTTTTATGGACTTTTCATCCGCGATTGATCGGGTAAACCGATCAAAACTGTGGCAGATTATGTTGTTTTTGGGGGGGGGGAATGGGACATAGTTTTGTTCCTAAGAGACCTTCGTAGCAACACAAAGGTTTCAGTTTGCTTTTCCAAAGACTTACAGTGGTCACACAGTTTTAATATTAATAAAGGTGTGCGATAGGTTTGTATCTTGGCCCCTTCTCTGTTCACTTTATACATTAATAGCTTAGAGCAGGCCCTGGTTGATGTGAAAACAGATTGCCTGCAAGTGGGGTCATGTAGACTACCGGTTATATTATATGCGGATGATGTGGTCCTCATGGCTAAAGCTGCTAGAGGTTTGTAGTCCCTGTTGAACTCTTTCGCCAAATTTATGAAAGAGCTGTACTTATTGATTAATGGAAAAATCCTTTGTGATGGTAGTCATCCACCGTTCCACCAAATCAACTAGGTTTAACTTAGGATCCTATGTTCTTCCCAAGACCAGAGAATATTCATACTTTGTCCTAGTGTTTGACTCGGCATTAAGTTGGCATCCTCTGATAGGAAAAGGGAGGATTTTATTTGTGCAAATGATACAATGTTTAGCTTTGCTGCAAGATTGGGCAGCAGACCTTCTTCTTCTTGGAGATTTATAACTTTGCTACAGGATTGCGTAGCAGACCTTCTTCTTCTTGCAGATTTATAGTGCAAAAGATATCTCCAAAGTGAACTATGGAAGTGAAATTTGGGGCTACCTTAATCAAGCCATGTTGCAAATAGTGGAAAACAAGTTTCTAAGGAAGGTGTTGTGCCTTCCACAAAGTACTCCCACTTTGTCGGTGCATGAGGAACTAGGCATGGGCTATATATCAGATCTCATGGCTTTTCGCCCTCTTGCACTTTGTCTGCATATTTGGTCAAAGCCTGGATTTAAACTAAGCAAGGAGACTCTGAAAGGTTGTTTTTCCCTGGAACACACACTTTACATCCCCTGGCTCAAGTATATCCTTTCAGAATCAAGATAGGGGTGACCTATTTAGCTCATCAGATGGGATTTGCAAGGCCGATTACATTTGGGTCAAAGAACACTTTTTCAGACAAAGGTTATGGATAGAGAAGGGACTGCACTAGCAAAACCCTGTGCCCAACAGGATTTTATGTTGAATACAGTGTTAACTACAGAACCGTATCTCCATTTTGTTAAGAACAGGTATGATCAATTCATGTTTACCAGGTTTTGATTGGACGTATTGCCCTTTCGCAAGCTTACACCTGGGGTAAAAACAGGGGGCATACATTTACATCCTGTAGCTGTGACAATAGGTCTCTGCAGGATACCCTGCATTTTACTATGTTCTGCAATTTATTTGCAATGCCCCGGATACATATCTTGTCCCTATTTTCAAAAGGGGACATTTTTCCCAAGGTAGGCTGACTCCTATGTATTTGCAAATGCTCTCAGAGGGTGTTATTTTTAGTGTACTTCTTTCTTGGAAGTCGCTGTAATGCTGAGGAACAGTAGTGATTAAGGCTCTGATGAGTTCTTTTGCGCCTAGTATCTGTCATGATGTACTGTATAACTGTTCTTACACATTCAAATCTGCCTCTAGGCTCACTGAAGTTTTATGAAACTTTTTATCTGTATTTATTGTTTATTTTATTGGAAGTTTTGTTTTATTGCACCTTCTTTTTCATGGTTGGTATTCTCAAAACAGAATAAAACAAATGTAATGGATTGAATAGATTCAAGAACAGTTAACAACTTAAAATGTAACTTGGACAAAGCCATGGAAATAGCTGGTATCACTAAATCTACTGCTGCATTTATGGAGCAAATGGAATTGAATACCCAAGAATATGCTAATAGTAATAGGATACGCTGAAAAAGAAATGGCAAAACATTATTACAATCCCACTAGAATGCTACAGGTGTGGCAGTAAGAATCCTTTGGGAAATGCTGGAAAATGTCTTGTCATTGATAAAACCTGTTCAAAATATAAGTAAAAGTGGCATTGTGGCAAACTGTGCAAATCAAGTGTTTCATGTGTACCATCTAAGAATATCAAACCATTGAAAAAATGTGGACACAGTTATCCAGTCTGATTCTGAAAATGAGAATGTGGTTTTGTGTGCTGGCGTTGATTTGTTGAAACATGCTTCTGCTAGTGATGACCGTGTTACATGTTTGTTCAACTTCTATCAAAAGACTAAATAGTCAGATTGGTGTTTCATGAATTTCTGTTATTATATTGACTGATTCAGGATCCTTTTATACTCTAATAGGAACCGAAGAGTGGGAAAGGTTTACTAATATTACAATAAGGATTTTGAATGTTTGACCTGTTGCTTATAAAGTTTTACTAATATTACAATAAGGAGTTTGAATGTATGACCTGTTGCTTATAGTGGAAAATCTAGAGAGGTGAGTTTGATGCCACATTGAGTTTCAAAGGTACCTCCGCCTGTGGCACAATTTATGTTGCAAAAAGTGAGTCATGTCTTTTAGGGTTGCTCAAACAGAGGAGTCTGGGAATTGTGTTAGATCCCAACTGTCCAGATAAAGTGATGCAGAGGAAAAAGTGCATGGGCCCGATTCACAGAACTAACTTAAGACAAAATCCTAAACTTACTACCATTTTGGTATTCACAGAAGGCACTTACTCTTTTTGGTATTCACAGAAGGCACTTACTCATTTCGGTATTCACAGAAGTTAGGAGTCCTAACTTTAGGACTCCTAAATGCCTTCTGTGAATACCGAAAGCCTTAAAATTAGGATTTTTCTCAGTTTAGTAGTAGTATAGTCAGGACTCCTAACTTTAGGACTCCTAAATGCCTTCTGTGAATATGGAAAGTCTTTAAATTAGGATTTTTCTCAATTTAGTAGTAGTAAAGTTAGGACTCCTAATTTTAGGACTCCTAAATGCCTTCTGTGAATACCGAAAGCCTTAAAATTAGGATTTTTCTCAGTTTAGTAGTAGTAAAGTTAGGAGTCCTAACTTTAGGACTGCTAAACTGAGAACAATCCTAATTTTAAGCCTTTCGGTATTCACAGAAGGCATTTAGGAGTCCTAAAGTTAGGACTCCTAACTTCTGTGAATACCGAAATGAGTAAGTGCCTTCTGTGAATACCAAAATGAGTAAGTGCCTTCTGTGAATACCAAAATGGTAGTAAGTTTAGGATTTTGTCTTAAGTTAGTTCTGTGAATCGGGCCCCATGTCTGTTTTGGCCATAGATGATGAGCTCAAGTCAATGCCTTTTTTTTGTAGCCCACTTTGCCACCTCAGTTCAGACCAAGCTAAATACAAATCAGTCTTGACCCTGTGCCTCATGGGAACAGTCCAGCCCGAACTGCCAAGCCAGGTCTTCCCTGAGCCTCAAACAAGCATCCTGGGACCAGTTTCTGGGTAACACCCTTCATCATGCAATGAAGAATACTAGGAAGTGTTCCTACTTTGTTATTGATCTCTCTGCAGAAACAATGCTTGATCTTGCCCTTAGTCTCAATGATGTTGCTGTTTTTGATGGATATATGGGCAGAAAACTTTTTATCGAATTTCTGTAAATGCAGTGCAGTCCTCATTCGAATGTCTATTTGAGTATACTTCTTTTGTGATTGCATAGTCAATGCATCGGCTGTGTGTTTGACAAGCACATCAAGTTTTTCAACAAATTCACCCAGCGTTTCACCAGCTTGCTATGTCACTTGATTGAAAATGTACCTTTCATAGTCGACGTTTGGCATCGGATTGAACTTGGTACACAATGCTTCTTTGATCTGACAGTACAATATTGCATCAGTCTGTGAGATCATCTGCACTTCTTTTACTCCTTCACAGGTAAGGTTCTCAAAATTGAAACTATTTTCTGATCATCTTCTTCTTCGAGGTAATGTGGCACTTCCCTTGTTCGTGCTGGCAAGTACATTTGTACTTTCATACCTGGTCATCCCTGCCTTTAGCATTTGCTATGCATGGATAATGGCTCTTTGTTATGATGTGGCACAGTCTCTCTTCTTTTGGCCTTACTAGTGGGTTTCTGGCGGGCTTTTGAAGATGCTGCCTCGTAGGGCCTTCAATTTCTTCAACAGGCATGTCTGGGCTGGAGCGGAGCTTTGACTCCACACATGCAAACTGCTTCTCAATGATTTGTGCGCATGTTGCACTCACAAGCATTGTGCTGTACCATTGCAAACTCTCAAGGAGAGCAGCCTCATTTCTTCAGGGCACTTATCCCCTATTCGTGATCAGATTGAGCATCCTCTCCAGCCTGGGAGCATGCAAATGAATACATCACACATGAAGCTCTAGAACAGACGTCTTTATTCCTCATCTTACAATAACAGTATGCACTCTGATTGTGTCATAACCGTAAATAACCACAACCTTGACATCAGCAAGTTATGTATTTCCTCTGTTGAGTCAGCCCAGAACCACAAAGGTCCTAGTGCATAGTCTTGCAACACTGTAGGATGCAGTACCTTGAACAAGTGTCACTGGGCTGCGGCCCAGAGAGCAGCATGGAGCCTATAAGGCTCCTGAAAATCAAAGAGAGGTTTGAAAATTATTTTCATTAGTTTCCCTCCCAACAAGACCACTAGGTACTAGGCTGCCAGCAGAAAGAAAGAGGCAACACTGCACTGACACCAGCCTTTGGGTGGGGCCGAAAACCAGGAAAAAGAACAGGGAAGATCTATCTCTAACCCTTGAAACCCATAAAAAAGGCAGAGTGCCATAAAATATCCAAGAGCTTAGAGGGCCATGGCCACCCATACCATAGAAAAGGACAATGTGCTCTGGGAGAAAACAAACACTTGAACAGAAAGGAGGATAAGTCACCCCCACACAAAGGTTATCAATTGTACAAGGTCGTCAAAGCACCTGACTGACAGGGGAATAGCATAACACTGCCACCAAGGAAACAGTGAGATCCGGTCATATCAGAGAGCCCATGTACCCTTCAAGTATGAATTAACAAGAAGGTGCACTCCCCAAGAACACCACCTGCTTTCAAGCAGGGGAATAGCGAATATAAAAAATGGTAAAGGACAAGATGACTCAAAACAATCAGACCAACAAATTCACATGCACATCTGCCCCTAGGGATGCTGCTGCTAAAAACGAAGAGCCAGAAGCGCATAATGACTTCCCAAGCAAAATCAGCAGGAACTGTCATGAAGGTGATAAAATATACAAAATCAGTTCCTGAAAATACAATCAACACTACATCAGTTCAAATAAACCCCATAACAACTGACTTGAAGAAAGTTAACAAAAAGAAAATGACAAACGAAAAAGAAGTACAAGTCCTCACTAACAATATGAATGAAATGAGAAGCAATATGCTAAAAATCCAGTAAAGTAACTTCATCCTTGCAGGAGGAGCACAAGATGCAGACGGGAAGTTGAGGAAGAACAATCTATGCTTTCATGCCCAATTATACACAATTTGTCCTGCAGTGGGGCCCACTCACATTATTCAAGCCCCACAAAATTTGTATGGCAAAATTGATTATATCTTTACATTTCTAGTGATAGTAAACCAATGCTCAGACTCCAGATTACTTTCAGACACCCACCACATTGCCTATTATATACCTGGCAGCAAGTGATGCTTAGTTTACCCATAAGGAGGCTGACCAGAGAAGTTCTAGCAGTTGCAACCTTCCAGGAAGACACAAGATGTGAGTGATCTTTTTTATAACAAATGGGAAACAGTTGCCATTAGACCCCTAGAATCTAACACAATGAAATGGGTAAGGAAGACTGCTCGTCTTGAGAAGATATATGGCCTAAGTTAAAGCCTACAGGCAGACATAGACAAGATTTGCAGCAGAAGGTGTTATGCAGTTTAAAACTCAAAAACAACTAAGGGAAAAAAATAAAAATGGACTGAATAACATGAAAATTAGACACATTTTCCTGTATGTCCTGTTGACAGAAATTATAAGAAATTATAGGTCAGAAATGTACAAGCCAGGCTACTAAAGAGACAGACTATCTTCACCATAAGAGACAACAGTGGGTGATTACACAACTCAAGTAAGAATAAACAAAATATTTCATGAACACCTAGAACATATATACAAACAAATAGACAATATAGATCTCCACTACATTAACACATGCTTGACAAATGAAAAACAGCCACAGCTGACTGCTTACAAAAAGAAATATTCAACTCCCACCTCATCAGAGAAGACCTGATAGCTTTGTTAAAAGAGATGAAAAGAGAGAAGTCCATAGCCTAGTTGGCCTACTGTCAGAATTTCATCAAGAATATGCTTCACCGTTAATGGGCAGGCTTCTTGAGGGCTGCAATGAGACATTAAATAAGGACTGCCTAGCAAGGACAAGGAGATACGTATTTATTGTCATGGTCCAAAAATCTGGGAAAGGTCCTCGAGACTGTAGATCCCAGAGACCCCTGTCAGTGATCCCAGTCAAAACAAAAATCTTGAGTCGTGCAATAGCCAATAGAATACCAACATTAATCTTGACCTGATACATCAGGATCATTCTTGGTTTATCCTGTAACCCAATCATATATATAATATAAGTAGACTGACACATGTTCACTACACTCTAGTCAATAGATTAAGAGAGTTTCTGTTTGTTGCCTTGGACATAGAAAAGACATCTGGCACATTGGGCTGTGAAGTCCTCTTCCGGGCGTTAGAAAAGTTCCACTTTAGTCCCTACATAATGCGTGGTTCAGATTTCTGTACAAGAGGCTGCAGCAAAAGTTTAAAAAGGCAAACATATATCAGACAGCTGGTTATTTGACTAGGGTGCCCAGCAATGATGCCCCTTACCATGAACACTGTTCACTCTGGTAAAGCAGCCTCAATCACAAACATGCAGAGCAAGATTATATTTTAATCTTCAAGCGCTTTACATGATTGCGCAGCTTGGAAGGGGGAAGGAAGGGCTCCTATTAGGTGGGTCTCTCGAGGGTCTGTCTTGAGTTTTGTGGAGAGAGGGGTCTTGTGTATTTTCACGCTTTCAATTCCTAAGGGCCTGTTAGGACCCATGGCTTACCTTTCTCGTCCTGTCCCTAGGCATGGGATTGTTTTCTCTACTGGCAGCCATCTTGATTTTGCCACCGGGAAACCGAGGTCCGCATTCTGGGGCTGATCACATGTCCACCTCTAAATTTAAAAAGTGGCCCAATGCACAGGCACGTGCAGTGGGTGCTCCAAAGGCCTGCACCCGTCCATGCATGGGAGGTACCAGGGATGCTGCCCCTTAAAGAAAGGACAGTGAGCACGCGCCCAACTCTAGGCTTGACTTTCTTAACTTGAGCCCTAAGTTAGTAAGAGCGGGGTGTGACAGTACGGATCCTATGAATGCCACTTTATGGACCTGCACTCTCTGCAACTGGGAATCTGGGGACATTTTGGGGAACAATGAGCTAACTCCCACTATAGGGGAAAGAGTTGCTGCAGGGGGAACTTTTGGGATGGGGTTGATTTATTGCACTTTGGTGCACGCATGCTCTACGATAAGACACAGTACAGAAACTTGCTAGCTGAGTCTCAGCTCGTAATTAGAGTGTCTATTTATCATGGAAACGTGGGCAAGGAAAGAGTCAGGACCTGACTTGGTAGCAGCCACCCGTCCAGGACATACTATTGTCAGGCAGGACCAGGTCTCTCGGAGAGGAGGTGGATTGCTCATTATTGTCAGTGACCCATTCAACTGGGTGCAATGTCATCTGACGGGTGTGAGGTGGTGATATTTAGAATCAAAATTAACCACACATCCTTACTGTCTGGGCTACTTTTTTTATCACCCCCAGGCTCGACAACACAGTTTACGAAGAACTGGCACCAAGTTTTGGAACCTTATATTTCATGCCCCAATATGACTGTTTTAGGGGATTTTAATTTCCATCTTGAAGACTAAGGCCCACATTCACGAAGGTGTCATACAACGCAGCACTGCACCCAAAGATGCTGTGCTGCGTTGCGTGACAGAGAAAGAGCAGAAGAACACCATATTCCAGAGATATGGCACTTTTCTCACCGATCTCTAGCGCTGGCGCTAATTTGTGCTGCTGTGCGCCAGTCACACACCTTAGCGTCATAATGCTAGGGTGCGTGCCTGAGTCTACCATAGGTTTCGTATAGGAAGGTTAACCTTTCTGTACAAAATACTATGGCTAGACAAGTTCAAAACCTTTCCTACTTTGTATGTGTGCTGTACAGTGCAGCACGCATATCAAGTCAGAAAAGCAAGGAGAAATGAAAACATTTCTTCTTTTAATGCCTGCTCTTCAGCAGCATTATTTTTTGGTGGAACAATCTGTCTACTAATGTTAGTAGATAGGGTTTAGCATCATGGGTGGCTGCATGGGAACTCCCATGGACCACCCATGTAACACTCCCTTGATGCAAAGTAATGCAAAGCAACATTTTGCACTGCTTTGTGTTACTTTTCTATACAAACCAGAGCAAATACCAACTTTTGTTGGTTTCCTAAACGCCAAAAAGGTTTAGCATTAAAAAAGTAACCCTAACCCGCTGCTAAACCTCTGTGAATCTTGGCCAAAGATTGTAATGATACTGATAAATTTTTAGACCTCATGAAAAGCTTTGGATTCTTTCAATTGGTTGATTCATGTACCCACATAGCTGACCATATGATGGATGGTATTTTTGCTAATTAATTAATTCCAAGTAGAAGATAGTCTCCCTTTGAGTTGGACAGACCACCTAGTGGTGCATTTTAAAATGCTGAGGCGGAAGACTGAGGAGCCTAAACAGTGTAAAACCATCACATATAGAATGTGGAGTAAAGTCTTCATTAAAAATATGGAAGCAACTCTCAGTATGTAAAAGGAAGCTACCTCTTTACCGACCTATATTTCTTTTATTTTATGGTGAACACTCTCAAAAAATCTTAATAAGCACACAAATAAACAGTGATAACCCATGAATACAATGTCTACACACAGTTATTTCTTTTTTTCATCTTTGTTTATTTTATTTGATAGGCAAAGAATTTTTTGTATCAAAAGTGATTATAAGTATTTCATTTCAGTGTTGTCATTTGTAATGATTCACATATATGATGAAGACAAATATGTACAATTGGACAAAGGTATAAAACATATAAAAAAACATTAGTACAAATCACAATGCTAGGACAAATAATTTAGCCCCTCGATAGGCCAATTAAATCTCTACATTCATATCTTGCATACTAATCTTGCATACTAGCAGTCATACCACAAACAAATCAATATAGAGAAAGAAAACAATAAAAGTGCATAACTGGAAGAGTCAATTATCTGAGAGTGTTCAGATATTCTCTCAGAGTTTGACTGTAAAGTTTATAGTAACAGACTTAATTTCTTCTTATTATTTGATCTGAGTTGGTCCAGATATACTTTGTTGTCCAGTTGTGGAGAAGCTGGTCTACGTACGTTTCGGTGAGAGATAATTTAAAATCACCTTCATCAGGACCACTGAAGAAACAAAATTTTCTGTGCACAAACGAGGGGACAGTGTTCTGAAATTATAAATACATTGTGTATAAGATATGGGTCTCACTGATGTGTGTCTTTTCTACTTCTTAAAGCTTCTCTGTTAATTAACAGATATGTCCAACAGGAGACCCAATTCCATTCCAATACTATCCTTTGAGGAAACTGATAGGAGCGTAACAGCTTGATAACACGATTTATGTTTAGTAGGTATTTTACAGTTATACCTGTCTCCTTTTGGAGCTTGGATCTACCTGGTCCTCTCAAACGGGTTTTTTGTATATATAGAAGATCTTTGCCACACATCAGGAATTGATATGAAAAGCTCTTTCTCACATTATGGTGTGATTTTAAGTTTTCAAGCTTTTAGCCTCCTTCTCTTAGGAGGTTACTCCTTCTTTTCTTTTCTTTTCTTGTCTTTGGTTTTCTTGTTTTTCCCTTTTTTTCTTCTTCTTCTTTTTCTTTTTCTGAGACGGGCATGTTTAGGCCAAACTTAAGTAATTTTTAACAAAAGCTTTAAGAAGTAGAAAAGACACACATCAGTGAGACCCATATCTTATACACAATGTATTTATAATTTCAGAACACTGTCCCCTCGTTTGTGCACAGAAAATTTTGTTTCTTCAGTGGTCCTGATGAAGGTGATTTTAAATTATCTCTCACCGAAACGTACGTAGACCAGCTTCTCCACAACTGGACAACAAAGTATATCTGGACCAACTCAGATCAAATAAGAAGAAGAAATTAAGTCTGTTACTATAAACTTTACAGTCAAACTCTGAGAGAATATCTGAACACTCTAAGATAATTGACTCTTCCAGTTGTGCACTTTTATTGGTTTCTTTCTCTATATTGATTTGTTTGTGGTATGACTGCTAGTATGCAAGATTAGTATGCAAGATATGAATGTAGAGATTTAATTGGCCTATCGAGGGGCTAAATTATTTGTCCTAGCATTGTGATTTGTACTAATGTTTTTTTATATGTTTTATACCTTTGTCCAATTGTACATATTTGTCTTCATCATATATGTGAATCATTACAAATGACAACACTGAAATGAAATACTTATAATAACTTTTGATACAAAAAATTATTTGCCTATCAAATAAAATAAACAAAGATGAAAAAAAGAAATAACTGTGTGTAGACATTGTATTCATGGGTTATCACTGTTTATTTGTGTGCTTTTTAAGATTTTTTGAGAGTGTTCACCATAAAATAAAAGAAATATAGGTCGGTAAAGAGGTAGCTTCCTTTTAGATTTGTTTTTCTTCCCCCCTCTTGGGCCTAAAAAGTTATTTGGGGAAAACCTTTTCTTACAAGCAACTCTCAGTATGGCCCAGGTAGCAGGTTATAGCTGTCAGGCAATGGCAGCAGACGTCTTTAACTTATGGGTGAAGACAGCCATCGATCAGGTGGAACCCATGAAAAAAATAACTGATATCAGATTGAAAGCCTCTGCTCCTTGGTTCTCTGAGGAACTCAAAGACCTCCAACGGCAATGTTGGAGGCAACAAAAGAGGTGGAGGATGACACCTAATCCAGAAGAGAAAAATAAACAAAGTAATGATCTAAAAGTATAAAAATGCCTTAAAAGTGCCAAAGTTGGTTAATTTTACATAACAAAATAAGACCAGCCTCCAATATCCCTAATGAACTTTATACGGTAGTATAAGATCTTGCGTCTTCACCAACTCAACGGGTGTTGAAGAACTCCCAAGGTTTTTTTATTAGTGTTGCTACCTATTTCAGAGTCAAGATTCTGAAGATCTTTTTGGAATTCACCAGTATTGGAGATAGGCAGGCACCAATGCTATCAGAAGCTGACTCCATTGATCAGGCCCCCCAATGGTATGGTCCTCCCAGGGTACTGCAACTTGTGCCAGACCTAAACGCAGCCTACTTGGAGAAGGTTTATAAGCAGAATATCAAGTCAGGAGTGTTCCCCTAGTGCCGGAAAGGGGTAACTGTTATCCTCTTTTCAAAGGAAACCGCGATGGGGATCCTGAAGACTTTAACAACCTTCACCCAATTTCTCTTCTGCCTGCTCCAAAAAGAATTCTTGGGAAGTGCATCAATCAAGAATTAGCTCAGTTCTTTACCAGTCATGATCTTCTGGACCCATCTCAGAATGGGTTTGGAGTGGCCATAGCACCGAATTGGCACTGATCGCAGCAGCAGATTTTAGTCGCTGACAGGTGGATCAGGGAGGTGCGGCTATCCTGGTTATGCTCAATCTGTCCACAGCCTTTGATACAGTATCTCCACCCCACAGGCTGAGCTGAGGGATACTGCTTTGGATATTTTGAGATCCTTCCTGGAGAAAAGAACCATAACTATCAGCTGCTGAGACTACAGGGCTAAACCCTTGCAGCTTCACTGTGGAGTCCGGCAGAGGTCCTATCTCAGTCCAACTTTGCTTAATATTTATGTGGCTCCATTTGCAAAATTGGTGTGATCCTTTGGGTTCCCAGTGTTGTCCTATGAGGATGACACACAAATCATTGTCTCTATATGTGACAACTTGGCACTTGTGGCGGACAAGTTCAGGTTGGTTGCGTATGGTGGAAATCAGAGAAGACTGAGATTGTGGTCTTTGGGGCAGACAATTCTGCGTGGTCTGAGCTCTAGTGGCCTGAGAATTGGAGCCCTTTACCCACCCCTGTGGCCGCTGTGAAAAAACCTGGGAGTGATTTCCAATAACACCCTTACCTTCGATTCTCAGGTCAACAGGACGATGAGCTCTTGTTTCTTCATTATTAAGATCCTGAAGAAGATAATTCTATTCTTACCTGGGGAATTAAGAGTTTAAGTGGCCATAGCCTTGACTACTGTAACGCTCTATATTTAAATTCCAATAAGTAGTCTGTAAACAAACCTCTTGTCATCCAAAATGTGACTGCACAGGAGGTTCTGGATGTCCCTAAACATCTTCCTGTTAGGTAGGGATTGCGTTCTCTTCACTGGCTTCCCATGAGGAAGTGGGTGATTTTCAAAGCTCTCTGCAAGGAATATAAGGTTCTTCACCAGAAGGGCTCATGGTACCTAAGAACTGTTTTCAACTTGTGTTCTCCTAAAAGACAGATTAGATCTTCAGCACTGATCATTCCCAGGTTCTGGAAAGTTAGATGGGGTTGCTGTGCTTTTTCTGTGGCAACCGCCATGTTATGGAATATGTTATCGACTTATATTACAAGTCTGAATTCTTACACTGTGTTTCGCAAGCATATCAAAACATGGTTATGCTCTCAACCTTAACGATGCTCTTGCAGTTTCACTCTGGCTGGTGCTAGCGCTTAGACTCCCTTCCTAATGAATGTTCTTTATAAATCGAAATAAAAATACAAGATTGAAACACTAGATGATCAAGATATCATACACACAATATCACAATATGCAGATGCCGCATTTACATATTTACCCAAATCCAAGTAGTCGTTACCAAAGATGATCAGATACTGGAGCATTTTGGACCTGTTTCTACACTACTCACTAAGTGAAATAAATCTAACCTGTTCCCATTGAGGGCAAGGGCTCACAGTATCGATAATAGTTATATAAACCTGGGAATACACTGGACATTGCAGACTTAAAATACCTAGGACGAAGGGTGACACATGACAAGGTAAAAAAACATTTGATTGAATATAGACAGTGTGAGAAATTAGATTGTTGAATAAGGGAGTGAACCCTTACTCAAGAAACTGCTGCATTTATTGTCAGGATGAACCACAAAACCTATGCTTAACCCTCTTGTAGCTTGCAACAAAAGCATTCAGGCTTAACTTAGAGGCAATGTGTAAAGTATTGATGCAGCACTTATACAGTAATAAAGTGAAAACACAACACAAGAAAAATCCCACACCAATTAAGAAACATAAAGTAAAATGTAATAAAGTATTTGGCACCAAAACTGCAAAAATCCAATCAGTAACACTGGAGTTATAATTTAAAAAAAAAATGTAAGTGACATATAACTCCTAAAACATGAAACCACTAGTCCCAGACTTCTGGTCAGCAAGAAAGGGAGAAAGTCTCAAGTTATGGCTGACCACACCGGAGTGCGATATGGATACATGATGAGGATTGGGTCCTTTCTCTACCTACCTTCGGACTTGGAAACATTTTAGAAGAAAAATGTCTGAGAAGGTACAGTTCAGAGGGGCAAGGTAGCCTGAGGAGTTTGAGGTGTCATTGTCGGGGAGATGCTGGAAGAAGTCGCAGTGAAGTTTTCTACATTCAAACTTGTTCTCTTTTTTAGAAGCTGGAAGGTGAAAATCTTCAGCGCAATAAAGCTGCAGGCTGTAGCCAACAAGGCATCCACGAAGCCGGATCCCATACTGTGAGGAGCAGATGAAAAGGATTAGCTGCTGCGGCGAAGAAAGTAGTATGAGCTGCCATGAAGTCAGGCTGACTGTCGATGCACCTCGGGTGCTGAACTTCTCTCAGTTCTCTGAGAACATTTTGGCAGAAAATTGTCTAACTTTTGGATTAGTGCTATCTAGGCACCTTTAGCACCACTTCCAATGAATGGATGGGACACCACTTGGAGGGTCAGGACTAATGTTCTGATCAGGAGGCCAGCCAACTATCCCTTAGAGTCACTCATGAAACCCTGGATTCAAGCAGTAAAAAGTCTCCAACAGCAAAGCAGTACTCTCACGGCACAAGAGAGGCTCCAGGTAGCAGGGCAGACCTCTTGGTGCAGCAAAGCAGTCCTCTGAAGTAAACAGCAGGCCACAGGCAGCAGGGCAAAACGTTGAGTGCTTCAGCAGGTCCAGAAGTGAATTGAACACTGGGTCTGAGAATCCTATTTTTATACTTATTTCCCCCTTTGAAGTGAAAGAAACTTCTGGAGTATTCCCCCTACAGAAGTGTTTGGAATTTCCTGCCTAACTGTACTGGTGCCAGGATTTCTGCAGGCATTTTAAGCTAGCGTGAAGTTCTTTGTGTGTGAGCTGAAGCAGCGATTTTAAGTGCAATTGGGGCTGTGTACAGTTCCATCCCACCATCCTGTTAATATTTAGGCTCGCTATTGTGTGGGTGGCTGGGTGGAATACATAAAGACCAAACTCCCAACTACAGCGAGTCATGTGACCGAGGAAAAGGCTGCATGCATCAAAGTGTTGGGGGAAGGTAATTGTAACTTTCTAAAATTGGCATTTTTTAGAACTGTGACTTTAAATCCAACTTCACCACTAAAGATATTTTAAAGTGTCTATTCCCTAGACACTAAACATGACATTGCTACCTGCTCCCAATCAAAATGTTATCACATATTAAATGTGATAAGGTAACCCAATGTTATCCTAATGAAGAGTTATGCCTCACAGTAGTGAAAAACAAATATGTTCTTTTTTTTACTACCTGGACATGTAAAAGAAAAGGGTTATTTTGCTAAGGCGAATTGGCAGGTTAAACTGCTCGTAGGCTGCATATTAGGCCTGTGACATGTCTTAAGGGGCTACTTAAGTGAGAAGCAAAATAAGTGCGGCAGGCCGACTAGTAGCATTTAATTTACTTGCCCTTGGTATATGGTATATCACTTTACTGAAAGTAAATGAAATATGCCAATCAAGTGTGAGCAAATTATCCTACTTTAGTACTAGTTAGCAGTGGTAAAGTGCACAAAGTCCTAAAGCCAAAAGAAACAAATTCTGCAAAACAGGCGGGAGAAGGCAAAAGATTTGGGGAACGACCACGCAAAGGCTGACAGATCTAGCAGACAAGATCATTACGAACACAGCATCAGCAGTTTGACTTCTAGACAAAGTACTGTTCTCTGTAATTGGTAGAGTGGCACTGATAAAAATAATTAGAACATTGGAATGTTGTGAGCTCCACTGAAACAATGGAGCATTCCAGTCTTCGAATGGTCATTAGAAGCCTGGAGCTCCAACATTCCAGTGTTGTCCTACACAGCTATTGCTATGAACAAAGGCCTCATGGAGCCCGAGTGGATTTCAATCCCCTTGGGCTTAATGAGGCCTTTGTTTTATTTCTTAGAACATTCTGCATTATAGTGGCGGAATACTTCAATAGCCTTATAGCCCTCCGTAGCTGGGCTATACTGGCATTAAAGCCCTGCTGCCTTGTTAAAGGCCCTTGTCTTCGGTTTGGGCCTTTAACACTGGAGTGGGCCTTTAATATAGCCTTATAGCCCGCCGTAGCAGGCTATACCGGCTATTAAAGGCCCGCTCCCGCGTTAAAGACCCAAGCCAAAGGCGTGGGACTTTAACAAGGGACGGGACTTTAATAGCCGGTATAGCCCTGCTACGAAGGGCTATTAGGCTATTAGAACATTCTGCCACTGGAGGGCAGAATGTTCTAACAAATTAAACAAAGGCTTCTTGAAGCTCGAGGGAATTTAAATCCCCTCAAGCTCTGAGAGGTCTTTGTAACACATTGGAATGTTGCTCTGTGGGCCTTTACCGGCCCGTAGAAGCATGGAGCACTCCATTGTCTACAATTGAGCTCCCAACATTCCAATGTTCTAATGGTCAGTATAGCCAGCTACAGCGGGCTATAAGGCTATATTATAGTCCCCAGGTGTCTCCATGCATTCAAGAGAGTGTTTGTTTAGTTAACCAAGAGAATAATCATAACTAAGGTAGTATATTTATAATGTTTATATGTTTGTCTTTATACTATTGATCTGGGTAGGCAAGAGGCCCAGTATCAAACTTAAAGTGCTCCAGTTTCCCTGCAATAAAGGTGAGCAAGGAGTGTCACATATGGAATCCAACTATCCGCCCTCATAACTACAATACTTACCACCATTGTTGATGGAAATGGAAAATAGAGAAAGAGAGTTAAAAACATGTGCTAAATGAAGAACCCCAGACTGAAAACATCCCACTTTGATCCCAATGATGACACGAATATGCGAGTAGGCTTGTAATGCTAAAGATCCCCTTCACAGACTAAGCCCTAGTATGGGGACTAAAGGTATTAGGCAGATACTCCTGGAGGCCAGGGTTGCAAACTGGATAGAGGCCGAAATCCAATAGTTGGGAGACGTTTATGAGGTGGTAAGTTATGCACATTTGAAGTGGCCAGGATCCACTGTGTAATATCAAGGAGACCATTCCTACAATATGCTAGGATGGCCAGGACAGCACCAAATGCATGGGAAGCCCCCCTTAATCAATCACAATAAAGGCACTTGTGACACACTAAAGAGGGACCACAGACAACACTGTTTCAGGCTATTAAAGCAGAACACCTCCAACAAGAACTGCAAATAAAAGTAAAATTTGAATTTGACACCATGCTGATTGACACAGATTGGAAGAGGGGTCTGCAAAACACCTCCAAAGTATCTAGTAACCACGAATTAGACCTATTCACATAAAACATCTACAGAGATTGTACGTTCTGCCAAAAGTTGTCAGTATGTTATATTATTAAATAAATTTCAATTTCTTCAAATGAACCACTAAACAAGCAGACTTCATGCATGTGACCAGGAAGGTAATCATCTTTTTCTGAGAAAGTGTCATAGATAGGCTAGAGGACCGGGGTATCTATCATAGCATTAGACCTCAAACATTGTATGCTGGGCCTGCCCTACCCCAGAACCCTATGATCCAGCATGGACAATATAGATTCTTCGCACTTAGACTGATATAAGCCAATAGACACATTGAGATAAATTGGATGGGCGGACCAAATACTATTTTTGGAAACAGATGCAGCTAAATGGTCAGTTTCAAAAGAACTGAGAAAGATTACAATTCATACAAATCTACAACTAAAGCAATATGGAGTCAGCTAATTGACTCATTCAACCCACAAGAGAATAGAGAATTCAGATCAAACAAATTGAAATAAAGTATAAAACAAACTGGCGTGAAGCAATCTTTCAGAACTGTAAGAAAGAGAATAAATTGAAATGTTGAGATAAATAAGCACTAGTAAAAGAAACAGAGGGAAGGTACTAAATATGAATGTTGATAAAACATATTCATGATATACAACATGAGAAATTGAATAGGATTGCAAATTACTGCATATTTAGAAGTATATGAATGAGAAACTCAAAAGTTAAACAGAACATTAAAAAAACTTACTTTGCCACCAAAGGTGCAGTGCATTTCTCACGACCCCTGTTGAATCGGCCCATGTGTCATCACCCACTCCCAGCAAGTGATGCCATAGGAAAATGGATATGAAACCAATGAATAAAAATGGCCCTCTGAGTTTGCTATAGTAGTGGGTGAATATATTATGTAAATTAATGTATGCAGTAGCTCAAAACTGTGTTTGCTTATTAAGGACTATCGTTCTTTACTGGCGGTGAACTTGCTTTTATGTAGAGAAATCTACAAATGACAGACCATGGAACCTGATATATGTGCTGAAAGCATCAGAGAAACACATTTTATCGTATTATATTATATTACATTCATCATTTGAAAAGCTGCATTCCTGTATGAAATGGGCAAATTATGCCACTTTAGTGTGATTAAAATCCATCTGCCATGTCCATCTGGATTCCATATCTGTCTGTATATTTTCTGTGTAGTTTTGATCTGCTTGCTTATCTTTTGCACTAAGGCGCCAGCACCACTGGTATTACATCGTGATGTGCAATATGGAAAAGGGATGAATGATGGCAACAGGACTTGTAGATACAGAACCACCACATAATATGATAATGATCGGAGAGACATTGATGCTCAGTATTCTGATGCATGTGATATTTAAGTCTTTGGATCTGCTTTAGAGCTTGCATTGTATCCTATAGCACTTGTATATAGGCGGATGGTATATCTGTCACATTATTATTGAGTAACCTGTCCATCAAATTCTAAATCAGGCCCTCCATGCCATTGTTCGGCAGCAATACCACTATTTCCTCTGGTGCAATGTCTCGGACAACTGGCAATACAATTGTTTCTTGTTGTTGTCTCTGCCATGACTACTCATACTAGACTCCTGAAGAAAATATAATTCTCATGACCAGGAGCTTCTGTTTACACACAAAATCCCTAAACAGACTCTGTGACTATGTCAAAAACCAAATATATGCCACATTTCCTGTTCCCCCAGTTCACCCTGACAAAAAAAGCAAATATATGGAAGTCAGTGGGCAGGAAAATGAGTAAAATGTCTGCTACCACAATGAAGGTTGTTGTTAGTTCTGCCTTGCTAGGCAGATATGTTCAAGCTGGGATTCTCCCAAGCAAAAACTGCCCCAGAGGACATAAGATTTTCTGCAGAGCTTTAGTAAAAAAAATGTTATTTTATGTTATGTTACCTAGATTTGTGGAGCACATGGCTACCCAAATATGGTCTCCACACCGCTAGTAGACATAATAAAAACGAGATGGGGTAGTGACTAACTGAACAGATGCATCTTTAATTGCTTTCTAAAACTCAAGATATTGTGGTTAGCTCTCAGATGTATGGTAAGGTAGTTCCAGATCTTGGGTGCCAAGTATAGAAAAGACCGTCCTCCACCTCTGGCTCTTCTAATCTTTGGCATGTCTAAGAGGGAGCAATTGTTTGACCTCAAGTCTTGTGAGCTGCTGTATGAGACAATTAGCTGATTTATAATATGTGAAACCTGAGCATATTTGATTGTGTGTGTAATGCTCAGGGCCTCAAACTCAAACCTTGTCTTAACTGGGAGCCAGTGGAGTCTTGCCAGTGCAGTACACACGGCGTGCAATTTGAGAATGTACAGTAAGACGCAAGCTACAGCATTTTGTATAATCTGTAGTCTTTTTACAACATTGGCTGGACTGCCCCAGGAGAGCGAGTTACAATAGTCTAGTTGTGAGAATATGAGGCCTTGTACCACAATTCTTCTTGTTTCAGCTGGGAGCCATTTCAGGTTCTTCCTTAATGCTCTTTATAGGCCAAAGCATGTCTCTGCCACTTTTGTTGCCTGGGAGAACATGGTGAGACCAGCATCCAAACAGACTTCCAAGCTCTTGACCACCAGTGAGGGGGACGGGCGATCCCCTAAACAAGGATGCCAAGTAAGCTGGTCCCAAAGAGAAGCGTCATTCCCCACCACCATAACCTCCATCTTGTCGCCATTAAACTTAAGGCAACTGCAGGCCATCCAGTTATTGACTTGTCCCAAGCAGGTTCATAGATTTGACACTGCTTGATTAATGTTATGTGTCAGAGAGATGACAATTTGGGTGTCATATGCATAGGATACCATGGTAAAGCCAAAAGAGCACATAATGTCAGTTAGAGGCCGTATGTGCATTTTAAAAAGCATGGTGCTCAGGGAGGAGCACCACACTTAAGCTGCTGAACATTTGACAAATGTGGGCTTCCCCTAACCTGAAAACATGTATTTTGTAAGAAGGAATAAAGCTATTGAAGTGCTTTTCCCATTGTCCCAAGCACCTTCAATCTGAGCCGGAGGACCGGGTGGGAAACTGTATCAAAAGCCACAGTTAAATTTAAAAGAATAAGTGCAGCTGCTCCTCCTAGATCCAGAGTTTTCCAAAGATTTTCTGTGGCTAACAGCATGGCTGTTTCAGTGCTACAGTCAGGCCTGAAACCAGTCGGTGTGTAATGCAGGAAATTATCATCCTCCAGAAACTTAGTCAGATGTCCATTTATCAATTGCTATAGGATCTTGCTAACACCTGGATGCAGGGATATAGGTCTGCAGCTGTCAGCTTTAGAGGGGTCTAGGTGTGTTTGTTTAGCCATTGGCTGATTATTGCGTGCTTCCAGGGGTCAGGAACTTTTCCGCTGCAAATTGAAAGATTGTACATACTAGTTAGGGCTGGAGTTATGATATCTTTGCCTTTTTTCATAATATTTATTTGTACATTATCCAAAGGGGAGCCAGATTTGATTGTTTTTGTTGCTTTTAAAGTGGTATTACAGCATAACAGAAGGGAGGCCGATGGTTTAAGACAGATTTTTTTTGTCACAAGCTCCTTCTTTCACTGCGTGGGAGATTGAATCCACAACCATATGCGTTGCTTGCAATACCCCCAATTCAAAATCAGTCATATTTAACAGCCTAACTCCAAAGCCAAGATAAAGCTCTAGGGTAAATCATTGATTTTGAAGGAAGAATCAGATGTGGACCTATAGCTTGAGCCCTCAAAGTGCAAAGCTCCTTGCAAGCTTCACCAAATGAAAACTTAAACGTAAACATATTTTAGGCTTACTTAAAGGTAATTTGATTAATTCCAAGAAGACATAAATTGTATTCCTGATTTCTGGTTAGCTTGTGACCTACACATGATAGACAGAATGCACTGAAGACATTGTCATACATCAACAAAGAGTGCAAAAAATCATAGTGCACCAAGAATGTTGACAAAGCTGCAAGGGCAATATCATACTTTTCATGCACCTACTATACCTGAAACCATTAAACATATTCTATCTGCTACTACATTACATTGTTGCAGCCTTTCAACATATTTTGAATCTTGAATACTGAGACTCCCCAAAGATACAATTAAAAACCTGAACGATCTCCTTATCCATCCAAAATCCTAAACAGTTTTCTCTACTTTCTTATTTGGCTATAGATTTAGATAAGGTTATGAAGGAGGAAAAATGAGGAAAGCCTCTAACCGCAACCTCCATTGAGATCACAGAATGCATTAGTTCTCAACATGAAGTCCTGCGTATAATATAAGGGATAAAGTACCCCCTGCCATAAATTATGAGGATATTGCAAGTCACTGAGGCATTCCATAACCACACAGAGGAACAAGGCCATAGGCCAAGTTCTTTTATAAGGTTATAGAACTCTTAGGTGACTTGCCATATCCTTATAATGTAAGGCATGGGGTACGTTGTCCCATGTAATACATGGTCACACCATCACATTTCCCACAAACCACCTAAATCCTTGGCTCGTAGCTCTTTCATATGAAAGAGAGAGCATGCTTACAAACATGAAGAATAAAAACAGAATCTATAGTGCAAAATTAAACATATCAAAAACCTGTTAGGTATTGGTTGCAAAAAGATATTTGAAACAGTTCAATGCAACTTATTTTTTTTTAACCCCTTCCATGCTGCGCAAATTCCGCCGCTGTGCTGACGGTTTCTTGCGCGGGCGTGGTCATGACGGAACGGTTCCGTCATGAGCACAGCTCAACCGTGGCTCATGACGGAACCGTTCCGTCATGAGCACCGAAGGGGTTAACATATCTCAGAATTGAGAAATATGCAGAAAGATTGTAACGTTGTGCATAATTATCTATACAACGCAAAAAATAATCATGTTCCTTTTGCTAGTTACTGCAAGATAGCAAAATTGTGCATAGAAAAAAGCTAAGTTTAATTTTCGTTGCTTTAAACAGGTGCTCCATGACCTGACCAGCAACAGGCAGTGTGACGTCGTAACTCGATTGCAATAACTTATTACAGTGGAGTTCTAATGTTGTTTCTTTCTAATTGGTGTTTGGTTGCATCACAGGTCACTTATTATAAAGAAATTAGAGACAGGCATTTATGCAGGTTTTGCAGATGCTCATGTATTATAATGTATTAACAATCTGTTTCTGAAAACGCCACCAATCAATCTACAGTAGTTGCGATCTTCAGGCCTATTTTTAAATTCTCTAGCCTACACATAATCTTAGAATGGGAAGTCGTAACACCACTTGTGGAGTACCTGTAACTACACAACCTACATATACCAATTCATTCTTCGGACTCATCAGAGAGACAAAGATGGCACTGGCAAACAGAGAAAACCTCAGCCGCACCATTTATGAGTCCCGCAACGTAGCACCAATTTTCCTTGTTCTAGTGTCATGTGTCACAGAAAACACTGGTATTCTCTTTAAAGGACGAGAGAAAATTGAATTTTTTGAGAGCAGTTTAGATTTCACCCAAAAATATCTTTTTAATCACAGAAATCTAATCAGAATTGTATCTAATAAATTTTCCACCAAGATGATCTCGGTTACCATTTCTAAACAGCAATTACACACATCATCTGTCTCAGGAAAACACGTAATATAAGTGTCAGTTTCTGATGTATGCAATAGAACGTAGCTACATCTCCATTTCAAAATTTAAATAAAGCCTAGGATGCAGAGAAGCCATTATTAAAGCCTACACTCTTGAAGTTTAGCCTTGCCCCTGTATAGAAAGCAAATGTTATGGGCATAATCTATGAGTCAAATCTGTGAAAACCTCTCCCAAAACAAACATGGTGGTTCAGTGAAATCTCTCCAGTAGTCATACTCCATAAGACCTTACAACTGTCACAAATCAACCAACATTCACAGCTTAAAAAATATTGATCACTGCAATACAAAAATACTCCATTCTGCATAATAAATGAAATGCTGCTGGGTGTCAAAAGAGTCCACCAGCAGAGAAAGGGTAACTTATGATTCCAGGTTATGGAAATCTGTACCAGTAGTAAACACTAATTAACCTGCCATGGTCAACAGAAAAGAAATATGTTAGTGAGCTCAGTCCACCCCTGCAACAACAGCCTGCCCCTGCTATTCAAACTTTCAACTGACTTCTGAAACGGTGAAGCAGAGTTGAAATTGTAATTATACTGGCAAAATTGCAGAATTTTGTGAACTTTACAAAATGTTGCAAAATGTAGCATTATGGATTTTCTGTGTAATTTTTTTAATACATGCACATTGTTTTAAAAACAGTCTCACAAGATACCACCAGGATTCTGGTTCACACAGGAAGGATATCACCTAGAGACATATTCTCCTTGAGCTAGTCTTCTACGGGTATCAGGTGAGACTTTTTTATGCAAGGTGCAAGTGATATAAAACAAATAAAAGTAATGCAAGATCCTGGCAAACCAAATTTCGCTATGAAAGTGCAATTATTGAGAAAGTCTATGCAATTTCACATTTCTCATGAAACTGTATACAGCTTCCAGCAACCATACAAAATTTGAGGATTTTAACAATTTTTACGAAAGCCTTTTGATTTAATCTCTGCAGCCTATTGACAAGATTCACTGTTACTTAGTTTGTGTAAAATTCTTCCAAGCTGTTCTTGTTTATGTTAACTAATGACAACAGCCTATCATGAGTGTGAGGAACATTTTGGAAAGATTGTAAGAGTTTGATCTCACAAGTTTAGGAAAGCAAAGATTGCATTCTAGGTCAACAATTTTCAACAGAGGGAATTAGACCAAAGGTTGTCTTGCTATAGACCATCGGTAAGGTGCCTTGCCTAGCAACGTAAGGTAACTTGTGTCTTTTCTCGGTAAAGTAGACTGATAGAGCACATTTAAAAAAAACTTTGCCAGTAAAAATCATGATTTGCGTTTTTTACTGAAGTAAAGAAGTGTGCGATCGGGAGTCATAGGAATTAAAGTATATGGAATGGTTTTTACAGCTTTACATACTTTGATATTACCAGAGGCCTGCAATAAAGGTTTAGGAGCAGTATAGCCAGACCACCCCCACTGTGCATAGCTAAAGGCTGTGAATAATGTAGTTCGGCTGCTCTAAGTGCGCTGAGTATGCCCAGATGCGGGTCTCGGGCTCACTGTGCTACTGGATTCAAGCTAGCCTGGTGGATGAGGGGTGATACCCAGAAACCGGTCTCAGGATGCTTGTTTCTGGTCCAGGAAGGACCTGGCTTGGCAGTTCGGGCTAGACTGTTAACATGAGGAGCAGGGACAAGACTGAAATGCATATGGAAGGGTCAAAACTGGGGTGGCATGGTGAGCAAAAGAACAATGGATTTAACCGAGATCTCTTGACAGGGGTGAATGTTTGATATGTTCTGCATTCCGTCTATCATTTGTGTGTCTTTTGCTTTCTCGCCCTAAGTGTGCTGCGTAGGCACAGGCATTGGTCACAGAATCACTGTGTAAGTGGACTCAAGCTATTCTGGCTGATGAGGGGTGATACCCCGGAACCGGTCCCAGGATGCTCGTTTCTGGTCCAGGGACGACCGGCTTGGCAGTTCGAGCAGGACTGTTCCAATGAGGAGCAGGGTCAAGACTGATTTGCATATGGCTGGGTCTAAACTGGGATGTCATGGTAAGCAAAAGAACAATGGATTTAGCCCTGATCTCTTGACGGGGGGAATGTTTGATTTGTTCCGTACCCCGTCCATCAATTACGCGTCATTTGCTTTCTCGCCCTAAGTGCACCGGTTATGCCCAGACATGGGTCCCGGACTCACGGTGCCACTGAATTCAGACTAGCCTGGCTGATATGGGGTGATACCCCAAAACCGGTCCCAGGATGCTTGTTTCTGGTCCAAGGAGGACCTGGCTGGGCAGTTTGGGCTGGACTGTACCCATGAGGAGAAGGGTCAAGACTGATTTGCATATGGCTAGGTCTAAACTGGGGTGGTATGGTGAGCAAAAGAACAATGGATTTAACCCAGTTCTCGTGACTGGGGGTGAATGTTTGATTTGTTCTGCATGTCATACATCATTTGTGCCTCTTTTGCTTTCTTGTCCTAAGTGTACCGGGTATGCCCAGACATGTGTCCCGGTCTCACTGTTTCACTGGATTCAAGCTAGCCTGGCTGATGAGGAGTGATACCCCAAAACCGGAACCAGGATGTTCATTTCTGGTCCAGGGAGGACCTGGCTTAACAGTTCGGGCTGGACTTTTCTCATGAGGAGCAGGGCTAAGACTGATTTGCATATGGCTGGGTCTAAACAGGGGTGGCATGGTGAGAAACAGAACAATGGATTCAATCCAGATCTTTTGACTGTAGGGGAATGTTTGATGTGTTCTCCATTCCGTCCATCATTTGTGTGTCTTTTGCTTACAGATAGGACATCATTGCTGGCATCACTGATGAGATCATCCAATGACACTAATACTCTGCGTATTTCATCTTAACATAATTACTTTATAGAGCATCATTATGCTGTCAAAATATAAAAAACTCTCAAACGCCAAGCATCACACAAACCATCATTCAAAACAAGGTAAAAACCCATCGACCTCAACCACATTAAAATCCAAACCACATTTAGTTTTGATGCTGTACGTTTGTGTGATGTGCAGGATGTGAAAGGTTCCCTGGGGTGGGTCTCCTTGCTGATACTATGATCATAAGGAATAAACAAGGGATTTTGTGTGATATATGTACTTGTTCAAGAATGTAAATTGTAGAAAGTATATTTATAACCAAATGCATTGTATGTGTAATGAATTGATTCATAGTTGAAATGTGTATAATCAAAATAATTGAAAATTGATTTGTACTGTCACAAATCGCAAGAGTGTTCGTTTGATCATATGTTCTATGTGATATGGGGGGGGCTTCTTCTTGGTTTATGTATGGTTACCTTCTATATACTTAGCCAACGTGTTTCAACTCTCTTCTACTACACATTTAGGGAAGGCAGCAGAGGTGTTTTGGAAGTCAGGACAGGAAGATGGCATTGCCAAGCAAACAATTCTTTGTATTTGCATCAAAGGTATTATAATTGGGATGGGGTGTGCCGTTACAATCAGGGAACTGTTTGGTGTATTTTGAGAAACTAGCTGCACCAGGTGAGTTTATATTCTGAATAGGGGCAGGCAGAACTCATGGAGTTTTACTCTGCAGAATTCCACAGAGTTACCTAAAATCTGTGCGAGATTCCACGGAGTTCCGAGAACAGTGGAATTCCAGTCTGTCATGCTGTCACTGATTTTTAGTGCCGGTAGCTTGTCCTGCACTGTAAAATCAGCACAAACTGCACCACGTGGTGCACTATAGTGCACTGCTTTTTTCTGCTGCTCGAGTAGATATTTTACTCGAGCTACAGCCTTCGCAATTCGAGTGGAAACTTTCTTAACGCCAGCGGTTGTGGCCTGCTGTGACCGTCAGCATTGAGGAATCTCACCTGGAGTTGATGTAGCATTAGTTTTTTCTTGCTTTCGCTCACCAACTTAACTTTGACAGAGTTTTCAGCAAACCCCGCACTCCAAACAGAGAGCAGAGTAGACGAAACACCGCCGGCAGAGCAGCGTTTATCGTCCACTCCTAATTCTGACCGTGAAAGGAGGAGGTAGAAAAATCCCTGTGGGTCAATAATGCAGAGCATTAAGAGAATTTGCATTGTGGAACCACTGTAGTCTAAATCTTTAAATATGTATCCAGACGAGGGTGATCTGTGGTAGAGAAAAGATTGATACCCAAAGGTCTGGCCATGTTTTCATGTCAAGAGACTCTATGATACACAGAGTCCCTTCCTATTTTGCCTATAATGGATGTCATTGTTTCTTTAATTACCTCAGGAAAGGATTGTCTTGTGATATCGTCATTAAACATCTCTTGAAGCCTTGATGACACTTGACCTTGAAAGGCCCTCACAAAATCAGCTAGCATGCAACTAGATTTGTTGTTAGATTAAATGATTTTATAGCTATTTCTACCTTTACAGTTGGATCTCTTTGTCCATTGTGTTCATGTGCCATATTAATGAATTTTGATTGAAAGTGTGCTACTATCAGAAGATAATTCAATACTGATTTGTAGAGTCACTGACAGAAGGTTTTGTTCCATATGAAAAACTGAGCCATACTGGGGAAGTATTGGGTCATGTATATATGCCTTTTATGTGAATAAATGGGTCATTATTATCTCCATGATTACATATTTAATTGAGATAATGAGCATGTGTGGAGGTGAATATTTGTTCCTGGAGTCAAATGCTGGATCAAGTGGTCTCCATCCTTCAATGTGAAAGGAGCATATTGAATAATACACTCTACTTCTTTGGTTTTTAGCTCCAGTGTCCTCCTGAATCTGAGACCCCAAAGCAAAGAAGAAATGGACACAGATGACATGCCCCCTCCCTCAGTGTGGCCATTATCTAAAACCATGGACCTGGTGAGGATGAATGACTTTAGCCCACCCATTGTCAGCTGCTTTCATCTTAACAATAGGTTGCTCACAATGCATTCGCAAAATGAATTCAGTTGCAGTGGCTGCTGGCTTGTACTGAGGGTGGGGGCACAAAATAAATGATAAAATAAAATCACTCACCTTCCTTCATAGCGTGATGTCCTCCTTCCTCCCTTGCGTATCTTTCAGGAAGTTCCCAATGCAGGAAACTGCACTACCCAATCCTGCTTTCATAGCATGAAAGCAGCGCTAGATTTGTATAGAGCGGCCTCTCTCGGCACTCATAAGAGCACTGGAGGTCTGCGCTTTCTCTAAGACCTTTACAAAGTGCATGTCTGCCTGGCGATCCCAAGACGGCCTACCAAAGAGATATACACATTTTAAATCACACCGTCACAGTTCCTTGCTGCTGCCACTTGGCTGCGCTGACCCCGCCCTGACACTTCGTTCAGGACGGCTTGCTGAAAAATAAAACGGTATTAAACACACTTTATCACTGTTCTATTTTTCAGCTCTGGGACTTGTTGGGCGACTTTCCTCTGCTCAAATGGAGGAGCTGCCCCATCTCAGGTGCTCCCCTGAGTGATTGGAAGAAGCACCAAAACCTTTATTGTAGGCCCTAGTGTATCTTCCTAGTATTTTATCTAATTTTAATATTTTCATGTACCCCATTCATTATTTCAGTCATAATCTAACAAAGCCTTTTTGTCCTATTATTTAGAAAGACAAAGCTGCTATATTTATTCTTCGCTGTTACCACTGAAGTCAGTAAATTCCTTAAATAATCAGCTCAGCACTCTCAAAATCAAATCTCAGGGCAGTGGTACAAGTGCAATCTACAGAAATAATTCCCACCGGCTCTTCATTGTTATACAAGTGGGGCAGGTGACCTGGGCTAACAGTTTAAACACTCCCTTCATAAACGAAATGGGTATATTCTCACACGGCACTTTGTAATAGGTATCGTTGTATTTCAATAGAGCTGCTTTTGTACTATAAAGTGTTATTTACAACCCTGCATGTGAAGGCCCCCACCTCTCCTATCCTTTCTATGCGAAGTTCTCCGCCATGGTGGTGGAGGTCTCTGCACATGCTTTATTAGTAAATGTGGGAGGATCCTGGAGATATGACTGGACAATAGGAAAATCTCACTACTAAATGGGAGGGGGTTCGAAAGGGGTAAGGCAGGGTCTAAGAGGGACATGCAAACACAAATACTCACTCACAAAATAGTAAGTCCATTGTTAATTTACAAACTACACTTCTAAAGTTACTACTGACAGAAAAAACCCAACACAAGCATAAATGCACTCCAGTCCAGCTTGTAGTAAGTCCAGCACCACATATGGCCCATCACAAGCACTACAGCATTCTCTTTTAGAAAATAATGGAGGCAGGGGAACAAAAGAACACCACATAGGAAATAATGCTAAATACAATTAAGTATTTCTAATTTGAAATTACATCTACGTATATTTTAAGTGTTAAAAGTGATATTCAATTTAAAATTATTTTCTTTAGATTTCAGGGAACGCTGTACTCGCAGTGACGGTTCGACTGCCACCACCTCAGTGGTCTTACCGCCGTATTACGATGGTGGTGGTGGGACTGCCAGAAGCCCGACAGAAGTCCGCTGCCACTGCCATGATCCTGGATTCTGACAGGGCAGCGGTGGGGAAGGCAGCAGTGTGCCGTGATGGTGCCAATCTTGGCACAGCTGTGCAGATTACGACCTATCTTTCATTCAAGCATTTCATGGTGGTAACCCACCAGGAAATGCTTGGCAGAAAGGCATGTGAAGGGGCCCCGACAGGGCCCCTGACCAAATCTACCCAGGAGGGTGCGTGGGGGGGACATGATGTCCCCCCCAAAACTGCAAGGTTTTGCATGCACTGTGTAGCATGCATGACTTGGTGCATACAACACCGTGCACGGGATACCTGGAGGCACTGTCATGGTGGTGGTATGTTTGTAAGGCTCCCCTATGGGCCAATCATACCGCCGCCTAACCGCCAGCCCTGGATGACACTCATAATCCGGCAGGCAAGAGACCGCTGGCTTGTTGGTCTTCCTGGGACCACTGGCTAGGCATTCCGACAGGAAGACTGAGAAACTCGAAATCGGGCCCAAAATATTTTCTTTTTTTTTTTTATTACACAAAACTTGTAATAAATACATACAATTATTTTTTTATAAGTCTGAATAAACTTCACTAAATAATAATTTAATATAACAAGCATTTGCAATGCAATCGGTCTCGCCTGTAGGACCTTATATGAATTTAGCTACGCAGCACATTAGCCTGGGTGCTGAAACAGCTACTGATCTTTAACATGGAGGGAAAGTAAGCACCAACCTGTGTGACATGCCAGATATGGGAAAAGATGGAGATAAATATTGCCTTTCACCGGGAAATGGTATAGTCCAAAGTTCTGTTCTTAATATAAAATCAGGGCCTTCGGTGGTCATATCACTGAATATATAAGATTTGAAAAAAATATTATTGTCTACGGGTGCTTGTGAAGACAATTTCTATGGACTGGAATCTAGAGAATGCTAAAATGATTCTAGCTATTTTACTGACCTCTGCTGGCCGTTTTCTATCAAGAAAGGTAAATAGAGGCAGTTGCCAGAAAAAATTTAAAAAAGGAAGTCGCTCAGCAGATAGCAATCCTGGTAATTTACAGTCCTCTACTGGTCGTTTTCTATCAAGACAGTTAAATGGAGGCAGCTGAACAAGCAGAAAGCTATTTTGGTATTTTACTGACCTCTAGTGGTCGTTTTCTATCAAGACGGTTAAATAGAGGCAGTTGAACAGAAAAAAAGTCCCTGAGCTGAAGCAGATAAGCCCTAGGGCTGATCTCCAGTGCCCACAAACAACATACACATGTAAGTAAATGTTAAAGTATATACAAAAGGTCTTGACTTAAAAATGAAAATGAGGATGTAATTTAAAAAAATACTGTAATAGTAATAAGTGTAATAGATGTATTTTATTTAATTATGGATGTAACATCTATTTTCATGAATTATTTTGCTGTAGTATTTATTTGTTTTAGTTCTAAGTTAATCATTATTTTAAGTTAATGTACATGTATATTTTATATTTAAAACATTTTTTTGTAATAAACTTTATTATTTTTCCCTAAATTTTACCATAAGAAGCTCAACGCCCCAGTGCAAAGACCTGCGCCTACATTTTAAAAAATGACAAGTAGTAACTTAATACTCACAACATTGTGGAAGGAGGACATGAGGAAAAAGAAGTGACCATATCAGATAGTGTATGGTGATCCAGCTTTGGGAGCTTTGAGAGAAGAGCATCTCTGGACCTGAAAGGAAAAGGACTAGAGCAGCAACCAGTCAGCCTCAGAGTAAAGTCTGGGATGGAACCAGATGGTCCAGTAAAGCAGCATATCTTCAGTTCACAGCTGTAGCAGAGCGAAGAAACATCCCAGCTGGACACCCTGTAAGAGGCGACTGGCACATGAAAGCAATTTATCCGCACAACTGGTCTTTTATGCACAGTGAGAGGTGGTGAAGGGCGATTGAGGGAAAGTGGAAAGGGGCCAGGTATTCACTGATACAGCTTCCTGCAACCTGTGATACATAGCATACAATGCGCACACTGTGGAAAGAAAAGGTGGAAAATGAAAGGTGAGAAGGTAAGAAAAGACCGGGCTAGGAAACCAGTGCAAGATGAAGTTGCAATAACAGCATCCTACCCCACTGAAGCCCATCAATGATTTAACAATAATGCTCCGCACATCACCATATTATCTGTGCTGAGGACTAGCAGAAGGTGCCAGCTCTACCCAATAGAACACTGTCCAAAAAGCTGTTTAAATGAACTGAACTCTAAAGAGACAGCAAAAGAAGTCGGCACACATTGAAAATGTGGGATACGCTACATCATACAGGCAATGACAGTGGTCCACAATACAAGAGAGAACCAGCTGGTGTACCAGGATGCAGCTACCGCCCAGAATGCATATCTCAGTATAAGATTGAAGGGATAGAGATTTACCCTTACATCCTATTCTCAGGCCTAAAGCTTTGAAGCAGCTCCTTCCCTCTGAAGCAGTTGGGGATAAACAAAAGGCTCCTCAGCTAGATATGTCAGAGATAACACTAGAAATAATAATGAAGGAGCTTACTGCCATAAAAGCAATAGAGTTGGAACAGCGAGCCTACCATGATCATGACAATGGGAGTCAACTCATTGAGGTCCGAAATGATGGACTGCAAATCTAGACTGGATTCAAGGTGACTGAGACAGCAATATGGAAAAGAGGAACCACTATTCTACAGGTGACAAACAATGATAGCTACACAGGATTTATCACAGGACACAGCGATAAAAAGCAAACAATTCTTAGCCCCGAGACATCGTATCTGGAAAAGTGAAATAAAATCTGGGCTGCTAGAATCCACCACAATGTTTATGACAATGAATGGAGGAAATAGGACATTTTCTAACCCAGGCAACCTGTAACGTTGCTTAAATTATATGGAACAGTTGGAAATGGACCTCCCCCATCAATAGCAAGAATGTACAGGAAAACCCATACAAGAAATAAAAATGAACCCAATGGCAAGCAACAGTACAGATGAGTGGTGATAGAGAAGCATGAGAAAGAATCCCAACCAAAAAAGTGTGACAAATCCAAATCATCATGTAAAAATTAATCTTCAAACACCAGGTCTTTAACCCCCTCCCATCTCCCAGACCAGCAACAAAACAAATGAGAATCCTGGAGACTGATGAACCACATGATAAGCCACGGCTAGACTGCCGACTTTGGTGCTGGAAACCAGGGTTCGAGCCTTCGGGTCGCGTCCACATCCTGTGATTCTGGGCAAATCACTTAATCTCCCCGTGCCTGAATGTGTAATGTAAACACGGTGCTATGTAAAGCGCTCCAATGCCTTCGGGTCGAGTTCGCGCTATATAAATCTGCAATAAAAAAAAATAATTAAAACTATAGGCCTGCTGCACCCATGCCAATTAACCACCACGAATACTACAACACTGTAACAGGATAAGGATGGGAAAAGCCCAAGAAGAGATTTCAACAACATACATCTGTGTTGCCCTCTCTTTAGCACAAAGACAGAATTTCAAGTAAAATATAATTTTTTTTAAACAAACTACCTTTGAAAGCCATCAGCACAGATGGCTACACTTACCCGTTAGAAATGTTATGCTCAATAGTTGTTAGTGTTACAATCTGTTAAAACACTATTGTTAGGGACTGCTAGGGTACTTGGTTGAGACTTGATTAGCGAGGAGAAATAACTTCTGCCCAACACATCAATAACCCTTCTCTTATCGTCACTGCCCACCTCATATGACCTTCTTTATAGGGCTACCTTCCCAATCACATTTACCAGTCTCTTTTTCTATTTATTACACAGGACGGAGAAAGAAACACCCTGCTCCAGCGAATTACATACAGGTATACTATTTGCCTGAAACATGGATGCAGAAGGGGTATGTCCTAGACATTGATTATTTGTCATTCTGGCTCTCAACATGGCATGCAACATTACATATAAGGCAAACAAAACCTAACTTATCCAGCGTCAACATTTTAAAATATTGCCCTTATTCAGGAAACATACGTAGAGAATCTGATCAATTGAAGAGGAAATGGGTGGGAAGGGTTATCAGCAGTAGCAGGACACACTCCTAACAGATAACTCAGCATAAAAGCAAACAAACTTATCCGAAAATTAAGGGAGGAAATTCACATCTAAAAAATCATTACAATGAACACCACAACAAATATGGACAGGCAAAATGGATATATATGTATTAGCGAAAATTAAAACGTTGAGTCCTGCTCTAGTAATAAGATCGATCCATTCAAACAACTCCAGAGACTCATTATTTTCCACCCTCACCAGATTGTTTATGGGTTGTTAGTTATCAATACTAATTAAAGGGGAGACTGAAACCTTGCAAGGGACCCAGTCATAGACAAAACAGGACCGGGGCTCAAATGAGAGCAGCTTCAGTCCTTTGGGGCTCCTCGTATGTAAGAGACAGCTGTCTTCTTCTGATCTACCACAAGTCCACAAAGTATTCTCAAGTGGGTGCCTGTAGGTGTCACATTTATGCCTGTCACCAGCTTATGTGGGAGTGTCTCCTGGGTACTTCTTCACCAATGTTTTTAAAGTTACCAGGAGCAACTCTATTCAATTTATCAGTAGTCCCTGTTTGCATTCCTGCACATATGGCCAAATTTCCATGTGTGGGGACATTTTGAAGATTGCAAACGTCTCCGGCCACGCTAAACATGGGCTCTGCAGGTGGGAAGGAGAGTGTGCAAGTTCGTGAGTGTGAGAGTGAGTGTGTGAGAGTGAGTGTGAGAGAGTGAGTGTGAGAGACTGTGTGTGCGTTCGTGAGTGTGTGTGTGTGTGTATGCGTGTGTGCGTGTGTTACCAAATGCAATACTAAAATCTAGTCTGAAGCAGGCACTGTACCCAAAACAAACCAGCCAGAAGTCTGGTGGGAACAAAGAGCATGGACCTTCAGGAATCAGACAGGGGAGTGACGAGAATAATCTTGGCATCCTGGTCTCTCCCTTTCAAGTGTGTCCCAAGTATTAAATGTAGTTCAACAGACCTGTCAAGCAGGATTTGTCAGTGTGGGTGTCATCGACCGCCCACTCGGAATATCCTGTGATATTCAGAGAAGTCCTTTATACCCATTCAGGTCTCTCTATTTTTCTCTTAGGATCCAATTCACACCTTGAAACTCTAGCAGGAAATCAAACATCTAGCATCGCAATAACCAAAAACACATACAGAAGAGTTGAGACAAAACTTAGAAAAGAAAGAAATTGATCAGAACACACTGCTTATAAGCTTTGGAGAACATGCTCTCACAATTCTAACACTACATCTCCCAGCGGAAATTATTACGTCATTTGCTGAGTTCTAAAAACATCTTTATAGTTTGGAATATACAACTTTTACCCAGACAGAAGCTGACTTTATGTATGAGGAGAGATTACATTACTGACCATATCAGAGGAAGATAAAGTCCTCCTAGAGGGTGACATTACCATACAGAATATCGAGGAAGCAATAACAGAGATAACCAATGTTAAAGCACCCAGAGAAGACAGACTGCTGAGTCGGTTTTACAAAATAACTAAATCCATAATCTCACCAATCCTACATGAAATATTTATGGGAGCACAATCCACAGGAGTAGTGTGCCAAAAATGTAATAAAGCAAAAATGTTACCATTACCCAAATTAGAATGAGATCTTGGCAAAGATATTGGCGAACCAGTTTAGTCCTAGCCTGGTATATAACACACAGGAGGGATTTGTTTCAGGTCACACATCCACAAACCATCTATGACTCCTTACAAATGTTATAGATTTTTAAGGAGGACCCTGACAATACTATTGTTGTTTCATTGGATGTGGAAAAAACATTTGACTTAGTCAAATGGGGGTACTTCTTCTTCCCACCAACTTTAGGATAGCACAACCTTTTTATCGAAAGTATATTGACCCTACAAAAATCTACCAGCACAAATTGGTTGTTGAAGCTTACATTTAGATACATAACAAATCAGAAAAGGAACAAGGCAGACATGCACGCTTTCTCAGTTGTACTTATTACTAGCTCTTGAAACATTAGTGGAGGCAATCAGATAAGCAAATAGCATAAAAGGGGACATGCAAAAGCAAGCACATCCAAAATACTTGTCTGTCCCAATAAACATCTTTTTAACTATGAAAGAACGTGAAATCTCCCTACCGGCACTTAACAACCTTATAGATTGATTTTCCTCCTACACAGGCTATTGAACCGACTGGTAAAAGTGTGTAATACTCCCAATCTCTAAAAGATATGGTACACATAGAGCTGAAAAATATGGCTTCAAATGGAAGGAGACATACTTAAAATATCTTGGGATACAGATCATCAAAGGAATGGAACAGGTGGCACAAGATAATTTCCAATCCCTTAATGATAAAACACACAATGATTTCATTACATGGTCCTCTCTCCATCTTTGACCATGGGGCAGAGTGCTGGCAGTGAAAATGGATGTCACGCCTTACTACAATTACATGCTGGTGATGCTACCATTAACGATCCTGAGCAAAATCCTAAAAGACATCACAGTCAAAATTGTCAACTATATATGGGCAAGAAGAAAAACAAGTCACAACCCCATAAAACTAAATGCAGTCACAATATCAAGGTAATCAGATGTCCGAATTTTTCATCTATACCTTTTAACATACCACCGCACACTTAGGCCAATCACTTTGAATTGAATGTTTATATTATAAGATTCCCCCTAAATCACCTCCTTTTCCAACAACCACGAGGGTCATCCTAAATGTGTGTAACGCATTCCATTAAAGAATTAAGGTACAGACATATCTCTATTGTGGGGCACCACTATTAAAGCACGCTGGCCTACTGATTGATAGTTAATCACTTAATTAACAAGCATGAGACTGTAGAAGAATTAGCAAACTAGACAACCTGATACAAGATGGGGAGGTAAAGTAGTCCAATAAGTCAAAAAAATAGTTTGATATACCCTCCTACTAGGCTAGGAGTTACCGACATCTATCACATTTTCTGAAAGACAAACTGGCAAGGAGGGCAATAATTCTACAAATCTCATTGATTCAATATTACATAGAAAATTAGGAAAACTTCAGGGGGCAATATCAAAAATACACTGCACTCTAATCATCACATTGAAGTTGTACGAGGGACTAAAGCTAGATGACAGACATATAAACACTGAATACACAGAGGAGGACAGGGCATCTGTATTGGAGACTCATGACAAAGAAATTGGAGAAGGACCCCTCAAGTTTTCATAGTTTAAAATCTTGCATGAATGATACGGGAACAGATTATTTGAGGCTGGCCGGAACCTGAATGACCGCTGTTGGAGATGCAACAGACAAGACTCCTATGTTACATATTTTATGGCTGTACCCTACTATAGAAACAAAGTTGAGAGTGGTATGGCAAATGTTACTAACCACAGGAACGATCCCTTTCCACCCGTCAGCAAAACTGGCTCCCTGACGTGACACCACTGAGATAGACAACCTCTCGCTGGTGCTGCTGGATGGCTACTCCCCTATCCACCAGTAGCGGTCTGTCCCTGCCAAAGTGGGGAAGGGGCGAACCACACCGGAGGTGGGAGGTGGAGAGGGGGGAAGGGTTCAGGGATAAAAAAAAAAAAATTTAAATAAAAACTAAACATACTTTAACACCGCCATCTCATGCACTGCAGTCAATCCTGACACTGCATGAAAGCAGCATTGGGATTGGCCTGAGCGCCGACCACTTGCGCTCCCAGGAAGACTGGGAGCCCGTGACTGCTCTCTCCAGCCACAGCAATGCAGCCGGGGCTGGAGAGAGCGGCACTGCACATGAGGGTTTGGCAGGCCCAGCCCCCATTCACAGTGAAGGGAGTGCCCACCACTCCCCCACCAGCAGTGTCATCCCCTGGACCCGCCCCCAAGACTCGTCAGAGTCCTGGGGCGGGTCCAGGGGATTAAAATAAAACAATAATAAAACGGGTCTAAAACCCGTTTTATTATCATTTTATTTGCTGGTGGTGCAGGGGGAGGTGGCGCTCCTCCGCTCGAATGGAGCAGCCGCCATTGCTACCCAGAGATAAAATCTGTACTCTCAAACATTGAAAAATGATAACAAAACCTCTATATCAGAATGAAAAACAGAACTCTATGATTAGCAGCACATAGTATATCTCAACTAAGAGTGCAAATGGCAATTTTTAAACACACTTGGAGACCTTTATCCAATTACTGCAACAGTGACACCAACCATTAACAAGAGGGCCAAGATTTCCATATGGAACACAGCTCAAGTAGACGCACAAATGCCTGAAGAGACAGAAACCACCACGTGGGAATATTTTACTATGATCTTCAAACTCAAGCTGACTCGAAGGAGCCACTCCTCTCACCCCCTTCTGTCCCTCCTCAAAGTGTAGTTACCATAGTATCTCCCCCCACCCCGCACCACTGAACAAGGTGAGTTTTTTCCAGTGGTTAATACCTGGCCTTGTATTTATCTTTTCTTATAATAATGTGGCTAACAATTCATTAGCAAATCATTGTGGACTACTTTGGATGCAATGTACCCTTAAATGCTTGGATGGACTAAGTGCTATTGAAAGATTTTAAGCAATTGTAAGTGGATAATGCACAAAATATAAATGTTCTAAGTTATTACACCGATCTCTTTTTGTATGAGATACAAATATCAAAAGAAATACTTCAAAAAAGCACAAAACTTTGGACCAGAAAAGAAGATTATAACCACCAACTAACTGCAACATATTTTATCTGTCCATCTCTCACACCTTCTCCTACATTACACTATTAGGTGCTGCACTCTAAAGCAAAAAGAGGATCTTTATGGCCACTTAGGCAGGACACCAAAATGCTTTTCAAATAGGATCACAACAAGTGCAATGTTCTCACAACCGTATGCTCCTCTACGGTGTAGCTTGCTTTCCTCCAAAAATGTGCTTAGGCAGCCCAAAACAGATTAGGAAGTTTAGACATCCGCCCATACCGATACATGTTCCAGAGGGGTGTAGAGGTGGGTCACTTTATCAAGGGCTTGAGGGCAAATCAACACTGGGACAAATTGACTGACTAACATCAGCCCCTTACATATCATCAATTTTTTCCGAAGGAACCCAAGCCGTTCCCTTTTCGAACGGTACACTGACTCCTCAAACATCGCCCTCCATTACTTTTTACGGGGCTAGGGGGGATGGTGTTCCGCTACGGGTTGCCCCGTTGCTAGACACCCTGGATCCAGTTATTCCCTCCACCTCAATACCAAACACGACTCATAAAATTATTTCATGGAACATTGCGGGTCTGAAATCTAAACTTTCACTCCCAGATTGGAATAATTTTATTGCCACCTTCGATCTTTGTATATTCCAAGAGACCTGGAGCACTACACCCTTATTCAAATCTGGTTTCACATGCCATTGTATCCCCGCAGTCACTACTGGCCGCGGCCGCCCCTCGGGGGCCTTATAATATGGATCAATGTCGCCCTTCCCTGCAAAGTTAGACATGTACGAAGTCCATCTCCGGACGTGCTGCATTTAACCTTGAGCGGGTTAAATAGGGGACCTACTCTCGAACTTTTTAATGTCTATGTTAGGGGCACCCAAGGAGGTTCTAAGTCCCCCATTGTTACCATCCTAGAAGAGGAACTTTCCTCCTGTCCCCCAAACTCACCCATACTGGTCGCCGGAGATCTGAATTGCACCTTCGAACCTCTTGCTTCTGATGATATCCTGGAAGTTGCAGATGAAGATAATAGATGGGGTATACCATCTCTTACTGTCTCCCCAGTAACAAGGTGGTCTCCAGTGATAATCCAACTTAATGCTCTGGTCACGGAATTTGGGCTACGAGCTGCTAATGGTCGACTTCCCTCTGACCTCCACGCAGCATCCACCTTTAATAGAATCTCCAGCCCATCACGTATCGACTATATTTTAATTGACCGTAGACTCTGGCATTATGCTGAGGATATGGTTATTCTTCCAACTCTCGATAGTGATCACAACCCTTTGTGTTTGACTACAAAGAGCATCTGGACTTCAGACCAACCCACTCCTGACTATTGCCCGACAATGCTTACAAGGGATGTCATTCCATCTAACTGCAAAAGACATCTCAAATGGCCTAAAATTGAAGTAGACAATCAAAAACTGTCCTCCATTAAAGAAATACTGCTAATAAAAACTGGTGAACTTAGGCAAGCATGTGTAGATGCTAATGCGAAATCAAGGGCCGTGTCTATCCATGCAGACACCATTGAGTCGATTGGGTCTTTCTTTATATCCCTCTCTGCTAACAATCCTCACAAACAGAAAACACTCGGTTCCTGGTTTAATTCTGAGTGCAGGTCCAGCAGGAAAATGCTTGCAATCGCTATTAAATCCAAGGATTGCACTTTAATCAAAAATGCTAGGTCTGCCTACAATAGAGCTGTAGCTAACGCTAAACGTACATGGGAAGAATCCCATTGGTTGGCCTTAAAATACGCTAGCCTAGCAAGGGACGGGACTACATTTTGGAACCTTTGTAGATACTCCCAAGGCCAAGATCCTGATATAATTCCCAATCATATTACCAACCACGAATGGTTTAGCCATTTCTCGAAACTCTACTTGGATGACAGCACGCAATGTACTAGTGCTCCTTCTCCTCTCATCCCCATAGATCCAACCTCGCCTAACACTGATCCCTTTACTGAAACGGAAGTTATAGCGGCTATTAATAGACTGGTCCCAGCTAAGGCTGCAGGCCCAGACGGCCTACCGGGAGACCTGTTCCGCTATGACCCCAAACTTTGGGCAGAGTATTTTACCATCCTACTCAATGCCTTCCTTAAAGGGTTTCCTATCCCCGAGTCATGGAGGGGGGCGGAGGTTATACCAATATTCAAGAAGGGCCATAGGGAGGACCCTGCTAACTACTGACCTATAAGCCTTATTGACGTCAGTCAGAAGGTGGTTGGCAGGGTCCTGTTAGAGCGTATTCTACTTTGGGTTACTGACAATGATATTCTGTCACATTATCAAGCTGGGTTCAGGCCATTCACGAGCACGATCGACCAGGTCTTTAGGCTCTTATTGCTCCATTGGAAAACCGTACTGATTGGTAGGGGCAATCTCCATCTAGCCTTCATCGATCTAAAATCAGCCTTTGACCTGGTCCCTCGTGATCGCTTATGGTCTGTCCTCCATGACCTAGGTCTTCCGCCTTATATCCTTGATTTATTGGTACGCCTCCATGAGGGGAACTTTGCCAGGGTGAGATGGGGCAGTCAGGCCCAGAGAACTGACAAGATCCCAGTCAACAGAGGAGTCCGCCAGGGCTGCGTACTTGCGCCCACTCTTTTTTCCCTTTTTGTTAATGGAGTGGTGAAATTTTTGTTAGAGGTCCCGGCTGCGCCCCTGTTTTGGCGGGGGAAAAAGTTCCCACTCTTCTATTCGCGGACGATACTCTGCTGATTTCCAAGACACCAGCAGGGCTTCAGAAGCTGATAGATAGATTCCACCTGTTCTGCTCAACGAGAGGACTGGTTATCAATACTTCAAAAACCAAGCTCCTCTCTTTTAAATCTCGGAAATCACCTAGTGTACCCATCATGTCTGACGGTGTTCCTTTAGAATACGTCAAACTATTTGACTACCTAGGTATTAGGATCTCCGACACTCTGACCTGGAAGCCCCACATTCAAAAAATGCTGCTTAATCACAAACGAGCCACGGGGGTAATAGCCAAAGAACACCGCTCCTCGACGAGCAAGCCAATTACCCCCGCACTAATGATTTATCAGGCCAAAGCAGTAGGTTCGGCCACCTACGGAGCCGAACTTTGGGGCTTCGAAAACACAGAAGAGCTCACCCTGTCCGAGAATACATTTTTAAGAGAATTAGTTACAATGCCAAGAGGTACTCCCTTGAAACCCCTCCTTAGCGACTTGGGTAGGCGCTCATTTAAAGATATTGTTAGGCTACGCCCCCTGCTATTTTGGGTTCGCCTCTGGCGCACCCCCGAGCTAGCCAAATTCACTGAGGGCTTGAGAGAAATCATGAACACAGCCGGCTCCCAAAAAATAAGTTGGCTTCGTAACATTAAAAAATCTTTCAGCCAACTTGGTCTAACCGATCTTTGGGAGCATGGAGCTTCGATCAGTAAGACGGAGCTCAAAAAAGCATATTGGGACTGGATTGATAATCGGGATCTTGGTAGCTCAAGACATGGAAGATTAACCGAAGATTTTTTCACTTTTAAGCAGACAGTTAATTTTGAGCCGTTTCTCGAGTTTATCCAAAAACCCAGAGACAGATCACTGTATTTTCAATTCAGACTCGAGATCCTCCCCACCCGTGAATTCACCAGTAAATGGAAGCCTCCATACCAGACCCCTGCCACTTGTCTGACATGCCCCGATAAAGTAGAAAGCATAGCCCATATTATGTTCGAATGCCCAGCGCATAGTAATCCGAGAAAAAGATGGCTAGCTCCTGCTTGCCGTCTTCTGGGCATTTCAAACTACCGTGTCACTCTACGTATCCTTCGTACTGACACAAGTTTGGTGCTAGTCTGTGCCGTGGCCAAATTTTTGGCCTGGTCCTGGACCATTAGAAATAAACTTAATAGTTGTACAAGTTGAGCCAATGAATTGTGTTTATATATGTCTTTTTAAACTGCATTTTTAACTTTATTATAAAATCACATTTTTATAATGCTTTTTAAATTCGGCCATTAAGCTACCATCACGATCTCCTGTAAAATTTGTTTCCTAATGAACTTCTATTTTTACAATGATCCTTCTGTATATGCTTTTATGATAACTTTTATCGAAATAAAGCTTTTTGACTGACTGACTGATTAGGAAGCTGTATAAAAATGCTAGAATACAATATAATACAATTCAAATTCAGCACAGCTATGTTCTGCAGGTGGTCCATACATTTTTGATAAGCTAGTTTGTTGGCTTAACTTCCATCTACAAAGAAACTGTTTGGCGCAGCATGCATCCAAGCCTTATGTGCTGAAACAGGCCTTTATGAAATCTGGGAGTAATGTCTGCTTTGGTAGATTGTTTTTTTTCATAAGAAATGCCCATAACTATGTAATGTGAAACTGAAAGATCAAAGTAAGCCTTGAAAATGTGGAAACCTATTACTCATAAAACATGTGTTGGCTCACTGTTAAACTTTACCCTTGATGTTTAGCGGAAGAATAAGTGTCATATTTCTGGCCAAGTCACGCAGCACAGCCAAGTCACTGTGCTGCACTGCACTGTGTGACAGGGAAAGTGGAGGAATGTGCAGTTTTTAAGGCAAACCGGCGGTTCCTGCCTTTTCTACCTGCTCCCTTGTGCTGGCGTCCTATTGGCTGCCTAGTGCCAATGCAGGCTCCCTATCAGCATAGTGAAAGGGTGTCTTTGTTGTAAAGAGGATTGTTTTTGTGCAGGAAGGGGCACTTTTCTGCACTAAAACAATCCCCTGAGGCTTTTTCTGTTTTCATGTGTGCTGCACTCTACACACATAGAAGAGGAAACAACAAGGAGAAATAATCATATTTCTCCTTGTTACACCTCTCCTGTGGAGGCATGGGTTTTTGGCACATTCCCAAATCTGCCATCTCTGGTAAATCTGGGAATGCGTCAAAATCCATGGATGTTGTGTAGGACTAACCAAAAAGCACCACGGTAATGCCTCCCTGGTGCAGAGTAATGCAACGCAGTGATTTACACAGCGTTGCATTACTCGAGATTTATGAAGCCACTCAGAGCCACACAAGGTGGCCTTACCTGGCTTCACAAACCTCATTTTTAATTTGCGTCGCTCTTGCACCGCGTTGCATGGTGCAAGAGTGCTGCAAAGGGGCTTGTAAATCTGCCCCTATATGTTTTATTGTCCTATTAACACTACAAGTGATGCAATAAGCTCACGCTATGTTGGACCAATACCAACAAGTGCTAGCTAGGCAACTGCTGACTATTACCTTATTTTGTCATATGTGACTTAATCAAAAGATAGGTCAAGGTAAGATAATCAAAGATGTCTTTATATGCCACCTTCTTATCACTGAAAGCCCATTTTCCCACCTTACAAAATCTGCATCTAGAGAGAGCACTCTTTGTTTTCATTATGTTAAAATTAGGTGTATTCACCATATTATATATGTTTAACTTTGCTAAAGGTCCTTGTAGTCTTGTGGAGGTATTTCCCCTTCAGGAGATAACACCAATCCAATGTTGCAGGAAATTATCTGTCTATAGAAAGCTCTCTACAATGATCTTCTGTCCATAGACGAAAAAGCAACGGTGCTAAAACACACCCCAGCTTCAAGCACTAATTATGTAGGATTTATTTTGACACCACAGGATTGTGGGATAGCTTTTTCCTGATCCATGTTTTATAGTACAGTGATTTAAATGCATGAGGGGATTTGAAGAAAGATCAAAGAAAGCCTTGAAAATGTGGAAACCTATTACTCATAAAACATGTGTTGGCTCACTGTTAAACTTTACCCATGTTGTTAAGCGGAAGAATAAGGGTCATATTTCTGGCCAAGTCACACAGCACAGCCAAGTCACTGTGCTGCACTGCACTGTGTGACAGGGAAAGTGGAGGAATGTGCAGTTTTTAAGGCAAACCGGCGGTTCCTGCCTTTTCTACCTGCTCCCTTGTGCTGGCGTCCTATTGGCTGCCTAGTGCCAATGCAGGCTCCCTATCAGCATAGTGAAAGGGTGTCTTTGTTGTAAAGAGGATTGTTTTTGTGCAGGAAGGGGGCACTTTTCTGCACTAAAACTATCCCCTGAGGCTTTTTCTGTTTTCATGTGTGCTGCACTCTACACACATAGAAGAGGAAACAACAAGGAGAAATAATCATATTTCTCCTTGTTACACCTCTCCTGTGGAGGCATGGGTTTTTGGCACATTCCCAAATCTGCCATCTCTGGTAAATCTGGGAATGCGTCAAAATCCATGGATGTTGCGTAGGACTAACCAAAAAGCACCACGGTAATGCCTCCCTGGTGCAGAGTAATGCAACGCAGTGATTTACACAGCGTTGCATTACTCGAGATTTATGAAGCCACTCAGAGCCACACAAGGTGGCCTTACCTGGCTTCACAAACCTCATTTTTAATTTGCGTCGCTCTTGCACCGCGTTGCATGGTGCAAGAGTGCTGCAAAGGGGCTTGTAAATCTGCCCCTATATGTTTTATTGTCCTATTAACACTACAAGTGATGCAATAAACTCACGCTATGTTGGACCAATACCAACTTGTGCTAGCTAGGCAACTGCTGACTATTACCTTATTTTGTCATATGTGACTTAATCAAAAGATAGGTCAAGGTAAGATAATCAAAGATGTCTTTATATGCCACCTTCTTATCACTGAAAGCCCATTTTCCCACCTTACAAAATCTGCATCTAGAGAGAGCACTCTTTGTTTTCATTATGTTAAAATTAGGTGTATTCACCATATTATATATGTTTAACTTTGCTAAAGGTCCTTGTAGTCTTGTGGAGGTATTTCCCCTTCAGGAGATAACACCAATCCAATGTTGCAGGAAATTATCTGTCTATAGAAAGCTCTCTACAATGATCTTCTGTCCATAGACGAAAAAGCAACGGTGCTAAAACACACCCCAGCTTCAAGCACTAATTATGTAGGATTTATTTTGACACCACAGGATTGTGGGATAGCTTTTTACTGATCCATGTTTTATAGTACAGTGATTTAAATGCATGAAGGGAGTTGAAGAAATTCTCCAGGGTGTCAACTTCCTTTATAATAGGGCCCTGCCTGACTAAACCATCAAATGCTGCCTTCTAATTAAAAAGGAAGCATACAGTGATTTATTATTCGTATGGATAGTGCAATGAACACATGCGAAAGGGCAAGTGTGTTGTCTGTTGTACCACAGTCATGGCAAAAAACAGTCTAGTAAAACTGGAGCAGATTTGTCAAAAATAAGTGTTGGGTGCCACTTGATCTTTCTTTTAGAATTCAGTATTATTAACTAATATTGTTGTCCAGGTTTTCCATTATTGTTGCATTATGCATAGATCATTCATTTATTTAGCTTAAGATATGGGCATGCTAGAGTAGGTATTATAAAAGGCGCCAGTACCATCCGCCACAGTTTTTCAAATGAGAGGACAGACGTGTTGAACCATATTTTACCTTGGGTATATAATATCTGTCCATTACAAGATGGTGACTAATGGTCATCAAATAATAAGGTCATCTAGTAATAGGTGTCAGCAGGTCTTTCCATAAGGTCTCAGCATTGTAGACGTATATAGGATGTTTCCAGAGACTTGTGGGAGAGAATGAATTTCATTTTGATATTAATAAAATAATGGGTCATTCATTTGTGCCAGAGATGATCATTTATTGTTCTTAATGGTGTAAAATATCTATGTCCAAGAGAATGTGGAGATAGTTTAGTGACCACAGGATAATGGTGTTTGGAACTACTGCTTGAGTTAGGAGTATGCTTTCTATAAATAAGTTCCATCAAGGTGTTAATGAAGTAATAGTTGTGTCTATAAATGCCTCCTTATGATTCCACAGGTATTATACTGAGTAATGTGCCCCCCTAAAAAAGAGTTATTGAAAACTTTGAAATGTTTTGGGGATGTTGGATTCTTTAAATAACACAAACATTTGACAAATCAACTGTTCTAGGTGTAAATGCATTTTAATATTGGTAATAAACAAATACAATTTTCTAAATTAAGTTAATCAAAGTAATCATTTTAAAGCCATAAACAATGTTTTACGTACAACTCAGTCAATCCTAGACTGGCTATTGTGGGTGGTGCCCAGTCGACAATACCCATTGTCGGGCGGTGTGTATTTAGAGGATTTATAGTAGTACAGTGGTTGTTCGGCACAGCAACTGTCCATAATGAACAAATACACAATATTTTAATGAGAAAGGGGAGTGGTTTCCTATCGGGGGCTTGATGTTTTTCTTCACTAGGAAATATTATAATTTTGTTTTGAGGAGTCAACCTTTGTATCCACTTTGAAAAAAAGATTTAGATTATCAGATGATCTTCAATTTACAATTTAATATGTCAGAGTCAAGTCATGTTTGTGAAAAGCAGACATAAAAGGTTTCTAGTTTTAGTGTTGATAAGCTTTAGGGATAGTTGTGCATTGTGTGTCATCAGAATAGAATAGAATTCGGTTTAACAGCATGCCCAGAGGTTCAGTATACGAATTAAAGAGATGTGGTGAACGAATTGGACCTTGAGGCATGCCCTGTCATAGGCATCCGGGGTCTGAGAAGTTCTCCCATAGTTTTGCTTTTTGGCAGCGGTTTTCCAGATCAGATTTAAACCAACTCAGGGCAACTGGTTTTAATCCTATTCTTTCTCTCCGGGTGTTTGGTAGTGTGTGCTGGCTGACTATGTCAAAGGCGATTGGCTTTGAAAAGGAGGGTAAGAAATGAGTCTTTGTAGCTGAGAACACATTACTCATCCTTAACTATATGCAGAATAGGAGTTAAGGTGCTGCAGTCCACCTTCAATCCTGACTGAACATAATTGAATAGATCATGATCAGACATACACTACCTGAGTGAGTAGTTGCACAGCTGTGGAGGAGTTATGTAAAGAAAGGGAGATTAGTTACTGGTCAGAAATTATTTAGCTCTTTGGGGTTAGCACCTGATTTTTTTTAGGAGCAGGGTGACCTGTTACTAAGTCTCCTACCAGTTCTATTTATACCAAAATTCTTTGCCCTCAATAAACTATGTGGCAGATTTACAAGAAACTGACTAACGAAGAGATGCGTCACTTTCCCTGCGCCTGCGTGCAGACCCTCGCGCCACCATGGATGTGTTGCATTTACAATACTGCGCACCATGGCGCACGGATTGACAGATGCGTCAGACATTCTGGCGCATCTGTTGTTGGCGCAAAAGTCACGCATTGCTGGAGTTGTGTCGCAAGCATGGTGCAATTCCAGCAATGCTTGGGGTGGCCGATACTTATTGTGCTGCATCACTGCTTACGCCTGCTCCAAGCAGGAGTAAGGTTTTGACTCAGTGGCGTCCTAGAAGTGGAGCAGTGAAATCTTGTAGATTTCTCGGCGTCAGTTCTACAAGGCTTTCCTACGTGAGTATGCCCACCCTGCATACATTATACCTGACGCAGTTATAATGTGGCACAGGGCTTTACAACGCGACGCATCTCCCTAGATGCGCCACGTTGTAAATAGACCGCAACGTGGCGCATTGTTCACGCCGCTGCTGCATCACAAAAAGTGACACAACAGTGGCGCATAAGTGACGCAAGGGGCTTGTAAATCTACCCCTCTGTTCCATTAACTGTACCTCTGCAGTCTGTAGAAACTGTTCATTAATAGTGAAATATTATTGAAGGGAAAGAACCATTTTATACCAAGTTTCAACCAATTCTCCGGATGATTTATAGTTAAAGGTAAAATCTGAAAAATGTTCTCCACCGTGTACTTCCAATCAGCTTCAGGACTTGCGGATTCCAAGTTTCATTTGACCCTATTCACGCCCTCTTAACCAGGCATACTGGCCACAATAAACAGACAAGACGCCCTATTCTATGTAGATACCACTTATGTCCATCACTTTATTTTTATAAATATTTTTCAAAGTAAACAAACTGCCTGACATTGATCTGAACCCCAGAGAAAACGTTAGTTCTGTAATATGTGATAACATTTTGTAAAGCAACTGAAAATCTGCCACTGGAGGTCAGAAATATGTCATCCGGAAGCAGCCTCATTGTGCTCTGGCATTATCCAAAGAGGAATCAAAAATATATCTGCTGGATTTTGATAAGAAAACTTTAATCTCAAACAAGTCAAATGTGGTATCTTTTGATTGGACTTGGGCGGAATATACAAGAAGGATGCAAAGAGGAGAGTTTCTTTAAGGACAAGAGGTACACATTCTGAGTTAAATTCATTCAGGTCTCATTTTAAAAAAATCGGATAAACTGATGTGACTATAGGGAGGTTAGCTAACTCTGCCTAATGAGAACGTCCCTCCTCCTGTTCTGCCCCTAGCCTGTATTGTGTTGTCTTTGTACTTTGTTTTGTCTACCATTTTCGTTGTAGAGTTTGGAAAATTGTTTAATTTCGTGTGTTTCTGTGATTAAGGTATTAAAACACGTTAGTTAAAAAAAAAGTGTCACATTGATTTAGCAAGTACACTCTACATTCGAATACGTCTGCTGTGATCCCACAAACTGAGCAGGTTGCCAGCCTAAGTATCTGCCCTCCTTACCAGATAAAAAGTTGTGCTTTTTTCGGGGTTGGGCACTGACTGATGGAAGCTCTGAAGTTCTTTTCAGGGCTCACACCTTCGGATGGTAATGACAAATCTCACACATGGTAGAATTGGTGCTGTCATCCTTTTCCCGCCCAAGCCACCGCCTTTCTTCAAAAACGTCTCCTCGAGCCCGCATCCCCTTCCCTCTCATTAAACACTCCTCGATGATCAACGACCAAATTAAAGCTCTGACAGGTAAATTACACATTGCGCCATCTTTCTGCATTGCCTATTAACGTGTTTTACAAAATGCTAAATAAATGTTGCAATACTGCAGAAATATTTCGAAACTCCCTTCAAATTATGTCCACAAACAGGGTTGAAGTTTTCATGCTCTGGTGATGCGCATTGGGATGCGTTTCTCATGTAATGGTGGGTGTGGGGCTGTCTCTGCTCCTGTTACCCTCCTGGAAGGTTTCTCTCTTTCTGCACGATTGTCCACTGGGCCTTGTCAAGGTCACGCGTCTGAGCTAGTTTCCCTTTCATTCAGAAGCATTGAAATGCTGGTGTATACCTGTGTTACTCATAGCATAGGCGCTATATCCAACGAGTATTAACATGACTTTGCACGAGTATGTATGTAAGTCAGGTCAGCGTAGATATTGCAATCCTGAATCAGCGCACATCCCTAAAGATACTGGTCCCTGTTTGTGCCAATTCTAGCACTTTCGCGTTTTGTCCAGCGGTCACTAGCTGAGTTACGGTCTCCGCCAAATGAGCGATGCAAACCGTGGCTCCTCAACTAATCCCAGTGGGACCTCTCAGACCCTGTTCTGAGGGCCACAAGGCAAAAAGGTGACTACTGAGCAACAACGCTGGGGGTTAGGGCAGCCGCGGTCGGTAGTAGGAGAAACTGCAGGGCGGTGACGTGGGGAGGGGGAGGGGCAGGGTGGGGGGGGGGTAGTAAACTATGGATTACGGAGGTTTACAGGTAAGTTAACTTATAAATTAATAAAATGAATTTCGTTGCGGGCACTGCATCCCCAAATGCGATGCGGTGCACGCAACGAAATTCGTTTTATTAATGTATCTGTTAACTTACCTGTAAACCTCCGTAATCCATAGTTTACTACCCCCACCCTGCCCCTCCCCCTCCCCACGTCACCGCCCTGCAGTTACTCCTACTACCGACCGCGGCTGGGTTAGGGTTGTTTATCTTGGTGTCCTGAGGTCCGTCCAACTATGGCCCTTCAAACCAGGCCAAGAGCACCACTACTGCAGTTGACTATCAGGGTAGTGAGGGTGAGCAGTCAAAGGCCTCTCGCGTAAGTAGTGTGAGGAGCAAAGACTCAGAACTCAACATTCAAACAGCAGATAGAGTAACTCATTGTTCAGCCCAGTGCTGGTCTTACTACAAAGAGAAGTACTGTTAATATCACAACAAAAGTAATAGTACACACACTGATGGGGTTTCAGTGCAGATTATGGGTTCTAGCTAAGTGTCTCTCTGCCTCTAATGTCCTACTGTCAGTTCCTATGAGCCTCCAATATCTGGGGTGTCTGATGGCAAAAATAGGGTAAGGGACAACAGTCACAGGTGCAAGTTCACTAAGCACCCACCATTCCAAGAAACTCGTATGTCATTACGTTGTATCTTGTGTAAGAAGAATTCATACTAGCAATTCTATTTCTTTCATGGTAGGCTTATACTCATACTTCGACACACTCTCTCAGACTTTTGCTTCCAGACCCTATGTTACCTGTTTGCAGGAGATGCAGCTTGGGATGATGCCGGATCATGTGCTTGTTGGATTCAAGCCGATGCCGCTTTCATGAGTACCGCAGGGCTGACGCTTCGCTTCTCTCTCAGGCTACCTAAACAATGTGGCAGGCCTGGTTGTCAGGTGCATGTTTTTGGCAGTTGGCCCCTACAGGCCATGCGGATGGTGGTCCTCCTTGTCGGCAATGGTGATCTTAGCCTGGTTTACTGCACTTCAGATGGTGGAATCATAAGTCCCTTTGGATAGGCTATCATAGTGCTGGACAGCAAGCTTCTAGTCTGGTTCGCAGTTTTCTTCTAACAGTTCATCCATAAACTATGAAGGGAGACTAGGTAACATCCTACATCTTGAGTCAATTCTGGTTGCACTCCGAAGATGGGTCAGCTTCTTCTTGGTGCTCCACATAGCTTCCCCAGCCTCTGGGAGACTACTTCCATGCAGACAGCTTCCCTGTATGTTGGTCCATTGTCTTAGGTCCTGGAACCAGTTTGGAAGGTTTTTTCGAAATGCCATTTTATGTCTGTAATGCAAACAGCCCTTCCGCAAGCTCTTGTAGGTGGTAGTGATGAAGCTGGCTCCAAGTAGAAACATGTAAAACAGGAGCACAATGAAATATGAAATCTCCGCACCTGACTGTTATCTGCTTTTCTAAAGTATCAATTGCGAACAGACAAAATGGGCAGGGCCTTCCTAAAAACGTACTCACAGTTAACAACAGAATCTGCCGATTCACCCCCTATACCCCACCATTTATCAAAAGGGAGTGCTCAGGAATAACCTGTCAGCAATCCCCTTATAAATGTTTGTGAAAGACCCTCTAAAGGAATCCCTGTCTCCATCCAACCTTGCTTCAGCATCTCAGTCTCCAGTCTCATGATTAAGGACTGAGGGAAGTGTATTTCTAACGTCTAACTATGGTATAGCCCATTCTCTATCTTGTACCATGCTAAAACAGGAGCTGTCCAAAATGGATCACACTGTTCCAGAGCTTAGACTCTCATCACACATGGGGTCTCACTGTCATACATGTGCCACACATCCGCTATGGAATGTGTGCACAAGGATTTGGGTGTTTATCTTAGCCAGACCTCTCAAGAGTCGGGCTGTTAGGCTAATCTCCCATTGGAACAGAACAAAAGTCTGCTCAGGACTACTAACCCGCACAAATCAGTACCACTGCCACTTTATGTCAACAGTTCGGGACATGGAAAGCAGTCACACATCAATAAAGAGGCCACACTTGATGCAACTCTCACAGAACAGGTTTCAGTCCTTGGCTTTACTATGGATGAGTCAAGACCTAAGCGCTCATGATTAGTGTGTTAACAAGGCCAACTAAAAGTCAGGATACCAATTTCATATGTAGTCAATCACCCATGGCAGAGGTGCACATCTTTATATACCATACTGGAGACATTTGGGTCTCAACAGACACTCCTAACAGATCAGACTACTCAGAACCTTACTCCACTGAAGAAGTCCAGTTGTGGGGTAAGCACACCTTACCGGTACATTCTAGTGTTGTTTTCTACAGTGAAATCCAATGCTTGTTTTGCAAAAGACCCTCTCAACAACTTGGAATTCTTATGCTTCATTGCCATTAACCACTTGAGCTGTTTGTGATATATCTGACCACAAACTTTGTACCAAACAAGCAAGCTCAGAGTCTCCTCAGGGACAACACAATCACAAAGCATTTCCTTTCAACAACAGTCCAGCTCTGCAACTAATGAATGCCACTAGGTGCCTTCTACCCTTCTCTTCAAATTGAGCTACAACTCCTTTATCTTAAGCAACAGTCTGCACAATGAAGGGATGCTGCTAGTCAAGTGCCTTACATGCAGACACATTGCATAGTTCTGCCTTCAGTTCCTAGAAGGCCTTCTGACATTTTGCAGTTTAAATCACTTTAAAATGCTGTTTCATGGATGGTAGGGCTGTTAATGGCATTAATGTATATTCATATATATAAACGTCTTACCGCTGATGGCTGCTTTGATTGAGGCTCCTCCCCCATGATGCAGTGCTCGTGTCTGATACACACACACACACACACAGCTGAACGGGAGGAAGATTTTTTTATTTTGCCTATACATAGCTGGGCGCAGAGTTCCATTTTACTTATGAGTCCTAAAAAAGTACTTACCTGAGTCTCTGTGTTGGAGACATCCTATTCCAACACATTCAGGATCGTGACATCCAGTTGGTGTAACTTCCCATTATCCCTCTGATGCTCACGTGAAGTTACAGAGGACTGACCCACCTAGCACAGGGATGTCTTGATGGTCATTTTTTCTCCCTGTATCCTGATCAACACCCTTCAAACTGATAAAGATGGCAGTGTCATCACAGAAGCCCACAGTAGCATTCTTGAGCCGAACAGACATGATTCTAAACTGGCACAAGCCCTCCGACACTGAGAATATGGTCTTCTTGTTGGCACATAGTGTTAATGCGATTGGCCAACAGAAACTGATCAAATAGAAGTTACTCAAGAGGTGACAGCCTCAAGCTGGTCGACCAATTTATTCGCTTGGAGATTCCAATGTGGATCAGTCTTTGTCATCTCATTGAAGGTAGTCCACACAAAAGGGAAGGTCTGTGCATTCCTCATTGACCACCAACACTATTGAATTGGCCAAAGGACTATAGGAATGCCCAATCACTTTCAGGGGCAGCATCTTAGAAACTTCTGCCTTTATGCACTCTTGGACCCCATCAGAAATCCTATAAACCTTGCTCCCCACTGGCAAGTTACCCCTGTGTCTACGTGGTGCACACAGACAGGTGTCAAACCTGGGGTCAGTCAGAATATTTACAGAAACATCTCTCCAAAGGTATGGATTCTGCCCATTCACATGGAACACCCCCTTTGGTTACTCTGTGGCACCTGTGTCCATGAAGTAGTTAACTTCACAAATCTTCTGCGATTAACTTATATCGCCCACACAATTATCTTGCAAAGTATGGGGACAAGTGGCCGCTTGCGTAGGAAAGTGCACCTTTTTGCATGGTTGCACCCCACTTTTTGCCTAATGCTTATGTACTTTGATTCAGTGTGCTCTGGGTTCCTGCCAACCAGGTACCAAGGGCCTATTTTATTTCCCTAAACTGTACTGTTGCAAGACCCAATTGGCAACTCTCTGGCCACACGTATGTCCCTTGTAAAAGGCACCATAGGTACCAAGGGCACTGTGACCTGGGAAGGCCTCTAAGGGCTGCAACACTTATTATGCCATCCTTAGAGGCTCTGTACCTTTACACACACACACAATGCCATTGCAGGCTGCGTGTTTTGGTGCAGAACAAAGTGAAGAGTCAACATGTCACACATCCCTGTTTGCCATGCCTGCAGCCCACTGCCTTGGCATAGGTAAGCTACCTCTCTAGCTGAGGGCACTATACCAGTGGTGAGTGCACAGGTGCATGAGGCCTGTTTCTCTACAGTGTCTAAGTCAATTCTTAGACATTGTAAGTGCAGTACTGCCTTAAAGATACAATGGTATGGGAGTTTGTCATTGCGAACTCCACAGCACTATAATGGCTTTATTGAAAACTGGGAAGTTTGGTACCAAATTTCTCAGCACATTAAACCCACACTGATGTTGGTGGGGGATTTAATGTAAAATGCACTCAGAGGGCATCTTGGAGATGCCCCCTGAAAAATGACCTACCTCTAGAGTCCTGGCTGAGTGGCTGCTCTCCAGTTGCCACCACCAGACCAGTTTCTGGACCCCTGGGTCGAGAGCCTGCCGCTCTTGGGGTCCTGAAACAAAGCACAGCCTGGGACCTTTGTGAGCTACCTCTAGCCGTTTGCTGCTCCCATTAACTGGCCCCCACCAGTTCTGACCCCCACCTTGGGTATGAGAATCGGTGGGAAAACCAAGTTAGGAGTAGAGGTGTGCCCACCTTTGCGAACCCCACCTCACAGTTCCCACCATCTTGAAGATGGCTGGACCCTGCCAACCAGAGTGAGGCTTATGCTCCCATCCCACTTGAGGGTGGCATAATAGGGGGTGTACCCACCCCAAAGAAGGGACCATTGGTCCCGACCTGTACCTACCGGAAACACCCCTAAATTTAGTATTCAGTGGCACCCCGAACCTCGGCTCCTCAGACCAGAGCCAACAAGAAGAAACAAAAAGAAGAAGGACCGAACAGCAGCGCTGATAGAAGAAAAGGAGGACATCATCTGACTTGGCCCCAGCCCTGCCGGCCTGTCCCAACCTCAGACTCCACCAGCAAAACCTTGGTGTATCCTGTAGCTAGCAGCCCTCTAAAACACAGAAAACCTGCCCTGCCTTCACAACCAAAAAGACTTTGTCTCCTGTGAGCACCGGACTTGCTCAAAACTAACCGACTAACTCCGGACGACTCAGTGAGTCCCCACCACTCAGCTCCCGGTGCCCCGAGCCCGAGTGGCCCAATACCCTAAGGAGGTACCCCTGGCGATCCCAGGATGGGTTCCAGGGACCCCTGAACATCCACAAGCGTCTAACCTGAGCCTGCAGCCATTATCCGGGAGGTCCCCTTCAACCATGAACGAAGGCGACACCCTGACCAACTCTCTAGCCGAAGCTGTCCAAGAAGGCCAACCGCATCAGTTTGACTGACTACGTCTGGGAATGCTGCGGTCACAAGATGTCAACTCCCAAAGATCCCATTTGCCTTCAGCTGCAGACCGACTCCCAGGAATCCCCGACCGAAGCTGCAGCACAGACCAAGACCGACGGTCTTCTTGGGTACCCCGACAACTGCATCCTACACCCGGCCGCCTCTCTGCCGCTGGCGATGTAGTTCTTGTGTTGGCCATTGGCCCTACAGTGCTGATCTCAACCCCAGAGCTTTTTGTTTGATTAACCTGGTGACCTTATTGTCCGCAGTCACAAACCCATGCCCTTACTTAGCCCGTTGGCGAACGTACGGTCCCTGCACTCTGCACCCGGTCAACTTTGTGCCGCTGCTGGTGCGATTTGAGTGCCCATCTGACCAAGCCTTACTCATGGACAGGTAACCTCATTAGGACGAGCATTTGAGACCTCTTGTATATACTTTAGGATATATTTATATGTGTATGTACATTGTGGGCTCTGGAGATGAGCCCTAGGACTTGTATGTTTCCACTTAGGGACTTTTTTTCTGTTCAACTGCCTCTATTTAACTGTCTTGATAGAAAACGACCAGTAGAGATCAGTAAAATACCAGAATTGCTAGCTGATTGTTCAACTGCCTCTATTTAACTGTCTTGATAGAAAACGACCAGTAGAGGTCAGTAAACTACCAGATGTGCTTTCTGCTGAGGGACTTTCTTTTTTTAATTTTCTGGCAACTGCCTCTATTTAACTTTCTTGATAGAAAACGACCAGCAGAGTTCAGTAAGATACCAGAATCACGCTAGCTTTTCTATGTTCCAGTCCACAAAAATTGTCTTCCACGAGCACCGGTAGACAATATTTTTTTCAAATCTTGTATTTTCAGTAATATGACCATGCAGGCCCTGATTTTATAATAAAAACAGCTTTGGACTATACAGTTTCCTGCTGAAAGGCAATATTTCTCTCCATGTGTTCCCATACTTGGCATGTCATGCAGTTTGGTGCTTACTTTCCCTCCATGTTAAAGAACAGTAGATGTTTCAGCACCCAGGCTAATGTGCTGCATAGTTAAATACATATAAGGTCCCAAAGGTGAGACAGATTGCATTGCAAATGCTTGTTTTTTGTGTGAGTAATACTGAAAAACTGTAATTATACTGCAAAATGCATTACCGACTATTCCTTTCTCTTATGAAATGTACCAGCATGATAGCTAGCGATACATCGCTGTGTAAGAAAAGTAACAAAGTCCATTTGCCAAAGTTTATAAACCGATAACAAAATCAAGTTAATGACAAATGTGTATTGTCTTGGAAAGTACGATTCTGCCTTTGATTTGGTTATAGTAATAAAAGATTACTAAAATAATATTTTTTATACAAACCAATTGGTTTGAGTTCAGTCTTTAGTGTGTGACATCATTTCTTGCCTGAGTGTGTACAATAAATGCTTAGCAGTACCCTCTGATAAAGCCTTCCTGCTCGCCCACACTACCACAAATAGAGAGTAAAGTATTATCTACTTAAGCCTCTGCCTTCCTTTGGGGATCCACTGGACTCTGTGCACGCTATACCTTACTTTGGTATAGTATATACAGAGACAACTTCCTACAGCTTGCAACAACAACTTCTGACCCTCCTGGTACCCAGTGAGTGTCCCCTCTTTGTTATGCCACTCTTTTATCAGCTCTTGGCTTCCCTGATGAGTTTTTCTTTCCCCAACTCTGGTACTGCACCACTAGTTTCCTTAGACCAGTTATATAGTCCACCTCATTCTTGTGGGTGGACTATGACGTTTCTTTCCAACTTTCTCTAACTAAGGTGAGTGGGCCATGTACTGAGTGGCCAAAGGCCAGATTAAAAGGACTGAACCAACTCCTTTACATAGAATTTCTCAGTAGGTGATTAGGAGGAGAAGATTAGTTTTTTCACGAGGTTCTCTGCCAGAGTTTCCATCATGCTCTTAAGGCATATGTTAAACCGTTCCACCAACCCACTGGCCTGTGGGTTGTATATTTTTGCATTGCAATGCTTTTTGTTTCACCATAACGGCTGGTTCATTAACCCGTTCGACGCTTATGACGGAACGGTTCCGTCATGCACGTCGGTTGGGCTGTGCTTATGACGGAACCGTTCCGTCATGGCCCCGCCCGTGCACGGAACCTTCAGCGTGGCGCGGAAATCCGCGCCGCGCTGAAGGGGTTAACACACCACACATCGACTGATGTCAGAAGAAAAGGCACAAAATATAGGAGGGCAGCAACAAATCAAATATATCCCTCACCCACGATATAAAGTATGTCAAGTAACCCCATTACAAGTGACATATCTTGTAAAAATGGCAGTTCACACCCCCGCTTGCTCTCTCATATATGAGGAGAAAACGTTTGTTCCCCAGTCAGAGATCACAGTCATGGGAAATACACCCATTAAAAATACTCCCAGGACAGCCCTAGTTACTATCTGAGCAGTTGTTCTTCTCAAACATACCATCTCTGAATACCCAACCAATCAATCAATCAATCAATCAATCAATCAGGGGTTTGTACAGCGCATTACTCGCCTGTTAGTGTTCAAGGTGCTATGGGGGAAATGTGCAGCTCCGTTGGGGGTCACCTGAAGAGCCAGGTCTTGAGGACTTTCCTGAACCGGAGAAGTGTGTCTTTGCCGGAGGTAAGGAGGAGGTCGTTCCATGTCTTGGCTGTGAAGTAGGAGAAGGACTTTCCACCCACTCTGTTCCTGTAGATGCGAGGGGTGGTGGCCAGGGAGAGGTCGGCTGAATGGAGGTATTTATTGGGGGTGTGAAAGGAGAGATGGTTGTTGAGGCATTGTGATCCGATGTTGTGGAGGGCCCTGTATGCGTGCATGAGCAGCTTGAAAGTTATTTTTCTTTCGATGGAGAGCTAGTGGAGATTGTGAAGGTGTTGGGTGATGTGGTTGTGCCAGGGGGATGTTGAGAATTAGTCTGGATGTGGATGTGGCATTCTGGTCGGTCTGGAGCTTTCGGAAGAGTTTTTTTTATTCCGACATAGATGACGTTGCTGTAGTCCAGTCTGCTGGTGATGTTGGCGTGCGTCACCATTTTTCTGGTTTCGGAGGTGATCCATCTGAATGTTTTATGGAGTATGCAAAGGGTGTTGAAGCAGGCAGAGGACACGGCATTGATCTGGAGGTTCATAGTGAGCGAGGAGTCCAATATGATAACGAGGTTACATGCATAGTCTTTCGGGGTGAGTGGATTTCCGAGGGCAGGCGACCACCAGGTGTCGTCCCAAGCTGAAAGGGTGGCACCGAGGATGATGACTTCTGTTTTCTTGGAGTTGAGTTTCAGGCAGCTGTCCTTCATCCAGGATGTGACGGATTTCATTCCTTCTTGAAAGTAGTGCCTGGTTATATTGGGCTCCTTGGTGAGGGAGAGGATGAGCTGGGTGTCATTGGTGTAGAAGACTATGTTGCACCCGTGGTTTCTGAAGATGGTGGCGAGGGGGCCCTGTAGATGTTAAAGAGGGTGGGGCTGAGGGATGATCCCTGGTGTACTCCGCATCTGGTCTCTATCGGTTCTGAGAGGTAGGGTGGGAGTCTGACTCTCTGTGTTCTGCCTGTGAGGAATGAGCGCATCCAGTCTAGGGCCTTTCCTCAGATGCCAGCGTCATGGAGTCTGGTGGCTAGTGGGTGGTGGAAGACAGTGTCAAAGGCTGCCGATAGGTCCAGGAGAATGAGGGCTGCTGTTTGGCCCAGGTTGAAGAGGGCGCAGATGTCATCAGTGGTGGCGAGGAGGGTGGTCTCGTTGCTATGGTTGCTGCTGAATCGGGATTGGGAGATGTCTTGGACATTGTTGGCTTCGATGAAATTTGCTAGTTGGGTGTCAATGGCTTTTTCGATGACCTTGGCTAGAATGGAAGCATCGAGATGGGCCTGAAGTTCTGGAGGTCCATTGGGTCTGCAGAGGGTTTCTTCAGGAGGGGGTTGACTTCGGCATGCTTCCAGTCATCGGGAAATGTGGCGAACTCGAGGGAGCAGTTGATCATTCGACGTAGCTCGGGTGCGACAGCTGTGGTGGCTCTGTGGAAGCTGTGGGGCAGACAGGGGTCTGAGGGTGCTCTGTAGTGGATGCTCTTCATGGTCTTTAAGGTGTCTTCTGTCGGGAGCGGGGCCCACGTGAGTAGGGTCTGTTGGGTGGCGTCGCTGAAGGTGGGAGTCGAGGCAGTGCAGAGGACTTGGTCATCAAAATTGTCGTAAAGCTTCTTTTGATCTTGAGGTGAAATAAGGAGCTGAGTCTGTTGCAGAGGTTTTGGGAAGGTGGGACGTCTGTCGTTTCGCTGTCAGGTTTGACAAATTCCTGTATGATGGAGAAGAGTTCCTTGGAGTTGTGGGCATTGGAGAGGATTCTGTCTTGGAGGAAGTTCTTTTTTGTGGATTTGATGAGTTGGTGGTGTGCTGTGGTGGCTGTTTTGTAGGTGGGGCATTCTTCAGAGGTTTTGCTGTTTCTCCATGTCTTTTCAAATCGTCGGCATAGTGCTTGGATTCTTGGAGTGCCATGGTGAACCAGCTTACTTTCTTGTGTTGTCCTATAGCCTTCTGGAGGGGGGAGAGTGTGTCAGCATAGTTGGTGATCCATCAGTGGATGTTACTTGCTGTGGTGTTGGCGTCTGGTGTCGTTAGGGGTAGAGTACTGATGAGGGCAGAGGTGAGGTGTTCTTCGGTGACTTTGTTCCAGCTTCTGCGTGGGAGGTGGTGCATATGCTTGTGTGCGGTGGGTTTTCCAGAGGAGAAATGGATGCAGTAGTGGTCCGTCCAGAGCATTTCTATTGTGTGGCTGACAAAAACGCTGTTTCCTCCTGAGAAGACAGGGTTGACCGTGTGTCCTGCTGTGTGAGTGGGGGTGGTGAGAAGTTACTTCAGTCCTTTGTTGGTGAGTTTCTCTAGGTGGGCGGTGGTGTTGGCGTCGTTGTGGTTTTCCAGGTGGAAGTTTAGGTCTCCGAGTAATGTGTAGTCTGTAGTCTAGTAGCCTGATCCACTATAACCAAGATGTACTTGTTACTTGATGTTGAGGTAAAAGTCAAAGGAACCAACAATGTTTATGTCCACCAGCGCAAACTGCACAACTACTAATGGCAATGCCTCTAACGGTGCTTTGGTTTTACCTCCTGACTTACCTCTCAATTGGCATATAAGACAGGTTCTCTATAACCTCTCTGTGACTCAGAGTATCCAGGGCGGGTTATAAAACAAACAAATTCTAACCTATAATGGGTCTTTAAAATATTGAAATGCTCTTTTGACGTACTTAGTTCAGTGTATTGTCTAGTGACAATAGAAGGTCTTTGTGCATTAGTGGAACAACTAGTCTCTTGCTAGCTCTACCACTGGACTTCTTTTTGAAGCCCCCAAAAGTATAAGACACTCAAATTGTGCTTAGTAGAATGTCTCTCAGGTACATCTGTGAGCAGATAACAAACCCTGGAGCACTGGCAGTGACCCACACTAAGAATGGTGTGTGTCTTCTCAGAACCTGATATGATCTGCTCCATTACCTTCTCTGGTCTTTGCAAATCTGGGATGGTCCCAGTCTCATCCTGAAACAACACGGCTTACCCTACATCAGCTACAGCTGCTTGCTTGTGACGAGTTCCTGCACTATTTCAATCAGCTGATCCATGTCATCCATACTAGCTACCAAGTATGCTCCATTGGCACTTGGAATAATCTTAGTCCTGTGGGCACTTGTATCTATCAGAGCAGGAACCGTCCTCCCATTGATAACTTCTTCCAACACAAACGGCATGATATTTGGATGGATGTACTTTAGGGCATACAGTTCATTTCCCACATGTCCATATCCAACACTATGAGGACAACTGGCCCTGTTCTGTTCCCTCACAAACCAGCCGACACACTTGTTGTAAAGGTTCAGTTGGTACAGGGTCTTTCACCTGACAGTACCTTTTGTAATGCATGGAGGAACCGTTTTTCCCATTTTGTCTTTCTGTCCCTGACTAGGCACCCACTTGCCTTCTAGGTGTGCCCATTCTTGATACCTGCCCTGCTCCTTAATCTCCGGTTGGAACCAGTCTGTTAAAAAAAACTCTGCAAACACACATTTTGCTACCTTTTCCTGAAGTCCTGCAGAGATGGAAGGGGACTTATCCATCCCAGACATAGCTGTCTCCGATGCTATCCTGAGTTTCCTTTCAGCTAAGCATGTCCTGTTTTTCCAATTCTCTTTCTTTTTTCTTGTCTTTCGTTTTCACTTTCCCTCTCGTCTTTCTCCCATTTTCTGTCTTTGTGGGGCCATTCCTCCCTTCACTCCTGCTTCCTTTTCTTTAGTTCCTGGCAAACTATTCACAACTTGTTCCTTTAAATCTCTCTGGTATTCTCTCCATCCTCAGCCTTAGCCTTCTTAAGGGTCTCAGTTATATTTAATCAAATCACAGGAATAACTACTGGAGTTGGTGACAGTGTAATCATGAATTTCGGGGGAATGTTTTGGGTAAACAACAGGAAAAAATGTTTGGGCCACACCTAGCGTGTGTCTGTGGGAAAACCTGTGCTAAGGCAATAAGTGCCACTACAGCACTCCCTCCCTGTTTCTAACCATTATACCCTCCCCAAAGTATATCACAGTTCCTTACCTCACACCCAGTTTCCTTACTGATCCTTAACAGATGTCAAACGGCAGTGGCGTAGCTAGGCCTTAGGCTGCCCAGGGCGGACCATGCGTTTGCCGCCTGCGGTGGCTTGATGGAAGAGCGCGTGGGGGCGGTAATGGTGATTCATGCGGCTGCGACGGCTGTAGGCCACTACCCCCCATAGGCTACGCCACTGCCACAAGGCTTTCCATGTACTTGTTTCTGGAATCCCTCTCTCTAAACACAGATCCTTTGATTGAGCTATGGACAGGGTCTACGAACAAAAACATTGTATCTGTCATTTCAATGTGCAAGTTATGCTGAGCTCAAGCTTAAATTACTATTTTGCTCATGACAGGTAGAAATGGAATCACTCTTGTGATTTATTAGGAGTTATCTGCCCTGTGACGCTACAAACGTGGTCTGACCATTAGTTAATAGTCAGACCCCATTTCAAGTGCCACCTGGCAGATGAGTGCTACTAAATCACAACAGTGAGAGTTGGAGTCATTTTCCTCTGGTGTGGTAGGGTTCATTCTACTGTGGCTCTCCAAACTTGGCCAAGTATACACCTTCTGCACTCCACTCTCTGGGTGGCAAGGGTGACTAATCAAAGAGTAATTTAATGTTGCAACAAAACACAATACTACACACACGCATTAGTGTTCAGTACAGGATTTGATGATCCAATCTATGGATACTATGTATCACACAACCTTTAATGCCCTGTTCAGTTTACCTTTGATGCCCCCTACATCTGTATTTTCCAGCAGGGATTACAGGTCATAGGTGATGACTTCCACTAGAGCGACTTTATCAAGTGACCACCACTTCAGCCAATCAATAGGTCAGTGTGTTTGATCTTGAACTGAAAGAGTAGACACTCTGGGCAGGGTTACATGAATGGGATTTCCCTATCACAAAAGTGCATCATCTAAGTCAACTTCACTTGCTTTCTATTACCAAGCAAGTAATGCTCAAGAGTCTCTATATATGCCATAATGTCAACCATAGTCACAACCCAGAATCATTCATAATTTGTTCTCCTTCAGTAAATCTATTCATTCCTTGGCATGTACTTTGGCTCACCACCTTTTGTTAACCAGAAGTAAGAAAGCTAATCAAGGTGGTCAGGCTAGTTCAAGATTCAACAACTTTGACTTCTACTCCTTTTATGCTTTGATCCGCTTCCAAGCACCTTGCCTTCAGGAAGGAAACTTTTGAAGACCTTTTGGTTTGATCTATAGTGCTAATATTCCTGTAGATCAAAATGGGCTGTACATATGATGTGTTTACAAACATGGCCGACCTATTGACACTGGTGTTAGCGGTACTGCTTAAAAGATCTATATATACTCTTTGCATAACTCTCTTGGACATGCTCATAGATGCAGTCAGCATTTCCAACCCCTGCATCCCTCACATTATCACTAATCACATAGTCATAAACCTGGGTCTTATTCCAGTCCATTATATGCGTTTCTGGTAAGCCTCACCTCTTTTGCAAGTCTTTTAGGGTGCAATCCGTTATAGAAACAGTACTCGTCTATGTATTCTACCAGTGATAGTGTCTACATGAATGTACAGAAAAACAATTAAAATGAAGTTCAAGCAGTACTATGTGAAGCTCAAGAGCATACTGATATTGATTGTAAAAATGCAGTTCTGAAGTCTCACACAAGTGCCTTCTACCCTCTGTTCTGAACTTGCAAATGATGTAGGTTGTAGCTTAAATGCTGAATTGGTGAGAATAAAGGTTAATCCAATAAAGATATGCGCTGGCATCCATCAGTATCCACTGGGCTGTGAGGCGGAAGCAGGAACTCAACATGTTATTAGTGCGTTGATGAACCAAGGGGTCCTGAGTGTATGTAAAACTCCCACTTTGCCAACTAAATCTCCAAGTAAAGATACAATATTTTGTGCTATTGGTGCTGGTGTAACACCTACTTTTCCTATTGTTTTACCCTCCTGCTTCCTATTAATGCAGCTACTCCTGTGGACAACTTAGCACTTACTTTGTTTGTGGCAACCAGGCATACACCTGATTGCCCAATGAATGGCTCTGGATCCTGTAAAGCTGCTTAAATTGTCCCAGCAGTACAAAACACCCATGCGGGATCTCTTTATCAAAATAGGTTTCTTGGAGTAATAGCCAAAACTGCATGCTCCTTTGCTATTTTTTCCCATGTATGGAATTGGACTATCAATACCGGAGATTTGAATTGTATCTTAAGTTTAAGAAAAGGTCATAAATTCCAACCCTATCGTGTGGGAGTTGAAATACAATTAGGTTGAGAAAGAACTGTCATTTTGTAAAACTGAATGGCTCTTTCTCTTGTCCTGGCTGCCAAGGGTGATGCATGCGTGATTGTATGATCAGAATGTTGCTGATCGTTTATTCAAAATGCTTCTTTGACTATGCACAAGAAAACTGATCATATTCTAGAAAGTGTCAAGGAGCTACATAGAATTAATGACTGTTTTAACGTAAGAGGGTGGAGTATTAGATCTTGGTTTGAAAGCATATTTGTAGGGTTGGGAAGAAGATATTAGATATCTTTTTGATGGTATTTGACGGCCTAATATTGCTATTTATCCTTGGGATAGTCTGTATGTGTTCCATTATTCATCCCACCAGAAATAAAGACTCCTCTCCCTCCTTCTTCCTTAAGATCCATGAGACTGACTGAGGCTTGATGAGAAATATGACTATGTATCACTTGAGTGAGTTAGTGATAAAATGTCCCACAAGGAGAATTGATTATTGAACATTAATTTGTCTTAAGGGTTTCTCCCAAAAGCATGCAAAAGCGAGGGATTGTTATAATTTAAAAGCTATAGCCTTAAGTAACTCTATTGCTCAATGGAACTGTTCAGTTCAGTTCAGTATTAATTATGCTGTGAAATTGTGTTGTGTATAATTTTTGAAAGCCTCGTTGTCAGGTTTGGTGCTGGAGGTGAGATATTTCTGATTAGCTTGCTCAGTGGCTAGAGTTTTCTTTTCTGTATCTAATTCAAAGTCGTTCACCCTTCATCATGACTTCAGAATCCTGCACCTGTTAACAACTTTTCTTTCGGTCTGATCACATCATGCCCATTGCTGATCTGTTTACGAAAACCTGTAAATGTGTTTCTTGTCTGTGTTTATCCTTTTAGTGTGTGAGGGTGACTGTGGGTTCTCTCCTCAGCAGTCTCTGTGATTTCCAGATACATGTGTATATATTTTGTTAGTACAGATTTTTAGACTTCAAGTTGGCGTGTTGGCAGATTTAGTTTAACAGCTATCCCGGAATATTCATGCAGTCTTTCTTCATGCAGTCTTTCTTCCTCTATGATGGCTTTGTTCACCTGGATTTCAGACTCTCTACTCATTCAAGTTGTTCAGCATTGTGACCAATCAGAGCAGACCTTTCCTCCATAGCCAGTGAGTAAGATCCACCAACCAATCAAGCAAAGAAAAAGCTTCACTTTCATAGCTATGCATGCCATAGAACATGTTTTACTTACAGGGGAACATGCTGTTTATTTCACCAAAAGTTTCTATCTTGAACAAAAATGCATATATACAGTTATTTTTTCCCACATAGCATTTTATCATGCGTCGTGCACTACAGCACCGTTGTGCAAACATTCTATAGGAAATATGGCTATAACTGTAAAGAAGATTCCTCTTAGATAATGCTTTTGACTCTAGTCGTACACGTGCTCATGGCTACATCTCCTATTTTCATCTGGTTCTTTTATTTTTCTGGCACACAGTACATTTATTTATTGTGTAAATGCAGGGCTTTAAGTGGGCCGGGTCTCACCGGTGCTGAGCACCGGTAGTTTTTTGAAGGGGGCCTCGAAACGGGTCTCAATCAGGCTCTGTTTTGTGCCCTGGCACAGGCAGTCTGTTTTTCTCCGGACTGCAGTGACAGCAGGCACATCGATGTGCACGTGGTCACACTGCTCACTTCTCACTAGTGGAGAAGTCACGGCATGACGTCATGCCAGGTAAGCGTTGTAGGGGAAGGGAAATCCTTTCATGAGTCATTTTCTCTCGGGATTTCCCTTCTTTGTTTGAAACTCAGGAGCAGCAACATTGTCATGGTCTCACCAGGGCTTTCAGTGGAAGCTTTTTCAATATTATATACAAGCCATAGTTGCTGCTTATTTATCTTATGCAAGTAATAACCATTGACAAAGCCAATAGTCCTGACTTGTAGGTATGATGTGACTACTTTTAGCATACATCTGGATGCAATGACAGAAACAGCAAAATACAACTCGGGCAGCACACTATGCTAAACACACATTTTTAGCTTACCTGTTTCAAACCACGCCCTTAATTACTTTGACCCCGCCCCTTTGAGAGACCCCCAGTTTTTTCATCCCACTTAACGCCCTGTGTAAATGTATTTGCTATGCACCTGCCTTGGTTGCCATTTCCATCTCTCTCACCCACTAGTCTTCAGACTCCTTTATCTTGCCTTTTCCTAGACAGAGTGATTCTTCTGGCACAGAGGGCAGAGGGCCCTGACATTGACAGCCAAGGTCCCTGACTTCCAACAGAGGTGTGTGGAACAGGAGACTCTAGCAGCATGGAAACCATCACACCTCGATATTTGATTAGAAGGGAAAGTAGGGTGCGGAACTAAGTGACAATGAGGTCATGAGAAGGGAGGAAAGTCACTTTATTTCTCAGAAGCCTTTTCTATGGCAGAGAAAGGGGTCAGCTTCCCCTCCATGTCATGCCGCCCACAACCAATTATTCTGACTCTAGTTTTCCATGACTCTGAGAAAGAAATTCAATTTTGTCTTGTGGAGACAGTTGATAGGGGTGAATTAAATTTGATCTTTGCTGAGTATCAAACAGTAGCATATAACAGCCTACCAAAACAATCGGCACAAAAATATGTCAAAGATTCAGATAAACTGATACAAATGGCAGACATGAAGATATATAGGCAGAAATTTGAGGAAAGAAACCCAGACACAGACAGGGCAGACATATATTGAGACAGATACAAGGGAGGAAGCAGAAACAAAAGGGAGACAAGTACAAAGAAAACTACACAGAAGCAAAACATCACTACAAACATGTAAAAACAAGCACATTCAGACATGCATAAATAACCAAACACAGGCACTGAAAAATACTTTAAAACAAGCTTATTAAGACATGCATAAATATACAAACACAACACTGAAAAACAACTATAAATACAGTTAGAGACCCACACAGGCACAAACAAAATACCTGAGAGACACCGATACTAACAATTAGAGATGGGCAAAACCTCCAACAAGAAAGAAATAGATCAACTACTACAAACATAATCACGAGAATGGACTGAAGCTCAGATTGAGACAAACACAAGCTCCAAATAAAAGCAGGAAAACATGAAAAGCACAAGAAGTGTCAAATATATTAACTTATACTTATGGATTGCCATACACACTTAAATATAACATCTGACAATCAAACAGCGGTACAACCACAAACACAAGCAGACTAAGATGTCAATGAGAGACAAGGAAAGACAAACACCGAAAGACGATATACAGAAACAGAAAATCAAGGCGGAAAACACCTAGGTAAACAGACATCTGGATGGGAACTGGCCGTCAGCAAGACTAAATTATCTAAGCACAATAACAAATAGGCAGACAAAGGCAGATACAATGAATGAAAGAAAGGCACAAAGAAAATACTGCTAAACAAGCAGAGGAAAGCATGACCAGAAAAACACATGCACAAATATAGCAAACAACATGGAGAAACGAACTATCAGGGATTGTTTTGACAAATGCATTAAAAAGGTCGACACTCATAGAAATTGACATACACGTAAACATGCACAATAACATAACTAGAAAATATGCACGAATACTCAAATAAACAGATGTATAGTCAACACACACAAAAAAACGACAGAAAAAAAGATAAAAAATATTTTCTTGGTAGGACACCATAACATGACCCTGCAAGCCGAATACGGCACAAGAAAAGATTAACACAAAATTCCCGTTTACATCAAATTTTGAAGATATTTTTCCAAACATCTTGCACACTGGTGCACTCAGATACGTTTTACTGCGAAGGTGAGCGCCGTATATGTTTTAGCTGGTTAATAAATGTAACTTGATGATAACAGAAATATGGAAATTGGCTGCACAAATACACGATGCGAGATACTCACAAATAAAATGTCGAGATGTGTAATGTACCACAGATCAGCCAAGATAAACAAACTTCACTGTACTGTATTTAGCCTTTATCCATTTTCTTTCAGCCTATGTTCACTCTTTCAACTCTATCACTGAGAAAAAGGTGAATGAATGAATGAATTGGCAATCCTAATTGAATGAGAGCGTATTGGAAGGATGAAAGAATGAGTGGCCACGTGCTGTAATACAAAGCTTAAATGCTGACTGCTGGTGAGAACTCCTTGGAGGAAAGTGCTAATCTGGGTTGCCTTTAAAAACTACTGCAACGATTTGATATTCACATTCATTTTAAATAGAGCTATTTATGTGTCAAGAGAAGACAACATTGTGTGATACAGGGCCATATTTTGAGTTCGAGGGAGTGTTACTCCGTAGCAAATGTGACGAATATCGAATTCTGTCTTATTCATAGTGCCATAGATTATAATGCATTTAGTGATCAGGTTATCTGTCACATTTGAAATAAAGAAGCCATCCACCAAACTTTAAATCAGGCCAATTGTTGACTAAATTAAGCATCAAGTAAAGGTGAAGAGAGGATAATTCATAAAGTGGCAACACTATTTGACTATATTAGTATATTAACACATGAAAACTGCCTGGACAAATGTTTCACCTCATTACTGTCAGTTTAGCAGCAGGATATAACAATTGGCAACAGAAAGGTGACCAGTTCACCTTATTAGGCAAACACAAGGAGATGATGGACGGAGCGATGAAACTTTTCAGACACTCACCCCCAGTCACAGATCTGGGTTGAATCTATCACCGTTCTTTAGCTCACTTCGCCACCCCAGTTCAGACACAGCTATATGAAAATCAGGCTTGACCCTGTGCCTCATGGGAACAGTCCAACCCGAACTGCCAAGCCATGTCTTCCCTGGACCGGAAACAAGCATCCTGGGACCACTTTCGGGCTAACAGCCCTCATCAGCCAGGCTAGCTTGATTTAAGTGTCAAAATGAGCAAGGGACCCACGTATGGGCATACCCTGCCAACTTAGGGCGAACGAAGCAAACACAAGGATGCTTGGTTCCGGTCCAACACTGATTTGCATATAGCTGGTTCTGAACTGAGGTGGCGAAGTGAGCTAAAGAATGATGATGGATTCAACCCAGATCTGTGACTGAGGGTGAGTGTCTGAACATTTTCAGCGCTCCGACCATCATCACCTTGTGTTTGCTCAGTTCACCTTGTTGCCACCAAGCACCACTCACAATGGTACTTGTTTCTCCTTAATGAAGGATGATCCGTTTGAGCCAAAACATTGTCCATGTTAACATATGGAAACATGCAGCAGATGCAGGATTATGTGACAATGGTGGTAAATCCATAACCATGTGGAAAACATTGCAAAATTAGAACTGCACAATTCCAGGGGCCCTGATAACAGGTGTTTCAAAACACTGACAGTTGTAATGTAGCATTAGGTAAAAATATATATGCAGTGCTTACATTTTAAAAAAACAAAAAAATAGTTGTCGGGCCCAATGCTGTGCTTAGAAGCCCGCGACCGGTGCTATCAAATGCCGGGGTGCCAAATAACGGGGCTTCCGTGCTTCCACCTTAAGACTCTTTCATCCACCTCCACTTGACACTCCCTGCTCCTTTATCTTACATGTTCAGGTTCTTTTTCGTACTTGCTTTCTCCCTTTGCCACAGTTTTATAGTCATTCTTCCCCTTGTATGTGTTTCTCGGTCTTGCTGTGGGTCAATGTCTGAGGAGATAAAAGAAGTATGAGTCCCCAAACATACCTGGCATTGGGCCCACCAGCAACCACCATGTAGGTGTATGATAAATCACTCTATTGTACGTTATAAAGATGTAGAGGAAAAAAAGGACCAAAGCAGAAGATATAGGTCCTTGATGAGGACAGGAAATCTAGGGGGGAGCTTTATGTGCACAGCTGTGCATGTTTTCTTAAAATAAATGGTAAACCTTCCTTACCAGCCCCTGTCAATACGTAATGTATTGCTCTCTCTGATGCCATGAGTCGAACTCTCTTAGAGGCGAAAAAAAAGCAGGCAAACGGTGGCTTGGAAATAAACAATTATGCGGTTGCTGATTAGTTGGAAACAAATGTATGAAGCAGTCCCATTTAAAAAGAGTTATAACCAGTAGACTGCCCTCCTGTGCAGAATTCCATTAGTGTGTTAAATAAACAGCCTGCCACAAATGTTTCCTTATCAGCAGCACACTGTGCACAGTGAAAGAGAAGGCTCAGATTGCTGAAGCTGGCCATCAGTAGTACTTGTTGCACAAGGGCTGTTTTTCAGGCGACATGCTGGTTCGTTGTTACCCCACAACCCTTGTATTACATAACATTACAGTAGAACAGTGACATCATTTTTCTTTGTTTCTTTCACAAATGACATCTGATGTCACAAGCAGCCTACCAGAAGGAAACGCAGCACTTTTTATAGTGATGGGTGAGCAACTGAAAGCTCGAGCCAGGCTCCCATAAGCAACCAAGCCAAGCTACCTGCCTCCTTTCTCGTACCGATGGATGAGGCGTTATGGACAGAGCTGCCGACTTTGAAACTAAGGGGCATATTATCAAGCCACGCGACAAAATTATTGCCGCTTTAGCGGCAGAAAACTGCTGTTAAAACAGCGATAATGGGCTTGATAATCTGCTCTATGGAATTCCAAATGAAGCTCAAATTAGATGTTGTTGGACAGGCCTCACAGACGGCTTGCTCCCTCCCCGCTCGACAGGGCCCGGACTCCGGCCCACCTGGCATAACCCCGCGACAAGCACCTGTACTCCGTCTCCCGACGGACCCTTTGCCCTCGGACCCTTACTCATCACGGGGTCCAGCCCCACCGGCTTCCCCGGCCGGGTCAAGCCGCCATCTTGGGCCCTGCACCACGCGGCCGCCTGGCCTCCCCTCGACCCTAACCCCGGGCCTGGCCGGCCCCGACATCCCGGCACCACCATCCACCCAGGAGGTGAGCGGACCACTTGGCAGGTCAATGGGAGAACGAAGTGTCAAGGGCTCTCCCCCGCCAGGTGCCGATCGCCCCAGCTCCCCCAGGCACTGGCTCCACCCCCTGCTGGGTGTCTGGACACCTTCATCCCGGACCCTCCGACCTCCAAGTGCGAGGGCCCGGACATCAAAGGGCACCAGCCCTATAACTGAGGCAGCTCCGCAGCAGGAAGGCAGTTGTATCCTGGAGTCGAGAGACACCGAGTGAACTCATCCGTGACGGTCTACTGGCGCTGCCATAGCCCGCTCTTGTGAACCATCGTCCTGCCTGCTGGCGCTGCCGCGGCCTTCTGCAACCTTCATCTTCCTGGGACCTGCTGGCGCTGCCGCGGCCCGTTGTAACGACCATCCTCACCGGGACCTGCTGGCGCTGCCGCGGCCTTCTGCAACAGTCATCTTCCTGGGACCTGCTGGCGCTGCCGCGGCCCGTTGTAACGACCATCCTCACCGGGACCTGCTGGCGCTGCCGTGGACCGTATTTCCTCCGGGGACCTGCTGGCGCTGCCGCGGCCCGTTGTATCGACCATCCACACCGGGACCTGCTGGCGCTGCCGCGGCCCGTACCACCAAGCTCGAGGATTGTGAGCTCATCATCATCTCATCCGAACTACCTGATTGGTAAATAGACTGTCCCGCTACCCCCTTCCCTACCTTGCGAGACTATAATCGAGGGGACCCCTGAGTCCAGACCTCCTTGTACCATTCAACCGTACCTTAAATAAGTGCTTATAAAGAACACTGAACCTTATCCGTGTGTGATATCTGTCTGTGGGGGGGAAGTTACTTGTCTGTATGATCACTGGAGACGGCTCTCCCCGGAGACCTCTCCTCCTGACCCCGGCCGACCCTCCCGGTCCGTCTACCTTTTCTAACATTGGTGGCCAGCGGCGCGATCCGAATCAACGCGTAATCGTACAGAGAGTAGCTCACCCCACGACAAAGCACGATGTCGACCAAAGATAGCAGCTCCACCGAGAAGTTCCAAATGGAGAAATTAGAAGAATACAACCACCGCGAACTGAGACAATTTTGCATAGAACTTGGCATTGTTACCACCGGCCTGAGTACCAAGGATGATCTAAAGCGCGCTCTTGAGTCATGGACAGAAACTGGGGTCGCAGGACCCTCCGACCAAAACAGCATCACACCAGAGGGGAACGCCACGGCTCCCGAGGAGCGGGGAACGGGCCTCTCGCAGGAGGAGATACGAGAAAGAGACAGAGTCAGATTACACGAATTAGAGATGGCACGACTCAAGATGGATGGGGAACTCAAGTTAGCTGAACAGAAACTCAACCTCGAGCATATGCGGCTTCGAGAGGAACGAGAGGAAAAGCAGAGACAGAGAGAGCTGGAAGAGAAAAAAATAACGCTCGAGCACGAGCGCCGACTGGCGGAAATAGAACTGCGCAAACAGAATAAGGAACTGGGGGTGCCTGAGCGACCACACACCCCGGGGCCAATTGAGAAAAAAGTTCACATCCCCAAGGATGTGGTCCGCGAGTATGTCCGAGAAGACGACATACAACAGTGGTTTAAAGCCTATGAGATCGCAATGACCTCCCACCGGATCGACCGGAGTGATTGGGGAGCCGGACTTTGGGGGAGATTTATCAACGAGGGTCGCGATGCCCTGCTGCAACTCCCCGATCACCAAATGTCATCCTACGACCACATGAAGGCTGCCCTCCTCACCCGCTACGGCCTCACGCCCGAGATGTACCGCCAGAGGTTCAGAGATTGCACCCGGATCCCAGGTACAACTTGGGTAGAGTACGTGAACTATTTCAGCCGGGCCTTCGAGGGTTGGATCAAGGGAAGTCAGGTCACCACCTACGAACAACTCTTCAACCTTATGGTATGGGAGCACCTGTCAAACAACTGTTTCGTCGAGCTCAGGCAGCACCTACTCGACAGTAAGCTGACTGACCCCCGGCAGCTCGCCGCCGAAGCTGACCGATGGGAAAGCACCCGAGTGGGCCGGAGGGGGCCGCACGAACAGAACAGAAACAACCAAGGCCAGCACCGTCCTCGGGGAGGAGGAGGGGGCCAGGGGCGAGGGAGAGACGCCTTGCCCGCAACACCCGTGGCCAGCACCCCGGCTCCGGCCGGCCGGGGCAACCCCCCGTTGCGGCCTGGGTACCGAGCCAACGTCACGTGCCACCGGTGCCAGCGACTAGGCCACTACGCCAATGATCCGAACTGCCCGCTAAACCAAACACCCAAGCCCCGCCAGGTAGCTGCCGCTGCCCTAGGGGAAGAGCAATCATCGGAGGGACCCGAAGAGTATGAGCCGGCCCAGCAAGGGTGGGAACCGGCCGCCATGGTCCTGGCATGCTTAGGGGGAAGAGACATGGTTCCGCGGGCCCCCCTACCCGCCAACACCAGAAAATACGGTCAGTGGGTGACCATTAATGGACAGAGAGCCGAGGCCTTGCGTGACACCGGCGCCAGCGTGACGGCCGTCCGCTGTCACCTGGTGAAGCCCGAGCAGATCCTACCGAACATTCTCTGCCCCGTCCGCTCGGCAGACAACTCTGAGAGCATGTGTAAGATGGCCTGCGTCCCGTTTGAATGGGGAGGGGTCTCCGGCCTACTGAAGGTGACGGTCCGGGACGATGCCCCCGTGGACTGCCTCCTGGGGAATGACCTCGAGAGTTCCCCGTGGGCCACCGTCGAGAGAAGAGAGCACTTGGGGATGCTGGGCCTCCCGGACTGGGCCTGCATAACCACCCGATCCATGGCCGTTCGTGCCGCCCCCCGATCAGAAGAAACCGAATGGCCAGCACCTCCGCCCCCGGTTGCCCCTGTAGAGGACAACAGCGAGTCCGACCTACCGGACCCGACTACCGAAGAAGACGCGCCACACCAGGACCTTCCGGATCTGGCTCAGTGGCGGCAAGAAGGGGGGCCCACCCAAGAACAGTTCCGCCAGGAACAAAAGACCTGTCCCTCCCTCGAGGGACTCCGCCAACAAGCCAGCACCCAAAACGCCGGGGACACCACCGGAACCCACTGGGTCTACTGGGATAACGGCCTGCTCTACAGCGAGCAAAGAATCGCCGAGCTGGGGGCCGGTCGAGTTCTGGTGGTACCGCTCCGCTTCCGAGACTTTCTGCTCAACCTGGCCCACGATGTCCCCCTGGCTGGACACCTGGGCCAGGACAAAACGTACAGTCGCCTGGTGACCCACTTTTTTTGGCCGAAAATGAGGAATGACGTCCTGAACCACTGCCGATCTTGCCCCACATAACAAGCCAGCGGGAAGAGTGGCCGGAAGCTGAAGGCCCCTCTACAACCCTTCCCGGTGGTCACCACCCCGTTCGAGAGGGTGGGGATAGACATTGTGGGACCTCTGGACCCCCGCACAGCACAAGGACACAGGTTCATCTTGGTACTAGTGGACCATGCCACCCGCTACCCCGAGGCGGTGCCCCTACGGACAGTGACCGCTCCGGTGGTTGGCCGGGCCCTGATGGGGATCTTCTCCCGGGTAGGCTTCCCCCGAGAAGTCGTCAGCGACCGGGGTACGAATTTCATATCCAAATACATGAAGTCCCTCTGGCAACAATGCGGGGTCACCTACAGATTCACGACCCCCTATCACCCCCAAGGGAACGGACTAGTGGAGCGTTTTAACCGCACTCTCAAAGGGATGATTGGGGGATTGGAAGAGCCTCTCCGTCGCCAGTGGGATGTACTGCTCCCGTGCCTCCTCTTCGCCTACCGGGAAGTTCCCCAGAAGTCCCTCGGTTTTAGCCCCTTCGAACTCCTATACGGGCACCCTGTGCGAGGGCCCCTCAGCCTAGTCAAGGAAGGTTGGGAGATGGCCCCCCTAACGACCCCTCCAGACGTATTCAAATACATCCTGGCCTTACGAAACCAGACCCGGCGCTTCAGGGAGATGGCCAAGGCGAACCTCGAGGCCAGCCAGGAGGACATGAAGAGGTGGTATGATCACAATGCCTCCTCCGTTGAATTCGAGCCTGGGCAGCAAGTATGGGTGATGTCCCCCACCGAACCATGTGCCCTGCAAGATAAGTGGACGGGGCCCTTCAAAGTGGTCGAGCGCAAAAGCCCCGTCACTTACCTCATCGACATGGGGTCCTCCCGGAACCCCCTTCGGGTCCTCCACACCAACCGGCTCAAACCACACTTTGTGCGCTCCGAACTGAGCCTCTTGATGGCTACAGACAGTGGCACAGAAGAAGACTCCGAGCCCCTCCCGGATCTCCTGAAGACTCAGGAGAAGGACGGCTCCGTGGACGGGGTCCGGCTCTCTGACGCCCTCACTTCGGAGCAACACCAGGACTGCCGGGACCTCCTGCTGCAGTTCGCTGCCCTGTTCTCCCTCACCCCCGGGGTCACCCCCTGGTGTTTGCACGACGTAGACACCGGGGACAGTCCCCCTGTCCGGCACCGGGCCTACCGCGTACCAGATCGGGTACGGGCCTGCATACAGGAGGAAGTGGCCAAGATGCTCACGATCGGGGTCATCGAGCCCTCGGACAGTCCCTGGGCCAGTCCGGTTGTATTGGTTCCCAAAGCCGCTGCCCCCGGCACCGCACCTGAACTGAGATTCTGCGTCGACTACCGGGGCTTGAACGCTGTCACCCGGACCGACGCTCATCCCATCCCCCGGGCAGACGAGCTGATCGACCGGCTGGGGGCCGCCCGCTACCTTAGTATCTTCGACCTAACGGCGGGCTACTGGCAGATCGGCCTCACACCCAGGGCTCAGGAACGGTCAGCCTTCTCTACCCCCGATGGCCACTATCAATTTAAGGTCATGCCCTTTGGCATGAAGAATGCCCCCGCCACGTTCCAACGCCTTGTGAACCAGGTCTTGGCGGGGCTTGAAGAATTCAGCGCTGCCTACCTGGACGATATCGCTGTATACAGCCGCCACTGGTCCGACCACCTCCGTCACCTCCAAGAGGTCCTACAAGCCCTCCAGCGGGCCGGCCTCACCATTAAGGCCGGCAAGTGCCAGATTGGCCAAGGGTCTGTGACCTACCTTGGGCACCAAGTGGGGAGCGGGCTGGTGGCCCCACTACAACTTAAGATTGCTGCCATCCAGTCCTGGCAGCCCCCCGTCACCCAGACCGAGGTCCGAGCCTTCTTGGGGCTCACCGGCTACTACCGGCGGTTCGTGAAGGACTACGGCAGCATCGTGGGGCCCCTCACGGGTCTCACATCCAAGAATCAACCGAAGCGGGTCAACTGGACTCCTGATTGTCAAGCGGCCTTCGAGGAGCTGAAGGCCGCCCTGTGCACCGCCCCGGTGCTCCAGGCCCCCGATTACAGTCGGGAATTTGTGGTGCAGACCGACGCCTCCGCCCACGGCATCGGAGCCGTCCTCTCTCAGTTGAACCCCGAAGGTCATGACCAGCCGGTGGCCTTCATCAGTCGACGTCTCCTGGCCCGAGAACAGCGTTGGAGCACCATCGAGAGGGAGGCATTTGCAGTAGTGTGGGCCCTCAAAAAGCTCCGACCCTATCTCTTCGGTACCCACTTCCGGGTACAAACCGACCATCGACCCCTGCAATGGCTGATGCAGATGCGGGGGGAGAACCCAAAACTCTTGCGCTGGTCCATTTCCCTGCAGGGAATGGACTTCACCGTGGAGCACCGACCAGGCCAAGACCACGCCAACGCGGATGGCCTGTCCCGCTTTTTCCGCCTCGACGAAGAGAGTCCCCAAGGAGATGGGTGACTCTCCCCGCCTTCAGCTGGGGGGGACGCATGTTGGACAGGCCTCACAGACGGCTTGCTCCCTCCCCGCTCGACAGGGCCCGGACTCCGGCCCACCTGGCATAACCCCGCGACAAGCACCTGTACTCCGTCTCCCGACGGACCCTTTGCCCTCGGACCCTTACTCATCACGGGGTCCAGCCCCACCGGCTTCCCCGGCCGGGTCAAGCCGCCATCTTGGGCCCTGCACCACGCGGCCGCCTGGCCTCCCCTCGACCCTAACCCCGGGCCTGGCCGGCCCCGACATCCCGGCACCACCATCCACCCAGGAGGTGAGCGGACCACTTGGCAGGTCAATGGGAGAACGAAGTGTCAAGGGCTCTCCCCCGCCAGGTGCCGATCGCCCCAGCTCCCCCAGGCACTGGCTCCACCCCCTGCTGGGTGTCTGGACACCTTCATCCCGGACCCTCCGACCTCCAAGTGCGAGGGCCCGGACATCAAAGGGCACCAGCCCTATAACTGAGGCAGCTCCGGAGCAGGAAGGCAGTTGTATCCTGGAGTCGAGAGACACCGAGTGAACTCATCCGTGACGGTCTACTGGCGCTGCCATAGCCCGCTCTTGTGAACCATCGTCCTGCCTGCTGGCGCTGCCGCGGCCTTCTGCAACCTTCATCTTCCTGGGACCTGCTGGCGCTGCCGCGGCCCGTTGTAACGACCATCCTCACCGGGACCTTGCTGGCGCTGCCGCGGCCTTCTGCAACAGTCATCTTCCTGGGACCTGCTGGCGCTGCCGCGGCCCGTTGTAACGACCATCCTCACCGGGACCTGCTGGCGCTGCCGCGGACCGTATATCCTCCGGGGACCTGCTGGCGCTGCCGCGGCCCGTTGTATCGACCATCCACACCGGGACCTGCTGGCGCTGCCGCGGCCCGTACCACCAAGCTCGAGGATTGTGAGCTCATCATCATCTCATCCGAACTACCTGATTGGTAAATAGACTGTCCCGCTACCCCCTTCCCTACCTTGCGAGACTATAATCGAGGGGACCCCTGAGTCCAGACCTCCTTGTACCATTCAACCGTACCTTAAATAAGTGCTTATAAAGAACACTGAACCTTATCCGTGTGTGATATCTGTCTGTGGGGGGGAAGTTACTTGTCTGTACGATCACTGGAGACGGCTCTCCCCGGAGACCTCTCCTCCTGACCCCGGCCGACCCTCCCGGTCCGTCTAACTTTTCTAACAGATGTCCTCCACATCTAACATGGGCTTCAATTGGAATTCCAGAGAGCATATTATCAAGCCCATTATCCCCGAAAACTGCCGCTAAAGCGGCGATAATTTTATCGACCTGGCTTGATAATATGCCCCTAGATTCGAGTCTCGGGGTCCGCTGAACATCCTGTGATTCTGCAACCCGTAGCAGCAAATAGCGAGCTCAGTTTGAACACACTGGCCCATAGTTTTCATGGCACCCAGCAGGGGATTGGCTGAGGTTTCCCCCTGCAGGGTCCTGTTCCCCCGCCCCCAGGGGTAGGATGACCAGATCTTGAGAACCAAAAACGGGACATTTAGCAAAAATAGAAGAAGGACTACCATTTTACATCAACAGTGCTGCGCAGAATGACAACTCTTATCAACATAGAAACACAGAAGCACTAAGAAAATAAATACATTGTAATTTCTAAAACAAGCATAACCCTGTTAATTAAATTACTTCCATTAAACAGCTGCTGACTAGAACAGCTTTAGAACACCCAATAAGTGCTTCTCACTGGTTTCAGTCGACCCCTTCTAAAAACTGGGACATGAGCCAAAATTGCAGAAATCTGACGATACAGCTGGTGAAAACCCGGGACTTTCCGGGCAAAACCAGGATGACTGGTCACCCTATCCAGGGGCTACATTCTTCCTCAGGTTGGGTTGACTGTTGATTGTCTGAGAGAAAGGGACTCTCCGAAAGGAGAGAGGAGTAGCCTGGACCGCCTTCGTGCAACCAGGGGTATGGTCTTTGGCAGGGAGACAGGAGGTTTATAAGCCAGAATGACCCTTGTTGTTCCCTCTTTGTCTCTGTTCTGGTCTGCACCTACAGGAAGCAGCAATTTATTATTATGTGTGTGAAAAACACCTGAGTGTGTGTACTGTGGGCAAATCACTTAAACCTACCATGCCTGTAAGCAATGAATCGGACCTTGTATAATGTAACTGGTGCTCAGGCTATGCACTCTAATATCTTGGGTCGAGTTCAAGCTATTTAAAAATGCACAAATCAATCAATCAGGCATTTGTTAAGCGGGACTACTCACCCGTAAAGAAAGAAAGCCTTGACATAAGGAAAGACAAATAGATACCCACTTGTTCAAAGTAATACAGAAAACTTGGATAAATCGTGGCTTCCCTGCTTAAATTGTGTGATCTTAGGCCAATATTTTATTTCTGTAGAGAACAACGAGGGAGCTAGGGAAGCGTGGGGTGCGTCCGTATCCCCTGTATATATGTCAGTTTTATCAATGTTGGACGAACCCAAAGATGTTTGATACGATCACTGTCAGACATGCTTGGGAACCCACTAGGTAAGTTAAAAGACCCCTCACACACCAACCTAGTTGGTGTCATGCTTCATCACTGGGGTCGGGTGGCCGAATGCCCCCCGGTTGTGCTACAACGCCTGACTACAGCGGAGCTGGTGTGGTGCAAGAGTGTGATGTCGTGAAGGTTTAAAAATAACTCTGAGAGTCCTTGCCGTAGGAAGTTTATTGCTGGCGACTCAGGATATACTAAAAACAAGATATGTGATGCAACTACGAAAGAAATTATTTTCTAATAGTTGTTAGTGTTGTAGGTCGACACTATTAGAAAATAATTTCTTTCGTAGTTGCATCACATATCTTGTTTTTAGTATATCCTGAGCCGCCAGCAATAAACTTCCCACGGCAAGGACTCTCAGAGATATTTTTAACCCTTCACAACATCACACTCTTGCACCACACCATCTCCGCTGTAGTCAGGCGTTGTAGCACAACCGGGGGGCATTCGGCCACCCGACCCCAGTGATGAAGCATGACACCAACTAGGTTGGTGTGTGAGGGGTCTTTTAACTTACCTAGTGGGCTCCCAAGCACTGTCTGACAGCAATATTTTATTTCACCAAAACACTTTTTTCTTCATTATAGTGTATGAGGGCACTTTCAAATATGTGAGTTCAGAATACCAATTTTACAGAAGCCTATGGTGTAGGCTGTAGGACACCTACTGAGTTTACATGAGAATTGTCTTGCCCCAGTTTTCAAAACATAAACCATGAGTGCACTGCATTTTTAACAGGTACTTACTTCTCAGTACACTGCTGTAATGTGACCTATAAATGTCTAAGCTTTATGCAAACAAATACATTTTTTGAACTCTAAAGCGACTTTATTATACTTTATTTTATGTTTGTTGTGTAATTTACATAGTAAACATTTTCTGGGCTCGACTCCTGCACCGGCTCTAGGATCCGAGCTACAGCCGTGGCTCGACTCCGAATGACCGCACTGTCCCGGGCCATACATCTGTTGGCTCGCCCACCTCCAATATTTACCACAGGTATTTTAGACTCCAGTGAAATCGTAGATTTCTTCTCTGCCTCTCGCTCCGGTTAGCAAACTTGTCCCCACATTTACTCTCATATTAGTGTATTTCTCCCCATCACGGCACCGCGCGCCTCTATCTCACTCATTGTGTTCGTGTTCTTTCTCTCTGTTGAGAATTCTAGCGGATGATGTTGCTATGGCGATATGAAACTCACGGGGATTTTCTTTGAATGAATGTGTCCTTCTTTCCTAATATGACCTTGGCCTTGTCACGTCTTGAGAGCAGATGCAGGAGAGCTCGTTTCCTCGTGGCTGCTGCGTGTCTCGAGCACTCTCAGGGATACACGCAGGTGTGCAAGCGTCGAGGTGATGTCCAGGAGGGCACGAGCGCCAGTGATACAAAGCAAGTAATTAAAGAGTACAAGAAAAGGGGGCAATGGGGCTAATGACGCCTGATTATGCCGAGACCTCCAGGGTCGAGTGACAAAGCTCAAGAGCAGAATAAAAAGGAAAGAGCAAGAATGAAACTGGAAATCAAGAATGAAGGTGCGCAAGGGCCCGCGTGCCGGGACAGAGTTGTGAAGGTGGGATACGCAAGGGAAGTAAAGAAGATGGCGCGAGGATGAAGGAGGCAGAGTGACGCATTTTTTCAAGGGAGAGAAGAGAGATATAAAAGAAAGAGAAAGTGAGAAAGATGACATCAAAGAGAACTCTGTAGTCTGGGTCAAAATTGTGATCAGCACGGATCAGGATTCTGAATTGTGAGATCAATTGTTTTCATCTGACCGGCTTCACAAGGTAAAACCCAGCGAAATGTATCAGGGGATCGGATGAGGAAGTCCGACCAAAAAGAACCACTTGATATTCGGCCTTTGAAGAGACAAGGGTATGATATGCCGAGTACAGGAGTGCTGAGAACAAGCATTGTCATAGCCAATAGGTCTGGCCTTTTGGACCTTATAAGTGTGTAGCCATGCAGCATATTATCATGAGTGCTGTGCCTCCAGGGATTGAAGAGCAATACTATTACTATACAGTGTTTTTAACTTGTACTTTGGCCGGGGTGTGTAGTGTGCTACTCAGGGCCAGACTGGGAACTGAAACTGGCCCTGGCAAACTGCTCGGCCGGCCCCCCTGGGGGGCTGAGGGGGTGTGGCTGAGCTGTTTGCAAGGTCCGGTTTCGGCCGATTTTGTTACGGGGGCCGATATTGCAGGCCACTGGTAACCTAAACAGCCCCCCTCCCCCCAAGGGCCCAAAACCGGCCCCCACCCTAGCAGCCCACCAGGGAAATGCCCGGTGCCCACTACGGCCAGTCCGGCCCTGGTGCTACTCTTGTTATGGTGTGCTACTCTTGTCATGCTGGTACAAAAGGGGGTGGTGATGGACGGAGCATCAGAACCAATCAAACACTCACACCCAGTCAACAGATCTGGGTTTCATCCATCACCGTTCTTTAGCCCACTCTGCCACCCCAGTTCAGACATGGCCATATGCAAATCAGTCTGACCTTGTGCCTCATGGGAACAGTCCAGCCCGAACTGCCAAGCCATGCCTTCCCTGGACCGGAAACAAGCTTCCTAGGACCGGTTTCTGGCATTTCAGCCGTCTTCAGCCAGGCTTGCTTGATTCCAGTGGCAAAGTGAGCAAGGGACTCACGTCTGAGCATACCCTGTCAACTTATGGCGAACAAAGCGGTACAAAAGGGGGTGGTGATGGACGGAGCATCAGAACTAATCAAACACTCACACCCAGTCAACAGATCTGGGTTTGATCCATCACCGTTCTTTAGCCCACTCTGCCACGGGATTGCGCTCACTGCATGGAATGTAATTGTTCAAGCTCAGTCCGTGAATGGAGCGGGCACTGGCTGAGGGTTCCAATGGAATCATAAGTTGTTGTTTGAACGTTGAGCCTGGAGGTCACTCCATGTCGTGGGTGGATACGAGAACTAAAGAAGATACAGCATAACTGGCTCGAGTGATTCCTTTTAATCTACCTTGTGATAGGGTGTCAATTGATTTTGTAATATTTTCCAATAGCTAGCCATGCCCCCAGGTTGAGAATGAGTTTGGGTAGCATATTGTAAGTATTCACACTCCTGCGACAGGCTTATGTAACACCTTTGAGGAGGCCTGGCTTTTTACCCAAAGGAACACTTGGATTCTGGGAATTTTAGTTCTGGTTTGCTCGTCCTAGGCATGCTCCCCCTTAAATCCCAGTATGCTGAGTGTTAGCTATAAATACTGACTGGGTTGGCCCATGTGACAGCTTGGCATCTATGGTTCCTTGGACGGGTTTGAGCCAGCACCCTTTGTTTCAGCAAGTGCTACGAAGCCGCCGATCTGTGGCAGCATTAAAAACAAATAGGGACAGATTTTTAAAGTTTGTACCAGCACAACACTTGACTAATGTGGAAGCTTCAGTAATACTCCATGAAGTACAGGGGATCCAGCAGCCGAGAGGTGTGGGCACAGCCCCCTTTAAACTACTGCAGCTCTGCAGAAGATTCCTAATTCATTACAGTGCTGCAGCCCATCCGAAAGGGCCTGTTTTGGCCTCATTAGTTCCTTACAGGTCGCGCATAGAGGCAACAGTTAAACATAGAAGTGTCTGCAGCAGGATTCCAGATACAGCACTGTTGCCAGACACAGCAGAGACTTGCTGGCATCTGTACATTAAAAATACTGCAGCTCTGATGTGAAGAGATGGCCTCGTTCAGGGAGAATGTTGGTCTTGTGCCACCAAAAGTCTTACACTTCTTCTCAGACCCTTTACAAAGATGCATAGATGTGCAGGTACTCAGTATTCCAGAGTACCTGCTGCTCGTACTTTCCAGTTCATGGAAGTACAGCATCCCTTCTGAGATGTGCTTGTGCCCACAGTAGCAAAAAAAAAGTGCCAGTGCTCAGTATCTGCCCATGTTAATTGATACCATTACAAGAACTGGTTAGTGTAGTCATCAAGTACTGGTCAATCTATAGCCTTTATCCCACCCACTAATGTAGTAATCATTTTCTAAATAAAAGTTCCTAGTAGTGCTTTGTAGTTTAAAGTGTGGTTAAAATATGTGACCTGAAACTCGCTAACCACACGAAAGATGGGTAAAGGCGGGGGCAAAGATGAGCCCTTCTTTGAGTTTGTGTGACCTTCAGCGACCCCCATGGTTGTGCCTCTGCATTGCGGTCTGTCAAGGACTAGCATGCAATTCACTTTTTTGGATGTTTTGCTACAGCACTTAAAATGTTAACCTGGTCAGCCATGTAGCAAGGATGCTGTGCTCGTGTGAAATGCTCTTAAAAAACAAGCATTTGCAATGCAATAGGTCTCGCATTTGCGAGAGTTTGAGCTATTTTTATTGTAATTGGCATTGCCTTTTATTTATGTTTTGGTTTTTGAAACATAAATAAAAGCCACTGTCATTTACAATGTCAATAGGTCAAACTTGCGTAAATTCGAGACCTATTGCATTGTAAATGCTTGTTGTTACCGAAAAGCCGTTTCCACAGCGTATACTGGCTCTTTTAACGTTATTCACAAAAACAAACAAGTACAGGTGAAGCACGAGATGGCTTCATGTTACCAAAAGCACAATGCTCCAGCACTGGAATTATAATCAACATAGTGGCAGAACTTAAATCCCAATGGCAGGAGTCAGGAGGCCTCACAAGGAACATATTAACCTGTAATAATGTGCTTGAATCTGTTGGAGGAATATGGTTAAAGACCAGTGTGCACACTGATGAGAGGCATGTGAGTCCAGGACAGTGTCTCCTATGAATGAGCAGTGCGGACCCTGAGTAACAGTCTCTTAATCATGCAGTTTTGCCATCTGCACTAGTCCTGTTATCATCAGCGCTATTCTTATAGTTGTCATCGGTACTAGTCTCGTTGTCATCGGCACTAGTCTTGTTGTCATCGGCACTAGTCTCATTGTTATCATCAGCGCTATTTTCGTTGTCATTAGTGTTGTCATCAGCACTAGTCTCATTGTTGTCATCACCTATTCTTACTGTTCTCGTTAGCACTAGTCCCACTGTTATCATCAGCGCTATAGTCATTGTTATCATCAGTGCTATTCTCATTGTTGTCATGAGCACTAGTCCCATTGTTATCATCAGAGCTATTTTCATTGTTATCATCAACACTAGTCCCATTGGTATCATCAGTGCTATTCTCATTGTTGGCATCGGCACTAGTCCCATTGGTATCGTGAGTGCTATTCTCATTGTTGACATCGGCACTAGTCTCATTGGTATCATCAGCGCTATTCTCATTGTTGGCATCGGCACTAGTCCCATTGGTGTCATCAGCGCTGTTCTCATTGTTGGCATCGGCACTAGTCCCATTGGTATCATCAGCGCTGTTCTCATTGTTGTCATCAGCACTAGTCCCATTGGTATCATCAGCGCTATTCTCATTGTTGTCATGGGCACTAGTCCCATTGTTGTCATCAGCGCTATTTTCATTGTTGTCATGGGGACTAGTCCCATGATTATCAGTGTTATTCTCATTGTTTTCATGGCACTAGTCCCATTGTTATGATAGGTGCTATTCTCAATGTTGTCATGGCACTAGTCTCATTGTTATCATCAGTGCTGTTCTCATTGTCATGGGCACTAGTCCCATTGTTATCATCAGTGCTATTCTCATTGTTGTCATGGGCACTAGTCCCATTGTTATCATCAGCGCTATTCTCAATGTTGTCATGGGCACTAGTCCCATGATTATCAGTGCTATTCTCATTGTTGTCATTGTTATCATCAGTGCTATTCTCATTATTGTCATGTAAATGTAATGTAAATGTAAATTGATACTTGTATAGCGCACTACTCACCCGCGAGGGTCTCAAGGCGCTTGTACGAATACCGCTGTGGAACCCATCCTGGCTTTCCCTGTGAGGCGTCCACTCCTGGGCACCCCCAAGGTGGAGGCCAGGCATCCTTTAGCGTTGTGGGGGCCGTTGTGGAGATTAAGCAAGCTATTGCCCAGAGTTGCAGAGTGGGACTCCATGATTGGAATGGCACCGAGGCGAGAATTATCAGGTCCGTGGAATTTTGAGCCCAAGACCCGCCGAGGCGGGGAATTGAACCCTGGTCCCGGGCCAGACCTCTGCATCAGGGTCTGCCGCTCTAACCATTGAGCCACACTTCTCCACGGCACTAGTCCCATTGTTATCATCAGTGCTATTTCATTGTTGTCATGGGCACTAGTCCCATTGTTATCATCAGTGCTATTCTCATTGAGAACAGAAAGCGCGCCAGTAAGAAAGTAGATGAGGCACATTCAGGCTAAGAAGTGTCAGAGACCAATGGAATAGAAGGCAAAGAAACACTGAAGGCAACGCATCTCCAAAAAGAGTAAACAATAGGAACCGGTGCGTCGCACACTTCCAGCTGCACTCAGTTTTAATTGCATTTACATAGCACTTACTACCTGTGGCGAGGCGTCGAGTTATGCATGACATACTAAATAGCCCACACTCCCTCTCAGAAGTCACCCCACTTACATTTACTATCACTACCTTCAAACTTGTACAGAGCTCTGCAGTCTTTTAATATGGCTCGCACTACTGCACCACGCTCCCTGTGAAATGGATCCAAAAAAACAAAGCCCGCGATTGGTGCACGTGCGCCACTGCGAGCCATGTGGCTTCAATTATCGTGCCCGTATCTGGGCACGATAATTGAAACCACATGACGGCCTGTGCACGTAAGAGACATCAATAGGCCGTGGGCGAAGCAATGCGCCCGCCTTTGGCCTATTGCGTGCTGACTTTCATTACAAGAGGCACGCAAAGGCTAATAGCGGGCCACAAAAGGAAAAGCACACGCAGGAGCATGTGCAATTCCTAGGTCAGTGCTGAAACCCCATTTTTCACCTACTAAATGTCTCACGCTGGTCTGGCAGTGCTACGCACTGCAACGCTAGGCGCGAGAACTAAAAAAACAAGCAGGTATAAGGGAGTGGGTAGGGGCATGGAACAGGCGGCCTCTGAAAACAGTGTCTGACATTTGTTCTCAGTCTTTAAATTCTATGTAAATGTGATGAGATAAGAACAAGATTTACAGGTCCGTTTACAAACATGAGAAGTGAGAATGTTCTGCAAATTGAAAGGGAAAGCTATGCTTTACTTTGTATGTCTAAAATGTGGCAGGGTTTGCTGTCAACACTTAGTTGAATAATTTTGGTAACTTCACTGATTATTGGCACAGTGAATCTCATCAGAGGCACTGGCAAAACTTTACAAAGGACATAATCAAACAGCAAACACAATGCCAGGGTCATTCTGGGTACATAAGAAAAAAAAAAAAAAGATTGTTAGCATACTGTTAACTAAAAGACCAACCACCTCTGGCACACAAATGGGTATGATTAAAAAAAATTAAAAAAAGGTGCGATGATGCACAGGAGGGTGAAAATACATGGAGGATTGTGGTGGGGGGGGAGAAACACACAAGAGTCTGCAGCACCCAGAGCAACATGGAGCGCAGGGGGAGGATGCACAACAGGGGAACAGTTTGAAAATGTAAGCACTGCATTGAGTTCGTATTGTCCTACAACTCCTACAGCTGTGCCTCTCCATTGCATTCTGTCAAGCGCCAGCGTGTAATTCACTTTTTTGGGGCGCAGGTGGGAGGAGGGCGGGGTGGTTTCAAAATGCAAAGAAGTCACTAAGTGGCCTGTTGGTACATGGCACATTTTCCCACCAGCAGTGTTCTATCAGCAAAGAGTTGGTTTCCAGGGGGCATAGAACAGGCGCCCTCTAAAAACAGTATCTGACATTTGTTCTCGGTCTTTGAATGCTCTGCAAATGTGACAAGATAAGAACAAGATTTACAGGCTTGTTTACAAAAAAGGAATGGAGCTCGGAGCAAGAGTGCTCTACAATTGAAAAGGGAAGCTTTGCCAAACACGAGCAGGAAACTAAGAAAGAAATAGTGCCCCAAAACAAACAGATATGTATTAAAGTAGAACGATACCAGTAGTTAGGTGCTTCTTCATCGGAGGAAACTACTGACAACAAGGAGGGACAAAGAGGAAAGATTATCAACTAACAATCGAGCCATTTTAAGGTACAATCTCAGTAACAAATAAAAAGGCAATGGGCTCACAAAGTGAATATAACATTTCTCGAAGAGGCAGCTCAAGCAGTGCCTAGGCTCGACCTAAAAAGGAGAGTGCTAGAAAGTAGCAAGTGACAACTATAAGGTGATGAGAGAGAGTATGGTGGTAGAGGTAGGAGAAAGGAAAATAAATGGGGGAACTCAGAAAGCAAGGGGAAGTGAGGTAAGAGACATAAGAAGGAATTTGAAGGGATGTGCATGGATGGACTTCATTTTTATTCCATCGGGCATTTCCCTGGAATGCCAATTTTTTAGGTCTCGCTTAAAAAGCACGTGCACTGTTTCATTGAAACATGCTGTTTTCTATCAGTGGGCTTACAGAGACGGCCACTACTTACAATTAGTTGGCTTCATTGTCCCTTTCATTTATTTAGTTATTTATTTCCTTCTTATAGGTCAGCTATGTGTAAAACAAAAGGGGTTTGCCCTACTAATCCCACTTGGACTTGGGCAAAAGATAAATGAAACAACAACAATTGGTCACCTGTGGGAATAGATAGTTGCCTAACTAAGACAGTAAGCTTACTAATCGATTCACTGGTCTGGTAGAAACTTACAAAGTAATATTTATTATCCTTTTTACAGAGCTAGTCCCCAAACTCCTAGGTAGGGGTGCAGAAAACAGTGTGTATACATATAACAATGACAAAACAAAGATCTATTCAAAGTACATATTCACAACACGAAGTGAGGCATATTTTCACAAAATATACATAACTCCTTGAAAACAACAAACAAATACATTGTAATATATATTCAATGTCCCAACAAAAATAGGAACCCCATCTCTTCCAAACTTTTCACAAATATATAGCTGCAACTTCTAAACATAATAGGCATTCCATATTAGAGGTAGTCCTTTGTGGTGACACCCATGAGGTAATGTACTGTCCTCAAAAATTATATTATATATATTTTTTTGGGGGGGGGGGATGTCCCATGTAAAATGTAACAGCTTTGTTTTTTAATCAGACTTCTCTAGTCAGAATCAAAACAAACTTTATTCGATCTTATGCATGTAAAATCATAAAAGCAAACACAATAAATAAAAACAATTCATCTTATACACAGAATTGCATAAGATCCATTTTAAAACATGTATCTCACAGAATTAAAACCACAGTAGATGTCAAATGCCCAGAACCTGGTGAGATTTAAATGACAATAGTCTTTCTGATTCTCAGTATACTTTTTAAAAAACAGGCAATGGCTACAGTAAAACATTAATTGTCTAAAACTTGTAAATATAAAAATGCCGGTCGACATTAGGTCCAGCCACCTAGCTTTAAAATTGTCAGGATCCACCTCATTTTCTGTTTTTTTATAATATTTGCAAAATAGAACCGCATGCATTGACGATTGTACAGATAGATCATCGCAAGGGCAGCGGCATAGCTCTTTAGACCAGTTGTTTATTTCAGGGAAACTAATCAAACGATAAAATGTCCCAAGTCTGAGTCGGGTTAAAACATATCTATCATACCCTCTTAGTTTAAACAGTAAGTACGACTGGATGTCATGAGTTGTTAAAACCAATTGGTACTTTCGGCTTGTTTGCTTCCAAAGTGAATCTATTTGCCTCCAGTTGGGTCATATAGATTCTTTTAAACTCCTTCTTGGAGACAGTATTAATAGAGTAAGGGGAATTGTAATAATCAGGGTGCCCAAGGTCTTACATGAAATTGTTGATATATTTCAACCAGGCGATCTTAGTAGCATGATCCAGCGTCATGGAGTCCTTAATAATATCTTGATTAAGACCAGTTCTAGTAGATGTCCAGATTCTGTGCCATAGTAGTACAGGCTGAGCTTTAATAATGTCTGCAATATATGGGATGCCCAGCTCACCATGGCAATTATGAACTGAAATGCTAGCTGGGACCACTAGGAGAAACTTAAAAAAGGCGTTTTAAACATTGTGGATGGGTTAGACATCTTGAAAACCCTACACGCCCGCACCATAGGTAGCCATATTCACACATTTCACCTAATAAATCTGAAGGAGCAGTGCTGGAGGCCTTCTACCCAATTGTTTTGCAAAATTGGCCACTGCTGCCGTCGATTTCATAAAAAGAAGACTCCTACTTTTAACGGCCTGTCTCCAGGAACCAAGAGAATCAAACAATACACCTAGATATGAAAATGTCTTGGTAGATTCTACCCTGCTGCCCACTATGGACAGGCTCCCACATTTCTGACTTCCCTTCCCACACGTCATTATGTATGTTTTCTTGGCATTTAGTTTTAGGCCTAGATTATCCATAAATGCAGTATAGGTGGAAAGTGCTTTTTGTAGGGCTATCTGAGTGTGGGCCATCAATACTGCATCATCTGGATAGCGAAGGGTAGCTACCGGGCGTTTGTTGATATATGGTGAGTCCTTTACCTTTTTCCACCATCACTTGTTCCAGGGCGTTCGTATATAGTGCGAACAAGAACGGTGCCAGGACACAGCTCTGTCTAACCCCCATTTCCACTTTGAATGATGCAGCACATTCCTCCTTGGTTCCATATCGTACCTTAGCAGTCGCCCGCTTTGCAGCTGTCTTAAAAACTGAACCAGCGGGGGATCCACCCTCATGTCAGTTAAAATGTCCCATAGTTTACTGTGTATAACACAGTAAAATGCGTCTGTGAGGTCAATTAATGCTAGATAAAATCTCCCTGTTTTAGCCTGGGTATATTTCCCTATTAAAATACTAAGATTGAGAGCTTGCTCCATAGTGCCTAGACTCCTCTAGTCAAAAAAGAGGCCAATGCGTTCAGCCCTTGTATTTGGGCCTCTTGGGACATGGGAAGAAGATGAACATAGTTCCTATTATATGGTACAAAACTTAGCCAAAGGTTTTGGCAAGCTAGCGCACCAAGTGTCCACCCGCAAAAAATTGTGTATCTACTGGTCACGACAAATAATGGGGAGAACCATCCAATGTGAACGCATCTCATCCACGTATGTCCTGTGTGGTGGGACAGTCCTAATTCTTATACCTCGGTCCGATCGTGCACGGTGGTATTTTTCTCTTTTCTCCCCTCACGGGCGGCCGTCTTTGGAATCAGCGCAACCCCTGTTGTGGACCGCTTCTGGGATCAGTGGGCTTAAGGACTGGCCACTACTTACAATTAATTGACTTCATTGTCACTTTTATTTATTTATTTACTTCTTATAGGTCAGCTGGCATAATCTTCTACCCTCTTCGTTTTTTGTGCCTCTTCTGGAGCATGGCTGCATTACTTGAGTGCTTCCACGGTCCATTTTGTTAAGTGCTACTTTTTTATTTGGGTTTAGGCACTCAACCAGAGTACAGCGTTTTCAGCTGGCCACCATGTGTACTGTTTATCCCCTCCATGCCCCTCCCTCCTGTTGCTTGCTCTTCCCCACCCACCCTCCATTGATTTCCTTGTTGTGTTTACCCCATGCCCTCCCTCCCATCCTGCGTTGTGCGAGTTGCCCCCTCCCTCCCTTGGTGTTGCCTACTGAGCCGCCCTCCCTCCAAAATACATTTTTTTAAAAGAGCTATGACTTGCCACATCATAGTGCTTTTTATTCATTGACTTTTATCCACTTGGGTTAACAGCCCAATCACTTCGTGGGAGTGTTTTATTATTCAGGCATTGCTGGCCTTGGTGCCTTTACAACACTCTCTGGGGCTTGAGAAGTCAATCAGTAGCTGTAAATTTGAGATCAAAAGCAGAGGGCAGCACCAGGCCTGCCAGTAGCAAACATCCAACCCCAGCTCTGCACGGCAGCTCTAAAACTGCATAATTTCCATCAGTTGTGGATGTTTGCTGGTAAATGATGATGCAAAATCAAATCTGGGCTTAAGCACTGTACCAGAGTGCAACTTTTCAGCAGGCTCCCTCAGTGTCCCTCCCTCCCCCATGTTGCTTGCTCCCATCCACCCTACACTGATGTTCTTGTTGTTGCTTACACCAGCCCCCCCCCCCCTACTACCTTCATTGCCTGTGCTGTCCCCAGGCCCTACTTCCCCACCCATCTTCTGTTGCCCTTGTCCCTCTGCCCCTCACCCTCTCTCCCTTGGTGTTGAAGGCTGATCCAAAAGCTTCTAAAAAAAACCAAAAAGCGCTATGACACGGCCACCATTTATTTCCTGACTTATATCTACTAGATTCCAATATCTCAGCATGTGTAGTGCTCTTTGCTGCGAAGGAAGAACTGTCTGCAAGTTTAGCACCAGACATGGCCTATTAAGTCGATCTGTGGCTGATTTCTCACCAGCCCAAAAAACAGTTCAGAGGGTGAGGGTCATACATGTGATATAGTTCAATTTATTTTAGTTGCAAGTCAATTGAGACAAAAATTACTGCAATTACGCTCAATGTAAGCACGAGCTTGGCATTTCCAAGCTTTGATTTGATCCAAGATGCGATGTGAATCCTTCTAAGCACATACAAAAAGTAAACTAAAAAAGTCATATGTACATAAATGACAAACGGCTGTCAAACGCTCCAGCCCAGTGCAATTTCCACAAGATCAAAGGGACTCTGACTGGCAAATTAATTTACTAGCCACTTGGGTTGAGTAATGAGATCAAAGTACCAGACCCATAAAAATGTTTTTGCACAATTGCAATTTATGGTCAACTGACTTGTTTTCTTTTAAGGATTAATAATGTTCAGATATTGCGTGGAAACACAGGATATTCAGGACCAGCAACACAATACTTTCCATTGTCTACCCACTAACCTTAATTTCACATTTCCATCCCCTTTGTTGCTCTTCTTGCCCCCCAAATGCTTCCCCTCCCTCCATATTCCTCTCCTCTCCTTCCCGCCTAGCCAGCAATAAAAATAAGCATTGGTAAAGCCAATAGGTCTTACCTACGTGAGAGCTATTGACTTTGTTGATGTATTATTTTCATGTAGTAAGGCTGCTGTTCACCACAGCTGGAAGCAAAAAAGCAGTATCTAACGGGCCCAGTACTGCCACGTCATAGCCCTTTCTAATAATGGTAGAATGCGGCACAGCACTATTTTTTCATAACTTTCAGCCATGTTGCACAGCAGCTACGTTGCTGTACATGATGGTTAAACTACACAGACAAAGCCAATAGCTCTTTGGCTTTGTCAATGCTTCTTAAATGCCTGGGGCTGCTCCTAGTGCCTCTGTCACTTTCCCCAGCTCCCTGAGATTAACTACAGCAGGCAAAAAGGGCTTAAAAAGAGAGGGTGAAAGGGAAGGAACGAGACATGGAGGTCAGAGAGGGGAGAGGAGGAGAGAGAATGCGAATGGAGATAGAGAAAGGAAACAGGGCTGATTTGAGCATCTTTGCCAGGGCTACTTGTGGTTCCCAGTCCCGCCCTGTTGGTGGGAAGAAATGAGGGTAGGAATTGCAAGGGGACATAAAATGAGGCGAGGGAGATGAGAAAGCCAGAAACAAATAAGGTCAAAATAGTGTCAGTAAATACAGTGGAACTATGCCTGGGGCTCCACTACAACTTGGCTGGAGAACAATCCAGTATTCCCCCCAATCCCCATTGGTATAGATACAGTTGGAATCAGTACTAAATTGGGGATGGGGACTGATCAACAATTGCATGTCATTTTGTGCTTGACCCTAAGGTGCCCCTGAGAAATACAGATTGGGGAACTGTGAACAGCACATTTTGCCCTGACATGTAACTTGCTTTCGGCAGCTAGAGTGTCCAGGTGATACTCTCTAGACCTGTTGCATTCCTGCAGGACATGTAACACAGACGGGCTAGTAGCTTGAGTTGCTGGCTCCATTCAGATTAATGCCCCCCTAGAACCAGGGCCTAAGATGGATGGATTTAGAAAAGTTAATAAAATAAGCCTTAGTTAGGTGATGAGAAGTAAGAATGAAAGTTTAATGAGGAAGCCTAGATCAGTAATGAAAAAAGGTGGAGCTTAAAGGAAAGAGTAAGACAAGGTAGTATTGCAAACCATGCAGAATTCTCAGTGCAATAAATGTTGACTCAGCATTCCTTGTACATTTATGGAGCCAAAAGTCAGAATAGAAGGTATTTACCAGATGTGATAAATACCTCACTGTGGGAAAGCAGTACTTAGTGGGTGCTTTAATTAACAATCCATTTTTCTTATGTTAGACTACATGTTCGATAATTGCACTATTTAGGGCTTTTTAAAGTGGTATTTGCTAGTCAGAAAGTGATTGGCTCAGATTTCAATAATGGTTTAGGAGAGTGAGCCACATAACCATTTCAAGAGAAAGAGAGGGCTGACCACTGCAATCCCTCCAACAACAATACAATATGAAAAGTACAAAAAAATTCAAAGGTGCGACGCAGGACTATATTAATTTTCTCAAGATGTCAATGTTATGTGCTGTTTGCATAACTTGTTCTTCTAAAGTTTAAATAGACACCCAAAAAGGCTATGGCACCATTGTGCTGTTTTGTGAGAACCTCTGTTGATAGTATAGTGCATCAAGCTTTCCATCTTCATTGCACTCATGTGTGAAGATCTCTTTTAGTAGACAAGAGTAATGTAGCCTTCCATCACCATTGTACACTTCTGGGAGGAAACTATTGGTAGTATAACAGAAATGCAGTTTTCCATCTAAATTGTACTCTTCAGTGAGGACCTCTATTGGTAGTATAGCACAACGGCAGCTTTTCATCTCTATTGGACTTTTCTATGAGGACATCTTGTGAATAAATGAATGAATGACCATGATCATTAAAGCGCACAAAGGCCAATAGGCATCTAGGTGCTATAGCATTGCCAAACGATGCCGTGAGCTGTTAAAATACAGATAAAACTGTGCCTGTCTATAAAGGGAACAGTCAAGTGTTTAAGGCTTTTATAAAGAGGGGGTGCCTTTTCAGGACTCTGGGTATCATTACCCAATTTTTGTGTGCTGAGCGGAGATTTCTAGTGGGCACATACCATTTAAACATGGCTTTGATATCAGCTGGACTTGCCACATAGAGAGCTTTATTTACTGAGCATAAGGTCTTAAACCATACAAGTTTCTCTACTGGACGCCAGTCCAGTTTTCTGAGTCCTTTAGACACAGAATGCTGCTCAGATATTTCCAACGTAAGTCGTGCCTGTGCATTCGCACAAGTTTCAGCTTTGATAGGGTTGACTTGTTGGTCTCAAGGTAGATCGCATTACAATAGTTTATTCGTGTGGAGACAAGAGCAAGAGCAATGTGCTTTCCATCTGGAAGGGCTATAAATGGAAATACCTTCCTCAGCATTCTGATTGTTCATAAACAAGTTGAAACTGTACGATTAACTTGAGTCTAGTGATAACTCACTGTCCACAAGGATGCCAAGATTTTTAGCAGTGTCTACTGCAATAGGAAGTGTGCCTAAGATGTCAAGCCACCAGTTACTCTTCCAAATTGAAGTAAGACCACCAAAAAGCAGTGCTTCTGTCTTCTCTCTTTATTCAGCTTCAAGTAGCTCTTTGCCATCCAAGATGCTACAGACTTCATGCAGAGATTGAACTTATCTGCTGTGTCCTTAGTTTCTTTAGAAATAGATACGATAATCTGAGTATCATCGGCATATGACACTGCCTTTAGTACTAAGGGGCTAATAGGCTTAGCCAGTGGGGACACATAGAGGCTAAATAACATGGGTCTCAGAGAAGAGCCGTGAGGAACCCTACATGGCAACGACAAAGGCTAAGAGTGGAACCGGTTCATTGTCACCCTTTGAGATCTCTCAGTAAGAAAAGAAAACAGCAGATTTAGAGCTCTGTTGTTAATACCCAATTCCTGCAGGCACCTTATCAGCAGAGTAGGAGAAATGGTATCAAATGCTGTGGAAAGATCCAACAGGATCAGTGCAGCAACCTACCGTGCATCAACAAGATGTCTGATGCTGTCCATGGCAACTATCAGAGAAGTTTCCATTCCATCGTTCTTGCGGAAGCCATGTTGTGACTCATCCAACAGACCCTGCTCCTCCGCATATTTCATCAGGGTTTGCTTAAGGTGTCTCTCCAGAATCTTTCCTGGGACCAGAAGCAGGGAGATAGGCCGAAAATTCTTATGATCACTAAGATCCAAATTTGGCTTCTTAGGTAAAGGCCCTACTACAGCCTGTTTCCACAGCCACGGATAGTGCCTCATCATAATGGGCGGGTGACCGTACTGGTGTCTACATAGTGCAAATGCAGACTATTGTATCCTCCGTAGATGACAGCTGTCAGCTGCATAGTAAAACTGTATCTTTTCTTTCCTTGCTTGCTTGACACACATGGTGAACTATGGATAAAACACAATGACAAAAGCAAATAAAAAAAATCCTTCTACCTTGCAAAACCAAAAATTGCTTTGAATATACAATCCATGAATGAGAGAAAGAATTCAATGTACGATGACAGAGTCTCCTTATCAGATAAAAAATAGTTCCTCATGCATTTCACAAAAAGCAAAGCACATATCTCAGCGAATAGAAAGATGTGAGAAGAAAAAATATGATTGTGGAACGAACCATTATGTGTTTAAAAATAGTTAGCCAATAGTAGAAGAAGGAAGACCTGAAGTCCCATTTTATATGTACAGAGTATGAATAGAATAGAATATGTTTGCTAAAATGGTGCGAGAAGTCTAGGGGTGGGCGGTATTTGCGTAGTCACGCTACACAAAGCTCCGCGAAACGGTAAAAAATCACTGCGAGCACACAGAAATTCCACGAACATGCGGAATTGCTTGTTCGCAATGTTTTTTTCCTGTTCGCGAACGCTGTTTGCGTGCTCGGGGGGAAATATCTCACGAAGACGCATTTTGAGAATGCGAACAAGCAAAAAATTCTGCGAAGCCGCAGAACGCAAAGTTTTGGGGCAATTCCGTGCTCTCCATGGAACGCGAAATTACCCAAATTCCTTCAAATTCCGCAAGCGAAACGGAATTTACCGCCCAGGCCTAGCGAGCACCATTATATGACATAGGTAACACTGGTGCAAGCACCATTACACAAGAGACCTAAAACTTACATCAATTCTGATTCGCTTGTTATATTTATAATGCATTTAATATTGCCATACAAAAGACACAGACACGGGCAGGCCTATTGGGTTTACCAATGTTTGTTCTCTAAGTAAACTACTTGCGAGAAACAGATAGAAAGAAAAAAATATTGAATTGCTTTATGTGAAGCCAGGGGGTATTGTCTCTATTTGTACCTTAATGACCCACTGTAGGATGTGTTAGATTGTGTGAAATAACCTGCTTGTGGTTCAAACCAAGATGTAATTTTTTCAGAGCTGTGAAACTCCTAATCAAAAAATTGTCTTTTACCAATGCATAGAAACTGCGGGCCTAATTTTTGAGTCACTACCGGCACTTTCGTGCTGCCGGAACGTCACTTTTTTGATGTTCCAATGGCACAATGTGCCACCTGCATATTTATAAGGCCACGTACAACCACGTTATGTGGCTTTTAATGGCCGTAAAAATATGTGCCCCGTTCACGCAGAAAACTGTGTGAAACGGGAGTTTCCAGCAACATACATGGATTTTTGACACTGTCCCAGATTTAAGAGAAACCGTAAGCCTGAGGCAGCGCCAAAAGCTTATGCCTCCACAGGGGAGGTGTAAGGGGGTAAGGGAGGCACAACGAGGAGAAATATCTTTATTTCTCCCTGTTTTTCCTCTTTCTGGCGCCACTAACAGACACCGGACAGCCACGCTGCCCTCAAGAACACCAGCCGCAAGCACCACCAACTCATTCAAACTGCCAAAAGGACCTCCTTCAAGGAACGCATCCACAACAACGCACACAACAGCAAAGAGCTCTTCAACATCGTGAAGGAACTTGCCAACCCCAGCTCCAGCTCCGATGACATTCCGCCGTCACAAGACCTCTGCGACTTCCTAGCCAACTTCTTTCACCGCAAGATCGCAGACATCCACAACAGCTTCAACACCCAGACCCCCCGACAGCTGCCGACACCTCAGACTCACCACCCCCCAGCCACCCTTGCCTCCTGCTCTCATGGAACCATGTCAACGACGACGACACCATCAAAATCATGAACACCATCTGCTCCGGCTCACCATCCGACCCCTGCCCGCACCACATCTTCAACAAAGCAAGCTCCATCATTGCACCTCATCTCTGGAAGATCCTCAACAGCTCCTTTGAGACCGCCAGCTTCCCGGAGAGCTGGAAACACGCCAAGATCAACGCCCTATTAAAGAAACCCAAGGCAGACCCAAAGGACCTCAAGAACTTCCGGCACATCTCCCTGCTCCCATTCCCGACAAAAGTCATTGAGAAGATCGTCAACAGGCAACTGACCCACTTCCTTGAGGAGAACAACACCCTGGACACATCCCAATCCAGATTCCGCAGCAACCACAGCACCAAAACCGCCCTCATCGCCGCCACCGCCGACATCAGAGCCCTGCTGAACAAAGGCAAAACCTTGGCCATCATCCTCCTGGACCTCTTGGCCACCTTCGACACCATCTGCCACCACACCCTACACACACGCCTCCACAATGCAGGGATCCGCAACAAAGCCCTGGGCTGGATCACCTCCTTCCTCACCGGCAGAACCCAGAGAGTCTGCCTCCCCCATTCCGATCCGAAGCCACCAAGATCACCTGCGGTGTACCCCAAGGATCATCCCTCAGCCCGACCCTTTTTAACGTCTACATGGCAGTGCTCGCCAACATCATCCGATCACACGACCTCAACATCATCTCATATGCCAATGACACCCAGCTGATCCTTTCCCTCACCAAGGACCCTGCCACCGCCAAAACTAACCTCCATAAAGGAATGAAGGCCGTCGCCGAATGGATGAAGAAAAGCCGCCTGAAACTGAACTCAGACAAGACGGAGGTCCTCATCCTCGGCTCCACCCCATCCGCCTGGGACGACTCCTGGTGGCCGGCCGTGCTGGGAGCTGCACCGCCACCCACAGACCATTCACGCAACCTGGGGTTTATCCTGGACTCATCGCTATCAATGGCCCAGCAAGTCAACGCCATCTCCTCCTCCTGCTTCAACACCCTCCTTATGCTGCGCACGATCTATGGATGGATCCCCACTGGAACCAGATGGAAGGTCACCCAGGCCCTGGTCAGCAGCAGGCTGAACTATGGTAACTATGCGGGAACCACTGCCAAACTCCAGAAAAGACTCCAACGCATACAGAACGCCTCCGCACGCCTCATCCTCGACATCCCCCGCCACAGCCACATCACTGCCCACCTGAGAGACATGCACTGGCTCCCCGTCAGCAAGAAGATCACCCTCAATCTCCTCACCCACGCTCACAAAGCACTCCACAACTCCAGACCAGCATACCTCAACAAACAAAACACTTTCCACACCCCGAATCACCAGCTTTGCTCCACTAACCTCGCCCTCACCACCGTCCCACGTATTCAACGAACGACCACCGGCGGCAGATCATTCCCCCACCTCACTGCCAAGACATGGAACACCCTCCCCATTGTTATGCAACAGACCCAGGACCTACTGACATTCAGAAGACTTCTCAAGACCTGGCTGTTCGAGCAGTGGCAGCCCCTCCACCTTTAGCACCTTGAGACCCTCATGGGTGAGTAGTGCGCTCTACAAATGTATTGATTGATTGATAGATTGATTTCTATGTGTGCTGCATTCTGCAGCACACATAGAAAGAGAAAAAAGACTCTTGTGATTATTTTTGTGCAGGAAGGTGTCCCTTCCTGCACAAACAAACTCATCCCCGCAACGCAGGCACCCTTGCACCATGGTGTAGAGGTGCCTGCGTTGGCGCACTGCAGCCCATTGTGCTCCGGCTATATCTATTAGCCATTGCACATCCCTGTCCTTTTCTTTTGTCATAGGGCAGCACAGCAGCAAGGGATGCTGCGCTGCCCTACCGCAAAAACCCCGTAAATTAGGCCCTGCATTCATAAGCAAGGGGTTCTGCTGTTTCCCTTCACTAAAACAGCTGGTATATATCATATGTGATTATAGAGACACTATGAAGGTTACAGCTAAAGTGTGATGGAATTGCTTACAAGGGGTGTGGTGGGGGTGCAAAGTGAAGAAAGGAAGGATGAAGCCTTGAACAGGCTCTCCTTTTTACGTGCACCAACTCTGAAGGTAAGTATACAATTGTATTCTACATATTTCGGAGAATCTGACTAATATTTGCAAGTGCAGAGCGGTTAATACCTTTTGAAAAGGAAGATGAGTTTTTCTAGTGAAGAAACATTATCTGAAATTACTTTTCACCACAATCCACCAAACAGACTCAACTAATACAAACCTGAAGGGGATTTGACTCCATCCAATGGCCTTTGTTGTTCGGGATTTCAGAAAAGGAAGGATTAGTCATTAATAATACTAGTATTAATGTAGTCATCTCATGGCTAAGGAAAGAGCTAATGTATTTTCATGTAATCATTTTACACATTACATCCGATTTTGTATACAAAACTATTGTACTAACTGAAAAAACAAATGTGGACACAAAAAAGTTTAAAAAAAGAAAAACACACTTATAACATTTTCTAACTTGACATAGACTATTATCATTCAAAATCCATTACAATTATTTCAATGCCACGAACATATCTTGTTAACTTGTGTAATGTTAACAAAACATTTTCCTATGAAGTCAGTAATCTTTTCTGTACAAATGAAAAAGAAAAAAGAGGGGGCTATCATTTGAATCGGTAGAAAGTTTTATTATGTACTGGGGTTGGCAATTGGGCGACCAGTAGATAATTCTGATAAAGTGAGTTTTTAGACATTATTTAAAATACTTTCTTTGTTGGCTGAAGTTACAAAATACTTTTTCAGTTCTGCACTTAATAGAAATTATTTTTAGAATATCAACCTTCAAACCGTCTGTTATATTAATCTCTAAAACAATGCAGAAACCCATATTAAGTATTAGGTAGAGCATTCAACATACGTGTGCATGCATTACAATAGTTTTGTGGTTCCCACGTTTTTCTACCACAAAACTATTTTAACAAAACTGGCCTCTAGCACTGCTGCTTTTGTTACTGGGGGCCGATATTGCAGCATCGCTCAAAACCTGCCCCCACTACTCCAAAACTGCCCCCACCCATCTAGCCTCCAGGGAACTATAACTTTATTGCATGATTTTAAAAAAAAAACCTTTGCAAAGTACAAAAGATGAATATATGACACTTATTGAATCTAATAAATAGAACCCCGGTTCCTGTAAAAAAGCGCCCGGCCCCCCACATGTCAGACCTCTCTTGTAGGTGCACTGCCCACAAATACCTGTGATGATGATCCCTTAGGGGCATTTGTGGTCATGACCGAGGTTGTATTTTGAGTCCCAGAAATAACCAGCCTATACGCCAATCCCCTTTTGGTAGCAGTTTTGTTTTGATGTGTCCGACAGTTTTTCGTGCGTCTGGATGCCCGCAAGGAAAGTTGTCCAGCTATTGTGAAGATCCAGGAGTCCGTGCCTCAGGCTGAGGTGACGGTCAACATACCCCCTCCCCTAATTTTTTGCTGTGCAGTCCATGAACCTCACCAGTGCACAGTTTAAATTTGTATTCCGTGGATCAAAACAGGCCAATACAGCAGCTCTATATGATCTGACCTCCTTGTTATTCCAGCCCCTCCGTAGAAGGGTCCTCCTTTCCTTCAAGAGGCTTGGGCACAGGCACAGAACATGGATTATGTCTTCCCTATGGTGGCCACAAACATGACATGGTTCCGGGGCATGATCTCTTTTCCATTTGGGAAGATGGCAAGACAAATTGAACACCCCCATTCTTAGTTTTAAAAAGCTGAGTTTGGTGCATGCGCTGAATGGAAAAATTAAATAACTCTGAGATGTCAGCTGGTCATATGATATGAGGGTCATCCAGCCGTGGCTTCTTCTTGCAAGACTTGCCTTGTCTTTCATAGAAGAGAGCTTTTTTGCACTTATTTTTGCTAGCCTTTTGAACTCATCTTGGCTAACGTGTAGGTCCCAAACTTCGCTCAGGCCTAGAGTTTTTAGCCCACTTGACAAATAGCCATGCCCCGCCAGCCATCTTTTTGTGTTCAGGTTGGACCATAGATGTTGTGCTAGGCTGCCTTCCTTTGACGTCCTCAGCTTGTGGCAGCTAATTAGAAAAGTCATCATTCTGCCCAGCGATTGTTTGCAGATGCCCAATTCCAGCCTGATTTGTGCCGGTGACGTGTGCGATGGTAGCTGGAAGACTGTTCTAAAGATTTTTACAATGATTTTGTCTAATTGGCCACTATCCAGTCCTTTTAGCACATCACTTCCGTATGTTAAAGTTGGGATGACTTTTGCCTGTGCCACCTGAAGTGTTGGAGCAAATGTTGGGCAGAATAATTTCTTATGGATAGAGCTGAGTGCAAATGCTAGCGCTGTTCCTTTGTTTTTTGCTCTCCCAAATGACTTTTATATCTTCCATTGTTGTTGAAGAGGACTCCTAAGTACTTGTGGCAATTGGTTTCTATAATGATTTCCGAATGTAATACCCATGCCAGCTTCTTCGGCCTTCCCGGATGAACCGCCAATATTTTGGATTTCTTATTGATTTTCTGGAGCTTGTTCTTGTTTGAGTATGCGGCAGATGCATTCATAAGCCTTTATAGACCTATATTTGTGTTACTTAGGAGGACCACGTCGTCGGCGTATAGTATATTTGACAGCTGTAGGCTGCCTAGTTTGGGAGCATGAGAGTTGACTAAGTTTAGGGCTTCCGGGAGATTCGATAAAAATAAATTAAAAAGTGTAGGGGCCAAGACGCATCCTTGTTTGAGTCCTCGTGTTGTTAAAATTGGTAGTGACAGTCTGGAGCCGTCACCAATCTTGATCCTGACCCACGTGTCCTGGTGCAGTAGCTGTATGGCTCTTATATAATAATCCGTTTGGGATGTTCAATGTGGAGAGCTTCGGCCATAGCTTGGCCCTGTTGACCTTATCGAACGCCGATTTATAGTCTATAAATCCCATGTAGAACGGTCTGGTGCTAGTCTCCGCCTGGTCTATCAAACAAGATAGAGTCATAAGATTAACCGTAGTGCCAGTGTCACTTGTGAATCCAGTTTGGTTTGGAGGGATTGCTGAGCATTCCTTGGCCCATGCCCGAAGTGAATTGAGCAATATCCCTGCAAAGTACTTCACTTCATTATCGATTAGGGCACTAACCGATAATTTCCTGGAGATTTTTTGTCCCCTCCTTCAAAGATTGGAACGAGAATCGATCCTTGCCAAGAGGGTGGAATGGTGTTCTTTTCTAAGATGGAAGTAAAAAGTGGAGCTAGCTTAGAAGCCCTGAAGGCCTGATCCTCCTTAAACAAGCCTGGAGGAATGCCTCCTGCTCCGGGGGCCCCATCTTTCAGACCCTTTTTGATCTGCTTTTCAATTTGGTCTTCCGGGTCTGTGCTGTGCTCAATGCTGTTAACATGATTTTGTCTCTCTGTTTGCTTTTCCATTATTGGACCTCTGTGGAAAAGCTCTTCCATGGTTAGCGCTTTGCGAGAGCACTCTGGAGGCGAATTCGCCTCTGTCGAAGTGTTGCTGCCCTCTATGCCAATAACCTGATTAAGGGTATGGTCTTGTTGATCGTTAAAGTGGCTGTACAGAAAGAAATGCCACTCAGACTCCAGTATGTTTGACAAGGCAACTTTCGGGATGCAGCCCCCAAGGCTATTTATGGTGCGCCAGTACCTCGCGGAGTTGTTTGACCTTATGTCTTGGTATATTTGGCCCAAAAGGAGTTCCAGTGAGCCCTTCTATGTCCTCTTTTTACAGTCTTTTGATGGCTTTGGGCTTCTCTCAGTTTGGTTATTGTTGATGGGTCCATTGGCTTTATTTTTAGTTCCCGCCATAACTGGTTCATGCGGCTTTTCGACGATCGTATCACAGGATCCCAGGAGATTGACTGTTGGGTCCCAATCGCTTTTGCATGCATTTTTGGTTTTGCGTGTCTGGCTGTCAGCTTCCTTGCAAAACTCGTCCAGTTTGCAATTTAATCTTCAGTTGTCCTGCTGGTGTTCTCAATCATATGTTTTGCCTCCATTGCTAAATGCTGTAGGTTATTGACCGAGCACTTAATGCGTTTTAAATTGATCGTAAAGCTTTTGAAAGCTTGCGCCCCGGCCTCAGCATGTTGCGCCAGTCTGGTGTTAAGCAGTATTTCTTGACGGCTGTGGTCACTTTCTAGTCTATTGCCAAACCCGAAGCCGAATGCTTGATTCAAGAGGGTAAGGCTGACGAAAGTGTAGTCGATTAAGTTTGTGCCAGTTTTCGATAAGAATGAGAGACCAGGTGGCTTGTCAGAAGAGAAACGCCCGTTGAGGGCTCTAAGGCCAAGATGTTCCAGGTTTCCTTGTAGAGTACAGCCCTTCGGGTCCTCCTTGCACCATCCGGGATGATCCTGCGGTGGTATGGCCCAAACGCTTTCCTGTGATTTAGTTACCTCATTTTTTTGTAGGTCGGACATTAGCCACATGTTAAAGTATCCAGATAGTATGATGTTTGGGTTCAAAAATCCAGATCTCGTTCTTAGCACTGTCGCTATCACCTTGTCTGAGAGGGTTTGCCTAGATGCAGAGTTTGGGCGAATGTACACGTTCAGTAGGATTATGTACCTGGGCTAGCCTTTGTGGGTGCTGAAAGAGATTCCCACAGACGAGAGAATGGGAAGGGCTTGCGAGGTCGCATGAGGTAATTGCATTATTTGTTTATATGTAGATGGATAGACCTCCGCTGCCTCATCCCGAGGATTTTATTTTGAAAGCTGGAGTATGGTGAGTTTTAAACCCTTCCAAATGCTGCGGCTCCACGAGCCATGTCTCTTGTAACAATATGATCTCAAATGACCGTAAGTAGGAGATTGTGGCATCGTCCCGCAGTTTGTTTGATAGCCCATTTTTTGTTCCAAGAACAGATCCTTAGTGGGCAGGCTGCTTGAACCTTTTAGCTGTTTTGTCAGCGTAGCAGCCGGGTTGAGTTTAATGATCCCGCCAGCCATGGCCATGTGCATGCCTGTTCCAGTCCCGTGTTTGGTGTGTGCTGGCCCTCTCTCGCTTTTTTTCTTTTGAATCGGAGGTGGGAGTTTTGTCCCGGGCACCCCTCAGGACCGAGTAGACCATACTTTGTCCTGCGCATGGGCACTCAGTGGCTCTGGTTTTCTGCAGAACATGTGGGTAGCCTGGTTCCCTGCCGGGGAGTATGGGTATGCTTCACTGCTTAAAGGTTTCTGTGTGCCTTAAGATCTTGTTCATTGCCTCTGTTGAGCATCAGGTGACCTTCGTGGCTTCATTTGTTTGACCTTGGCCTGGTGCAATAAATTCTATCAAAGTGATGTCTTGTGAAGTTACAATATTAGACAGGCCTATGGCTTCTATCAATTTCATGATGTTCCCACGGTTTATTATGTCGCAACTGCCGTTTGGACTTATACTCTGGATAAAAAAGCGTGAAAGTTGTAACTCCATGAGGGAGGACCTCAGGAGGCCCAGATGGTGCATTAGGACAGTTCCTGTCGAAGGTCCAAGGGTTTCCTCCTTCGTTGCTTTGTGCACAGGAATGGGAGTCGACCTTTTCAAAGCTCTAGGGCTCTTTTGAGTTGCACCCCTGCCGATTAGCTCTTCACCTCTCTTGCCCTGCACAGGTGTAGTAAAATTGCCCAGGTGCACGTTTGGGTGATTTGGTGCTGCCAGGCAGCTCTATGAGCTAGTTGCCTCGTCTGTTCTTATTGGGTCTTTGTGCCCGATTGAGGCTGCTCGTCTATAAGTGTTGAACAGTGGGTAGAGACTCAGATCTTGCTTAGTCCGGCGAATCTAATTGCCGCCTTTTCGCTTTCTTTGTCTTTTCCCCTTACCATTGAGATCTTCCATGTCCTGATCAAACTGAGATGGTGAGATGGGCTCTCCTTTGCCCGAGGCTGAGGATTTTTGTTGTTCGATCATTGTACTACCGGTGGCCGATGTTTCCGGGGATTATGACGTGGCCCTGGCTTCGGACCGTCTTGCCCCTGAGTTTGCCGCCACCTTGACTTTGTTTGCAGGACATGTGACACCATCTCTTTTGCTTGGGGGGTGAGGCTTTGCATTTGTAATTTCTTTTAGGTCCACCATCAATTTTGCCATCATCTCTGGGAGTGTGCTTAGTTTCTCAATTATTGGTGAACAGTCACATCCTTGTCGCAGGAGGCCGGCATCCGCTTGGGCCCTTCTAATCAAGTTATTTAGATGTGTGATTTTGTCGTCTATGTTGGCAATGCACACCGCCAGTGTGTTCAAAAAGGCTTATTTGTATGTCCATTTTATTGGCTTGGTAAGTCATAGCATCAGCTGACCTTTGTAAAATGTCCAGAGCTGTGGCCCATGCCGTCTCCTGTTTGAAATCCTCCTTCTTCCTCTCATTTGGGACCGGTGATGGCCTGTGATGGTCGGGAGCATCTTTGCCATATGATGAAAGCATGTTTTCCCATTCTTTTCATTATAAAAAGGAGAGGTCTCCCTCCACAGCACGAGCATCCTCCTCGCATGGCAAAGGCATAGTCCATCTCTGCTCATGGTGTGAGCGCTGGGCAAGATCTCTTCCGCCATCCCCCCAATGTGTTGGATGCTCTTGTGATATGGATGGTGTGATAGCAAAAGTGTCCGCTCCTCCATCCGTCGTATCGGTTGTGCTGCCCTTTGTGCCGGGCTTTGTTGGTGGATCAGTGTGCTTGGACATAAGGTCTGAGCTGACATGGGGGAAGACTGCAGTATTGGCTGCAAAGTCGCTCGTTATCTCTAGGTGTGTTAATGCGGTCATAATTTGAATGCTCCCTGCAGCCAAGACTGGCGGTGGTACCCCTAGACTACTCAGCGCGGTTATTTTAGGGTCTCCTCCCCCCTGTGATGGTTCTGGCTAGTCAAACTTGCTGGTGTCTGTAGCTTTATTGGTTTGTGGCTTGCCTATCTCAATGTTGCCGCCTGAGCTGCCTTTGCGAATGGTCACTGTGGGGCTCAAGGGAATAGGTAGTCCCTTGATTTTCGTATTGCTCGAGAAGACAGCCGACCCTGCGTCTTTCAGAAAGGCAAATAGTGACATTATTTTTGGTTGCGTACCAGATGATTTGTAACCAGCAGAGCCAGCTTCCTGCGAGTGCAGATGGGAAGTACTAACTGTAGTGCTTCCAGATTCGCTTGGCGACAGGTCGAGTATCCGATCTGTGTTGACAGTAGATGTCTCTAGCTTTTCTCTCTGTTTCTTTTTCTTTTGTGGGGCTGCACTCCTCTGCTTCCCTGATCGCATCCTTTGCTTTGCCAGGTTTTATTACAGAAAGCCAAGGTGCCCCCGTCTTGGGCCTTTGAGGTGTCCATGTAGGCAGCGTAGGAGTTGCGAGTGGACCAAGCGCACTGGAGTGCGGGAGGGATAAGGATGAGAGCAGGGTTCGCTGCTGATTAACCAGCCGCGCCCGGCGCTCACAGGGCCCTTAAGGGTGACCGTTCACTCTTTTCTTTCTCTTCTTTTGCTGTCTGCCGCCTGCTAAATAGCAGCCCCCTGTTGACCGGCTGTTCGCTGTCAGTCTCTGTCAGTTGCTGTCAGTTGCTGCTACTATTGCCACTACTATTGGGGGCTTTTCTTCCTTTTCTTGCGGCTCTTTGCAGATCTGCTCACATAAGCCTGCGCCTTCCAGACCAATTGCCACTTCAACAACTAATCACACAGTTAGTCAATCACGATTTTCCAAATGATCCAAATGTCTCAAAGTCCCATGCTCAAAGCACATGCGTGCATGCAGGTAGAGTAAAGATTTTGATGCTTGTTGCGTTGGGCCCTTGGCCTGCCGTTTTGGCCTGCCGCTGATGGCTAATGCATGGATGGATGGACGTGTGAGCTCCTTCCCACCACGCCAATGGGGAGTCCTATATTGTACTGTGTTGTGCAGTTAGCCGCTGTCAACAGCCGCCACTCGCTGCCGCTCCCCACCCCCTCACGACCTCCACTTCTCCAGCACCTATGAGGGTGCTATGAAGGTGATGCCAGGGCCGTGAGACCTACACGGCGCCGCATGGAGCGCGAGTCATCCGCGGGTCAGCACACGGTCGCATGCGGCTGAGGCAGGCCGCTGAGGCAGCTGATGCGGGCAGGAGGGAGCGGGAGGGAACAAACGAGCAAACGAGCAAGCAGGGGTAAGCAAGATGTGAGCAAAATGTGTGCGAGCGAGCAGGTGTTGCCTGCAATGGCGAGTCCCGCTCTAGCTCTAGCTCCTACACCAGTTCCGGTCTCACCGGTCTCCAGTCGCCGGCCACCTGTACGGTCACGGCTCGGCACCAGGCTCCTCTGTGCAAGAGCTGCTTCCCCAGCACCAGGCTCCTCTGTGTGAGAACTTCTTCCCCAGCACCTTCCCCAGGGAAGCGAAAAACGAGCCGGCGATGTCCGAGCGAATGTTTGCCTGCAATGGCGAGTCCCGGTCTGGCTCAAGCTCCAGCTCTGGCTCCTACTCCGGTTGTCGGTCTCGCCGGTCTCACCGGTCTCCGGCCAGTCACGAAAAGGGAGTGTTGGCGACTCCTAACCAGCCGCGGTTCCAAGCACTTGGAAACTCTCAGCACTGGCAAACTCTGTGCGGAACTGTTCCACGTCCCACCGTCTCTTCCGCAGCCAAGGCAAATATTAATGTCCGATGCCTGCTACGGCCAGTCTGGCACTGTGTCGCCTAGAAAAAACAGGAAAAGTGTATAACTGCGGAGAAACCGGTGACAAGCCGGTTGAATGAAAAAAACATGCAGAAATCCATAGAAACACTGTTTCCAGCATTTATGAACTATTCTAGATAAAATGTCTGATCGAGATTTAATACCATTCGTAGTAATTATTCTATCCTGCTGAAATAGTAACTATGTGTGGTAGAACTGTCAACGCCCGAATATTTAAAAAACTTAATGAGCAGGATTGTTCTTCGAGAGGGAGGTTTAATTCAGCTGAATTGAATGGGAGCTCCTGAAGCTAAAACAAAATCTCTGATAGAAGAGGTAGATGTCACATGTCAATGGAAATTTACCCAACGGGGTCCCTGTTGTGGTCCCTGTCAGCAGGACAAACAGATGTACATTCATTATACACGTACCAACCTGGTACCTATGTACTTCCTGATACATAGACACCTTTTGTCAAACAGTTCATTCTTCCCACTGCAGATGCAACCTTGAAAAACACTTGCAAATGCTAGAACAAGAGCACCATATCTCACTTGCCAGTCTTCCAGGCTGTCGGGAGCTGAGCCCTGCAAATAGCCTTAATTATTAGTCACTGTAGCTTAAGTGTGTATTAGTGCTGAAACAATGTGTTCACATTACAAAAGTAAGATGGAGTTGGTTTCGCTTTTGCAGTTGTGATCCAGGCACTGACATTACCAATACGATTATCCCGCACTAATGTTTCGAAAAGGTCAGTTGCAAATGGAAAGTTGCACCATCGATATTATGTTAAATCCTGAATGCTGTGCGCCAGAAGCAAGCCATCAGTGATATAGGGGGGATTACTGAAGAAAGATTTAAATTATGCCCGACTCATCCCAGAGTATTAATTACAAATAAAGCTATGAATGCTCTGGATTGGACTTTACATAGCAGTTTTTTTAGCTCTGCGCTTTCAAGTAACTTTAGTATTGTTTTTACAAACATTTATTTATAGTGCTTGCATGTAAGGGCTTTTGGTTATCAGGCTTCATTCATTGGTCAGTTAAATGGTCGTTCTTATTGTGTTTGCTCTCACAACAGCAAATTGATTGGGGCACAGTCCCACCCACTTTATGCAATGGCTACCTTCACTTTGACTGACCGTACAAAACCTGTGCACACTTTCATATTAAATACTAGGGATTTGTTGTGTCTGGACTTCATAAGCTTAGATAGATGGGTTTCATTTTTTTCCTGCTTTTTTGCAGTTATATAGTGCTTAAGTGGCCTTGAGTTGTATATGCCTGTGATTTGAGCGCTTTGTTAGATTGTAATTTATTCTTGACTCAATCACATACTAAAAAACTAAAAACATCAATACTAAACAGTCACATCACTGAAGGTTTTTTATAATCAAATTTTTATTGTAAACATGTGACAGCCATGTGGCATACCTTTTCCATATTTCCTTTTTGTGGCATATGCTTTTAATAAAATAAATGAAAAAAACCGAGCAATTGCACAAGCCTGCCAAAGCCAGAATTACTGACTGTGCCAATGCGTGTTTGCAGTGTGCAATTGAACATTTCTTGTCTGCCAAACCCTTTAAAATACATTTGAAGCTCAGTGTATGCTATTGGTTTATATCAGCTCCCAGTTAAAGACACGAGTCATTGGTGAATATTTAAGTCAACCGCAGTTCATATGGCAAAAAAATAACAATGGACAAGCTGATTGATACCTCAATGAACCTAAAAGTAGCACACCGGGCTCCAAGTATCATTTTAACTGGAGACTTTAATACAAACCTTTTTCATGGCTTAACCCAAGATGACAAGGTGCTAGAGTACAATCCTGATCTGGACCTTCCAGACCAAATAGTGCCTACTGATCTGAGGTGAGACAAGCTAGACTGAAGCCTAGTAGGGCAATGTCATACCATCGGTTTACTTGTGCTAAATGGAAGATTTCCAGACGATAACCCTCTCTCATGGACACGAATCTCAAATATAACCACTTGCTACCAAGACTGCTCCCTAGTTAGCACGGATTGCTGAAACTCATATTGCTTTATAAAATGGAATGTCAATCGGAGAGCAACCATTGTCCCGAGGTGATCAATTTGCAGACAAATGTGTAGCACCATGAATCAGCCTACATCCTACAAGTGGGGCCTATAATGGACAATGTAAAAAAAAAAAAATGGAGGGAATCATCCATAACAGCAATATCTGAATTTGGCATCTGTCTTTTGAATTCAAACATGAACAGTGAAGGTTGTAACATCGAGATTTGGAAAAACTTCATATCATCTCACTTACAGCAATATCCAAGTACCTCAGCCTATAAGGCTTACCATTTTGAAGGTGACGAACCCCGGACTGGTCACTAAAGAAATCAAGATGCTAATGAAGGTTCTAAAGAAGGAGATTAGGGCTTTGCACAAATACTTGAAAGAAAAAGAAAACAAAGGTTGGGTTAAGCAGACTCGGAAGAAACATAAAATGTAAATTTGTGAAGTTAAACGAGAGAAAAATACTAAATCTTGGGTTGTCCCCATACATGAGAAAAAAAACAAGTCCTTAAGAGTGTTCTGGCAAATATTAAACTGGGCCTACAATTGAAACAGAAAGGCCAACAATGCCAACATCTAGAAAACTGTGTAGGCCAGTTTCTACAAGCTCACTATGAGATAATTGAGGATGAAAATGGTGCTCCTGAGGCAAACGTCTCCAGACCAGCAATAGCCAGCAAGGTCGGCAAGGGAAAAATGACCTCTACTCACCATATCCTTGCGACATACCAAGTGAACTTTGACTAAGTTATACAAAGGAGCAACTGAAACTAATCAATTGAGATTGCTCCCCAGACCCAAAAAGCTCCCACAAACATTAGTCATAGCAAGCACAGAGTTTTGGTCTGATATGCGTTTATCATTGTACCACCATAGAAGTAGTGTGGCTCACTGGTTAGAGGCGGCAGACCCGAAGGCAGAGGACGGCCCGGGACCAGGGTTCAATTCCCGACGCGGCAGGGTCTTGGACCAGGGTCAGCGGACTCGATAATTCTCGCCTCGGTGCCTACACTAATCAGGGATCGCACTCGGCAACTCTGGGCATTAGCTTGCCTCATCTTCACAAATGGCCCCCCCAGACCGCCAGGGATGCCTGGTCTCACCTTGGAGATTCCCGTCAGGGACCATCTCTCAGGGAAAGCCAGGACGGGTTCCCCAGCGATCGAAGCGCGGAGATACTCCTCCGGGAGTCGATTCTAGCGCTATATAAGCCCACAATACAATACAATACAATACAATATTCTACAAACTGAGACAATCCTGGAGTCCTGGCAGGAATAAACCATCCACCCAATATACAAATGCAGTAATAATTCACTGCGAAGTATCTACCACTTCATTGCTTTAATAATGAGCAACGCAGGTCCTAGGTTGCTTGTGTTCCAGTTCAGGGAGGACCTGGCCTAGATGTTCGGGCTAGACTGTTCCCATGAGGAACAGGGTAAAGACTAATTTGCATATGGCTGGGTCCAAACTGCGGTGTCAAGGTGTGGGAAAAATGATGGATTGGGATTCAGCCCTGAGTGATTGCCAGTGGTCGAGAGTAATTCAAGAATTCTATAGATCACATTGTTGTTTTTGCATTAGTCAATAATGGGGCAAAGTATTTTGCCAGCCTCTTATTAAATGATCAAGATAGCTGGGTGTATGGGGGAGGGTAAATAAAGCTGCATTGGCAAGGCAATCTCACACCTGAATGGTCATAAACTTCTTCATCAATCAAAACTCCCAAGGTTACATATCAGGCACCTTTTCAATCCACATAAAAAACAAGTACATGTCATTGAGTTCAGAACTTTTCCATTACTGGAAAGCCTCCCTAAATAACAAAGAAATCATGAAGGAACAACCTAAAGACGCTGGTGGAGCCAAAGGGAGTTAGTTATTCACATTGTTTGCATGTTTTTTTTTCATCATCTTTATTTCGACATTAGTCATAAAAGTATCCATACAATTAGCATTAAAAAAACGATGAAATTAGTGCAAATATACAAAACCATGCAGCATTATACAATGGTTAAAATGTAATACAAATATACATAAACCAATTATTGCAGAAAAAAAATAAATAAATAGCAACGCCCATGGGACATGCCAGTATTAATAGTCAATACAGTGTACCTCGATACAGTCTAGACTTTAGGGAACTTCCTCCTGACAACCATGACACTATAATAGGAGGATATGATTTCAAGCAAGGTTATCACAGATCCTTCTTTTCCTCCACATTGCTGCCAGAAATGATGACACAGCAAAAACTATTACAGTAGTTGAATCTGTTTTAAAAATTCGATAAGCGTGCACACAGTGCGTGAGCCCCAAATTTTTACAAACGGGAACAATCCAGCACCTTCTAATGTTTTTGTAAGCAGGGCAGAAAAATAATATGTGCAGTTCGTTTTCCTGATCGACATCACAGCCAGGGCAATTTTTTGGAGAGAGCGGAGACCATTTACTCGAAAAGGCTCTTATAGGTAAGGTGCCGTATCTCCATTGCAAATACAATTTTCTTGCAAAATATGGTCTAATATCATTTAAAACACCCTCAAAACAATAAAGATCTTTAAACATTAGAAAGGTTTGTGTTAGAATAGAAGATTGGGATTTCTGTATAGAAGCAGTAAATTTGGTTTCGTAGTACAAGTTAGCCAAATGCTTGCGTGAAACACTGGTACATGCTGTCGCCGGGTCAGACCACAGCAGCGGAAGGCCTATTCTCCCCAATTCCTCTTTCACATACCTCAGCCAAGGATGTTTCCCTGCATTAGGGAGCCCTAGGACTTCCAAAAGTTTGTTCCTGTAGTCCTGAAGCTCTGGGGTAATCCAAATCCTTCGCCAAAATGTTAGAGGTTTGAGACCCAATTCTTCATCAATAGATCTGAGGCCCAGATCGAGTCTCAGTGGTAATAAGGGAGTACTGGGGGGAAGGGCCAACAACTGCCTAAGAAATTTATTTTCTGTGACTGTGATCTCCGGACGGCAATAAAAGCCCCAGAGTTCACCGCCATAGATTACTCCCCCTCTTGCCTGTAGTTTGTAAATTTCTAGGGGTGGGACAATTGGTTTGGCACATGATTTGTTTAAGAGTCTTATAATCCCCCCCGCTGCTTGGGCTAGTTTAAGTTGGGCTTTAATTTGGTGTGGAACCCATGTCAATGTTTCATTTAAAGTGAGCCCCAAGTACTCAAATGTCTGAACCCTTTCTAGCCTAACTCTCCCTATGCTCGGGTTAGGGCGTGTCGTTACTGGTGGATTAAAAATCATGTATTTTGTTTTGAGAGTATTTATTTCTAAGCCCCGCTCGAGGCAAAATGTCTCAAAACCATCCAGCACTCGTTGAATGCCCATCGGAGACTTCGAGAGTAGTAGGGTATCATCTGTGAACATAATCGCAGGAACCCGACATCTAGCAAGCTTAGGGGCATCACTATTTACGACCTCTTTCAGATGTGTAAATACTCTGTTGACATAGAGGCAGAACAGGGTGGGAGCCAAGACACACCCCTGTCTGACTCCCCTGTCAATGGGAAATCTAGATGTTAAAGCACCATTTTTTCCAAACCTAACCTGTGCGAAATTTCCCCTGTGCAGTCGGATAATCATATTCAATAGGGGAACAGGAATGCCCAGTTGTAATTGGACAGACCATAGTTTGGCCCTGGGAACCAGGTCAAACGCCGCACGAAGGTCCACAAAAACAGTATATAACGAGCCACCCTCAGCTTTAACAGTTTTCCAAAATAGCAGGGTCAGGCGGAAAATCTGGTCCGTAGTAGACACGTTCTTCCTGAACCCAGCCTGGTAAGGGCTTAGAATGGAGGACTCTTCTATCCAGTCCCTAAGGCGATCTAAGATCAGCCTTGCAAATTTTTTTTGAGGTACATCAATAAGGCTGATGGGCCTGTAATTGGCTGGGAGGAGAGGTGAGCCCTTCTTAAAGATTGGGACTATCTCAGCTCCCAGCCATGTACTGGGTATCGCCATACCTCTCTGGACTGCGTTAAATAGAGCCGTTAGATAGGGGGCCCAGTTCTACTGAGGGATAGAATGGCCATATTAAGCCGCCAGTTTAAGAGCCTGGGAATTTGCTCTTGCAGGCTTTCTGTCATTGAGGCTTTGCACCTCAAGAACATGGCTTTGAACTGCCAATGAGTTAAATTTATGGGCATAGTGGCAAAAAAACTCAACGTGTCCAGCCCCAAACTGACAACGGGCCATGAGCAAGAGAACATGTGGTAAACACAAGCATATATTTTTAGAATTTTGGACACATATATGCCGGGACCTTGCATAGCCAACTGTACAAGGGGCCCCAGCCTCTCAATGACTATCTACATCCAGTGGGGCCCCTCCGCTAAGGCGGAGGAGCGTCGCCCCACTGCTGAAAAGAAAAACTGAAATGATAATAACGTATCGTTATTATCATTTTATTTTCTCAATTGCAGTAAGTGGCGAGGTGGGGCAGGGCTGGCCAGAGTAGGTGAGGAGTGCTGTGCACTCCCAAAGTGCGCATAAACCGTTTGGCTGGTCCTCTTGGGCCGACCAAACAGTTCATGCACACTTAGCATGTTCCTACCAGGAACATGCATTCTACAGCCTGGTCAGGAACATGCACAGGCTCCCTGTTTCAGTTTGAGCACTGATCCACGTAGCTCAGACCAATCACAATGATGCATTGCAGCGTTGTTATTGGCTCAGGGGAGCCTCTCTGCCCAGGTGCTGCCTGCTGCCAGCCGGGACAGCAAGAGGAATAGGACAAAGACAGAGGACGGAGGGGAGGTGGCAGCGGGCCGGCCGGCCGGCCGGCCTTTAAAGGTAAGACCTTTTTATAATGTTATTTCTCTACTCTCCCCCGCCCTACCACCCCGTCTGATATCAGCCGCTGCTGGCTACATCCTGAAGGGACACACCGTTAACCCATGTTTCCCTGTTCAAGCCACTTTTCCTGCAATGCAATAGAGGCCTGGAGAGGGAAGTTAAACATTGGATTAGCTAGGTCAAAAGTGACTCCGACCTGCCCATCCTAGTCATATCGTCTTTGACTTTTTATTATAACTGTTTTTAATTTGATAATAACTGCATGAATTGCTGTTGCAAGTAATAATTTAAATTAATCACACATGTGAAATAAAATAACATTAAAAATATTATTATATTTATTATTATTAGTGCATTAATCATGTGTGTGTACTAGGCCTGGGCGGTAAATTCCGTTCCGTTCGCGGAATTTGCGGAATTTGGGTAATTTTGCATTCTGCGGAGAACGCGAAATTGCCCAAAATTCCGCTTTCCGCGACTTCGCGAAATTTTTGCTTGTTCGCGTTCTCAAAATGCGTGTTCACGAGATATTTCTCCCCGAGCACGCAAACAGCGATTGTGAACAGAAAAAAAGCATCGCGAACAAGCAATTCCGCGTGTTCGCGGAATTTCTGCGTGTTCGCGGAGATTTTTTACCGTTTCGCGGAGATTTGCGTAACGCGATTACGCAGATTCCGCCCACCCCTAGTGTGTACCAGCACACCTTCTCAGAGGAAGGCGCAGACCTAAATATTAGGCCTGGGTGAAATTCAAATAATGAAGGTGAGCTTTGTGAAGTTCCTGGATTTTGTTTCATGAAATTCACAACATTTACTGCTACCCAATTTTATTTATTGTTTATTTTGCAATGATGATACATATTAATATTATTATAACTAAGTAATTGCAAGTCATTGCACCAAAAGCACAATTTACTCTTAAGATATTTAATTACAGTATATGAAATAAATAACAAAAACAGAGCAATCCCCTGATTAACAACATTTTAATGATTCAAAAGTGCATTGGACACAAATGTGTATGCATCCATAGAATGACAGGATCCCAAATCCTACACAACAAATTCCATTTACCATTCTTTTTGATACTAAGTTGCGGAGATCTAGATATTGAAAGCATCGCTAGCTCACTCTATGTGGATTGCTATCAAGCCATGATCTCACAATACAAATTCTTGCTGAGACAGTTGCTGCAAATATAATTCCTTCATGTTTCATAGGAAAGAGTGGAGTGAATCCAAGCAATGGAAGCTCTGTAGGCATTTAAAGTGGGAAGTTAAATAATCTGTTCAGTTCTTGAAATATATGTGTGCAATAATCCCTATTTTTGCAGCAATAAAAAATGGATAATATCTACGCCTGCTTTCCCACACCAGAAGCACTGACAGTCATACCAAACGTCCTCAGAATAACCCTTTTTAGGTGTATAATAGATGTCTTGTCACAGCTTATAGTGCTGTGATGGCAAACCTGACACATGGACCACTTTATGTCCTAATATCTAGCTTTTAGTGATGTCATCTTCTCTAATAACCTCCCCAATTTATCTGACCTTCTTTTTGCTAGGTGTAGTATATTATCTGGTAATTTCTCTAACAAAATGTTATATTTTATATGTTTAATTAATACGCTGTTTACACTTCCTTAGGCCAAGGAGATTGATATATGTGAAGGATACAAGGTTTATACTAAACTCTGAATTGTTTGTACAAATGATCTGACAGATTTTTAATACTTTAATAAAGCATATTGATAGCCATGAGAGTTGAACAATGTGCACACTATAAAAAATAAGGTTTGATGCATCAAATAGCTGACCCATATGTTGCAGTGTAGAGCAAGATCATGAAAAAACAGAAGAATTGTGTGGAAAATTTGGATATAAAGGTTTATGGCAGGAAGACGTATATTTAGTGACTTTAACAATCTATAGATATTGTGTAATTTGGGACTATATATGAGCATAAATGGCGATGGACTTGTATCATGTTTGTTTGAGACATGAAGGGTCAAAACAACCTATGAAAAATGAGATGTCATCATAAAAGGTCATTAGGGGGGATCAATTGTTAATAATGCCAAGTGACTGAGAGCATCTAGAAGAATAATAGAATTTAAAACAAAGGAGTCTCAGTCCACCTCAAGAAAGAGTAAACCGAAGATTTTGGATAGCCCGGCAAGCTTTTTTTATATTGCCATATAAAAAGGCAAAATGGGCTGAGTCCATTTTCTTTAAAGAACTAGGGTACAATCAATTGTAATGGTCTGAATAAAAAAGAAATGTAGGCAGTATTGCAATTTTAATGACATTCGATCTTCCAATTATTCCTATTGAAAGCCTATTCTAAAAGAGGCTGCAGTTGTAGGAAGTATTTGAAATTACAATTCCACTCCTAAATAACGTAACATATCAAAGGTCCAAGATTGGACATTTGCCATTATGCAAAATTTGAGTCATATTTTCATTAAAAAAATATCCTGAAACATCCCTGAATCTGCTTATCTTGTATCTAATGTCAGGAAGAGCTGAAGCTGGGCTAATACTAAATAAGGCAGTATCATCTGCGTAATCACCTAACTTGTTATCAACTTTGTCAACTCTCAAGGCTGGAATATCTGTATTCATCTCTAGGTGTCTCAAGGATGTTTCAAGGAAGAAGGCAAATAGATATGGGGACAAAGGGAATCCTTGACGTGTTCCATATAAATGGCAAATTTATCTAACAGGCTAGCCATACATCTAATACTAGCTGTTAATTCTTCATAAAGGAATTTAATTATGTTAATAAACAGTGACAAAATCTAAAATAACACAGAACTTTCCACAGGATGGACGAGAAAACCCTATCAAAGACCTTTCATGATCATTGCAGTTGAGTTTTTCGTAACCAGGCATGTTAAAAGTTCATATGACAAAATTTATTCAGTTAGTCATATCTCGTAATGAAACAAATCCATGTTACATATAGTTAACCTATCCATCAATCCAAAATGAAATTTTGGTAAGCAATATTCTCGAAAAGATTTTGCAATTCTAATTTATAAGAAAGACTAGCCTATTTGAGCCAAAAAATGTGGTGTCTGTACCCCTTTTCAAAAACATGTCAGTATTAGTTTATTTCAAAGAGGGAGGAGGTAAGGTCCCCATTCTAAAAGAATGAAACATTAACAGCTGAAAGGTGCTAGAATTTTGAACAAAAGTATAAGAGAATCTGAACCACCAACTCTGCCTTTAGGAGGACTATTTATAGCTCTTTCCACTTCCTGAATACAGATGGAAGTATATAACAGCTTGTGTTGAGTCTAAGTAAATTTAGGGAGATTGTGATGAGCTATGTAGACAAGATCTGAACTCTATAAAATAATCTCTACAAGTATCAACAATAACATTTTGACAGTTGAGTTGACCCCGTGAGTCTATATTGACCCAACAGTGTACTTATTAACTTATTCTTTATTATCGAGAGGCAGAAACTTCTCCATATTTTTATTTCCAAATCTTTCAGTACGTGTTTTAAGCATCATTTGTCATTGTATCCTAAATCTTTTCTTTAAAAGAATTTTAGGTATAATAACTTTATCATGAATATTCTGCTAAGTCAGAGCTGATACAGCATTTCAACTGCTAGAGCATGTTTAAGTTCTAAATTTCAAAGTGTTGTTCTTAATTGCCAAGGTAAGTGATAATGTGGCTCCTCCTATAGCTGCTTTTCATCAGTCAAAGGCCAAATTAATCCTAGACAAGTTCAAATTACTTTCTCAATAATTTACAATTCTTTTAGGGATATAAATGTGACAGTTTTTTTCTATCGAAAATCTATTTGCGTAAAGTATTTGGCATTTGAAAGGAATTGAAAAGTATGATTAGTGCTGAAGAGTTGTGATCAAATATTACCCAAGGGGACATCCAAATAGTGGCCTGTGAGCGTGAGCATATATTAATTAAAATTAAAAAATGTTGATTCAAGAGTACGCATTATTTGTAAAATAATAAAAGGTAAAGCCTAGTCTATTCAGATTATGGCCACATCAAACATTTATAAGCCCATAGGAAGTTATGATAAGTTACAGTGCTACATGAAGAAACAATTTCTGGATTTGGAATTTTTTGGGGCTTGAAAGCACCCTTAAAAGAGAAAGTTCAACAAAAGCCACTGGAAAATTGAGGGATCATCCTTATTTGGGGCTGAAATTTTGCAAACCATTAGGGTACATGTTTGGTTCCTAAGTCTAGCTATAACGTATCTATCTTGATCATCATTTTTCAATTTGCACCATAGCCAAGTATTACCTTTCAGCAACAGAGCAACTCCCCTTCTAGGACCTATCTGAATGGACACAACAATAATTTTAAAGCTAAGTTGTGATTATTTTTTCAGAATCGTTCTTCGGGAGGCGTGTTCCCTGAAGGCATATAATTTTGTAGGCAATGGGCTATAACTCTGCTTTTATGTTATGCCTTTTGTTCGCAGATCTTAAACCATTCACAGTCTAAGTAAGCATTTTTTTAAGTAAAAGGGACAGGGTAGGGGTATACCCTGCCGCTCTAGCCTTGTGTAAGGGTATCAGAAAGACGTCTTTTAGAGGTAAAAATTAATTAAATCGCAACCGCCATTCATTTTTTAATGAAAATGACCCAGAGCATTGGGCAGGGCCCGGGAGTTAAACAAACTACAAATTTGGGGTAGGCGCATGCTTGCCCTCCCCCTTGTCTGAGTCGATTAAGGCCCTGGGGGCCCCATCTCATGAGGCCGGCATAATTATGAAAGAGGCTGGGGCAGTGGCCGCCCTCCCTGAGCCTAGAAGGTCCAGGAATCCCATTCCCTAGTGTCGTATTTTAAAAGTAAATGGGGCCATGCAGCCCACCTCCATGAGTCACCAAAGGCGCATGGGCCCTGCTCACCTGTGTCACAGGGAGGCTACCCCTGTGACACTGTTTCCCTGGCCACAAGACCACAGACATGGAAAACTTTAATGCTCTCACCTAGCAAGAGCTTCAAAACTGGCCACTGCTAGGTGAGAGCATAATTTTTATCCCTGCCACCGTTCGGGCAGGCAGAGAGACTGAGATTGCTCCACCCCGGCAAGAGCAGAGAAAAGAACCTGCTCCCACCAGACGGGAGCATTTCCGACACCCACTGCACCCAGGTTGGGTGTGTGCAGGGGAGCAGTCGGGTTATGTGGGTCCTGGATTTTCCCTCATGGCCCACCAATGTTGTGTGTTATGGGTGTCCTGGCTGGGCAACATGGCACTCTCCTAAGGCCCCAGGAGATGAGGTCCCCAGTACCAGTACTGGCTCAGTCAAGGAAAACAGCCCTAAGGTATGGGGTCTCTGGAGCCAGTATTGACTTGGGAAAGCAGGCTGTGTGCCCATTCCACTTAAAAGAGAATATGGCCCTGGGGAAAGGGTCCCCTGGGCCTGTAGTGGATCTGGAAGGGGGCCACAAGGCCCACTCTCCTTTAAAATAAGGTGATGTGGTTCATGAGGCCAGTCTTAATTCTGAGAGCGATATTAAACCAGACCCCTCCTCTCGGATAATTAAACAAATTAAAAATAAAGAAAATATGAATAATACATGAGCAGCAGGAGTCGCTCATTTATTATTCACTGTTCCTTGGAGAAGTGCCCCATTATGCCCCGCGAGGGTTCTCTAAACTTTTTTCTTTGGAGCTTAGTGATGCCCCTAGAAGGGGCAGGGGCACCACCAAACATTGTTGGCATGGCTGCATCGACTGCAGCAGCTCCCAAGCAACATTAAAAAAAGCAGTACGTTTCTGCTGTCATTACATCCATGACCCTAGGAGAACTTACCATACTCTGGAGCTCTATGCTTTTTAGAGCTCTATTATGGTTTTTTGTATGATTGCATTTTGTGGGATGAAAAATGATAAAAGAAAGACTCAATGACATGTTGGTTTTATTTTTTTAATCAAAACTTTCTTAAACATTTTTATACTAATCGCTATTATTAAACATTGCATTGTGTGAATTACTAAAATATACAATTTATGTATAATATTGCAGATTTTTGGAAAACGATGATAGATATGCTTTATAAATATTATTGGCCCACCCATTGATTCATTAATCCAATAGACCCAATTTTTATATTTTGGTTTTGTGAGTCTTTGACAAAGTCAGTAATTCTGCTTGAGTTTGGCCAGGACCTGGAGGCCAACTGAACACTACACATGCTAGAAGACCATGCAGCAGCTTAAATTTGCCTCCCTGTGGGGTTTTGGACATAGGGCATAGCTGCTGTCAGGCTGTCGTGCACTGCATGTGGTTGGCTGCTCACGAGGGGTTCAAAGCAGGATCTGGTTGAATGCTAGTCCATACAGCCAGCCCCACGCCACACACAGTCTTTGGGGTTGCTTTCCAGCGAGGCGTTAGGAGCAGGTCCTGGCTGCAAGCCTTGCACAGCGTGGTGTTGGATGGTTGTGAGGGTATGGCCTTACACAGCCAAAGGCCTGCGTGGCATGGGATTGGCGTTACCTATGGTTATAAAATATTATGCTAAAAAACGTAAAAATGAACTGTAAAAATCAAAGGTGAAAGTGACGTTATAGTTAGGTATGGTAATGATAGCTTACTATGCATTAAAAAAGCTTAGAAATTCACAGAAAAAAACAATGGTTTTATATATATATATATATATATATATATACACACACACACATACATATACATGTGCACACACTCGAACATATTTTTATGTTCCAAAATATTACTATTTTAAAATTAAGTAGTTGTCATTCAACTATGATGATGGGAAGGCTCAGGCTGAGTACTCAGATTTAAAAAGGGGATGCTATGCTTGTGCGGACAACTCTCTAACTATTTTTAGCCCTTTAAAAGATATTGTGTCTCAAACTACTAAAAAAAACACATCTCCACAAACATTTTGAATCCTATTCTTTCATGTCTGCATTAACATCTCAATGCTCATGTACTTCAGTCTGCACTTTAGGAAATGTACCACTCCACCTGCTCATAAATGGCCCAGTGCGCCAGACCTAGATTTCAAGTGGCAGTAACATCGGACCAGATTTTGCCAGCTGGAAATACTGGTCTGTAAAATTGCATGATGCTTTGGAGGCGACAGCAGCTAACCCATGTCTCCCCGTCCTGAGAAGCTTTTTCTTTAGCAAGTGTAAAAATTGTATTGAACCCTAAGTGTGAAGATTACCTTGTCCACCTAATTCCAAGTTTGCCCACTCTATTTGCAGTTGTTCCACCTGTGGACCCTGTGCTGACTCTGGGGTTTACAGCCTTGAAATGACAGCCAACTCACCTCAGATCATCCACCCTATTTAGTGCATGCATTCTGGTATATTTTTTTCCCTGTTTGAGACCGTCAGGATTTGGTCCGAAACTGGAAGAAATAAGTGGCTAGCACAAGCTGGAAGAAAACTCCCAGCAGGTCAGGGGAATTTTTTATTGATTTTCAAAAATAAACTCCCACTTTGGGAGATTAATTTTGAGAAACAAAAAATCTTTGCTGTGAGGGTGCACTGAAAATGTTGATCGCTTCAGTACCACGCAGGCAAATATCGCTATATATGGTGGGTTGTGGTCTGCCAGGACAAAGGTGGAAGCCCCTCAACTGGCCTGGCTGAAGGGAGTACAGCCTGCCAAGGGCTTACATACCCCATATTTACTAGCTGGATCACAGTAAATGTCTCCATACAATTACCATAGGATTTCTTTCTCATACTGAAAAACTTGGGAGCAAATTTTGACTAATTTCCTTTGTGGAAATGATTAGAAATGGCCAAACAAACAAAACTACACATTATCAGGCGTAATGCTGGTCCAGCCTTTTGCACTATTAATTTAGCATTAAATTAATCTTTCTGTCCACTTTTGTTGCATCTTGCGCTAAAACAACACAAACTTGATGCAAACGGTCGCTCCCTTTCACATTTTTTCTGTGCTCCTGCAATAGGATTTTTACCCTTAGAAAATATTAATTATGCAGCCTAGCGTTATGGTGTACTCTGGGGTATTTTGTGTAACACAAAATACTGGATAATCATGATCACGTCAGCGTACACATAATTTTACCTAGGCCTAATAAAAAATTCCCTAGTGAAGTTGATCTGGGCTGTTAGACAGAAGGTCATTGGTAGGCCAACACTGCCCTAGGAACTGGAAAGAATATACATTATTAGACTGCACCAGCCTAACATTCAGGAATCTGATTCGCCTTTGGGCTGATAGAGACTTCTGAATGCAGATTCCCCACCTCTTGAATGTCCCCAGCTGCCAGACTAGATTCGGAAACTTTCGCATATCAATTCCCCTTTGCCTCAACAAGTCGAGGCTATTCAGGTTATGATCCAGATATTTCAAACTACAACCTGAGTTACAGTGAGGTCAGCTCTGAGATTTCTTGACCTTTTGCCTACTGACCTCCTTCATCTCCCTTGTGAACCACTCCAGGTGGCTTCTGCAGTGGGAGCTGAAATTCTAGTGGGCTTAGCCAAAAGGAAACTAATTGATTCCAACCAGGTCCTCCCTACAAAAGAAAGTTGTGATGGATGCATTTTTGCTGGGCTGGGTAAGTTGTCCAGGTGACGTGGCGATCAGAGGACTCTGGTCTCTGCCAGAGGCTCATCTCCACATCAATGTGTTAGAGTTATGAGTGATTCACTCGTCACTGAAAGCGCTCTTTCTATTGATTAAGGGGGAATGGGTACAGGTTCTCACAGACAACACAACTGCTATGTGGTACTGCAAAAAACAGGGTGGAGTAAGGTTGTGAGTCTTGTGCCTGGATGATGCACACCTTTGGAAGAGGCTGAATGCTCAGTACACTTCCCTGATTGCCCATATCAGGCAAGATCTTTTAACACCAGGGCAGATTCAAATGGTGGCGAGCAGATCAGGAATGGAAGTTACAGTCAGAGGTGACACAGGATGTATTCCAGTAATGGGGAGAACCCTGGCTCAATTTATTGGCCACCACAGAGAATGTGTCGCAAATTTTGTTTATTGTAGTTCCCAAGGCAGTCTTATTTAGGACACGTCTTTCCCCTACATCGGATCTCAGGATTCCTATACGCCTTTCAGCCCCTACCTTTCCTGGCCAAAGTGCTCAGGAAAATGAAGAGGGACCAGGCCTAACTAATATTATTGGCTCTGTACTGGGTGAGGAGAGTATGGTACCCGGAAGTTCTAGCAATGAGCCAATGTCCTCCGATCCGCTTGCCCTTTAGGGAAGATCTCTAGTCACAGCAGCAGGGCCAGTTCTTGCAACTGAGCCTGGATGGAGATTGACAGGTGACAGTTGATGACATTCAACCTTCCTCCCAAACTGGTTAGTATTATTCTGGAAGCCAGAAGTCTGTCTATACAGAATGCTGGGAGAGGTTTTGTGTGTCACTTTCAACCTTAACAAGTTTCTTTTTCTGATATTTTGTTTATCATCAGCCAAGCAACGTCTTGTTGAGGCCACAGTTAAAGGTTACGTATTGGCACTTTCATCCTTTTTACATTTACAAGATGAGCTATCCCTCTTCAGATCACCTGTTGTGATGTGTTTTTTCAAAAGGGCTGAACAATTCGTCCCACCTACTCCTTTTATAATGCTGCAATGCGATTTAAATCTAGCCTTGACCTACCTGATGTTCTTGTCTTTTGTGCCTATGTACAGATGTCCTTTACATCTACTTACCTAAAACAGTGTTCCTCATCACCATAACATCTGCCAGGCGAGCGAGTGAACAACAGGCCTGGTTTTCAGTTCCATCATTTGAGTCTTTTTTTTTCAGAAAAATTATTCCTCGCACCAAATCAGCAGTGCTGCCTAAAGTAGTCACACCCTTTTCAGATAGGCGAATCGATCACCTTGTCAATATTTCATGTACCGACTCATCCATGGAAGAAAGAAGAACAGCTTTTAAATTGAGAAGACCAGGGAATTTTGATAGGGCCAACTGTTTGTCGGTTTTTCTCTGGCAAAGAAGGTCAAAGCAGTACTGATAAGAACCATCTCTAGATGGATTCTTATGTATTAAGATTTGATATAGGCTAGCCAAAAAGCAGCCCCTGAATGTTTCCATGCCTAATCCACCAGAGCTAAAGCTGATACCACAATGCTAGCATGTGATGCGCCATTCTTGAACATCTGCCAAGCCCCTACATGAGCATCTCTCTATACGTTCACTAAGCATTACAGACTAGACAGCCAGATTTGGGGTTTGAGGCATTTTGCCCAATCGGTCCTGCAGGACTTCCTGGTCTGAGGCATTCACAGACACACCACCTGAGAGATACTGCTTTGATATCTATTTGAATGGTGAGGAATCTGTGGTTAAAAGTCTCTATCAGAAGAACAAATTATATACCTTTGGTATTGCCTTAGCTGGTAGAGAGTAGAGACCGTATCCAAGCGTCGATTCCTAACTAGCCCAATCTCCTCCCTGTTCTGTGGAATGCTCTCATTCTGTCCAATGTTAATAAGATTCCATCTTAAAAAGTTCCTCACATTCCTTCATATTAGTTTTTATTGGCTCCACATCTGTTGGCAAGGATGCTTAGGAAGAAAATTACGCCAGTTCAAGAAGGTGGCGGGTATATACTGGTTCCGATGTCACAACTGTGTGAGATGACGTGGCATGATGTAAAACAAGGCAGCATGATGTCATCTGTCAGCGCACAAGGGAATTGCTATGCAAACGTTTCTGGATCCAGTCTGACACCTGCGGCTATACAATAAGTGGAGAATCTGTAGGGAGTTAAAGTTTTTACCAAAAAAAGGAGTTTCAGAAGGTAAGTAACATGTTTGTTAGGCTAGAACATCGAATGAAAAAACTAGAATGTTGGGAGCCCCATTGAAGACAATGGAGTCACTCAGGGATTATAATGGCAGGTGTAAGCGTTCTGCTCCAACATGTCAATCCTTGTCTTTCTGCTTCTCCATTTTTAATTTCAAACATTCTACCCTCAGTAGTGGAATGTTCTAATGGCCGTATGCACCCACTACCTCAGGCTGTAGCTATTATTATTTGTTCTCTCAGTCATTAAATACCCTGGCCTGTGGCTCAGGCCTATAACTCAAATTGAGATTGTAGTGGAGACGGGGTTCTATGTGCACACATTGCTATGTTAGCATAAGCGCTTTAGATGTACAAAGCCATCTTGCCACTTTTGCTGCTTTTGCACACGACACTGCAGGTAGCTGTTATTACAAGAAAAACTGCTTGCTTGCATTTTCTTCACATGAGAACGGTCTGTTGTTCACATCCCTAGACGTGCACCGCAACCCTAGTCTGAACACTGTGTGCAGAAGCCGTCAAGGTCAAATAACAATGTATGCTTTTGAATTCAGGTTGATCGGCCCACGCTCTAGTCATAACACGCACACAGCTGCAAATATCTGAAACTCGGGTGCCTTTAATATTGCATTTGCATGCATGATTCAGGGACTTGGAGAAAACCTTTCCAGACACAGAGAGCAGAGCAGATCCTGTGATGTTATTCACCTAAGCTATGGGGTTCCCCATTCAAGCCTAGAGACCTTCTATTAGTTTCATAAAACAAGCTTACTAGCGAAGGAAGGGTGGTTGTTTTCCACTATCATTTGTAATATGATTTCTCCCTTCATTTTCTATGGTATTGTAACAATGCTGATGGTTTTGTTTTTAATCATTTGTCTGCTTATGTTGGCCAAAGTACTGCACCTTAGAGCACGTATTTAAAAATAAACATTTTAAACTTTTCTGTGTCTCTGATTACTCTTGTTGTGGACTGATATGAGAATAATAACGAAAAGGTGTTTCTGATTCCCACCGTTCCTGAGAGTACTCTAAGTCGCTTGTGCTGGGTTGTCTAATCATTGGTAGCTTCGAGATGATACGGAGAACGAATAAGACACTGATGCTAGTTGGATAGGGGTTCTGGGTACTGAGGTGAGTATTTTGGTACACCACAATTCACTGAGGTCCTGGTTTCCTGCGCATAGTTCTGTGCATGAGCAGAATCCCTGCAACATGACGCACCTAACGCTTTGGTCTTATGATTGAGACACCTTAGTAGTGCTTATATTAGTCCACAATACCCTCACTCTGGTTTCCGGTTGATGGGAGTGACGGTTTAAACCTACCTAAATAGTTGATGTATAGGTTCTCTCCAGCTTGACAATTTAAAAGGTTTCATTTTATCTTATACCCGTTTTGTGCTACTGTTTATATAGATTGATTTCTTCTCTGGGTCCTTATGGCTGAAGTCGCTATTGCAGCGCATAGTCTCGCACCTCTCCGGCGTCATTTGACGCAGTTCGGGGTGCCTGGCGATGGGATGTCTATTATCTTTGTAGTGAGTGCCGATGCATCGCATCCCTATGAGCTATTTTACTCTTGGGTTACGTTGCCGGCAGTGAATGCGGATGATGATACGTTTCACACTTACACTCCTACGGCAGTCCCGGCTAATTACACGCCATATAGGACGCAGGAAATTCCAATTTCTGCTTGGCAGCATCGTGTTTGGTTCAATGGAGCCGTCCCCCACACGGTTACACCGGTTCGTTTGGGTCCCTTGTCCATTCCAGGGGCCACTTGGCCAGTCTTGGCCGGGTTTACACCACAGCCACGTTATTTGCAAGCCCCGGTGGATGACTTACGTCAGCTCCACACCGCCTTAATTACAGTACATACGGCTTTAGTGCAATACGTCTCACGCAATGTCCAGGTGGAGGCACCTGGGGTTGCGGCGCAACCAGCTGGCCCGGCCGGGATTACTATTAGTCCCGTCATGGTTAATTCGGTAATGGGCAAGCGCCCCCAGAATAAGGACAATATGCCTTATTGGCTTGCTGAGAAATGTGACCAGCTGGAAGCAGTATTTCCGAATTCTACTCCTGTGGAAAAACGCAGGATCCTCACCATTAGTTTGCAGAAAGACTTGGTCCCGGAGGTAGCTGATTGTAATAACTGGGGTAAAGTGTTTGCGGCAGTCTACTCGAAGGGCTTCGGCACACCGTCTATGGCTGTACTGCCCTCCGTGATCAAGCGTGTTCAGGATCAACACGGTCCGAAGGCGGCGGTTGAGTTAGGGATGAGGCTTGTCGGCGTGTTCAACGTAGTGGCCACGCTCATCCTTGCTAACGTCAAGGGAGATGTGGTTAACTTTCAAGTGTCGAATGAGCTGCGACTAGTCGCCAACGTCGATAAACTCCAGCAGTTACCGAAGATTATTGCGGAGGCTTATAAGACCATTGGCCGCAATAGTTTAGGGGTTAAGCGTTTTTTTTTTTTTTTGTCCTCATCTCACCTGATCAAGCGGCAGCGGGTTTAATAGCCAACAAATAAGGATGGAGCGGGGGGAGGCCCAGTGGCTTACCGCGCTTGCTTGGGATCACCAGACCCATCCCTTCTGATGTTTCTCAGGGATATGGTGTAATCATAGGACTGATGGTAACAAGCTCAACATGCGACCCCAACACATTAACGGGTGCCAGATATTTAAGACCTTGTCCACAGAGCGCTCATACTCCAGCCTAGCCATACTGAATGCCGCATTCAGCCAATCCTCTCTTTTCGGGGGGAGTGGATCCTTCCATCTCTTGCAGATCTCTCTCCGTGCCAATAATATCAAGTACATTAATAACCCTTTATCCTGCTCGGTGGCAGAGCTAGTGAAATGCCCATCGGCTCCAAAAAAAACCAAAGAGAGATTTACTTCCACCTTGAATTTAAAAATGTACCGGAGGGATAACCCCACTTCATTCCAAAAAGCCTCCAGATTGTGACATTGGAAAAAAATATGCTCATCATTGGCTAACGGGGTATGACACCTTGGACATTTCGGAGGGGGGCAAACTTAGCGATCTTATAGGGAGTGTAGTAGAGTCGATTTATAACAAAAAAATGATTTTTCTTTAAGCAGGCTGGCTTTATAAATTTATAAAGAGTTTTTAAGGAAGGCTCAAAGAGGGCGTTGACTTGGGGGCCCATGTTGGAGGAAAACCATACCTCAATCGCCTTGGGTATTTTGATGTCATCTGCCGCTAGAAGAAGATTGTACCAGACCGAAATCTCCTTCTTTAGGGGCCCTTGCTGACACAATCTCTCGATTTCCCCATTTCCTTTTATCTCGTCCTTCTCCTTTCCACCCCAAACCAAGAGGTTATCTGAAGATATTTGAATCTAGACAAACCTGGACCTATCTTGATTCTTAGGTATTCCCAGGGTAAAACACCTTCACCATCCAGCAGATCTGACAAGACAGAGATACCAGCACATTTTATTGGGATGGCTAGGGCATCCTTAAGCCAGAGAGGAGTGTCAGGAGAATCCCAAATAGGAGCCAGGTCTGAGAAATAACCAATCCCTAAACTCGATCTTACCTTATACCATAACTCTAGAGCAGCCCTCAATATCTTTAGTCTAACCCGCTTGAAAAATCTAGGGGAACCAAATTTGTAGAGAAAAGCCTCTCCTACATCCCCTCCCTCAGTTCTCACCATGTCAGCTAAAAGTTTGCCCCAGCTTGACTCATTCAACTTCCCCAACAACATTCGTATGCTCCTGAAATGAAAGGCTGCTGCATAAAGGCTTAAATCTGGGAGAGCCAATCCGCCTTTAAGGAGTCTACGCCTGAGCTTTTTCCAAGAGAGCCTTACTCCCTTATCGCCCCATATAAAACTCCCGATCCTACCCTGTATTTTATTAATACCCTTCAATGAAAATGACAACGGAATGGTGGAGAATAAAAAAGAGAGTTTAGGAAGAATGATCATCTTTACAAGGTTAACCTTGCCAAAAATCGTCAAAGGAAGATTGCCCCATTTGTTTAACAGACGGACTATTTCCTTGGAAACTCTATCTAGATTGATTTGCGGGATTCTATCCAAATCTGCGACCACTGTAATTCCCAAGTATCTAAACTCAGTAGAGATCTTCCCACTCCAATTGTCTATGTTCCAGCACATGACCTCCGTTTTGGAGCTATTTACTTCATACCCGGACACAGCACCAAATGAGGCCACTAGATTCTCTATAACCGGAATCGTGATTTCCGGATTGCCAGTATATACTACTAGGTCGTCCGCATAGAGGGCTAATTTCGAGCTATAAGGGCCAGATTGAAAGGGAACTATTAGATTATTTAGCCTGATCGCTTGGGCCAACGGTTCAATATAAATATTAAACAACAATGGGGAAAGTGGACAGCCCTGCCTAGTCCCTCGTTGGATGTAAAAAACAGAGGTAAGCACACCATTCAGGAGTATCCGGGCCGAGGCCCCCTGATAACATCTCTGAAGGGTCTCAATAAAGATCGGGCCAAATCCCATCGCCTCAAGAACAACCCACAAGTAGATCCAACAAACTTTATCAAAGGCCTTGGCCGCGTCCAGCGCGACCAAGGCCATGGGAACTTGTCTTTGTACCGCAAGATCTATATTTCCTAGCAGTATATGAGTCAGATCATCTAAGTGTCTTCCGGCCATAAAACCCTTCTGGTCCTGATGGATCAACTTCGGAGCCAGTTTTGCCAATCTCCCCGCTAGAATGCCGACAAAGATCTTATAATCGGCATTCAGCAGGGAGATCGGTCGATATGAATCTGCCTTAGTGGGGTCTTTACCTGGCTTCAAAATCAGAACCAGAATGGCTTCCTTCCATGATGCAGGGACCCTGCCTCCTATCGAAAAAATAGAGTTAAAGATTACCTTTAAGACCGGAACTAGTTCGTCCGCTAAGAGTTTATAAATCTCACTTGGTATTGCATCGGAACCAGCCGCTTTTTTATTCTTTGATCTCCTAATCTGTTCCTGAATTTCTTCTTCGGAGATGGGAGCATCTAACCATAATTTATCCTCCGACGATAACGCTGGGAGCTGTTTATCCCCTAGCCAAGCTCTTATTGCTTCAAGGGTTGGAACAGACCCCTCCCTATATAAATCAGAAAACAGAGATAGCAGACAAGTTTGCATGTCCTCAACTCTATTTGAGATCTCTCCTTCATTATTTACTACCAGTTCTTTAATATAATTTTTAGATCTATCAAGTCTAGCCTTCCAGGCCAACAAACCCCGGCTTTCTCCCCATATTCAAAATTCTTCATACAAGATGCTTCCCACTGTGCCTTGCATTTATTGTCCAGCTTCACCCTACAATCCTGTCTCGCATTATCAAGGTCTGATAAAATCAGTCGGGCTTGCTCAGGATCACAGGAGAGGGATAACCAGGCAGACTCAAGCTGGCCGATTCTCCCTTCTAGATCTTTTAAGACTTTAGTCTCCTCTCTATTAATTCCTGAAATTAATCCGTGGAGGGACCCTCTTAGAGTGGCCTTATACGCATCCCACACCACATCAAACGAGGCACTACCGAAGTTTCTGGGGAAAAAGTTGACGGAAAGGGTCTTAATAGCTAGTATTACATCAGGGTTGTTGAGCATTACCCTCTTTAGTGTCCACCTTGTCTGCCTTTGTTCTTTACCGCTAGAGAGTATTAAAACTAGAGGGGCGTGATCTGATATGTGGCTAGGTAAGATAGTAATCTGCTCAATATCCCTTTGCGACAGACTATCTACAAATAGATAGTCTATCCTCGAGGAATGACCCAGTTTCTTATTCTGAAACGTGTACCCTCTACGTTGACCCTCCCTAACCCTCCACGAATCAACTAGTTGGAGGTCGTGGATTAAATTCAGAAGTGCCCGACAAACCTTAGGGGCTCCTACATAATGGCTTAAATTAGATCTATCTATTTTGGGGTTTAACAGCACATTAAAGTCCCCACCTAGAATTAAAGGAGGTTCCTCCAGCATCAGGATTGATTGAAGTTTAAGTAAATAAGAGGGATCGTCCACATTTGGACCATAAAAAGAGACACAGATTGTCTCTACATTATTAAGAAATACTTTAGCAACAATCCACCTGCCCGAGGAGTCGGATTGAATTCTCCCCATTGTACATAATGTACCTTGTTTTATTAGAATTGCAACTCCTCTTATGTGAGACGACTGATGGGAAGCGCTAAAGCATTTTATCCAACTAATCTTTGAAAATATAGAGTTACTTTCCTCGAGGGACAGATGAGTCTCCTGTAATAAGAAGACCTGGGCTCAGGATAATTCCAAATACTTAAAAATCAATCTCTGTCTCCTGGGGCAGCGCATACCATTTACGTTCCAAGATAAAAACACGGTGCCTCCTCTCTCTACCCCTATGCCCCCCACCATCTCACCGAACCACTAATACCACTAACAGACACTAAGAGATTCTCGACTAAGACAACACTTTTATCCAATATCGGTGAGATGAGGATTTTTTTAAAATTTTTGCCCATATGCTCCCCACCACAGTGCCCCAATGTACCTCCCACCCTTAAAACCCAATGCCCAAAAAACAACAATAAAAAAGAAAATACCTAACCCCCTAACCCATGAGAAACCCTCCTTACCAATAGGCAGAGCCTTTTGGCTCCCCCTCCTGGTATATGCCAGGCTTTATTAAAAATCCCCTAGAAAAGCTTTTTTTTTTTCATCCTTCATCTCCCCTTGTTTTTTAACTGAAAAAAAAAAAAAAAAAGAAAAGAAAAAGAAACTACTCTTACTCCTACCTCTTCTAGAATAGAAGTTACTACTACCGTTTATCTCTCTGGTCTCCCTTTATCTTAACTACCAAGGAATCTGCCTCTTCCACTGACTTGATCTGATACATGCGGTTATTCCACATAACCCGGAGCTGTGCAGGGAACTTAAATTTTGCAGTTGCCCCTAAAGCATTAAGCACCTCCAACCTCTTTCCCAGTTCCCATTGCCTGACTGCCGTAATATGGGAAACGTCTGATCTAATTTGGAAAGAAAACGAGTTGAGGGTGTTGGATGTTATCGATTTCTCTTTCAGGGCTTGTGTCAAGATCCTTTCCTAAGCGTTTTGTTCAAACCACAACGACGCAACCGCAAACAAAGACGGGGACGTCTTCTAAAGACGACCGTCCAGCTTTTCCTAAACAAAATTGTAAAGCTAAAAAACAGGGGAAGCAGCAGCAGAAACAGGGGTCTCGTCCCGCATCGCCAGTTCAAGCGACTACTGAATGCACATATGATTTACGCGATCGCACTAGGATTAGGTCTCCTGATAGATTTCAGGTTCCTGAACAACGTTCTCCTCGTACTTCACAGGAAACATTGGTCTCACAGTCCGTTGGAGGAGAACGTGGCAAAGGTCAGGGTGCCCTGCAAGGACGTGAGCAACCCCGCCAGGCTGACGGTAAAGGCAAGCAGGACGAATTTGCACAACACCTACCCCCGTTTCAAAAGAAGAAAGTTGCTGCACTAATAGCGAGGTATGCCACAGATAGTGAGAATGCAGCTTCGGAACCTGACATGGGCACTAACACTGCTAGACAGCGCAGCGGAGGTTACAGTAGTGCGGCAAGCACTGCGTTCATATCTGAAGGCGACAGCAACTGACACATTCATTACTGTAGAAGCTTCTGATACTAGAGTGGCTCCCCCTGATAGACTATATGACATAGTCCTTTTAATTGAAGGTGACATACAAGGTACCATAAAATGGATTTTTTGGGAAAATCTGACCTCTACATATGAAATTCTGTAAGCAGAGGCAGACTGGCCCCCAGCTTTCGTTTTGGCCACTCCTAGAGGGGAGGAGGTAATCCTCCCCTCTTTCGCCCACATTGTGCCAAAGGATCAGGCTCAGAACTTTGCAGAAGAGTGGGCTCAGGTGCTTGCTCCGGCATTGTACCTTACTCAGGTTGGGTGGGATAAGTTGTCGCCAAGCCTTGAGATTCCATTACGGTCTATGCCTCAGCCACAGCCCCAATATCCCATGCGCCGCAAAGCTAGATCTCACGTCGCAGAAATCCTTGAACAATTGGAATATCAAGGTGTTATTGAAAAATGTGTGTCACCCATGAATAATCCTCTATTCACTGTAACCAAACCTGATGGGTCGTACCGCCTAGAATTGGATTACCGGCATTTGAACTCTCATTGTCGGACCTGTGCCGTACAGAATACCCACAGTTCTGCCCTCGTTGTTACTCTGGTGAGGAAAAGGTTTAAAACCACACTTGACATTTCCAATGGCTTTTATAGCCATAATCTGTCCTCTATTAGTAGTCAATGGACAGCCTTTACTACTGGCGGCAAACAAAAACAGTTTATAAGATTAGCCATGGGCTATAAAAATAGTCCAGGTGTCTTTGCCGCTCGTGTAGTCTCTCTGTTAGAGAGCATTGACCCTGATACGTACTCATATCTTGATAATATCTATCACACAGACGACGAATTATGGCCGCATCTGTGTCGTGTTGACCGCATCATTGTCATGTTTGCGGACTTCGGTTACAAATTCAACTTTGCAAAGTCGCACATTGCAGAGTATACCGTGTTGTTTTTGGGCTATGAACTCAACAATGAAGGACGAGGCTTAGCACCTTGCTTCCTGGAGAAGTGCGCATGTTTGCGTGCTCCAACCACTCTGAAAAAACTACAATCTTTACTGGGTTTTTTGAATTTCGGGCGTACTTATATTCCCGATTATGCCCAGCGTATCAAGCCGCTATATGCCTTGGTATAACCTACTTTATCCAAATCGAGCTGGCTGCCAGAACATTCAGCTATCCTGCAAACTTTGCAGGCTGATCTTCTTGCTTCTTAATACTTACTGACGCGTGATAACCACACTAACCTGGTAATAAGATTTGTGCCTGAGCGGTGGGTTTCACGTACTTAACGTTCAATGAGGGCGACACAGTCCCCATTGCTTACAAATTGCACTTGTACACATCGGCTGAAATGCGCTTTTCCACTGTCGAAAAAGTTTTGACTGCAGTGCAGATGGCGATTCTGAAGGAGAGAGCACGGTCACAAGGGAAATGCATGTTGGTTGTTACACCATATCCAGCCCTAGAGGCAGTGACGAAAGCCAGTGTACCTAATTCTAAAGCTTTGCATCCACGTTTGATACAATGGGCCACTTCTTTGACATCGCCGGATGTCACTTACATCTTTGATGCCTCATTGCAGACTCAGGAGTACTTGCAGTATGAATTTGTTCATCCAGCTCCTCTGTCATAGCACCCACTTGAGGATTACCATTGTGTCATCTATACTGACGGCTCGGTGCAACCGGCGAGGTTATCTAAGAATGCTTATTCAGCGTCCTGTGCGATAGTGGCTGGTACTTTCGTGAATGGTGAATTCAAATCTGATGTCATGCACACGCAAACATTGGGTCATTGTACCGCCCAGTTGGCAGAGCTACGTGCTCTGGTGCTTGCACTGGAGTTTTCTGACCCTCGAGTTACTACTCTTATAGTGAGTGACTCTTTTTACTGTGTTCAGTCTTTCAATGACAATTTATTCTTTTGGTCTCAAAATGAGTATCATGATTCCAAAGGTAGCACAATTACGCATAAAATGCTTTGGGTTCAAGTAGCAGACCTTAAACAACGTCTGCCGCTCGTGAATGTAATTCATTCTCTTGGGCACAGCGAGTAGGTGTCCACGCTGTTGGAAACAGCTTAGCTGACGAAGCAGCGAAAACAGCAGTGGCAACATATCTAGTAGCAGCAGTTACAAGATCCAAAAGTAAAATTGATGATGACATCTTGGCAGCTATTGCTGCGACAGAGAAGGGTGATAATTACCCTCGTGGTTTCCCTTCTAAATACTCTTATCATTTAAGTCCTGATAAAGCTACCTATGAGAATTAACAACGTTGGTGACAGATTGATTTCCAACGCGGACTGCAGACTTTCCTTGATAACAGCAGCTCACAAAGGTATGGCTTCTGCCCATGCCGGTGTTTCGTCGACTGTTACTCTCTTACAACAACGTTAATGGTGGCGCGGATTGTATAAACAGACGCGTGCTTATGTTCTTAATTGTGACATCTGCCAGCAGATAAAGCCTTCGACTGCTGCGCGCCCACCTCAAACAGTTGTATATATCTAATAAACCACTTGGGTGTGTTTATTAAGATCACTGCGGTCCTTTCTCCTCTGATACTGCGTATAAGTACATCTTAGTTGCAGTGGATTAGTGCACATGTTTTCTCTGGGTCTGGCCACAATGGAGTGTTGATGCTCGAACTGTCATCAGGGATTTGCGTGTCTTTGTGGAAATTTTTGCATGTGGTACCCTTCGTTCTGACCAAGGTCCTGCGTTCGCCTCTAAGGCGTACAAAGATGCCATAAGATCTTTGGGGGTACAAGTCAAATTTTCATCTCCATACCGGCCTGAGGGCAATAGGGTTGTGGAGCGAATGAACCGTGACTTAAAGCAATCCCTGACAGCTAGGGTTTTTGGTACAGGCAGGAACTGGTTGGCCCATTTGTATAGCGTTCAACGTGCACTTAATAATCTCCCTAGAAGGTCTCTGGGTGGGCGGACTCATACGAAATGCTCTTTGGCATAAAGATGTTTGTCCCGGACCTTGATGGTCTAGACATGGCGGCGGCGGACGCATCCTTTGATGTAGATGATCACTCTGCTGCATTACAGAATCTACAAGAGACCAGAGACAGTCTTGCAAAGGAACGCTTGCCCTCCACAACTGATGCTGCGCTTCAGATTCCGTTAGTTGGCTGGCTACCTCGAGTTGGTGACCTGGTCCGTGAGAAGGTGGAGAACAGGAAGGAGTTCGGCCCCTCTTATCGTGCTCCAGTACCAGTGCTTGGCGTGCAGGGTACAAGAACAGTCATTTTACCTCCACTTCCTGGTCGCAAGGATAACAGGTACATCTCCATTGACAATGTCAAACTACAACGAGTGGCCGATTCTTCTTAGTATGACTCCAGCCGTCTCTTTTCCAGCAATGCTGAGAAATTCTGTTTTGGCTCCAGCGTTTACCAACAGGCCTGACATTGCCATCGAGATGCATACAGTTACTAATCCTTTATTACCTCCACCGGCTGGTGGTCCAGTTGAAGATACTGAGTATACTTATCCCACAGATGTGTCGATGCCTGGTTTACAATCAAGTGCAGTTGACCAGTCACGTTTTTCATTTGACACTAACTCTATGACTTCCAATCGCCCATCGAAAATTTCTATTTTTGCAGGCTTGGTTTAAAAGACATTTTTTAATTCCTCCTTGGACTTACATTTGGCTGGTGCTCAGAACAAATTTTTTGTTTATGTCCATTGGATTTGTGGATGTATTTTTTCATCTAGAAGATGGACACTATATAACCGAAAGATCTACAATTAGATTAATTGATGGAACTTTGGCACCCCACTCCTCATCACACATCATGAAGAGGGACCAGACTTTTGTGAATATTACTGCCTGGCCTGTGTTAGATGGGATTGTATGGGATGCTATTAAATTTCAGATTCATGGTCCCACAGAGGTGATTAATGTTCCCAATGTACTTCGTTTTTCTATGGGGGATGTTGTGAAACAAAACATTCGCTCTGATGATTGGGATGTACAAGCCGTAGAGGCTCTTTTTTCTGATTTGAAATATTATGCTGCTTTTGATGCTGAAGATTTATATTTAGACACAGCAAACTTCGGGGACATGTTTTGTTACCAACACTATGGCAATCATTTCCTGCATAAAGCGAATACATTCAGACATTTTGTCAATTATACACAATGGGAACATTGTCCAGTACCAATTGAAGGCAGCTCCAAAGCTCTATTGAGCAAATTTACATATTTTACTGACTTCAGCGTATCCAAACCTGAAGCCTTTTATTTTAAAATGGCTGCCGAGTCAACTTCCAAAGTCAGACTGACCCACACTAAATTATTGTATTCGAAATCCTTTATGGATGAGTTAGCTATAGGGGGCTATGGGCTGTGTAAAGATACCATTGATCTTAAATCTGTTTGGGGTTCTAAAGCTTGGCAGGTACAAGGCAACGAGGCACTGCATCGTACTTGTCTTATCCCAAACCACATGCTGTTTTTGAATTCTACCATTATTCAAACCACCTGTTTTGGATTGGCTTCTTCTAAAATGATGAATTCCCCTACTATTCCTGATCTGGGCGCTTATCCAAAATGGGATAATCACACGGATCTGTCCCTTGATGCTTTTGCAGTCATTTATTACTAATACATCCTTCAACATTTCCAACTTAGATCCTGAAGGATGGTTAATATGGCAGAAGAGCTCAGATTCCTGTCAACATCGTTTTCTGGGTCTGTACCCCGGCTATACACAGGTTAGGGTGGACCCCCGATTTGAATCTTCCCATTCTGTTACTACTTATTCTGTAGGGAAGTTATGTCAGACCTGGCTGCAACATTCCACCTTGGCATCTGTTAAACTTCATTTATCTAAATTAAATGACAAAGTAGATTTGAATGATTTTGTTAAGGGTCCTGTGGGTGGCAGGTCCAATAGATGGGTGTATGTGGTTTACAACGAAGTTTGGAAATTATCTCAAATTGAAGCTGCTTCCAGATTAAGGGCTGTTTATCAAGCCAATTTAGGAAAGGTACTAGCTGTCATCGATAATAGCATTAACACCCTTATAATTTACACATTAAATAATATTGTTTCATCTGTTGTGGATATTGTTCAGGATGATATGTCTGTTTTATACCATGGTCAAAATCAATTACGTTCTATAATGCAGTTTGCATGGACTTTACAAACATTGAAGGCTGGGCAAGTTCCCTGGGACTACTTGAACAAATCATATTTATTCCTGCCGTTTAATCTGACTGCAAAACAACAGTTCATGTCCATGAAAGATGCGACATACTCATTATTGCATATTGAAAAGTTGGAACCTTTACCTTTCTCTGTGGCCAAATCGAACTCAGCTGTGTGGCTTATCCACGGTTTAATCACCTTACCATTTCCATTGTTTAAGTTCAGTTCATGTATGAAACATTATACCCGAGGCAGATACGAACCATTGGGTACTGCTTTGCTGCATGAAGTTTGGTCACTCCCATTTACATACAGATGCCTGAGAGAGGGTAAAGAAGTTTATTTAAAAGGAGAGGAATGCACTTCCACACCTGATCACTCAGTAGTCTGTAGGAACATCCAATTGCATGGCGCCTGCAACGTTCAGGCACCGTATTTAGCTTGCATTCTGAAAGGAAATCCTGTGCCAGCAATTACACCCACTTCTACATTATTAGCTAACGGTAGTTATTTACTTTTAAATTATGAGGCATGCTGCCGGATGCTAGTGAGGATTCTATACATTGTAACTGTCTCACAATGTGTAGTCTGTTGTAAAAATGTCCTTTTCCCGCCCCCGCATGGGAGACTGGATGTATCCATCTGGCATTCCATCCCAACCTTGAAAGCGGAGTTCAACAAGATGAGCAGAATAAGGGGTCTATTGTCTCAAAAAAAAGTCGCTCTGACTTCCTCCCGTGAAACATTCGTCTTTCACGTGGCAAATACCCACACCGAGGTGCATGTGCTTTTGAATACTGATCTCCCCCTTCATTTCGGTGCTCTGATTCATACTATATTCAATGCCTCGTCAACAACTGGCTTGGTGCATTTTTTCAAAGTTGGGGGCTCCGGCCTTGTAACCTCCTTCCAAACAATTTATGGTGTGATACCGGCATTTTTTCATTCTATTTTTTCCAGCGTCTTCGGCGGGCTACCATTGTTTCTCGTCCTGACTGCTGGTGTGCTCCTGTTGGTTTGCTTGATTCGCAATGGCTGCACGACCTGTATCACAAGACAACCTGCCCCGGCTGCATCAAATGCGCAACCGGATGCTTGAACACTATGGAACATTACCACTGGCCACTTTAAGCGTAGCCTATGGATTATCCTTTCGGTTCTCTTACTTTACTTGCGTGCAACCTGTTTTCCATTGCCTAGATTGTCCATTCGAATGGGCTCTGGATTTGTGCCTCTCGAACACGGTGTTTCCTGCCCCGGATTATGATCGACTAATGAGTCCCTTGGTGGCTCATGAGTTGGACTGTTCTGGCATCGGGATTATGGCCTGTGGAGCGGCAAATGGAGTCCTAGGGAATTGGGATATATATGCAGCAGCATATGACTTTTTGGCGAGAAGTTATCTTGAAGAACACACAAGTTTTCCTCTGATTGTGCTAGAGGCTCCGGTTATTGAAGAACATGTATGCCCAGTTAGTTTACTTGACTGGATGGCAGACTCTTTTACTGAACATTATAATAACTTCCTCTTGGAGGCAGTTGCTACTTATTGTGCCTACACGTTGATGGATTAACTTGGAAGTTGTCCATCTTCCGCACGTCCAAACCCAGATTTTTAAATTTTTTCTTTTTACTCCACATTAGGCTGTGTCACGCCCCTGCGAGATGTTTTAATTTTTTACTTTTTCCAACAAGTTTTTCGAACTGTCACCACCAATTATATGGATTGGCAATACATGAACTTGGCTCTGTCTCAATCGAAGTTGAACTCTGCGTTCCTACATTGCTTCCCTATTTTGTTCGTGGTCCGATCAAGGGAGGGTGTAGTGGAGACAGGGTTCTATGTGCACACATTGCTATGTTAGCATAAGCGCTTTAGATGTACAACGCCATCTTGCCACTTTTGGTGCTTTTGCACACGACACTGCAGGTAGCTGTTATTAATAGAAAAACTGCTTGCTTGCTTTTTCTTCACATGAGAACAGTCTGTTGTTCACATCCCTAGACATGCACCGCGACCTTAGTCTGAACACTGTGTGCAGAAGCTGTCAAGGTCAAATAACAATGTATGCTTTTGAATTCAGGTTGATCGGCCCACGATCTAGCCATAACACGCACACAGCCTAAAATATCTGAAACTCGGGTGCCTGTAATATTGCATTTGCATGCATGATTCAGGCACTTGGAGAAAACCTTTCCAGACACAGAGAGCAGAGCTGATCCTGTGATCTGATTCACCTAAGCTGATATTTACGGTATGGGGTTCCCCATTCAAGCCTAGAGACCTTCTATTAGTTTCATAAAACTAGCTTACTAGCGAAGGGAGGGTAGTTGTTTTCCACTGTCATGTGTAATATGATTTCTCCCTTCATTTTCTATGGTATTGTAACAATCCTGATGGTTTTGTTTTTAATCATTTGTCTGCTTTTGCTGGTCAAAGTACAGCACGTAGTTAAAAATGAACATTTTAAACTTTTCCGTGTCTCTGATTACTCTTGTTGTGGACCGATATGAGAATAATAACGAAAAGGTGTTTCTGATTCCCATCATTCCTGAGAGTACTCTAAGTCGCTTGTTCTGGGTTGTCTAATCATTGGTAGCTTCGAGATGATACGTAGAACAAATGAGACACTGATGCAAGTCGGATAGGGGTTCAAAGTACTGAGGTGAGTTTTTTGGTACACCACAATTCACTGAGGTCCTAGTTTCCTGCGCATAGTTCTGTGCATGAGCAGAATCCCTGCAACAAGATCCTTTAACAGCCTTTATAGATCTTGTCAGCAGGCTAAAAGACTATTTTGCATTCTCCCTCCTCTTAAATGCTGTATTCAAGAATCATAAATGTTTTCTTTAAATGCAATATTATCGGGTCATAAATGTTTTTTTACTTGGACCAAAGTTTCCATTGCCTTGATTAGATCCTATTCACATTTATATCACGGAGTCTACATTCTCACTAAAGGAGCAGATTGAGTCTCCACATACACCCTCTTGTTAAATAAAAGATCCATGGTGCTATGTGAACTTTAGGAAATCCACAACCATGTGTCCTGTAAAGAAGACATTTTAGCTATCTAATCTGGGAACCTTTTTCCTGGCAATGGAGTTTGGTTAGTAAATTCGAATCTCCTTAGAAGACTCATTTCAGGTTGACGTCTCAGGATCACCTTGATGTTCTATGCCCTCTTAACCCAAAAATTTACATCAGGGTCGTCTTTCAGCCACTCAATGTTTTTAGAGCCTTTTTTGGTCGAGCCGAGGCAGTGCTTAGCCACTGTCTGCAACACCTGCTGTAGGTATTATAGCAAGTGTAATCCTGCCTGCTGCTTCTGATTGGTTAATTTATGCATTGCTCTGATTTCCAGAGTTCTTATTGACTTGTACTCCCGATACATCACTTCAGTTTTTTCGGAAGGAGCACTGACCAACTACAGTTTTATTACGCTGCAACTGTTCATATGTTATGTTTAAGGACTACTTGTTTTATTTTCCATTGATGTTATGTCACCAGGGTGCCTGGTTTCATCTTTCTTTTTCACCATGGCACCTGCTTCACGGGCCGCCATTCACATAAGTTACACATGCAGAGGCGCAGCACTTTATATTTTAGTGCGGCATCTGCTTTGATCATTTAAAAAAAATAATAACCATGGCTCCTGTTTTATGGGCCGCCATGCACATAAGTTACATATGCACAGGTGCCACGCTTTACATTTGAGCACGGCGCCCGCTTTCATAATTATTATTTAATTACTGTCCCATTTCGTCAAAACTCTCGGGGTCAAGATCATAGAAAGTGATGCTGGAGGCTGCTGCAGATGAATGCGCCCGGTAATATCACAATTACGGTCGGGTGTTTGGAGCCGGCTGGTTGGTTACAATGCAGAGGGATACAGTGGGTTAATCGTGGAAGTCTGCTGTGTCGTGACTCCTCCCATTTCCTGTGCCTCCGGTGCCACCCAGCAGGTCGGGCAGCACAGCATGTAATCAAGGGCCCGGCAAAGCCCGTAGCTTCTGCTCCACGTTCATCTGCTCCCCCCTGCACTGGCGCTGTGGCCATGGAAAGAAGCAACAGAGGCAGGAGGCACGGGCGAGGTGCTCTTTGCGCCCCGCCCTCAGCAGGCAGAGCAGTCACCCGAAGCGCCATGTCCAGAGCAGGTGAGGGACCGATGGGTTTGGGGATGCATCGTGAGCTCAAAGACAAAGTGTTCTTACGATATGAAGTTTTGTGGCAGGCCAAGCTGGTTATGTGAGCACTTTGCTGAGAATGGGCCTAATCCCTTCCTGCTACAGCACTTTTATTTAAGAGTTATTGCTATGTCACTCAAAGATAGCGACCTCACTTATCAACATAAACCCACATCTGCTCTAAGGACATATAGATATAGCATAGAATATGTCAACATAAAATTTAAGAGGGAAGTCTTCTGTAATGAACTTTTTCCATTCCTCTCCAGCACAAAGTGGTGAAAACAATATTTAGCTACGCTCTAGCACTGCATGGCCTTAGTTGTACAGGTCTCCCCAAAGGTAGACACTATTCATATGGGACCTCTATCACTCTTTTGCCTTTCCCCTGAGCCTAACACATGTTGGACAGTTCGGGGATATTGATAGGAAGGCAAACAAGCATTTGCAATGCAATAGGTCTCACATTTGCGAGAGTTTGAGCTATTGGCATTTTAAATGACAATGCCTTTTATTTTTGTGCTCCGCTTGCAGGTTTTCAAAACACAGAAATAAAAGTCACTGTCATTTACAATGGCAAAAGCTCAAACTCTCACAAATGCGAGACCTATTGCATTGCAAATGCTTGTTTTGCTATGTTTCTGCTTTGTGTGGGGTGATCACCACCAAAAATACGCCCAAGTAATACTAGTTATCCAGTGTATCACCTCCCGTTACAGCTATTACTACCTCTCATCTGCAGCTGTCCCATCAAGCTAACAACAAAGTATCTTTCCTTCAAAAAAGTGGCACATTCTGTTCTGTACTTCTCAAGATATATGCTGTATGATCTCTGTGGATTGATCCCTCCCATCTAACACTGCAGCTCCTGTGTTAACATTGAAGACATTATCCAAAACAGGTAAAGTGCACATAAAGAGTGCATGAAGTGAAACCCAAACATATATGGACATAGATCACTTTACGATAACCAGCTCAATCACATTACCACAGTGAACCACAAAACATAAATTGAAATTGAATGCACAGTGAACATCTGTGGTGTGCACACAGACACGCACAACACCATCATACACATGTAACCTATCACATGCATTTTGTGCATGTGATGTTCAAATCTAGTGAAATTCACAGTAAAATTATGGTAAGCACTTGTTTGTGTGAATGTGCCGAGACAGCACTCTAGCACATTCGCTCAAACCAGGCATCTAACATACCGGTGTGGGTCACTATATCACAGGATGGTAATACTACATCCATTACACCGAAGAATCCAGTGCAATATTAGTATATAGTTACTGTTCGAAACTCCACATATATATACCTCATGAGGTGAATGTAGGCGGAGTTAAGAATGATACAGTGAATACCATCTGATTCTGACTTGAGATTGCTAATCTAAATAGAGTGACATACAAACAATGTAAAAGACTGCATTGACAGGAAAATTGTGGAGCACAAAACAAACCACAAAACCACAATAGAAAGCAACATTTGAAGGCCAGTTATAAAGCGCATAAAATAAATGGATGGTGACTTAGATATATCTATGACCAAGGATGATTCTGGACGTGCTGCTACTGGTGTTGGGGACTACATCGCCCAGGATGCCCAGCTCCTAATGTCCCCAAGGAGGAGGAGGGGGCGCTAAATGTGCTTATGGTGTCCCTACATTCCCTGTAGTGTAGGATGTGCGCAGGCTAAGACCAGGTCAAGAGCAGGCCCGTATGCGCCCATCCACAGCAGAACAAGGCTGGACATGCTGCTACTGGTGTTGGGGACTACATCGCCCAGGATGCCCTGCTCCTAATTGTCCCCAAGGAGGAGGAGGAGGGTCCGCTGAATGTGCTTATGGCGTCCCTACATTCCCTGCAGTGTAGGACGTGCCCGGGCTAAGACCAGGTCAAGAGCAGGCCCGTATGCGCCCATCCACAGCCGAACAAGGCTGTGTTGGGCCACAACTCCTGGTGCTATTGTTTACAATTACATAAAAGTCCATTAAAGTGCCAACACTGCCTCAAAGGATGTCAATGATCTCTAAAAGAGAATGGGTAAGAGATAGTCTACTATTTTAACTGTGCCTCAGCGCCCACCCCCCAAAAGATTTCCAATCATCTGCATCAGTACCTTAAAACCACAATAGGAGACCTCAATTTCCTCCTCGCCAAACGACAGGAACCCAACACTGCCTCCCTCCTGGACAACCTCCACACCATAGGAGTCAAGGAGGTCATACCGGAACCAATGTACTCAGCTGGGCACATCCTCGATCCCGTTTTCACAGCAGGAAACTCCATCACCTTCAGCCACACCTCCGAACTCCCATGGAAGGACCACCGCTGTGTTCACTTCATCTTCAAATCCGGCATCACCCGCAGACGCCCACATCAGCTCCAATGCAGGAATTAGAACAAGCTCTCCGATGACCAACTCGCCGCCGCCCTCAGCAACTCAGCTCCCACCACCACAAACGACGATGACCCCACCACCGCCGCCCGCACCCTACACAAGTGGATCACTGTCTGCACCAACACCATCGCCCCCTCAAGAAAACCTTCAAGCCCCACGCCAAGAAAGCCAGCAGGTTTTCCACCGAACTCCGAGACTCCAGACGCACCTGCAGATGACTCGAAAAACTGTGGAGGAACTCCAAAACCCCGCCTGACGTCGGTAACTTCAAAGCAGCCACTGCAGCCCACCACAAGCTCATCAGACTCTCCAGGAAGAAAGCACTCCAGGACAGAATCTCCACTAACGCCGCACATAACAGCAAGGTTTCTTCGGCATCTTCAAAGCGTTCACGCAACCCAACAGTGAGTTCACAGACATCACTCTCTCCCTGGACCTCTGCGACAGACTCAGTGCTTTCTTCCAAACAAAATCAAGACCATCTATGACAACTTTGATGACAAAAACCCCCTCCCACCACTCCCAGCAGCACGCAGCGAACACTTGACAGCTGGACCGCCCTCAGCATAGAAGACGCTCTAAGGATAATGAAGACCACCCACTCCGAGGCCTCTATGGACCCCTCCCCCACCACATTTAACGCAAATCAAAAGACATCATCGCCACGAGCTTCAACATCATCAACCACTCCTTCGAGACCGCCTCCTTCCCGACGACTGTAAACATGCAGAGATTAACCCTATCCTGAAAAAACCTTCAGCGGACCCCACCCACCTCAAGAATTTCAGACCGATCTCCCTTTTCCCTTATCTGGCCAAAGTCATGGAAAAAGCTGTCAACAGCCAACTCGCCGCCTTCATCAAGGAAAACAACATCCTCAACTCCTCCCAATCAGGCTTCAGGAAGAACCATAGCACAAAAACCACACTCCTCACAGCAACAGACGACATGTGTGCCTTCCTGGACAGAGGAGAGACAGTGGCCCTCATCCTCCTAGACCTCTCTGTGACCTTCGTCACTGTCTCTCACCGCACCCTAGCCCGCGGACTCCATGATGCGGGAATCCGGAACAAGGCCCTCAACTGGATCCTCTCTTTCCTCTCTGGCAGAACGCAATGAGTCAGACTCCTTCCATTTCTCTCAGGACCAACTCCAACCACCTGTGGAGTCCCTCAAGGATCCACCATCGCCCCACGCTGTTTATCATCTACATGGCCCCGCTCGCATCCATCGTCAGAGCACACGGACTCAACGTCACATTGTACGCAGATTACACCCAAATCATCCTCTCCCTGTCCAACGAGCCTAACGTCACCAAACACAACTTCCAAGACAGAATAGAAGCTCTTGCCAGATGGATGAAGAACAGCTGCCTTCAACTCAACACGGACAAAACCGAGATACTCATCATAGGCCCACAACCCGACGCCTGGAATGACACCTGGTGGCCACTGCCCCCTCGCACGACGCACGCAACGTCGGAAATCATTCTATACTCCGAACTCAAAATGGCCCGCAAGGTCAACACAATCACCTCCTCCTGCTACCACACCCTCCAGGAGCAGACTGGACTAGGGCAACGCACTCTACGCCGGGATCAACAAGAACCTCTCCCGCAAACTCCAGAACGCCGCCGCTAGACTAGTCTTTAACCTACTGCACCAGTGCCACATCAGCCTACACCTACGGACCCTACACTGGCTCCACTTCGAGAAGAGAATCACCTTCAAGCCTCTCACCCACGGGCACAAGGCCCTCCATGACACTGGACCCACCAACCTGAACCATCGTCTCATGTTCCACTCACCCCAACGCTCTCTCTGCTCAGCCAAGCTCTCCCTCAAAATGATACCTCGGATCAAGAAAAACAGAACAGGATGGTGCTGCTTCTCCGACCTCGTGGCAAAGGCATGTAACTCCCTCCCCCTCCACCTCCGACAGATTGCATTGCTCCCTAAGTTCCTAAAGGACCTCAAGACCAGGCTCTTCGATGGAACTAAGTGAACCTCCAGGATCTGTAGAACAATGTGATCAATCAGCCCCCACAGGTGTAATATGGCCAATGTCGACAATGTTGACGCAAGGTTTTCTAAAAATATAACTTCATTTGACTTGCAAATCCCTGCTCACATAAAATATATTGGAGATACTCCAAGCCACAACACATGTATCATGTCCTCTGTGTCAGATTTTAACTTGCTTTTATGGAATATTGCTGCTATCGCAAGTAATTTGGATGATGCTAATTGGACCAATCTGATCAAGGATCTTCATAATGTCTGTTTACAGGAGAAATGGTCATGTAGCAACCTTCATGTTAATGGGTTTTATTCCATTATGACACCTTCTTTTGCTGTATCCTCGTTTACTGGTCTGATTAATTTTTATCACAATAATTTTAATTGTTGGAGTAATTGTGCGAGACCTGGCATCTTTTAGCGTGGTTTCCCCAATCTTTTTCCTTCTGGCCACCCGATTTTTGAGTGCGGGCTGGACTTAGTTTTTGCTGGTGTTTGGACTCTGGGTGCTTTACTATTGCTTACCTGTGCTAAAGTGCATGTGCTCTCTCTATGTCTAAATTGTAATGACATTTGGTTTCTCCATGATTGGCACATGTAATTTACTTGTACATCCCTCGTACAGTGCACTACATGTGCCCAGGGCCTGTAAACCAAATACTACTGTTGGGCCTGAAGCACTGATTGTGTCACCCACATAAGTAGCCCTCCAAACTTGTCTCAGGCCTGCCACTGCAGAGACTTTGTGAGCAGTTTTTACTGCCATGTCAACCTGGCAAGTCCTCCTACTGCCGGGCCCAAAACATTACTTTTACTACATGTAAGGCACCCCTAAGGTAGGTCCTAGGTAGCCTCAAGGGCTGTGTGCTGTGTTTCTAATGGTGGGATATGTGCTTTTAAGTTTTACATGTCCTGGTAGTGAGAAGCCGCTAAAATTGCTTTTTCACCACAACATGGCCTATCTCTCCCCTAGATTAGCATTGGAGCTGCCCAGTAGCATTTTACACAAGTATCTTCCAATTGGGAAATGGTAGAAAATTAGAGTTTTTTGTCTCCGGACTTACCATTTAAAAACACATCTTTTTGTGAAGTTGTTTTTTAAATTGCAGGTTTGAAATGTCACTTTTAGAAAGTTGGTATTTTTTTACTTTAACCATTAAATGCCTCTGCATGTCCCTAGAATACACGTCTGGGTTGAATGACAGTTGGGCTTTGTGAATTCACTCTAGACAGTTACACACAACAGGGGCTGAAGTACGCCCTGCAAATCCTGATGGACCATCATTGGGCTGATTGGTCTTACTGAGCGAGAGTTGTGGGAGAAGTTGACATTCACACCTGAGTGGGGCTGTGTCTGTCCCCACATAAGGAACTGCACACCCCCTGTAGTGTGTCCAGAGCCAGGGCTCAGAAGGGAAGGGTTTTGTGCGCAACAAAGACCTTTCTTTGAAGTCTACTTACTTCAAAGGCCAAAATGGGTATATGTACAGGACCTTTGAGACCATAACAGTAGAAACACTTCTGGACTGAGGACATTCTGCCAGGAAGAAGAGCGGCTGGACTGGCAGGAGGTACTGCACTTTGCTGCTTGCTTAGCTGAGTTGGCCTGCTGCTTCTTATCTGGGAGTGAGAGGACTGCATCTTGCTTTCTAAAGTTTCTACAAGGGCTCGAGAGGAGCGTGCTTCCTGTTGGTAGTCTCAGGGCCATCAAAGACTTCACCTGCATCTTGCTACCAGCACCTGGGCTCCTCTGCTGTGCATCCTGACCTGCCAAGTGGTGCAAAACCCAGTCCTGGACCCTTGGAGGTGATTCTGGGGCTACAACCAAAAAATCGATGCATCGACTCCAAGAGTCACTTCAAAACCGGTGCATCCCTGTGAAATTGACACATTCGCCACAGCCTGCACTTAAGCTGTGGTCCCCGCTCGGTGAGTGCGCAATGCAACAACCACAACTTACAACACAAGCCCGATGGTGATGCAGCACCTCCAAAGTACCACCGCTGCGTGAGTCTCGAGCATCGCTTCACTGAAGTCCGAGACACATCGCTCCAACTCCGATGCAGCGCCTGTGGCCTGGTAGTTCAAAATCACCACAGTGGAATCGATGCATCATGCAATTACATCATTGCACCATTGACACCGTGTTGCCTTCAGGACCTGAGGTCTCTCTCCTGCAACCGATGCACCACCTTCCCTGCACCCCGCACTGTCGCCGGGTGTTAGCTGCTCTATGATCCTGCACTGCCTCCAGGCACCGAAGCATCACTTTGCTACAGTGACGACTCACCTCCTTTGCTCAATGCATAGTCCCCGAGCGCCAACATGCCAACAACCTGAATAGCGGTAGAAAACGGACCCATCACCTGCCTTTGTGATGCCTCAAAGTCTCTGCACCTCGCACCGTCTTTGACTTTGTGATACTTTCAAGGTACTGTACTGGGGTCCATGCAACAGCTGTAGCCATCCCGCGCTCCATTGCTGTCTGACTGAACTTGTGGATTTGTTTTGGTTACGCCCGACCAAGTAGCCCCAGTTGGAGCCAATGTTTTCTAAACACTATACCTGCATTTAATATTGAATGATTCATATCTTGACTTTTGTATAGGGGTTTTTGTCGTTCGGATCTTGGTTTACTCAGATAAATACTGGCTATTGTTCTAAACAGGTGTGGACTACTTTTGTGGTGTTTTCACTATGTTACTGTGAGTGTGTGCATAAATACTTTACACATTGCCTCTTTAGGTTAGCCTGACTGCTCAGTGCGAAGCAACCCAAGGGTGAGCACAGGTAAACCTACTACACTTACCCTGACTAGAGTGTGGGTCAGGGTGGACAGGGTGCAAACCACTGCCAACTAGACACCCTGTTTGTAACATTCGTGATCAGCGGTGAGGATAGGACTTGTATTTGCAAAAAGAACAATTGATGGACTGAATGTTGAACAATGTCAAACATTCAACCCAGTACAGAGGTCTGGGCCTAAATCCATCATTTGTTTTGCTCCCCATGCCATTTCAGTTTAAACCCAGCCATATGGAAATCGGTCTTTACCCTGTTAGTCCAGCTCAAACTGCCAGGCCATGTCCCCTCTCGACTGGAAACAAACATCCTGGGAACGGTTTTGGGGTTTCACCCCTCATGAGCCAGGCTAGCTTGACTCCAGTGGCATGGAGAGCACGGGACTCACATCTGAACATACCTGTCCCACTCGAGAGTGACAACTGCAAAAAGACAATTGATAGACAGAATGTTGGACAATGTCAAACATTCACCCTAGTACAGATATCTGGGCCTAAATTAATCATTTTTTTGCTCCCCATGCCATTCCCTTTTAAACCGAGCCATTCACAAATCAGTCTTGACCAGCCCAAACTGCCATGCCAGGTCCTCCCTGGACTGGAAACAAGCATCCTGGGACCAGTTTCTGGGTTTCACCCCTCATCAGCCAGGCTGGCTTGACTCCAGTGGCATGGAGAGCACAGGACCCACATCTGGGCATACCCGTCCCTCTCGGGGGTGACAAATGCAAAAAGAACAATTGATAGACACAATGTTGAACAATGTCAAACATTCACCCCAGTACAGAGATCTAGGCCTAAATCCATTGTTTTTTTTTTGCTCCCCATGCCATTCCAGTTGAAACCCAGCCATATGAAAATCAGCCTTGACCCTGTTGCTCGTGGGAACAGTCCAGCCCGAACTGACTTGTATTAGTGAATTACATACAGTGATTGCTGTACACTACTTCCATATCGCAGACCATTACATACAAACATACAATTTTTCTTTTTCCTCTTTTGACAACCTTTTGAGTTTTTGCAATTATCTCTCAGACTGGAGAGCCATAAGCTTTACCTGCAGATTTGGAGTTTGAGCACGGTAGGTTGGAAACGCATATGGTGTCTCAGCTCAAAAAGTTCTGCAGGGATTTCACGTGTTCTTTTAAAGGCCTCACTAAAAAGAAGGAGCTGCAAAAGGTGCTGAGGGCCCAGAGGATGAGAATGCTGTTGTGGAGGAAGTGGAACTGAGCTTGCATCTGGAATGGCTTGAGGAACCAGCATTGCCTGTGGGGTGGGGAGCCAACCTGATTGGTGGAAGAGCTACCTTCATAGCTAGCAGTAGTGTTTCATATAAAAGCCTTTCTGCAGCAGAGTTGAGAGACAGGCGGGAAGAAAGGAAGATCCAGTTGGAGCTGGCAAGACTCAATGTGGACGAGAAAAGCAGAAATTGGCTGTGGAGGAAAGGAAGATGCTTTCAGCTCAAGAGCTGAACTTGAAGGAACTTGATTTGAAAGCGAAGTCCAGGACAGATGGTGGCAGCATTTCTTCAGTACACTCAGAGTGAAATGTGCACATATCCAAAACTCTAGTGCCTGATTATGGGAGGCAACTTAGATCGGTGCTTTCACGCCTTTGAGATTGGTTTGCAGATGCACAGGATTCCAGAGAGGGATTGGGGTGCAGGTTTATAGAACTATTTCACAGGGGAGGGGAGGGACACCTTATTGGCCCTAGCAGTTGAGGACCAGACAAGGTAGCCTGCCATGAAGAAAGCTCTGGTCAGTAAATATGGTCTGACTTCAGAGAACCACAAGAAAATGTTTAGGGAAAGTGTAAAACTTGGTCCTCAGACTTGGGTAGAATGTGTTAATTCTTTCTGCAGAGCACTGGATGGTTGGATGAAGGGCAGTGAGGTGACAGACTATCAGGGGCTGTATAATGTGATTGCATTGGAGCACATGCTTAGTCTTTGTTTTCCAGAGCTGTACCAGCACTTGGTTGATAGTAAGCTGACTGACACCAGGATGCTTGCTAAGAAGGCCAAAGTCTGGCTCAACACCAGAGTCCAAAATAAGTTGTATGTGGGAGACTCTGCCAAGGGTGGGCAGGGTCCCCCAAAGAAGCAGGTTGGGGGACAAAAATAAAAGTAAGGAGTTCTGTAAAGGGCCACAAACTACTTCTCGGGGTAAGGATTTCCACCCCCCTGTGAGAAGAAGAGTTGATTCCCTTCAGGGAAGCTGGCATAGAAGGGACCCCTGAAGTACATTGCCTATAGTCAGGAAGGGCACTTTAAGAGGGGTTTGCCAAGTGTGTACAGTCCCCACCATTGGGCAGTCACTGGGAATGGTAAGTGTAGCGCTTGGTAAGGAGTTGGTCTCAGCTAGTGGTGGGAGCCAGCCGAGATGACTCTAGTTTCCCTTGGTGACAGCGAGATGGTCCAGAGAACTCTCATGCCTGACAACACTAGGAAGTTCGGGCAGTGGGTGACATCAATGGGGGGAGAGTGGAGGCTCTGAGAGACCTAAGAGCCAGCATGACAACCGTCCAGTTTCATCTGATGCCTTCAGAGCAGGTAGTCCACCAGGTAGTTGCTGTAGAAAACAGTGAGCGCCAATGTTTGGTGGTTCAGGTTCCTTTTGAATGGAGGGTCTCAGGTTCTTTGAGGATAGCTGTGAGTCCATTCATGCCTGTGGATTGTCTGTTGGGCAAGAACCTAGAGCATACTGCCTGGAAGGAGGTGGAGCTCAGGTTGCAGTTGGAGATGTTAGGATTTCCTGAGAGGGTGTGCCTGACCACATAGTCCATGGCAACACGTGACCCAGGTCTCTGCCGGGAATAGAAAGGGGAAGGGGGACAGCAACCCCCCCCCCCCTGAATTTCCAAAGGTCCGGAAGGAGGCTGAACCTGAGCGGGACAGCCCGGAACCTACAGGGGAATATGTGGCTGAAGTGGGGATCCTGCCTGAGCTGTCCAAGTGGCAGCCTGATGGAGTTCCCTCTAGGGAGGAGTTCTGTGCAGTGCAGAAGAAGTGCCCTACTCTTGTGTGTCTTCGGAAGCAGGCAAATGCTTAAGCAGCTGGTGACACCTGTTGAACTCACCTGATTTATTGGGAGAATTGTCTCTTGTATAGTGAGCCTAAGGTTGCTGAGCTGGGGCAGCCCATGTGCTGGTGGTACCACAGCGCTTACTACTGGGTCTGGCTCATGATGCGCCTCTGACAGGTAATTTGGGGCATGACAAGACCTTTGACAGGCTTGTCACCCACTTTTATTGGCCCCAAGTGAGGAATGCCTCAGATGCATTCTGCAGCTCCTGTCCTACCAGCCAGGCGAGTGTCAAGACTGGGGGGATAGACAAGGCTCCCCTTCAACCATTTCCTGTCATGAGCGCCATTTTTGAGAGGGCGGGCATTGACATTGTCGGGCCTCTGGCTCCCTTGACAGCCATGGGGAGCAGGTTTGTCCTGGTCTTGGTGGACCATGCCACCTGGTACCCAGAAGCTATCCCTCTGAGGATGGTGACTATGCTCACCATGCCCAGGGCTCTGATGAAGATCTTTAACCGAGTGGGTTTCCCCAAGGAGGTGGTATCTGACCGCAGTTCCAGTTTCATGTCTTTGTACATGAAGGCCATGTTGAAGTCATGTGGAGTTACCTACAAGTTCTCCACAACTTACCACCTCCAGACCAATGGTCCTCCTGACTCCAGGGTTCATGCCTGGCAGCCTCTGCCCTTGCTGCTCCGGTATTCCGATCATTGTGTCACGTGACCTCCTCTGCGGTCCGAGGCTCATAATTATTGTCAGCATTTATTCCTGTATTGTGTTTCTGTTTTTCTTAGCGCCCTTAGCATCCTCTAGCATTTGTTTTCGGCCTTTGTTCCCGCCACTGTTGTCCGGGGCCCCTGCCACCGTCACAGCCCCCGCTCCCGCCTCCACACCTGCGGTCCCACCCCCTTATTAATGGCGGTCACTGCGCAGTCGCGCTGCAGACGCACACCACTGGCACGCCTAAGGCAAGCCCGTCTGCGCCCGTTCGCGACCCGACCGCAACCAGCGCCAGGAACCCGGGCTCTCCCAGACCCCTCTGCTACCACTCCACAGCCCTCCACGCACTCAATCCCGGAAGACATGCCGACTGCGCAAGATCCTCAATGAACACCATCCATGGGTAGTTCTTGTGCAGACCCTGCAGCAGATCCTTCACCATCAACAAAGCTCCCACGACCACTGTAAGCCTGCCTGATCCACGCAACACAGAAACCCTTACTTGCATCCTTCTCCACGTGCGCTCCGTCCACCGTAGAAATCTACGCCGTGGCTTGACACCCTCACGGGTGAGTAGCGAGCTATATAAACCCCTGATTGATTGATTGATTGCATGGGTTGGCGTAACCTGGTGGGCAAGTAACTTTGGGCCTAATTATTAACCCTGGACAAAGCACTACGCTACGCTCGCGTAGTTTGCGAAGTTTGCGCTACTTCGCACTACGCGAATTGCACGTAGCACAGTGCAAACACGCGTAGTGTAGCGTAGTGCAGCGGTCATTTTTTGCTTGCTCGCGGTCCTCAACGTCAAGTTGGCGACCGCGAGCAAGCAAAATGACATCCTGGCGAGACTTTTTCCTCGTTCGCGATCAGCAACATCAAGTTGCCGATCGCGAGCGTGGAAAATAAACTTCCCGGCGACATTCTCAACGCGGGGAGGTCAGGTTTCTCACTGCGAGTGGTCGCGTATGCTCACGACCGCTCGCGATGAGAAACTACCAGTCCACGTTGAGAAAGCTGCCGCTCGAGTAAAAATCTACTCGAGCAGCAGAAAACTACATCTCGCCCTTTGCAAGATGCCGTTTTCAATGATTGCACAGTGCCGGATGCTTTTCCGCACTGTGCAATCATTGAAAACGGCATCTTGCACAGTGTGAACAGGGTACTATGCAGTTCGCGAAGTGCTACGCGTAGCTCGCGTAGTGTGCAGTGCACTTTGCGTAGCTAAGCGTAGCGCTACTTCGCGAACTACGCCCAGGGTTACTAATTATGATCTTGGTGGACAGGGTTACTCCTTCACAAACATGAAGGATATCCCATCCTCAAAATTACAATTCCATTATAGTCTATGGAACTTATAATACGGAGGATATCTGTCACGTTAGTGATGGAGTATCTCATCAGCCAAGATGGTAATCAGGTCCTTGGTTTGTTAAAATCATTTTTTAAATTGGAAGGAGCTAAAGCTCCCCTAAAATCTGTACAATCTGATTGAAAGCAATGCTTTAAATATATAAACTATTTACATGATTTGTTGAGATCCAATTATGGGCTATATCGTGGTATATATTTTACTTTAGGGCCTTTTTATTTATTTTATGTGTAGTTTTATGTCAATGTTCAACACAAATCACTTTGTGATCTAATGACTTGGTTGTTCAATGTTGCTACTGGTTGCTGCTCTTTGCGTATTTAGAATTGGATTATCGGCAGAATATCCTACATGTCTAATGCTGCTCATGGCTTTTAATTGTATTTAGATGTATTTATTGCATAATTTTACTACAATTAATTTTATTTTATACTTTTATGGTATATAAAGATCTACTGACTGACCCTAACTTTATTGCTTTAGCTGCTCCTCATGATTGCTAAACAGTCTTTTAGTATTCATCTGCCATTTGCACAGATTTCTATTGTTTAGATTGTATTACACTCATTGAAAACATTCAATATACTGTGCCGTCCTTCGCTTCTTGAATTTAGTGACTTCATGCCAATCATCCATCCTTGGAATTATTGATGTTCGTTTTAGCAATCGGGTAGAATGTTATCTATTGACACACCAATGTGGACCTAGCTGTACTGTGAAGATTCCCACTTCAAATGGATTCTCCCAAATAACAGCACCATTGAAAATAAATAACTTCATGCACCTGTATGCCACATTACAGATAGTTAACGCTGATTCATGCTTCCATATCTTATACTTCTCATTACACTCACCCGTCACTCTGAAATTTGCCTTAGGCTCTATCAGTGGTGTAATAATGTATAAGATATGCAAGGGGGATAGCCAGGATCACCCTCTGCAACTGTTGTGTCAGTCCAGAAAATAAACCATACAAATTACCACACCAGGCTGTCACTTCAAGGTTGTCTTGGTACAGATGTAGGTAGGAGTTAAGAATTAAAAGTGGCATTGACCTCCACTGATTTCTTTTATTATAAAAATGCATCTATCAGTTGACCTTGAAATAGGAGGAACAAGGTAAAAGGGTAATGAACCAGTGAACAAGTAGTGTCCATATTTGGCTAGATAACTTAGTTGTATTGTTGCATGCTATTGTATTAAAAGTAGTGTTATAACTAAGTGTACACGAGATTTAAATAAATTATACCGGTGCAATTTCAGGAATTTCACGTTACACTTGCTACGTGAAATCCTTGAAACTATCCCATTATGACATGGTAATATTGCAAGAATATTACGAGAACATCATGAACAACCAGAATGGAGGCAAGAGTGTTTTTTTTTGCTATTTTTTATTCAAAAATTGCGACAAGCATAGTTTCGCGCTAAAATATAGCACATAACATATTTGCGTTTTGCTTAATTATGGCTGTTTTCTTGATATTTCGCATAGTTAAGCAAAAGCAAATTACCCTCACCCCTAGTTCTGCATCAGTCTATTCCAAGGTTGCACTAATGACTGCTTCAAATAGCCTCTTTCGCCGAGGACTTGCTGCACACACCACGGCTGAGACAGGATACTACATCCCCAGCATTCCCCTTATGCCCTGATGGGAGCGGAAGGCGCCAGAGCGCTGGAAAAGGATCAGATGCATCCAGCAGTGTGCGACGAGCGCTGGTCATGTCTGGGCTAAGACCAGGCCCGCCTGCACCTGTCCACAGCTGGATGTGGCTGGGCTGGCCCCCACTCTTGGTTCTTCAGCTCGAAATAATTTAGTGTAATTCGTGGTGGCAGTGTGATCCTTACAGTGGAGACAGCTTATGAAGTGAGAGGCTGCCTCCTATTTTACTTACCTTTACTGTTTTCACTCAAGAGAAATGGTTGCTACCCTTAGTACTGCTGGATATAATGGGGAAAAGGAAAGCTGCAACAGCTACACAGTCTGTGGATCCTAGTCACTCTACCATTGATTTCTTCTTGGCTTAAGCGGTGGGGGCCATCTTGAAAAAAAATTATCTGGCTGAGAGGCTCTTATCCTTAGGACTTTGTGGCCCATCTCTTCCATCGGCTTCGGAGGATCTGCAGGCGGTTGCCCCAACTGAACATGGAATTCCTTTGACAATTCCAGATGGCACTGTGCCTATCTCCGCTCGTGTGGTATCTCTCTTTGGTGCTTCCACTGGTAGGGTGTATTGGGTTTCTTTGCCTACTACCAACATAGTACATTCCCCGACTCCCAAACGGAAATGAAAAGCTAAAAGGTCTGACGAATCTCTGGTTGTACCGAGGGGTCGATTGGGGTCAAGCATTTGCAATCGCACTGAGGAAACTGAGGACTTTTTGGCTCCCGTTTTACAGAAGCTAACAGATATTTTCTCGCAAGAAATGCGCATGAGCGGGCTCGCGCGCATGCGCAGTTCTTACAAGGATTAGCGAGACGGTGCAGAAAAGGAGGAGGGCAGCCGGGGGACGCCGCATGCCAGGTAAGTGGTTTTAAATATATTTTTTAATAATGTTTATTTACTTTTTATAATGGGGTGGAGGCGGGTGGCGTAGCGGAGTAGAGTTTGTTTTCAACTCCGTGGACCTCCACGTAGCCCCGCTACCCTCATTACTCCGGGGTTAGTATCTGGCACATGGACGGATTTAAAGCTAGTGTCTTGGAATGTCTCATGTTTATCCACAACATTTTTAGATGAGAGGTGGATCTTGTTTTTTAAGTCCTATAACATTATCTGTGTGCAGGAAACCTGGGAAGTTACGAATCATTTTTTCTCGGAGAGGTAGAAAACCTTTTTCTGAACCACAGTAGAGTCAACTTCGGGAAGGGCTAAGAGGGGGTTAATTATCTTTGTTGCTTTAGAGCTTTGTGGCTCCATTAAAGATCTTAAGTGTGACTCTCATGGTTTTCATTGCCTTAAGATGCATGTTGTGAGATCAATCTCTTTTGTCTTGATCAACTATCACAATGCAAAATGGGGAACGTGAGGCATCTCTAATCTCATAGCTTTACATAGAGCTATTGACTCATTGTTGGGGGTGGCCTTGAACAGAAGAAGCTTCTTTTAGTAGGGGACTTTAACTGCCATCTGTGTTTAAACCCTCTAACATCTACTCTTATTAAATCAAGATTCAAGATTATGGATGGTCTTCACATGGAACACACTCTTGAAGATTCTGAATTAAACAGTTTCTTACTTATCCAAGTCAAGTCAAAATAGCATTATTTCGATAACAGGTATCTTAAAAGCATTAGCAATCTTACAATCATCAATTTATAAAAACAGTACAAGTTATCATAAAGCATAGATTAAGAGTACAAAAATCCATTGATTCATTAAATTCTTTAAATTCTCATTACCCGTGAGGTTACGGGAGCTAGCAAAAGCAAATAGAAACTTAAAACATCGTTAAAATAGATTCGATTCCTGCCCTTCTTCACATAATAAAAGCATTTGTTTTTTTTGTTTTGTTTTATAGAAGGAGAGGGCTATGGTATAAAGTGACAGTGCAATATGTTCTGTGCAAACCATTAGACTAAAAATATATTTTTAAAAACATAATAATTCATTGGGCTACTCCACGCAAAATGTTGTACCTTACTATCCAAGCACAGCCTAGGTACTTGGCTACAGCACAGGCAAAGAGGGTCCGTGCATCTGACTTTAAAATACGTAAAGCAGTGCAATGCTCGTATGTGCCCAATTGTCTGCAGATAGGCTTAAGCCATCTCGTTCTAGCACTTTTAGAGACAGGGCAGGCAAACATAAGATGGGCTACACTCTCAGTCGGTGTCTTGCAACAGGGGAACCCTGCTGGTGTCTGATATGGGGTGCTCAATTTTGCAGTTAGCTCTCCTACCGGGAGTGAGCCTACCCTAAACTGTATATAGAGTGCTCTATCTCGTGGTGTCTGGATGAAATCTAGGTATGGTTCTAAAAGGGAATGCTGCTTGTGATGATAAAACTCTTCTGTAAGCCTTCCAAGTTTTTGATTACCAAGCTCCTGGTCATTAACCCAGGCCCAGTAACGCCTTTTGAGCTCAAACTTGCTGGGTGGGGTTTGCGAATCCCACGACTCCTTAAAACCGAGTGCAAAAAGCGTTCTTTTAAGGTTAAGCACCCAACTGATTCTTTGATTACCACCTAAGGTCATAACGTCTGTAAGCGCGGAGGCGTAGTTGGTGAGCTCAGGAGTCCGGCACAAGCGGGCCCAGAATAACAATGGCCGTAACCTGGCTACATCTTTAAAAGAACGCCTACCCATGTCGATCATCAGTGGTTTCAGTGGCACATTGCAGGGGACCATCACTAGATCTCTTAAAAACTTGTGTTCTGATCTGCTAATACTATCCACGTTCTCAAAACCCCATGATTCAGCACCATAAAGGACTGAACTAAGTGCTTTGGCTGCATGGATTGTGAGGGCAGGGGCCACAGGTCTGCTCTGCGAGGTGCGATGTTCTCTGGCTAGTGTTCCTGTTACACGTTTGTGGTTTAAAAGCATTTTGTCAAGGTGGTATTTCCACTGCAGTTTCTCGGATAGCCTTATTCCTAGGTAATCAAACGTTGTAACTTTTTCCAAGCGGGTTCCGTCTAAAGTGAAATTGCCTCTGTATGTATGGTTAAACACCATAAGTTTGGTCTTGGAGGTATTCACAATCAATCCCCTAGACTTTCAAAAGAGGTGGAATCTGGCCAGGAGCTTTTGTAGCCCTGCCGGCTTCTTAGAGATAAGCAGTGTGTCGTCAGCGAAGAGAAGAGCAGGGACCCTATCACCTGCCAGGGCATGGGCGTCAGATGGAAACCCTTGAAGATAACTGACCACCCCGTTCATGTATAAGGAGAACAGGGTGGTCGCCAGGACGCGCCCTGGCATACTCCTCTATTTGCTGGGATCCTACCTGTTTTCTGGCCTTGGGACCCCCACCTCACTTGGGCGTAATCGCCCTCGTGTAAGCGAATCAAGAGGTTCAATATCAGCGGTGGTATCCCCATTTCACCCAATAGATGCCACAACCGGTCACGAGGGACCAGGTCAAAAGCAGTCCTTAGGTCAATGAATGCCAAATAAAGACTGCCCTTGCCAATTAGAACCACCTTCCAATAAATTAAGAGCAGCCTTAAAGCTTGATCCACCGTCCCTGTGCGGGCGCTGAATCCTGCTTGATATTGGGAAAGGATATTCTCTTCATCCACCCAATGATGGATTCTCTGTAGTAACACCCTGCCAACTACTTTCTGCATGGCATCAATCAAACTGATTGGGCGATAGTTGGCAGGGTCATCCCTTGCTCCTTTTTTAAAAATGGGTACCACCTCTGCACCGTTCCATGACTCTGGTACTGCACTGCCCCTTGCGATTGAGTTAATTAAAAGCATAAAATAATTTGCCCCATTATGGGAGTCTGCAAGAAAGAGATCTCATGGGAGGCCATCGGGTCCCGGGGCTTTTGCCTGGACTATTTTCTTTATGGCCACCTCTACTTCTTCTAATGTGAAGAGGTCAGTGAAATTCACAGCGGAATGGGAACTTGATTGGTCATATAACCCCTCTTGGGAATTAAGTTAGTCCCAGAGTAGAGATTCCCAAAATGATTAAACCAGTCCTGGCTTGTAATATGGTTAGGAATTATGTTTGGGTCTTTATTACCAAACCGCTCGAGCATATTCCAGAAGAGGTTAGGGTCTCTCGCTGTGCTTGCATCTTTTAAGTTCTGCCAGTGGGACTTGTTCCACTCCAACTTTGAACGATGGATAGCAGTTTTATAGTTCTTTCTGGATTCTCTAATTAAGGGGCAATTTCTGTTCTTTATTGCTAAGACCAGAGCCTTTTTTTTCTGTCAGCAATCCCCGGTGAACCAGGTATGGCGCTTTTTGCCACCTCCACTTGGTTTACCTGTATTGCTCACTAGGAAGAATGATCCCATCTGAGGTGTCATTCCATCGTATAATTCTGTTATCTTTATCAGGCCATCTGTTTCACCAAGGGCCTCCATTAGTAAAAGAGTATTTTCACTCAGGGCATGATTAATGCCAGTTATCAAAGATTCTTGGGCAACGACTCTAGGCCATTTGAGGGACCTTCTACAATTTGAAGGTATCAACTCTTTGGTTATCATAAGGGGCCTTAGGATCTGGTTTAGAGAGAGGGGAGGGGCCCAAGGGGTTGCCATAATCAGACTTAGTGTGTTATGGTCACTGTCAGAAGAAGGGAGCACTTCCATGTCTATTATCATTCTCCAGAGTCTCACGTCTGCTAATATATAATCAATGTGTGAGGGACAATTAACTCTGTTAAATGTATTAGCTCCTATAACGTCAGAGGGGGTTCTGCCATTCACGGCCCTTAGACCAATTTCTAGGACGAGTGCGCTGATCTGAATTGATATTTGAGACAATTTCTTAATGGGAGGTATGTTTAGCAATGGGACACCCCACTTGGCATCTTCTTCCTCTGTCCCCATCAAGTCCTCAGAGTCTAATGGCTCGAAGGTACAGTTGAAATCTCCTGCTATCATAACGTATGAGTTTGGTGGGTGATTAGCTAGCCCCTGTTCTAAAGACAGGACAATGTTTGACAATTTACCCCCTGGTGTTCCCCTTATAACAACATTAAACAGCTCCAGGGATTTACCGCATCTACTTCCCTTGATCAAGAGCCACATGATATATGGGCTGTCACAGTGATGTTCAATAATTTGGCAGTCATCAATATAAATCCCCCGAGGGGGAAGAAAGGGTCTAAGGGAAAAGTTTAACGACCAACACAGCAGTTCAAATCCCCTATCCTTACATACAAAATACAAATAGTGAACTGGTGGTCATGAAAAAATGAGGAAATGAATACAAAGAACAGGTGAAAAATAGAAGAATGCTATAATCAACTATTCTAAGTGTGGTTGATAGAAATAGAACAATGTACTCTTGATACGGATTCCCATCAACTGCCAAGGGAGGCCAGTGTCATCACTTGGTAATCCTTCCTTCCTGTCACTACTCCTTTTAGCCAAGAGGCCGGTGTAGTAGGCAAGATCAGAGCAGAGTACAAGTTCCAAGGAGGAATCGACCAAGAGTGGCCATATGTATTCCTGTTGACAGGTACTATGTGTAGTGAGTGCAGTGCAAGTGAAAAAAACTATTAAAAAGGGAGTTGGACAGGGAAAACTATGTTTATTGAATATCTCTGTTCCAATCCTATTAAAAAGAATTGTAGCGGCAACTTTTAGCAAATAGGTTGCATCATATAGGGGTCAACTAGTTTCAGCCAGTTGGGACTATTTGCCCGGCTTTCTTCAGGACCAATACATAATTGCTACTGCAAGTGAAAAACAAGAAAAAGTGGAAAAAATGGCAAGTTGTTAAGTGATACAACCTGGTACCTATCGACCTCACAGCAAGTAGGGTGTATTTCACTCCTGTTGGAAGAAAATAAAATACAGACGGTAGGTAGTGTTCTATTTCAGTATTCCTCAGTGCATGCAAAGTTAGAGATAGGTTGTCAAGACTGGTAACAACCGAAATATCATATTATGAGACAGAGCACCACAACTCACCTGACTTGTGTGAGCGTCAGACCTCACCTCACCCGGTAACAACTCAGGTAATTGAGACCCCGCCCTGTAAGTGTGAATCAAATTAGGGCGGATTATTCAACATACTAAAAGATAGTGTTGAAAATACAAGAAAAGCGATTAAAGAACAAGTTGCCCAGCACGTGTCCAGTAGGAATAAAACGTCAGAAGACTGCTGTGTATGCTACTAGAGTGTGGAGATGCAGATTCTCAGAATAACAGAGAGCTGCCGAGCACCAGTGAGAATGGCGCCCTTGCATCTTATTCAGCAGAACCCAAGGAGAGTTACAAACAGTTAGTACTGCGGCATTGTGTTACGGTGAAATAACGCCATATTATGGTACCAGAGACAGTATCAAACGAATCAAAGGCTAGCCGGTCATAGTAAAGCTAGACAAAGAGGATTAGTGAGATACTAAGATGTGTCTCTAATAGTGGATAAACAGACAGTTATAACTTATCGCGATGTTTCTCGCGTGAGTTAGTGGAACCCCGTAAGCGTAGCTGAAGGATCGCTAGGGGTGGACAGTTTAGGAGTCACATCTCGAATAGGACATAATCACAGAGGATTCGTGAGATAATAAGATGTGTCTCTTAATGGTGGACAAACAGACTGTTATAACTTATCGCGATGTCTCTCGCGTAAGTTAGTGGAACCCCGTGGGCGTAGCTGAAGGATCGCTAGGGGTGGATAATTTAGCCGTAGTGATTCAGGAGTCACATATCGAATGGGACAAAATCAGAAAAAAGCCAGATATAGACACGCATAAAGACTCACCTCTCCGTCGGTGCCTCGGTCCTTCCTGTGTTTGTGGGAGGTGCCGAGGCAACGTGTGACGGGAGTTTAAGGACGTGAGTAGGTCATGTGACACCACGCTGAGCGCTACAATTAACTCAGGGGAGTGGCGGTGCAGGACTACAGGATGACATCACTATATCCGGAAATAGTAGTTCGTTTAGAGATACATGAATCTGTCGGTGAAAATAAAGGCTGGTCGTTTACGGGACAGATATTATGTGCGAATCGTTAACGGATAAAGTGGATGTAACGATGCGTATTCTTTAAGCCAAGGCAAGAATCTCCAAACTATCTGTATTGTGTAAACATGATAGAGAGTCTAGTTGCTGGATGCAGTGTATAACTAGATATAACTATCGAGGCAGAGTTTTCAGAGTGTGACTCTTTATAAAAGAGTCCATGGAATGGAGTCATTCAGGCCTTTTGTATCACTTTGGAGTTTAAAAACCCAACGTTGCTCTTTAGTGAACAAGAATTTGGCTTTGTCACTCTGGTGGGACTGTATGAATGGTTTTTCCAAGACAGTCCAAGAGAAATCATCTGCCTGGTGGTTCAGTTCCAAGAAATGTCTGGTAAGTCTAGTATTGTCCTTCTTGCACCTGAAGGTACTTTTGTGTTCTAGCATCCTAGTTTTAACCTTACGCGTCGTCATACCAACATATTGCAGATGGCATGGACATTGTATCAGATAGATAAGGTTTTCACTATTGCAGTTAGTGTAGTTCTTCTGTATCCAAGGCCTGGTTAAACCAAGATCTAGAGTTTTGGTATGTTTGGTTTGTGGGCATACTGTGCAGTTACCGCACGGGAAATGACCCTGGACAGGTGGGAGGTTCCAAAGGGTGCCTACTCTCCTAGGTTCTTGTTCCCTGGTGCGTGTATGTACTAGTCTATCCCTCAGGTTGGATCCCCGTTTGAAGGCAAAGAGTGGAAGTGGGATCTTCGTATTCGTGGTGTTTAAAAAGCGCCAGTTTCTCCGGATGCACTTCTGTATACCATTGGACAGAGTACTGAAGGTATTCACAAATGTGAGGCGACCTGATGGTGGTTTTGTATGTAAGGATAGGGGATTTGAACTGCTGTGTTGGTCGTTAAACTTTTCCCTTAGACCCTTTCTTCCCCCTCGGGGGATTTATATTGATGTTCTTGAGCAGCTGCTGGCTGCGGGTCTTCTTTTAATGAAATATCAACCTTGCGGTGATAAACCTCATAAAGCGGTCTTTTATTTGTCCAAGCCGTGTACCAGTCTGAATAACTCTTCCACTAGAACAGTTGCTACACTTTATGTCTCTGACCTATCCTCGATATGGCAGAATTTAGTGGACTCACATATGATGACTCATACTATCAGTCTATTTTGGATAACACACCTAGTATTTTAGGTAACCTTGCTGCCTCTACAAGCACACCTAATATAGAAGATTGGGACAAGATTCTGATTCTTAAGAAATCCCATTCACTTACGGTCATCCATGGTGCCATTATGGCAGAATATCTACGCAGTAACTGCGCACCCCCAGGTTTGATCGTGACTAATGCCCCTCGATTATTTCTTCAAGACAAGAAATTTTTAAAAGACTGGTCACTGATAGCATGGCGCTGCACGCGCGACTGGCTGATTCTTATAATCAGCACGGCCAAGCGTGCAGCGGATGCCATCCTGGTTGAAATTCAAATTAATGAGGCACAAATCAAAACAACTATCACAAGCACACTGTTTAAGAAACAACAGGACGAAGCTAATAAATCTAACAAAGACTTCAAAGAAGGCATCCTTCTTTCAAAGATTGAGAAGTTTAAAAAAGACCTGGCCAAATTCAAACTGGAAGTGGTTTACCCCTACACTAGTGAGGGTTACACACCAGTTGAATTTAATAAAAAAGGCAAAAGGTATGGGTCAACCTACTCAGGAAGCAGTTCTGAGGATGATTTGAGTGAGACTGACACACCCCTACCTAACAAACAACAATTCAGAGGTAGAGGGATGAGACGCCCTTGGAGAGGGTACCCGATGCCACAATTCCAACAGTGGTGGCCACCGACCCCTTGGGGCTTTCCCCCGCAGCAATTTCAAGCACCCAATGCGCCCTATCAGATGTACCCCCAAGACTTTAACAACCAGTCTTTTTTAGGGGTAGGCCCAGGCAGATCAAGAGGCAGGAGGAGAAACCGACAAGCTCAAGTTCACTGGAACGACCAAAAGACCCCAACTGCCCCTCAAATGAACACCCGGAGCAGGGCCAAACAGAACCTTTCAACACCCGAACAGAATCCACAGGAGACTTGATTGAGAACTTGAGTACCAAGACTCTCACACAGGCTGAAATTACAGTTCTGAATAAAGGGCTTGGTTTCGTGGCAACGTCCACAGGCGACAACTTCCAGGTTCAATGCGAACTGGCTAAATTTTTCCGGAAGGTTCGCCTTCATCATTTTTTCAAAAAATAAAGAAGCTATTGAGCCCTCCACAGAGAACATCAACACAGGCCTGAAAAAACGCTCAACTTTTAATCCACCGACACATGCCATTCCACCTCAGGTCCTTGCTTTTGAAAGAGCAGTTCTCGAAGAAATCAATACCCTCTGTCGAAATAACAGAGGTTGCTACAGCAACCTACCAAGAAATGAACAGCTGGCACTCCAGTCACTAACAGAGGACAGAGAAATCACTATAAAACCAGCTGATAAAGGCGGTGCCATAGTGATTTTAGATACTACAGCTTATCGCACTGAGTGCTTGAGACAACTTGATGACAAAAGGTTTTACCGATTACTGAAGGAAGATCCCACGGAAAGAATCAGTAGGATCATAACAAACAAGGTAGAGGAAGGCTTCAATGAAGGATGGATCACATCTAAAGAAAAGGAATTTCTGCAGACCACTCATCCGGTCATGCCATACTTTTATATACTTCCAAAGATCCACAAGTTGCAGCGACCACCTCCCGGAAGACCCATCATTTCGGGCATTGGCTCCCTGCTTGAACCCCTCTCTACTTTTGTAGATTTCTTCCTGAGACCACTGGTACGTCTCATGCCTACTTACCTCCAGGACACCAAAGACGTCCTACGTCTGCTTCCCACTGTAGATTTCAATCCCAGTTTAGATCTACTTGTTTCATTCGATGTAGAATCACTCTACACCTCGATTCCACAAGATGAAACTTTGGATACAATTGCCTCCATCTTGAGAGAAACAGAACTCAATTCTATCACTCCGGTCAACTTCATCATGGACCTAGCGCGTCTGGCTATGAAGGAGAATTTCTTCAAATTTGAGGACAAGATCTTCTTACAAGTGTCAGGTACGAGCATGGGGAGTATTTTTGCTCCATCTCTAGCGAATCTTTACATGCACAAATTCGAGCAGAACCACGTCCTCAACGAAGCCAACCCCTTCCATGAGTCTATTAGACTCTGGAAGAGGTATATCGATGATATCCTCGTGATTTGGCGGGGTAATCAAGAATCGGTCAAACAATTTCAAGAGTGGCTTAACACACAGAATGCATTTTTGAAGTTCACCCTAGAGATGCATCCTACTACGATAGCCTTTCTCGACCTGTCCATTTTTTCAACATGTACTGGATTGGGCAGCGAGCTTTACCGTAAACCTATGGCTCGTAATTCGCTGCTTCGCTACGATAGTCAGCATCCCAAGGCATTGCGCGACAATCTGCCATACGGACAATTCTTACGCGTGCGACGTAATTGTTCATCAATTGATCTTTACAATCATCATGCCAATGCCCTCACAGATCAACTTTCAGCAAGACTCTACCCGAAGAGGCTGGTAAAGAATGCCCGCAAACGAGCTCTCAACAACCATCGAGAGGCTCTGCTAGAGAACAAGATAGAAAAACCACCATCAGGTCGCCTCACATTTGTGAATACCTTCAGTACTCTGTCCAATGGTATACAGAAGTGCATCCGGAGAAACTGGCGCTTTTTAAACACCACGAATACGAAGATCCCACTTCCACTCTTTGCCTTCAAACGGGGATCCAACCTGAGGGATAGACTAGTACATACACGCACCAGGGAACAAGAACCTAGGAGAGTAGGCACCCTTTGGAACCTCCCACCTGTCCAGGGTCATTTCCCGTGCGGTAACTGCACAGTATGCCCACAAACCAAACATACCAAAACTCTAGATCTTGGTTTAACCAGGCCTTGGATACAGAAGAACTACACTAACTGCAATAGTGAAAACCTTATCTATCTGATACAATGTCCATGCCATCTGCAATATGTTGGTATGACGACGCGTAAGGTTAAAACTAGGATGCTAGAACACAAAAGTACCTTCAGGTGCAAGAAGGACAATACTAGACTTACCAGACATTTCTTGGAACTGAACCACCAGGCAGATGATTTCTCTTGGACTGTCTTGGAAAAACCATTCATACAGTCCCACCAGAGTGACAAAGCCAAATTCTTGTTCACTAAAGAGCAACGTTGGGTTTTTAAACTCCAAAGTGATACAAAAGGCCTGAATGACTCCATTCCATGGACTCTTTTATAAAGAGTCACACTCTGAAAACTCTGCCTCGATAGTTATATCTAGTTATACACTGCATCCAGCAACTAGACTCTCTATCATGTTTACACAATACAGATAGTTTGGAGATTCTTGCCTTGGCTTAAAGAATACGCATCGTTACATCCACTTTATCCGTTAACGATTCGCACATAATATCTGTCCCGTAAACGACCAGCCTTTATTTTCACCGACAGATTCATGTATCTCTAAACGAACTACTATTTCCGGATATAGTGATGTCATCCTGTAGTCCTGCACCGCCACTCCCCTGAGTTAATTGTAGCGCTCAGCGTGGTGTCACATGACCTACTCACGTCCTTAAACTCCCGTCACACGTTGCCTCGGCACCTCCCACAAACACAGGAAGGACCGAGGCACCGACGGAGAGGTGAGTCTTTATGCGTGTCTATATCTGGCTTTTTTCTGATTTTGTCCCATTCGATATGTGACTCCTGAATCACTACGGCTAAATTATCCACCCCTAGCGATCCTTCAGCTACGCCCACGGGGTTCCACTAACTTACGCGAGAGACATCGCGATAAGTTATAACAGTCTGTTTGTCCACCATTAAGAGACACATCTTATTATCTCACGAATCCTCTGTGATTATGTCCTATTCGAGATGTGACTCCTAAACTGTCCACCCCTAGCGATCCTTCAGCTACGCTTACGGGGTTCCACTAACTCACGCGAGAAACATCGCGATAAGTTATAACTGTCTGTTTATCCACTATTAGAGACACATCTTAGTATCTCACTAATCCTCTTTGTCTAGCTTTACTATGACCGGCTAGCCTTTGATTCGTTTGATACTGTCTCTGGTACCATAATATGGCGTTATTTCACCGTAACACAATGCCGCAGTACTAACTGTTTGTAACTCTCCTTGGGTTCTGCTGAATAAGATGCAAGGGCGCCATTCTCACTGGTGCTCGGCAGCTCTCTGTTATTCTGAGAATCTGCATCTCCACACTCTAGTAGCATACACAGCAGTCTTCTGACGTTTTATTCCTACTGGACACGTGCTGGGCAACTTGTTCTTTAATCGCTTTTCTTGTATTTTCAACACTATCTTTTAGTATGTTGAATAATCCGCCCTAATTTGATTCACACTTACAGGGCGGGGTCTCAATTACCTGAGTTGTTACCGGGTGAGGTGAGGTCTGACGCTCACACAAGTCAGGTGAGTTGTGGTGCTCTGTCTCATAATATGATATTTCGGTTGTTACCAGTCTTGACAACCTATCTCTAACTTTGCATGCACTGAGGAATACTGAAATAGAACACTACCTACCGTCTGTATTTTATTTTCTTCCAACAGGAGTGAAATACACCCTACTTGCTGTGAGGTCGATAGGTACCAGGTTGTATCACTTAACAACTTGCCATTTTTTCCACTTTTTCTTGTTTTTCACTTGCAGTAGCAATTATGTATTGGTCCTGAAGAAAGCCGGGCAAATAGTCCCAACTGGCTGAAACTAGTTGACCCCTATATGATGCAACCTATTTGCTAAAAGTTGCCGCTACAATTCTTTTTAATAGGATTGGAACAGAGATATTCAATAAACATAGTTTTCCCTGTCCAACTCCCTTTTTAATAGTTTTTTTCACTTGCACTGCACTCACTACACATAGTACCTGTCAACAGGAATACATATGGCCACTCTTGGTCGATTCCTCCTTGGAACTTGTACTCTGCTCTGATCTTGCCTACTACACCGGCCTCTTGGCTAAAAGGAGTAGTGACAGGAAGGAAGGATTACCAAGTGATGACACTGGCCTCCCTTGGCAGTTGATGGGAATCCGTATCAAGAGTACATTGTTCTATTTCTATCAACCACACTTAGAATAGTTGATTATAGCATTCTTCTATTTTTCACCTGTTCTTTGTATTCATTTCCTCATTTTTTCATGACCACCAGTTCACTATCAATAATTTGGCAGCCCATATCAATCCTGGTCCAAACAATGGGACCTCCAGAGGGCCGCCCCCTCCCCATGGAAGTAGCAGATTTAAAAAAGCAGGTATAACCAGATTTATATAGTGGGGTTAAGCTCCATGTTTCTTGGAATATGCAGATGTGATGTTCCTCAATCAAGACGTTCCAGTCAGGTAATGACATTTTTCTATGGAGACCTGCAATATTCCACGAAAGGATTTTGAGCTGAGATGTTAAAATTCCGTCAAAAATAGGGATTTGATTTGTCGAATGAGGTAGGACAGAAGGTGGAACAAAGATATTAGCGTGTGCTACCGCCCCCTGATCCTTTGGGCTGCAACCTAGGTCGCCGCTATGGCTGTTAAGTTTTGGAAATTTGGCAAAGATGGTGCTTGATCGGGTAATACTAGGAGCGCTTTGGGTATTAATAGTTGGAATGAGTTGTAATTCCTGGTGAACCTGACATAGTCAATGCACAGCCTCAAGCGAGGACCCGCTTATTGTGTGTAGTGGCTTTGCACTATTGTGGGCCCTTGCCATGGCAATTGTAGGGAAACGCCTAACCTGTATAGATTAAGAATCAGGAGAGAAGGTTCTGTACTCTAGTGCCAAGAGGTTTTCCGCTAAGTCAGAGTTAGTCAGGGTGAGTTCGATGCAATCCGTTAGCTGGTTAGTGGACACGCATCTCCGTGCCCTGACTATGTCTTCCCTTATCAGTGAGCGGCAATCCCTGACATGGCGTAGCCAGTGTATGGACTTATTCATCAGGGAGTCAACATTCTCATTACTTGCACCAATTTTAGGGACATTGACCATAAAAACTGTCTGGGCTTGTGCAATGGGACAGGGTAGTTTTATGCTCTGTTGGGAGGATGTATTTCTACCCAAAGGTGGAGCAGATAAAACATCAGTTGGCCTTCTACAGTTTGCAGTTACTTTAGAGTAGAGTTGTTTTTGTGGGATGTTAGGGGGAAGAGGGCCTGCTAGCTTAACAGGCGGAGCCTTAGTGACTCGTCAAGATGGAACTGTAGGGGCTAATGATGTGACACTGGCTATTGGATGTCCTGATGCTGATATGTGATGCAAGTTAGATGGAACACAAGTAACTGATGTATGCAATTTGTTGTTAGAAGCTAGGAGTTTAACAGTGGCCACGAGCTCCTCAAACATCACTTTTCAAGGACCTAACCTCCTCCCTGAGTGAGTTAACAGTTTGGAGAAGGGTCTGTGGTGAAGAGGAACAAGTGTCATCTATCTCAATTAGACTCTTCTCCTTGTGGGAGTCAAGCTCCCCAGCCAGTACTGCAAATCGATTTGTGCAAATAATTAAAGGCTCGATGTGACAAGTGGTAACCTGAGCAGAAGAAATAGGCAATTGGAAAGAGGTGTCAATCATCAGATGCGATTCAGGACCTAGTTGTGTAATCTCTTGGGGGGCCAATGTATCATTACGATGAATTTTCTGGAACATTGGTGGGATGATTGTAGGGCGCAAGGGAAAGCGTTCTCTTGTAGATAAGAGATTAACAGAATTGGAAGGAGCTGGAAGATCGACTCCTAATAACCCCTCACATTCTGTAATGAGATTGTCAATTCTGTTCATGACACAGTTGTTAGTCACATCTACTTTCTTTGCTATTTTTCTAACCTTTTTCCCTTTACCTGCCCCGCCAGTAGAACCACTTGCCCCCCCCCAGTGCCCTCCATTGTTTTTTTTTTGCCCATTATAAAACCAGAAGTTAATAGGTTTAGGTCCATAAAGGGAGAGTACAAACAAAAATAAAGATAAAATACTTATATCAAATGGAGAATGAACCTAAAACATTAGTACATGTATACTGTGTTTAAACAGCTTCAAAGCTCCCGGGGGCAGATGAATTACAACAGGACCAGATAAACTACACGACCCTGGATCAACATAGTACCTTGAGTGTCTTCAGAATTTTGTCCTAAAAGTCGGATGAAAGGGGTCTGGCCCTGCCCTGCCTCTTCCGGGTAAGGACGAGCCCGTCCTTGGCCCGGGCTTTGCCTGGGCATGTCCCGCATGTGTCCCACGCTAAGGGGGTAGAGGCAGCGCTATAAGCGCGATCACCAGTGCCTCCCCCTCACTTGCGGCACCTGTGGCTGGAGCAAAGGATGCTGGGACTGGTAGTCCCCTGGCGTGGAGATGAGCACCTCGCTGTGCTGGCGGTGCTGGTGTAAGTAAGCCCTGGGACTCCTGTCCCACCAGGGCTCCGTGAAAAGAAGGCAATGACCCCGGACTTGAAGGAGGCAGTGGAACAGCTTGTGCAGTCTCCTGCGCTGCGGGGGGAGAGGCAGCGCTATAAGCCCGATCATCAGCGCCTCCCCCTCACTCGCGGCACCTGTGGTGGGAGCAAAAGATGCGAGACTGGTAGTCCCCTTCGCGGAGATGAGCGCCTCACTGTGCTGGCGGTGCTGGTGTAAGTAAGCCCTGGGACTCCTGTCCCACCAGGGCTCCGTGAAAAGAAGGCGATGACCCCGGACAGGAAGGAGGCAGTGGAACAGCTTGTGCAGTCTTACATATCCATAATCTGGTTTATAGCGTCTATGAGCTGAAAAAACTTGTCAAACCCGCATTTCCCGCCCACATTGAAAGGGGGGGGGGGCAGTGAGACTATAATTGATTTTATTTTTGTTTCAGCTCTCCTGAATTTGTCCACTGTGACCTTTAACATTAGCCACAGTCCTATCAATGACCATAACTCGTGGTCCCTTGTAGTTGAGCGGGTGAGGTGAGGGCCTGGGTCCTCCCATAAAATGCTAGGCCCACTCACCCTATCTGACATGGGGAGGCAGTTGAGGTGGTTGCAGATAGATCCTAAGGCCTTCAACCATTCACTTTTTTCAGCTTGTCAGCAGGAGATAATTACCTGCCTGGATCTCTCCGTTATGGGGAGAGAGATTCTAAGTTGTTTTGCAACAATCTCACAGAGGGTTTCAGCCTTGCTAACGGTCCCCGAGGGTAGGGGACACTCACACAGCCCTAAATGGTTTGATAGTGAGTGCTCAACTGCCCTTTCCCTTGTGAAGTCAGCTCTGAAGCTGTCTCCTCATGACAAGGAGCTTGTGGCTAGTTGTTGTACGCATTTTAAGGGGGCACTTAAGAAACGGAAGCACACTCTACAGATGCTGGCCTGGGAAAATCTTATCCAAGGTAATGAGCCGAGGGATAGCGTGCTTTTTTGACAGGTCATAAATAGGCCTTGCTTTTTAGAGCCTTCAGAGCCAGCCTTATGTCACCATATCACCGTGCAGCAATGGATAGAACATTTTAAGGGTGTGTATAATTTTGGACTCACTAAAGGGATGGAGAAGGAGGCAGACCTGGTATTGGGGAGAGCTAATTTTACTTTTTCCCTTGAGTAACTTGGTCGGGGAATCCAGGTTCTGCCCCACAACAAGGGTACAGGGCCTGATGGTATTCCACCGTAATGTTTTGAGACAACATTGAGGTTTCTGGTCCAGTTTTGATCCTAGTTCTAAATGCAGCAGAAAGGGAAGATGTTCAGTTAGCTTGGTCTTCTGCCATTATAGTTATGGTTTTCAAGAAAGGTGACAATGATAACCCACAGTGTTATTGTCCCATATATCCTATTGATGCAGTCGTTAAGGTCCTTGGTAGGGTTCTATTAGATAGACTATTGCTATGGGGAGATATTAACAAAATATTAACAGAGGCACAGTAAGGTTTCCGACCAGGTAAATCAAAGAATGATCAGTGTCTAAACCTTTATCTAATAGTTAATGAATATACTGCGGTCCAGCTTGGCTCTTTGTTTTTAGCATATATGGACTTTACGCCCGCTTTTGATAGGGATGATTGGGAGTTTTGGGACTTGCTCCTGTCATTGGGTGCTGACCTGATATTGTAATTCTACTGTAGAGCATCTATGCTCACACCACAGCAGCGGTTAGATACTCACATGGGGTGTGCCTTACAGAACAGTTTAAATGTGTCAGGGGCGTTCATCAGGGGTGCATACTTGCAACCTTCCTGTTCACCTTGTACATTAATAGCTTAGAACATGCTCTTCTATCAGTACAGGCCAACTGCCATAGAGTAGGTACGAAATCACTGCCAGTTTTACTGTATGCAGACAATGTGATGCTTATGGCCCATACAGCAGTGGGTTTACAACCTTTAATAGACAGGTCTGTCTCCTTTATTCACAGTTTGGATCTGACGGTCAACCTCACAAAATCATACGTTTTGGTAGTTGACCTTCAGTTGACTAGGTCTAAAACCTTTTAGCCGGGGAGCCATAACCTGGCTACGGTCCTGAGGTTCTGGACTTTTTAGAGTCCAGAGGTGTCAGGGAAACAACACCCAAAGACCCCTGAGTTCCTTCCTGCCTTGGTGCACAAATAAACAGAGACGCGGGCTTCTCGATGGTGGCGTCAGAGACCAAGATTTATTTACTGCAGGGATACAGAAGTCATAGGAACCACACAAAGGCAGAATCTACGAGACTGTTCGAATTGAAAAAAGTGGCTTGCTCCTTAAATACACAAAATATGTCTTCAGGCAACATTACACGAATATCTTTCATGCCCAACCCGGTATCTCAAACAGACAATAAACATACACCAAACAATAATTAGTCGTAGGTTTTCAGTATTCGATCAAATCTCTCTGTCAGTTTTCCATTCTTTGACCGATCCTCCCCATCATAAAAATCGTATCCTCCCCATAGTAAAAGTCCAGAGGGAGAGGAGCAGAGCCAGGTGTAAGAGATAGAGAAGTAGGATAAGAGGTGTTTATGGATCATAAACGGGCATGGCTACCGTCTTCGGCCTCTTAATCAGGACAATGGACACGAGAACCAGTATAGCAGGGCTGGCCTCAGGCAGGGGAGGCAGCTTGATTCTGCCTAGTCACGCAGCGTCAGCTTCCTCGGGCTCGAGCTTACGTGTCCTTAACAAGGTGATTCTGCCGGGGTCATTGCTCGTTCATTGACTATGTGAGGGCAAGAAACAAAATGGGTGCCGTATCTAAAATGGATGCCATGACTTTACAACAGAATGCCCTATTTCTCAGTGAATTCATGCTCGTAGCGCAGCGAAAACACTGTCATGCATAAAATGGATCATTTACGGTTCATTGGTACCAAAATCGCGTCGGTACTACGATACCGAATAAACGGGTTCGGATCGCTACAGAACCTCAGACCGTCCTTTTGCCCTTACATAGGCAATAACTTACTCTATGTCAGAGTCCATCTCTATGTTCATCCGGTCACTGATATGTTGCTGGAGCATTATTCTATCTCGTGGCGTATCTCCAAAAACAGGTGGTCTTCTTACGCATGTTGAAACACAAAGGCCACACAAGGCAGGACCACACTGAACAATGAGACAGCACGAGAATAAAAATACCAACGCAACACCAGTGACTATCAGAACCTTCCATCCCCACGCAGATAACAGATTCCAGAACCATCCCATTAGTGACCAGTCACCTTCCTCTACATGAATAGAGTCAGAGATTTTGTGTAACTTAGAAATGGCCTTATATACCGTTGGCGCATTATCTGGGATAAAAACACAGCAACTCGATTGGATCATCTTACATACCCCACCTCGATCTGCAAGTAATACATCAAGGACCATACGATTTTGTAACGTCATGAGGCGATCCGCTTGAAGCTCAGCTGTCAGGTTACTAAGGGCACCGCAGTTTCGGTAATAGTGGATTCAACTACCCGTGTTAGTTGACGTAAGTTTCTACTGTTGGCCATAGGCCCCCAGAACGGAAGGAAACCTTTGAAGAAGTCTCCTGCATCTTGGCCAGCAGTGTCTTCCTTATTGAAAACACCTCTCACAACTCTAGTTTTGTGATAATCCGGTGCAGCAGTGTATGTCGGAGGCAACAGTTGAGCGATATAACATGAGCCTGAAAAGTCAGTAGGCAGCCATGTATATGCTCTGTCTTTGCAAACAAAATAGGTGCCCTTAGCAGCTAAGAATGCAGGGGAAGACTGTGACGGGAAAACGTATGTTTCGGTACAGTCACTCTTCCCTAGTCGAGCTTTCGGATTCCTCCCATTTCCTTGCAAACAGACCTGACCTTGGTGGGGTACAACCCAGATCGGAGTCGAGCTCTTACGTTTGTTCTCACCCAAAGTAATGCCATACTCCGTAACATTCCAACCCATGTAAACTCGCAATTCGTCCTTGGGAATAAACGGAGTGTTATTGACATCTCTAACCATGTCAGTAATTCCTTTTACCAAGGCTCTATTAGCGGAGTTATACCTAGTGGAACGCGGAGGTCGCGGGGAATAGGTCTCTAGAGCATAGACGAACATGGTCTGAAATGCCCAGAATGATCCATTATAACTAAAGGGCAGAACCAGATAAGGGATACCCTTGTCCATGGTATGTGGTATCAAACCACACACCCAGCAGTTCGTTGTGTTTACCACTAGTTGGTGTTGGTGCAAGAGCTGAATGAAAGTGTTATTTATAAACTCTGAGCGTCGAGCTTGCTCATGTGCAGGAAAAGGATGGAAAGAATGAAAAGAAACATCAGTCGGAGAAACAGAAACATGGGGAGATACTGTAGATGTAACAGGTGCAAAGATCAATTGAATACCAAAAATAATTCCGCCTACCAGAGTTATTAAAACAATCAGAAATGTCAGAGCACATTGCATTAGGAAACATTTTGTAACGCCCTGAACGTCTCAGGATCGTTTAACAGACACGATAATGAGGACGCAACCACTTGTGAAGGGTTAGTTATTTTAATGAAGGCAAAAATAATACAATCACAGACATTTGTAGAGCGCACTACTCACCCGTAGGGTCTCAAGGCGCTGGGGGGAGGGGGGTGCCGCTACTGCTCGAACAGCCAGGTCTTCAGCTTCTTCCTGAAGGAGAGGTGGTCTTGGGTCAGGCGTAGGTCGGTCGGGAGGGAGTTCCAGGTCTTGGCGGCCAGGTAGGAGAAGGACCTTCCTCCTGTAGTCGCTCTTCGGATGCGGGGGACGGCGGCGAGGGCGTGGTTGGCTGATCGGAGGTGGCGTTTGGGAGCGTAGAAGTTGATTCGGTTGTTGAGGTAGCTCGGGCCTTGGTCGTGTAGGGCTTTGTGTGCGTGGGTGAGGAGGCGGAAGGTGATTCTTTTGTTGACGGGGAGCCAGTGTAGGTCTCTCAGATGTCCAGAGATGTGGCTGGTTCGTGGGATGTCGAGGATGAGTCTGGCTGAGGCGTTCTGGATCCGCTGGAGTCTCTTTTGGAGCTTGGCGGTGGTACCGGCGTAGAGGGCGTTGCCGTAGTCCAGTCGGCTAGTGACGAGGGCCTGGGTGACGGTCTTCCTGGTCTCGGTGGGGATCCACCAGAAGATCTTCCGTAGCATGCGTAGGATGTTGAAGCACGCCGAGGAGACGTTGTTGACTTGCCTGGTCATGGAGAGGGAGGAGTCCAGGATGAAGCCCAGGTTGCGTGCGTGGTCTGTCGGTTTGGGTGCGGTGCCCAGGGCGGGAGGCCACCAGGAGTCGTCCCAGGCGGAGGGTGAGGAGCCCAGGATGAGGACCTCCGTCTTGTCTGAGTTCAGTTTCAGGCGGCTGGTCGTCATCCATTCGGCTACCTCTTTCATCCCTTCGTGCAGGTTGGCTCTGGCGGCGGCGGGGTCGTCGGTCAGGGAGAGGATCAGCTGGGTGTCGTCGGCGTAGGAGATTATGCTGAGGTTGTGTTGGCGTGCGATGGCCGCGAGGGGGCTCATGTAAACGTTGAAGAGGGTGGGGCTCAGCGAGGATCCTTGAGGGACGCCGCAGATGACTTCGGTGGCCTCTGACTTGTACGGTGGTAGGCGGACTCTCTGTGTTCTTCTGTCGAGGAAGGAGATGATCCATTCCAGAGCCTTCTCCTGGATTCCGACGTTGCTGAGGCGATGCATTAGGGTGCGGTGGCAGACAGTGTCGAATGCCGCGGAGAGGTCTAGGAGGATGAGGGCCGCTGTTTCTCCCTTGTCCATCAGGGCTCGGATGTCATCGGTGGCGGCGATGAGGGCGGTCTCGGTGCTGTGGTTGGCTCGGAAGCCAGATTGTGAGGGGTCGAGGGATCCATTCGTCTCAAGGAAGGCGGTCAGCTGCTTGTTGACGGTCTTCTCGATGACTTTGGCTGGAAACGGGAGGAGCGAGATGGGGCGGTAATTCTTGAGTTCGGTGGGGTCTGCTGTGGGTTTCTTGAGAAGAGCGCTGAGTTCGGCGTGCTTCCAGCTCTCAGGGAAGGTGGCGGTGTCGAAGGATGTGTTGATGACGTCTCGCAGGTGGGGTGCGATGACAGCGTCGGCCTTGTTGAAGACGTGGTGAGGGCAGGGGTCGGTCGGCGATCCGGAGTGGATGGAGTTCATCGTGCGGATGGTGTCTTCGGTGCTGATCGGAGTCCAGGCGTGGAGGGTGGTGGTGGGGGGTGGTTGTTCGGTCGTGGTGTGCGTTGGTTGGTTGTTGAAGCTGTTGTGTATGTCCGTGATCTTGTTGTGGAAGTAAGATGCGAGGGAGTTGCAGAGGTCTTGCGATGGGGTGATGTCGTTGTTTCCTGCGTTGGGGTTGGAAAGCTCTTTCACGATGTTGAAGAGTTCCTTGCAGTTGTGTGCGTTGTTGTCCAGCCGGTCCTTGAATGCAGTTTTCTTGGCGGCGCGGATCAGCTGGTGGTGCTTCCGGGTGGCAAGCTTGAGGGTGGTCCTGTTGTCTGGTGTTGGTTCCCTTCTCCAGACTTTCTCGAGGGCTCGGCAGTTCTTCTTGGAGCTCTTGAGTTCGTCGGTGAACCATGGGGCTTTCCTACTGCCGGGTCTGCTGGGCGGGGTCCTCAGCGGGGCGAGCTCGTCCGCGCAGTCGCTGATCCACTTCGTGAGGTTGTCGGCGGCCTGGCTGGGGTTCGCTGAGCTGGCAGGAGGGTGCTGGCTCAGGGAGGTGGCGAGCTGGTCGGCTGTGATCTTGTTCCAGCTTCTGCGGGCAGTCTGTTGCTGGTGGTGGTGGGTCGTCGTTCTTTTGAAGGTGAAGTGGACGCACGTTACCAGCCCACAGCACGGATGGTCCTAACCGTCCTCTGCATATACGCCGATCCCGGCGTATGCCAACAGAGGGCAGAAATGAAATGGCCAACAATGCCAATCGGTAGGCTGTGAGGGGCACGAAGAGTGTTGGGGAGAATCGAGGAGTCAGGGAAACACCCAGCCGGGGTCTCTACCTGAAGGGAGCAGCCGCTCAACCTCTTCCTCAGACTGCACCGGGACGCGGAGTCACCACCTGGTGATGCGTCACCGATACCCCAATCAAAAGCAAGAAGACTGAACCGAGAGCAGCCGCTCGATCGATCCTGTGGACTTCCGAGTCTGTAACGCGGCAAACACCTCCTGGTGTGCGTTACAGCTGGCAGTCCCTGTATCTCTGGTCGGGCTGGGAGTTACGACTCCAACCAGCAAAAGCGCCACTGCGCTTTGACTCAGCCGAGTCAAAAAGCGAAGCTCAATGGTTGACCGGTAGAGCTTCCGGGTCCTTCACAGGTGACGATGGGGCAAGACACGGCCCAGGGAGTAACGACTCGACCTACCTCCGTTCTTGCCTTTCTGGAGCACCACTCCGGAACACTGCTCTTCACGAAGCAGGTACGTCGGTGTAAACACAATATCCGACAGCGTTGTACCTCCCGGTTCCTCCCTTTATAGGGCGTGTTTTCTTTGAGTTATGTAACAGCTCTCCTGTTTACATAAAGGCGTGTTTTCTTTGAGTTATGTAACAGCTCTCCTGTTTACATAAGGGCGTGTTTTCCTTGAGTTATGTAACAGCTCTCCTGTTTACATAACCTCTCAACCGCTAAGCATCCTGGGAGATGTAGTCCGTTTTCGCTGGTTACCGTTTTCCTCCCCTCGCATGACAGGAATTCTTGACAGTACATCCTCCCTCTCAGCGGCTCCCCACGGGTCCAGCGCTGGCAGGAAAACGCCGATGGAACAAGGAGACCAAGCGCGGAGCATGAACTCCTTCAGCCGGTTCCCATGATTGCTCCTCCGGGCCATAGCCTTTCCACGCAACCAGGTACCACAGCTTCCCCCTGCGCCATTTGGACGCCCGTATGCCCGACACTTCATACTCCACCTCCGACTCCACGCATACCGCCTAGGTGTCCCAGACGGCTTGGAGGGTGCTGGTTTGAGCAATGATACATGAAAGACAGGGTGTATCCGCAATGACTGGGGCAAGCACACCTTCACGTTCACGGGACCCATACACTTGGTAATTCGATAGGGGCCCATGTACTTGGGATGGAACACACTGTTCTTTCGAAACCTCATGTTTCTTGTGGATATCCAGACGTAGTCTCCAGTGCGGTACAGTGGCCCGGGCCTTCTCTTCCTGTCTGCCGCAGCCTTGTATCTTCTCTTGGCCTCCATTAGGACAGCCCTTGAGCGCATCAACGTGTCTTTTATGTGTGCCACCCTGTCCGCTGTGGCGGGAATCCTGTCCTCTCTGAACGGATGCAGAAATGGCAAGAACCTGGGATGTTGGCCATAGTTGCTATAGAACGGAGATGACTGTGTGGAGCTGTGAGTGGCGTTGTTATAGGCTATCTCTGCAACCCATAGCAAGTCGACCCATTCTTCCCTGCCCTGGTCCACAAAACATCGCAGATACTGTTTGAGCGTTTGGTTCAGGCGCTCGGTTTGGCCGTCCGTTTGAGGGTGGTAGCTGGTGGACAGGGCGGTCTTAACATGCAGCGCAGTGCACCAAGTCTTCCAGAATTGCGCAGTAAACTGCGACCCCCGGTCCGACACGATCACCCCAGGTAATCCATGCAGTCGTACCACATTCTTTAGGAGTAGTGACGCCAATTCCCCGGCCGTAGGGACTCTCTTGCAGGGGATGAAGTGCCCCATTTTCGTCAAGTAATCCACCACCACCAGTATTGTCGACATCCCCTGGTCTACCGGTAGGCCCACCACGAAGTCCAGTGATATGCTATCCCATGGTCTATCCGGGGTCGGAAGTGGATGTAAGAGCCCTTGGGTTCGGCCATGGTCGGCCTTCATGGTAGCACACGTAGGACACTCCTGTCCCCACCTCCTGACATCCACTCTCATGGTTGGCCACCAGAAATGCCGTCCCATGCTAGCCACCGTTTTTTCAAAGCCCAAATGACCTGCGCATGGAGAGTCATGGCACCAGATGAATGCTTGTTTCCTTAGCCTAGGCGTGGGTATCAATAGGCACCTGCCCTTCAGGGGTATCCCGTCCTTCAGCTGCCATTCTCTGTGACTGAGGAGCCACCTCCGCCATGCGAATGACCTGATCCCTCTCTTTATTCCCCTCAGGAAAGTATCCGGTTGGATAACCCCCAATACCATCCTCGGGGAAATGATGGAACGCTCGGTCGCAGGCAATGGTTCCTTAACTGCAGATTGACGGGACAGGGCGTCCGCCTTCCGGTTTTCCGTCCCCGGCCGATATGTGATGCGGAAGTTGAACCCCGCAAAGAAGATCATCCACCGCAGCTGCCTGGGAGAAAGGTGTTCTTGCGGCCGTCATGAACTGTAGGTTCCGATGGTCCGTGTACACCGATACCACATGTCTTGCCCCCATCAACCAATGCCTCCATTCGGTGAAGGCGTCCTTGATTGCGAGAAGCTCCTTCTCCGCAATATGGTAGTTGCGTTCGGCGTCGTTGAGTTTGCGGGACATGTACGCAACGGGATGAAGCACCCCTGTGTCGTGGTTGCGTTGGGACAAGATAGCCCCCAGCGCCACATCCGATGCGTCCGCTTCCACCACGTAGGGGAGATCCGGATCGGGGTGAGCCAACACCGGCGCCTTACCAAAGGCGCTTTTCAGGGCCTCAAAGGCTGTGTTCGCTTCAGGGGACCAGACAAACTCCTTGGACTTCCTCAGTAGCTGTGTGATTGGGGCCACCAATCCTGAAAATCCATCTATAAACCGCCTATAAAAGTTGGCGAAGCCAATGAAACTTTGGACGTCCTTCACGCTTTGGGGCACCGGCCATTCTTTCACCGCCTTGATCTTTCGTTCTGCCATCTCCTGTCCCTCTGGACTCAGCATCACTCCGAGGAATTCCACGGATGTGACGTGGAAGTCACACTTGCTGAGTTTACAAAACAGCATGTTTTCCCTCAGCTTTTGGAGCACAGCTTTGACGTGGTGTACGTGCTCCTCCACACTGGACGAATAGATGAGGATGTCGTCGATATATACGACCACGTAGATATCCAACTCTTCTCTGAATACCTCATTCAAAAAGTACTGAAAGGCTGCCGGGGCGTTGCACAGTGCCCCATTTTCGTCAAGTAATCCACCACCACCAGTATTGTCGACATCCCCTGGTCTACCGGTAGGCCCACCACGAAGTCCAGTGATATGCTATCCCATGGTCTATCCGGGGTCGGAAGTGGATGTAAGAGCCCTTGGGTTCGGCCATGGTCGGCCTTCATGGTAGCACACGTAGGACACTCCTGTCCCCACCTCCTGACATCCACTCTCATGGTTGGCCACCAGAAATGCCGTCCCATGCTAGCCACCGTTTTTTCAAAGCCCAAATGACCTGCGCATGGAGAGTCATGGCACCAGATGAATGCTTGTTTCCTTAGCCTAGGCGTGGGTATCAATAGGCACCTGCCCTTCAGGGGTATCCCGTCCTTCAGCTGCCATTCTCTGTGACTGAGGAGCCACCTCCGCCATGCGAATGACCTGATCCCTCTCTTTATTCCCCTCAGGAAAGTATCCGGTTGGATAACCCCCAATACCATCCTCGGGGAAATGATGGAACGCTCGGTCGCAGGCAATGGTTCCTTAACTGCAGATTGACGGGACAGGGCGTCCGCCTTCCGGTTTTCCGTCCCCGGCCGATATGTGATGCGGAAGTTGAACCCCGCAAAGAAGATCATCCACCGCAGCTGCCTGGGAGAAAGGTGTCTTGCGGCCGTCATGAACTGTAGGTTCCGATGGTCCGTGTACACCGATACCACATGTCTTGCCCCCATCAACCAATGCCTCCATTCGGTGAAGGCGTCCTTGATTGCGAGAAGCTCCTTCTCCGCAATATGGTAGTTGCGTTCGGCGTCGTTGAGTTTGCGGGACATGTACGCAACGGGATGAAGCACCCCTGTGTCGTGGTTGCGTTGGGACAAGATAGCCCCCAGCGCCACATCCGATGCGTCCGCTTCCACCACGTAGGGGAGATCCGGATCGGGGTGAGCCAACACCGGCGCCTTACCAAAGGCGCTTTTCAGGGCCTCAAAGGCTGTGTTCGCTTCAGGGGACCAGACAAACTCCTTGGACTTCCTCAGTAGCTGTGTGATTGGGGCCACCAATCCTGAAAATCCATCTATAAACCGCCTATAAAAGTTGGCGAAGCCAATGAAACTTTGGACGTCCTTCACGCTTTGGGGCACCGGCCATTCTTTCACCGCCTTGATCTTTCGTTCTGCCATCTCCTGTCCCTCTGGACTCAGCATCACTCCGAGGAATTCCACGGATGTGACGTGGAAGTCACACTTGCTGAGTTTACAAAACAGCATGTTTTCCCTCAGCTTTTGGAGCACAGCTTTGACGTGGTGTACGTGCTCCTCCACACTGGACGAATAGATGAGGATGTCGTCGATATATACGACCACGTAGATATCCAACTCTTCTCTGAATACCTCATTCAAAAAGTACTGAAAGGCTGCCGGGGCGTTGCACAGACCGAACGGCATGACGAGGTACTCAAAAAGGCCGAACCTGGTCTTAAAGGCGGTCTTCCACTCGTCTCCGTCCCTCATGCGCACCAGATGGTATGCCCCTTTCAAATCCAACTTGGTGTAGATACGAGCTTTCTTGACCTGTTCCAGAAGTACACTGATGAGAGGCAAGGGGTACCGATTTTTTATGGTTATCGCATTCAATGCCCTAAAGTCCACACAGGCTCTCAGCTCCCCATTAGCCTTCGGGATGAAGAAGAGTGGCGAGGCGGCCGGAGACTTGGACGGGCGGATGAATCCTAGCTTGAGAAGTTTATCCAGGTACCCCCGGAGATGCACGTTTTCAGGCTCCGTCAGGGCATACAGCCTGCCGCTGGGAACGCTGGCCCCTGGCACCAGGTCGATCTGGCAGTCAAACTGTCTATGTGGTGGTAGCACTTCCGCCTTCACCTCATCAAATACATCCTCAAAACTGTGATAAGCCTGGGGGAGAGCCACATCTTTTTCTGCCGCTGTAGCCACCGTCTGACTCCCGCTCTCATCTGCGTCAAGGGATTTCGTTCTTATTCCACAATGCAGGATGCAATACGGTGACGTCATTTCGATGCGATGTGTTGGCCAATCCACAAAGGGGTTGTGTTTCTGTAGCCACGGCAATCCCAATATGACGCCATATTGGGGCGCTCGGATGATGTTAAAATCGATTTGTTCCAAATGGTTCCTCCCATATCTCATCGGAAGGACCCCTGTGTGCTGCCCGATGGGCCCCGTCACCAATCGCCTTCCGTCTACAGCATAGACGTCTTCGGGTACAGCTTTGGGAAGAAGCACTAGCCCTAGCCTGCATGCCTCGTTGTGGTCCATAAACATGCCAGTGGCCCCTGAATCCACCATGGCCACAACGGGTATCCACTGGTCATGCACTCCCACGTGCACCGTGAGAAACAGGTGTCGTTGTCCCTTAGTGACCGAGTTGGAAAGTGAAGGGATGGATGAGTGACTCCGAGATGCCCCTTCTTTGGTCTGGGAGTCCTCTAGTTTTCCGCCGGTATGTCCACCACGGCTGTTACCGACCGGATGGCATGATAACGTGACGTCTTCGGTTTGGCAGGGCATTCACGTACGTAGTGGCCTTTTTTGCCACAATATAGGCACAATCCTTGTTTACGGCGTGACTCTTTCTCCGTGGCTGTGAGGCTCGCTCGTATTGCGCCGATGTCCATGGGTTCTCCCTTGGATGCGGTGGAAGTTTCAGGACTTCCCACCGTCACATAGGATGGAAGGGATTTTCCTTTTCTCCCATGATCCCCCTTTCTTTCACTTAGCCTATGTTCCAGCCGTAATACCAGGTTGATAAGGCCCTCACATGTCTTGGGTTGAGGGTCAATATGAGCCACGGCGTCCTTGAGCTCATCGCACAGCCCGTGATGGAAGAGCGCCGTCTGTTTAGCAACAGGCCACTTGGTTTCCGCAACCAGCCTTCGGAACGCGTTGAGATACTGCACCAGGTCGTTGGATCCCTGTCTCAACTCAAGCATTTCACGGTCCGCCGTGTACGAGTCAGCCCTTCTGTCGAATACCTTCAGGAATTCCTCGCGAAAAGCACCCCAATCACATAAGATGGGGTCGTCCCTGCTCACCAGAGGTACGGCCCATTGTGCCGCGTTTCCAGCCAAATAGGAAATAAGGAAAGCCACACGAGCCTGACTCGTGGGGAACGCCTTTGGTTTGCACGAGAAATGTAGCGCCACTTGTGTGAGGAATACCTGCACTGTGTTAGGATCCCCACTGTACCTCTCTGGTGTTGCCAAGGGGATGGCTACCGGCATTTCCACTACTACCGCAGGGGTCTGGTTCGTGAGGGAGGTGCTGGGCGTGAGCGGGTCCAATTGGATAGCATCCAGTCTGGCTTTTACATCGGCTGTTTCTTGCCTAGAGGCAGCCAATTCAACTTGCACGGTCGCTAAAGCAGCCAGCACATCATCAAGTGTTGCCATGTCTGTTATTGACCGGGAGACAGTTAGTGTTATTAATGGTCGGATATTTTGTAACGCCCTGAACGTCTCAGGATCGTTTAACAGACACGATAATGAGGACGCAACCACTTGTGAAGGGTTAGTTATTTTAATGAAGGCAAAAATAATACAAAGAATAAACAAAAGTTATAGTCACTGGAATCCTCCAGGCTAAGTACGTTACCAGCCCACAGCACGGATGGTCCTAACCGTCCTCTGCATATACGCCGATCCCGGCGTATGCCAACAGAGGGCAGAAATGAAATGGCCGACAATGCCAATCGGTAGGCTGTGAGGGGCACGAAGAGTGTTGGGGAGAATCGAGGAGTCAGGGAAACACCCAGCCGGGGTCTCTACCTGAAGGGAGCAGCCGCTCAACCTCTTCCTCAGACTGCACCGGGACGCGGAGTCACCACCTGGTGATGCGTCACCGATACCCCAATCAAAAGCAAGAAGACTGAACCGAGAGCAGCCGCTCGATCGATCCTGTGGACTTCCGAGTCTGTAACGCGGCAAACACCTCCTGGTGTGCGTTACAGCTGGCAGTCCCTGTATCTCTGGTCGGGCTGGGAGCTACGACTCCAACCAGCAAAAGCGCCACTGCGCTTTGACTCAGCCGAGTCAAAAAGCGAAGCTCAATGGTTGACCGGTAGAGCTTCCGGGTCCTTCACAGGTGACGATGGGGCAAGACACGGCCCAGGGAGTAACGACTCGACCTACCTCCGTTCTTGCCTTTCTGGAGCACCACTCCGGAACACTGCTCTTCACGAAGCAGGTACGTCGGTGTAAACACAATATCCGACAGCGTTGTACCTCCCGGTTCCTCCCTTTATAGGGCGTGTTTTCTTTGAGTTATGTAACAGCTCTCCTGTTTACATAAAGGCGTGTTTTCTTTGAGTTATGTAACAGCTCTCCTGTTTACATAAGGGCGTGTTTTCCTTGAGTTATGTAACAGCTCTCCTGTTTACATAACCTCTCAACCGCTAAGCATCCTGGGAGATGTAGTCCGTTTTCGCTGGTTACCGTTTTCCTCCCCTCGCATGACAGGAATTCTTGACACATTTGCTATTCAATATTTCATACAGTTTTGTCTTGCAAGCATTTATGACGTTAGCCCGTCGCAGTTCAGGAAGCTCCATCTTCTACAACCGTTCGCAACGGATGGTTTGTACCTGTTAAAAAATTGCCTCTGTCTACCCTGGGAGTTCCCAAAATAAACAGAAGAAACCGACCTTGTGTCTGGTTCCCTGCAAGTTAAAACAAGGCACACGTTACGACCCTACGGTAACCCAGATGGCAAGGTGAGAGAACATAACAAAAAACAAAAAAGGACAAAAATTATAGAGCAAACTTCCTGACTGAATGGAAATGTGAAAAGAGTTTTTTTTTAAAATAGAAAGGTAATTATGCAATGTTATTGTTTTCTAAAATGAGAACGTAGATTGTATCTAAATTTTTCTGGTCTCGTCTGATCTTGAAACAATTGATCTACAGGTGCAGTAATGTTCAAATCCACAGGTGACAAATGTTCACCTTGTACAACACTCTGTTCAGGGTTCGAAGGAACAGTTCCTGGTGGGGTATCAGAGTTCTGCGTTTCAGTTTGTTTGTCCGTTATGTACTCTGCATCACTGAAGGGGATGAGCCTAGGAACAGGTTCTGTCTCGGATACACCAAATCCCTGTCTAACCCAGTTGTCGTAGGGGAGTGGGAGAGGGACACGCTTCGTATGGCTAGCGTGCACCCAATTCTTCCTTCCAGCCAGGCGTACAGCAGTTCTTGTGGCCAAGAGCACTTGAAACGGGCCCACAAATCTTGGCTGGAGGTTCCGGGTTCGTTCAAAATTCCGCACCACAACTTGATCACCGGGTTTCAACGTGTGGCCTGGACTCTCTGGCAGTTTAGGCAAGGATTCAAATACCTGTTGATGAATAAGGCTCAATTTAGCAGTCAGGTCAAAAAGGTAATCAATCAACATTGGATATTCGATCTGTTTGAATTCCTTTGGCCTAGGAACTCCCCAAACATTAGCAGGACGACCAAACACAATCTCATATGGGCTAAGCCCTACTCGAGAGTGTACAGTCGCTCTGGTGGACAGTAAAGCTAAAGGCAGTGCGTCTGGCCAAGATAGACCAGTGGAAGCTTGAATTTTAGCAAGTTTTAGCTTCAAGGTACCATTGTACCCTTCAACCAAACCTGCTGACTGTGGGTGATTCGCACTGTGGAATTTCTGGGTGATTCCCAGACCCGCACACACACTTTTCATAACTTTCCCTACAAACTCACTTCCATTGTCCGACCATACAATCCGTGGCATACCATACCTGGGGAAGTACTCTTTGAGGAGGATTTTGGCAGTAGACATAGCAGTGTTATCCTTTAACGGATACGCCTCAATCCAGCTTGAAAAAGCACAGACTACCACTAGGACATATTTAAGATTATTACACCTGGCCATGTGGATAAAATCCAACTGAATCACTTCAAAGAGACAAGAAGGGGGAGCAAAGTGACCAGCTGGGGTTGGGGTTCCCTTGCCAGGATTATGCATCAGGCATATCATGCAATTTTTCACCACTCTTTCCGCACACTTAGTAATTCCATCGTTCTTCCATACTGGAGCTAACATTTTACAGATCCCTTTCGAACTAATGTGCGCCGCTTCATGCGCCATCGTGACTACCGCAAGTACATACGCATCAGGTAACATCCAACGCTGCTGCTCAGACAAATCAACCCAACATCCACTTGAATCCATTTTACCCGTTTTCTCCTTCCATTCATTCTTCTCATTTTTAGTTGCTTCATTCTGGATTGCCTTCACACTTTCAATCGTATTCTCACACATTCCTGATTCAGCAATCCATCTTGCAGACGTTGCAACGTACATTCGACTCATCATGTTTTTGGCCGTCTCTTTGGCGACTTCATCAGCAAACGCATTCCCACGGCCAACATCATCTGTAATCTTTCGATGTGCACTGCACTTCACAATCGCAACTTCATTCGGTTGGGTCAGAGATTCCAACAGGTCATTGACTAACTGTCCATGTTGGATCTTAGTTCCATGAGACGTGAGAAAACCTCTTTCTTTCCACAGACGTCCAAAACTATGTGCTACGCCGAAGGCGTATTGGCTATCAGTAAACACATTCACTCTCTTTCCCTCAGCTAAAACACACGCTCTTGTTAATGCAATTAATTCTGCAGCTTGGGCAGAATTCTGACTTACTCTTGCGGTCTCAACAATCGTACTCAAAGTCGTAACTACATACGCGGCCGTCACATCACCATTCTGTAGTTTAAAACATGACCCATCGACGTACAAAGTGCCATCTGGATCTAGTAACGGAGTATCTTTTAAATCAATCCTACCTTTTGTCTCTTCCTCAGTTCTAAAACAACAATCATGGGGCTCTGAATCACTCGACTCCTGAGTAGTCGGCAACAGCGTTGCTGGATTCAATATGTTGCATCGTTTGATCTGAATGTGACTTGCCAAAAGCGTCAGCTCATAGCCTGATAGTCTAGCACTGGTGAGGTGTTGAGTTTTTGTTCGATTCATGAGTGTATCTACAGCATGTGGAACCATGACTACTAACATGTTGTTCATGACTAGTCCAGCAGACTGTCGAATAGACACTGCAGCTGCTGCTGTAGCTCTCAAACAACTTGGCAATGCTCTGGCTACCGGATCTAATGTGGATGAGAAATATGCACAAGGTCGCTGTTTGTCACCAAATTGTTGCGTTAAAACACTCAACGCACAACCTTCTCTTTCATGGACATATAAAGTAAACGGCTTACTGTAGTCAGGAGTACCCAACACAGGAGCTGAACACAGCGCATCACGTAAATCAGAGAAGCTCTGTTGACATTCATCAGACCATGGCAAAGGGCTCGGAACACCTTTTCCAGTCAGGGCTACCAATGGTTTTGCCATGAGAGAAAAATTTGGGATCCATTGCCTGCAGTATGACGTAATACCCAAAAACGCACGCACTTCTCTCTGTGTGCTTGGTACAGTCATCTGCGAAATTGCTTTGATTCTCTCTGGGGTCAACCTTCTTCCCTCCTATGACAAAAGATGACCTAAGTAGGTCACTTCTTGGCAACAATATTGCAGTTTAGAAGGTGAAACCTTGTGATGTACGTCTGACAAATGACGTAATGAAGAAATTGTAGCTGTTTTGCAAGTTTCCTTGTCATCAGCAGCCACTAAAAGATCATCTACGTATTGGATCAGAGCAACACCAGGAGGAAGTACAAGAGCATCTAATTGACTTTTTAATGCTTGGCTGTAAATTGAAGGGCTCTCACAATAACCTTGTGGAGCGCGCTTGAACCTGAAACTGCGACCTCCTAAGGAGAAGCCAAAAATGTCTCTACTTTCCTCGGCTATCGGGATGCTGAAAAAGGCATTTTTCAAGTCTATCACTGTAAACCATGAGGCTGAGACAGGAATCAACGTCAATAATGCAGTGATATCTGGTACCACAGGAAACTGTGGAATCACTATTTTGTTAACCTCTCTGAGGTCAATCACAAATCTGTAGATTGGAGGTTTGGAAGGGTCAGTGCGTTTCAAAATCGGCAGAACAGGACTATTGCAGACATTTCCTCTAGTTTCCTCTATCACATCTTTCTGTATCAAGTCTTTCACGATCAGTAAAAGTGCACGTTCACCTTCATTCGAAATCCGATACTGTGGGATTCGTGGTAATCTAACATTCGCTTTCAGGCTCACCACATAAGGGGGAATTTCCAAAAGACCTACATCATTGGGACCAGTCGCCCAAAGAGTATCAGGGAGAGAACGCAGCTCAGGTGGGAGCTTATTCATTGACATGTACATTGGAGAAATGACTCTCTTACCCAACGTGAGCTGTACTCCCGAAGTAGAACAGTACAGTGTCGCATGCAGGCGTTTCAACAGATCTAAACTAAGCAGATTCTCATTACAACCGGTTGTCAGAATAAGGGGTGCTTCTAGTTTGCATGGCCCAACAGAAATTGACAAAGGACTAGAAACAGGATTGTGAACAGGGGCGCCTGAGAAACCTACTGAAGTGTTCGTTAAGCCAGACAAAGGTGCGCCAGGGAGTTTCGCATGCATAATTGAACTTTTTGCTGCACCAGTATCCAACAGAACCGGTTCGACCACACCTGATGTAACTACTGCGACATAAGGTCCACTCTGATCAACTGGAACTGATACTACTCCCTCTCTTTGCCTGTGGCTGTCCTAGTACTCGCTTCTCTGAATCTCTTCATTATGTTCATAGTAATCTTCAACATGATACTGTGGAGATCTACCCGGTTGCGTAGATTGTACATTTCGCTGATCGAAATATTTTGATGGGCGATTAGCCTGTGGAGTCATTGTACCACGTCCTCTACCTCTAGGAGCTTGCATAAACCCACCATTACCTCTCTGAGCTGGGACACCACTGGTTTGTGTATGCAGTACTGGACACTTGTTCTTATAATGACCCTCCTTTTTACAATAGGCACACTGATTCCATGCTAACTGTTGTCGGGGAAAACCATAATCAAATCTTTGGGACATCCCTTGCTGGAATTGTGGCTGTTGCTGAAACTGGGGTCGCTGTTGTGAATCTGACTGATTTGAGCGAGGTGGGTATGCCTGTTGCAAAAGAACTTTAGTTTTCAAATCTTTTGTCTTCTTTTCTGACTTTTCCTTCTCTTCTTTCTCTCTATTCTCGTAATACTGAGCAGTTGTAAGTATCTGTGCTGTCGTCGACACTGCCCATGCACTCTCAGAATCCTTTAACTTGTTACTAAGCTCAGGCAGTAAATTAAACACAAACTTGTCGACAAACAACCTCTGACCTCCCTCAGTACTCATATCTTGCCCACTGTGGTCTACGAAAGTCGCTTCAAATCTAGTGAAGAAGTCAGAGACGCTTTCGTCCTTCTTCTGCTTGCATGCTGATAATTTATCCCAGTTGACCCGTAACGCTGGCATCAGTGTTTTCATCAGATTAATTATTCTGCCAGGTAAAGCAGCAATCAGAGGCTCCGGTTTAGCACCACCAACTTGTTGCGCGTCTGCCGCTATAATAGCTGGCCAATCACCTCCTAAGGCAACTGGGTGATTCTCTTGCCGAATCTTGGCCCATATAGGCTGTGGCACTACATTGCCAAATAGCATTTCGATGTCTGCTAAATTCATGACACACGCTTGAACTGTCTGCGTTAACTCTTTATAATAACCAGCAGGATTTTTACGTGGATCCGGTAATGCCTGTTTTACTGCTAATACTTCAGCCCGCTTCCAAGGGATGTGTATCCACACTCTATGGAAATGTGCTGGAGCAGCTGCAATACCCAAGTTCGCATCAGCTTGGACTGCTTCGCGCCATATGGGTGGAACTTCCCTCATCGGATATTGTCCTCGTCTTTTCCTAGTAATCGGTGAACCATCAGAACCCCTTGGAGACCGAAGAGGAAAATCATCCCTATAAGCTAAAATCAGTTCTATCGCTTCCCTTACTTCTGAACCTATCACCATTCCTGCGGCGAACTATTGCCGAATATTTATCAAATCAGAGGGAACGGAATCTAAGTCATCATCATCCCATTCCTCACGCAAAAGAGAACACATCACGTCAAAGACATAACGCTGAGTTGGTTCATTCCATTGCATAAATGTATCTGACACTCTTCGTGCATCATACTTCACAGCTTTCGACATCCTCCTAAGAGCTGTCGAATCTAATATTTCTCGTTCCTGGGGACCTGGAAACTGGCTACGTCTCTGTGTAGAGTCAGAAACGGGGGTCCCAATTAAATACCTCTTTTCGAGTAGCCGTGCGCTATAAAAGAACGCTGTAACATAACATAACATAACATAACATAACATACCTGTAGAGGGGAGTTAAGATATTAGTTACAGAGTCGGTTATTTTCCGACGAACAGAAAGCGGAGTCAGAATGTTTACAGAGTTCGGGAACAGGGAAGCTGGAGCAGATGAAATGGTAAGGGTGGGAGTAGCAGGTAAAGCAGTTTGCGAAACGACAGGCAAAGGCGGAATAGGCAACCCAGGAAGAGGGGGTGCCGGGGGAACATTAACCACAGGAAGGACAGGAGCTTGAATCAAAGGAAGTGGAGCAACTATTCCAGGCTGACCAGCAGCTGGCTGCACAACAGGTAGTAACTGTGGTGCTGTATTACCCTGTGCATACGGTGGAGGTGATCTCAACAGATAAGACAACAGAGGATCCTTTTCAGAGTCTTCTATCGGCTTAGCAGGACATGATGGCAAGACAGGGTAGCATTTATCAATCGCCAAATTATGTTTTCTATTCGCCATCTCTATTGCTTTCTCAGTCTCGTTGACATGCAACTGTCTAGCAGACTCCATTAATGTCAACCCTTTCTCTTTCTGTTCCTTCTTCATCTTCCTAATTTCTCTCTGTTTGGCTTCTTTACGCCATACGCGAAAAGAATCAAACATTGCCGGCCGGGCTTTCTTTTTAAACAACTTCATTTCTAGATTGTCTAGAATTTAAATTTCAAAGCTGCCATGCGATGGCCAACTAAGGACCCCATCTTTCCTGGTGTAACGGACCCATACTTCATTATAAGCGATAGGACCTACACCATGTTTACAATAGAGCTCATATGTAGGAGTTCCAATCGGAGGAACCGAACACGGATCCTCCAACCAGGAATCCCCGTTGCAACTTAACCGGGACAGGAAACAATTACTACTGTTAGTCATTATAAACTAAGGACAGATTTCAACCAAAATGCGCAAAGAACTTAGGCCTACCAAATGAACCAATACAAAAACAAAGATTATCTTAACAAGAGCAACCAATGATAATCTACGAATTCAATAACAAACGTATCCAGAGAACAAAAACAAGAGCAACAAAGAACAACCAAACTGAGCGCAACCCACTTAATACTTTACTGAAATGTGGAAGACGTCACCAAGGAGAACCCGTCTACGTCTCGCCGTACTAAGGTCTGCACCTCGGGTCCAAGACAGGGCGACAGTCAGGGCAGCGGTCCTCTGTAGCCGTCTAGGAACGGGAACCCTCGTGGAAGAGATCGTCGGGCCACTTTTACGACATACAGGGATCGATGAAGCGGGGTACCTCCCTCCGGAATCTTCACACGAAGCTCCTCAAAATTTTCAGGCTTTGGACCGGTACCGGATGACGTCGCCCAACGTTGGGCGCCAATTTGAGGTTCTGGACTTTTTAGAGTCCAGAGGTGTCAGGGAAACAACACCCAAAGACCCCTGAGTTCCTTCCTGCCTTGGTGCACAAATAAACAGAGACGCAGGCTTCTCGATGGTGGCGTCAGAGACCAAGATTTATTTACTGCAGGGATACAGAAGTCATAGGAACCACACAAAGGCAGAATCTACGAGACTGTTCGAATTGCAAAAAGTGGGTTGCTCCTTAAATACACAAAATATGTCTTCAGGCAACATTACACGAATATCTTTCATGCCCAACCCGGTATCCCAAACAGACAATAAACATACACCAAACAATAATTAGTCGTAGGTTTTCAGTATTCGATCAAATCTCTCTGTCAGTTTTCCATTCTTTGACCGATCCTCCCCATCATAAAAATCGTATCCTCCCCATAGTAAAAGTCCAGAGGGAGAGGAGCAGAGCCAGGTGTAAGAGATAGAGAAGTAGGATAAGAGGTGTTTATGGATTATAAATGGGCATGGCTACCGTCTTCGGCCTCTTAATCAGGACAATGGACACGAGAACCAGTATAGCAGGGCTGGCCTCAGGCAGGGGAGGCAGCTTGATTCTGCCTAGTCATGCAGCGTCAGCTTCCTCGGGCTCGAGCTTACGTGTCCTTAACAAGGTGATTCTGCCGGGGTCATTGCTCGTTCATTGACTATGTGAGGGCAAGAAACAAAATGGGTGCCGTATCTAAAATGGATGCCATGACTTTACAACAGAATGCCCTATTTCTCAGTGAATTCATGCTCGTAGCGCAGGGAAAACACTGTCATGCATAAAATGGATCATTTACGGTTCATTGGTACCAAAATCGTGTCGGTACTACGATACCGAATACACGGGTTCGGATCGCTACAGAACCTCAGTCCTGGTTTTCTCTTATCTGGGAATGCTTTTGACGTTAACTTGAATTGGACACCTTTGGTAGAGGGAAAGTTGTGTGATATGAACAAGTCAATAGGGGCCATAGCAAGCTAAGCCCAGAGACTGGGTTCTTGGTCGCCAAGTGTTCTAATAAGGCATTATCACTCCAAAAGGTTCTCCAAGGTCCTAATTGGCAGTGAAGTGTGGGGATACACTTCTGTGAATGACTAAACTTGTACAAGTTTTTACAGCAGATCCTGAGGGTTCACCAAACCACTCCAGCCTTCTCTGTCCATGAAGAGCTTGGCATCAAGTATATTGCGTACTTGGTGGCCTTAAAGCCTCTACTGTGTTGGATCAAGATATGGTCCAGGGACGGCTCCCTGATAAGTTGTTTGTTCCTGACTGACTGTCACTTGACAAGGTGCATAAAATTCTATGGATCTCTTACTTAAAGGCGTCTTCCACCGGTTTAGGCAGGACGGCTATTTTTTACAATCATCATTTCCAGCGTTCTCGAGAGCTTAGGCATGTGAGGGACTTGTTTTTTAAGCACGCCCTTTCTCATCGTGAATGCGAAGAGCTTGTGAAGCCTGCAGTGCATGGGCATTTATTGTTGAAAACTGTGCATGGAATGGAGACTTACCTTTCTCTTCTAAGTAGCGAAAGGAATAGGTTTCTGGTGGTTCGTTTCAGGTTTAAGTAGCTACACCATCTTCTGACCACTCCATCTGGCAGGTTTCAATCACGTATGCTAGGGCCCTGTGACTGCGACCAAAGATCTCCACAGGATACCCTGCATTTTGTGCTTCTTTGTTAACATTTTAGCCGGTCTAGGAAGCAGTTTCTTTGGCCTCTCTTGAAAGCCCTGAATTTTATGCAAGCCCGTGTGGCACTCATGCATTTGCAGCTTCTGTCAAAAGAGCACACTCGTTTTGCAGTAATCTCCTTTCTTCGGGCAGCTTTGAGGTCAAGCCAATCGAAACCCCACTGATATTATGTGTTTATATACTTTTACAGTTTACTGTTTTTAATGGAATTTTTATCTATTTTTATTGGTAGTTATCTATGATACTTTATTTAATGTATTTGCTCATATTAGGAGAACAGATGATTGTATCAGTTTTAATATTTTTAAAGAATGTTTTAAAATGCAGAAATTCGATCATGATGAAATCAAATTTTAAAGCTTATTGACCCCAGCTGTGTACCAATCCTTTAAAAAAAAAATGATGAATTTTTATCTATTGTGTATGTACATTCGGTGGTATGTCTTTTTACTCTGCTTTTATGATTATTGTGTTTATAATCAAATAAAGCTGATTGAATTGAATTGAATATTTGCTCTGTGACTTTATCTTTTATGGTTGTGATTGCAATCGAATAAAGATTGATTTGATTTCACTGCTCCATATACCTTTGTAAGAAAATCCTTTGAACTGTCAGGGAAAGTTAAGTAGAGTTTCGCAGAAAGGCTAACTCCCACAATCTATGTTGTGACAGCTTCTGTTTTTGCATTCAGCTTCACCCCCCCCCCCCCCAAGTAAAACTTGGTCACTCATTTATTTACAGTGGTGAATGAGGTTTTTTCTTGCAAACTACACAACAACCTGCGAAATCTTTATGGACATCCTACTTTTTTAAACTGTATCACAACTGAATAAAAATTATGACTTTTGCATTAATTTACCACGCAAAAAGGTAAACTTGAAGATAAAAAACAGCTCACATTTTACATCTTGGATTCATTTGAGCAGAGCGAAATTATTTCAAAATGAAATGACAAAATCCTTGCAAGGCACTGAAAAATGTTTGCAGGGCTAAAGCGAACGTACATATTTTAATATTGTATTAAATGTACATTTCATTATTTTTTTACGATTCCTGAAAACTCATTCGAATCTCAGGACATACTTACTGTACTTAATACTGTTTTTATGGTTTATATTGTACAGCGCCCTGACGCCTCTTCAGACCTGGCCTGTGCTAAACAAACCCCTAAAGATATAACGAACTCTCTTCTCTGTTACCAGAGCATGAAATGGCTTCCTGCCTGCGTTGGGGGATCCATTCCAGCTCTCACTCTTACCACCTTTGTTGCATGTCTGTCACTTGTAAAGCACTTGTCTTTTTTTCCTGCCGAACTTTCTCCTTCCCTGCTGGTAAGAGAAATTATAACAGCAAATAAGCAGATATTCCTTCTCGTAAAAAGATGGCTTTTTTATTTCTTGCACCAATAGGATGTACCATGCATTTATTGTTCTCATGAGAGTCTTTCACTTCTTGATAATCTATACTTTTGTTCTTTATGTTAACATGACTGATAAGCGAGAAGGGGAAACTATTTTTTTTAAATAAAATATCCTGTTAGGTGTAAGAAAAAATCCAAATTAAAATAATAACCATTAACGCAATTTTGGCTCTATGACCGGGAATGAAAAAAATCATAAATATGGACAATTACATCAACAAACTAGTGAATGCCACCAAACTTCACATAAGCAGTCTGAGAGCCCAATCGGACAGACAATGGGGAAAGTGAGGGGGAGGTCATCTTTTGTAAATTTAAAATCAACATTTCCAAATTCAAAACTGTAGTGGAAAAGCAATGAAATCAAACATATCATGGACAGGTCTGTGAGCATAAAACCAGGTTGTGTCTGAGCATGCGCTTAGAATGACTTACCAAGGATAAAGTTGTCTGGTACAGTAAATTCGGAAAGGCAGTGCAGCCGACTTGCGAATTTACTCAAAATACCAATTCGCAATGCAAATTCCAAAATGTCATTGCGCATTTAAATGTACACCTTTGATCCCTTTAGGGTAGCAAAAAGTGGGCTGCAAAATGGTCTGTGACTGCTCCTGCGGCAAAGCATTTAGAGCTATATTTATAATTTTTCATGCAACGCAAAGCGGCAAGACGTCTTGGTGCCGTGTGATGCGTGAGAGGGAGAGGGCAGGCATGCGCCATATTTATAATGATATGACGCATTCCTGCTCTCTGCCGGCGCTTGTGTACAAACTGCTGCCTAGCGCCAACGCAGGCAACCTTGCATCATGGTGCAGGGGTGCCTGCCTGCGTTGTAGGCAGGATTGTTTTTGTGCAGGAAGGCACACCTTTCGGGACAATAACAATCCTATGAAGGTGTTTCCTCTTTCTGTGTGTGCTGCAAAATGCAACACACGTAGAAAGAGGAAAAGAACGAGAAAGAAAGAAGCATATTTTTCTCTCTACCGTAGCATTTTGATGCATTTCCAGGTCTAAAACTAATGGTAAATCTGGGAAATACACCAAAATCCATTGGTGGATGCATGGGAACACCGAAGATCCACCCATGAAATGCATCCCTGGGGCAGAGTAATTCAAGGCAGAGACTTGTTCTGCCTTGCGATAATCCTCATTTACCAAGCCATGCAGGGCTACAGGGCTATGGAAGGTGGCCTTGCATGGTTTGGTAAACATCATTCTAGGTTTTGCATCACCTTGTGCTATCTTGCGTGACGCAAGCGCGACACACAACCATAAAAAATGTGACCCTTAATTGGTACCTCCAGCTGTGGGCAGGTGGGAATATTACAAAGTGCAAGCCATCAATTCGTAACATCATGCATCCTGTGGTGGAGGGTTCACACATCAGGGGCGGAGAACAGTCCTATGAACTGCACCGTGCTCTCCCTAAAGTCCAATGATGGTAGGTGTAAGTAATGCTAATAATGCTTACAAAAATTGTCAACCACAAAGTTCACTGTCAGATATGAAAAGTTATGTATTATGCCAAACACGGTGAAATATTATCAGAAATTAATTTTCCTTTCAAAGAACTAAAATATGGATAGTTAAAAATAGATACAGCTGTGTCGTTGAAATACCCTTTGAAGTTTTTTTTTCAATTACGCCGGCTTTTACACAATTGGGCAATTATTTTCTTTTAGCTCAGAGAAAATAAATGGTAGAAAATTATTTTAAATGCGATAAAGCAGCAACTATAATGCAGGCAGTGAAATGGTATTCAATTTTGCTCTAATCTAATTTAGCAAGTGCTCAAACAAATTCACATGAACTGCGCTAACCATCACTTTTCAGCACAAAGACGTTTTGTTTTAGATTGGGCTACATTTTTCTTTTATTCAGGTAAAAGTGGATAGTGGTGTGTATGACGCACACTGCATGTGATCCCTGTTTACACAGGAATTTCCTCAGCATAGTGTACAATTGTGTTTCCCTGCCCTTAGCGCCAGATTGCATGTATATGAGATCCTGTTTTTTGATTTTGGCCCTAGCCTCACACTAATCCGGAGTGCACTCAGAGGCTTAGGCCTGTACCTTGTTATGAGTGGGGTTCTGTCCCCTGGAGCGGTACACCAATTATCCTCTCATTTTCTGACAGTGGGCTACTACCCCTGTTGTGAGTTTAGCATGTCAAGTGGTGATGGCAGCATGCCATATTTTGAGAATCCATAGTTGTGATCAGACCTTCTACCTATGTCAGTGGAGTGGAGGCCTACTTGCCCACTCATGTAAAGTTCTGCTTCAGTGTGTCAACCCATATCCTAGTGCTAACATTCCATGTGTGTTTGCATGTGGCCTATGTGTTACTCACATGGTGTTTTGGCAAGAGTCGGGGTAATGGAGGCATGGGGTTGCATTTTGGAAGCTCTTGGCCTGTTCCTGTGCAGAAGATGGAGATACAGTTGTATTCCCTGACAGTGGATGTTTTTTTCAAAAATTGTGGTAATGTTAGAGACTGAGACACTGACTTGGGGACAATGGAGAGATGGCTCCTATAGATATTCATGAACTAGGATTATATCTTGACGGGACAAGCAGTTCTAAACCCATGTTGCTAAGATATAGAACTCCCTCCCCAGGGCTCGCCATACTGCCTCAGTCTTGGTAGGCTTCATTGAATCATTTAAAGAACCATCTGGTGAATGTTGTCACTGCGGGATTTAAAGAAGCCTCATCAAACAATGGCAAATTCTGAAATGCATATATTTGGTGGTTAGTAGAGATTTAGGGCCTGGTAAAAAGAGTGTTTTTTTTCACTAGATAGCCCCATTAATAAAAATTCTCTTCTAATCTGGTTGCGGGTTCAATGACTCCTAGCACCTACAGATTCCCTCTAGGTAACTTGTACTAAATAAATATGGTCAGTAATAAAAATGATGACTGAACTGACCCTCACCTGAAGACCCTTGCTGTAGCATGCACTGCTGTGCCGCAGTTCCTGTTGAGGCCATGACAGCAAAAGATAATTTATTCTTCTGTATTTAGCCAGATTCATTATATTAAGTGAAGGGCTTGAGCAGTTGTCACAGTATAGGCCACCCTCATAACTGCATGTAAGCCGATACATATTAGTTGAATGCCACTGGCGCATACAATACACATGGAACCCTCTAGGCAACTGAGTCAGATGATAGTGACTCAGAGTAGGCTTCCACTATCTGTACATCCACCTCCACTAATTCCACCTAACCCACATGTCATAACAAAAGCGACAGCTTTGAAAACTTACACACATTACCACAAGAATTAGTGGTCTATCACCATCTGACAAAAAATGCAACCTGCACATACCACAGAGAGGGACAAAGAGGCACAGATAATGGACACTCTTGAGGAATGTGACCAGCATGCAGACATTGAAGATACAAGGAAGGAGACATACTCTGGAATGTCATAGAATAGAGCAACGTACAGTATAACAGCATGGAGTACAGAGGTGTGGAGCGGAGTGGAAGAGAGTGGAGCAGCGTACAGTGGATTAGAGTAGAGTGAAGTGGCGTAGAATGGACTGTATTAACTTAAACAGAGGTAGCATGAAAGAGTGTGAACGGATGTAGATGTAATGTGGCACAATATACGTTATGAGTTGTCAATGGTAAATTTTGGAGTATGTGTCAATAGTGTAAGTAGTGTAAAAGTTATAAGTTTTAAAAAACATAGTTATATATTGTGCGGCAGTATACTGTTGTAAGTTTGGGATATACAGCGATACATGCGGATGAGAAAGTCAGTATGTCATTGGTTAATGGCTGCGTTTACCAAAGATAAAAAGCTGCCATGTAGTTTTTCCCTTGCATTTGTTTTAAGCAGCGCTGTAATTTGTAGATGTTACAGAACTACTCCGTAAACGTTTTTGTGCATATTTACATATGTTAAAAAAAGAAACTACACTTAAGTACACTACATTTGTAAAATATAGTTTATTATAATGTAATGAAAAACGGTTCAGTGACTAAATATCGAGGGACAAAATATAGACTATACAAAAAATCGACACTGAAATATCGAGGGACAGAATATCGACTCCCTATCTACAAACAGGTAAGTACTAAAATATCGATTCCAAAATATAGACTGTCAAAATATAGTTAGCCAAAATATCGAATTTTTTAAATGTATTAAAAATAATATAAAATTATTTAAATATTAAAAACAATTAAATAAAACATATATAATATAATATAAAATAGCTTAAAATGTAAACATAATATAAGTAATTTAAAAAAAGTCGAGATTTTGTTGGATACTGAGAGCGTAAAAATTACTATTCCCACTCCAGTGAGCGCAACAGTAGGGAAAGCGTTGGATAGCGTAGGGGTAAAAACTACTATTCCCACTCCAGTGAGTGCAACAGTAGGGAAAACGTTGGATAGCGTAGGGGTAAAAATTACTATTCCCACTCCAGAGAGTGCAACAGTAGGGAAAGCGGTGGATAGCGTAGAGGTAAAAATTACTATTCCCACTCCAGTGAGTGCAACAGTAGGGAAAACGTTGGATAGCGTAGGGGTAAAAATTACTATTCCCACTCCAGAGAGTGCAACAGTAGGGAAAGCGTTGGATAGCGTCGGGGTAAAAATTACTATTCCCACTCCAGTGAGTGCAACAGTAGGGAAAACGTTGGATAGCGTAGGGGTAAAAATTACTATTCCCACTCCAGAGAGTGCAACAGTAGGGAAAGCGTTGGATAGCGTAGAGGTAAAAATTACTATTCCCACTCCAGTGAGTGCAACAGTAGGGAAAATGTTGGATAGCGTAGGGGTAAAAATTACTATTCCCACTCCAGAGAGTGCAACAGTAGGGAAAGCGTTGGATAGCGTAGGGGTAAAAATTACTATTCCCACTCCAGTGAGTGCAACAGTAGGGAAAACGTTGGATAGCGTAGGGGTAAAAATTACTATTCCCACTCCAGAGAGTGCAACAGTAGGGAAAGCGTTGGATAGCGTCGGGGTAAAAATTACTATTCCCACTCCAGTGAGTGCAACAGTAGGGAAAACGTTGGATAGCGTAGGGGTAAAAATTACTATTCCCACTCCAGAGAGTGCAACAGTAGGGAAAGCGTTGGATAGCGTAGAGGTAAAAATTACTATTCCCACTCCAGTGAGTGCAACAGTAGGGAAAACGTTGGATAGCGTAGGGGAAAAAATTACTATTCCCACTCCAGAGAGTGCAACAGTAGGGAAAGCGTTGGATAGCGTAGAGGTAAAAATTACTATTCCCACTCCAGTGAGTGCAACAGTAGGGAAAGCGTTGGATAGCGTAGAGGTAAAAATTACTATTCCCACTCCAGAGAGTGCAAAAGTAGGGAAAGTAATGATTTAAATTAAATATAAAATGACATTAATTATCAATACTGATAAAAAGTTAATTAAAAATAATTACCAATTAATAACAATTAATTACCATTTAAAAATATTAATTATCAATTGATAAAAATTTAATACCAATTAATAATAATAAATTACCAATTACAAATTAATTATCAATTATCAATACACATAAATAAAAAAATAATTATTTACTTTATTACAATTAATTTACTTCCCACCCAATTCCCCTACAAACCCACAACCCGCTCCTATTAATAACAAATACAATTAACATAATTAACAATTAATCAATTAATATAAATTAATTACCAATTAATAAAAATAAATTACCAATTAATAATTAATTATCAATTAATTAATTATCAAAACATATAAATATAATTAACATTTAATTAACCATAATTAAATTACTTCCCAGCCTATTCCCCTACAAACCCACAACCCGCTCCTATTAATAACAAATACAATTAACATAATTATCAATTAATCAATTAATATAAATTAATTACCAATTAATAAAAATAAATTACCAATTAATAATTAATTATCAAGTAATTAATTATCAAAACATATAAATATAATTAATATTTAATTAACCATAATTAAATTACTTCCCACCCTATTCCCCTATAAACCCACAACCCGCTACGGAATTAAATTACGCAATAATTAAATTACATTACATTCATTTGTTTAAATAAATTAAACATACATTACAACAATAATACATCATTTTAACACATATACTACCATACATAACACAATTTTTTTTTCGATATTATGGTAATCTATATTTTAAAATTCGATACTATGGTATTCGATATTTTTAAGGTCTATATTTTGGTAATCTATATTTTTAAGGTCTATATTTTGGTAATCGATATTTTGTACCCCAATTTCGATATTCTGACCTATCTATATTTTGTAGAGTCGATATTCTGTCCACTCTATATTTTAACTTCGATATTCTGGGCAGTAGATATTTTGGAATCGATATTTTGGGTGTTTACCATGAAAAATATTTAAAAAATATATATAATTTATTTTTGGTACCATGGTACTCCTGAGGCAGTACCCTGTTACTCCATACATTTATTTTTAACTTATAGAAACTTATAAATATTTTCCCCTACCTGTTACCACTTTACTAAAGTGGTAACAGGTAGGGGGCAAATACCAAACCTACTGCTTACCTAGATCTGAAGGCATAATGCAAAACACAGCCAAACTGTACCTAAAAACAAGATGACTGTCTTTAACTTTTGTAAAGGCAGTCATTAGTCAATTAATCTAATGACTTCTCATCGCTATGTACTGCGGTACTACTGTAACAATAGATATTACTAAGTTGTTTTGACTTATAACTTAACAACTACTAAACAAGTTTAGTTGCCATGTTAAAAAAGATTATCTACATAGCATACTATACATTCCTCTGAAATTTCAATGAAACTCGACTGACTGTTTTTTGCACTATGTCCAATACAAAATGTCTATGTAAAATCCATTGGGGTTCCTTTGCCAAACACTGCAAAACGTTCCATCCTCTGCCAAAGCATAGGGGGCAATAGGCCTGCAAAGTTACACACAGATTCAGCAAACGGGTAAAAAAAGGTATTAAGGGGCAAATTTCAGAGAAATTCCTATCTCAGGTAACTCTAACTACCGCCACTCTGTGTGTGTGTGTGTGTGTGTGTGTGCGCGTGTGTGTGTGTGTGTGTGTATATATATATATATATATATATATATATTCACTGAAAAAAACATAGGTTTCACACATGTTATAGTTAGGAATTAGCATTTAAAAAACCTTGCAAATTCACTGAAAAAACCATAGGTTTCACACATGTTATAGTTAGCTGGACATTTCACTCGTAAAAAACCAATGAAATTCCCCCGTTATAGTTAGTTCAGCTAACTATAACTCGCGCGCCCGCAATCCACTGCTGATGACGTCACATATTACATCACTCATGACATGGTCAGTGACATCACTCATGACATCACTGATGACATCTCAAATGTACTACCTGCGCTGAAATCGTGCATGCGCGCGTAGTACGTGCGTGCTTATTACGCGCGCAATGTACGCGCGTAATTCGTACGCGCATGCGCGCGTAGTACGTTCGCGCATGCGCGCGTGCTTTGTATACGCGCTACGTACACGCGTAATACATATGCGCATGAGCGCATGCTTTGTATGCGCGCTATGTACGCGCGTAATACGTTCGCGCATGCGTACTTGCTCCGCCGTGCGCGCACCGAGCGCGCACCTCAAGTCATGTGATTAAAAAACAACACTTTTCATTGGTTCATACTAGTTTCAGTTTTATATTCTTCCAACACCACACCCACTCCCCTCATGGCAAGTTATGTGATCAAGAAACAACACTTTTCATTGGTTCAAAGTAGTTTCAGTTCCAGATTCTTCCAACACCACACCCACTCCCCTCATTATTACTTCTGATTCACTTGGAGAAGGAGCTAATCTGTTTTTGGGATACAATGGCAGAGCAGCAGCCATCTTCTGAGACTGAACAGGATACTCTTGTGAGACAGAGTCAGAGGAAGCAGAAAGACTCCTTCATATGGCAGTTTTTCACTTTTCCAGAAGGCCAAAAGAAGGTGAATGCACCAAAAGTCACCTGCATTCTTTGTCAACGGACCTTATCACGTGGAAATGCTAATAAGAAATACTCTTTTATTATTCACACAATGTTAAGGCACGTTGAAAAAGTGCATCCAGCGACTTTTACTCGAGCTGTTGGTGAAAACCCACCAGCAGCTCATCCGAGTACATCCGCAACAGCTCAGCCGATCACACCATTGGCAGCTCAGCCGAGCACTCCTTTTGCGGTGGTGCCTTCTCCTACTTCTACACCTCTGGATATACGCCCTTCTTTTGCACGGCTGTATACACGGTGCTTGGACTGTCATGCTGTCATTTCTATTGGTGAGACCAGTATTGATCTCATTGAGAGGAAATTAGAGCAGAACTCATGCACCAGGCTATAGTTTTTTTCATTTTTTCGTTTTTCTCTTCCTCTGTCCCTACATTAACACAAGGGCTCTTTTTAGAGACACCTAAAATCTAGACACAAAAACTTGTTTTTTAAATCTATTTGTCAATTTTTTTTTAGGGTGCGCGCACCCTATGATTTTTTTAAAAAAAATACTAGTTTTTTTCACCCTTTGTGATCCTTCAGGGACTCCCTGACAAAGACTAGGGGGTCAGGAAGTCTCTACCATGCCCCCTTTCCATGTTCTCCACCTTAGTTTTAAATTTAAACACATTTTTAAATGTTTTTTAATTGCAAGTAAAATGGATTACATTTCCTAAATTTTCTTTCAAGATCTGAAAAAAAGAAAAAAAGTATTAATATTCAAGAATACATTTTCTTAAGCATTACATATTTTTTCAGATTTAACAAAGCAATTTTTTGCCCTTTTTTTGCTGTTTTCAGAATGTATTGAATTTCACTGAAAATAGTGAAATCAATTGTTTTCATCATTAAACAGCGGGCAAAAAAAAAACAATCTGAAAGATTGTTTAAAAAAAGCCCTGAATCTCTTCTCAATAAAACAGACCTTGATAGAAATGTCACAAATATATTAAAAATACCTTCTAAGAACAATAACTATTTGCAATAAATAACGTCTGTAAATCTTGCTGCTTAAGCACGTACACCAAAATAATATCTGTCAAACAAGTCCACAATTGTTACCTTTACCTTTCCTTGAGGCTAAATGGTAATTTTAAAATCCTTTGTAAGTGAAATATCCAATGTTAATCCTATAAAATTGAAATAATGTTTTCTTCAGATGCTGGAATTTGTATCTAAAATGTTGGTTTTAGAAAAATTAAGTAACAATTTGGTAAATCATAAGGCAAACGTTGCTTGAAATTCAATTGAGAATCATTACACAGTGTCCATCCTTTTTCACATTTAAGATAAACTGTATAATGACCAGAAGTTATAGAAGGTCCATCGTGAAAAATAACTGCAACAAAAGTTTTACCTGATATTGATAATTGATTTCCTACAAACTTCTTTTGTAAAGTTTCCATTTTAGTTCCATCTGCTCTACAACGTTGCATCATTAAAATTACATACTGTCCATATTTATGTAAAATAACGTTGATAACATGTCTGATTTACATTGAGAACATTCCATGTTGTGATTTGCATCTTTAACTAATTTACTAAAAGTCACTGTTTTACTCTCTGGTAATGTTAAATAGATGAACCTTTCAGAATCAACATTACTGCTGCATGTGTTCATACAGTTTTCACAACAATGTTCCCATTTATATGAGACACCTAATATATTTTCTATTTCTACCCCTTCATCTTCCAGTACCATAAGCATATACATCAAGAATTCCTGTGCATCTTGCTGGACATCTTGTGTAAACGGTGTACATCCAGAACATTCATCTAAAAGATTTCTAACATCAGAAGCACTTTCTATTTTAGTTTTATCATTACTCAGCTTCTCATAAAGGAGACTCAGCAGAGAACAGAATCTTTTTTCATGATTTACTATTATCTGCTCTTGCAAAATTTGAAGATAAAATACAACATTGAGCATTACATTTGCGTAGCAGTTGACACCAGAGCTATTTTCAAAAACGACAACCAACAACCTCTTCAACACTGTCCTTTTTCTTTTTGCTTGCAGTCACATCACTCTCTTTTTGTTTTCTCTTCTGTACATCCTCATTACAGATATTCTCAAACCTCCTTTTCCGACAAACAACACGTTTTTCAAACACAGGATACTGACCTAAATGAGGAGCATAGCTTCTTCTTAATCTATTATACTCCTTTACACAGTTTGCATCAGCACTTACTTTTGAGTCATGAAAGTCTATCATGAATAAACCAGATATTTTTTTCACGCGTGACAAAGCAACATATGCCATACCTTCTTTAAACACAGTAGATCCAATGTTTACAAATGCACTATCTACAGTTAATCCTTGAGATTTGTGAATAGTTACTGCATATGCTAGAGAAAACGGAAACTGCTTCCTACGTACATATAAGTCTTTCACAAGCAAGAAACGAACTGAACAACGACAAATGTCTTTAACCTCTTCAATCTGATCAAATTTTATTTTTAAAAATTCAATTTCAACTTTTTTTTGGTAATTAACAAAACCCACAACTTTACCCATAGCTCCGTTCACTAAACCTTTCTCTACATCCAAATTACGTCTTAAAATTACTCGACAGTTCATACATAAATAAAGATTCTTTTCTAAACCGGCTGTTTTCTAGATGTTTTTCTCTAGAGAATCCAATTTACTTGTCAATTTGTTTGTCAATATAATAGTTATTCCTTCATGTTGTATTTTATCCACAGCTTCCAGTTTGACAATCTCTTCATTTTCCAATTTCAAAAGTTCTTGATTGAATATAGAGCATCCATGTAGTGTTGGCATTAAGCAGATTACAGTATTTTTTCCAGCAATGTTCTTGTATATTTTCTCTGGAACTATTTGTTCTGTTGGAAACACATTACATAGCAATCGACTCTGTAAAGCTTTTCTGCCATGTTCTGTGAGTAGTCCAATTCTGATATCTTTGAGAATACTTGCATAATCCTCGTCATTCGCTTGCCGCATATTGGTAATGAGTTCTTTATACTCAAAGTATGTCCAAATATTCACATTACCTATACTTCCTAATGACTTTTTCGTGTCTTCATGTGTAAGGGTTTGAAATACTGGTTGTCCTTTAACTGGAGTAAGCTGCAGAAGATCTCCAAAAACTATAACATGTTTTCCTCCAAATAGCACGTCATAGTTTGTCTTTAGAATTTGCTGCATTCTTAAATGCACAAAGGCAAGCATTAAGTTTGATACCATGCTTACCTCATCAATGATGAGAACTTTCATTTTTTTCAATACTCTTGCAACTTCAAAACATGCTTCTCCTGTTAGCTTGTGGTATTGTATTTTGTTTTCGTGCTCTACTGGTAACATTAGCAAACGATGGAGGGTAATTCCTTTTATGTTATATGCTGCTAACCCAGTTGGAGCAGTAACAACACAAGACAAAGTTGAATCTGTTTTTTGCTGTAGGTAGCTTCTAATTACTTTAATCAAGAAACTTTTTCCAGTTCCGGCTTGTCCACTCACATACATTCTGATTGGTTGAAACGATGTGCATGAGCACTCTTTATTTTCATGTAGTAATCCGTGATCAATTTTTTTTCTGACTTCCTCATAAATTTGTTGTTGTTCATCATTCAGTTGTTGTTCCATATTTGGTAAGTTTATTAAATCTTCCTGAGCTTGATTCGTAGCAGTTTCGACTTCAGTCATGGCTATTGCAGCTTCATTTTCTACGATTCGTTGTCCTAGAGGATCTTGACTGAACGTCCCAGAACTTTGACTGTCTTGAGAACTGTCTCTAGCTACTTCAGCTGCAATTGTTGCTTCTTGTTCAATTTCTTCATTTAACATTTGAACATAAGTTGAGAAAGTACTGCATTCTATGCTATCTTTGCAAGCATTAAAGGAATCTTCATAGCTCTGAAAATCTCCAAGTAGTTCGTCCTTTGAACGCCATGGTTTAAACAGCTGTAAAAGTGCCAAGTAGTAAAATTCCTTTTTGTCAGTAGTGTCACAACTCAGCTTCCGGTGATTAATCAAACTTCCTTTTGTTTGTTTTACCAAACATCCTTCCTCACTAGTGACTTTATATTTTCCATTGTTGATGTCTTCTGTGGTATTCTGTTTATAAATGTATTTCTGCAGCACTTCATATAGACACATGTTCTCAAAATGATGACTTCTTTGTGGGTAATATGTGTCCAACATGTTTGTTCTTAAAATGTCTGTACTTTCAGGTTCGTTCTCTGCTAAATATTCAATTTCTCGAACAGATTTCAGTACCCGATTTCTCATTCCTGCACAAGGCCTAAACTTACCCAAATTATTCTTCTGGATTTGGAGTACAGACTTGCAGATGATAACCTATCTGAGCATTCACAGGATCCAATTTCTCGATGCAATAACATCTTTAAACTGAAACTGTATAGCTTTTAACTGACAGTCTTCTCGTGAGAAATCACTTCCCACATTTCTTTCAATTCTGTTTTCTCAGATTTAGTGATGTAAGATGTGACATATCGAGCAACAGCAATAGAATTGTCAGCTACATACTGTATATCCATGTTAGCATTCCACATGGATAAAATGACTGGGTTGTATTCATTTATATATTTTGACTCTTCTTTTCTTCTTAGGTTGCAGGTATTCTTAGGCGATTTTCTTGTATTAGTATGTCGCACAGCTGACATAAAACTGTTTAATCTTCCTTTTGAAAGAAAAGGTCGTGGAAATCCAAATCAACATTTTGTGTAGAATTTATCTTTACTCTTGTACTTTCGTCAACAGTATTTTCCACACCGATGTCTTTGGAAACGTAAAACTTGCTCTTTTAAGTTTTTTTCTTCTGTGCTTTTAGGTATAGCACATGTTGCATATTCTTCAATGAATGATAAAACTGCATCATCAGAATCTGTTCCAAATTTTGGGGCATCCTTGATCCACAACAGCATATGAATATGAGGAGCACCTCTTGCTTGGTACTCTTTTCTCCAAAAGAAATCCACAACTTCTCCAAGAGGTGGATTTTTTTTATTGCAGATGAAGGACATCAAAGCCTCAAATCTATGATTGAAATATCTGCAAACATTAACCGGATCCAATAAGGACAATTCTCCTGCTGTCTTGTATTGGATGTTTTCAATATTTGAATTTGCCTCTCGAAGAAAATCCAGTAAATCATCCCAAGCGTACTCAGCACAGCTTAGGGTAAGGAACCATGTAGGAGTTCCTAAATTCTGTAACATACATTTAAATTCTCCATGGCGTTGGTACCAATATTCATTAGTTCCTCGCTGACAAGCCATCAAATTTATCAATTGAGATTCCAAATGATCATCTCGCTGTTGCACTTTGTTCATAAAATCCTTTGCAGACACATTATGTAGATGTACTCCAGTTTTTAAAATGTGATTTACTGCATAAGATAGTGCAGACAAGTCACTTTCAAATAAAAGATGGAACAAATATGGAATACTTTGACGAAATCTTGGATCTTCTGCATATAATCTTGTAGTCCGATACTCAGAAGCAGGAATCTGTACTGGACATTCATCATATTGTCCACCTTTTCCTGTAGGAAACAGCTGGGGAAAACAACGAGCTTCCAAGCTCTCCTCCCATACACTCACGGGACTTCCTTGTGCTTTTTTCATCTGAAACAGATCAATAGTATTTCCCATAACTTCTTTAGAATGAAGAGGATGTATGCTGAAATGTTCATAAATTTCTTCTTCTTTTGACTTATCCACTTTTTCAATTTGCCCAGCTGGTATTCCTGAGTCTGCTAGTAAAACTTCTTCATCTTCATCCATATAAATTGTTTCATACCATTTATTATTTCTTTTCAAATATATATTTGCTCTTTGTACTTTTCGTACATCTACCAGCTCCTGCCAAATTTTCTTATTCTTTGTTGGTACTCCATTAACCAGAATAACTAATGGTTCAGTTTCCAATCTATCTGCATCAATTGTTTCCATATTTTTTTTCAAATCCAATGGCAAATAGACAACTCTTCCTTTTAAACCTCTTTGTAAATCCGAAGGAGGTAATTTACCTGTTTTTGGCTCCATACGCACTATGGACTGAAACGGATGGACACATTGAATGAGTATAGACTCATAAGTATTTAAATCAGAAAGTTCTGCAGGAATATCAACCAATTCTAAATTATTATGTACAGCTCTGGCTGGCATTCTATTTTCTTCTAACTTGTTATAACAGTATTTACAAATATGCTGATCTTCACCCAAATCAAATTTATTTTCCAGAAATATATATGTTGCAAAATCCTTCCACTTATAATTATCTTCATTTTCACTTTTTTTATACAGATCAACATTCCTTGTTTGAATTTTGTAATGGCTTCTCCGGCAACAAATACAAGTAATATTTGGTCTTTCATTAGAGATGATAGCAAATTTTGTCATTTCATCTTCAAAATTTTTACTAACAGTGTGTTCTACATTCTCTTCCACATTTTCCTCAATAACTGTGTCATTTCCTGCACTTTCTTCCTCTGGACCAAAGTAACAAAACTGAATATCATCAGTAACCTTCACTACATCTGATACAGATCCACGGAACAGAGCACTATTCAACTCATTTAACTTTAGTGCTGGACTTTTAGCAAAATACAATGTTCTCACAAACTTTCTCATTTCAGTATGATGAACAGCCAGCATCCTAAAATGGTGAAAAACACTTTGGCAAACTTTCCTAGATAGACAAGCAAGAGAATGTCCTTGCAAACCAGTATTCTCTCTCACTCTGCATGGGTCTAGTCTTTGAAGCACCTTAATCTTCTGTTTAACACTCTTTTTACTATTTTCTCTTAGGAAGTCACGTAATTTATCAATAGATTCCTGTCGCACAGTGCAAATACTACTACAATTCCAAGTGTACACTGGGGCTTTAGGACGTCTCCCCATAACCTCATCAGCTAACACTTCTTCCTCATTTCTTGGAACCATTTTCTCCTTTTCCATTACACAACCATCTTTAACTTCATAAGCTCGACCATTGGTGTCAACTGCATGCAACAAACTATTACTTTGAAGATAACTCTCTTCATTAAAAAATGGCTCAGTACTTGAACTATGCTTCCATTCTCCTAAGAACACTTTACAAAAGTTATTTTTTTTCACTACTCTTTTCCTTTTGCTTTGTGATTTCATTGCTTTTACTAATTTTTCTAATCTACGCATCCTGTTCAAAATTAAAATGAATAGTTTTCGTTTTATTTCCAAAGCCTTAGCAACAATTTTTTCAATATATTTCTTGTTTTTCTAAAATTTGGTTTCCTTCTTATATTTTTTCACATCCTTTAGCAAATTTAACATCACTCTTCTCTGCAACAATGTTCTACGAATGTTTTTAAAATCTATTTTTCGTGTTAAGTCACTCTTTCTTACTTCTGATTCAACATTGTCTTTTCGTATTTTCTGTCGACTCTGTTGTTGTTTTGTACTTGAAACACTATTTGCAGTGCATATATCCTTAACATTTTTTCTTTGTTTGAAGATATTTTTAAAAAAATCCTTAGTCTGCTTACCAGAAGACTTTTTCTTTTTTCCAACATGAGGTTCTTCAACTATTTTTTTTGGTCCAGTTTTCTTCAAATATAGATGTTGTTGCTGTTCTTTTCTCTTTCTTGACTTTATAGGCATCTTTAATTAATGTCACTGTTGTTCAGCAATACCTGAAAGAAACTAAAAAAAAATACCTTTATGTAATTTTAATACATTACGATTTGTTTTCAGAGCTTTTCAAATCCTATCACTTGACCTGTCCCTTTCCTACAACTGTAAGTCTGACAGAACAAGGGCAACACGTATTAAATCTGTAACATCAATTCCTGTGTGCACACAGACTCATGGTGTGATTCTAGGCAAAAAACGATTTTAGTTTGGCAATTTCAAAGCACATTTACTACTGTGGAAGAGTAAGTGATAATTACTATGGCAGCCTGACAAATTTTCCTTATATTTTAGAGAGGCAGAAAAGAGTACACGTCCTAACAGCTACTTGAGACCATCAGCATGTCTTACAGGGTGAGTGATTAGAGTAGAGCAAAGGAAATAAGCCTTGGTGACGTTGAATGTGTTAGCATTACACACTGCTATCTGAAATACCACACAGAGCTGAATAGTAAGCATGAGAGTGCAGGAGAAGCACCTGTCTGTGAGCTAAGAGCGTGCTTCTGGAGACCATGTATTGTCAGGTGCAACACAGATCTGCATGGACGCTTGCACAACTGCATGAAGACTGCAGAGATGTATGTAAGAGTACATGTGTGGTAAAGGTTAATTGGAGTTTTGAACATGTAGGATCTATCTCACCCATTGCAGGAGTGGAAGGAAAATGTACCATGCTAATTTCGAATGTCTTAGCATTTGCCTCTCATTTGTTAGAAAGTGATTTCTGGTAAATGCTAACCATCACAGTTCTAGAAAACAAGCTCCCCCTTTCCTGCGAGTGCAAGTCTAACAGAGCCAGAGCAACACAAATTAAATCTCTGAGAAGAATTCCTGTGTGCACACAGACTAATGGTGTGATTCTAGGCACAAAACAGTATTCCTGGGTGATACCAGTACACCTTAACTTATGGTGAAGACATACTCCATAATATCTGACATGTTCAAGGCATTTAAATATCTTCCTTAACATAAAATGTAAAACTCAACTTTAAAGTGGTAGGAAAATGTACCATGCTATTTTCAAATGTGTTTGCATTTGCCTCTCATTTCTGAGAAAGTGATTTCTGCTGAATGCTAACCATCACAGTTCTTGAAAACAAGCTGCCCCTTTCCTGCGAGTGCAAGTCTAACAGAGCAAGAGCAACACGAATTAAATCTCTGAGAAGAATTCCTGTGTACACACAGACTCATGGTGTGATTCTAGGCACCAAACAGTATTCCTGGGTGATACCAGTACACCTTAACTAATGGTGAAGACCTACTCCATAATATCTGACATGTTCAAGGCAGTTAAATATCTTCCTTAACATAAAATGTAAAACACAACTTTTAAAGTGGTAGGAAAATGTACCATGTTATTTTCAAATGTGTTTGCATTTGCCTCTCATTTGTGACAAAGTGATTTCTGCTGAATGCTAACCATCACAGTTCTTGAAAACAAGCTGCCTCTTTCCTGCGAGCGCAAGTCAAACAGAGCAACAGTAACACAAATTAAATCTCTGTGAAGAATTCCTGTGTGCACACAGAATCATGGTGTGATTATAGGCACAAAACAGTATTCCTGGGTGATACCAGTACACCTTAACTTATGGTGAAGACATACTCCATAATATCTGACATGTTCAAGGCACTTAAATTTCTTCCTTAACATAAAATGTAAAACACAACTTTTAAAGTGGTAGGAAAATGTACCATGCTAATTTCAAATGTGTTAGCATTTTCCTCTCATTTGTGAGAAAGTGATTTCTGCTGAATGCTAACCATCACACTTCTTGAAAACAAGCTACCCCTTTCCTGCGAGTGCAAGTCTAACAGAGCAAGAGCAACACGAATTAAATATCTGAGAAGAATTCCTGTGTGCACACAGACTCATGGTGTGATTCTAGGCACAAAACAGTATTCCTAGGTGATACCAGTACACCTTTACTTATGGTGAAGACATACTCCATAATATCTGACATGTTCAAGGCAGTTAAATATCTTCCTTTACATAAAATGTAAAACACAACTATTAAAGTGATAGGAAAATGTACCATGCTATTTTCAAATGTGTTTGCATTTGCCTCTCATTTCTGAGAAAGTGATTTCTGCTGAATGCTAACCATCACAGTTCTTGAAAACAAGATGCCCCTTTCCTGCGACTGCAAGTCTAACAGAGCAAGAGCAACACAAATGAAATCTATGTGAAAAATTCCTGTGTACAGACAGACTCATGGTGTGATTCTAGGCACAAAACAGTATTTCTGGGTGATAACAGTACACCTTAACTTATGGTGAAGACATACTCCATAACATCTTTCAAGTTCAAGGCACTTAAATATCTTCCTTAACATAAAATGTAAAACACAACTTTTAAAGTGGTAGGAAAATGTCCCATGCTAATTTCAAATGTGTTAGCATTTGCCTCTCATTTGTGAGAAAGTGATTTCTGCTGAATGCTAACCATCACACTTCTTGAAAACAAGCTGCCCCTTTCCTGCGAGTGCAAGGCTAACAGAGCAAGAGCAACACAAATTAAATCTCTGAGAAGAATTCCTGTGTGCACACAGACTCATGGTGTGATTCTAGGCACAAAACAGTATTCCTAGGTGATACCAGTACACCTTTACTTATGGTGAAGACATACTCCATAATATCTGACATGTTCAAGGCAGTTAAATATCTTCCTTTACATAAAATGTAAAACACAACTTTTAAAGTGGTTGGAAAATGTACCATGCTATTTTCAAATGTGTTTGCATTTGCCTCTCATTTCTGAGAAAGTGATTTCTGCTGAATGCTAACCATCACAGTTCTTGAAAACAAGCTGCCCCTTTCCTGCGACTGCAAGTCTAACAGAGCACGAGCAACACAAATTAAATCTCTGTGAAAAATTCTTGTGTACAGACAGACTCATGGTGTGATTGTAGGCACAAAACAGTATTTCTGGGTGATACCAGTACACCTTAACTTATAGTGAAGACATACTCCTTAATATCTTTCAAGTTTAAGGCACTTAAATTTCTTCCTTAACATAAAATGTAAAACACAACTTTTAAAGTGGTAGGAAAATGTACCATGCTAATTTCAAATGTGTTAGCATTTGCCTCTCATTTGTGAGAAAGTGAATTCTGCTGAATGCTAACCATCACAGTTCTTGAAAACAAGCTGCCCCTTTCCTGCTAGTGCAAGTCAAACAGAGCAACAGCAACACAAATTAAATCTCTGTGAAAAATTCCTGTGTTCAGACAGACTCATGGTGTGATTCTAGGCACAAAACAGTATTTCTGGGTGATAACAGTACACCTTAACTTATGGTGAAGACATACTCCATAATATCTTTCAAGTTCAAGGCACTTAAATATCTTCCTTAACATAAAATGTAAAACACAACTTTTAAAGTGGTAGGAAAATGTCCCATGCTAAGTTCAATTGTGTTAGCATTTGCCTCTCATTTGTGAGAAAGTGATTTCTGCTGAATGCTAACCATCACACTTCTTGAAAACAAGCTGCCCCTTTCCTGCGAGTGCAAGGCTAACAGAGCAAGAGCAACACAAATTAAATCTCTGAGAAGAATTCCTGTGTGCACACAGAATCATGGTGTGATTCTAGGCACAAAACATTATTCCTAGGTGATACCAGTACACCTTTACTTATGGTGAAGACATACTCCAAAATATCTGACATGTTCAAGGCAGTTAAATATCTTCCTTTACATTAAATGTTAAACACAACTTTTAAAGTGGTAGGAAAATGTACCATGCTATTTTCAAATGTGTTTGCATTTGCCTCTCATTTCTGAGAAAGTGATTTCTGCTGAATGCTAACCATCACAGTTCTTGAAAACAAGCTGCCCCTTTCCTGTGACTGCAAGTCTAACAGAGCAAGAGCAACACAAATTAAATCTCTGTGAAAAATTCCTGTGTACAGACAGACTCATGGTGTGATTGTAGGCATAAAACAGTATTTCTGGATGATACCAGTACACCTTAACTTATGGTGAAGACATACTCCATAATATATTTCAAGTTCAAGGCACTTAAATTTCTTCCATAACATAAAATGTAAAACACAACTTTTAAAGTGGTAGGAAAATGTACCATGCTAATTTCAAATGTGTTAGCATTTGCCTCTCATTTGTGAAAAAGTGATTTCTGCTGAATGCTAACCATCACAGTTCTTGAAAACAAGCTGCCCCTTTCCTGCGAGTGCAAGTCTAACAGAGCAAGAGCAACACAAATTAAATCTCTGTGAAAAATTCCTCTGTACAGACAGACTCATGGTGTGATTCTAGGCACAAAACAGTATTTCTGGTTGATACCAGTACACCTTAACTTATGGTGAAGACATACTCCATAATATCTGACATGTTCAAGGCAGTTAAATATCTTCTTTAACATAAAATGTAAAACACAACTTTTAAAGTGGTAGTAAAATGTACCTTGCTATTTTCAAATGTGTTTGCATTTGCCTCTCATTTGTGAGAAAGTGATTTCTGCTGAATGCTAACCATCACAGTTCTTGAAAACAAGCTGCCCCTTTCCTGCTAGTGCAAGTCAAACAGAGCAACAGCAACACAAATTAAATCTCTGTGAAAAATTCCTGTGTACAGACAGACTCATGGTGTGAGTCTAGGCACAAAACAGTTTTTTTGGTTGATACCAGTACACCTTAACTTATGGTGAAGACATACTCCATAATATCTGACATGTTCAAGGCAGTTAAATATCTTCCTTAACATAAAATGTAGAACACAACTTTATAAGAAGAATCACATTTCTATTATTTATATCCAACTACACCACATACATCCCCTCTCAAATTCATAACTCACCTTTAAAAGTAGTTAGTTGAGAAAGAAATGTGCCACTCACACAGCAGATTATCAGAGCCAGAATCTCTGAACTGTACACCTCTCTGCAGAACCAGTAAATGACAGTTTCCCTCTCTTTTTTCACATATATACATGTTAACTTCAAATCACAGTGTTTCCCACATTTTTTCAAATGGAATCACACATTTCTATTGGCTGCAAATTTCAACCCTTTTCCAAATGATCCCTTCCCCCAACATGACTTCTGCCTGCTACCATAGCAACAGGTCATGGAACCCTGGTGTGAGCAGAGAGGTCAGAAGTTCAGCACACAATGTTTCAAATCGAAAGAGCAAGAGTGCTTGACTTTTCAAACCTAACAGCAAATCCAAACTAATGTTCTAACACATTTTTCTGAACCAATACAAAACATGTTTTTAAAAATTTAAACATACAGCCTAGTTTTTAGTGTTGAATGGTCTGAAACAGCCAATGATTTCTTTTTATTTTGAAAAAAGTATGTAAGCCTCCATTTTACATCTATCTTTCTTTTCATATTGCCATTCTACTGAAAGACACCTTCAGAGTGCATTCAGATCTCCTTGGAAGATGTTCACAGTGTGGATTATAGGTTACAGCTATGTCTTCTGGAGTGAAAAGTTTGCAGAAAAAAGAGGTATTGTGAACGATCTTGCTTTGCCAAATGTAGACATTAAATGGATTGGTCAGAGAGGGTTAAAGTGGCACCAATTAATGCCTTTGGTGAAAACCTTTCTACATCTCCCACAGCCTAACCTTATTATTGTGCACTGTGGTGGAAATGACCTAGGCACTTTAACTGGGGTAGGTCTGGAAATGCCTATTAAGGACACCTTTGTGCAATTGATGTCACTTTTTCCACAAACAGCCTTTGTATATTCTAATATATCCCAAAGGCAAAAGTGGAACTGGTCCAACCAACATTGTCCGCAGATTGACAAAGAAAGAAAGCACGTCAATAAGTCTGTTTCTGCTTTCCTCAGAGACTATGGTATGGGTTCTATATACCACAACAACTTACGTTACAACATGCAAGGCATTTATAGAGGAGACGGTGTACATTTCAATGATGAAGGAAACAGAGTCTTCCTCTTGAACTTCAGACTCTACATCGGTACTTACTTGTAGGTAACAAAAAACACTCAATAAACACAATGGCTCTTTTTAGAGCCACCTAATATCTAAACACTTAATCTTCTTTTTTACATCTTTTTTTTAAAAAATTTTTTGCCGTGCGCGCTCGGAGCGCGCACCTCGCGAATTTAAAAAAAAAAAAAAAATCTTTTTTTTTGCCCTTCGGGGTCCCACTGTGACCCCCTGACAAACGCTAGGGGGTCAGGAACTCCCTACCCTGCCCACTTTTCACATTCTCCACCTTTCCTTTTCAGTGTGACAGACAAACTGGCGGGCGACACTTACTGATTTCGACCGATTTGAATGTTTACAGACATGTAACAACCAATCAGAATTTCGCTCGCGCACGTTAGGGTGCGCGCACCGTATGCTTACGGTGCGCGCACGGTACGCGCGTATAGATATTTATATGCTTTTAAATGCTATTTTCTCAGGAACTAATGAACAGATTGACACCAGACCTGCAAAAGGCACTTCCCTGACCTGAGGACTACTTCTCTGCCAAATTTCAAGTAATTCTGTTCGCGCAAAAATTTAAAATAAATACATAACTTAGCCTTTAAAAAACCGTACAAATTCACTGAAAAAACCATAGGTTTCACACACGTTATAGTTAGGAATTAGCATTTAAAAAACCTTGCAAATTCACTTAAAAAACCATAGGTTTCACACAAGTTATAGTTAGCTGTACATTTCACTCGTAAAAAACCAATGAAATTCCACATTATAGTTAGATCAGGTAACTATAACTTGCGCGACCGCAATGCACAATGTGTCATTTCAGATGTCATCATGGGAGTGTGATTATTTGCATGACTGACTAGGTGTGAGAGTACCTCTATGGATGATTGGTGGTGTGTGAGTGTCTATATAGGTGTATAAATGCATATGATAGTTTTGTATGGAGTGACTGTAAGTATGAGTGACTGTACAGGTGAATGAGTGGAGGTGTATGTAGACCTAAGAGTTAATAATTGGGTATGTAGTTATTGGTATTGCAGTATGTATGGTTTTGAGAATGGAACTCTTAAATTTTTAGTCGGTGTATCAAAGGTTATATTAGGGTGTGTGAAGATGTGGTAATTTTTCACATGGATGACGTCATCAGTGATGTCATCAGTGATGTCATTTGAGATGTCATCAGTGATGTCATGAGTGATGTCACTGACCATGTCATAAGTGATGTAATATGTGACGTCACACTCCCATTTGCTCACCTATGCAGTGAAACACACTCAAGTTCACTTACTCATAAAATTAGTATCACATTCTTACACTCTTATAGAATCATTGATACAAGCACACTCTCATCCATACAGTCACTTTCACAATCACACACTCTCATATCTACTCACTTATATACTCTTACATGCACATATACTGCCTTTCACATATGTAGTAAGTTACAAATGTACTACTGAGATATACATTCAATCCCTAACACACCCAAACAAACACTCACTCAACCATACAGTCCATCACAGATGCAGTCTTAAAACCATGCACCCATAGAATCACCCACTCACACATCTATGCATAGAGTGACACACACCCTACCCACACAAACACTCATGAACCCATACAGATACTTAGACAACCAATCAATTACCCATATAGAGACTCATATAGCTGTTCTCAAAACCATGCAGCCACTTATACACCAACATACAGACACATACACACATTTACACAGTTTAGTCACTAGTCTGCAGAAAGATACATTTAATGACTAACTTAAAGAATCATGTTATGCACCACAGAAAATCATCCATTTACACACTTGTACACCCACTCATTCTTAAACAGGCCTTTCCCTATATATATTAAACATATTGAAATTTTTCAAAAACACATACTCACTGGATGATGTCATCAGTGATGTCATCAGTGATGTCATTTGAGATGTCATCAGTGATGTCATCAGTGATGTCACTGACCATGTCATGAGTGATGTAATATGTGACGTCATCAGCAGTGGATTGCGGGCGCGCGAGTTATAGTTAGCTGAACTAACTATAACGGGGGAATTTCATTGGTTTTTTACGAGCGAAATGTCCTGCTAACTATAACGTGTTTGAAACCTTTGTTTTTTTCAGTGAATATATATATATATATATATATATATATATATATATATATATATATATATATTTTTACAAAGAGTAAAATCTTTATTGTGCATGTTAGAAATGGGATTTCTGGTTGGCTAGGGCTTGCGCCAAAGCCAGGCAGAAACCACCACTCTAAGTCAGGGCTGGGGAGTTACACGCCAAAGATAACCCCTGCTCACCCCCTTGGTAGCTTGGCACGAGCAGTCAGGCTTATCCCGGAGGCAATGTGTAAAGCTTTTGCGCGCGCACCCAGCAACAACACCTAAGGCCCACCACAAAAGAGACTCCACACAAGGTTATATATAAAAATAGCCTTTGTATTATACCAAAACACATTAGATAATATTCACACAATTTACACTGTGCCAACTGGCACTGGGCGGAATTTACAGGGGACTATTTACACCAGACAGGGCCAATGGACCCCTGTCAGAATCATCACAAATCACCAATTGTAACTGTAGAAATGTAGAACAAATAATAAATGTAGCGCACAACCAGTAACCACTGGTAAAAGGTAAGTACACCCTACGCAATCCTAAACACCTTAGGCATATATCACGCAAGGAACCATGAACTCACTAGCATAACCTATACTAGGAAAACAGTCTCCTATTCATAGACACAGTTAGGAAATAAAAAATAGCATAAAGGCAATGCACATTGCGCAAACGTACACAGGTAAAAATAACCATGTACCCTAGGTGAGGGCACAACACAGGAAAACTGTCCCCAGGCCAACTTGGCCTCTCAGGGGCTCAAACGCCCTTTGTCCCAAAATGTCAGGGCTGTGCTGCGCACGCGGCAGAAACAAAAGCGTACAACCTAAACGTTGCAGCTGCCCACTAAGTGCTGGGCAGCTGGGGAAATAAACCTGGGCACTAGCGTGCCTCCTGAGCCCCTCTCTGGGACTCTTAATGACAAATGCCCCCAAGTCCCACTCAGGGACTGCTAAATATCAAATGGCCCCCTCGATGCAACTGGTTCCTGAGCACTTTGTTTTGCTCAGCCCCTCTCCCTATTCACAGAACAGGCCAGGGACATCAGTCGCACCACAAGGGGCGGAGCCAGCATTGTGTGGGGAAAACCCAGCCCTATTCAGGTCCCAGGTGTACTCCTCCCTGCCATCAGCATGCAGATCTCTCCACCCACCACCGGGGCAGACCCATCCTGACTCCTGGAGCCAGGCACACCAGCCAATCACAAGCCAGACAGTCACTTCACATTTATTGCACAGACGTGCCAGCTTCTAGAAGTGGCACTTCTACACTAGACACACTAACGCTGCACACATCATCGCGCAGCATTCAATCTCACGAGTTCGCACATACCAAACTCGACCCTCCACTCCCCACGCATCAGGAACTACCATGGACACATACATTCCCCATGCATTCCTATGGGAGGGCAGGTCAGTCTCAATAAAGACATACACAGCGCGCACGCACTTTCCACTGGGACACAGTGTAAAAGCTCCTAGAGGTCTAAAACCCCTTACACAACATAGGGAAAAAGCTAGGATAATTTCAAAAAGTTTTGGGGGTGAACCTGCCAAAAGGGCCAAGTCCAACAGTGCACAAAGCAAACAGTTTGTTTTGTGCACAATAAAGGTTATTGTGCTGTCCTCAGGTGTGCCATTTTGTTTCCTCTGGATTCTCCAGAATTACTCTTTGCTAAATAAATATTGACGGTAGCTTCCGCCGTCGCAGGCACCGGCACACTGGTAGTGGATCGGCATGGTTCAGCAGCAGTTTGGATATATTTGTGTGCACATATGTATTCACTGAAAAACCAAAGGTTACAGGAATGTTATAGTTAGGTTCACATTCTACACACATAAAACTGTGGAAATTCAGAAGCTATAGTTATCTCAAGTAACTATCACTAATGCACTAAGGTAACTATAGGTTGTGCACGCAGCCCCTTCCCCTCCCAGATGGTGGCCCTGGGAACTTCATTCCCCATGGCAATTGTGTAAACAAAAGTGGCAGGGGGTACACAGCCCCACTCTCAGAGCCAGGAAATGTCCCCAGGGATCCCAACCCCTGGGGCCAAAATATAAAAATAATTTGGGGAGTGTGGCAGCACAGCCCCCTCCTTAAACCTTGAAAATGCCCTGGGAGCCCCATACCCCAGGTGCGTGGCCCCCCTCCCTGAGCCTTCAATGGCCCTGGGGACTCCGTTTCCTGGGGCTGGCTCACTTACTGTGCCCCGGGATGCCCACCCCCAGGACATAGTTTTTGTTGTTGTTTTTTTTCCAGAGTTTTATATAGCACAAACCTGACCCAAAGATATCGGGTATCAGAGTGCTTTACATGAGCACCAGTTACTTACACAAGGACACATTCATTTTTGTTAGGCCCAAGGAGATTAAGTGATTGTCCCAGAATCACAGGATGCTGAGCGTCATTGCCGATACTCGAAACCGGTTCCCCAGGTTTGAGAGAAACCGCCCTAGCCATTAAGCTACATCCTCTCCCCTAAGTTGTTTCCAGGCCTGCACTGCTACAGGTAGGGAAAGATGTGTTTGCTCCTGTCTTCCGGGAACACTTTTAAATCTCCCTCCAAAAAGGGGAAAATTCTAAATCTGCTCACAGCCAACAGGAGATTTAAATAATGTTCCCACTGGCTGGGAGCAGACTTGTGTTCTGTTTCTCTACCCCCTCTGAATGCCATAATAGGCCCCCTTCCCTTTTCAATAAGGCACAGCCTCGGGGGATGGGATTATGCAGCCCACTCCCCTTATTAATAAAATATGGCTCTGGGACTTGGGGTTCCTGGGACATAATAAGGCTCAAGGAGGGTTCCTGCGGCCCCTTCCCCTTGATAATGTCATGCAGCCGCAGGGGATGGAGTCCCTGGGCCATATACAGCTTGGGGAAAGGAGCCATGCAGCCCCTCTTGCCTTTTAAAAAATGGATGGCCCTGTGGAATTGGGTCCCTGGGGCCAAAAGAGGCTTGGGGTGGGCACGCGGCCTCTTCCTCTTTTAAAAAACAGATGGCCTCTGAGTATGGGGTCCCATAGGCATTAGAAGGCTTGGGGAGGTGGGGCTGTGCGGCCCTTATCCCCTTTTTTTATTATTTTGGCACCCGGAGATGGGGTCCCAGGGCCTATCAGGGCTCGGAGAGGGGGGTTACTTGGTCCCCTCTCCTTATTTATTGTATTTGGCACCAGGGGATGGGGCCCCAGGGACCCAAGAAGGTTTGGGAATTGGGCAGCGCACCCCCTACCTTGATTAATTGTATCTGTCAGTGGGGAATGGGGTCCCAGGGGCGTTTCAGGGCTTTGGAAGGTGGCTACGCTGCCCGTCTCCCATTTATTGGAACTGTCCCCGGGGGATGGGGCTCCTAGGGCCAATTAAAGTTCAGGGATGGGGCTGCACACTCTCACCTTCCCTTAATATATATGTTTTGGCTTTGGGAGATGGGGTTCCCGGGGCTCAAAATTCAACCCCATACCACCCACACCAAAGTGTTTGCGCAGAGTGGGGTTGGCAACCTACTGGGAGATTGGACACAGGGCCTGTCTGCAGGCCAAGGTCTATGCCGAACCACCTCTGCGCACGGCCAAATGAGTGCATTAGTTTGTTTTATAGTTTATATATTGGTGGGTAACTACCGTATTCCTTTACTACCTAATTGTGTACTGCCTGTGTCCAGCTAATGGGTGTAAATGTTTACAAAATGCATGTACTCCTAATGCAGCATAGGAGTGAGGAAGTATTGAACTTGTTATAAATCTTTGTATTGAAGAGTAACTCTGTGTGCAGGTGACAGTTGACGACTTGTGTTTAGCACGTTTCACACAAATTTTTGCGGCTCTGAAGAAACAGGGCATAGATTCTACATACTACATGTTAAGTATGGTAAGCAGACTTGAGTGATTAGACAGAAACATCTCAGCATGATCATTTCTACGTAACATAGAAGGTTTAGTGCGCCAGGTTGTTTTGCTTCAGAAGATGAGCTATCTATAAAGCTTTCACCACAGTATGAAAGCTACAAGTAGGATGATCTTTAACACCCCCAGACCCTCCTTTCTATATGTGATTAGTCTCGCTTTGGACAAGTTTTGCACAGAGTGTAACTGTTCTTGGTAGATATGTTTTAATATTATGTGGTGTATTTCTCATGAGAGTTTCACTGTCTGCAAACAGTGTACAGAGTAGACTCTCTCCATAGAGTAAATATTGTTTACAGAACCCACTGTTCTGCTCATATCCACGTTATTTCTCAATGTAGGTTCAGTGAAGGTAAGGAGTTTGATACAGGTAAAGACAGTCTAAGGTAGGGCATTAGATCTGTGATGGGGCTTGAGTATCTGGAGGAACTTGGTTTCCCCTGAACAGATGTATACAGAATGAACACCGTGTGCAGTACAGGTTGCATTTTTATCTGTGGTTGACCTCCCATGAAGTATATGGTATAGGGTCATTGTTGCACATACATGTATGTATGATAGCAGTAATGATGCTTCATAATATTCAGAGCTATTTTGCACTTTCTTTCACAGCTTTAATGCCATACCCGTTAGTAGAGCAATGTGTGCAAACGAAGCGTGTTTGTTGTCATCAGTGATGTCCTCAGTAATGTCATTGATGATGTAATTTGAGCTGTCATGAATTATGTCATAGAATAAGTCATGAGTGATGTAAATGTGAGGTCATAAGCAGTACATGGCGGGGGTGCAAATTATAGTTAGCTCTACTAATGCTGTCATTGGCAAATTCATCTTACTATAACGTCACTTTAATCTTTTGTTTTTTTAGTTAAAAAATATTATATATATATATATATATATATATATATATATATATATATATATATATATATATATTACCTACTGGCGGTCGCCAGTAGGTAGATATAGTTAGGACCCTGTTTCCATAGGAAATCCGCAACATTCTATTTGGAATAACTTTGGCGCCGGTCGACGAATCCTCGCGAAATTCTCAAAATAGGTGGGGCGCTACGCTCCGCTCCTACCCTGAAAGTCTCGGGGGGATTCGTCAAGCAGGGGCCGAGAAAAAAGGGGGGTCCCAAAACGCGTTTTCCCCATGCATTTTTCCATAGGACCTTTAGACACAGCTACAGCCCGAACGGCTGAACAGAATTACTTGAAATTTGGCAGAGAGGTAGCCATAAGGTCAAGGAAGTGCCTTTTGCAGGTCTGGTGTAAATCTGTTCAGTATTTCCTGAGAAAATAGCATTTAAAAGCATATATATATGTGGGCGGAGCCTAACCACACATCTCATCCTGAGATCTGATTGGCTGTCAGCACTTCATCCAAGAAGTGTTGGCAGCCATCTTGGGACCAATATACATGATAGCACCTCATTAAAAAGCCTTGCAGTTAATAGAAGGTTTTAAGACTTTAGTTACATTATAAATCATTTGTTGATGGTACCATACTCATTTTAGGAATTGTGGTATGTTCTAAGGTGATTTCACCATGTGAAAAAGCCTTCTGCTGGGATATCATGATTGAGAGAAAAATATTTTCTCATGCTTTTACCACAGAGGTTTGGAAGGTGATCTATAGGCTAAACTGAGAGCTTATTTTCTGTAAATTCACATTATCTTTCTCAGTCATGTGAGAATGAAGTCTGACATTCTCAGTAAAACATGTACATCCAACAAGGGCAGAGACTGTCAGTTGATTCCTTTGTGTTCTACTGCAGCTTCCCAGAGTGTTCCAAAGAACTACTAGAGCGCTAACAGTCCTACTTATGATAAACGTATGGCACACCTGAAGCCATCTTGCTTGGATTAAAGTGGTAACTCTTAACACATTTAATTTAAAAAGGAACAAAATGAGGGGGTTCATTTTTCCATAAAAAGTATGATTAGTGCTGCAGAAAGAAAAATTAGGGCACATTTTGAGTGACTTCTCAAATCCTCTTCTATTTCATTAAAAAATTCTGACATGCAGACTGAAACATGCACTTTCAATACCAGCAGCAGTTTTCCCTGGTGAGCAGTAGCTTTACTACAGTGATCTAATGAGCAAAAAGAGTGCTAACATTCTGAATTTATGGCAAATGTGTGACACATCTGAATGCCTTCTTGATGGAATCAAAGTAAAAAACTGAAAGTATTTCCTACTGAGGAGACTGCAGTAAATGAGGAAATTAGGAAACTTCATAACAAATAAGTCTCCCAAGATGGCCACCAGAGACAAAAGAGCCCAAATGTAGCCCAAATATCACCCAGATGTAGCCCAAGTATAGCCCAATGACAGAATGTCCCAGAATGTTCTTAAAAACAACTAGAGCGCTTACTGTCTTCATTATGACAAAAGTAAGGCACGCCTGAAGCCATCTTGATTGGAATAAACTGGTAACACTTAAAACATTTAATTTAAAAAGGAACACAATGAGGAGGTTCATTTTGCCATAGAAATTATGATTAGGGCTCCCGGTTTTCCGTTTAAACGGATTTTTACATATAAATACAGACGGAAAACAAGTTTTCCTTTGTCTGTATTTAAATGTAAAAACAGGAAAATACTAGCACATTTTGCAGCGTTTCTGTGCTCCAGCAGAGTTGCCTCGCCACGCTCAGTAAGTGCCTGCACAATGGGGGGGTTGTGGCAGGAGATCAGCGCCCTGATCTCCTGGATGATCTGTGGCTGCTAGCGCCAGGAGGCCTGCATTGTTCTCAGCGCCCCACCTGTGCGAAGTGAATCACTCTCACACACAGCGCATTCAGCCCCCTCCCTTGGCTCGGGCTGAGCTCTCACTCTCGCAGACACGCCTGGGGTCGACAGGGGGGAGTAGGCAGCCTGAAGAGAAGAAACCGGATCCTGCGCTGGCAGGCAGGGCTCAGTCAGACACACACACAGGGAAGAGGGTGTAAGTGAGACTCAGAAACCGAGTCTTTGCAGCGTTTGTGACCTGACAGCATTGCCCATAGCCATGCTGTCTCTTCCTTCTTGCCTGGACAAGACAAGGACAGTGTCCAATTCTGCTGCCCCCCATCTTTATTCCTCTTCCTCCCTCTCTTTGTCGTGCTCCTCCTCACTTTTAGAAAACCGTGACTGTTCTTTCCTCTCCTTTCCGTCATTCGTTCCCCAGTGAAATGGATCCAAAAAAAGAGGACACGTCTTACAAAAGTCTTTTCCTGACATGTTTCTATTCCAAAACGAGACCTCAGGAGGAGAAAAAAGGTTTTAAAATATGAACAATAAACACATAACTAAATAAAACAAGACAGAGTCGTCGCAAAGTGGCCAGATTGGTTTTATTCACACCCAAACACATTAGCGCCACCTTACAGAGTTTGCCAGTCTAGCGCTACTTTTCTTTTCATGTCCTTAGCTTTCTGAATAATGAGTGTAAAAGCTTTAAGTTGTATTCCCTATGAGTGTTTGATTTTTCCAGAATGTTGTTACTTTTTTCAGGCAGCAAATTACTCTGGTCTAGTGCATAGTTTGAATAGAGTTGCTTCTAGGTGTTTATAGCAGGGCACAATTGGGTTGTAGCTGAAGGGAGTGTGAGTTTATCTCAGTGGGACAGTATTGTGTTCAGTGGGGGAGAGGATACAGCACTCTCTGCAGATGACAGAAACTGCAGGGCTCTGAGACAAATGGCTTGTGATAGCACTTTAAGCGTATTTGGGACATTCTGCGAATGGCAAAGTTTTCAGATGTATTGTGTATGTATTGTGAATACAGAATGTATTGTGTTGACCAAGAACAACCAAATGTATGTGTGCATTGTCAATTTAAATAAATGTGGAAAAATACTAGCTGCAGTGTTGCCTTCTGCTTGTGGCAAAAATAAATGTGGATAAATACAGAAAAAATGCCCAAAAAATAAATATGGATAAATACAGACGGAAATGGCAAAAAAATAAATACCATAAAACCGGGAGCCCTAATTATGATTAATGCTGAAGAAAGAAAATGAGGGCACATTTTGAGTGACTTCTCAAATCCTCTTCTATTTCATTAAAAAATTCTGACATGCAGACTGAAACATGCACTTTTAATACCAGGGGCAGACTTCCATGGTGAACAGTAGTTTTACTACAGTGATCTAATGAGCAACTAGAGTGCTAACATTCAGAATTTATGGCAAATGTGTGACATATCTGAATACCTTCATGATGGAATCAAAGTAAAAAACTGAAAGCATTTCCTACTGAGGAGACTGCAGTACATGAGGAAATTAGGAAACTTCATAACAAATAAATCTCCCAAGATGGCCACCGGAGACAAAAGAGCCCAAATGTAGCCCAAAATCACCCAGATGTAGCCCAAATATAGCCCAATGACAGAAGTGTGCAAAACACTTATTATTTTGTGTTTTTGCAGTGTTATATAGTGCAGACTTGTCAGGTATTGGAGTGCTTTACATGAGCATTGGTTACATCACACAAGAACAAATTCATTTTGGTTGTAGACATGGGGAGACTAAGTGATTTGACCAGAATCACAGAATGTCGAGCTGAAGCAGAAACTTCAACCTGGTTCCCCAGTTGCAAAGTCTGCAGTTCTGGAAGTAACACCACATCCTCTCCCCTAAGTGCAACATTTAATCAAGTGGTCAACTGGATAAAAAAACATAAAGATAACAAATAATTTAAAAGTGCTTTGTCGCTATTTGAAAACTCAGAAAATATGTCCTTATTTTAGTCTTTTAGAGCACTAACCATAATTTGGATGCCAATAAGACCCTCTCATATATGTAATTTCTAAAGGAAATGCTCTAGGTATTACAGTTTTGATTACATCAAGATGATGTCAGGCGTTCCACACTTTTGTAATAAATATAGAATGTTAGCAATCTAGTTGTTCATTAGGATACTGTTGAGAGGCAGAGGCCAGGGGCACGGACTCTGAAAATTGAAGGCAGGTAGGAGGGTGCAAAGGCAACAATTTAACCACACTGAGCAGGCAGGAAGGGCCGTGGAAGCACAACAGACTATGGAGGGCAGTGGAAAGGGGGGCAGGGGCAACAAACCAACAATACAGGACTTGCAAGAGAGGCTGTTGGAGGGAAGATCTATTACGGGTCAAGGAAGCTAGGGGCGGTCCCCAGATCCCCGGGAGCCACCACAGAACTGAGCAGGAGAGTGAGTCAGGGACAAAAGGGGCACCTTAATTTGAGCTGGGGTGCATAGGAACGCTTGCTCCAAAAATGAAGAAAACAGACATATGAGACATGGAATTGGAGGCAGAATACAATGGCAGTTTAATGAGAAGATGCAACTTCAAAGAAACCGCAGAATAGAGACATAAAGTACAAAATACAGAATCCAGATAATCATACAGCTGTCATAATATTCTCTGTATCTCAATTAATGTACTGACAGAGAGAGAGAGAAAACACATCTATAAATGCATCATGAGAAACAAGTTACACCAAGGAAAATGTTACCTAGGAACACTCACGTTTACTCTTAGAGCAAGCATTCCTGCAATTACAATACAAAATCTTTTAAATGCAAAAGTAAAGAGAACAATGGTTAAACATAACATGACATTTCATATAGGTAAAATAGAATAAGATACTTCAAGCAAAGCAGAGCAAGACATTTTAAGCAAAGGAAGACAAGAGCTCCCAGCTCTTGGGGAAAACCTGCACTGCCTGTTAACCTACATACAGACGGCGAGGTAGTCCGTCGATATCTGTGGGTGCTCCCTTTTTATATCATTTTGTGGGCTCCTTTGCACGCTACATCTACCTACGTATGCTACCCAAAAGCTTCGTCTGCAGATTTTACCAGACATTTCGTCATTTACCCACTTAATGCTGACAATGGACTGGGTGAAAAGGTCAGTCTCTCAGGCCAATCGCTTATCGTAAGTTCCATAGAGCAAGCAGAAAATAATGGGTATTGTACGGGAATTCAATATATTCATGTATAAAATCTCCTCAGTTCTCCTAACTTGACGCTCTGCGGTTGCCACTTCCTTAAAAGCGGGAAACCTGCCCAGGAAGCAAGTACCAGTCCAGGATGCAGCCTACTGTATGTCGACAGCTTCAGGGGGATGTTGAACTTTGATACCGAGCACGGAGCACTCGGGTAGGGTGGGGGCTACTAGTTTGGATCAGAAGGCCTCGCAGACCTGCCTTCAGACTGCTATACACTAAAATTGCAGAGCTATGGTCAATTTAACAAAGAGGCCTACATATTGAACAGAAGGGCCTACACAGGGGTTTTATGCTGGCTGAGTGGTAAGGATGTCTCAGGATAATTATATAGCAACACAGGACCCGCTGGTCAATTTAATACGGCCTACAAATGCAGCTGGCAGGGCAAGGACAAGGGTCTCATACTTCAGGTGTGGACAGAACGGGCCAGGGGCCCCCTGTGATACAAAATCTACCCTCCTTCAAGGCTATGGCAATGTAATAGACCATTGTGGGCAGAAGGAAGAGGCAATGGTAGTACAACCATACATGCCAACAGACCCGATTCAGCCAGGAAACGTCCAATGTTTTTAAGCTCAAATGGGCTTTATTTGATCTGTCTCCTGTCTACAATATCCTCTTTTTCAATGTAACTCAAAGGGGAAAATCAATACCCCAGTTTTTTTTCAAAATCTCCCTCTTACCAAGTTCAAAATGTTCGCAAGTATGGTACATTGGATCATGGAAGGAAATGGGATAGGGACATGGACTTGGATAACAGAGGACAGGAGGGACATGGAGAGGTGCACCAAACTGACCCTGCAGGGCAGGCATCAGGGTTTGCAGCAGCACAATACACAACACAGGGCATGCAGGACGGGAGTGCAGCACAACAATCCATAGAAAGGAAGAGGGAGGGGACAGGACCATGCACATGGACAACAGAGAACAGAGGGGCAAGAGGCAATGGTAGCTAGCTGACCATAATGGACAGACAGGAGAGAAAGCTGCAGTATAACAGACCATAAAGGGCAGGAGGGACGGATCAGGGGCATTACAATGGAACAGACAAGCCAGGAGGGAGGGAGTAGGGCTGGGGGCAAGGGGGCAGGGCAGGAGCAGCAAGATAGCCATGGAGGTCAGGCAGGATGGGCACTAGAAGCAAGACACACCATGAAGAGCAACAGTGAGACTGTGATGGCATACACACAGACCATGGAGGGAAGGTGGGAGGGGGTCAGGGGCAGCTAACTGACCACACAGGGAAGGTGGGAGGGGCCATGGCAGCACAGAAGACCATGCATGGCAAGTGGGAGGGTTAGTGGCAGCACAATGGCTATGATGGGCAAGAAGGAGGGTGGAGGGGCATGCACAAAGGACGATGGAGGATAGAAGGAAGGGTCAGGACCTGTGCACAGACAAGAAAGTTCAGGGGAAGGGACCTCACAACAGACCACACGGGGCAGGCAGGAGGAGCAGTTGCAGCACAACAGACCAGGGAGGGCAGAAGGGTGTGGCAGTACAATGGACCATGTAGGACAGGAGGAAGAGGATAGGGGCATGGCATGTGGGCAGGCAGGGTGGAGGTGGCAGGGACAGGTTACAGTCATCTGACAATGCTAGGCAGGTGGGAGGGGAGTGGCAGCTCAACAGAACACTCAGAGTAGATAGGAGTGGCAGGTCCATGGGACATGGTGGGCAAAAAGGATGGAGCAGGGGCATGCACAAAGACATCGGAGGGCAGGGGGAAGGAGAATAGGGGCAGCAAGCTAAGCACAGAGTTTAAGCAGGAGGTCAATGATGGGGCATAGAATTGGGCAATGGAGGGCAGGAGGAGTGGACTGGTACATCATACTAAATTGAGGGCAGTGGCAGCACATCAGACCATGCATGGCAGGAGGGAGGAGGCTAGTCCATGGATTCACACAACAGAGGATAGGGAGGCTAACTGTTCAGAGAAGGCGGGTATTAGGAACTTTATTGTTTTTAAAACATTGTGTCTGTGCGAACTACTTAAAATATGAACAAGTATGCAGCATAATCTCACTTTTATTCAGGAAGAAGAGGACGTTTGTGACTGTGACTCCGGGCTCACTTGGCAGAAACACCCCCTGACCCTCCACCCCCTATCGCAAAATGTAATGCCCGTGAAAAGGGTAGGTGAACACAGTGTTATATAGAACATAGTCCTGAGAGCACGATTGAAAATGAAAACTAGATATAGTGTATGGTATAAACTATGCACCAAAAAGTGTGATATAAGATGAACCGGGCGTGAAATATAATATGCAATACATTGTGCGCAATGACAGATTCATGGGAGAGCGCGAGATAGCACAGGCACTAGCGCGTGCTATGCGATATGCGCCTTGGAGTGTAATATGCACAGGGCAGTGTTGTGTAACCTAACTAGTCTCTAAAGTTGTAATATAAAATATGTGCTGGGGAGTGTAACGTTGCATATGCACTGTGACAAAGATATGGATCCCAGATTGTAATATGTATGGCATAGCACTGTGCGTTATAACATAGGCATCGAGAAAGGCACGTTAGATGGGGCAATATAACCCGTGCGAAGACAAGTGTGGCATGACATATTCACGGGGTGGTGTTACAGTGCACATGGGCTAGAGAGTGTCATAGCATATGCACTAGCTAGTGGAATACAACACAGAGGTGTGTGGCACTCGGCAGGCAATGGTGGGTGTAACACAGCATTGGGCTCTGTCAGGAGCACGCTGTGACTCTCAAGTGATGTTCGTCCCCTTTCCAGAGAGTAAAATAAAAAGTATTACACATCCGGCAGTGGATGTGTGTTTTATTAACCGTGAGGGGGGTTTCTTGCATAGTTTTGGTCGAATTTTTGTCGAATCCCCTTTGAATGGCTTGGTGTGCATGTGTATTAAATGTGCCCGTCAATAGCTACCCATGTTTGTATAAATAAACGACAAGGGTGTCTACCAGGATTAGGCACGGTAGGGCATCAGACATGTCAGAGCTTCACTAGTGGTGTAAATACATTCCACGTGGATTCATTGCATGCATAGTCGCCTTTTAATGAATATCACGCAAATCGTCATGGTGATAGGTACGTACGGTTTGTCCAGCATGTCCTAGGTGTGTCTATAAATATATATTTTTTAAAAATAGTAAAAAACAGTGGCCGGCCCTGGGGATTGGGGTCAAAAAAATATAATTAGGAGACTGGCCCTGGGGGATGGGGTCATCAGGGCCAATAAATTAGAATAAGAAGGGGAACCAAACAGCCCCCCTTCTTAAAAAACTAAAATAAATAAAAGACTGGCATCATGCCGGAGGCCATGCCCCCTCCGTGCAGCACTCTGCAAACGCGCCCCCAACAGGCATCTCCAGTATGCGCCAGGGAGCTGCGCTGCAGCCAGGTGTTCTGAGGCCAAGCCCCTTTTTACACCTCTCTGCAACGCAGCTCTGTGGCGCTTACTGGAGGTACCTAGTGGTCTAGTTTGACCCTAGGGACCCTTAGGATTCAGGGGGACTTAATCTCTCAACTTAGAACAGCCACAGGGCGCGTTTACACAGTGGTGAAGGGAGGGGACGGGGCCTGAGGTGACGTGTGCAAACACGCACTATGGCACGTTTTAAATTGGGGATATAATTTCCCTTAAATACTGAGGGCCCCTGGGGGCTAACTAGCCCACCAAGTGCTTCCAGTAAGCGCCACTGAGCTGCATTGCAGAGAGGTGGTCCAGGCCGTGCCACTTTTTACACCTCTCTGCTACGCAGCTCTGTGGCACTTACTGGAGGTACCTAGTGGGCTAGTTGGACCCTAGGGACCCTCAGGATTCAAATGAACTTAATCTCCCAACTAAAAATGGACACAGGGCGTGTTTACACAGTGGTGAAGGGAGGGGACGGGGCCTGAGTTAACGTGTGCAAAAACGCCCTGTGGCCTGTTTTAAGAGGTAGTTTTAATCCCCATGCCCTATTATACACTAGGGGCTTACAGAGGAGGTCATGCTAATCACAGGGGGACCCCAACGCATAATGTTCCCTAGTGTATGTAGGTGTTTTCACTGTATTCTAAGTGTCTTTTAACATAGCACTGGCTCTAGGACTGGTTAGTCAGACTCAGTTACCACCAGTATCCGTCTGAAAAAGTTGAGGGTACAGGATGATTTTGCAACAAGGCTTCTTTCTGCTCTTCTTTTTGTTCTTTCTGCACGTTATCCTTCTTCCTGCACTTATCTTCGTATTTGAGGACTTCTGTTGCTTCTTTCTGCACTTCTTTTGTTTCTTTCTGTGCATTTTTTCTTCTTTCTTCACATGTCCTATCTCTGTAGGCATAGTTAGAAATTAGCATTTAAAAAACCTTTGAAATTCACAGAAAAAACCATAGGTTTCAGGCACATTATAGTTAGGAATTAGCATTTAAAAAACCTCAGAAATTCACTGAAAAAACCATAGGTTTCAGGGGTGTTATAGTTAGCTGGACTTTTCACTTGTACAAAACCATTGAAATTCCCCCGTTATAGTTAGTTCAGCTAACTATAACTCGCGCGCCCGCAATGCACTGCTGATGACGTCACATATTACATCACTCATGACATGGTCAGTGACATCACTCATGACATCACTGATGACATCTCAAATGACATCACTGATGACATCACTGATGACATCATCCTTGTGATAGAGTGGCAGACCTCCTCTTCCCCTAATATAACCTTTGATACACACATTCAAAAATAGAAATTAAAATTTTAAAAACAATGGACATACCAATACCAGTTACAACAACCTATACAGTAATTCTAAGATCCACATACACATCCACTCATTCACCAACAGTCCTATACAGTCACTCATACATGTACTCACTCATCATATGTACTCATACACCTATACATCCTGTTACACAATGCCACTCATCCATAGAGGTACTCACACACATAGTCACTCATGCTAATAAAGAATCAAACATACATTTACTTGCATATACAGTTATACACACACCACCACACTTACTTCTACGGAAACTTACACATACTTAGTCTTTTAAACAATCACTTATAGAAACACATACTTATTCATTTAGGAACTCTTTCAATCTCTCACTGTCACATCTACTCGCTTATATACACCAATAGTCACATATACTGGTTTAAAACATATGTAGTTACTCATAAAGACACTATTGAGACAGTCATTCACTCACTAACACACCCATACACTCACTCATCCACCCATAGAGTCCTGCACACATGCTGTCTTCAACACATACAAAGAGTGAGTCATTCATTCATGCACCTATGCACTACGTAATACCCCCACCGAACCATGCAGACACTCAGACTGATACTCATAAAACCAACTAATAACCTATATAAACACCCATGTAGCTACTCACCAACCCATGCAGCCACTTATACACAAAGTGAGAGACTGATTCAGATATTTACATATTTAAACATTACTCACTAAGCCATGTATTCACTATGAAACACTTAATCAGTCAGTTACACAATCAATTTTTCAAAAACAAATCATCCATTTAGACACTTATATACCCATTTATTCTTCCATCGACCTTGAGATATACATATATAAAACATATTTAATTTTCAGAAACACACACATTCACTGGATGATGTCATCAGTGATGTCATCAGTGATGTCATTTGAGATGTCATCAGTGATGTCATGAGTGATGTCACTGACCATGTCATGAGTGATGTAATATGTGACGTCATCAGCAGTGCATTGCGGGCGCGCGAGTTATAGTTAGCTGAACTAACTATAACGGGGGAATTTCAATGGTTTTGTACAAGTGAAAAGTCCAGCTAACTATAACACCCCTGAAACCTATGGTTTTTTCAGTGAATATATATATATATATATATATATATATATATATATCAACAAAAAAAGTGCTGAGGCACAATCACGGTTTCTTTTCCATTTATTCTCCATGCTATAAGTGACAAAAGTTCCTCCTCTCCCTTACGCGTTTCAGCTACTGCCTTCATCTTAGGTTTAACGAGGATAAATCTGCCCACACACAGGTGCCTTAAATCCTTGCAGTCACGTACCTCCTCAGCATGTAAGTACCAAGATGCATCAGTAACATCATTTCAAAATATACACTTTATAATTGCTTGATAGCTTTCTGTGTTTCGAAAATTATATATTGGATGCATCTACACCCATGAGGTGGCCACGTGCATTGTGAAAAGGTAAAAGTTCCTGGGCAGATCACAGTTCTAGAGTCACTCGGTAAAGTTCTTATTAAAATGTTAAAGCTCATGATTCCCAGGGAGAGGGCACCCCTCCCTGCTCCCTTTCTCACCTCCGAAGCTTGTCAATATTTGGAAATCCATGTAGTGCACGAAGGGAAGCGGGCCATGCCCCCCAATTTAAACCACAAAACATCCTCTGTTGTCGGGGGCTTCCAGCCCTGCAGGGCAGTCTCAGCGGTGGGAGCAGAGCATCCCGTTACTTAACACCAACAAAAAAAGTGCTGAGGCACAATAAATAAATGGAAAAGAAACCGTGATTGTGCCTCAGCACTTTTTTTGTTGGTGTTAAGTAACGGGATGCTCTGTTCCCGCCGCTGAGGCTGCCCTGCAGGGCTGGGGGCCCCCGACAACAGAGGATGTTTTGTGATATATATATATATATATATATATATATATATATATATATATATATATATATGTATATATATATATATATATATATATATATATATATATATATATATATTATCTACTGGCGGTCGCCAGTAGATAGTTATAGTTAGGACCGAGTTTCCATAGGAAATCTGAAAGTTCTATTTTGAATAACTTTGGCGCCGGTTGACGAATCCTCGCAAAATTTTCAAAACTAATGGGGCGCTCCGTTCAGCTCCTACCCTGAAAGTCTCGGGGTGATTCGTCAAGCGGGGGCTGAGAAAAAAGGGGGGTCCCAAAACGCGTTTTCCCCATGCATTTTTCCATAGGACCTTTAGTCGAAGTTACAGCCCGAACGGCTGAACAGAATTACTTGAAATTTGGCAGAGAGGTAGTCCTCAGGTCAGGGAAGTGGTGTCAATCTGTTCAGTAGTTCCTGAGAAAATAGCATTTAAAAGCATATAAATATCTATAAGCGCGCACCGTGCGCGCACCGTGCGAGCACCCTAACGTGCGCGAGCGTAATTCTGATTGGTGGTTACATGTTAGGCAACGTTCGAATCGGTCGAAATCAGGAAGTGTCGGCCGCCATTTTGTTTGTTTTCAGTGCGAGAGTGAAAAAGGAAGGTGGCAAACGTGAAAAGGGGGCAGGGTAGAGAGTTCCTGACCCCCTAGCCTTTGTCAGGGGGTCCCTGAAGGACCCTGAAGGCAGACAGGACCCAGACAGGTGAAAAACCCCCAAAAAATAAAATACATTTTTAATACGTAGTTTATTGTAAAAATAAATATATAAAAAAATAATAATACATAAATAAATTAGCATTTAAAAAAACGTACAAATTCACTGAAATAACCATAGGTTTCACACACGTTATAGTTAGGAATTAGCATTTAAAAAACCTTGCAAATTCACTTTAAAAACCATAGGTTTCACACATGTTATAGTTAGGTGGATATTTCACTCGTAAAAAACCAATGAAATTCCCCCGTTATAGTTAGTTCAGATAACTATAACTCGTGCGACCGCCACTCTATCACAAGGATGTTGTCATGAGTGATGTCATGAGTGATGTCACTGACCATGTCATGAGTGATGTAATATGTGACGTCATCAGCAGTGGATTGCGGGCGCGTGAGTTATAGTTATCTGAACTAACTATAACGGGGGAATTTCATTGTTTTTTTACGAGTGAAATATCCACCTAACTATAACATGTGTGAAACCTATGGTTTTTTAAGTGCATCTATATATATATATATATATATATATATATATATATATATATATTACCTACTGGCGGTCGCCAGTAGGTAGTTATAGTTAGGACCACGTTTCCATAGGAAAACCTCAACATTCTATTTTGAATAACTTTGGCGCCGGTCGACGAATCCTCGCGAATTTCTCAAAATAGGTGGGGCGCTACGCTCCGCTCCTACCCTGAAAGTCTCGGGGGGATCCGTCAAGCGGGGGCTGAGATAAAAGGGGGGTCCCAAAACGCGTTTTTCCCATGCATTTTTCCATAGGACCTTTAGAACGAGCTACAGCCCGAACGGCTGAACAGAATTACTCAAAATTTGGCAGAGAGGTAGTCCCTAGGTCAAGGAAGTGCCTTTTGTAGGTTTGGTGTAAATCTGTTCAGTAGATTCTGAGAAAATAGCCTTTAAATCAATATATATATCTGAGCCCGCTTACGGTACGCTTACCGTACGCTTACGGTAAGCGTACGGCGGCGTGCGCGAGCGCGATTCTGATTGGCTGTTAGATCTTAGTAAACATTCGAATCGGCCGAAACCAGGAAGCGGCGGCCGCCATTTTGTGTATTTCACTCTGAAAAAAAAGAGTGAAAACAAGGAAAGGGGGCAATGAGGAGAGTTACAGACCCCCTAACATTTGTAAGGGGGTCAAAGAAGGACAGAAAAGTACAAAAAAAACATTTATTGATTTTAAAAAAAATCACGGGGTACGCGTACGGTAAGCTTACGGTAAGCGTACGGTAAAAAAAATAAAAAAAAATAAATGAAAAGCAGATTTAAGAGTTTAGAAATTAGGGAGCTCTAAAAAGAGCTGTTGTGTTTATGAAGTCATTTTTTTAGTGGTACCTACAAGTAAGTACCGATGCAGAGTCTAAGGTTCAAGAGGAAGACTCTGTTCCCTTCATCATTGAAGTGCACACCATCTCCTCTATAAATGTCTTGCATGTCATAACGCAAGTTGTTGTGGTAAATGGCACCCATACCATAGTCACGGAGGAAAGCAGAAACAGATTTGTTGACGTGCTTTCTTGCTTTGTCAATCTGCGGACAGAAATGATTGGACCAGTTCCATTTTTGCCTTTGGCATATGTTGGAAAACACAAAGGCAGTTTTAGGGAAAAGTGAAAACAGTTGTGCAAAGGTGTCCTTCATAAGCATTTCCAGACCTACCCCAGTCAAAGTGCCTAGGTCATTGCCACCACAGTGCACTATTATGAGGTCAGGGTGTTGGATTTGCATGAAGGATTTCACCAATGGCATCAATTGGTGCCACTTTAACCCTCTCTGACCAATCCATTTAATGTCTACATTTGGCAAAGCAAGGTCTCTCACCATATCTGTTTTCTCTGCAAACTTTTCACTCCAGAAGACATAGCTGTGCCCTACAATCCACACTGTGAACATCTTCAAAGGAGATCTGGATGCACTCAGGAGGTGTCTTTCAGTAGAATGGCAATATGAAAAGAAAGACAGTTTGGAAATGGAGGCATACATATTTTTTTAAAAACAAAAAGAACTGATTGGCTGTTTCATACCATTCTAGAATAAAAACTAGGCTGTATGTGAAAATTAATAGAAGCATGTTTTGTATTGGTACAAAAAAATGTGTAACCAAAGAACAGTACTATGGATTTGCTGTTAGGTTTGAAAAGTCAAGCACTCTTGCTCTGTGGAATTGAAACATTGTGTGTCGAACTTCTGACCTAACTGCACACAGCAGTGTTCCATGAGCTGTTGCTATGGTAGCAGGCAGAAGTCAAGTTGGGGGAAGGGTACTAGGCAGAAGTCAAGTTGGGGGCAGGGTACTTTTGGAAAAGGGTTCGTTTTCAACCAATAGAAATGTGTGATTACATGTGAAAAAAAGGGGGAAGCACTGAGATTTGAAACTTACATGTATATGTGTGGAAAAATAGAGGGAAAGTTTGCCATTATCTGGTTCTGCTGAGAGGAGAGAGGTGAACACAACAGAGATCCTGGCTCTGATAATCTGCTGTTTGAGTGTCACATTTCTTTCACAACTAACTAATTTTAAAGGTGAGTTTACAGTTTGAGAGGGTATGTATGTGGTAACTTAAGAAATGAATAATAGAAATGGGAATTGTTTTTGTTGTAGTTACACATGGTGGTTTCATAATGTGTCAGTGTGTAAAAGTGATTTACACTTGCCCCGAAAAAAAAAAGAGCAGTAAGTGTGCTTTCAAATTGGCAAAGAAATTTCGTTTTGGGACTAATGTGAAAACATGACTCTGTGTGCATAGAAGAATTATAGGCAGAGATTTATTGCGTCTTGCTCTGGTGATTTCACAGTTGCATTAGATGGAAAGGGGGAGCGAATTTTTTGGGGAAGAAGCAGAGGCTTAGCACACACCCATGTGCTTGCCGTGTATAGTCATGCACAGTATTAAGAAGCCAGTGGGGTTTTCAGGTTTAAGTCTGTAATGCAAATACATTCAGCATCACTAAGGCTGGTTGTCCTTGCTGGAGTGTAGGCAGACACAGAGAATACACATGGTGGTGGTCTGAAAAAAAACCAGCTTGGACACGTGCAATTAAATAAATCAAAAATAGTGGTTTCATAATGTGTCAGTCTGTAAAAGTGATTTCAAATTGTAAAAAGAGATTTTCATTTGGCACGAAAAAAAAAGAGCAGTAAGTGTGCTTTCAAATTGGCAAAGAAATTTCGTTTTGGGACTAATGTGAAAACATGACTCTGTGTGCATAGAAGAATTATAGGCAGAGATTTATTGCGTCTTGCTCTGGTGATTTCACAGTTGCATTAGATGGAAAGGGGGAGCGAATTTTTGGGGGAAGAAGCAGAGGCTTAGCACACACCCATGTGCTTGCCATGTATAGTCATGCACAGTATTTAGAAGCCAGTGGGGTTTTCAGGTTTAAGTCTGTAATGCAAATACATTCAGCATCACTAAGGCTGGTTGCCCTTGGTGGAGTGTAGGCAGTCACAGAGAATGCACATGGTGGTGGTCTTGAAAAAAAAACAGCTTGGACACGTGCAATTAAATAAATCAAAAATAGTGGTTTCATAATGTGTCAGTCTGTAAAAGTGATTTCAAATTGTAAAAAGAGATTTTCACTTGGCCCTAAAAAAAAAGAGCAGTAAGTGTGCTTTCAAATTGGCAAAGAAATTTCGTTTTAGGACTAATGTGAAAACATGACTCTGTGTGCATAGAGGAATTATAGGCAGAGATTTATTGCGTCTTGCTCTGGTGATTTCACAGTTGCATTAGATGGAAAGGGGGAGCGAATTTGTGGGGGAAGAAGCAGAGGCTTAGCACACACCCATGTGCTTGCCATGTATAGTCATGCACAGTATTTAGAAGCCAGTGGGGTTTTCAGGTTTAAGTCTGTAATGCAAATACATTCAGCATCACTAAGGCTGGTTGCCCTTGGTGGAGTGTAGGCAGTCACAGAGAATGCACATGGTGGTGGTCTGAAAAAAAAACAGTTTGTACATGTGCAATTAAATAAATCAAAAATAGTGGTTTCATAATGTGTCAGTCTGTAAAAGTGATTTCAAATTGTAAAAAGAGATTTTCACTTGGCCCTAAAAAAAAAGAGCAGTAAGTGTGCTTTCAAATTGGCAAAGAAATTTCGTTTTGGGACTAATGTGAAAACATGACTCTGTGTGCATAGAGGAATTATAGGCAGAGATTTATTGCGTCTTGCTCTGGTGATTTCACAGTTGCATTAGATGGAAAGGGGGAGCGAATTTTTGGGGGAAGAAGCAGAGGCTTAGCACACACTCATGTGCTTGCCATGTATAGTCATGCACAGTATTTAGAAGCCAGTGGGGTTTTCAGGTTTAAGTCTGTAATGCAAATACATTCAGCATCACTAAGGCTGGTTGCCCTTGGTGGAGTGTAGGCAGTCACAGAGAATGCACATGGTGGTGGTCTGAAAAAACAGCTTGGACATGTGCATTTAAATAAAAGAAAAAAAAGTGGTTTCATAATGTGTCAGTCTGTAAAAGTGATTTCAAATTGTAAAAAGAGATTTTCACTTGGCCCGAAAAAAAAAGAGCAGTAAGTGTGCTTTCAAATTGGCAAAGAAATTTCGTTTTAGGACTAATGTGAAAACATGACTCTGTGTGCATAGAGGAATTATAGGCAGAGATTTATTGCGTCTTGCTCTGGTGATTTCACAGTTGCATTAGATGGAAAGGGGGAGCGAATTTTTGGGGGAAGAAGCAGAGGCTTAGCACACACCCATGTGCTTGCCATGTATAGTCATGCACAGTATTTAGAAGCTAGTGGGGTTTTCAGGTTTAAGTCTGTAATGCAAATACATTCAGCATCACTAAGGCTGGTTGCCCTTGGTGGAGTGTAGGCAGTCACAGAGAATGCACATGGTGGTGGTCTGAAAAAAAAACAGTTTGTACATGTGCAATTAAATAAATCAAAAATAGTGGTTTCATAATGTGTCAGTCTGTAAAAGTGATTTCAAATTGTAAAAAGAGATTTTCACTTGGCCCTAAAAAAAAAGAGCAGTAAGTGTGCTTTCAAATTGGCAAAGAAATTTCGTTTTGGGACTAATGTGAAAACATGACTCTGTGTGCATAGAGGAATTATAGGCAGAGATTTATTGCGTCTTGCTGTGGTGATTTCACAGTTGCATTAGATGGAAAGGGGGAGCGAATTTTTGGGGGAAGAAGCAGAGGCTTAGCACACACCCATGTGCTTGCCATGTATAGTCATGCACAGTATTTAGAAGCCAGTGGGGTTTTCAGGTTTAAGTCTGTAATGCAAATACATTCAGCATCACTAAGGCTGGTTGCCCTTGGTGGAGTGTAGGCAGTCACAGAGAATGCACATGGTGGTGGTCTGAAAAAACAGCTTGGACATGTGCATTTAAATAAAAGAAAAAAAAGTGGTTTCATAATGTGTCAGTCTGTAAAAGTGATTTCAAATTGTAAAAAGAGATTTTCACTTGGCCCGAAAAAAAAAGAGCAGTAAGTGTGCTTTCAAATTGGCAAAGAAATTTCGTTGTGGGACTAATGTGAAAACATGACTCTGTGTGCATAGAGGAATTATAGGCAGAGATTTATTGCGTCTTGCTCTGGTGATTTCACAGTTGCATTAGATGGAAAGGGGGAGCGAATTTTTGGGGGAAGAAGCAGAGGCTTAGCACACACCCATGTGCTTGCCGTGTATAGTCATGCACAGTATTTAGAAGCCAGTGGGGTTTTCAGGTTTAAGTCTGTAATGCAAATACATTCAGCATCACTAAGGCTGGTTGCCCTTGCTGGAGTGTAGGCAGACACAGAGAATACACATGGTGGTGGTCTGAAAAAAAAACAGCTTGGACATGTGCAATTAAATAAATTTTTAAAAAAGGTTTCATAATGTGTCAGTCTGTAAAAGTGATTTTCACTCGGCCCGAAAAAAAAAGAGCAGTAAGTGTGCTTTCAAAATGGCAAAGAAATTTCGTTTTGGGACTAATGTGAAAACATGACTCTGTGTGCATAGAGGAATTATATGCAGAGATTTATTGCATCTTGCTCTGGTGATTTCACAGTTGCATTAGATGGAAAGGGGGAGCGAATTTTTTGGGGAAGAAGCAGAGGCTTAGCACACACCCATGTGCTTGCCATGTATAGTCATGCACAGTATTTAGAAGCCAGTGAGGTTTTCAGGTTTAAGTCTGTAATGCAAATACATTCAGCATCACTAAGGCTGGTTGCCCTTGCTGGAGTGTAGGCAGACACAGAGAATACACATGGTGGTGGTCTGAAAAAAAAACAGCTTGGACATGTGCAATTAAATAAATTTTTAAAAAAGGTTTCATAATGTGTCAGTCTGTAAAAGTGATTTTCACTCGGCCCAAAAAAAAAAGAGCAGTAAGTGTGCTTTCAAAATGGCAAAGAAATTTCGTTTTGGGACTAATGTGAAAACATGACTCTGTGTGCATAGAGGAATTATAGGCAGAGATTTATTGCGTCTTGCTCTGGTGATTTCTCAGTTGCATTAGATGGAAAGGGGGAGCGAATTTTTGGGGGAAGAAGCAGAGTCTTAGCACACACCCATGTGCTTGCCGTGTATAGTCATGCAAAGTATTTACAAGCGAGTGGGGTTTTCAGGTTTCAGTCTGTAATGCAAATACATTGAGCTTCACTAAGGCTGGTTGCCCTTGCTGGAGTGTAGCACTGTGGACATGAGCTTTTTAAAAAATCTGAAAAGTGGTTTCATAATGTGACAGTTTGTAAAAGAGATTTTCACTTGCCCAAAAAAAAGAGCAGTTTGTGTGCATTCAAATTGGCAAAGAAATTTTGTTTTGTGACTATTGTGAAAACAAATGTAGTAATATATTTAAATACAATAAAGGATTTTTTTTTTAGTTTTTTTCAGGTATTGCTGAAGAACAGTGAACAAAATTTAAGATGCCTACAAAATCTCGAGTTCAAAAAACGCTAAAAAAAAAACTATATTTGAAGACAACTGGAGGACCAAAGTTAGTAGAAGATGCTCATGTTGGGAAAAAGAAAAAATCTTCTGGTAAGCAGAAAAAACAATTTCTTAACAAAATATTCAAAACAAAGAAAAATGTACAAAATGTCTGTCCTCGGAAAAATGTAACAAAACATAGAGAACAGCAAAAAATTGAGAATTTAGTTAATGCAAATATACCTTCTGCAATTGAAAAGTTTAACATAAACAGAAAAACAGCGTTTAAAGAGATACGTAGAAAAATGTTTCAGAGAAGAGTTATGTCCAATTTGATAAAGGATGTAAAGAAATATAAGCAAAAGGCAAAATATTACAAGAGAAAAAAAGAAATTGAAGCCATTGCAGCAAAAGCATTAGAATTAAAAAGGAAACTATTCATATTAATTTTGAATAGGATGCGTACATTAGATAAAATGGTTAATGTACTGAAATCACAAAGCAAAAGCAAAAGAGTAGTGAACAGAACAAACTTTTGTAAAGTGTTTTTAGGAAAGTGGATGCATAGTTCAAGTAGTGAACCTTTTTTTAATGAAGAGAGCTATTTTCAAAGTAATAGTTTGCTGCATGCAGTTGACACCAGAGGTCGTTCATACGAAGTAAAAAATGGTTGCATAATGGAGAAGGAGATAATGGTTCCAAGAGATGAGGTACAAGTGATGGCAGATGAGGCAATGGGGAGACGTCCTAAAGCCCCAGTGTACACTTGGAATTGTAGTAGTATTTGCACTGTGCGTCAGGAATCTATTGACAGATTTCGAGAGTTTCTAAGAGAATATAGTAAAAAAAGTGTAAAACAAAAGATTAAGGTGCTTCAAAGTCTGGATCCATGCAGAGTGAGAGAGAATACTGGTTTGCAGGGTCATTCTCTTGCTTGTCTATCTAGAAAAGTGTGCAATAGTGTTTTCCATCATTTTAGGATGCTGGCTGTTCATCATACTGAAATGAGAAAGTTTGTGAGACGGTTGTATTTTGCCAAAAGTCCAGCAATAAAGTTAAATGAATTGAATAGGGCTCTGTTCCGAGGAACGGTATCAGATGTAGAGAAGGTTGTTGATGAAATTCAGTTTTGTTACTTTGGTCCTGAACAAAACAGTGCAGAGAAGGACACAGTAAATGAGGCAGAAGTGGAAGAGAATGTAGAACCCTCTGTAAGTAACACATTTAATGATCACATAACAAAATTTGCAATAGTCTCTAATGAAAGACCAAATGTTACTTGTATTTGTTGCCGCAGAACTCATTATAGAAAACAAACTAGGAATGTTGATCTCTACAGAAAGAGTGAAAATGAAGATAATTATAAGTGGATGGATTTTGCCACATATATATTTCTTGAAAATTGTTTTGAATTGGGTGAAGATCAGCGTATTTGTAAATACTGTTACAACAAGTTAGAGGAAAATAGAATGCCGACCAGAGCTGTACATAATAATTTAGAATTGGATGCTATTCCTGCTGAACTTTCCGAATTAAATACATATGAGTCTATACTCATTCAATGTGTTCATCCGTTCCAGACCATAGTACGTATGGAGCCCAAAACTGGTAAATTACCTCCTTCAGATTTACTGAGAGGTTTAAAAGGTAGAGTGGTGTATTTGCCCTTGGATTTGAAAAAAAATATGGAAACTATTGATGCGGATACTTTGGAAACTGAACCATTAATTATTCTGGTTAATGGTGTACCTACAAAGAATAAGAAGATTTGGCAGGAGCTGGTAGATGTGCGGAAAGTACAAAGAGCAAATTTGTATTTGAAAAAAAATAACAAATGGTATGAATCAATTTATATAGAAGAAGAAGAAGAAGAAGAAGATTTTCAAGAACACACAGAGACACCAACTGGACAAATTGAAAAAGTGGACAAGTCAAAGGAAGAAGAAATTTATGAACATTTTAGCATACATCCTCTCCATTCGAAAGAAGTTATGGGAGACAATATTGATCTCTTTCAGATGAAGAAAGCAAAAGGAAATCCCGTGAGTGTATGGGAGGAGAGCTTGGAAGCTCGATGTTTTCCCCAGCTGTTTCCTAAAGGAAAAGGAGGACGATACGATGAACGTCCAGAACAGATTCCAGCTTCAGAGTATCGGACTACAAGACTATATGCTGAAGATCCCAGATTTCGACAAAGTATTCCTTATTTGTTCCATCTTTTATTTGAAAGCGACTTGTCTGCACTGTCTTATGCAGTAAATCACATTTTAAAAAGTGGAGTACATTTACAAAATGTGTCTGCTAAGGATTTTATGGAGAAAGTGCAGCACCGAGATGATCATTTGGAAACACAACTGATCAATCTGATGGCTTGTCAGCGTGGGACAAATGAATATTGGTACCGACGCCATGGTGAACTAAAATGCATGTTACGCAATTTAGGAACACCAACATGGTTCCTTACCCTAAGCTGTGCCGAGTACGCTTGGGATGATTTACTGGATTTTCTACGAGAGGCCAATTCAAACATTAAAAACATCGAATACAAGACAGCAGGAGAACTGTGCTCATTGGATCCGGTTAATGTTTGCAGATATTTCAATCATAGATTTGAGGCTATGATGTCCTTCATCTGCAATAAAAAAAAATCCACCCCTTGGAGAAATAGTGGATTTCTTTTGGAGAAAAGAGTACCAGGCAAGAGGTGCTCCTCATATTCATATGCTGCTGTGGATCAAGGATGCCCCAAAGTTTGGAACAGATACTGATGAAGCAGTGTTATCTTACATTGAAGAATATGCAACATGTGGTATACCAAAAAGCACAGAAGAGAACAAGTTAAAGGAGCAAGTTCTACGTTTCCAAAGTCATCGGTGTGGAAAATACTGTCGACGGAAATACAAGAGCAAAGAAAAATACTACACTAAATGTCGATTTGGATTTCCTAGACCTGTTCTTTCAAATGGAAGAGTCAACAGTTTTATGTCAGCTGTGAGACATACTATCACAAGAAAATCACCTAAGAATACCTACAACCTTAAAAGAAAAGAAGAATCAAAAAATATAAATGACTACAACCCAGTCATTTTATCCATGTGGAACGCTAACATGGATATACAGTATGTAGCTGACAATTCCATTGCTGTTGCACGATATGTAACGTCTTACATTACGAAATCAGAAAAAACAGAATTGAAGGAAATGTGGGAAGAGATTTCTCACGAGAAGACTGTCAGTAAGAAGCTGTACAGTTTCAGTTTGAAGATGTTATCGCATCGAGAAATTGGATCCTACGAATGTTCAGATAGGTTATCTTCTGCAAGTCTCTACTCGAAGTCAAGAAGAATAATTTGGGCAAGTTTAGGCCTTGCAGCAATGAGAAATCGGGTACTGAAATCTGTTGGAGAAATTGAATATTTGGCTGAGAATGACCCAGAAAGTACAGATATATTGAAAACAAACATGTTGGACACATATTATCCCAAGAGAAGTCATCATCTGGAGAACATGTGTCTCTATGAAGTGTTGCAGAACTACATTTATTCACGGAAAGCTGCAGAAGACATCAACAGTGGAAAATATAAAGTTTTGGTGAAGAAGGATGTTTGGTGAAGCAAACCAAAGGAAGTTTGATAAATCACCGGAAGCTGAGTTGCGACACTACCGACAAGAAAGAATTTTACTACTTGGCTCTTTTACAGTTGTTTAAACCATGGCGTACAGAGGATGAACTACTGGGAGAATTCCAGAGCTATGAAGATTCTTTTAATGCTTGCAAAGACAGCATACAATGCAGTACATTCTCAACTTATCTGCAAATGTTAAATGAAGAAATTGAACAGGAAACTACAATTGCAGCAGAAATAGCTAGAGACAGTTCTCAGGACAGCCAAAGTTCTGGAACACTCAGTCAAGATCCCCTAGGACAACCAATCGTTGAAAATGAAGCATCAATAGCCATGAATGAAGTGGAAACGGCTATGAATCAAGCTCAAGAAGAATTTATAGACTTACAAAATTTGGAAAGACAACTGAATCAAGAGCAGCAACACATTTATGAAGAGATCAAAAACAAAATTGATCACGGATTTCTACATGAAAAAAAAGAGTGCTCATGCACATCATTTCATCCAATCAGGATGTATGTAAGCGGACAAGCTGGCACTGGAAAAAGTTTCCTAATTAAAGTCATCAGAAGCTACCTAAAGCAAAAAACGGATTCTACTTTGTCTTGTGTGGTTACTGCTCCAACTGGGTTAGCAGCATATAACATAAAAGGAATCACCTTACATCGTTTGCTAATGTTACCAGTGGAGCATGAGAACAAAATACAATTCAACAAGCTAACTGGAGAAGCATCCTTGGAAGTTTCAAGAGTATTGAAGAAGATGCAAGTTCTCATTATTGATGAGGTGAGCATGGTATCAAACTTAATGCTTGCCTTTGTGCATTTAAGAATGCAGCAAATTTTGAAGACAGACTATGACGTGTTATTTGGTGGAAAACACGTCATAGTTTTTGGGGATCTTTTGCAACTTACTCCAGTTAAAGGACAACCAGTGTTTAATACTGTGACACATGAAGACACGAAGAAGTCATTGGGAAGCATTGGAAATACAAATATTTGGTCCTTCTTTGAGTACAAGGAACTTACAACTAATATGAGGCAAGCAAACGATGAAGAATATGGAAGTATTCTGAAAGATATCAGAATTGGACTACTCACAGAAGTTGGGAAAAAAGCATTACAGAGTCGGCTGCTACATAATTTATTTCCAAAGGAAGAAATAGTTGCAGAGAAAATATACAAGAATATTGCAGAAAACAAAAGTGTCATCTGCTTAATGCCAACTCTACGTGAATGCTCAATATTTAATGAGGAGCTTTTGAAATTGGAAAAGGAAGAGATCAGGAAATTGGAAGCAGTGGACAAAATTGAGGATGGAAGAATTACTGTCACAGTAACAGGCAAACTGAAAAATAAATTGGACTCACTAGAGAAGAACATCTCCAAAACAGCAGGATTAGAAAAAAATCTATATGTTTGCATGAACTGTAGAGTATTTTTAAGGAGAAATTTGGATGTTGAGAAAGGCTTAGTGAATGGAGCGATGGGAAGAGTTGTGGGTTTTATTAATTATCAGAAAAAAGAAGGAATTGAATGTTTACAGATAAAATTTGATCAGATAGATGAAGTTAAAGATATTTGTCGTTGTACAGTTCGTTTTATGCTTGTGAAAGACTTATATGTACGTAGGAAGCAGTTTCCGTTTTCTCTAGCATATGCTGTAACTATCCACAAGTCTCAAGGATTGACTGTAGATTGTGCATTTGTGAACATTGGTTCAACTGTGTTCAAAGAAGGTATGGCATATGTAGCTTTGTCACGAGTGAAAACATTATCAGGTTTATTCATGATAGACTTTGATGACTCAAAAGTTAGTGCTGATACAAACTGTGTAAAGGAGTATAATAGATTAAGAAGAAGCTATGCTCCTCATTTAGGTCAGTATCCTGTGTTGGAGAAACGTGTAGTTTCTCGTAAAAGGAGAAATGAGAATATCTGTAATGAAGATATAGAGAAGAGGAAAAAAAAGAGGAGTGATGTAATTGCAAGCAAAAAGAAAAAGGACAATGAAGAACAGGTTGTAGGATGTCATTTTGAAAATAGCTCTGGTGTCAACTGCTACGCTAATGTAGTGCTGAATGTTGCATTTTATCTGGAAAGTTTGCAAGAGCAGATAATAGTAAATCAGGGAAAAAGATTCTGTTCAGAGCTGAGTCTCCTTTTTCAAAAGCTGAGTAAAGATAAAACTCAAATAGAAAGTGCTACTGATATTAGAAAACTTTTAGATGTATGTTCAGGACGAACACAGTTTTCTCAAAATGAACAGCAAGATGCACACGAATTTTTGATGTATTTTCTTCAGGTAGTGGAAGAAGAAGGAGTTCCCATTGACATTTTTTTTGGTCTCTCTTATAAATGGGAACATAGTTGTGATAATTGTTATAATATATGTGGCTCTATTGTTGATAATGAAAGGTTTATTTATTTGACATTGCCAGAGAGTAAAACAGTCACTTTTGCAAAATTAGTTAAAGATGCTAATCATAGCATGAAATGTGGTGAGTGTAATTCTGACATGTTTTCAACATTAATTTTAAGGGAATACGGACAGTATGTAATTTTAATGATGCAACGATGTAGAGCTGATGGTTCAAAATTGGATACTTTAATAAAGAAGTTTACAGGACAGCAATTATCAATTTCAGGAAAAACTTTTGTAACTGTTGCAATAATTTTCCATGATGGACCTACTGTTACTTCTGGACATTACACAGTTTATCTAAAATGTGAAAAAGGCTGGACACTGTGTAATGATTCCCAATTGATTTTCAAACAACGTTTGCCTTTTGATTTAGCAAATTCCTATCTAATCTTCCTGAAACCTAAATTTTAGAGAGACTTGGCAAGATCTGGACAAAATAATTTTACCATTTTACTGGATTACCATTGCAATTTTGTAGAAAAAATATTTTTAAAATTATCATTTGGCCTAAAGGAAAGATAACCAATTGTAATGTGGACTTTTTTAATTTTTAATGCAATTTTGAAAAACCAATAATTTAGAGATAATCGGTAACTTCTGCACATTTTAAATTTTGGAATGCTATTGGACTGCCATTGGAAATTTTTTCAAAAATGATTTAAAAAATTACTATTTGGCCATGTGGAAAAGTAAGCAATTCTATTGTGGACTAAATAAATTATTCAAAAAATTTTCGTGAACCAAAATGTTACAGAGAATCGGTGAGATCTGGACAGATTAAACTTTAGAATTTTAATGGATTTCCCTTGGAAATTTATTCCAAAAAAAAAAAAAAAAATACTATTTGGCCTAAAGGAAATGAAATCAGATGTATTTTGGAGTTATTTGAGATATAATATTGTGATTATACTTCTGAAACAAACATATCAGACGGTATTTTAAAGAAATAAGTATTGTTTTTAGATGATATTTTTTTAGAATAATATGCATTTCTGTAATGATAAGTTTAAGTGAGAAGAGATTCTGGGCTTTTTTAATACAATCTTTGAGATTGTTATTTTTTTTTGCCCGCTGTAAAATGATGAATGCAATTGCTTTCACAATTTATAGTGAAATGCAATATATTCTGAAAACAGCAAAAATAAGGCAAAAATATTTTTTGGAAAAAAATGTAAATATGTATACTGTATTATAAATTGTTAAAAAAATATTAATACTTTTTTCATTTTTTTCAGATCGATATAGAAAATTTTCGAAAACTACAACCATTTTTAAAACTATTTTTTTAAAAAACAAATGAATAAATATTTTTTGGAGTGAGTATGGTAAGTCAATAATAATAATTGTAGTCTCTCAAGGACCTTGTAATGTGATAATTGATTTTTAGTGTTTTTTTTAAAAAATAAAAAAAAGGTACGCGCACCGTACGCGTACGGTTAAAAAAAAAAAAAAAAAAAGGTTTTAAAAAACATATGTAAAAAATAGATGAAAGGTAAGGTTGGCTCTTAAAAGAGCCGTTGTGTTCATGCAGGGACAGAGGAAAGAAAGATTGGGAATATTAGACGGTACGACAAGTGTGCTGATCTATTTTACTGTTCACTAGGGAAACACTGGTCTCCCTATAAGTAATTAGATCGTGACAAGTGGCGCACCGTACTTCAACCCTCGCAAACCGAGGGTTAATTTCCAGAGGGCCAGCAGAAGGAGATGCTCCCCCCACAGATGAAGGGCTCACCTGACCTGCAGAGGAAGGAGTCAGCCCTGCAGATGATGGTCCAGGCTGAGCTGCTGTGGATGTACTGGCTCGTCTTTCTGAAGAGTTACCTCCAAAAAGATGACCATGTGTCCTTCCGTGTACATCCTGGAGGTGCCTCTTCATGGTGTGATTCCCAAAGGAATACTTCCTGTCAGGATTACCTCTAGAAAGTACACGCTTACACAGACAGCAAGTAACTAATGGTGCATTCACCTTTTGCTGGCCTTCTGAAAAAGTAAAATAATCCCAAACATAAGAAGGCTTTTGTTTCCTCGATCTCTGCCTCAAGACAGTGCTGCTGGTGCTAGCCTCACTCTCAGAAGAGCTCTGCTGTTCTGCCATCGTATCCCAAAGACAAACCAGCTCCTTCTCCCAAGGGATCACAAGCAGAAATGAGGGGAATGGGTGTGGTGTAGGAGAGTTCTAGAACTGAAAGTAGTTTCAACCAATCAAAAGCTGTGTTTCATGATCACATGACCTACCGTACGCTTACGGTACGCTTACGGTACGCTTACGGCAAAAAGTACGCATGCGCGTAAAAAAGACACGCGCTTCCGCGCATGCGCATAACAGTCACTCCCCGGCACTTCCGCGTAACGTGCGCGTGTGGCGTAAGCGCGCACGCGTCCCACGCGCAGTACGCGCGGCTACGCAAAGTGCGTAACTATACGCAAGCAGCGTAGATAGATTACGGACGTTGCGTAAACCGTACGCTTACCGTGAGCTTACGGTACGCGTACTAAAAAAAAAAAAAAAAAATCTGGAAATAAATTTTACATGTTTATTTTAAAAAATATATTAAAAAAAAATATTTAAGGATTTTAAAAACTTAAGCATAGTCTTTATGAAAGGAAATTAAAAATATGTTTGAAAAAAATGAAAAAAAAAAAAATTAGCATTTAAAAAACCTTGCAAATTCACTGAAAAAACCATGGGTTTGACACATGTTATAGTTAGGAATTAGCATTTAAAAAACCTTGCAAATTCACTGAAAAAACCATGGGTTTCACACACGTTATAGTTAGGAATTAGCATTTAAAAAACCTTAGAAATTCACTGAAAAAACCATAGGTTTCACACACGTTATAGTTAGGAATTAGCAATAAAAAAACCATACAAATTCAGTGAAAAAACCATAGGTTTCACACATGTTATAGTTAGCTGGACATTTTACTCGTAAAAAACCAATGAAATTGCCCCGTTATAGTTAGTTCAGCTAACTATAACTCGCGCGCCCGCAATGCACTGCTGATGACGTCACATATTACATCACTCATGACATGGTCAGTGACATCACTCATGACATCACTGATGACATCTCAAATGACATCACTGATGACATCACTGATGACATCATCCTTGTGATAGAGTGGCAGACCTCCTCTCACCTTAATATAAGCTTTGATACACACATTCAAAAATAGAGACTAAAATTTTCAAAACAATGGACAAACCAATACCAGTTACAACAACCTCTTCAGTAATTCTAAGATCCACATACACATCCACTCATTCACCAACAGTCCTATACAGTCACTCATACATGTACTCACTCATCATATGTACTCATACACCTATACATCCTGTTACATAATGCCACTCATCCATAGAGTTACTCACACACATAGTCACTCATGCTAATAAAGAATCAAACATACATTCACCTGCATATACAGTTATACACACACCACCACACTTACTTCTACGGAAACTTACACATACTTAGTCTTTTAAACAATCACTTATAGAAACACATACTTATTCATACAGGAACTCTTTCAAGCTCTCACATATACTCACATATATACACCAATAGTCACATATACTAGTTTTAAACATATGTAGTTACTCATAAAGACACTATTGAGACAGTCATTCACTCACTAACACACCCATACACACACTCATCCACCCATACAGTCCTGCACACATGCTGTGTTCAACACACACAAAGAGTGAATTATTCATTCATGCACCTATGCACTACATAATACCCCCCACCGAACCATACAGACACTCAGACTGATACTCAAAAAAACAACTAATAACCTATATAGACACCCATGTAGCTACTAAGCAACCCATGCAACCACTTATACACAAAGTGAGAGACTGATACAGATATTTACACACTTAAACATTACTCACTAAGCCATGTATTCACTAAGATACACTTAATCAGTCAATTACACAATAAATTTTTCAAAAACAAAGCATCCATTTAGACACTTATATACCCATTTATTCTTCCATTGACCTTGAGAAATACATATATAAAGCATATTTAATTTTCAGAAAAACACACATTCACTGGATGATGTCATCAGTGATGTCATTTGAGATGTCATCAGTGATGTCATGAGTGATGTCACTGACCATGTCATGAGTGATGTAATATGTGACGTCATCAGCAGTGCATTGCGGGCGCGCGAGTTATAGTTAGCTGAACTAACTATAACGGGGCAATTTCATTGGTTTTTTACGAGTAAAATGTCCAGCTAACTATAACATGTGTGAAACCTATGGTTTTTTCACTGAATTTGTATGGTTTTTTTATTGCTAATTCCTAACTATAACGTGTGTGAAACCTATGGTTTTTTCAGTGAATATATATATATATAGACACACATATATTTATATATTACCTACTGGCGGTCACCAGTAGGTAGTTATAGTTAGGACCTAGTTTCCATAGGAAAAGCTATTTTGATTTGCCAATATCTTTGGTGTCATTTGACAAATCATTGCAAAATTTTCAAAACTAATGGGGCGGTCAGGTCAGCCCCTGTTTCTAAAGTTTCAGGTTGATTCACCAAGTGAGGACCGAGAAAAAAGGGGGGTCCCAAAACGCGTTTTCTCTATGTTAATTTCCATAGGAAACTTTAGACACAGCTACAGCCCAAACTGCTGAATGGAATTATACTAAATTTAGCTAAAAGGTAGCTCTTGGTATAGAAAGCGCCCTTTTTGTTAAATGGTGTAGATTCGTTCAATAGATCCTGAGAAATTTAAATATTGTGTTGACAACCATCTTGAATGAAGAAAAGGGGGCAGGGTTGAAACACCCTGACCCACTGGGCCTGCTCAGGGGGTCCCACAGGTACTCAGAGGGCCCAAAAAAGCATTATTTTTTAAACTAAAAATCGTTGAAATTCATGCTGGGTGCGCGAATCCCACAGCAAATTTTTAAAAAATGAAACGCGGTCTCTTGGGTGGGCCAGGTCGCGGGGGCAATACAAATTTATCATGCGGGGGCTTGCAGGGACCCCCACTGCCCATGGACCACCACCTCACTGGGGCAACAGTCATTAAATGCGGGAGGCACACAGCCTTGGGGATCGTCATCTCAACTAGGCTATGTTAATAAAATGAAGTATGGCGGGGCTGGAGCCCCCCCACACTGCCCTGGGGACCACCACCTCTCTGGGGCTATAGTTATTAAAATCAGGGTGTGGCAATGTGCCCCTGCAGGCCCAGGGACCACCACCTCCCGGGGCTTTGTAGATGTTGGAGGGGGACCGCGGGGACCCCCCTCGTGGAGCCCTTTATGGCTCTGGGGACCTCCACCCCCCAGGGCCGGCTCCAGCGATGTCCTGGGGTGTCCACCCCTGGGAAATTGCAGTTTGCTATGCAATGGTGGGAGCAGTGCTCCCGCCATCCCATAGCAAACAAGTGGTCCACTGTGAACAAGTGAGAACACTTTGCTCTCTCTTGTTCACAGTAGAGCACTTTGCTTTTTGCCTCCCGGGAGCAGGATGTCAGGAGCTCCCTGGAGGCAAAAAGCATTGCCAGCCCTCCCAGGAGGCGGGAGCTGGCTGGGACCGCGGGGGCCTTCAGGCTCCACGCATGGTCCCTTTGATGAGGGACATGCCCCGGCGGATGGGGTCCCCAGGACAGAAAGGGGCAGTTTGTGAAAACAGAAGCTGCATGAGAAGAGTGAGCTTTGAGACATGTTGGCAGAAGGTTTAGTGATTAGGCTACTTCTTATGTGTCTGTGGAAAGCTACACTTGTAGTAGACCGTAAACGTTTAAGTGTCTGCTTGAAATTAGAAATGCAGTCCGTCAAGGTTAAAGGTCTGTGTGCTCTTGTGAGTGAGGTGTGTGTCTACTTGTACATATATTCTCACACGTGTTATGCATCTGAAGATGGTAGACACATTTTCTCAGTTCTACTCTGTCATTCGGTTGTGCAGGCAGTGATGTCTTATGAATGTAGGTGTTAAGGCACCTCGGAAATAGCCTATTCAATACCCAGGTGCCCTGTTTTGTAAGCAGAAAGGAATACATGCACTTTCTTCAACACAAGTTCAGTCAGCATGCGCTGTGAAACACAGGTATTCAGTTAGTTGTATGCTTCTTTTTATGCATCATGCCACTAGCAAAAGGCACAGACAGATGCATGTATGCCTTGAGAAACATGGTGAGACTTATAATAGTGACATGGGAAGGGTTGCTGTTTAAAATTTGGCTAGGCCCAACATTCTAACCCTTCTGCCAACATGTCTTAAAGCTCACATTTCTCTTTCAGCTTCTGTTTTGACCAACTGCTCAGAATGTTAAGCCTAGCCAAATTTAAAACAGCAACCCTTCCCATGGCACTGTTAAACGTCTAACCATGTTTCTGAAAGTATGAATGTGTCAAATTTAAAGGTCTGTGTGCTGTTGTGACAGGTTTTCTAACGTGCAAAATAAAGTATCCTATATATTTATTTGCTATGGAGAGATTGCCAATGTAAATGTAACTAACTGCTTTTTTGTTATTGTGAATATTAACATATAAATATTTAAAATTATTAATTGATATAACAATCTAATAAAAGTATTCTTTCCTTTTTAGATATTTACTTTTTTGGGGTAGAAATTGAAGTTGACAAAAAACATGAAAAGAGAAGACAATAAAACAAAACACTACTACTTAACCCTTTCGCTGCCAGGCCTTTTCCCCCTCCTGTGCCAAGCCTTTTTTTGGCTATTTGGGGTAGTGCGTGCTTAGGCCCCTGTAACTTTTTGACCACATTAGGTATCCATGCCAAATTTGCGTCCTTTTCTTCCAACATCATGGGGATTCTAAAGGTACTCAGGGTTTGTGGATTCCCCTGGAGGGGTCAGAGAAATGAGCCAAAATACAGCAAATTTTGGGGTTTTTCGGAAAAATTTGAAAAACGGGCTGCAAATGAAAGCATCTGGGCTTTTCCCTGCAAATGTTATCAAAAAAGGGTTTGTGGGGTTGAAATCACCATTTTCCCAGATTTTCGGGGATACCAGACTTTTGTCAGAAACCCAACATTTTTTACACAGTTTTGGCATTTTTCTGGGACATAGCCTAATTTTGCTATTTTTTGTGCTTTTGACCTCCTTCCAGTTAATGGCAGAAATGGGTACAAAAGCAATAATGAATCCTGGAAAGATATACATTTTCGAGAAGAAGACAAAATTCTGAATTCAGCAAGGGGTCATTTGTGTAGATCCATCAAGGTTTTTTTATAGAAACTAACAGTTAAATATAGGATAAATTGAAAATTAGTTGAAAAAAAAAGCGTTTTGTGTCAACGTTTTCACCTGTAACTTCTTCTAATTATGACAGCTCTTTGAAAGCAATATACCATTACATCCGCTGGACATTACTGGTTGTGGGGATATAGGACTTGTAGGTTCACCAAGAACCCGACGAACCCAGAGCCAAAAACTGAGCAGCAACTTGCAATGGTTTTTTATTATGTACCAGGTATATAGTAATTATTCTGTAAAAATGTGTACGTGGAAAAATCGGTATGAAAGACACCTATGTATTTCTGAAGTGGGAACAAAATATAGAGTTTAGAAACAGTAGATATTTGCACATTTCTGAAATTGGGAATACTCATACTAGCATGAGAATTATCAGTCATTTTTTAGAATGACTTCTTTTTTACACAATATCTTTCATTTGGAAGGCAGAAATGCATCGAAAGTCAATAGATAATAACAGTTCCTTTACAAAACTGAATTGGAAATTTGTGTCAGCCCGGTGATGCCACAACTTTCCCACACAAAAATGTGTGAAAAAGGTGATTTTGTCAGCTAAATTTGAGGTTTGCAGGGCATTCTGGGTAAGGAAACGTTGGGGGATCCACGCAAGCCATACCTCCCTGGAATCCCCCGGGTGTCTAGTTTTCAGAAATGTGTGGGTTTGGTAGGTTCCCCTAGGTGGCCGCCGAGCACCGGGCCAAAAACCCAGGTGACCCCCCTTGCAAAACCAGGTCGTTTTGAGGTAGGCAATTTTCATGTCGCCTCAATACGTTTTGGGCCCTTGTCTGTCGCGGGTACTTGGGCCTCCCACACAAGTGAGGCACCATTTTTACCGGGAGACCCAGGGGAACGCTGGGAGGTGCGAAATTTAAGATGGACTTCAGTATGGATTGTGGTGGACAGGCCTTCAAGGTTAACCCACAATTGACACCACTAGGGTACACCTGCTTGTGCTAAGACATCAAGCCTTCTAAGGTCTAGTGGGGCCTTCTACGGTCTAGCATGGGAATGTGCTCCCTCAGTACAGTGGTGTGGTGGACTGGTCATGAATGCGGAACCCGGTTCCCCAGTTCCAAATTCCGCAGCTCTGGCCATAGTGCCACATCCCCACTGAACACCATACTTGCCCACTGAGAGAAACTCGCACTGCCTTCAGCTATAACCTAATTGTGCCCGCTATAAACACTTGGATGTTGCTCAATTCAAATTATGAACTTGATAAGAGTAATATGCTGCCTAAAAAAAAGCAACCACTCATAGGGAATGCAAAGCATGTGAAATGTAAGCAGAAACAACATGGTTACCTAAACGATCTCTCACTAACTATTCAGAAATCAGCGAGTGGTTTCACCTGAAAAGTTATGGACATGACTAGAGGGCCCTGAAGGGAACCGTTTCACTGTCCATTGCTTACATCCTTACACAACGTAAGCAGTATGGTATAAAAAGACCACATCCATAAACACAGATCCATGGTACACATTGTGTTTTCCAATCCACCCATCAACCAGGGATTGCAGTACCTCCAGGAATGGTACAATCTCCCAACCTGGAAACAACAATGCTCTTCAAAGAAAGACGAGAAAATGAAAGTAGCACTTCACTGGAAAACTCTGTAAAGTGATGCTGGTGTATTTGGATGTAAAAAAAAACAATCAGCCACTTTGCAACCCCTCTGTCTTGCTATTAGTTAGGTATCATATAAGAAATTCTATTTCTCTACATGCTGCTGCACTTTGGATTTGAAAAACTAAAAAGAAGGGCATTTCTCGGATCCATTTCACAGGGAAGCAACTAGAAAGACGAGCATTTTTCAAATTTGGATCCATTTCACAGGGAAGCAACAACAGGCACACACAAACGAAGCCGAGCCTCGTGGCATGCCTGGGCATACCAAAGTGCCCCCACCCTAACCCAAACCCACCGATGCAAAAATCATGCTGCTGCACTTTGGATTTGAAAAATTACAAAGAAGGGCATTTCTCGGCATTTTTGGATCCATTTCACAGGGAAGCAACTAGAAAGACGAGCGTTTTCCCATTTGGATCCATTTCACAGGGAAGCAACAACAGGCACACACGAACGAAGCCGAGCCTCGTGGCATGCCAAAGTGCCCCCACCCTAACCCAAACCCACCGATGCAAAAATCATGCTGCTGCACTTTGGATTTGATAAATGAAAAAGAAGGGCATTTCTCGGCATTTTTAGATCCATTTCACAGGGAAGCAACTAGAAAGACGAGTGTTTTTCAACTTTGGAAACAATTTACAGGGAAGCAACAACAGGCACACACGAACGAAGCCGAGCCTCGTGGCATGCCTTAGCATACCAAAGTCCCCCCACCCTAACCCAAACCCACCGATGCAAGAAACCCCCCTCCCCAGCCCCAAAACTAACCTTTACTCTCCATGGCGCAGGAAGCAAATGGCTTCCTGCGCCTCGGAGAGCAAAGGGAAACCTCCAATGACGTCAGCACGGCTCGCGCGCTGACGTCATTGATGGCGCGGGGGGCGGGGGGAGGCAGGGGAAGGTCTTCCCCTGCCTTCCCAGTTTAAAAAAAACAAGATCGACCACTCACGGGGGGAGCGCCAGCGCTTGCCCCGTGGGTGGGTGTCATGACGAGATGGTCTCGTCATGGGCACAGCGCGACTGTGCTCCATGACGAGACCATCTCATCATGGGCACAGAAGGGGTTAAAAAAAAGTGAAAACAGGAAATTAGAAGAAGTGCTAAATCTTAAAGAGAATAAAAAAGACTTCTGGTAAGAGAACTAAACAGTTTGTTATAACAGTTTGAAAGTTTGAAAAAAGTTGAAAATGTTGACAGTGAAACGAAAAGTTTTAGAACAAATCAGAAGCAAAAGACAAATGGAGATCATAAAACAAAAGCATTATATGGAAAAACAATCTATATTACAAGAAGGCTAAAAAAGCATAAAGACATTCGAAATATACTGAAAGATTGTAAAAAGTATTAAAGAAGATTAGCATTTTATAAGAAAAAGCAACAGAACGAAAGTATAGTAGATAAAGCTTTTGAAATAAAACAAATATTTATATTAAGATTGAAGAGCATGAGAAAATTGGACAAAACAATGGTGTTTATGAAGGAGAAAAGTAAAAGAAAAAGACTGTTTAATAGGGGAAACTTCTGTAAATTTCTTAGTGGAGAATGGAAGCACACTTCCAGTACTGAGCCTTTCTTTAATGAAGAAAGATATATTCAGCATTAAACATTAGTACATGCAGGTCGAAGCTATGAGATGAAAGATGGTTCACCGATTCCAAAGGAAAAAATGGTTCCTAGGAATGTAGAAGAAGTAACAGCTGAAGAAGTTTAAGAGAGGCGCGCACAAACTCCTGTATTTAGGTGGGATTATAGCAGTATTTGCAGTATTTGACAGGAATTGACATATTACGAATTGTTTTACGAGAGTATGCCAAAAAAAGTTTAAACAGAAGGTTACGATGTTACATGGACTAGATCCATGTAAAATAAGCAAATACACTAAGTTCCAAGGTCATTCTCTTGCTTGTCTTTCAAGAAAGTCTGCCAAAGTACTTTTCATCATTTAAGAATATTGGCTGTACACCACTCTGAAATGTGGAAGTTAGTAAGAGGACTCTACTATGTAAAACCTCCTGCATTATGTTGAAATTAAATGAATACAACTATTTTGCATGGTTCTATTTCAGATATAGAGAAAGTTTATGATGATATACTGTTTTGTTTTTCTGGTTCAGAAAATGAGTGTAGAGAAACTGAAAGTTTGATAACTGTAGGTGTTGAAGAACAGGAGAAAGATTAGTATTGATCCGTTTGCAAAAGAAATTACTACGTTTAACACAGTTTCATCTGAAAAACCAAACTATATTTGTATTTGTTGTCAACGTACTCACTATAGAAGTCAAACTAGGAATGTTGATTTATATTTAAAAAGTGAAAAGGAGAACAATGACAAGTGGCAGCAACTTGGTGTTTATTTGTTGGTGGAAGGTCAGTTTGAATTGGGTAGTGATTAACTTATTTGTAAGTACTGTTACAACAAATTAGAAGAAAACAAAATGACAGGTAGAGCAGTACAGAACAACTTAGAGTTGGTACCTAGTCCTCAGAAACTGGCAGATTTAAATACATTCTTATGAGTCTATTATTGTTCAATCTGTACACCCATTTCAAGCCATAGTTGATATGGAGCCTAAAACAGGTAAGCTGCCACCAACAGATTTACAAAGAGTTCTCAAAGGAAGAGTTGTGTACTTACCTTTAGATTTTAAGAAAAACATTGAAACTGTTGGTATAGACAGAGAGGAAAATGAGCCGGTAGTTATTCTACTAAATGGTGTACCAACAAAGAGTAGAAAAATCTGGCAAGAGTTTTTAGATGTTAATAAACTTCAAAAGGCTACGTTATAACTGGTATAGAATAATATTTATTATAAGAATGTAAATGTTGATGAACACTTAGGTGCCGATTCCGATCGGGTAAAAAAAATTCCCGTATGACTCGTATCCGTATTTTTTTACGTACGATTCGTACAAGTCCCGTCCCACCGTTGAAGTACGATTCGTATGTGAAAAATTCATACGAATCGCTTCGGGAAAAGTCTACGAGATGTACCCGGACAGTTTTACATACAATTCGTAAAACTGAAGTCTGAGCGCACAAGTACGATCCGTACCACCCTTCCGAATACACAAGCGTATGTAAAACGTCCTGTACGGAGCGAACTCTGTACCACTCGTATCCCGAGTAAACTTGTGCCCGGGATACGAGTCGTACAGCCCCCCCTCCCCCGTGTATGTCCGCACGTACCCCCGTATGTCAGCACCGTACCCTCGTATGTCAGCACTGTAGCCCCCCCATGTCCGCACCGTACCCCAGCCCTGTACTTGTACGCACCGTGCCCCAGCACCGTACCCCAGCCCCGTACTTGTACGCACCGTACCCCAGCACCGTACCCCAACCCCGTACTTGTACGCACTGTACCCCAGCCCCGTACTTGGACGCACCATACCCCAGCACCGTACCCAAGCCCCGTACTTGGACGCACCGTACCCCAGCACCGTACCCAAGCCCCATACTTGTACGCACTGTACCCCAGCCCCGTACTTGTACGCACCGTACCCCAGCACCGTACCCCAGCCCCGTACTTGTACGCACCGTACCCCAGCACCATACCCCAGCCCCGTTCTTGTACGCACCGTACCCCAGCACCGTGCTCCAGCCCCGTACTTGTACGCACTGTACCCCAGCACTGTACCCCAGCCCCGTACTTGTACGCACCGCACCCCAGCACCGTACCCCAGCCCCGTACTTGGACGCACCGTACCCAAGCCCCGTACTTGGACGCACCGTACCCCAGCCCCGTACTTGTACGCACCGTACCCCAGCCCCATACATGGATGCACCGTACCCAAGCCCCATACTTGTACGCACCGTATCCCAGCACCGTACCCCAGCCCCGTACTTGTACGCACCATACCCCAGCCCCGTACATGGATGCACCGTACCCAAGCCCCGTACTTGTACGCACCGTACCCCAGCACCGTACCCTAGCCCCGTACTTGGACACACCGTACCCAAGCCCCGTACTTGGACGCACCGTACCCCAGCACCGTACCCCAGCCCTGTACATGGACGCACCGTACCCAAGCCCCGTACTTGTATGCACCATACCCCAGCACCGTACCCCAGCCCCGTACTTGTACGCACCATACCCCAGCACCGTACCCCAGCCCTGTACTTGGACGAACCGTACCCAAGCCCCGTACTTGGACGCACCATACCCCAGCACCATACCCCAGCCCCGTACTTGGACGCACCGTACCCTAGCACCGTACTTGGATGCACCGTACCCCTGAACCATCCCCCAGCATCGCGTATGTACGGACCTTACAACAACATTGCGTATGCGAGAACGGTAAAACAACATCGCGTATGGATGCACCTTACATATGCAAAAACGACTCGTACTGAACCAGGACACTGTAAAACAGCACAAGGAGGGTCAATTCGACTCGTCTACAGTACAAAAAACATCCAAACAGGTAAACAGAGGACCAAACTCACAACCACCTCTTATAACACACCCACCAAAAATTCTAACTCAGGCCCACCCACAAATGGACCAATAAAAAGGGCCCACACACACAAACTATGAGCCTTTGCAACAGACTCACTGCAGCTACAGAGCACACCCCAACAACTGCACCCATACACCTTAACATATACACCTTCACACACACTCCTTCACACAAACCCCCTCTCCACATTCCCACACACACCTTCACATTCACACCCACACACTCACAACCATCCACACCCTCACCCCACACCATGCCCACAGACAAGAATCCAAAGTTCACAAGGGAGGAGCTGGACATCCTTGTCAACGAAGTCATCAGAGTCGAGCCACAGCTCTTTGGAACATTGGTCAGACAGACCAGCATAGCCGAAAAATCACGCCTGTGGCAGAGGATCGTCGATAGGGTAAATGCTGTTGCGTCCATCAGAAGGACCAGGAATGAATGCCAAGCCAGGTGGTACAATCTGCGGAGGGCAGTCAAGCGCAAAATGAACGAGGACTACGCCCAGAGCAACATCACTGGAGGTGGGCTGCCCCGCAGACCGGTACATTACCATCCCTGGGAGGAGAAGGTGAGGTCCCTGCTTCCGCCGGTAGGAGTACACGGAGTCGAAGGAGTTGCAGAGCCTGGTGAGTACACTAACAACTTACGTAACACGGGGGTAATGGCATCCACACCCCAACTACACCAAATGCACGCAACTACCCCCAAGCCCTCACCAGACACCACCACACTCAAAAACAACGCTCATACCACTAACATGTGTATGCCCCATCCACAAAGCAAGGCCATTCCATGTCCCAGGCTACACGAAGCACAAACCCAAGACTGGATGTCCGGGATGCTGGGAGGGTGGGGCTCACAAAACACATTGTTCGACTCAGAATCAGACACCATTGCCCTAAGCCCATATGGCCCAGGTCATACCCATGCACCATGCACAATGCACAGGGACTGGCAAAGTACTGACAAGGTAGATGGCACTTGGCCCTGCTGTAGCCAGCACAAGGCCCTCCTGTGACCACTGTAAACTCAAACACCAACACCACAAGCTCAGATATCTAGGACAGGAACTCACACTCACTGTCATGCCAGCATGCACCACGAGGGGACAGATACATCACCTGGGAGACCCACAGCCAAATCACACTACACCCACCAGCAGGCCCTGTCACACACACCCCTTATGCAAGCACACACCGCGGGGCAGGCAATGGATTTACCCACTCTCACAATGGACATGTGACACAACAAGATCAATCCATAGCCAAAGAAGCATCCAAGCCAAACATCTACATGGCAAACACTCAGGATAACATATCAATCTGTCCCCCGCAACATACCCATCCACAAGTGAACAGTGAGGAGAATGCTAGGCACATACAACTACCTGGAGGAACTGTGCCAACTTGAATATGTATGAAACATGGATGTCACATGAAACAGCATTAACATTGTCTCTCTCTCACACACAGGGCAACGTCATGGATCTCCCCCCAACAATGGGGGGGAACAATCACAGTCCCAGGCTCGGGAGGAACCTGATCCCACCGGCAGCGATGCCTCTCAACACTCCATGGATGACCCCAACCCACCTGGACCCTCTGGTGTTCAAGCCCCTGCAGCACCTGCCTCAGGTACATCTGTGCCAACCACCACCCCCATTCCTGCCACATCCCAGGAGACACCCAGGAGCCCTGCCCGCAGTGAACAACTGAGCCAGTCTGACTTGGAGGGACAAGGTTCGCCGGGCACCCAGGAGGAGGCAGACAACCCCGCAACTGCCATCCCTCAGGGGTCCCGTAGACCTGATGTGCCCACAACGGCAGGCCAGGCTCATGTGGGCAGGGGTGGTGGGAGTGGAGGCAGGCGGAGGCGAGAACCTGACCAGCCAGCTGAAGGGACCGGTATGTCACACATACGCAACATCATGGAGGCATACCGGCGTGACACCAGGGCCATCAGCCAGGCAGTGGAGACTCTCACAGAGATTAAGAACCAGCAGGCCGAGCAACACGCCAGTCAACAACAACACCAAGGACGGATGGAGGCAAGACTGGCTGAGCTCCTGGCGGTGCAAACGGACATAAGCCGTTCACTCCGTCGGATCGCCGACAACATGGGCAACCCTCCCTGTGCCACCACGCGAAGACCAACACCAGCCACAGGGAGGAAGGAGGAGGAGGATTCGTCTGACGGAGCGTCCCAAACATCGTCAAGGCCTGCATCTGAGGGTCCCGCGAGGAAGGTGGGTCGTCCACGGAAAAGACCGTGAGAGGCAGAGGACCATCCACATCTCCCAGGTCACCTGGCCTGGCACCTGGCCTTCATGCGCAAGAGCAGCACCTCATCCACTGACATTCTCTGCCACATGGACTTGCTGGTCACAGTCTGACCAATGATGACAAACACTGTGTTCTGGACTCTGATGACTTCAAATGCCAAGGATCCCATCTCCCCCTGTGAACTTTGGATTCTAGCCACACTGTATAGCACCTATTTTCACCCACAATATACGTCCCCCACCGAGAATAAAACAAACTTTCTTTAATTAGATGTTGTAGTCATTTTGCATGAGTCCACAACATACGTTTGAGGAAATGTCAAACTATGCCTGAGTGTTGAACGAACTCCAGCCATCCATAGCCTTGGATCTGAGTCGGTACAGGACACACATGGGTCACAATGTATCATCCAATACAGACATGGAGCACAATACTCACCTGTGATAGGCTCAAGCTGCTGAGGGGGGGCTTGCAATACTGTGCAGACAGACCAATGTGGAAGAGCATCATTAAGGTGTGGAGGTCATGGCTCATGTGGAGGTGCCCGGGAGGGAGTCCCAGGTATGTGTAGCCAGGTGGGAGAACTATGTCCTGCATGCTGGAGTGCAGTGGATGTGAAGAATGTTGGCCAGGGCAAAGTTGGATGCACGGAGTTGGCCAAACGGGGTCTTGGATGACAGACGTCCAAGGTTGGTTTGGGGTCTGCGGTTGAGTGCGTACTTGGGAATAGATATCAATTCATCCTACGGGATTGTTAGTGCCGTCCCTGCGGGTGCTCTTGTATCTGTCTGAGATGGCAATGAAGAAGTTGTGTGCTGAGGATGCTTTCATCCAGGTCACTGCCATGATGGGGATGTGTGGGCCTGTTGTGTTGAGGAGGTAACAGAGTCCAATGGCGTGCTGTTGGACGGAGCCGGTGTGGAGTAGGAGAGACATGACCTGGTTGGTGTGACAGGGCCTGGAAGGCGTGGGAGCGCTGTGTAGGCAGTTGGAGTTGCACACTCAGCATGCGAAGGTGTCGTGTGTGCGCCTAGGGTATGCCTGAGAGCAAGCGGTAGATTTTTGCTTGGACATTGCTTGGAGGGTGGCTGAAACATGAGACTGTTGTGTGATGTGGGTCATGCAAGGACATGAGGGTCGTGCAATGTGCACGTTGCATGCGTTGACAGTCCTGCAATTGGCACCGCCTGGCCGCAACAGTGGCAGAGACAAGCTGATGACAGCCTAATGAATGGGTGGAGGGAGGAAGGGAGGAGCATCTTGGAGGCGTGTGGGTTGCAGAATCCGGGAACTTGGTGGGCCCTTGCCGCAGGGGCTGCAGCAGCAGGCGGCTTGTACTGGAAACTAGGCCAAAAGTAGCACACAAAGACAAGGATGTCAGAAAGGACAACTGCAACAGGTGCATGTTAAGGAAGGAGTGTCATGTTACTCATGGCTCACCCAGAGAAAATGGATGAACAATCACCAAAGATGACTGACACAGGATCAGGAAACAGAAGGCCGAGCTGCGCACAGGAGACACACCCTCATCAGGCATTGACGGCCTGTTGGTGGGAGCAACCTGACCAAATACATACACAACCATGGACTTCATGCACAATAGAGATCATTATCCATGAAGAACTGCATGCATGTTGCCGAACTACATATACACTCATATGCACAATCTTTGACAACTATGCCAGAGATGACGCATGCAAAGTGGCAAGAGTCCTGCATTGACAGAGATGAGGCACTTCGGAGGGTGAGGAACACCTTTATTACTCAAGCTCACACTGAGGGAAATGCATCAATATGAACAGACTCACAGGTCATTTGACTGAACATGTGGGACCTACGCTGGACACCCCCTTCACAACACGGATGTAGTAAATCCAAATGAACTGGCACACAAGTTAAGGGGATGAGCCAAACACCTCCTGCTGCACACAGAGAGGCTGCAATTCCCCATTGAGCCCGTCATGGGGATGTCCTACACTATGTCCACCCGTAGCATTCCGTATGGTTCAGAGGGAAGTTTTACACACATTGATGCCTTAATCAGAATCCTAAATCCATTACAGATGGCTGTCACGAAGGGTGGTGGTGGTGACTGTGCCGGTGGTGACTGTGCCATACCAGTGATGCTGTGCTTGACACATTTGTACTACAGGCGCACATGTGCAAAGTGTGAAGGGAAAGTGTGCCACATAGTGCCCCATCACACATGACATGTGTACACAGGTCATCACACATCAATTGTGCAACTACATGAGGACACATGTGCAATATCACTGCCTGACCCACCTAGGCCCTGCACATGAAAGTCTGCAATGACAATGACTTGATGTAAAGCCTTGTGCGAGACAGAGACCTCCATTCCTTTCGTGTGCGCCTCCTATCACCAGTGTAAGCGTGTGAAACGCACCATACACACGCTCTGAGAGCGTGTGTACGGTCCGTATCACTATAGTAGTGGTGCCATAGGAGTACGCGTGGTACGGACCGTACATATGCTCTGAGAGCGTATGTACAGTCCGTATCACTATAGTAGTGGTGCTGTAGGAGTACGTGTGGTACGGACCGTACATACTCTCTGAGAGCGTATGTATGGTCCGTATCACTATAGTAGTGGTGCCGTAGGAGTACGTGTGGTACGGACCGTACGGATGTATGACGTTACAACGCATGCTTTTACACCGCATGCCGTTACAACGCATTTTTTACACCGCAAGATCTGTTACAACGCCAGCCTTTACAACGCATGCTTTTACAACGACGTACACTAGATGGAGTGCTGACATTAGAAATGTATAATTTACTATTCTAACTCCAGTCCACGTTGCAGTAGGGAAGGTGTTTGGATAGTAAAACTACACTATTTCTAATGTTAGCACGCCATCTAGTGCATTTCGTTGTAATAGCATGCGTTGTAATGGCATGCGTTGTAACAGATTTCGCGTTGTAATAGTTTCGTTGTAATGGTAGTGCGGTGTAAAAGTTGCGTTGTAAAGGTTGTTCACCGGACCGTACATACGCTCTGAGAGCGTGTGTACGGTCCGTATCACTATAGTAGTGGTGCTGTAGGAGTATGCCTGGTACGGACGGTACATACGCTCTGAGAGCGTGTGTACGGTCCGTATCACTATAGTAGTGGTGCCATAGGAGTACGCGTGGTACGGACCGTACATACGCTCTGAGAGCGTGTGTACGGTCTGTATCACTATAGTAGTGGTGCCGTAGGAGTACACGTGGTACGGACCGTACACACGCTCGTACTCCTACGGCACCACTACCACAGTGATACAGACCGTACAGACGCTCTCAGAGTGTGTGTGCGGTCCGTATCACTATTGTAGTGGTGCCGTAGGAGTACGCTTGGTATGGACCGTACATATGCTCTGAGAGCGTGTGTACGGTCTGTATCACTATAGTAGTGGTGCCGTAGGAGTACGCGTGGTACAGACCGTACATACGCTCTGAGAGCGTGTGTACGGTCCGTATCACTATAGTAGTGGTGCCGTAGGAGTACGCGTGGTGCGGACCATACATACGCTCTGAGAACGTATGTACAGTCTGTATCACTATAGTTGTGGTGCCGTAGGAGTACGCGTGGTACGGAGTGTACATACGCTCTCAGAGCGTGTGTACGGTCCATATCACTATTGTAGCGGTGCCGTCCATGTACGGGTACGTGTGAAACGCACCGTACATGTTTTTGGGATTCAAAAATTACATAGGGGACAAGTATTAGGCCCAAAATGCATGCTGGTTGTCATGGATACAGAGATTTCAGTTGCAATGTGGCCATCATGTGGGCTTGAAAAGTCAGTTGGGCCAAAAATTACAATGTTGCAAAGTGGTGTTTGCCTTGCTATGATGCTCAAAATTTGAACCATGCAAATTCGTGTCATTGGTGTATGTTTAAAGTGATTGGAGGAAACGTAGCATGCAAATGAGTCTGACCAATCACTCTGTACTCCTGTGAATGAAAGCCCCCAGCAAGACAGATATAAGTCAGGCAGAACCCATGAGAGGGCACTTGCCTGCACAACTTTCCTACCGACCACACTGCTGCTGTCTGTGCTTCCTCTGGCACCATGTCGCGGACTGTGGAGAGGGCCCAGCCATTCACCATGGAGGAGAATGAGGCCCTGCTGAATGTCCTCCTCCCACAGTACCCCAGCCTGTATGGGAGACCAGGGGAGCAGGTGAGTGCTGACCCCACTACCTTTGACTGTGCACCTGTTTCGTGGCTGTCACTTCTGGCATTGTGTCCAGGTGTGACAGACATGCAATGAGGTTTTGAGTGGGTCCCGGGGGGGGAAGTCTTATGTCTGCCATGCAGAGCATGAAGTAATTCCTGTGTGCACTCCTCACTTGCATTGTGCTTACTGTGACATTCACTGCATAGTGCATGACACATTCAACCTGGCAAATCCTGGGTGGCATTTTTTGGCTATTGTCCTGAGGTGATTCAGTGGTCCCCCTGGTGTGACAGGTGACTGTACCCACAGATGTGTATGAGTTGAGGGGAGCTGTGGTGAGAGTGTCCAAGTGATGTGTACACCCGCCTGGACATTGATGTGTGTGAAGGTTCCTTGTCATGTGGGTGAGTGTCTATGTGAAGTGTTGCACCACAGCTGCATGGAGGAGGCAACAGCTCTACCCATCTGATGTGAGGAGTAAGCTGTGCTGTGTGTCTGACTTGCTGGGCTAGCCCGACACCTGTGACACCCCACAGGCAAGTGGCACATGTGCAGAGTGAGGTATGTATCCGCTGTAGCCAATGGCAGGTGATTGATCTGTGCCTGTGTTTGTCTGTGTACTCTGCTGAGGTTGCGTCAGTGGGCTGGGGCATGTAACTGCTTTGAGGTGCTGTCCATCAGCCTGGTGTTGCATGTGATGCACAGTGTGTGCCATGATCAGGGAGTGTGTCACACCACTCCTGCCACCTGTGTAGTTTCAATGCCATGTAGTGCATTGGGGCTTCCACAGAGGCCAATGTCGATATGAGTAAGATGGGATTCCTTGGCAGCATCCTATGCCCTGTTCAACATATCATTGATGTTCAAATGTGTGTCTCTGTGACATGGAGCATGTGTAGTGTTGTTGTCTCACTTTGTCATCCTCACAGGTAACTGCCTACGAGAAGGGGGAGATTTGGAAGCGGATCGTCAGGGCCGTGAGAGTGGCGGGGGGTCGCAGTCAGCGCCTAGCCCAAGTCAGAAAACGGTGGCAGGACATCCGGTGCTGGACCCGGCGGATCGCTCGGGTCCAGCTGGGGCTCTCACCTCCACGCCCCCATGCCGGGCGCCGACGCCTGACCACCCACATGATGCGTGTCCTGGCGGTGCTGTTCCCTGACCTGGATAGGCAGTTACAGGAGGGACAGCAGCAAGGAGGGGGTAGGTACCTGTCTGTTGTGTTGTGTGTCCCCAGCTTATGGAAGTGCTCTGTAGCCTGGATACAATGCCAGGGTTTATATGTGCAGTTCATATTCTGCTCCCCAAAGTCAACCGGTGCTCTTATTCGTCCCTTCCCCTGCTTGACATGTGTCCCCTGGTCTGTGTGTAATCACAATTGCACATGGTCATCTAGCCTGCCAGTTGATCCAAGTGCACATTGCTTTCTGCATCATGTGGGAGGGTGGTCTGTGACATGTGTTGGTACCTTGCCTGTGCCCTGTTCTGTTCACTCTGTTGGGGGTACATATTTGTTGGCACTGATGATGAGTCTCAACATGGGAGTGTGAGGTTTCAAATGTACACCCTTGCAGCATGCATGACCAATGTTGTGGCCTCAGACATGATGTGCATGAGTGGGAGATATGCATAGTGCCAGGACGGTTGCTCATGTTACAGTCATATAATTCCAGGAACAAGGAGCAGTGTGCCCACTACAGTCCCCTGAGACACCCTTGCCTCGTAATCATGTGTGTCATCCAACACTGTGTCCATTCTCACTGTGTTCAGCATATGTTTCCTCTGTGGCATTGTTCCCTGGCCTCATTTGTATTTATCCAAAGTGTGCTACAGGTGTCCACTGGACAGGGAGACCCCATTTGGCTTGTGCATACTCACACTGGGCAGTGCCTGTGTGTCTATTCAAGACTATCTGTCACTGTTTTTTTGTCACAAATATGTGTTGGCAGCCTCACAAGGTGATGTGGAGTACATTTGGGAAGTATTGCTGCACATTTTAGTTTAGTAAAGCCTGATTAAGAGGTGTCACTTCTTGATCTGTCTCAATAACATTGTCTCGGGTATGGGGGATTTGTGCAGGCGAGGCCTACATGGCCAGACCTTATGTCTCCTTGCCAGGTCTGACCTGTGTGTGATAATTGGCTGGGCAGACACTCAACGTGCAGTGTCCCTGTGATGTTGTGCAGGGTTTAATGTTTAATGTTTGTGCTTTGCAGCATGTGTCAATTGTTTAGATACATGATTCCTGCTCATTCATGTTTTGCACCAGTGTGTGGTCAAGATGCTACGTAGTTCGGTCTTTGTGTGCTGACATCTGTGTGGACATTCTGACTTGCCATGGGGGTGTCTCCTCAGTGCAGGTATGCCTATTTACAACACAATAGCAGGCCCATTAGCTCATGCATTGTCCTGTGTTTGGACATGTGTGCCACTCCACATGACAGGCAGTGGGTCAGATGTGTTGGCAACTGTGTCATCAGGTAACGGATGGCCATGTGACAACTGACATAATTCAAGTTGTTAGTCACAAGGTATTGTACCTTGCCACTCACAACGCTTGTCAACAGGTCTTTATGCTTTCTATGCTTTAGTTTGATGTTTTGTTGTTAAGAACTATTATGTGCCTGCATGACAGATGTCTCCCAAAGAAGTGCACACCAAACCACCTTTACATTTTCAGGGAACACACTGGCACAATTTGAAAGAATGCACTGTTCTAATGAGACTGTCATTCTGACCATGTCGATTGTGTCAAGTATTGTGATTCCCAAGGGACCATGTTTTTTTAGTTTTGTGTTCCACAGTACTTACAGGTCTCTGAGTGTGGAGACACCTTTGGTATTGAGGTCTGTTACTTAGCCTTGGGTGCACCACTACTGTTTCTCTCAGGGTAAACAAGAGGTGGCATGACTTCATTGTATTGCTGTGCTCACCTGTTCCCAGACGCTAGCTCCTCAGTGTTTTCTCATTAAAGTTTTGGGCTGGTGTGTCCTATTGTTCCTTGTGTCCAAGTGGCATGGTGGGTCTACCAACTGGGGAGTACAGGGATTACATATGTGCGGAGTAATCTAGCTGTTACTCATGATGCATTGCCTGATATGCACTGTGACCTATTGTTTTTGTACTCATGTGTCAGATGTATACAGGTGACTGATGTTTTTCTGTATCTTCACCTTGCCCACAGCATCATCATTGGAAACCGAGGTAGACACCGGCACGGACCTGGATGAGGGACCCAGCACCAGTGCCACCAGTGCTGGCGAGTCTGCGGGAGCCAGTGGCACGGAGGGCGAGGGAAGTCAGTCAGAGGACCTGTCTGGTGGCAAATCCAACTATGACGCAGACGGGTCCGAGGCTGACCTCATCGAGGGGGCGGAGGCTGCTACAACACCTGGCAGCAGCCCAACATCTGTCCCCGCCTCCTCCATTCCCAGCACCGCCCTCCCAGTTGCTGCGGTCCCTTCTGTCCGTGCAGGGCACCCCATGTCTCCTTCAGGACAGGCACCGCACCCCCTGCCCCTGTCCCTCAGTGCAGAGTCTGTGGACATACTGTGGCAGTTGCAGGTTGGGCAGGCATCGTTGCTGACTGTCCTCCATGGCCACACCACACTGCTAACACAGATGGTGTCGTTCATTGAGGGCATGTCAGCATCGATGTCTGAACAACGCAGGTTTCTGCGGTCCATGGACTCTTCACTGACAGCAGCAGTGAGTCTCCTGCAGCGCTTCATCCCCCCCACCCCAGCCCTATCCACACTTCTCTCTCCCATACCTGTCCCATGCACACCCAGACATTCCCAAGCACGCACCCCACCAGACACAGGCAGCACACCACCAAGTAAGGGCAAGCGCACACCTCCTTTTCTCACGCACACTCAGGGGGATGCAGGCACACCCACTGGGTCTGGGGCAAAAAGACATGCACGCAGCCACAGTCGGAGTCCGCAGGCCTCACAACCCGGTCCCTCCAAAAGCACTCCCCTTGGCTCCCCTGCAAAACTGACACCCAAAGATCTGGCCATCACCCACACTGTGACACCACCCTGCAAGCGGGCAAGGAAGGCCCGGCCAGGGTAGTCAAGTGTCCCCCCTGTCCACCTCCTCCCCCCGGGTGCTGCACCCCATCCCTTGCCCACCCCCCCTCGGCCACCCACCCCTCCATTGGCCCTGGGGTTTCTTCCGGTGCAGGGCTTACCCTGGACGCCCTGGCAGCAGTGTGCAGCGACGTGCTAACATCTACCTTTGCCGCTGCCCCACCCCCTGCGTTGGAGACGTCCACCCCTGCACCCACCACACCTGCCCTTCCCCCTCCTGTCCCTGCGGTGCCTGGTCCTTCCCCACATGATGCCCCCCCGTCGACAAACCTGAGGGTTCCAATGTGCAGGCAAGCTAGGGGAGACGCGTGCCCATGTGTCCCCCAAGGACTTCTGTTGTGGACTGGCCATTGGCCTTTGTAGATAGTGACATTACAATTTTGAATTTTTATGCTGGCCCAGCACCTGCACATTCCTATCTGTCCTGGTATGTGCGTGACAGTGTGTGTTCCCTTTGGCTCTCTTAGTTTAGTAGGCAGTGACATGACTATACAGTCTTGTGGCATGATCTCAGTGTGTGTATTGTGCTGCATCCGCCAGGGGTGGGTATGCATGTGTTATTTGTCCTCACACCCACATATGGTGTGTCATGCAGTGGGGGAGTGACATCCATCCTCCTGGAAGTGGGACTCTGCTGTCAGTGATGTGTTGTTATGGCACTATCATCATTGTCCACATTTAGGGATGCGTACATACACCCATGGAGTTGTGGTCCTCTGATAATGATGTACACCCCCCCCATGTCTCTGTCCACTGCTGGGAGTCCTCTGCACCCACCCCTCACATGTCTGTCCACTGCTGGGAGTCCTCTGCAGCCACCCCTCACATGTCTGTCCACTGCTGGGAGTGATATGCACCCACCCCTCATATTGCAGGCCACTGCTGGGAGTCCTCTGCACCCACCCCTCACATGTCTGTCCACTGCTGGGAGTCCTCTGCAGCCACCCCTCACATGTCTGTCCACTGCTGGGAGTGATATGCACCCACCCCTCATATTGCAGGCCACTGCTGGGTGTCCTCTGCACCCACCCCTCACATGTCTGTCCACTGCTGGGAGTGATATGCACCCAACCCTCACATGTCTGTCCACTGCTGGGAGTCCTCTGCACCCACCCCTCACATGTCTGTCCACTGCTGGGAGTCCTCTGCAGCCACCTCTCACATGTCTGTCCACTGCTGCGAGTGATATGCACCCACCCCTCATGTTGCAGGCCACTGCTGGGAGTCCTCTGCTCCCACCCCCATGTCTCTGTCCACTGCTGGGAGTCCTCTGCACCCACCCCTCACATGGCTGTCCACTGCTGGGAGTGATATGCACCCACCCCTCACATGTCTGTCCACTGCTGGGAGTCCTCTGCAGCCACCCCTCACAGGTCTGTCCACTGGTGGGAGTCCTCTGCAGCCACCCCTCACATGTCTGTCCACTGCTGGGAGTGATATGCACCCACCCCTCATGTTGCAGGCCACTGCTGGGAGACCTCTGCACCCACCCCATGTCTCTGTCCACTTCTGGGAGTCCTCTGCAGCCACCCCTCACATGTCTGTCCACTGCTGGGAGTGATATGCACCCACTCCTCATATTGCATGCCACTGCTGGGAGTCCTCTGCACCCACCCCATGTCTCTGTCCACTGCTGGGAGTGATGTGCCCCCACCCCTTACATGCCTGTCCACTGATGGGAGTGATATGCACCCACCCCTCACATGTATGACCACTGCTGGGAGTGATATGCACCCACCCCTCATATTGCAGGCCACTGCTGGGAGTCCTCTGCACCCACCCCTCATATGTCTGTCCTCTGCTGGGAGTGATATGATGCCACCCCTCACATGTCTGTCCACTGCTGGGAGTCCTCTGCAGCCACCCCTCACATGTTTGTCCACTGCTGGGAATCCTATGCAACCACCCCCCCACCCACCCCCTTGGTGCAATACACTGCTGTCCTGGGCCTACACACACACCAATATAGTGGTAATATGCTGCACAAGGCCGTAGGCCAACATTCGTTGCATGTGTGCGCCTTGTATCCCAAATGTACTGGTGCCATAGGGGTACGTGTTGTACGGACCGTACCCCCGCATTCATGGGGTGTGTACGTTCCGTACCACCCATACCCCTACGGCACAAATACAATGGGGATACGGCCCGTACCCACGCTATGTATGCGTGGGTGCGGTCCGTATCACTATGGTAGTGGTGCCGTAGGGGTACGCGTGGTACAGCCAGTACACACGCCCTGTGAGCGTGTGTATGGTCCGTACCACACGTACCCCTACGGCATCACTACAACGATGGTACGGACCGTACACACGCTCTGAGGGCATGTGTACGGTCCGTAACACGCGTACCCCTACGGCACCACTACAATGGTGGTACGGACCGTACACACGCTCTGAGGACGTGTGTACGGGCCGTACCATTCGTACCCCTACGGCACCACTACAATGGTGATACGGACCGTACACACGCTCTGAGGGCGTGTGTATGGTCCGTACCACGCGTACCCCTACGGCACCACTACAATGGTGGTACGGACCGTACACACGCTCTGAGGGTGTGTGTACGGTCCGTACCACGCGTACCCCTACGGCACCACTACAATGGTGGTACGGACCATACACACGCTCTGAGAGCATGTGTACGGTCCGTACGACGCGAACCCCCATGGCACCACTGATATAGTGGTACGGACCGTATCCACGCTATGTATGTGTGAGTACGGTGCATATCACTATTGTAGTGTCGCCGTAGGGGTAGGCGTACACATCCACTTCCGTTGTTGCGTGATGCAGGGATTGGTGGACACGCCCCCCGGAGTGACCGGACCCTTGAGGTAATGTATGTCCTCAATATTGTAGGTTTTAATTTGGGTAGGGGGTATGTGTCCTGCCCCTCACCCCCCCCTTGGCCCCTGGGTGTTGTGCTCACCTTCTGCGGCATGTGCGTCGGGTTCGGTGCACCAGGTCGTAGGCTAAGAGGGCCAGGATGACACGTAGGATGGGGTCCATGGCTGTCCGTCACGTACCGGGGCTCCGTTTTCGCGTCGGACTCAGTTTTACAGCTTTTTTTGGCTGCTGTAAAAAAATAGCTGTGCGGAGTGACGTAGGGACGAATCGTACTTGCTGGTCCGTAAAACGCTGCCTGACTCCGTACGGACTTCGCGTACGCGCTGTCCAGGATCAGACTCGTAGGTAATTTTTAGCCGTATGGTGTTTTGTACGATTCGTACGGAAATGGTATTTCTGTACGAATCGTACTTGCTGGATTGTACGGTGGATTTCCCGAGTATGAGTCGTATGGAGAATACGCCCCGTACGACGAATCGTACCCGGGTTTTACAGGATCGGAATCGGCACCTTAATATACTTACAAGAAGAAACAGAAATTTCAAGTGGCCAAATTGAAAAAGTGGACAAGTGGAGAGCTGAAGAGATCTATGAACATTATACAATACATCCTCTACATTCAAAATAAATATTTGGAAACTGTATTGAATAATTTCAAATGAAAGAAGCAAAGGGAAGTCCCATGAGTGTATGGCAAAACAGTTTAGAAGCTGTTTCCCACAGATATTCCCCACTGGAGAAGGAGGACGATTTGATGAGCGAGATGTACAGATTCCAGCTTCAGAATACAGATCAACAAGAATATATTGTGAGGATCCAAGATTTCGGCAGTGCATTCCATATATATTTCATCTTCTGTTTGAAAGCGATGTGTCTGCACTTACGTATGAAGTGAACCACATGTTAAAAACAGGACTTCATCTTCAACATGTTTCTGCAAAAGAGTTCATGGACAAAGTTCAACAAAGAGATGAGAATTTAGAATTGCAGTTCATTGCCAACGTGGTACCAATGAATATTGGTATCGTCGTCATGGTGAACTTAAATGCATGTTAAGAAACTTAGGTACATCTACATGATTTGTAACACTTAGCTGTGCTGAATATGCATGGAATGATTTACTTGAAGTTCTACAAGAAGCTAATTAAAATGTTAAAAACATTGAGTTGAAGACAGCTGGAGAACTCCGTTCATTGGATTCTGTGAATGGGTGCAGGTATTTTAACCATAGATTTCAAGCTATGATGTCCTTTATTTGCAATAAATACATCCCACCTCTTGGAGAGGTAACAGATTTCTTTTGGCGAGAGGAATACCAAGCAAGAGGTGCTCCTCATCTACACGTGTTATTGTGGATAAAGAATGCACCAATATTTGGAACAGATAGAGATGAAACTGTTTTGTCTTTCATCGAACAGTATGTTACATGTGCCATTCCAAGAGATGGAGGAGAAAAGAGCTTGAGACAACAAGTTTTATGGTTTCAGAGTCATCAATGTGGGAAATACTGCTGATACAAATACAAATGTAAAGGGAAATTTTATGTAAAATGTCATTTTGGATTCCCACGTCCTATAATTTCTAAAGGAAGAGTGTTAGATCTGGGGGTCTCTAGTTGGCAGGGTAGGTACCACTGTCCAAGTAGGGACCCTTGCTTCTAGTCAGGGAAAGGGGGATACACTGTTAAGATAACCCCTGCTCACCCTCTAGGTAGCTTGGCCTGAGCAGTCTAGGCTATCAAAGGCAATGTGTAAAGTATTTGTACCAACACTCACAGTAACACAGTGAAAACACCACAGATTTACTCCACACCAGTTTTAGAAAAATAAGGTATCTTTACTAAAAACTTCACAAGACCAAATACTACAGACAAACCAACATATAATTCAAAAAGGTTACTTTAAAGATAGTTCAAGAGTTTGCAGAAAGTACTCCAGGATGTAAAAGTCAGTGTCTTGCACAATGCGACTCTCAATGCACAAAATGCGACACTTTCGTGCCCAACAGTACCTGTAGTTGCGATAAGGTTCCCAAAAGCTATAACAAGGAAGATGGCAAAGGCGATGCGATACTCCTGAGATCCTGGGGAGGCTTTGCAGCAGCCCTGCTTCACGCAGCAGAGGTGGATGCGCCGGCTCCGATCTGTAGGGGGAGGATGCGATGACTTTGGCTTTCGTTGCGTAGGTTTCTTAGGGGGAAGCTTCACGCACAGGTTCGATGCAACACTCTTCGATGTGGCACGATGCGCGGCGCAGCGTTGACTTCCGGCGCCGCAACTCTCGATGCGCCACGGAACGGGACTCTGCGTCGACGCACACGATGACTGGAGACTTTCACGCACCGGTAGTGGTGCGGCTCGCAAACTGGTTCTGCGACGACCCTCGCAATGTCAGGAATCTTCTCGCACCGGAACGATGCTCGACGCACTCGGCGATGCGGGGACTCCGGGTGCTGCGATGACGCCGCGATGAAATTTTCCTCGCACTCTCGTTCTTGCGACACGCAATCGGATGATGCGTTGGGTACCAGTTACTATTTTTCACGCTTCTGCTTCCCAGCTCCCAAACACAGCAAAACGACCTCCTGAGGCCCCAAGACTGGGCAAGCACTCCAAGGCAGGTCAGAACTCCCTCAGCAGAGATCCAGGGGAGCTGGTGGTGAAGTCCTTTTGTTCCTGGGACTTCTTAACAGGGAGCCAGCTCTTCTCAGGCCCTTGGAGATCAGAATCAAAAGAAGGGGACACAGCAAAGTCCTTCCCCTCTCCTTGGCAGCAAAGCAAAACAGCAAGCAGGCAGTCTTCTCCTCTTCAGTTCTTTTCAGCTTTCTCCTTGGCAGAGGTTCCTTCCTAGTTCCAAAGTGATCTAAAGTTTAGGTGTCTGGGGTCCTCTTCTTATACCCCTCCAAGTCTTTGTCTCTCTTTGTTCCAGTGGGGGGATTCCCCTGCTCAAACCGGTTCCTGGGTGTGCTCTGCCCTGGAGCACCTGGTTCCTTTCAGAGTGAGGGGCAGGGTCGTTAGACGCTCAGCAGGAGGTGGAGCCTTCTTTGTGCCTGCAGAGGCAGAGTCCTCAGCCTGGCCAGCAGGGGGTGGAGCCAACATTGTGTTTGTCAGGGGCAGCCCTATTCAAACCCAGGGACTACTCCTCCCACCCATCTAAAGCAGATCTCCCTATTCACCCTGCTGCTGACTCATCCAGGCTCCTGGAGCCACCTAGCCCCTCACATGACACCAGTCAGCCAACCAGATCACAGGCACACAGGAAGGTTAAACAGGAGAATAGCTACTTTCTAAAAAGTGCTATTCTCACACAGTGAATTTAAAAACCATCTTGCTAAAAAGATGTATAATTAAATTCTGAACACAGATACCAAACTTGGATTTTCTATCCTGCCCTTATGGGAAGATAGGCATGTAAACAGCCTTCCCCATTCTATCCTATGGGCAAGATAGCCTCTCACAGTGAAAAACGAAAATGGCTGTAATTCACTACCAGGGCATGTTACACACCTCAGTACATGCCCTACCTTTCAGATACACTGCACCCAGCCCAGGGGGGTACCTAGGGCCACCATAGTGATGCCTGACATGTACAGAAAGGGAAGGATAAGGCCTGGTCAGTGGGTGCACTGGCCAGGTCGACATGGCAGTCCTGGACTGCACATAGGCACTGCAAGCAGGCCTAAGACATCATTTTAGCGCTACTCCTGTGGGTGGCACAATCAGTGCTGCAGCCCACTAGTAGCATTTGAATCACCAGCCCTGGCACACTCAGTGCACTTTACTAGGGGCTAACAGGTGAAACAAATATACCAATCATGGATAACCAATTAATATGACAATTTATACATATGCACTTTAGCACTGATCAGCAGTGGTAAAGTGCCCAGAGTTCTATTGCCAACAACCACGGGTCAGAAAAAATAAAGGAGGAAGAAGCAAAAAGTTTGGGGATAACCCTGCAAAAAGGGCTGTTTCCAACAAAGAGTAAATAGTTTTTTGACAGCAGTAAGACATACTCAGAAATCGCTGAAGAATACATACAACTTAAAAAGAACAGAAGCTTCAAAGTACATTAATGACTACAATCCAGTTATTTTGAAAATGTGGAATCCAAACATGGATATTCAGTATGTTGCAAATAATTCAATTGCTGTTGCTCGCTATGTCACATCATATATTACCAAATCTGAAAAGACAGAGAGGAAAGAGATGTGGGAAGAAATATCAGCAGAGAAGAGTCTTAGCAAGAAAATTGTACAGCTTCAGCTTGAAAATGCTTTCCCATCAAAAGATTGGATCATATGAATGTTTGGATCGTTTGAGCTCATCCAGTTTATATTCAAAGTCAAGAAGAAGCACCGGGGTAAGTCTAGGTCTTGAAATGAGTATTGAAATCTCTACAAGAAATCGAATACTTAGCACAGTAGGAACCAGAAAGTACTGATATGGTCAAAACGAATATGTTGGATACATACTATCCCAAAAGAAGTCACATCTTGAAAACCTATGTCTGTATAAAATACTTCAACATTACAGGTTTAAAAAGAATGTTACAGAAGATATAAATGAAGAAAAATATGTAGTTATTGGATGTGACGGATGTTAAGTCAACCATGCAAAAGGAAATCTTATTAACCACAGGAAAGTCAGTTGTGAAAATCCAGATAGGAGAGAATGTTTCTATTTAGAACTTCTGCAACTGTTCAAGCCTTGGCGTAGTGAAACAGAATTACTTGGAGATTTTGACTGCTATGAAGATTCTTTTAATGCAAATAAAGACAGCATTCAGTGCACAATTTTCCCAACTTATCTACAAATGTTAAATGATGAAATTGAACAAGAAACTACTATTGTAGCTGAAATAGCCAAAGAAAGTTCACAAATCAGTCAAAGTTCTTATCCACGGAGTCAAGATCCACTGGGACAACAAATTATTGAAAATGAAGCAGCCATAGCTATGAATGAGGTAGAAACTGCAATGCAACAAGCACAACAGCATAATATTCAGTTGGAAATGTTAGAAGAACAACTAAATATTAGGTAAAAAGAAATATATATACAAGTCAAAGTGCAGGTATAACATGGTTTGCTGCATGAAAAAAAGAACGCCAATGTTCATCATTTAAACCCATTCTAATGTGTATCAGTGGTCAAGCTGGAACAGGAAAAAGTTTCTTAATTAAAGTTTTGACCAGTTAGCTGCACAAAACTACAGAATCACATTTATCTTGTGTTGTAACAGCTCCAACTGGATTAGCAGCCGACAACATTGAAGGGATTACTTTACATTGATTACTTATGCTACCTGAACATGATAATAAATTGGAGTATAAGGAGCTATCTGGAGAAGCTTGTTGTGAAGTCTCAAAGAGAAACTTTTAATCATTGATGAGGTGAATTTAATGCTTGCCTTTGTACATTTGAGACTACAACAGATTTAAAAAACATATTACGATGTTCTGTTTGGAGGGAAGCATTTAATTGTATTTGAAGACCTTCTACAACTTACTCCTGTTAAGGAACAACCTGTTTTTCAAACACTTCTCCAAGATGAGACAAGGAAATATTTGGAAAGTATCGGAAATGTAAATATTTGGTTTAACTTTGAATATAAAGAACTTGTTAAGAATATGTGACAAGCAAGTGATGAAGATTATGGAAATATTTTTAAAGAGATAAGAATTGGTGTCTTGACGGAACATGGTAAACAAGCTTTAGAACGTCGCCTACTAAGGAACTTGTTTCCAACTGGAAAACCAGCAGCTGAAGTAATGTACAATATGCTTATAGAAAACAAGTCTAAAGTTTGCCTAATACCTACACTGCAAGAGTGTTCTACATTTAATCATCAACTTCTCAAAATGGAAAAACAAGAAATTGTTGAAATTGAAGCTATTGACAAAATGGAACACCAAGGAGTGACAATTCTTCTTACTGAGAAACTACAAGTTAAATTGCATTCTTTGGAAAAGTCTGGTTCTAAAACTGCAGGATTAGAAAATAGTTTACATGTATGTATACACTGTCGGGTAATTTTACGATGTAATTTGAATGTAGAAGAAGGATTAGTAAATGGAGCAATAGGCAAAGTGGCTGATTTGTAAATTTTCTGAATATAGATGCAATAGACATTTTGATTATAAAATGCTATCAGATTAATGAGGTAAAACAGATTGGGCGTTGTGTTGTACGTTTTTTGCTTGTAAAAGACATGTATGTTCACAGACAACAGTTTCCTCTATCTCTAGCATATGCAGTAACTATTCATAAATCTCAAGGTCTAAGTATAGACAGAGCTTTTACAAATATTGGAAGTAAAGTATTCAAAGAGGGAATGGCATATGTTGCATTGTCACAAGTAAGAACATTGTCTGGTTTGTATTTGATAGATTTTGATGATAAAAAGTTTAGTGCTGATGCAAATTGTGTAAGAGAGTACAATTGTTTAAGAAGACTTCATGCTCCTGATTTAGGTAAATATCCCATGTATGAGAAATGTGTTGTGTGTCCAAACCGAAAATATGTCAAACATGCAACTGAGGTTGAAAAACAGAAAAGAACTGAAGAGAAAGTTAAAAGTGTTAGGAAACAAAAAAAAGAAAGTGTTGATGACATTGTAGGACACCAGTTGGAAAACAGTTCAGGTATCAACTAATATGCTAATCTGACTCTGAATATTGTATTTCATCTACCACATCTTCATCATGCTATCATGCAAAATCGTGAATTTTTTTTATTTCTGCATTACATCATGTATTTCAACAGTTGGTAAGTGACAGAACTAAAATACATACTGCTTCTGGCATTCGAAATCTTTTAGATATTTGTACTGGTTCATTGACATTCACTCTAAACATACAACAAGATGCACAAGAATTTCTAATGCTCATGGTTGGAATATTAAAACATGAAGGTATACACATTGATAACTTATTTGGACTAAGTTACAAATGGGACTATAAGTGCGAAGAGTGTTCATTTAGTTCTACCACTGAAATACACTCAGAAAGATTCCTATACTTAACAATACCAGACTGCACATCAGTACCTTTGAACAAATTGATTAAAATAGCAAAACAAGGTATGACATGTTCACATTGTAGATCAGACATGTTGTCTACATTATATATAGAAAGATTTGGAAAATATGTCATTTTAATGTTACAACGTTGCAGAGCAAATGGAAGAAAATTGGAAACAAAAATGACACATTTTAAAGCAAATCAAATATCTATTTCGGGAAGAACTTATACAACAGTGGCTACTGTTTTCCATGATGGACCTACTACCACATCTGGAAACTATACAGTTTATTTAAAGTGTAACAAAGGATGGACACATTGCAATGATGCCCACCTGGAATTGAAACCGCGTTTGCCTTATGAATTACCATATTCTTATATGTTATTTCTGCAGCCAAAGTTTTGAGTACATCATTCGGCCTATTGGGGAAGATGTCAAGAGAAAGTACACAGCAGTGCAAACTATTAGTATTTATAATGTCTGTTTTGATTATTATTTGCGCAAATTCCCATTACAGTTAGAAAATAGTGTTTAAAAGCAAATAGTTTATATATTTGTTGTTTATATTGTACCAGATATAAAAGAGACTGTATATTTTGTCAAATGTATTTCTTATAAATAATAGAGTTAATTTAGATGAAACAAGTGAGTAAGAAATTGTAGATAGAAAAACGCAAAGCTGCACATCTTGATAATGACGTTCTATGCTGATTTGTTTTTTTTCTACAATCAATTTGATAGTTTATTTTCCCCGTTGTTCAATGATGATGCTACATTGAAATCACTATGTAGGGTGAAGTAAATTGGAATCTGAGAACAACAAAAAAAGGAAAGGGAGAATGTTATGTAACTGAAAAATTATGTTGTATTCTCAAAATTGTAATACTGCAATTTTCTAAAATATTATTAAATAACAGTTTTTCTTTTTCTTTTTCATAATATCTACTGTTGAAGTTTGAAAACAGCTTTAATGCTGTTTAGGATAAGACTACTCTAAAATACTTCTACTGATTCATGTATGTAAATTACTTGAAAGGTAAGAAAACATAATTTAGTATGCATGATAACCTGGAAAAATGTTGAAAATTAAATTATATGTTATTTGTTTCTAATAAAAATAATATTGATCCTTCACACTATTTGAAAAGTATGATCATATTTCTGAGGAGCAGTATCACACTTACTTTTTTGAAAAGTGCATAGAGTTATAAAAGTGCTTCTATTGCAAGTTACTTACTCCTCATTATAGAGGGCAGTTGTGTATTGAACTTTCTATCCAAGTACTTCTCAGACACATACATAGATAAGACATGTGTGCCTGTGTGACTCAACATTGTAATACAACTGATAACATTTGTGAGCCTGTATGAGAAGCTACATAGTTTTTCAGTTGAAGTCATCAGATGGACAACATATATGGAATACATGTAGAAGCCTACACATCCTAGAGTATGTCTGTTTCACGAGACATGTTTTCAAAATTTCCGTACAGAAAGATGTATGTATTACTTTCGCCTCCTCATACAGGACAGCTGGGTATTAAAAATGATTTTTATAATATCTTAAAATTTGACATTTTCAAAGTATTGTGTATCTTCTCATTTTAAGAAGTATTTTAAAACATATTATAGAGCTAATAGGTCTAAGTTTTAAGCCATAGAGTCTACAGTATTCAGCACAATCCTTGCACTTATCCAATAATTAAAACACTATCCATCTACTCATTCATCTCATAGGTACTTTGCAGACACCCATCCAATAACCCAGATACTACTCATGCACTCATTCAATGACGTAGACATTACTCTTGTGCTGTTCCAATCACCCATGTGATACCCATAGACTCACCCCTTGACCTAGGCACTACCCGTGCACTCCTTCATTCACCCAGACACTATCTATGCACTAATGAAATTACCCAGGGACTACCCATGCAGTCATTGAACCAAACAGACACTGTGAATGTACTCATCCAATCACACAGGGACTACCCATTCTCTCATTCATTCACTTGGGCACTACCCATGCACTCATCCAATGGCCTATGCACTACCTTTACACTCATCCATTCAGACACTACTCATACAATCATCCAATCACTCAGGCACTCATCCAATTACCCACACACTACCCATGTACTCATCCAATGATGTAGGGACTAGGCTTGCACTCATCCAGTCACTCAGGTACTACCCATACACTCATCCAAGGACCAGGAACTACTCTTCCACTCATCCATTTACTGAGGCACTACCCATGCACTCATCCATTCACTCAGACACTACCTATCCACATATCTAATCATCCAGGCACTACTCTTGCACTGATCAATTCACTAAGACATTAAACATGCGCTCATCCATTCACTCAGGCTCTACTCAAGCACTCATCCATTGACCCAGGCACTACCCTTGCACCCATGCATTCAAGGAGGAACTACCCATGCAGTCCTCAATTCACACAGGCACTACCCTTGCACTCATCCATTAACTCAGATACTATGCATGCACTCATCCAATCACCCAGGCACTACCCATGTACTCATTCAAAGATACAGCCACTACGCATGCACTCATTCATTCACAGAGGCACTATGCATGCACTCAACCAATCATTGTGGTACTACCCATGCACTTATATACTGACTCAGGCATTATGCATGTACTCATACATTCCCTTAGGCACTACCCATGCACTCATCCAATGACCCAGGTACTACCATTGTACTAATCCATTCACTCAGGCATTACACATGTGCACATCCATTAACTCAGGCTCTACCCCTGCACATATCACATCACCCAAGCATTACTCTTACACTCGTTTGTTCACTCGCGCATTAAGCATGCGCTCATCCATTCATTCAGGCACTACTCATGCACTCATCCAATGACCCAGACTCTACCCTTGCATGCATCTATTCACTGAGGCACTACCCATGTACTCATCTATTCAATCAGGCACTACCTATCCACATATCAAATGATCCAGACATTATACATGCGCTCATCTATTCACTCAGGCACTACCCATGCACTAATTCAATGACTCAGACACTACCCATGCACTCATGCAATCACTCTGGCACTACCCTTGCACTCATCCATTCAATAAAGAAATATCCATGCACTCCTCATATCACTCAGGCACTAACTATGCACATATCAAATCACCCAGGCAATACCATTGCACGCATCCATTCACTCAGGAATTATGCATGTGCTCATCCATTTACTCAGGCACTACCCATGCACTCATTTAATGACCCAGGTGCTACTCTTACACTTATTAATTCACTGATTAACTAGCCATGCACTCCTCTGATCACTCAGGTACTACCCATGCACTCATCTGTTCACCCAGGCACTACCTTTGCACTCATCAATTCACTCAGCCACTACGCATGCACACATCCAATCAGCCAGGCACTACCCATGCACTCATCCATTCACTGAGGCACTACCCATGCACTCATTCAATCACCCTAACACTACCTATGTACTCACCCAATGACACACACTACCCTTGCACTCATTCAATCACTCTGGTAGTACCCCTGTACTCAATTAGTCACTCAGGCAGTATCCTTACACTCATGAATTCACTACATACAATTTTTCCATCTTTAACCAGTATAGGTGATTCCGTAAGAACCTTTTTTTTTTAAAACTATTTTGAGGTTTTTTGTATTTTCTATTTTTTTGTTATTGGTGTTTTTGAATTTTTTAAACTAATGCATAAAAGTTAACAAGTCCAACTATAGTATTTCATAACAACAAAGAAACACAAGGTAGAAAAACCAAATAAAAATAGAACTTATGTGCTTTTAAAAGATTGGTAATGACATCAATGGAAAGTTTCACAATGCAAAGAGTTGTCAAACATTTTCTGCAGTGTATTCCTGCATCAGCAAGTTCGGGGAAGATCTGTGGTTGAGCAGTGGAGAGAACACCACCAGTTGACGTAGAAGGTTGGTTACCGTCATCAGCTGCAGCTTGCTTCCTCTTCTCCTGTGCCCTTATTTCCCATGTAAGATGAGTTGGATGGAAGGTTTCCAGATGTTTTTGCATTGAAGATGTGCCACAAGAATATTTTTTTTCAGATCCTCTGGAGAGGGGTTTGTGGCAGATGCTGCAGGTCACCTTCCATACATTGACTTTCTTTTCTCCCTCTGGCATGGTGAAAAACACCCCCTTAATACTTTCTTTACGCTTCTTCACCTGCTCTTCAACCTCATACCTCTCCTCCTGCTGCTCCTCTTCTGGAAATGGTGATGCAGTTTTGAATTAAAAATAGTCACAACACCAAATAAAATAAACAATTTATAAGGCCTACAAAAAAGCAGTCTAAGAAGCAGACACACCCAAAATAAGAGGACTAAAACAGGTGTTGGATCCACCCTCTAAGAGAATGAAAAGCTTTTTAACCAATAAAATGCGTTTCCATGTCACATGGATTTGTGTACAAAAAGCACACCCATCGCGTATATGTGCGCACACATAAAATATGCTAAACTTAATTGAAAAGTATAAATTGCTATTTATGAATTGTGTTTTAAAGTATTTTAGTGAAAGACTCACAGACATAGTCAGTCACCCAAAGAGTCAATCACACTGCCCTTTACTCAACTACACAGTTATACACACACCACCTCACTTATTCATACAGATACTAACACATACTTACTCTCTTATACAATAACTGACACAAGTACTCACTTATCAACACAGTCACTCTCACAATCACTGACTCTCGTGTACAGTCATTTATATACTCCAACACTCACATATACTGCTTTTCACATATGTAGTTACTCACACATATACTACTGGGACATCCATTTACTCAACAACACAGGCATACGCACACTCACTCACCCATACAGCCCCTTGCAGAAGTACTCATAAACCCATACAACCAGTGAATAACCCACTCACACATCCATGCAAGGAGTCACACCCTCCCATCCACCCACACAGACACACAGGAACCCATACAGCTGCTACTCAGACAACCAATCATTAAAAACAGACACTCATGTACCTACAAATCATCCTATGCAACCACTTACACACCAACTGACAGACTGATACAAACATTTACATAGATTAGTCAGTCACCCATACATTCACTGAGAGATGTATAATCACTCACTTATACAGTCATACAGTCAGTAACGCACCCACTAAATCATCCATACAGGAACTCATTCTTCAATACACCTTGGCGTATATATATTACCTACTGGCGGTCGCCAGAAGGTAGTTATAGTTAGGACCTATTATCCATAGGAAATCCGCAACATTCTATTTGGAATAACTTTGGCGCCGGTTGACAAATCTTCTTGAAATTTTCATAACTGGTGGGGCGCGCCGGTCCGCTCCTGTCCTGAAAGTCTCGGGGTGATTCTTCAAGCGGGCTCCGAGAAAAAAGGGGGGTCCCAAAACGTGTTTCCCCATGGAATTTTCCATAGGAACCTTTAATCGCAGCTACAGCCCGAACTGCTGAACAGAATTACACAACGAGGTAGCCCTTGGTTCAGAGTCGTGACTTTTGGTTAAATGGTGTAAATCCGTTCAGTAGTTCCTGAAAAAATAATAAGTAAAATCACATATATATCTGGGCGGAGCCTAACCACACATCTCATCGTGAGATCTGATTGGCTGTCAGCACTTCATCAAAGAAGTGTTGGCAGCCATCTTGGGACCAATATACATGATAGCACCTCATTAAAAAGCATTGCAGTTAATAGAAAGTTTTAAGACTTTAGTTACATTATAAATCATTTGTTGATGGTACCATACTCATTTTAGGAATTGTGGTGTGTTCTAAGGTCATTTTACCATGTGAAAAAGCCTTCTGCTGGGATATCATGAATCATGTTTGAGAGAAAACTATTTTCTCATGCTTTTCCCACAGAGGTTTGGAAGGTGATCTATAAGCTAAACTGAGAGCATATTTTCTGTAAATTCAAATTATCTTTCTCAGTCATGTGAGAATGAAGTCTGACATTCTCAGTAAAACATGTACATTCAACAAGGGCAAAGGTTGTCAGTTGATTCCTTTGTGTTCTACTGCAGCTTCCCAGAGTGTTCTATAGAACAATTAGAGCGCTAACAGTCCTACTTATGACAAACGTATTGCACACCTGAATCCATCTTGATTGGAATAAAGTGGTAACTCTTAAAACATTTAATTTAAAAAGGAACAAAATGAGGGGGTTCATTTTCCCATAGAAAGTATGATTAGTGCTGCAGAAAGAAAAATTAGGGCACATTTTGAGTGACTTCTCAAATCCTCTTCTATTTCATTAAACAATTCTGACATGTAGACTGAAACATGCACTTTGAATACCAGCAGCAGACTTCCCTGGTGAGCAGTAGCTTTACTAGAGTGACATAATGAGCAACTAGAGTGCTGACATTCTGAATTTATGGCAAATGTGAGACACATCTGAATGCCTTCTTGATGGAATCAAAGTAAAAAACTGAAAGTATTTCCTACTAAGTAGACTGTAGTAAATGAGAAAATTAGGAAACTTCATAACAAATAAGTCTCCCAAGATGACCACCAGAGACAAAAGAGCCCAAATGTAGCACAAATATCACCCAGATGTAGCCCAAGTATAGCCCATTGACAGAATGGCCCAGAGTGTTCTTAAGAACAACCAGAGCGCTTACTGTCTTACTTATGACAAAAGTATGGCACACCTGAAGCCATCTTGATTGGAATAAACTGGTAATACTTAAAAAATGTAATTGAAAAAGGAACACAATGAGGGGGTTCATTTTGCCATAGAAGTTATGATTAGTGCTGAAGAAAGAAAAATGAGGGCACATTTTGAGTGACTTCTCAAATCCTCTTCTATTTCATTAAAAAATTCTGACATGCAGACTGAAACATGCACTTTTAATACCAGCAGCAGACTTCCGTGGTGAGCAGAAGCTTTACTACAGTGATCTAATGAGCAACTAGAGTGCTAACATTCAGAATTTATGGCAAATGTGTGATATATCTGAATACCTTCTTGGTAGAATCAAAGTAAAAAACTAAAAGCATTTCCTACTGAAGAGACTGAAGTAAATTAGGAAATTAGGAAACTTCATAACGAATAAATCTCCCAAGATCGCCACCAGAGACAAAAGAGCTCAAATGCAGCACAAATATCACCCAGATGTAGCCCACATGTAGCCCAATGACAGAAGTGTGCAAAACACTTTTTATTTTTTGTGTGTTTGTAGTTTTATGTAGTGCAGACTTGTCAGGTATTGGAGTGCTTTGCATGAGCATTGGTTACATCACACAAGAACAAATTCATTTTGGTTGTAGACATGGGGAGATTAAGTGATTTAACCAGAATCACAGAATGTCGAGCTGAAGCAGAAACTCCAACCTGGTTCCCCATTTGCAAAGTCTGCAGCTCTGGAAGTAACACCACATCCTCTCCCCTAAGTGCAACATTTAATCAAGTGGTCAACTGGATAAAAAAAAATAAAGATAACAAATAATTTAAAAGTGCTTTGTCGCTATTTGAAAACTCAGAAAATATGTCCTCATTTTAATTTTTTAGAGCACTAACCATCATTTTGATGCAAATAAGACCCTCTCATATATGTAATTTCTAAAGGAAATGCTCTAGGTATTACAGTTTTGATTACTTCAAGATGACGTCAGGCGTTCCACACTTTTGTAATAAATATGGAATGTTAGCAATCCAGTTGTTCATTAGGATACTGTTGAGAGGCAGAGGCCAGGGGCACAGACTCTGAAAATTGAAAGCAGGTAGGAGGGTGCAGAGGCAACAATTTGACCACACTGGGCAGGCAGGAAGGGCAGTGGTAGCACAATAGACTATGGAGGGCAGTGGAAAGGGGGGCAGGGGTAACAAACCAACAATACAGGACTGGCAAGAGAGGCTGTGGCAATATAATAGACCATTGTGGGCAGAAGGAAGAGGCAGTGGTAGTACAAACATACATGCCAACAGACCCGATTCAGCCAGGAAACGTCCAATGTTTTTAAGCTCAAATGGGCTTTATTTAATCTGCCTCCTGTCTACAATCTCCTCCTTTTCAATGCAAATCAAATGGGAAAATCAATACCCCAGTTTTTTTTTCAAAATCTCCCTCTTACCAAGTTCAAAATGTTTGCAAGTATGGTACATTGGATCATGGAAGGCAGGAGATTTGGGGTACGGACATGGACTCAGATAACAGAGGACAGGAGGGACATGGAGAGGTGCACCAAACTGACCCTACAGGGCAGGCATAAGGGTTTGCAGCAGCACAATACACCACACAGGACATGCGGGACGAGAGAGCAGCACAACAATCCATAGAAAGCAATAGGAAGGGGACAGAAACATGCACATGGACAACAGAGAACAGAGGGAAAAGAGGCAATGGTAGCTAGCTGACCATAATGGACAGACAAGAGAGAAAGCTGCAGCATAACAGACCATAAAGGGCAGGAGGGATGGATCAGGGGCACTACAATGGAACATACAAGCCAGGAGGGAGGAAATAGGGGTCTGCACATGGAAACAGAGGGCTGGGGGCAGGGCAGGAGCAGCATGATGACCATGGAGGTCAGGCAGGATGGGCACTAGAAGCAAGACACACCATGGAGAGCAACAGTGAGACTATGATGGCATACACTCAAACCATGGAGGGAAGGTGGGAGGGGGTCAGGGGCAGATAGCTGACCACACAGGGAAGGTGGGAGGGGCCGTGGCAGCACAGAAGACCATGCATGGCAAGTGGGAGGGTTATTGGCAGCACAATGGCTATGATTGGCAAAGAGGAGGGTTCAGGGGGATGCACAAAGGACCATGGAGGCTAGAAGGGAGGGTTAGGACCTGGGCACAGACAAGAGAGTTTAGGGGAAGGAACCTCACAACAGACCACGCAGGGCAAGCAGGACAAGCAATTGCAGCACAACAGACCAGGGAGGGCAGAAGGGTGTGGCAGTAAAATGGACCATGGAGAATAGGAGGAAGGGGATAGGGGCATGGAATGTGACAGGCAGGGTGGAGGTGGCAGGGACAGGTTACAGTCATCTGACAATGCTAGGCAGGTGGGAGGGGAGCAGCAGCTCAACAGAACACTCTGAGTAGATAGGAGTGGCAGGTCCGTGGAACATGGTGGGCAAAAAGGATGGAGCAGGGGCATGCACAAAGACATCAGAGGGCAGGGGGAAGGAGAATAGGGGCAGCAAGCTAAGCACAGAGGCTAAGCAGGAGGTCAATGATGGGGCATAGAATTGGGCAATGGAGGGCAGGAGGAGTGGACTGGTACATCATGCTAAATGGAGGGCAGTGGCATCACATCAGACATGGCAGGAGGGAGGAGGCTAGTCCATGGATTCAGACACCAGAGGATAGGGAGGAGGTGGATGGGGCAGCAAGCTAACTGTTCACAGAAGGTGGGAAGGCCAGTGGCAGAACAACGGCCACACAGGGCTGTAATAAGGGAGCAGGGACATGGACTTGGACAATGGATGGCTAGGATGAGGGAAGGCAGGAGCAGCAAGCTTGGGTGGGGGCAGCACAATGCCAGGCCCAGCTTCCAACCCTCCACCATCCATTGTGATATGCATCTTACTTAACGTTTCAAAAAAACTAGAAATTTGCTGAAAAAATAAAGATTACAGGGACAGTATAGTTAGACTCAGATTTCACTCATACACAACCAGTGAAATTCAGCAGTTATAATTACCTGAGCGAACTATAACTTACGCCCCCGCAATGTACTGCTAATGACCTCAGACATTACATCATTCATGACATGGTCAGTTACATCCCTCATGACATCATTCATGACATCTCTAATGAGCTGTGAATGGAATGGAATGGAACTATAATCGCTAGAACTTTATTTATTGATAGTGTGTGTATATTAACACCCTTTTTTTTCCTTTTCTTTCGCGTAAGAACCATTATAATACGCAACGTGCCCAGATTAATATGGCTGATAGCCTTTCACTTTAAAGTAATGTGTAGTCCATTGTTTATATTGATGTTTGCAATTCTAAGTATATTTATTATGAATAAGTCACGTTGACGAGCATACAGTTATGGCGGTCACGGGGTAAGATATGCTGAAATGACATTGTGTGCATATTAACACTTGTTTTCTTTTCTTTATTGTATCAATTCCTGAATTTTCACGTCGTGACCAGGCCAATATGGCCGCCAGCTTTTTGGATTAAAGTAATGCACTGCTGATGACGTCAAATATTACATCACTCATGACATGGCCAGTGACATCACTGATGACATCACTGATGACATCTCAAATGACATCACTGATGACATCATCACCGTGATCATCTGATGCACCTCCTCACACCCTAAAATACAGACTACCATTCTCGAAACCATAGACACACCAATACTAGTACAGCTACAATATTCTGTGCACTATGCATGCAGACCTCTAATCAGCTACTTAGCTTTGATACAGTCTTTTAAATACTCAGTTAGTACCTATGCAGTCTAGGAATCCTTCTGTCTGTCCCATGCACTTCTCCATTCAACCATCCAGCACTATCTACGTATCCTATCACTCTGCCAATACCTAAGCGCTAATACATTTAGCATGCACTCTCTTTGCAGCTCTGAAATTACTCCAGTTATTAGTCATATACTTAAGGAATGGCCAAGCCACTAACACAAGTGCAGGTTCAATATTTTGTACACTATGCATGCAGACCTCTAACCAGCTACATACTATTGATACGCTCTTCTATATACCCAGTTAGTACCTATGCAGTCTAGGAATCCATCTGTCTGTCCCATGCACTTCGTATCCTATCACTATCACTCCACCAATACCTAAGCACTTATAAATTCAGCAAGCACTTTCTTTGCATTACTGAAATTACCCCAGTTATTAGTCGTATACTTAAGGAATAGCGTAGTCAAAAACACAAGTGCAGGTACAACATTTTGTACACTATGCATGCACACCTCTAACCAGCTACAAACTATAGATACGCTCTTCTAAATACCCAGTTAGTACCTATGCAGTGTAGGAATCCTCCTGTCTGTCCCATGCATTTCTCCAATAACCCATCCAGCACTATCTACTTATCCTATTACTCCACCAATGCCTAAGCACTTATAAATTCACTATACACTCTGTTTGTAATACTGTAATTATTCTAGTTACTAGTCATGAACTTATGGAATGGCCTAGCTACTAACACAAGTACATCTATAATATTTTGTGCACTATCCAAGCAGACCTCTAACTAGCTACATACTATTGATACACTCTTCTAAACACCCAGTTAGTACTCCTGCAGTGTAGGAATTGTCCAGTCCATCCCATGCACTTCTTTAATCACTTATCTACCACAATCTACTTATCCTATCACTCCACCAATACGTAAGCACTTATAAATTAAGTGTTCACTCTGTTTGCAGCACTGCCATCATTCCAGTTACTAGTGGTATTCTTATAAAATGACCTAGTTACCAACACAAGTACACATAAAATATTCTGTGCATAATCCCTACAAATCTCTAAGAAGATACATACTATTGGTCCACTCCATTAAATACTGAAGTAGTACCCATGCAGCGTAGGATACCTCCTGTCAGTCTCATGCAATTCTTCAATCACCCATCCAGCACTATGTTCTTATTGTATCAGTCTGACAATACCTAAGCACTTATGGGGCAGATTTACAAGCACCCTGCGCCACCAGTACGTCACTTTTTGTAACGTAGTGATGGCGCCAGGCACTCCTTCATATTTACATGGAGAGAAAAAGCCACCCTGCGTGGTTTTTCCTCTCCTTGTAAATACAACCCCTTCATACACAGAACTTTGCGTTGAAGGAGCGTCCCATAGGTGTTGCTGTGGGTGTTCCCACGCAACACCCATAGAACAAGACACATCTCCGGATTTATGAGAAATCGTAAATCTGGAGATGTGTGTGAATGCTGTGCCATCCTAGAGTTGGTGTAGCAAGGTGCAACGAGGAGAATTGTTTTCATTTCTCCTCATTTTTTCCTCTTTCAATGCATGCTGCATTCCACAGCATACATTGAAAGAGGAAAATGCCTTTACTGATTGTTTTTGTGCAGGAAGGTGTCCCTTCCTGCACATAAACAATCTCCACATGACACAGACATCCTTGCACCATGGTGCAAGGGTGCCTGTGTCACCGCATGGCTGCAGTTTGTGCAGCAGAGCAGAGGGAAGCACAGAGTTGCAACATATTCATGTACATATGTCACATCCCTGTGCTTCGGAAGTGCCACAGTGCAGTGCAGCTAAAGAGCTTGCAGTGTCACGCTGCAGTACTTCCTCATAAATCTTCACCTATAAATTCACCATACACTACTAATGCATCCTTTCAGTCAATCATGCTGTATACATATATTCAACCAAACTTTCACACATTACCTTGCAATTATAGTTCTTTCTTTACCCAGATAAGGTAGTTCTGATAAGAACTTTTTTTCTTTTTCTTTTTTCTTTTGTATTAAAAAAAAATTGAACAATTTTGTATTTTTTTGTTTTTTTCAAAAAATGAACCAAAAAAATAACGAATAAAACAGGAAACATTTGGAATTACTGATCATTCCAAAAACAAAAAAACAAAAAATTTAACAACGATGGTTGCGTTGCGCAGCACAAACTGCATCCACCGACTGCTCACCGAAGCATATAAGTTTCTTACACTTCACGCAGTGTTGCTCGAGAAAGGTGAATTCTGGCCTAATGTCCATTGCAGGTGTTCCTAAGGACACTCCAGATGTACTTGCCACAGCAGGTGAGGGGTTCAAAGCAGCTCGCCTCATTTCCTCCCGAGCAAGATTGAGAGAATGTGTGGTCCGGAGAAGCTTGTACATAGAAGCAGTGCCACAAGAGTATTTTTTTTCACTGCCTCTTGACAGGACTCTGTCACAAATTTTGCACGTCACATTTCTCGCATTTACTTTCTTCTCTCCAGGTGGAAAAGTGAAGAATTTCTACACAACAGATTCCAGCCTCTGTGGACGTGGTGCCTCCTGCAAGAATTCTTCTTCAGAAGAAACTTCCCCCTGCTGCTATCCAGATGCCATTTTGTTTGATATTTTTTGAAAAACACCAAAAAAAACAAGCAAAAAGGGTTCTTGTAGGAAAAGAGATGTCTCTCTAAAGATGCTCCAACAAGAAGTATTAAAATGGGTGGGGTCCTTCAGTAGTTACAGTGGGAAATGTTATGAACCAATGAAATCTTTTTTTTTGAGGTCACATGGGATCCGCGCACTCTGTGCTCATGAAGCAGGCAGCCGACGCGACTTTGTGAAAATATATTTAAAAATAATATAAGTTTCTTATAAGTACAAATACATGATTTTTAGGAAAATCTTAGATAGTCTCTTGCCCTAATATGTATATTAAACACACATACATATCATTTTAGAACATAAAAAAAATTCGCGGGAGTCGCGCACCCAGCACGCCCCAGCACATATATGACGTCACGCTGGACTTGCCACCACGCAAGCGTCATGTACCGTAACGCACATGTGTCGCGAATGTGTGGGAGCTGGAGTCGCGGACTGGTTGCATACCAATCGCGCACATCACGTAATATAAATGTATATGATGTAACTGAAAAACACGCAGCCGTCGCACACCGTATGCGGATCCTTCACGACGTTTCTAAAATGGCGGCTAGAATCCACGCACCCACCGTGATGTGTATGCTTTGGGTGCGCGACTCCGAAAAAAAAATTACACATTTTCAAAAAAAAAGAAAATAATATAAATATATTAAAATAAAAAAATAAAACAAAAAAATTAAACAATATTTCAGTTTTAATGATTATTATTTATTTTTGCAATTTTCAGAAAAATATATAGGGTCGATTCCGATCCTGGATTTTTGTTTCCCGTACGACTAGTATCCGTATTTTTTTACGTACGAACTGTACAAGTCCCGTACAAACAGCGAAGTACGATTTGTACGTGGAAAATACATACGAATCGCCTCGGGAAAAGTCTACGAGACGTCCCCGGACAGGTTTACTTACAACTCGTAAAACTGAAGTCCGAGTGCGCAAGTACGATCCGTACCGCCCATCCGAAAATACAAGCGCATGGAAAAGGCCCCGTACGGAGCAAACTTTGTACCACCCCTACCCCGAGTACACTTGTGCCCGGGGTACGAGTCGTACGGCACCCCCAGCCTCCCACCCCTCCTGCATACCTCCGCACTGTACCCCCCACCCCCCCATATGTATGGACCGTATCCCCACCTGCGTATGTCCGCACCGTACCCCAGGCGTACCCCCCACCCACGTATGTCTGCACTGTACCCCAGGCGTACCCCCCACCCGCGTATGTCCGCACCGAACCCCAGGCATACCCCCCACCCGCATATGTCCACACCATACCCCAGGCGTACCCCCCACCCGCGTAGGTCCGCACCGTACCCCAGGCATACCCCCACCCGCATATGTCCGCACCGTACCCCAGGCATACCCAATCCTCGCATATGTACAGACCGTACATATGCGAGGATTGGGGTACACCTGGAGTGCGGACATAAGCGGGTGGGGGGTACGCCTGGGGTACGGTGTGGACATACGCGGGTGGGGGGGTACACCTGGGGTACGGTGCGGACATATGCGGGTGGGGGTACGGTCCGTGCATACGGGGGGGTTGGGGGGTACGGTCCGTACATACGGGGGTGGGGGTACGGTCCGTACATATGCAATGTTGGGGTACGCACCGTACATGATGACACGTACGATGTGGGTGATGGCATGTACGTTGCATAGCGGGCCCCCTTTTCCTCGTTCATCTCAGCGTACTTAGCTTTTCCGGCACTTTTTGGCTCCCTTAAAAATATAGCCGTGCAGAGTGCTGTAGGTACGAATCGTACTTGCTGGTCCGTAAAACGCTGCCTGACTCCGTGCGGACCGCGCGTACGTGCTGTCCAGGATCAGAATTGTATGTATTTTTTAGCCGTACTGTGTTTTTTACGATTCGTACGGAAATGGTATTTCTGTACGAATCGTGCTTGCTGGTTTGTACGGTTAAATTCCTGTGTACGAGTCGTACGGAGAAAACGCTCCGTACGACCATTTGTACCCGTGTTTTACAGGATCAGAATCGGCACCATAATGCTATTTAATGAATAAAATATTTACAAATAAACAGTTAAAAAACTGTAGAAAATCAGTACAAAAAAAATAATTTGCATTTAAAAAAGCTTTGAAATTCACTGAAAAGACCATAGGTTTCAGAGATGTTATAGTTAGAAATTAGCACTTAAAAAAGCTTTGAAATTCACTGAAAAAAACATAGGTTTCATAGATGTTATAGTTAGAAATTAGCATTTAAAAAACCTTAGAAATTCACAGAGAAAACCATAGGTTTCAGTGGTGTTATAGTTAGCTGGACATTTCACTCGTACAAAACCATAGAAATTCCTCTGTTATAGTTAGTTCTGCTAACTATCACTCGTGCGCCCGCAATGCACTGCTGATGATGTCACATATTACATCATTCATGACATGGTCAGTGACATCACTGATGACATCACTAATGACATCCACATTTTTATATGAGTGAAATCTGAGCCTAACTAAAACATCCCTGTACCCTTGTTTTTTTTTCAGTGAGTTTCTGAGTTATTTTTCAATTCTATTTCCTAACTATAATGTTCCTGTAACCTTTGTTTTTTTAGTGACTTTCTAAGGTTTTTGTAATTCTATTTCCTAACTATAACGTCCCTGTAAAATTTGTTTTTTTAAGTTCATTTCTAAGGTTTTTTAAGTTCTATTTCCTAACAATAATGCCCCTGTGGCGTTTGGTTTTTCCAGTGAATTTCCAAGGTTTTTTTATATTTTATTTCCTAAATGAAACATGTAATCTTTAAAAGTGGATCTGTTAGTTGTTGTATATGGGTTGGTCAGAGGCTGTGTAAGTGGCTGTATTTGTCTATGAATGGGTATGTGAGTGGTTTTCAGGGTGTGTGAGTGACTCTGTAACTGCATGTATATGTTGCAGAGTGTGTGATTTGCTAGATAGGTCTTTGATTGGATGTGTTACCATCTGTATGGGTCTGCTATTGGGTGTATGAGTGGTTTTGTGCCTGTGACTAAGTGTGTTATTGTCTCTATGGGTGTATTAGTTAGTTTGTGAGCAGCAAAGATTTACCATCAATGCTCTCTAGCTCCCAGCGCTAGAAACAGAGTCATCACCGAACTACAGCCGAGCATTCAGGGGAACAGAAAGGTTTTCAGGAGCTTGCGGAAGGAGAGGTAGTTGGTTTCAAGCCGAATATAGTCTGGCAGCTGGTTCCAGCATTTCGCCGCAATGAGTGAGAACATGCGTCCACCACTCTAAGCTCTATTTATTCTAGGGATGGCTGCAAGATGTTTCTTCCTCGAGCGCAGAGATCTATTAGGGAGGTAAGGAGAGATGATAGATTGAATAATTGATGGGGTTCTAGCCGAGAGCGTCTTATGGGCAATGCACAGTGCCTTAAAATGAATTCTTTCAGCAACCGGTAGTCAGTGCAGGGAGATAATGTGTGGTTTAGCGGATTCCCGATTATGGGCCTGCATGAGGAGTCGTGCCGCACAGTTTTGAACAGTTTGCAGCCTTTTAATGGTAGAACAAGGAGAGCCTACATACAGCACATTGGCGTAGTCAAGCCGAGAGAGAATCAAGGCTTGCACCAGTAGTCTCCTAGCGTTAAAAGGCAGCAGGGGGAGAATTTTCCTGATCATTTTCAGGATCCCATGGCAAGTACCTGCCACCGCGCCTTGGTGATATATCTGTCAGTGGGAACAGATGCTGAATGTAGTTCTGTGTGAAAATTTGTGACATTTGCAATATATTGGGGTAATATATCAATTGACTTTCCTAGAAACACCCAAAGCAGGTGATATATGAATGGATGGCATATGGGTGGATGAAACAAGCTCCTTACAGAGCCAAACATTCACCAGAGTAATCTGTAGGGACTCATGGCCTTTGCTGGAGCTGTCCTCTGTAGAGGACCTCTCACTAGACATTAGAAGGCGACACTGTAACTGCCTCTAGTATATCATACCCATTGAAATGGGAATGAGGGTACTGTTGTGAGTTGTCTACAGAAAGGTGTGTTTATACTATTCAGTTGTTTTTTTGGATCGCAAATCCATCATGACCCATGCCATACAGTATTTCTGGTGCCGCAGGAGAGTCATGATGCCAGTGTGTTTTTTTAAAGCACTTAAACACACATAGACTCTTTAAGACCTTCTTTAAATAAGAGTCTTAGTAATAAAGTGTTAAAACTAGTATTATAATTGAGAAAACTTATTTTGATTCTTGTTTAAATATATTTTGCAGCTACGCAATTATGTCACAATATGACCGAGACGCCATCCTGAATCCCATGTGACACATGAACAAATGGATATGATAGGTTGAAGCTTCGTTCAATCATTACAAGGGAAGCTCACACCCATTTCACCACCCTTTAGGAGTGGCTGTTATTTTTTATACCTCTCTATCTTGTCTTATAATTTTTCTTTTGTTTGGTGTTTTACTCTGTTTCTTGTTAAGTCAATAATGGCATCTACTGCTGAAAATGAGCCACAACACCATGATAGCGGTTTATCAGAGGAGGATGTTAGGCCTAAAAAAGAAAGCATTGCATTGAAATTTTCAGCATTCCAGTGGGTGAAAAAAAGAGAATGCAAATAAAGTAACCCGGATTCTTTGCCAGAAGGTGTTGTTGAGAAGAACAGACAGGAAGTACTCCTGTCTTACTTCCAGAATGTTAAAGCATTTGGAAACCATACACTCCAAACATCTAATTAGAGCTGAGAAAGAAAGAGAGAGGAGCGGCCAAGGAACATCAGCTTCAGATGATGCGTAACCATGGACGGCATCAGCTCCTCAGATAACAACAGATTTGCCTGTGACTATTGCTGAATTTGCAAGAGTCGGACAATATTGCCTCAAGTAAAAACAAATTTTGAGCATGGGGTAGCAGTCAGTCCCTGCTCTAGTTGACATCATGAACACCCATGAGTGTTAGTTTTTTTTGCTCATTACAGTTGTTCAGAAGCACAATGTTTTTCTGTGTTATTGGAAGAAACAAAAAAAAACACCAAGAAGACAACATTGTTAGAAAATACAAAGTTCTCCTTAGAACCACCAATTATGGTTTAAGAAAGAAACTTATATTTTATTTCTATGTTTATAAGAGAGGGGAATACATCCTGTTATATCTGTTGGTGCATCAGTGAGTGTATAGATGAGTGTCTGGGTATCCCCGTGCCTGTATGGGTAAGGGAGTAGGTATGTCAGTGGTTGCATGGGTGAGTGTGTGAATGTGTGAGTGCCTGTGTCAGTGAGTGAGTGCATCTGTGAGTGGCTGTATGTGTGAATGAGTGGGTGTGTGAGTGCTGTATGGAAGAGTGAGTGTGTGAGTGGCTGTATGAGTGAGTGAAAGGGTTTGTGAGTAGCTGTGTGGGTGAGTGAGTGAGTGCATGAGTGGTGTATGGGTGAGCGAGTGGGTATGTGATTGGCTGTGTGGGTGAATGAGTTGGTATGTGAGTATCTATATGGGTGAGTGAGTGGGTGTGTGAGTAGCTGTATGAGTATATGAGTGGTGTGCGTGTTTATATGAGTGGTGTGTGTGTTTATATGGTGAGTGAGTGACTGTGTAAGTGGTTGCATCAGTGAGTGAGTGACTGAGTCTATCTATGGATGAGTAAGAAGGTGCATGTATGGCTTTATGGTTGAGTGAGTGGGTGCCTGAATGGGAGTATGGTTGAGTGAATGTATAAGTGATTAGCTGTTTGGGTGAGTGAATGGCTGTTTGAGTCTGAGTTGGGGTGCGAGTGTCTGCATGGGTGAGTGACTGACTGTGTGAGTGCTGTATGAGTGAGTGAGTAACTGTGTGAGTCTCTGTACATATGATTAAAATGGTACATGATTACCTAAATGAGTGAGTGAGTGGGTGCATGAATAGCTGCATGGGTGAACAAATGTTTATGTGCGAAGATGAATGAGTATATGCATGGTTGTGTGAGTGTCTGTATAGGTGAGTGAGTGGCTGTGCGGGTGGTTGTATGGGAGAGTGAGTGATTGAGTCTCTGTATGGGTGAGTAAGAGGACGTATGAGTAGCTGTATGGGTAAATGAATGTGTATGTACATAGCTGTATCAGTGACTGAGTGGCTGTGTCAGTGACAGGATGGGTGAGTGACTAGGTGTATGAGCGGCTGTATGGGTGAGTGATTGTATGTATCAGTGGTTACATAGGAGAAGGACTAGGTGTGTTATTGATTGTATGGGTGAATGAGTGGGTGCATGAGTGGCTGTGTGGGTGAGTTTGTGTTTGTGTTATAAGCTATGTGGGCGAATGAGTGGGTGTGTGAGTGTAGGTATGGGTGAGTGACTGACTGTCATTGACTATATAAGACTGAGTGTGTGTGTCAATGGCTATGTTAGTGACTGTCTGGCTATGTTAGTAGCTGTACAGGTGACTGACTGGGTATATGAGTGACTGCTTGAGTGAGCGAATGGATATATTTGTAACTGTGTGGGTGAGTGATTAGGTGTGTCAGTGGTTACATGGGAGAGTGACTGGCTGTGTTAGTGACTGTATGGGTGACTGAGTGGATTTATGAGTGACTGCATGGGTGTGTGAGTGTCTGCATAAGTGAGTAAGTGGGTATATAAGTGGTGTATGGGTGAGTGTGTCAGTGGGTATCTATATGGGTGAATGAAAGGGTGCATGAGTGACTGTATGGGTAACTTAGTGGGTGGATGAGTGGTGTATGGGAGATGGAATAGTGTGTGAGTAGCTATGTGGATGAGTGAGTAGCTCTTTGAGTGCATGTATAGTTAAGTGAATGGGTGTGTGAGTAGTATGTTGATGAGTGGGTGGGTATGTCAGTGGTTATATAGGTGAATGAGAGAGTTGGTGAATGACTAGCTGTATACATGAATAAGTGAGTATGTAACCTGCTGTATTGGTACATGAGTGACTGCATGAGTGTCCTATGCGTATGTGAGTATGTGTGAGTCCATATGTCAATGAGTGACTGGGTATGTGAGTACCTCTATGAGTGTATGTCTGTATGTCCCAGTAGCTCTATGAGACTCTACCATGGTGTATATGTTGACAATGTTATTAGTTTGTAGAACTACATAAAGAGAAGTAATTAAGAAATTGCTTTACTTGTTTACAACCCAACCCATTTGGCAATATGTGATGATTGAAATGAAAGATCTTATGAGGCTCATGTTAGAGGTTGCACTGTTATGAACTACAACCTTCATGTGTATTTGAAAGAAATCTACTGCTCCTTGATATTGAAAGGCATGCTACTGATAGACTAATATTTTAAGGGCCAAGACCTTCCAGATCATGCAAAGAAAATGCATTAATTACTGACTACTTCGACAATGGAACTCTCCATACATTACACTGCAAGTGGGTGTAGTCAGGTGTAGTCACACACCACACCTGCCTGCAGGGCAATACGGGCCTCCCTTTGAACTTGAGGCAAGATGTCTGCATGCAGTGAAATGGAGATCCAAGAGTGTAGACATCAATACTGTAGCAAGTGCAGCACACCAGCTCCCAGGTGCCTGAGATTCATCCCTACCCTAACGATATGTGTTTATCACTTCCTATCTAGAGATGGTGGGGTCCGTGCACTTGGGGACTATGGCACCCTTGCTATGCCACTGCCAGATTGTCGGTTTTAAAGAGCCAGTCTGCATAGCACTGATGTGCTGCTCTCGGTGCAGGCGAAAACAACAATGTATTGGCTATAATAGGGTGCATTTTCCTGGTGTGCTATGTTGTAGAGTTGGAGAGAGTGGAAGAGTGTGCCCTATATGTCATGCAGGTTCTGGTGTTCTCTGCTTATATATATTGTTGGGGCCAACCCCTGACATAGGAAGAGTACTCCATCATCATATTTTTGTTTATTTCTTAAAGTTGAAGTTCAAAGAGAGTGCTTACTCTCTAAGGTATGCCATCTTTCCTTCATGCTTCTGACATTTGTCAGGTTTACCACACTGGCATTTGTGCCTTTGTCTTGTGTCATAATGGCAATGTTAAACACAAGCACTGATCCACTACACAGATGGCAATAAGAGTTCTCAGGCATAGGAGTTCCCAGATATCAATAAGGGTTTTCAGGGGTATTAGCTGCTAATTGTGGCCTTTCTTTGGTACTCTTCTGTATGCCACTGCTATCCCTCATTTCAGGAGTTATAAAAGCAATAGAAGGAGCAGAAAGTAATCCCAATTTTTGGAACCCCTTTTTTCCTAATTTTCACCCCTCGACTTTACCTTAATACCTCTCCAGCAAAGCTGTTGAGGGACAAGGTATCAACCATATGCAAGCGCGGCTGGCACAGGTAGGAGCGGTGAGACGGGGTGGTGGGGGTTAAGTCAACAGGTGATGGGATAGGTAAAATTTAATTAAAAAATAAATCAAACCTCTTACCCTGCACTCGCCACATCACCAAGTAGGTGATGCGCGAAGCATGAGGTAAGTGGTTTTATTATTTTTTAATTTAATTTGACCTATTCCGTCATCTGTTCACTCAACGCCCCATTCCACCACTCCTACTTGTGCCGGCCTTGCCTGATCATATAATGACATCAGAGTTCAAAGGGTATGTGTTGTCACTTATGCTACCAGTGCAATTTTTTATTAATTGACGCCCATGTTCGATGTATCTTGGTATTCATGGAGCAGGCAGCTGTGTTGAAAAGTTCAGCGGCTATAGCACAGAGCCCGCCGCCTTAAATAGAAATAATTAAAAAAATGCAAAACGAGACATGTATGGGTCTTTTCACAAAAGCATTTTGTGAGAGGGCCACAAAATGTAGAATATTTTTATGTACTCTTCATGTCTGTGTGAATTTACCACACAATATCTAAAATGGGAATGAAATGAGAGTATTCCTGTAACATTCATATACAGTTAGTGAACTTAGAAAGGACCGTACCCTGTGCTAATAGGCTGTTGGGTAAACAACCAAAATATAGAATCCAAAATATAGACAGGACAGAATATTGACTCCAAAATATAGACAGGACAGAATATCGAATTACCAAAATATAGATAGGACAGAATATTGAAATTGGGGTATGAAATATCGATTTCCATAATATCGAATTTAAAATATCGATTTCCATAATATAATTTTTTTTTTAGTGCTGTGTATGGTAGTATATGTGTTAAAATTATGTATTATTTTTGTAATGTATGTTTAATTTTTTTAAAGTAATGAATGTTATGTAATTTAATTTTTGCGTAATTTAATTTTGTAGCGGGTTGTGGGTTTATAGGGGAATAGGGTGGGAAGTAATTTATTTATAGTAAATTAAATATTAATTTTTATTTATATGTATTGATAATTAATTGATTGATAATTAATTGGTAATTAATTTTTATTAATTGGTCATTAATTTTTATTATTTGATTAATTGATAATTATGTTAATTGTATTTTTTATTATTAGGAGCAGATTGTGGGTTTATAGGAGAATTGGGTGGGAAGTAATTTAATTGTAATAAAGTAAATATTAATTTTTATTTATGTGTATTGATAATTAATTGATAATTATTATTAATTGGTAATTAATTTTTATTAATTGGTAATTGATTTTTATTAATTGCGAATTAATTTTTAATAATTGGTAATTATTTGTAATTAATTTTTTATTAGTATTGAAAATTGAATCTTATTTTAATATTAAATCATTACTTTCCCTACTGTTTCACTCTCAGGAGTGGGAATAGTAATTTTTACCCTCCCGCTATCCAACGCTTTCCCTACTGTTGCACTCTCTGGAGTGGGAATAGTAATTTTTACCCTCCCGCTTTCCAACGCTTTCCCTACTGCTGCACTCACTGGAGTTGGAATAGTAATTTTTACCCTTCCACTATCCAACGCTTTCCCTATTGTTGCACTCTCTGGAGTGGGAATAGTAATTTTTACCCTCCCGCTATCCAACGCTTTCCCCACTGTTGCACTCTCTGGAGTGGGAATAGTAATTTTTACCCTCCCGCTATCCAACGCTTTCCCTACTGTTGCACTCACTGGAGTGGGAATAGTGATTTTTACCCTCCCACTATCCAACGCTTTCCCTACTGTTGCACTCTGGAGTGGGAATAGTAATTTTTACCCCTACGCTATCCAACGTTTTCCCTACTGTTGCACTCACTGGAGTGGGAATAGTAATTTTTACCCCTACGCTATCCATCGCTTTCCCTACTGTTGCACTCACTGGAGTGGGAATAGTAATTTTTTCCCTCCCGCTATCCAACGCTTTCCCTACTGTTGCACTCTTTGGAGTTGGAATAGTAATTTTTACCCCTACGCTATCCAACGCTTTCCCTATTGTTGCACTCTCTGGAGTGGGAATAGTAATTTTTATCCTCCCGCTATCCAACGCTTTCCATACTGTTGCCCTCTCTGGAGTGGGAATAGTAATTTTTACCCTCCCGCTATCCAACGCTTTCCCTACTGTTGCACTCACTGGAGTGGGAATAGTAATTATTACTCTCCCGCTATCCAACGCTTTCCCTACTGTTGCACTCACTGGAATGGGAATAGTAATTTTTACCCCTACGCTATCCATCGCTTTCCCTACTGTTGCACTCACTGGAGTGGGAATAGTAATTTTTACCCTCCTGCTATCCAACGCTTTCCCTACTGTTGCACTCCTTGGAGTGTGAATAGTAATTTTTACCCCTACGCTATCCAACGTTTTCCCTACTGTTGCACTCACTGGAGTGGGAATAGTAATTTTCACCCCTACGCTATCCAACACTTTCCCTACTGTTGCACTCACTGGAGTGGGAATAGTAATGTTTACCTTTCCGCTATCCAACGCTTTCCCTACTGTTGCGCTCTCTGGAGTGGGAATAGTAATTTTTAGCCTCCCCTATCCAACGCTTTCCCTACTGTTGCACTCTTTGGAGTGGGAATAGTAATTTTTACCCCTACGCTATCCAACGTTTTCCCTACTGTTGCACTCACTGGAGTGGGAATAGTAATTTTTACGCTCTCACTATCCAACAAAATCTCTTTTTTTTACATTACATTTATTATTTTTACATTTTAAGCTTCTTTATATTATTTTAAGTATGTTTTATTTAATAGTTTTTAATATTTAATTGCTTTTATTTTATTTTTGATACATTTAAAAAATTCTATATTTTAGTTAACTATATTTTAACATTTTCTATTTTGGATTCAATATTTTAGTACATACCAGTTTGTAAATAGGGTTCTATATTCTGTACTTCGATATTTTAGTAGGTGATGTGCGAAGCACGAGGTAAGTGGTTTTATTATTTTTTAATTTAATTTGACTTATTACGTCATCTGTTGACTCAACGTCCCATTCCACCACTCCTACTTGTGCCGGCCATGCCTGATAATATAATGACATCAGAGAGGAACCGCTATCAGTTGGTGTTGGTGTTGCCTGGAGGGAGACTACTGCTCCCATACTGCCCTGCCCTGATCTGCCGCTGACGCCATTTCAACGCACCCGGAGGCGCATAAATTAAAGCGCGGCTCCCGCTTCGCGAAACGCGCGCGGGCACGTGTCGGGCGAAGCCCGGGCCAACGGCATGCCCGTCTGTGCCTGTCAGGGTTCAACAGGGGCCGGGTTGGGCCTGCCTTCTAACCTGCGCAGCACGAGCGACTAAGTGGACGTTGTGGTGACTGGACAATGGACTAGGACCCTTATCCGTAAAGTAAGCCTGTTGAAAGCACGTGCTTCTTTCATATCTGTATTGTTGTTCTGCCATCATCAAATATTTAAACATGCCAAAAAGGAAGATGAATCATGCAGTAACTACTGCACATGCAGAGGCCAAGACAATGGGTCAGACATTATTATTGTCATATCTCACAGGGGCTATGGGGGCTATTGAGGAGCAAATTAGTACGGTGGAGGAAACACTATCAAAGGGAATGAGGGGCCCAGTAAGCGAGGAGGGAGGCCCCAACTCTAATATCCCCTCAGTACAATGTGAAAACGATCTTGTCCTTGGCCACAAAAATGACTCCATACAGAATACCTCAGCCCACACAATTCAGAGTGACCTGAGCGACCTGGTAGAGGACATCCAACCACTACTGAAACATTGTAAAAATACTGGCAGCCTAGAGAGTATAGTCACACAAAAATCAAAAGGGCAAGGTGTAGGGAGGTGTAAAAAGAGCTCCCAAGGTAAGAAAAGGGCAATCCAGAGTAAAGTGCCATACCAAACACCATTTATAGGTAATAATATAGGGGGCTCAAGAAAACCTACTATGCACGCCCAGCTAACGAGCCAATCCTTGGCATTAGAAAAAATATCAAAAAGCATAGACGAACTGCACAGGTACATAGAGAACGCACTGGGGAAATTAATTGAGAGAGTGGCAAACCTGGAGGGGATCTCAATGGGCAAGCCCTCTATAAAAAACCAGGGGAATTCAACACATGCTCAGGAAAAGATGACCTCAACTGGGCTGACAAGCATGATTAATATGGCCATCCCTAACACAGTGACTAGGGGCAGTATCTCTGGATCCCCCATCCCTGGAAATAACGCTGACATGGGTGTTCAAAATGCTACCACTGAGTTAAACAAACTGGCGGGGGAGGAGAAAAGATATAAAAGTAGGCTAGGGCATAATGACAGGGACTCGAGGCCATTCCAGGAATTCCAAGCCCATACTTGCCTTGAATTGCCACCTGAAGCTACACCATATGTGGTAATCCTGGCCAACGTCCCGGTATTAAGGTCACCGGAACAAGAAACATGGCTAGAACTCCACAATAGATCCCTCCATTGGTTAGGAAGGCACACCGGCCTCACGGACGTGCTATTCAAGCATTTTAAAATGGCAAGATGGGTTGCGTGGGTGGGCAAAGAAAGAAAAGAGCTACAGGGTGACTGTGTCGTCCTGACGTTTAGTGACCCGAGATTAGTGCACGCAATATTAAATAGGCTAGAAAATGCTTTCTTCATTAACAATGCAATTAAGGTGTACCCATTAGGAGCTTTTTACCCACCATTCCCAGGCCCACATAGGTTAAACGGTAAACATTCTGATGTGGGCCTCAATGTCAGAAGACCCATAGGGGACCCCTACAAGGGACACCCGGGAGGTGCGGGTATCCCACTATACAATCGATTTGAACCCCTAACAGGAATGGAAGATTTAGACTGACCCCTTGACATGCCAGAGAGGGAAGAGAATCAAGGGAAAATGGATATGACTGTGAAAAGGGGGAGATGTGTATTCAATAAGGGACTCAAAACTAATTATATGAATGTAGTGGATCAATTCCCGCCTAAAAATACAAGTACTGTGGAGGATAGAGGCATAGCTCCTGCAAAATGCCCAAGTATAAATGGCCACATCGATCTTACCATAACAGTCATCCAAAGGACAAATGAAAGAGAAGTGAGCAGTCAAAAACCTGGAAAAACTTGTAAAATATTAACTTGGAATATCGCTGGCCTTGCGACTAAAGTGAAAGATCCTCAGTGGCTAACCTATATTAATGATTATGCCATAGTCTGCCTACAGGAAACATGGGCAATAGAGGAGATGCACATAATTGGCTTTCAAACTTTTAATACCTCAGAGTGCATTAGCAAACAAGGATGTAACAAAGGAGGACTATGTACCTATGTTTCTAACTCGGCCGGTGCCTCCCACATGAAAGTTAGAGAGGTCAGTGTGTATTAACAGATCTTGTCTTTGAAGTTATGTGGGCAAAGGGATATAGTTTTAATAAATCTATATAACAATATTCCTAAAGTGCAGCAAATGAACGTTTTATCGAACTTAGCTACATCCCTAAAAAATCTTGAAGAAAAATTGAAGGGAGATATGTACACCATTTGGATGGGGGATTTTAATTGCTCGTTGTGCCAATTTAGTGAACAAGGTATCTGTGGGCTGGGTAACGATAACAAAGACATACCCTTACATCGAAATTGGGGTATGAAATATCGATTTCCATAATATCGAATTTAAAATATCGATTTCCATAATATCAAAAAAAAAATGGTGTTATGTATGGTAGTATATGTGTTAAAATTATGTATTATTTTTGTAATTTATGTTTAATTTTATTTAAAGTAATGAATGTTATGTAATTTAATTTTTGCGTAATTTAATTTATTATTTGGTAATTAATTGATTAATTGATAATGATGTTTATTGTATTATTTATTATTAGGAGCGGGTTGTGGGGTGATAGGGGAATTGGGTGGGAATAATTTAATTGTAATAAAGTAAATATTAATATTTAAGTTATGTGTATTGATAATTAATTGAGTGTAGGAAGTTAAAATCTGAGTTGATCTTGGCTATAAAAGCTAAAGACAAATCCAGGACTAAATTAGCCCGTGTGCAATATAAAAAACAGATTGACAGGGCCAAGAAATCCTGGGAAGATGATAAGTGGGAGGAGCTGAGACTATCACTACAGCATAAGGATTTTAGGACTTTTTGGGCCATTGTCAGTAATGGTAAGAAAGATCCTGATACCATCACTGGCTCCAACATAGCTCCTGTAGTATGGGAAGGGCACTTTGGGGGTCTATATTCTATAGCAAATTTCGATTCATCCTCCTTAAGTGATTCCTTTTCTAACACAACTTTTTGTTCTGAAGCTACCCCACGAATTACGATCCAGGAGGTCGAAAATGCCATTTCCACGCTCATTCCCAATAAAGCGCCGGGTCTGGACAAAATCCCAGGTGACCTCTTTAGGTCCGAACCCGCGATATGGGCGCCTTCCCTTTTTTTTTTTTTTTTAATTCCATTTTATTTGGGGCAGAACCACCGTTAACATGGCGAGGGGCTGAGATAGTGCCTATCCACAAAAAAGGTTGTCCCTTACAGCCTTCGAATTATCGCCCGATAAGCCTAATTGATACGACCCAAAAATTATTCGGGCGCATAATTCTGAATAGATTACAGGCTTGGGAAGAAGAAAATAACATCCTAAGCACTTTGCAGGCTGGTTTCAGGAAGGGCACCTCAACTCTGGACCAGATCTTTCGTCTCCAGGTCTTATTCTGGAAGTCTGTGAATGTAGAGGGTGGCAGCCTCTACCTCATATTTGTTGATCTAAGATCTGCATTAGATCTGGTCCCTAGAGAAAAGCTTTGGGCTGTGCTCCAGACGTTAAATGTTCCCTCATATCTTCTAGAGGTCCTGAAAAATCTACATACGACCAACTTTGCCCAGGTTAGATGCGGAAAGTATGGGAAACTTTCCGAACGCTTTCCAGTTAGCCGCGGAGTACGACAAGGATGTGTGCTAGCACCCACTTTGTTCTGCCTTTACATCAACGGGCTCATAAACCATCTATTAGCTCTAAAAGGCACTGATGTTCCCAGGCTTGCCTCGGGCAAGGTACCAGCGTTAATGTTTGCTGACGACACCTTGTTGTTGTCACGCACTCCCATGGGAATTCAGCGCATTTTAGATGGCTTTGTAGACTTCTGCAGTGACCGGGGCCTTGAGATCAATCTTGCCAAAACCAAATTTATGATCCTTAACCCTCCTAAACGTACTCGCCCCAACCCAGTTCTAAACGCCATCCCTTTGGAACGGGTGAAAACGTTTACCTATTTAGGGATCATACTGCAAGAAGACCTGGGCTGGGGAGGTCAGGTCATTAATTCTACCCTCAAGCTGACCCAAACCACAGGGGGCATGGCCAGATTATTCAAAGGTTCAGCTTTCAAACCAGCTCTACCAGTAGTTGAAATTTTTAAAACACAGGCCAGACCGGCTTCGACTTATGGAGCGGAACTATGGGGTCATTCCAAAATAGGTAGTCTATCGAGGGTAGAAAATTCCTTTCTAAGGAAATTGTTAAGCTTACCCTCTAGTACACCGCTAGTCCCCATTAGATTTGATTTGGGACTGCTTCCAATTGAAGAAGTGGCGGCGGCCCGACCTGTGCAATACTGGAAGAGACTTTGGTCCAACCCGGACCTGGAAGTTTATAGAGATGACTTTCTGGAGCTTTGGCCCGTAATAAAACACATGAATATCCCTTGGTTAATCTATGTCAGGGATATTTGCCGCAAGATTGGTCGCCAGGAACTCTGGGACACTCCAGGAATTTCTTGCCCAGCTGTTTCTAAAACCAATCTTGCTGAGGAAATCAGGCATTTTAATCTACTTCGCTTGCACACGAACCCAAATGTAGGTAGGCTGACGGAGCAGTTTCTTTTGGTTAAACCAAATTATGAAAGGGAGTCATTTTTGGATGTGATTTTCCCCCCTGTTGCTAGGAAGTTATACGTCCAATTTAGAATAGGTACCTTACCACTAAGATCTTTTACTTCTAAATGGGACATTAACAAAAGTATTTTATGCCCTGCATGTGGCTATAAACAGGAGGACGAAAAGCATGTGTTTTTCTTCTGCCCAACATACCGTGCACACAGAAATCGCTGGGTAAAATTAATTTGTAAGAATCTTGGTTTTCGTGATTGTGCTAACGCCCTGCGAGTTTTAAAATACGACACCCATCCTCCAATTGTATTCGCTGTCTCACGTTTCTTAAATGCTGTATGGTTGCAGCGGAGGAAATTTGCTACCAATTGTTAATCCTTTGGATATTTCAATTTAATTGGTTTCTGTATTTTGCTTTGGTTGCTGAAATGTGTTGTGCTTTGTACAAAAATTGTTGTTATGTATTGTTGCTTTTATGGCCTCTGTGTTCGAAATAAAGTTTAAGAATGAATAATTAATTGATAATTATTATTTGCTAATTAATTTTTATTAATTGCCAATTATTTGTAATTCATTTTTTATTGGTATTGATAATTAATTGAATCTTATTTTAATATTAAGTCATTACTTTCCCTACTGTTGTACTCTCAGGAGTGAGAATAGTAATTTTTACCCTCCCGCTATCCAACGCTTTCCCTACTGTTGCACTCTCTGGAGTGGGAATAGTAATTTTTACCCTCCCGCTATCCAATGCTTTCCCTACTGTTGCACTCACTGGAGTGGGAAAAGTAATTTATACCCTCCCGCTATCCAATGCTTTCCCTACTGTTGCACTCTCTGGAGTGGGAATAGTAATTTTTACCCTCCCGCAATCCAATGCTTTCCCTACTGTTGCACTCACTGGAGTGGAAATAGTAGTTTTTACCCTCCCACTATCCAACGCTTTCCCTACTGTTGCACTCTCTGGAGTGGGAATAGTAATTGTTACCCTCCTGCTATCCAACGCTTTCCCTACTGTTGCACTCACTGGAGTGGGAATAGTAATTTTTACCCTCCCGCCATCCAACGCTTTCCCTACTGTTGCACTCTTTGGAGTGGGTATAGTACTTTTTACCCTTACGCTATCCAACGTTTTCCCTACTGTTGCACTCACTGGAGTGGGAATAGTAATTTTTACCTTGCCGCTATCCAACGCTTTCCCTACTGTTGCACTCTCTGGAGTAGGAATAGTAATGTTTACCCTCCCTCTATCCAACGCTTTCCCTACTGTTGCACTCTTTGGAGTGGTAATAGTAATTGTTACCCTCCTGCCATCCAACGCTTTCCCTACTGTTGCACTCACTGGAGTGGGAATAGTAATTTTTACCCTCCTGCCATCCAACGCTTTCCCTACTGTTACACTCTTTGGAGTGGGAATAGTAATTTTTACCCTTACGCTATCCAATGTTTTCCCTACTGTTGCACTCACTGGAGTGGGAATAGTAATTTTTACCTTGCTGCTATCCAATGCTTTCCCTACTGTTGCACTCTCTGGAGTGGGAATAGTAATTTTTACCCTCCTTATTTTTAATTCATTTAAAAAAAATGATATTTTAGTTAACTATATTTTAACATTCTATAGTTTGGAATCGATATTTTAGTACTTATCTGTTTGTAGATAGGGATTCTATATTCTGTACTTCGATATTTTGGAGTCGATATTTTGGACATTCTATATTATGTCCCTCGATATTTAGTCAGTGAACCGGCTATAAAGATCAGTCGCCCAGAGAAAGCCCCAGGCCTGGATAGAATTCCAGTTGACTTCTATAAGTATTCTGACAACAGTCCTTGGTTCACGCATGCATCCAGTTCAACAGAAAATAACAAAAATGTGTACAAAACAAATGAAAAAGTACGTAAGAATTTTCTCCAGATCTTTGTCTTTAATACTTTTCGCCTAGCCAACACGTGTTTCTTCGTTGGGGGAATACCAGATTTTTGGGCCCCATTGATAACAAATGTCCTTAAGGCAGCAATAGAGGGCCCATTAGTTAAGACCTGGCAATAGGCCATCATAGTCCCTATCTTTAAAAAGGGGGAAAAATCCTAGTTTTATTGTTACCGCCCAATTTCTCTGCCAGACAGCTCAGTTAAAATCTTGGGCTGGGTAATTTTGGCCAAATTGGAATTATAGGCGCTCGAACACCAGGCACTCTCGATATACCAGCTCAGATTTCGGCCTGGACTGGGTACTGTGGAACAAACATTAAACCTGGCATTAATTGTCAAAACGTACACTAGAGCCCAAAGGGGCAGTATTAATCTAGATTTTATGGACCAAACCTGTGCATTTGACACAGTAAATCAATGCAAATTATAGTCCATAATGTCACAAATGGGGATTGATGGAGTAATTATCACTTTGTAAACAGGCTCCACGAAGGCGCCTCAGTACACTACAGTAGCGGAGGAGATTTGACAGAGGAATTCCCTCTGATATAGGGGCAAGGCAGGGGTGTGTTCCGGCCCCATTCCTCTTTTTAATATATATAAATGGACTGGGAGACCAACTTTGTGAGGTGAGGAAGATATCCCAAGATTAAACCTGTGTCAAATCCCTGTACTATTATACACTGAAGATGCTGTACTGATAGCCAGGACAGCAAATGACCTACAAATACTGCTTGACTATTTTAATGCTTTTTATGAATGACTTGGGGTTAAACGTGAATTGCACAAAATCTATTATAATGAAATGTGGACCAAAAAAATCTAAAACAAGGACATTTGAATGGGGGGTGAAGAAATTAAGAAAGTTCTGTATTTTACTTCTCTGGGGGTACCATTTGATGCTGAGTTTAATGAAGACATACTTTAAACATTAGAGTTGTGCAATTCCAGAAATCCAAAGATGCCATTTTTAGGTCTCGCCTGATCCAGCGCATGCGCTGGTCTGGCCAGACTTATTGAGAGGGCTCCAAAAAGTGCTACCAGGCCAGCATAGAGCTACAGTGCAAGTGCGCGGGCGCGCGCTGCGCTTTACCGCAATTACTTTTACTTTCGCGTCCGCACGGCCGCTTTGATGTTTGATCGTGATCACGATCGCGATCACTTTCACTTTTGCGGCCGCACGGCCGCTTGCATAACCAATAGGTCTCACTTTTGGGACCTTATAAGCATTTAGTTATGCAACTGTTGCATGGCTAAACACTTATAAGGTCCCAAAGGCGAGACCTATTGGCTATGCCAATGCTTGTTAGATTTGCTAAAAGACTGGGTCACAATCCGGCTAAGGAGATTTTATGCATCTATTAGAGCAAAAGCATCTCAGTGGTAACCTTTAGGGACTTCTTTCTGTGCCCCAGAGCTCCCCTGTTGCCTTTTGCCATGATGAAGTAGGAATGAGTTCCGTGCATTACAACCGCTGTTGTTCTGGTTAACAATTTGGGAAAACCCCGCGGCTACCCTTTGTAGTACAATACTGTCTGATTGTATGGAGTTGAACAAGAGCCTAGATATACACTGGTTAAGGTATGTCAAAATGAATTTCATTAAAATGGGTGTCACAGAATATTATATAAACCCAGACACCCAAAAGAATGTTTCGTCCGCTTCTATCAAGTCTCTTTTCTACCAAAGTCATGAGCGGGCTGATATTACTTGCAACCTGACTGATCATCCAGAGCCTTTCCCCCGGTCACTAAGAGAACCTGCACTCTAATTACAAATTGACTTAAATGAAAGGCGGACATTCTTGTTGACTAGGCGGCGGTTAAAAACAATCCATTATCTAGATGCTTTCCCTACTCAAGGCCCATGGTTTGCATCACTTCCTGTATGCCCTTGTGATAGTCATTCATGCCAAAGCACTATGCACTTTATTTTATTTTGCAGTTTTTATACCCTCCAGAGTAAACAGTTTATTCATCCACTTTTACTTGCTGTTGGAAGTAGATACCACAAATTGGCAATGGAATATTTACTCACCTTAGCAACAACCGTATTTTAAACCATCTTTTTTACTACTTTTAAGATCCGTAGCAATTATTAACTACTTTTGATAATGTATAATTTTTGTATATGTGGACCTGTTGGTTTTTTAAACGAAAATATGTATCTGCAATCTTTTATGGCTCTTTCAAGAGTTGAATAAAGTATTTCCTGACCTGACCTACTGACATATGCTTATGTAAATCAGCGCATTACACTTTTTTCTAAAAATATCATGACATTAATTCGGATTGTGTAAAGTAATCTGCTGCTCCTATAAAGGCCTCTGTTGCCCTTGGGCCAAGTTTGCGCTCTATAAAAATTGCAAAAAAAATATGTTTGACTTGTTTTAGTCAGAAGAAAAAACGCTTTCATTAACAACCTTGTTAAATTTCTGTTTAGGAAATTAACTTGCATAACTCATTTCAAGCCACTCAATAAACTTAACAGAAAATAACTGCGATTTGCGTGACCTTCAGAAAAACATATTTCTCTTTCACCTGCAATCATTTCTAATTAGATAACGCCAGGAATATTCAAGCAAAGGATTTGCAGTTCAAAGCAAAAAATTGTCAAATCTCCTCAGCTGGCAGAGCAGGAGGAATATGAAAAAGATCAGTACTGACTGGTCCCGAACAATGACCTCCAGATACCTCAGTGATAGATTTAAAAACATAGCAAGTGTTTCTACTCTAAAAATCTGTCATATGTAAGCATTGGGGATATGCAGTGCTCAGATTAGTTTCTCTATCCCAATTAGCGGCAATGAATCTCGGAACCAGGTTGGACACTGTATTCTTATAATATATAGTTACATTTTAGTGAAATGTTTAGGCTATAGGGTTCTTCCAGCTACCAGACTGACTCACATTACAACGAATCTAGGGCCATATGTACATTGCTTTGGGTATGCGATTACCTAGTAGCAAATTCTTGCAATTCACTATTTGATAATCAAAAACAGCTATGTAGAAATGTGTGTTACACACCTTTAGAGATTCTCAGTGGGTCTCAAATACACATACCTCATTTATTTATTTATTTATTTATGGGAGTTTTATATAGCGCAAACTCAACCCGAAGATATCAGAGAGCTTTACATGAGGACTAGTTGTGTTACAGGTGGACACATTCATTTTGTTAGGCATGGGCAGATTAAGGGGCCGAATATGATGGCGGTCAGAAAGCCTCTGATTGCAGGTCGGAGGCTTTCCGACCGACATCGTCGGTTTCAATTCTGAGCGGATGATTACAATAAAGACAGTTGAAATTGAAACTGGCCGGTCATTTCGGTTGGATTCTGATGGGCTCAAGGAGCCCGTCTGCCAGCCGTAAACCGGACCGTAATCTACATGGACAGCGTTTTACGCTGTCCTGATTACGATGCACGGTTTCCGACAGGCTTTCCATGCCGGGCTTTCCAACATGGAAAGCCTGCTAGAAAGCGTGTTTGGGGGCCCTTAGCATGCCCCCTTCTGTTGGCGACCTCCTGTTGGAGGCCGAGGGGGCACCTGTTGATCCCTGCACCTATGAGAGCTTGTGTTACGGCCGGTTTGCAGCCGTAACAGAAGCTCCCATAGGGAAATGTGAATATGCGACCGCACCATGTGTGGTCGCATCATAATTAGGTGGTCGGGACTGCCGACCGGAGGTCGGTCTGTCCCATTTCCACGACACTGTCGGTCGGAGGCATCTCTTACCGACATCACAATAAGGCCCTATGTGATTTGCCCAGAATCACAGGATGCTGCGGGTCCATGCTGAGACTCGAACTCGGTTCCCCAGCTTCGAAGTTGACAGCTTTAGCTGTTAGGTCACACCCTCATTAATATTCATGAGGTAGGTCTCGGTTTGCGACCTAATGGCAATCGCTAAAATCAGAAGGATGATTGCCTGCTGGGGTCATCAGACCACCATGTCTGTGACTGGTTTTAATAAAAAAAATATTTTTTAAATGCAGCCCGTTTTCCTTAAAGGAAAACGGGATGTGTTTCTAAAAGAAAAATGAAAAGTTTTCTTTTTGTTTTTTCAGGAGTAGGCAGTGGTCCGTTACAAACATTCACAAAGGGGAAGGGGTCCTTGGGGGAAAGCGTCCCGTTTGCAAATGGGTTACCGCCTACTTGAATTAAGCAGTAAAATGCAAATGTTTTGTGACCACATTTCAATCCCGAAACATTCACACATAGCACTGCAAGTCAGTATTAGGGAGAGATGTCCTTAACACGCCCCTTTCTAATACTGAATCGCAAGCCCATTTTGCGATTCGGTAATAGGTTACCGGATGCCAAATTTGAGCTTTGTACATAAAAAAAGATTTTTTGCGGTTGCAAATGGTGTGATTCTGCGGATCGGGCTGTTTGCAACCTAAAAAAAGCTACGTACATCTGGTTCCAAATCCTTCATCCTTGAAAGGTCGATGTATATCCGGTTATTATCTCTATTCACTTTTAAAAATTTTTTAAAAAGTTAAAAAGTTAAAATTATTGTTCGAACACAAACGCAAAATTGTAGCTTATATTTTTTTAAAAGCATCAGAAATTCAGTGAGGAAGCCAGAGTTAAAGTGCAGTTATGGTTACTAAATACAAACTAAATACACTTATATTTGCCAGTTATGATTATGTAATCTATTATTCAAACCCAAGTCATGCACTGCTCATCCCCTCAAATGACTTTCCTGATGATATCCAAAGCTACGACTATTATCTTAAGAAAACGATTTATTTAAACCTTACTGTGCTATTCAACCAAATATAGTAATTAAACATACATTCATTACAGAAATATTGAACCACATAATTTGCCTATGAATACACCATATAATAATAGTGCAAGAATGACTATATATAAAATTGATATTGATTAATAAAATCTACAATCATTGTCAATCATAGTTCAGATGTGTATTAAAACACACACTCGCACAAAGATAGAGGCGCCGATCACGATCCTGTAAAAACCGGGTACGAACCGTCGGACGGAGCATATTCTCCGTCCGACGCGTACCCGGTCGTCAAAACTTACAAACATGGAATTACGAATCGCACGGAAACTCCATTTCCGTACGATTCGTACAAAACCCCGACCGACGAAAATAAACATACAAATGCAATCCGGGAAAGCGCCGACGTGACGTCGGGACGCACGCAGCCTGCCATTCACGAACCAGGAATTACGATTCGCACCGACGTCATCCCGCACGGACAAAATTTTCCGGCTGCCGCAAACTGCCGGGAAATCAGGGCGACGCAACCAAGAAGGACCTGTACGCGACGGACAGACATGGACCCGAACCTACGTGTCATCCCGGCCCTCATAGCAGTCGACCTCCTCTACAGGTTCGGACGCAGACGCCGCAGAAGGTCAGAACAACTAAGGGAGGGGGGAAAGGGGGGGGGGCAGGACCAGGGGCAGGCACAAAACCACCACCCAAGTCACACAGCACACATGCCCTGGACATACCTGACCCCCAGGCCCTGGTCACTATGAGGGGTGGGGGCGTGTCCAGCAAAGCCAGCGTCCGCCACAACGGAAGTGCCTGATGACGCGAACCGGCAACACAACTATACAGGTACGTCCCGTACCCACGCCTTAAGAGCGTGGGTACGAGTCGTACCACGCCCACACCTACGTCACCCCAACAATGGCGGGATGGCTGTACCCACGTGGCAAAGGCCTGGGTACGGCCCGCACAAGCATTCCACAACGTGGGTACGGATATGTACGGACCGTACCCCCACTCCCCGTATGCATGGAGCGTACCCCCCACCCCAACAGTGTAAGTATGACCCGTACCCTCACCCGCGTACGTATGGAGCGTACCCCCCATGCCAACAGTGTACGTACGGACCTTACCCCCACCCCGTATGCATGGAGCATACCCCCCACCCCAACAGTGTAAGTACGTACCGTACCCCCACCCCAACAGTGTAAGTACGACCCGTACCCCACCCGCGTATGTATGGAGCGTACTCCCACCCCAACAGTGTAAGTACGACCCATACCCCCACCCCAACCATGTATGTACGACCCATACCCCCACCTCGTATGCATGGAGCGTACCCCAACCCCAACAGTGTATGTACGTACCATACCACCACCCCAACAGTGTAAGTACGACCCGTACCCCACCCGCGTACGTATGGAGCGTACTCTCACCCCAACAGTGTAAGTACGACCCGTACCCCCACCCCAACCGTGTATGTACGACCCGTACCCCCACCTCGTATGCATGGAGCGTACCCCAACCCCAACAGTGTATGTACGTACCGTACCACCACCCCAACAGTGTAAGTACGACCCGTACCCCACCCGCGTACGTATGGAGTGTACTCCCACCCCAACAGTGTAAGTACGAACCGTACCCCCACCCGCGTATGCATGGAGCGTACACCAACCCCAACAGTGTAAGTACGACCCGTACCCCCACCTCGTATGCATGGAGCGTACCCCAACCCCAACAGTGTAAGTACGACCCGTACCCCCACCTCGTATGCATGGAGCGTACCCCAACCCCAACAGTGTATGTACGGACCGTACCACCACCCCAACAGTGTAAGTACGACCCGTACCCCACCCGCGTACGTATGGAGCGTACTCCCACCCCAACAGTGTAAGTACGACCCGTACCGCCACCCCAACCGTGTATGTACGACCCGTACCCCCACCTCGTATGCATGGAGCGTACTCCCACCCCAACAGTGTAAGTACGAACCGTACCCCCATGGAGCGAACCCACACACGTGTATGTTCTAAGCGTACATATTGTTAAATAGGAGGGGTGTGTGCCTATCACTCCCAGCAGTGCCCAGAGACAGGAGGGGTGTGTGCAGAGTCCTCCCAGCAGTGCCCAGACGCAGGAAGGGTGGGTGTAGAGTCCCCCCAGCAGTGCCCAGACGCAGGAGGGGTGGGTGCAGAGTCCTCCCAGCAGTGCCCAGACACATGAGGGGTGTGTGCAGAGTCCTCCCAGCAGTGCACAGACACAGGAGGGGTGGGTGCAGAGTCCTCCCAGCAGTGCCCAGACGCAGGAGGGGTGGGTGTAGAGTCCACCCAGCAGTGCCCAGACGCAGGAGGGGTGGGTGCAGAGTCCTCCCAGCAGTGCCCAGACACAGGAGGGGTGTGTGCAGAGTCCTCCCAGCAGTGCCCAGACACAGGAGGGGTGGGTGCAGAGTCCTCCCAGCAGTGCCCAGACACAGGAGGGGTGGGTGTAGAGTCCCCCCAGCAGTGCCCAAACGCAGGAGGGGTATGTGCCTATCACTCCCAGCAGTGCCCAGAGACAGGAGGGGTGTGTGCAGAGTCCACCCAGCAGTGCCCAGACGCAGGAGGGGTGTGTGCCTATCACTCCCAGCAGTGCCCAGAGACAGGAGGGGTGTGTGCCTATCACTCCCAGCAGTGCCCAGACGCAGGAGGGGTGTGTGCCTATCACTCCCAGCAGTGCCCAGAGACAGGAGGGGTGTGTGCAGAGTCCTCCCAGCAGTGCCCAGAGACAGGAGGGGTGTGTGCAGAGTCCTCCCAGCAGGGCCCAGAGACAGAAGGGGTGTGTGCAGAGTCCTCCCAGCAGTGCCCAGAGACAGGAGGGGTTGGTGCAGAGTCCTCCCAGCAGTGCCCAGAGACAGGAGGGGTGTGTGCAGAGTCCTCCCAGCAGTGCCCAGACACAGGAGGGGTGGGTGCAGGGTCCTCCCAGCAGTGCCCAGAGACAGGAGGGGTGTGTGCCTATCACTCCCAGCAGTGCCCAGACGCAGGAGGGGTGTGTGCCTATCACTCCCAGCAGTGCCCAGAGACAGGAGGGGTGTGTGCAGAGTCCTCCCAGCAGTGCCCAGAGACAGGAGGGGTGGGTGCAGAGTCCTCCCAGCAGTGCACAGACACAGGAGGGGTGGGTGTAGAGTCCCCCCAGCAGTGCCCAGATGGAGGAGGGGTGGGTGCAGAGTCCTCCCAGCAGTGCCCAGACACAGGAGGGGTGGGTGCAGAGTCCTCCCAGCAGTGCCCAGACACAGGAGGGGTGGGTGTAGAGTCCCCCTAGCAGTGCCCAGACACAGGAGGGGTGTGTGCAGAGTCCTCCCAGCAGTGCCCAGACGCAGGAGGGGTGTGTGCCTAACACTCACAGCAGTGCCCATGTAACGCAAAGGGTGGAGTAGCCACAGATACCATGCCCAAAAATTTCAGTCAGGTGCACAAAGACCCTGAAGTACATGTACCACATGTGTGCGAGGCTGGGAGTATACGCATGCATAGCGCAGAAAAGAAAACATGTCCACATGAAGTCATGTGAATAGTCCACGTACACAAGTACAATGACTACCAAGGATGCCACGAATGATGCAGGTGGAGACATTGCTCAGCATGCATGTGCAAAGTTGAAGGAGTCCGTCACACACCCAGCTAATGTACACACAGCTCAGCGCTAAATATTGGGAACACCCTGCAGGGAAGATGTCAGGGTACACAGAGCAAGGAATACACCTTTGGACAATTTCACCATGCAGCAACTGCTTACATGAACAGAGAAACCTAGCTAACACCGTGTGATGGCACACAGATCCCAGGGTCCCCCCTATGACCAGCACACTACTACATTTCCCACACACCCAACACATGAACACCACCCAAAACCATGTAGCAGCTCCACCAACAGCAATACCAGCAAAGCAGTAGTGTTCCAAGAGGGAAAAAATAAATTGCTTTATTCAGCATGAACCAAAAAATCTTGTTTGTAGGAAGTTCAATATTTACAAAGCCCATAGGGCAGTCCAGAAGTCACAGCTGGATGGGGGACACAGTGGGATGCGTGTCCCCTAGCTTGCCTGCACAGTTAGATTCTGTCGTCTTCCACAGGGGTGAGGGCATCATGTGGGGGGGAAGAACCAGGCACCGCAGGGACAGGAGGGCGAAGGGTAGGCGTCGTGGGTGCAGGGATGGAGGACTCCACCACAGGGGGTGGGGCAGGGCCAAAGGCGGAGGCCAGGATCTCGCTGCACACCTTAGCAAGGTCCTCCAGGGAATCCCCTGCACCCGAAGGAACCACAGGCCCCAAGGAGGGGGGGGGGGTCAGAGGGATGGGTCACAGCGCCACTGGGGGAGGGTGTAGACAGGGGGGGGGAATCAACCACCCTGACCGGGGACTCCCTTGATCGCTTGCGGGGTGGTGTCACTGTGGGGCTCAGGGACAGAGCGGCCATGAAGGAGTCTTTGTGTGATATGTGGCCAGGAGAGCTGAGGGGAGGGGATTTGGAGGGAGTGGATTGGGTGGAATGCAGACTCCCACTCTGGCTGCGTGTCTTACGTTTGCCCCCCGACCCAGTGGGTGTGCCTACTTCACCCTGTGTGTGCGTGCCAGGAGGTGTGCGTATGACCTTCCCTGCTGGTGTGGTGCCTGTGTCTGTTGTGGTGTGTGCATGCGTACGTCTGGGTGTACGTGGGACAGGCATGGGAGTGGGAAGTGTGGATGGGGCAGGGGTAGGGGGTGGGACGTAGCGCTGCAGGAGACCCACTGCTGCAGTCAGTGTCGAGTAGATGGACCTCAGCAACTGCCGTTGGTCAGCCTGCGATGAAAAAATGCCCTCCAAGTATGCCTCCATGTTGTGCAGCACTTGGCTGTGGCCATGGAGGACATTAAGGATCGCAGCCTGACCAACCTGCAACTGCCGCTGGCATTGGCGGCAGCAGTGGAGACAGGGGCAGGGGGTGCGGTGCCTGGCAGGAAGGAGACATGTGGTGACCGTGGACGTTGGGAAGGGACACGAGCAAGTGGGAGGCGGCTGATGGCAATGGAGGGGGCGGGGTGCGATGTTGTGCCGCTGTCAGCTGGTGGTGCAGCCTCCGCCCACTCGGAGAGATCATCCTCGGACCCGTCGGCTTCATATTCGGTGGTGCCAGTGGACAGGTCCTCGGCCTCACTCTCCTCCGCCTCTGTACCACTCAATGTGCCAGCCACGATGTCAACGCTGGCACTGGTGCTCGGTCCCTCCGCTCCGTCCGTGCTCATGTCTCCCTCCGTGTCCCCCGACGATGCTGTGGGCAAGGTGAAGAGACAGCAATTAATCACACACCTGTATACATATGTCACATGAGTCCAATCTACATAGGTTACAGTGCATAGCCTGAAAAGAAAGATCAGTAACATCTACAAAACAAGGTACAGATGTAGGGCATGCAACACACAGTTGGTTGACCCACCATGCCAATGAAAATCCATGGAGAGCATGACACAATAGCAAATGACATGAAATGGAGTTTGACATAGGAGCCAGGCCCTGGGGACAATCCAGCACTGCATCTGCATCTGCACCACACAGCGTTGCCGACAATAGGGATGAGGAGGGACCAAATCCATGAGCTTGAGGCACATGCTGCATAGGTAATACTCAAAACATGCCCAACATGACTGGCTCACTGCACCTTCAGTGTATGTCCAGCCAAACATCACACACTGGCCAGAACTAGCAAGGAGATTTCAGGTTTTGACATGTAGGCTTGCCCCGCACCAACCACCTCCTACATGAGACAATTTGTTGAGACACAGGTGGCACTTACATCTCTTAGTCTGGGTGAAATACACACGGGATGCATAAATGCAAGATTGGACGCCAAATACCCGAGGTGCGCCTGTCCAAATAATCATATACAAATGGCCAGCATCAGATGATTGTAACAAGACACACAGGCACTGGCCACTGTGACTATGAACAAGGAAAATCAGGTCAGGCACTTGTACTACATTTCACGTCAATATACATGGTGCCAGGGGACAATGGCACAGAGCACAACATAGGACATGCGTGCCGTAAGGCATGACACTTGAGAGACTAACTCCCATGTCTGGACTCTGCATCAGTGCCAACCCACATGTACTGAACTGGACAGGGCACAGGCAAGGTCCCAAAACCTGTTACACACCACCCCACACATGATGCTACAGGCATAGTTCACGTGGAGAAAGTGCCAGCCTAGATAACCTTGTGAAGGAGTGACTACACACAGACCAGGGAACACATTGCAAGGAGGGGAAGGGAGGCAGGAGAGCACAGCTATACAGTGGGTAACTGGATCTGCACAGCACCTTTAAACCCTGGCAGTGTATCCATGCAACTGTGCACTTACAAATGCTGGTGAAACACAACAAGCACACATGTACCTACCCCCTTCCTGCTGCTGCATCTCCTGTAAGCGCCTCTCCAAGTCTGGAAAGACCACCGGCAGCACACGCTTGTGGATGTGGCTCAGTCGGCGGCGCCCGCGGCTCTTATGGCTCTCAGGTGAGTCCCCCAGCAGGACCCGTGCGATCCTCCGCGTCCAGCACCGGATATCCTGCCAGCGTTTCCTCACCTGGGACAGGCGCCGCTTCCGACCATCTGCACTCCTCACGGCGCTGACGGCGGTCAGCCATATCTGCTCCTTGGCAGAGGCACCCACCTGTGAGGATGAACAAGTGACACTACATCAATACACCTGGCACATGTCACAGAGACACATCTTAGAACACATTTGCTGTTTACAACAAGGCATAGTATGCATCCAACGCATTGCACCTTTGTCATAGGGACATGATCCTCTGGGGAAGGGCAAAAGCAGTACGTGCCATTGAAAGTACACAGGTGGAATGAGGGCAACTACACAATCAATGATCCAGGCTCACACTGTGCATCACAAGCTACACCAGGATAACGTGCAGCACCTCTAAGCAGTCACATGCCACAGGCCACTGACGCTACCGCAGCAGAGTACACAGACACACACAGGCACAGGACATTCACCTGCCATTGCCAAATGCAGCGACAAACCTCACTCTGCACATGTGCCACTAGACTGGGGGGGGCTCACAGGTGTGGGGCTGGCTCTGCACGTCAGACACACAGCACTGCTCCCTGCTCACATCACATGGCCAGGGTATATCCATCCCTCATGCAGCTGGGGTGCTACACTCCACATATGCACCCACCCACATGACAGGGGACTTACACACACACCGATGTCCAGGGTACGAACACATCATGTGACCACTCTCAGCACAGGTACACAGAACTAACACACATCTGTGGTTACAGTCACCTGTCACACTGGGCTGAACACATAATCACATGAGGACTGTAGAGGCAACATTCCCAGGAGGATAAGACAGGCAGAATGTGGCATGCACCATGCAGTGATTGTCACAGTAAACACGATGCAAGTGAGGACGGCAGACATGCACCACTGCATGCTCTGGCTGGGAGACATCAGGCATTTCCCCCCCTGGGACCCCCCTACAGTATATAGCATGTGTGAGACACCTGGACACAATGCCAGAAGTCACAGTCACAAAAAAGGGACACAGTCTGTGCCAGTGGACTCTGCACTCACCTGATACCCTGAACGCCCATACAGCATGGGGTACTGTGGGAGGATCACACACAGCAGAGCAATGTTCTCCTCCAGGGTGAAGGGCTGTGACCTCTCCACAGACCTTGACATGGTTCCAGGGAATCAGTAGCAGCAGCTGGGTCGTGGAATCCAGAGATGCGCAGGCAAGTGCTTCCTCATGGGACCTGGCTGCCTTATATCTGCCTTGATGGCCTGTTTCATGCACAGGAGTACAGAGTGATTGGTCACTCACATTTGCATCCTATGTTTCCTCCAATCCCTTCAAACCTAGCACAGTCAGTGGGTTCTTATTGTGTTTTTTTCTTCAGCATGATGTCAACCCCACAAACACATTGCAACAAAGTAGATTAATTCCAACAGACTTCTGCTGTGCACCTTCCAGAACAAATTCAAACTTTCAACTTGGTCTCCATGACAACCAGCATGCATGTAGGCCTTAATACTTGTCCCTCATGTGTCCCCTATGTAATTTTGAGCTTCACACACAGGTACGGTGTGTTCCGGGGCCCTAGGGCACCCCAAATGCATGGCAACGGCCCGTACAGGCGTGTGTACGGGCCGTACTACTATGAGTACGCATACGCGAGAACACCCATAGTGGTATGGCCCGTACACGCGTGCGTACGTTCACTATCACTATGGGTGTCCTCGCGTTTGCGTACTGGTGGTGGTACGGCCCGTACACACGCCTGTACGTTCACTATCACTATGGGTGCCCTTGCGTATGCGTACTCGTAGTGGTACGGCCCGTACACACGCCTGTATGTTCACTATCACTATGGGTGCCCTCGCGTATGCGTACTCGTAGTGATAGTGAGCGTACAGGCGTGTGTACGGGCCGTACCACCACGAGTACGCATACGCGAGGGCACCCATAGTGGTACGGCCCGTACACGCGTGCGTACGTTCACTATCACTATGGGTGTCCTCGCGTATGCGTTCTCGTGGTGGTACGGCCCGTACACACGCCTGTACGTTCACTATCACTATGGGTGCCCTCGCGTATGCGTACTCGTGGTGGTACGGCCCGTACACACGCCTGTACGTTCACTATCACTATGGGTGCCCTCGCGTATGCGTACTCGTGGTGGTACGGCCCGTACACACGCCTGTACGTTCACTATCACTATGGGTGCCCTTGCGTATGCGTACTCGTGGTGGTACGGCCCGTACACACGCCTGTACGCTCACTATCACTACGAGTACGCATACGCGAGGACACCCATAGTGATAGTGAACGTACAGGCGTGTGTACGGGCCGTACCACCACGAGTACGCATATGCGAGGACACCCATAGTGATAGTGAACGTACGCACGCGTGTACGGGCCGTACCACTATGGGTGTTCTCGCGTATGCGTACTCATGGTGGTACGGACCGTACACACGCCTGTACGCTCACCATCACTATGGGTACACATACGGCAGCACTCCCATAGTGATACGGGAACGTACACAGGCCCTCTTAGCAAAAGTACGGTGGTTTTCACACATCACAGTGGTGACAGGCAGCACACAGGAAGGAATAGGGCTGACATACATGTCCATGGATGGACATCAAGGCATTGTCTGGCCAGTACTACATGTGTGGGGCACAGGTGTGAAAGGCTGTGATGTGGCACATTACTCCTGAGTCGAGAAGGCACCAGATGTATGATGAGATGTGTACACATGTAATGTGTGACGGTGCAATGTGTGCCAGGCATGCCCTTGACTCCTTTGACATGTGTGCATGTCGTACTGCACACTTGGGATGAGCGTCACTGGCATGGCACGGACACCAACACACGGAAGTGTCCCCTGAGGCCCGGTACAGGGGTTACCACACCTGACATGTCACTACCCACGGTGCACGATGTGACTCTGTCATGTATGTGTGGGGGATTCGCATTAGCTTGATGTTGGAGCTCCCTCAAAAGCTGCAGCTGTTGCAGCAACCAACATGTGTCTGTGTGTAGATTGACATGGCACACTGTTCCGCACACCATGCCACATGTGGTATCGGATGTGAGGTGCGTATGTATGCATGGGACACGGAGTAGCGTAACAAGGACATGTCTGCATCCTCTCTATGAATGTGTGGTGAGTCATCACATGTACACCTTAATGGCAAGGTGTGTGGGCTGTCCTAGTGTAATGTCATGTGACCTGTGGCTCTAGTGTTCCGCTACCAGTCTCTGAAATCGACATCCTACTTCTGCTGATGTGTGGATGTATGTCACTCCTGTCTTGCGTCTGGCTGTTCACTTGAACTGGGCCACAGCTAATCCCATGCCATGGCATGTGGAGGTTCACAATCTCCGTGTGTAGCTGGGTCTTGGTAGGAGTGTCACCTGGCAGCCATACATATCCAGGGCATGTGGCACATACCTGACTCCGTATGTAGCATATGTGTATAGACAGATTAACATGTGCTCAGTACAAATAAATTGTTGTTGTGGTGCACTCACTCTTCCTTGTCACTTCCAAATTACTGCAGAGCGCCGCCTGTTCCCCGACCAATTCCGGACTTGGCTGCCATGCGGGAGAATGACTGTATCCGGTGCTACCGCTTCCCCCAACGGTTGATTCTGGAGTTGCCGGCGAGACTGGCACCACACCTGCAACCGCTGCACAGGTATCCTACGGCACTGACACCCAAGCTGAAGGTAATGGCAGCCCTACATTTTCTTGCCACGGGTACCTTTCAAAATACCATAGCTCATGTTGGTGGCATGTCCCAGAGCATGTTCTGCCGTGTGCTGCATGATTTCTTAGAGGCCATGTTGATTCACCAGGATGAGTTTATCCATTTCCCAACCCCTGAAATGTTGACTGGGGTCAAGCGTGGATTCTATGCCCTGGGAGGGATGCCCCATGTCATTGGGTCCATAGATGGGACACATGTGGCTTTGGTACCACCACAGGCACAGGAGGTAGCGTACAGGAATCGCAAGCACTACCACTCCATCAATGCCCTTGTGGTGTGTCTGTCCAACATGATGATTTCACATGTCTGTGCTCGTTTTCCAGGATCAGCACACGATGCCTACATCATGAGGCGTAGCAGGATGCCTGAAATGATGACGCAGCTGCGCAACGAACGAGCATGTGTTGTTGGTGGGTACAGTCTGTCTGTCCTGTATTTTGCGTAGACTTCCAGCACGACCGCTTCTCCTGTCCTAACGATGTCCATGTGCTTTCCATGTAGGGGACGCTGGCTATCCCAACATGCCATGGCTGATCACACCTCTCCGCAACCCCATCACGCCGGCCCAGCTCCGCTACAACACCGCCCATGGCCGGACAAGGCGAGTGATAGAGAGGACGTTTGGCCTCCTGAAGAGCCGATGCCTCCACAAGACCGGCGGCGCGCTCCCATATGCCCCGGCGAAGGTCTGCAAAATCTTCATGGTCTGCTGCATGCTGCACAACATGGCAGTTGAGAAAGCTGTGCCACTCATCCTGGATCAAGATGATCAGGACCATCCACCCGTGGAGGACGAAGGTCTTGGCAATGGGGCTAGTGATGTGGAGGATGTGGAGCCGCAAGAGGACATCCGGACTCGGCTCATACGCGTCTTCTTTGCTTAGTGGTGAGTACCAGTGTCTGTGTGTGCACGCATTGGTCCCCGTGTGGCATGTGTTGCCATGTGTGTGTCCATCTGCATGTATGCCTCGTGAGTCAAAGGTGTGTGTGGATGTGTCACTGGAGTGATGGTGGCAGTGATGTGTATTTCCCCAGTCATAATTGTGACCTGGCATGTTGTCATCCTTACATGTGTGGAGTACATGCACATGCAAGTGGCTGTGCTTTTTGTGGCTGACTTCTTGTGTGTCTCTCATCTCCAGGTACTTGCGCATGCCGTCTGCTGGTTGCATTGTTGTGGCACTGCTATTCCTCATGGATACGTCATCGTGTGCTGACTCAGCGTTACACGCACGGACAAGTTTGGAAGTCTCCTTAGGGTAAGGGATGCATCAGGGGTGTATTGGGTGTGGCAGTTGTTCACAATATCTGCACACTGCCCCGGTCTATGTTTGGTTCCTCTGCAGACATGTCGCATCACCATGGTACACATTGCATGCAGCTGGGTACACCTGAATAGATGGTCTGACTTGTTGAAAGTCATCAGTGATGGGATTGTGGAATGTGATGATGGCATCATTGTGTGTTACACTGCCCTCGGACACATACGGTTTGCCTTGGCTTGACATGCTGTGGGACTTCCACATCAGCGGATCAATGGTGTACGGCAGTCTCTCCGTGTGCAGCAGGGGGTGTTTAGCTGTTAGCCGACACTTGTGTGCCAGTTCCATGGCTATCACGCATTTGTGCAGCAGAAGGGGGGTTCCAGTGTTGGACCCACATGTAACTCCACATGACACGTTCATGTGTACTCCTAGTTGCCTCTGCAATCCCGAATACATGACTAATAAAGGTGTCCCTATGCCTCCAAGGTGCCTCTTCTCAGTCAATGCTGGTGTGTTGCCACGGTGCATCCGGCATGTCTGGCATGGTTTTCCGTGATAGTGGCTATGTGTCTATGTGTCGAGTAGCAAAATGCAGGCTGTTTGTGTGGGATTAGACTGTGTATTGTGCATGATGTCCATGACTGTGTGGGTATTGTGACATGTGCCATCCCCATGCATCCAACGTTGGCAAGGCCACCATTCTCTGCATCCACCTGACTCAAGCTTGCAGGACATGGTTCTGCCACCTGTCTACACATACCTGGGTGCCCCCCAGGACACTCGACATGATCCCTGACCTCTGCGCATGACTGTTGCTGTACTCAATATGTCTGTCAGCACGGTTGTGCGGCCACCCCCTCAGCTGGTTGGGCCCATCACGGGTGTGTATGGTGCTCCATGTCTGTCTTGCCTAATACACTGTGACCCGTGTGTCCTGTGCCAGACTCAGGCCCCAGGGTGTGGATGGTTGAAGTCAAATGAGAACTCAGGCATGTTTAGACTTTACAAGACACATGTAAGGTAATAATGCAACCAGCAGGCATCTTCTCTTCATGGTGTGACTTTTTATTTTAGGTGGGGGGGGGAGGGGTTTGACATGAGGGGCTTTCCGGGTGTGTGGAATCCAAAGTTCACTAGGGGAGTTGGTGTCCTTGCCATTAGAAATCCTCAGAGTCCATGCCACAGTCTTTGTCAACATTGGTCAGAGAGTGACCAGCAAGGCCATGTGGCAGAGAATGTCTTTTGATGCTGTGCCGCTGTTGCTCCAGTGGGCCAGGTGCCAGGCCAGGTGTCCTGGGAGATGGTGCTGTTACGCCGACCCTCACGGTCTTTTACGTGGACGACCCGCCCTCCTGCGGGGACCCTCAGCAGCAGGCCGTGACGATGTTTGGGATGCTCCATCGGATGCTTCCTCCTCCTCCTCCTGATCCCTCCCTGTGGGTGGTGATGTTCTACGCCTTCTGGCACAGGGAGGGTTGCCCATGTTGTCGGCCATCCGACAGAGTGTGCTGTGAATTCCCGTGAACACCGTCACGAGCTCAGCCTGTCTGTCCTCCATCCTCCGTTGGTGTTGCAGTAGACAGGCATGTTGCTCCGCATGTTGCTGGGCCTGCTGGGTCTTGATCTCATCGAGGGTCCCCTTCATCTCATTGAGGGTGGACACAACCTGGGCCATGCCCGTGGTGTCCTGCCGGTATGTGTCCAGGATGTTTCGGACATGGGAAAATACCGGTTCCCCAGCCAACTGGTCAGGCTGGTGCCTCCGCCGTCCTCCACTCCCACCACCCCTGCCCACTTGCACCTGGCCTGCCCTTGTGGGCACATCGGGTCTCCGGGACCCCTGAGGGGTGGCATTGGCGTTGTCGCCTGCCTCCTCCTGGGTGCCCGGGACACCGTGTCCCTCCTGGCCAGCCTGGCTGCTTTGTGGTGGTGGGGCAGGGATCCTGGGTGTCTCCTGGGATGTGGCAGGAGTGGGGGTGGTGGTTGGCCCCGTTGTACCTGACGCAGGTGCTGCAGGTCGTTGGACACCAGAGGGGCCAGGTTGGTCGGGGTCGGGTTGGTCCACAGAGTGGTGAGAGTCGTCGCTGCCGGTGGCTCCTTCATCCCGCCGAGCCGGGTCCTGTGAGTCTTCCCCCCCAGTGTTGGGGGGTGATCCACGACGTTGACCTGTGTGTGAGAGAGACAATGTTAATTTTGTTCCATGCAACATCCATGTTTCATTAGTTTCAAAGTTGAAAGATTTCCTCTGGGAATTTGGATATGTCTTGCATTCCACTGACAGTGCACTTGTGCATGGGTATGTCCCTTGGGCACAGCTTTGGCGACTTTACCTATGTGTGGCACAGTCTTACTTGCTGCGTCAAGTGTGAATGCAGTCAGCAGTGGAGTGGGCAGGTGTTGCGAGCCGTGCATTGGCGCATTCCGTGTAGCACTGTACGTGGGCACATGAAGTTGTTCCACACACTTATATGATGCAGGTAGCTGTCATTGTGCTCGTGCACAGGTTGTGACATGGCCCTGTGTTTTGCCATGGAGGAGAGGGGGGGTGATGGCACTGGCCACCCTTGTCTACATGCACGCAGTCCACCTGCTGACGAGCAGACATTCCCACACACCACGGGCTGATTTGCTCTCCCTGTGTCTCCCTCCCTCTCTGTCCCCCTCTCCCTCCCTCTGTGTGTCGGCCTCCTCCCTCTGTCCGTCTTCCTGTGTCTCCCTCCCTCTCTGTCCCCCTCTCCCTCCCTCTGTGTGTCAGCCTCCTCCCTCTGTCCGTGTCCCTGTGTCTCCCTCCCTCTCTGTCCCCCTCTCCCTCCCTCTGTGTGTCAGCCTCCTCCCTCTGTCCGTGTCCCTGTGTCTCCCTCCCTCTCTGTCCCCCTCTCCCTCCCTCTGTGTGTCGGCCTCCTCCCTCTGTCCGTCTCCCTGTGTCTCCCTCCCTCTCTGTCCCCCTCTCCCTCCCTCTGTGTGTCACCCTCTGTCACCTCAGCCCAGCTTACTGTGCACACACTGTTAGCAGATCTTTGAATGGGCCTTGGATTGTTGATGTGAGTTTGTTTCTGATCTCCAGGCACCCATTGGGTGTTGTGTCTGTGTCTGCACTGCTGCTGTGGTGGTGTGTGCTGCCACTCTTTCACAGTGTTGGCTGTTCATTAGCTGCTGTCATGTGCAAGAACGTGCCGTGACCCCCATGTGTTGATGCAAGGCGTCCGCCATTTGCTGGCAAGTCATTCCTGTGTTGGGACACACTGTTTGTCTGGCTGTGACCTAGGCCATATAGGCAGGGGGCATTGTTGTCTGCTTCCGAGTTGCACTATGTGATTTTTGGGGCCCACCCTCCCGCCATCCGGCTTACCGTGTCATGTGTTGGTGTCTTCTGTGGCCTGTGACTTGACATTGTCCAGCTGGGTGCATGGGGCATGGTGGCGGCAGTGGCATGTGCGTGTTCATGGAGTGTGGTTGAGTCATGCGATAGCTTGGGGTGGTTGCGTGCCTGTTTGTGAGTTTGGTTGTGGATGACGTTCCCCCCATGTGAGGTGCGTTGTTTGTGTACTCACCCGGGTCTCGGAGTCCTCCTAATCCCTCCACTGTCTCCACCAGCAGTATGGCCATCACCCTCTCCTCCCAGGGATGGTAGTGTACGGGTCTGCGGGACGGCCCTCCTCCAGTGACGTTGGCCTGGTTGTGTTCATCCGTCATCTTGGCTCGGACCCTCCTCCGCAGATCGTACCACCTTGCTTGGCATTCCTGCTTGTTCCTTCTGGTGTCCGCAACAGCATTCACAGCATCGACGATGGTCTGCCACATGGCTGTTTTTGCTGAAGTGCTGGTCTCTCTGACCAATGTTCCAAAGAGGTGTGGCTCGACTCTGAGGATTTCATCGACAAGGACCTCCAAATCTCGGCTAGTGAACTTTGGATTCTTGTTAGTGGGCATGGTGAGGGGTGTGGGTGTGGATGGTGGGGGGGGTGTGTGGATGGTTGTGGGGGTGTGTGTGTGGTTGTGCAGGTGTGTGTGTGAATGTGATGAGGGGGTGTTTGTGAAGGTGTGTGTGTGAAGGTGTGCAAGTGTAAGGTGTGGTAAAGCTTCTAGTATGGTGCTGTAGGTTGTCTGTGGGGTCTGGCAGCAGTGAGTCTGTTGCAAAGGCTCATGGTTTGTGTGTGTGGGCCCTTTTTATTGGTCCATTGGTGGGTGTGGCTGTGTTTGAACTTTGGGTGGGTGTGTTATAAGGAGTGGTGGTGTTTTGGGCCTCTGTTTGTTTTTGGCAGTTGCAGGTCAGTGAATGTGTTGTTTTAGTGGTTGTTGGACATGTTTTGTGGCTTTGTGCCATTCGAATGGTGTATTCTTGTGTCGTTTTGGTTAGTCCTGGTTGTGTACATGCGTTTTTTGCGTGTGTACGGTGTGTACATGGGCCATTTTGTTGTACAGTGCTGTCCTTGTGTGTGGCTTGGTACGACTCGTACATGCGGTTGTGATGTTGGGGCCTGGGGTGCGCTCCGTACTTAAAATGTTGTGGTGGGGGTACGCTCCATGCATACGCGGGTGGGGGTACGACTCTAACGTACACGGGTGTAGATACACGGGGGTACGACACGAACGTAGAGGGGGGGTAGGACAAGTACACTGGTGTACATACACGGGGGGTACGACACGTACAGGGGTGTACATACATGGGGGAGTACGACACGTACATGGGTGTACATACACGGGGGTACGACACGTACACGGGTGTACATACGGGGGGGGGGTACGACACGTACACGGGTGTACATACACGGGGGTACGACACGTACACGGGTGTACATACACGGGGTACGACACGTACACGGGTGTACATACACGGGGGGTATGACACGTACACGGGTGTACATACACGGGGGGGTACGACACGTACATGGGTGTATATACACGGGGGTACGACACGTACACGGGTGTACATACATGGGGGTACGACACGTACACGGGTGTACATACAGGGGGGGGTACGACACGTACAGGGGTGTACATACACGGGGGTACGACACGTACAGGGGTGTACATACACGGGGGGTACGACACGTACACGGGTGTACATACAGGGGGGGGTACGACACGTACACGGGTGTACATACACGGGGGTACGACACGTACACGGGTGTACATACAGGGGGGGTACGACACGTACACGGGTGTACATACACGGGGGGTACGACACGTACAGGGGTGTACATACACGGGGGGTACGACACGTACAGGGGTGTACATACACAGGGGGTACGACACGTACACGGGTGTACATACACGGGGGTTACGACACGTACACGGGTGTACATACACGGGGGGGTGTACATACACGGGGGTACGACTCGAACGTACGGGGGCTGGGGGGAGTGTTGGGCGCGTATGCGGCCACATGTCTCCATGGTTGCTATGGGAGTTCGGTCCGTACGGTGCATTTTCCATACGGTTGTAACATCGGACGCACGGGATGGATCGTGATTCCGCGGTCGGACTTCACATTTCACATTTGTACGGTAAATCGTCCGTGGACGTGTCGGACACATTTTCCGACCCAAGGACGTGTGGGGAATACTTCCCAATGCGATTCGTATGGACTTTTTACCATGCGAATCGTAATTGGCAGTTTGTACGGCACTGGTACGATTCGTACGGTAAAAAGACCGGATACGAGTCGTACAGGCTATTTTTTTACCAGATCGTAATCGGCACCTAAGTTAGAGAAAGTTGAGACCAAGTCATAAATGACAATAGAAAAAAACAGACACTTAGGGGCATATTCTCAAGGATCTATTGCCTAGTTATGGGCACTTTAGCGCAGCCAAAGTCGCAATAAATATATTGCCCCATTCACAAGCTGGTGCTAACAGCCCATATCACCAGTTTACCTGCGATAGCAGCTGCAAAAAACATCTCCACAGATGACCCCGGCAACTAATGCTAATGAGATGCAGAGTAGGCGTTCCCGTCCAAAAAGTCGCGACACCACCACACCTCAACATTCTCAACGACCAGCCAGATCGGCGATAAGAACACAAAACAGGCGATAAGGCCCGTTAGATGCAGAATTTTAACACTTGCTCTTACCTGGTGTAAAGTCGGACGACAACCGGCACCAGACAAGGGAGCACAGCCCAGAGCCACACATGAGGAACAACAGATGCCCAGGAGCAACTGAACATGCAGCCCAGAGCCCCAATAGGGCAACAGCACCCACCACCCCCAGGACCCCATCACCCCCCCCCCCCGGCACCCCCCTGGGTCTCCCCCGGAACAAAGAGATATCACATCAACTGTACGAAACCCGGAACAAAACAGTTTGCCTGATGTTGCACAATCACAACACCTAACGTACATGTGTGGAGAGAAAAAAGAGACTCATACATTGATCTTAGAATATCCAAATAACTTGTTTATTACAGAATAAACCTAAAACAACAATTCTGAAGAGTCATGGCGGGTCTTCTCAGGACATTCTGTGAGTCACAGCCTGCAACACAAAAACCTATAGAAGAAGGTGTGTCATGCGCTCATCAAAGTACAGAGAGAGAGCGAAAGAGAGAGAGAGAGATAAAGAGAGAAAGAGAGGGAGAGAGGGAGAGAGAAAGAGAGGGAGAGGGAGAGAGAGGGAGAGAGAGAGAGGGAGAGAGAAAGAGAGGGAGAGAAAGAGGGAGAGAGAAAGAGAAAGAGAGGGCGAGAGAGAGAGAGGGAAAGAGGGAGAGAAAAGAGAGGGAGAAAGAAAGAGAGGGAGAGAGATAGAGAGGGAGAGAGAGGGAGAGAGGGCGAGAGAAAGAGAGAGAGAGAGAGAGAGAGGGAGGGAGAGAGAGAGAGGGAGAGGGAGAGAGGGAGAGAGAAAGAAAGGGAGAGAGAGTGCCGACACTGCGGACCCAGGCCTCACTGCTCACCTACTGCCACTGGTGTGTCTCCAACCACATGCCAGTACACACTGCTGTCCCCCAGATCCCTCATCTGAAACAGTTTCCAGAGACATGAATGGCAGAGTCCATACAGTAGCACACGCCATCATCGCTTGCCCACCCCTGCGCACACAGGCTGATGCACCCCAGCCCCTCGCGCCGCACAGCAGTGATTGCCTGCCCCTGCGCAACCAGGCCTCACTGCTCACCTTCCACCACTGGTGTGTCTCCAAGAGGGCCCACCACGTGTCGGTGGGAACTCTAAGCCCGGGGCCCACGACCATAGCACCCTCCACATCATGCAGCCCCACACCACAGGCCACCAGGTCACACACTTGATTCTGCTATGGCAGGGAACATATCAGCACACATGGCATCATCGCAGGCTGCACACCCGCTCAGCTCTAGAGGTGCCACTAACTATGTGAACCGCGAGGCAACACCAGATGATGTAGGCCCGCACTGCCCGCTGGCTCAGGCATACACTGCGGTCCAGCAGGGCTCACACTAATTCTACCAGTCTGGACCGCCAGGATGGCGCATCATTGCAGGCTGCACACCGGCTCAGCACTTAAGGTGCCCCTACCTCAGTGCAACGAAATACACCGTCCCGTGGCGGTGTGCCTGCCGCAGTGTATCTGGTGCCACCAAGTCTGTGCACCTTTATGATTGAGTCTCGTCGTGCGGACGCCATCATGTCACACCCAGCACTGTGCAATGTGCTGTGGCAGGGCCCTAGGCCCTCATGCAGAAATGAGGACCACACGGAGACACCCAGTTACAGAGTGGAATTGGCATCCAGCACGTGCACTAGGCCCTTTATATTGGCAGGGTAACATGTCCCACAACATGAGCAACATGGACGTAAGGGGGAATCACTGACCCTACATTCATCCATACTTCCACACTTGAAAGATCATAGGCATGTCACATTGCTGTGACCACGAATGTTTATTGCACAATAAGTGGAGTTTTGAAGCCGGAGCAGTACAGGGCCATGCAAACCCACTTCATATTGTTGGCCCATGTGGGGCCAGCCAGAGTCCTTCAGGGAATGACAGGTACATCAGAAGAGGAGGAGTTCAGTCCATAGTCTGATAGCTGTGTCATTGGTAACCAAACAGAATATAGCAGTCCATGTCGAGGTCTAAGGTGATTGTTGCAGAGCGCATCGGGGGACAGTGGAAGGGGATGATGCAGAGGGCAGAACCAAGCAGAAACAGGCCATAGGGCGGAGATGAATGCTACTGCTTCCTTCTCACCACCAAGGCAGATTCATCCGCATCTTCGTCCTCTGCTGTTTCATGTGCCTCACATGTGGGTGGTGGTATTCTGTCTCCAGCAAAGTGTGGCAGTGACACCTCAGGGGCCAGAGGTGGAATGTGTGCCCCACTGTGTGGCATTGACACATCATGGGCTAGAGATGTGGATGGTGTGGTAGCAGCAGCATGCATCAGCGCCAGGCCTTGTGGCAGCAATGCCATGCGGAGGGTCTTTATGGCATTGAGGGACCCAGCTACCTCTCACTGGTTTGCAGCCACACTTTCTGCCCACGTCCGCTCCATGTTCTCCATGAGCATCTGCATGAGTCCCAACTCCCAGGTGAGCTCGCTGGAGCCACGCTGACTAGACAGTAGTTCTTGTCTCAGAGTCAGCCATGGTTCCTTGGAGGGCATGGAGTGGACTGTGGGTGCCCGATGGGACTTAGACACCCACGTATGGCGTCTAGTTTGTCTGCCATGTGGTCGAACCCCACCTGCACCTGTTCAGCCAGCTTCTCCTAGCACCCCAACACACAGCGTTGGAAGGCCATGTGTTCGTCGTGAGGGTCCTGCGAGGCAGCTGTGGTGGTGCGTGCTGCTGTGTGTTCTGTGCAGGGGTTGGGTTCTCCTCGTTGCAGCTGGGCTGCCCTGCTCCTGGAAGAGGGCTGCCGAGGCTCTCCACGAGCTGTTTGAGGGCATCGGAGTTGAAGGTGTAGTGGCCATCTTCATCATCAAAGAAGGGAGGTTGGGACTGCTCTACAGGAGGTGCTGGATTTCCCCCTGCAACGCGAAGCGGAAATGCAGTTTAAAATTGTGTTCACATGTATGTTGACTCATTGTACATGTTTACATTCAGACTGAATGACAGTATATATCGTGATTGTTTGTGGGTAGCTGCCTATATGATGCGGGATGTGTGTTTGTACTTGTACATTGTCAACTCACATTTCCCTGCGATGCCATATCTGATTGGCCAGTTTCTGCACACAAGCGACACCAGTTGTGTCCTCTGTTCTGTTGTGGACATGTGCCATATCATTGTTAATGTTGATGTGCTCTGCATGTGATGTGTGTGTGCCGCATTTTGGAGGAGTCGCCCCTGCAGCTCTGATTTGGCTGCCCCTTATCGCTTACATGCGGTGTGCCTCTGACTTCTGTGCTTATACTGTGCTGAGATGTTGCATACTTGAGTGCATTGGTTTCTTGGTGGCAGTTAGGGGTCTGGGGCATGGTTTGTCCGCAGATGTGCTATGCTTACTTGTGCATGTGTGCCATTGTGCCCATCTCCCCCATCCCCCCAGTCCCTGGTCGTTACTCACCCTGTTGCTGTTATTTCCGGTCATGTTGAGCAGTGTGAGGGCTCCCAACTCCTGCCACCGTCTCCCCACTGATGACTGTGTACACCATTTCCTCCATCTCGTCCAGCTCCTCCTATGGCACTGGACTCCCACCTCCAGTCTGCATTGCTGCCTTCCGGTTGTTTGCGAGTTTCAGCTTGGTTTTGCGCTTGACATCATTCCAGCACCTCTTGACCTCTTCCATTGATCTCTTTAGCACTCCAACTGCATTCACCTTGTCCACGATGGTCTGCCAAATTCCATTTTTAGTTGCCAGTGACACAGTGGAGGTGACGAACAGTTGTTGATGGTGTTCTATCACCTCCGTTATCAGGATCCTGTTTTCCTGCGGACTGAACCGCTTCTTCGTACACTTCTTGTCCTTGCCCTTCCCTCACCCTGAAGTTCCAGGCTGGTCCTCTGGGGGGCTTGTGGGGTTCTGGTTGTCCTCTGCACTTGCTCCGGCTACCACTATTGGGCTTCTCTGTTTGGCTTTTGTCTGTGTTGTTTTGTTTTTCCGACTTTAATGGTGCATTTTCTCACATGACGCGTGAGAATTGCAGGCATGTGGCTGTTTTTCACGGATTTTTGTATCGTGATTGGCCTCATCGCAGCTTTTATTGCGTTCGCGTTTTGCATTTTTGCGGTGTCGCGTTGAATTTATTGCGGTCATTTGACGTGTTATCGTGGAACTATCGCATGGTGCCGCCGGGTTGAGAATACCACGTTAACACTGAGTTATTTTCCCACGATAGACTGCGATGTGAAGAGTTGCGTTAAGCTAAATATGCGATGGTTATCACACATTCTTGAGAATATCCCCCTGAATGTCTTGCCACAGCACATGTACCATCTCAACATGAAACAATGACCAATGTGTATCACACAACATCACTCATTATACTGTTGCAATGCAACTACAATCGTTCAAAAACACAGCCATGCAGTACCAGCACACTATGATGTATATATTTTTCATAATCTATCTATGAACACCATTCTATTTGGAATAACTTTGGCGCCGATTGACGAATCCTCGCGAAATTTTCAAAATAGGTGGGGTGCTCCGCTCCGCTCCTTCCCTGAAAGTCTCGGGGGGATTCGTCAAGCGGGGGCTGAGAAAAAGGGGGGGTCCCAAAACGCGTTTTCCCCATGCATTTTTCCATAGGACCTTTAGTCCAAGCTACAGCCCGAACGGCTGAACAGAATTACTTGAAATTTGGCAGAGAGGTAGTCCTCAGTTCAGGGATGTGCCGTTTGCAGGTCTGGTGTAAATCTGTTCATTAGTTCCTGAGAAAATTGCAGTTGAAAGCATATATATATCTATAAATGCACACCGTGCGCGTACGGTAAGCATACCGTACGCGCACGGTGACGTGCGCGAGCGCAATTCTGATTGGTTGTTAGATGTCAGTAAACATTCGAATCGGTCGAAATCAGGAAGTGTCGGCCGCCATTTTGTCTCTCGCAGTCTGAGGCAATGAAAAACAAAGGGGGAAAACGTGAGAAGGGGGCAGGATGGACAGGTCCTGACCCCCTAGCCTTGGTCAGGGGGTCACTGAAGGACCCCCAAGGGTAAAAAAAAAAGAATTTTTTTTTGTGAGAAAAATTGCGCGGTGCGTGCACCGTACGCGCATGGCACGAACAACGCAACATGGGCGCATGGCGCGCGCAGCGCACCAAGCGCCCACAGTGCACGTACGGTACGCGCACGGTGAAAAAACGTAAAAAAATATATATATATATGTATAACTTAGCATTTAAAAAAACGTACAAATTCACTGAAAAAACCATAGGTTTCACACACGTTATAGTTAGGAATTAGCATTTAAAAAACCTTGCAAATTCACTTAAAAAACCATAGGTTTCACACATGTTATAGTTAGCTGGACATTTCACTCGTGAAAAACCATTGAAATTCCCCCGTTATAGTTAGTGCAGGCAACTATAACTCACGCGACCACAATCCTCTGCTGATGACGTCAGATATTACATAACTGATGACATATGTGTCTTTCTGAAAAAAAAATATTTGTAATATATGTATAGCTAAAAATTAATGGAAGAAGACATGGGTAAATAAGTGTCTAAATACAGTGATGTAATATCTGACGTCATCAGCAGAGGATTGCGGTCGCGTGAGTTATAGTTGCCTGCACTAACTATAACAGGGGAATTTCAATGGTTTTTCACGAGTGAAATGTCCAGCTAACTATAACATGTGTGAAACCTATGGTTTTTTAAGTGAATATATATATATTAAAGATGGTGTCAATAACAAAATCGTCTTCCACATGATTAGAGAAATAAAGGTAATGCCTACATCTGATTCACGGATGATGTTATTAGTGATACCCATGATGTAATTTGAGATGCCGTCAGTAATATCAATTATGTAATTTAGCCCTAACTGTTGTGAGGTCATACGCAGTGCTTGACTGGGTCGCAACTTATAGTTAGTTTACTTAATAATAGCTGGTGAATTGCACTGGTTTATAGGATTTGTAGCCAGAGATGAATTTCAACTGTTTTCCTCAGCAAATGTCATGGTTTTATGTTTTATTTTGCAAACTTCACTGCACTTTAAATGATTTTAAGTACATTTCTAAGTTTTATATATATATATATATAAAATTCACTGAAAAAACCATAGGTTTCAGGGGCGTTATAGTTAGCTGGAATTTTCACTCATACAAAACCATTGAAATTCCCCCGTTATAGTTAGTTAAGCTAACTATAACTCGCGCGCCTGCAATGCACTGCTGATGACGTCACATATTACATCACTCATGACATGGCCAGTGACATCACTCATGACATCACTGATGTGATGACATCTCAAATGACATCACGGATGACATCATCCTTGTGATAGAGTGGCAGACCTCCTCTCACCCTAATATAACCTTTGATATACACATTCAAAAATAGAAACTAAAATTTTCAAAACATTGGACATACCAATACCAGTTACAACAACCTATTCAGCAATTCTAAGATCCACATACACATCCACTCATTCATGACATCACTGATGACATCATCCAGTGAATGTGTGTTTTTCTGAAAATTAAATATGTTTTATATATGTATATCTCAAGGTCGATTGAAGAATAAATGGGTATATAAGTGTCTAAATGGATGATTTGTTTTTGAAAAATTGATTGTATAACTGACTGATTAAGTGTATCTTAGTGAATACATGGCTTAGTGAGTAATGTTTAAATATGTAAAAAGCTGTATCATTCTCTCAGTTTGTGTATAAGTGGCTGCATGGGTTGGTGAGTAGCTACATGAGTGTCTATATAGGTTATTAGTTGTTTTTTTGAGTATCAGTATGAGTGTCTGAGTGTCTGTATGGTTCGGTGGGGGGTATTACGTAGTGCATAGGTGCATGAATGAGGGACTCACTTTTTGTATGTGTTGAAGACATCATGTGTGCAGGACTGTATGGGTGGATGAGTGTGTGCAAGGGTGTGTTAGTGAGTGAATGACTATCTCAATAGTGTCTTTATGAGTAACTACATATGTTTTAAACTAGTATATGTGACTATTGGTGTATACAAGTGAGTATATGTGAGAGTGAGAGATTGGAAGAGTTCCTGTATGAATGAGTATGTGTTTCTATAATTGATTGTTTAAAAGACTAAGTATGTGTAAGTTTCTGTAGAAGTAAGTGATTTGGTGTGTGTATAACTGTATATGCAAGTAAATGGATGTTTGATTCTTTATTAGCATGAGTGTTAGAAAAGGTAGACGGACCGGGAGGGTCGGCCGGGGTCAGGAGGAGAGGTCTCCGGGGAGAGCCGTCTCCAGCGATCGTACAGACCAATAACTTCCCCCCCACAGACAGATATCACACACGGATAAGGTTCAGTGTTCTTTATAAGCACTTATTTAAGGTACGGTTGAATGGTACAAGGAGGTCTGGACTCAGGGGTCCCCTCGATTAGAGTCTCGTAAGGTAGGGAAGGGGGTAGCGGGACAGTCTATTTACCAATCAGGTAGTTCGGATGAGATGATGATGAGCTCACAATCCTCGAGCTGGGGGGTTAGGTGGTACGGTCCGCGGCAGCGCCAGCAGGTCCCGGTGAGGATGGTCGATACAACGGGCCGCGGCAGCGCCAGCAGGTCCCCGGAAGATGGTCGTTACAACGGGCCGCGGCAGCGCCAGCAGGTCCCCGGAAGATGGTCGTTACAACGGGCCGCGGCAGCGCCAGCAGGTCCCCGGAAGATGGTCGTTACAACGGGCCGCGGCAGCGCCAGCAGGTCCCCGGAAGATGGTCGTTACAACGGGCCGCGGCAGCGCCAGCAGGTCCCCGGAAGATGGTCGTTACAACGGGCCGCGGCAGCGCCAGCAGGTCCCCGGAAGAGGAAGGTTGCAGAAGGCCGCGGCAGCGCCAGCAGGCAGGGCGATGGTTCACAAGAGCGGGCTACGGCAGCGCCAGTAGACCGTCAAGGTTAAGTTCACTCGGTGTCTCTCGACTCCAGGATACAACTGCCTTCCTGCTCCGGAGCTGCCTCAGTTATAGGGCTGGTGCCCTTTGATGTCCGGACCCTCGCACTTGGAGGTCGGAGGGTCCGGGATGAAGGTGTCCAGACACCCAGCAGGGGGTGGAGCCAGTGCCTGGGAGAGCTGGGGGCGATCGGCACCTGGCGGGGGAGAGCCCTTGACACTTCGTTCTCCCATTGACCTGCCAAGTGGTCCTCTCACCTCCTGGGTGGATGGTGGTGCCGGGATGTCGGGGCCGGCCAGGCCCGGGGTTAGGGTCGAGGTGAGGCCACGCGGCCGCGTGGTGCAGGGCCCAAGATGGCGGCTTGACCCGGCCGGGGAAGCCGGTGGGGCTGGACCCCGTGATGAGGAGGGGTCCGAGGGCAGAAGATCCGTCGGGAGACGGGGTACAGGTGCTTTTCGCGGGGATACGCCAGGTGGGCCGGAGCTCGGGCCCTGTCGTGCGGGGAGGAAGCAAGCCGTTTGTGAGGCCTGTCCAACATGCGTCCCCCCCAGCTGAAGGCGGGGAGAGTCACCCATCTCCTTGGGGACTCTCTTCGTCGAGGCGGAAAAAGCGGGACAGGCCATCCGCGTTGGCGTGGTCTTGGCCTGGTCGGTGCTCCACGGTGAAGTCCATTCCCTGCAGGGAAATGGACCAGCGCAAGAGTTTTGGGTTCTCCCCCCGCATCTGCATCAGCCATTGCAGGGGTCGATGGTCGGTTTGTACCCGGAAGTGGGTACCGAAGAGATAGGGTCGGAGCTTTTTGAGGGCCCACACCACTGCAAATGCCTCCCTCTCGATGGTGCTCCAACGCTGTTCTTGGGCCAGGAGACGTCGACTGATGAAGGCCACCGGCTGGTCATGACCTTCGGGGTTCAACTGAGAGAGGACGGCTCCGATGCCGTGGTCGGAGGCGTCGGTCTGCACCACAAATTCCCGACTGTAATCGGGGGCCTGGAGCACCGGGGCGGTGCACAGGGCGGCCTTCAGCTCCTCGAAGGCCGCTTGACAATCAGGAGTCCAGTTGACCCGCTTTGGTTGGTTCTTGGATGTGAGACCCGTGAGGGGCCCCACGATGCTGCCGTAGTCCTTCACGAACCGCCGGTAGTAGCCGGTGAGCCCCAAGAAGGCCCGGACCTCGGTCTGGGTGACGGGGGGCTGCCAGGACTGGATGGCCGCAATCTTAAGTTGTAGTGGGGCCACCAGCCCGCTTCCCACTTGGTGCCCAAGGTAGGTCACAGACCCTTGGCCGATTTGGCACTTGCCGGCCTTAATGGTGAGGCCGGCCCGCTGGAGGGCTTGTAGGACCTCTTGGAGGTGACGGAGGTGGTCGGACCAGTGGCGGCTGTATACAGCGATATCGTCCAGGTAGGCAGCGCTGAATTCTTCGAGCCCCGCCAAGACCTGGTTCACAAGGCGTTGGAACGTGGCGGGGGCATTTTTCATGCCAAAGGGCATGACCTTAAATTGATAGTGGCCATCGGGGGTGGAGAAGGCCGACCGTTCCTGAGCCCTGGGTGTGAGGCCGATCTGCCAGTAGCCCGCCGTTAGGTCGAAGATACTAAGGTAGCGGGCGGCCCCCAGCCGGTCGATCAGCTCGTCTGCTCGGGGGATGGAATGAGCGTCGGTCCGGGTGACAGCGTTCAAGCCCCGGTAGTCGATGCAGAATCTCAGTTCAGGTGCGGTGCCGGGGGCAGCGGCCTTGGGAACTAATACAACCGGACTGGCCCAGGGACTGTCCGAGGGCTCGATGACCCCGATCGTGAGCATCTTGGCCACTTCCTCCTGTATGCAGGCCCGTACCCGATCTGGTACGCGGTAGGCCCGGTGCCGGACAGGGGGACTGTCCCCGGTGTCTACGTCGTGCAAACACCAAGGGGTGACCCCGGGGGTGAGGGAGAACAGGGCAGCGAACTGCAGCAGGAGGTCCCGGCAGTCCTGGCGTTGCTCCGAAGTGAGGGCGTCAGAGAGCCGGACCCCGTCCACGGAGCCGTCCTTCTCCTGAGTCTTCAGGAGGTCCGGGAGGGGCTCGGAGTCTTCTTCTGTACCACTGTCTGTAGCCATCAAGAGGCTTAGTTCGGAGCGCACAAAGTGTGGTTTGAGCCGGTTGGTGTGGAGGACCCGAAGGGGGTTCCGGGGGGACCCCATGTCGATGAGGTAAGTGACGGGGCTTTTACGCTCGACCACTTTGAAGGGCCCCGTCCACTTATCTTGCAGGGCGCATGGTTCGGTGGGGGACATCACCCATACTTGCTGCCCAGGCTCGAATTCAACGGAGGAGGCATTGTGATCATACCACCTCTTCATGTCCTCCTGGCTGGCCTCGAGGTTCGCCTTGGCCATCTCCCTGAAGCGCCGGGTCTGGTTTCGTAAGGCCAGGATGTATTTGAAGACGTCTGGAGGGGTCGTTAAGGGGGCCATCTCCCAACCTTCCTTGACTAGGCTGAGGGGCCCTCGCACAGGGTGCCCGTACAGGAGTTCAAAGGGACTAAAACCGAGGGACTTCTGGGGGACTTCCCGGTAGGCGAAGAGGAGGCACGGGAGCAGTACATCCCACTGGCGACGGAGAGGCTCTTCCAATCCCCCAATCATCCCCTTGAGAGTGCGGTTAAACCGCTCCACTAGTCCGTTCCCTTGGGGGTGATAGGGGGTCGTGAATCTGTAGGTGACCCCGCATTGTTGCCAGAGGGACTTCATGTATTTAAATATGAAATTCGTACCTCGGTCGCTGACGACTTCTCGGGGGAAGCCTACCCGGGAGAAGATCCCCATCAGGGCCCGGCCAACCACCGGAGCTGTCACTGTCCGTAGGGGCACCGCCTCGGGGTAGCGGGTGGCATGGTCCACTAGTACCAAGATGAACCTGTGTCCTTGTGCCGTGCGGGGGTCCAGAGGCCCCACAATGTCTATCCCTACCCTCTCGAACGGGGTGGTGACCACAGGGAAGGGTTGCAGAGGGGCCTTCAGCTTCCGACCACTCTTCCCGCTGGCTTGGCATGTGGGGCAAGATCGGCAGTGGTTCAGGACGTCATTCCTCATTTTCGGCCAGAAAAAGTGGGTCACCAGGCGACTGTACGTTTTGTCCTGGCCCAGGTGTCCAGCCAGGGGGACATCGTGGGCCAGGTTGAGCAGAAAATCTCGGAAGCGGAGCGGTACCACCAGAACTCGACCAGCCCCCAGCTCGGCGATTCTTTGCTCGCTGTAGAGCAGGTCGTTCTCCCAGTAGACCCAGTGGGTTCCGGTGGTGTCCCCGGCGTTTTGGGTACTGGCTTGTTGGCGGAGTCCCTCGAGGGAGGGACAGGTCTTTTGTTCCTGGCGGAACTGTTCTTGGGTGGGCCCCCCTTCTTGACGCCACTGAGCCAGATCCGGAAGGTCCTGGTGTTGCGCGTCTTCTTCGGTAGTCGGGTCCGGGAGGTCGGACTCGCCGTTGTCCTCTACGGGGGCAACCGGGGGCGGAGGTGCTGGCCATTCGGTTTCTTCGGATCGGGGGGCGGCACGGGCGGCCATGGATCGGGTGGTTATGCAGGCCCAGTCCGGGAGGCCCAGCATCCCCAGGTGCTCTCTTCTCTCGACGGTGGCCCACGGGGAACTCTCGAGATCATTCCCCAGGAGGCAGTCCACGGGGGCATCGTCCCGGACCGTCACCTTCAGTAGGCCTGAGACCCCTCCCCATTCAAACGGGACGCAGGCCATCTTGCACATACTCTCAGAGTTATCTGCCGAGCGGACGGGGCAGAGAATGTTTGGCAGGATCTGCTCGGGCTTCACCAGGTGACAGCGGACGGCCGTCACGCTGGCGCCGGTGTCACGCAAGGCCTCGGCTCTCTGTCCATTAATGGTCACCCACTGACCGTATTTTCTGGTGTTGGCGGGTAGGGGAGCCCGCGGGACCATGTCTCTTCCCCCTAAGCATGCCAGGACCATGGCGGCCGGTTCCCACCCTTGCTGGGCCGGCTCATACTCTTCGGGTCCCTCCGATGATTGCTCTTCCCCTAGGGCAGCGGCAGCTACCTGGCGGGGCTTGGGTGTTTGGTTTAGCGGGCAGCTCGGGTCATTGGCGTAGTGGCCTAGTCGCTGGCACCGGTGGCACGTGACGTTGGCTCGGTACCCAGGCCGCAACGGGGGGTTGCCCCGGCCGGCCGGGGGCGGGGTGCTGGCCACGGGTGTTGCTGGTAAGGCATCTCTCCCTCGCCCCTGGCCCCCTCCTCCTCCTCGAGGACGGTGCTGGCCTTGGTTGCCTCTGTTTTGGTCGTGTGGCCCTCTCCGGCCCACTCGGGTGCTTTCCCACCGGTCAGCTTCGGCGGCGAGCTGCCGGGGGTCAGACAGCTTACTGTCGAGTAGGTGCTGCCTGAGCTCGACGAAACAGTTGTTTGACAGGTGCTCCCATACCATAAGGTTGAAGAGTTGTTCGTAGGTGGTGACCTGACTCCCCTTGATCCAACCCTCGAAGGCCCGGCTGAAATAGTTCACGTATTCTACCCAAGTTGTACCTGGGATCCGGGTGCAATCTCTGAACCTCTGGCGGTACATCTCGGGCGTGAGGCCGTAGCGGGTGAGGAGGGCAGCCTTCATGTGGTCGTAGGACGACATTTGGTGATCGGGGAGCTGCAGCAGGGCATCGCGACCCTCGTTGATAAATCTCCCCCAAAGTCCGGCTCCCCAATCACTCCGGTCGATCCGGTGGGAGGTCATTGCGATCTCATATGCTTTAAACCACTGTTGTATATCGTCTTCTCGGACGTACTCGCGGACAACATCCTTGGGGATATGAACTTTTTTCTCAATTGGCCCCGGGGTGTGTGGTCGCTCAGGCACCCCCAGTTCCTTATTCTGTTTGCGCAGTTCTATTTCCGCTAGTTGGCGCTCGTGCTCGAGCGTTATTTTTTTCTCTTCCAGCTCTCTCTGTCTCTGCTTCTCTTCTCGTTCCTCTCGAAGCCGCATGTGCTCGAGGTTGAGTTTCTGTTCAGCTAACTTGAGTTCCCCATCCATCTTGAGTCATGCCATTTCCAACTCGTGTAATCTGACTCTGTCTCTTTCTCGGATCTCCTCCTGCGAGAGGCCCGTTCCCCGCTCCTCGGGAGCCGTGGCGTTCCCCTCTGGTGTGATGCTGTTTTGGTCGGAGGGTCCAGCGACCCCAGTTTCTGTCCATGACTCAAGAGCGCGCTTTAGGTCATCCTTGGTACTCAGGCCGGTGGTAGCAATGCCAAGTTCTATGCAAAATTGTCTCAGTTCGCGGTGGTTGTATTCTTCTAATTTCTCCATTTGGAATTTCTCTGTGGAGCTGCTATCTTTGGTCGACATCGTGCTTATGTCGTGGGGTGAGCTACTCTCTGTACGATTACGCGTTGATTCGGATCGCGCCGCTGGCCACCAATGTTAGAAAAGGTAGACGGACCGGGAGGGTCGGCCGGGGTCAGGAGGAGAGGTCTCCGGGGAGAGCCGTCTCCAGCGATCGTACAGACCAGTAACTTCCCCCCCACAGACAGATATCACACACGGATAAGGTTCAGTGTTCTTTATATGCACTTATTTAAGGTACGGTTGAATGGTACAAGGAGGTCTGGACTCAGGGGTCCCCTCGATTAGAGTCTCGTAAGGTAGGGAAGGGGGTAGCGGGACAGTCTATTTACCAATCAGGTAGTTCGGATGAGATGATGATGAGCTCACAATCCTCGAGCTGGGGGGTTAGGTGGTACGGTCCGCGGCAGCGCCAGCAGGTCCCGGTGAGGATGGTCGATACAACGGGCCACGGCAGCGCCAGCAGGTCCCCGGAAGATGGTCGTTACAACGGGCCGCGGCAGCGCCAGCAGGTCCCCGGAAGATGGTCGTTACAACGGGCCGCGGCAGCGCCAGCAGGTCCCCGGAAGATGGTCGTTACAACGGGCCGCGGCAGCGCCAGCAGGTCCCCGGAAGATGGTCGTTACAACGGGCCGCGGCAGCGCCAGCAGGTCCCCGGAAGATGGTCGTTACAACGGGCCGCGGCAGCGCCAGCAGGTCCCCGGAAGAGGAAGGTTGCAGAAGGCCGCGGCAGCGCCAGCAGGCAGGGCGATGGTTCACAAGAGCGGGCTACGGCAGCGCCAGTAGACCGTCAAGGTTGAGTTCACTCGGTGTCTCTCGACTCCAGGATACAACTGCCTTCCTGCTCCGGAGCTGCCTCAGTTATAGGGCTGGTGCCCTTTGATGTCCGGACCCTCGCACTTGGAGGTCGGAGGGTCCGGGATGAAGGTGTCCAGACACCCAGCAGGGGGTGGAGCCAGTGCCTGGGAGAGCTGGGGGCGATCGGCACCTGGCGGGGGAGAGCCCTTGACACTTCGTTCTCCCATTGACCTGCCAAGTGGTCCTCTCACCTCCTGGGTGGATGGTGGTGCCGGGATGTCGGGGCCGGCCAGGCCCGGGGTTAGGGTCGAGGTGAGGCCACGCGGCCGCGTGGTGCAGGGCCCAAGATGGCGGCTTGACCCGGCCGGGGAAGCCGGTGGGGCTGGACCCCGTGATGAGGAGGGGTCCGAGGGCAGAAGATCCGTCGGGAGACGGGGTACAGGTGCTTTTCGCGGGGATACGCCAGGTGGGCCGGAGCTCGGGCCCTGTCGTGCGGGGAGGAAGCAAGCCGTTTGTGAGGCCTGTCCAACAATGAGTGACTGTGTGTGAGTAACTCTATGGATGAGGGGTGTTGTGTAACGGGATGTATAGGTGCATGAGTACATATGATGAGTGAGTACATGTATGAGTGACTGTATAGGACTGTTGGTGAATGAGTGGATGTGTATGTGGATCTTAGAATTACTGAATAGGTTGTTGTAACTGGTATTGGTATGTCCAATGTTTTGAAAATTTTAGTTTCTATTTTTGAATGTGTGTATCAAAGGTTATATTAGGATGAGAGGAGGTCTGCCACTCTATCACAAGGATGATGTAAATGTAAATGTAAATGTATGTGTCTTGTAAAGCGCACTGCTGCCCTGAGGCGTCGTGGCGCTGTAGACCGCTGGGGAACCCGTCCTGGCTATCCCTGTGAGATGGTCCCTCCAGGGTATCTCCAAGGTGAAACCAGGCATCCCGGCGAATGTGGGGGGCCGTTGTGGAGATGAGGCAAGCTAATGCCCAGAGTTGCCGAGTGTGTTCCTGGTTAGAGTAGGTACCGAGGCGAGAATTATAGAGTCCGTTTTGACCCTGGTCCACGACCCTGCCGCGTCGGGAATTGAACCCTGGTCCTTGGCCGATTCTCTGCTTACGGATCTGCCGCCTCTAACCAGTGAGCCACACTTCTCCACTGATGTCATTTGAGATGTCATCAGTGATGTCATGAGTGATGTCACTGACCATGTCATTAGTGATGTAATATGTGACGTCATCAGCAGTGCATTGCGGGCGTGCGAGTTATAGTTAGCTGAACAAACTATGTAAATGTAAATGTGTTTGTACTTATATAGCGCACACCTACCCCATTTCGGGGTTTCCCGGCGCTGTACTCATACCGCTAGGGAACCCTTCCTGGCTTTTCCCTGTGAAATGTCCACCCCTGGGCATCCCCAGGGTGAAGCCAGACATCCCAGCGCTGTTGGGGCCATTGTGGAGATTAAACAGGCTATTGCCCAGAGTTGCAGCGTGGGACCCATGATTAGAACAGGCACCGAGGCGAGAAACAGGTCAGAGGAATTATGAGCCCAAGACCCGTCAAGGCGGGAATTGAACCCTGGTCCCGGGCCAGACCTCTGCATCAGGGTCTGCCGCTCTAACCATGGAGCCACACTTCTCCACTATAACGGGGGAATTTCAATGGTTTTGTACGAGTGAAAAGTCCAGCTAACTATAACGCCCCTGAAACCTATGGTTTTTTCAGTAAATTTCTGAGGTTTTTTAAATGCTAATTCCTAACTATAACGTTTCCTATGGTTTTTTCAGTGAATTTCAAAGGTTTTTTAAATGCTAATTTCTAACTATGCCTACAGAGATAGGACATGTGAAGAAAGAAGAAAAAACGCACAGAAAGACAAAAAAGAAATGCAGAAAGAAGCAACAGAAGTCCTCAAAGACGAAGAAAAGTGCAGGAAGAAGGATAACGTGCAGAAAGAACAAACAGAAGAGCAGAAAGAAGCCTTGTTGCAAAATCATCCTGTACCCTACTCTTTTTCAGACGGATACTGGTGGTAACTGAGTCTGACTAACCAGTCCTAGAGCCAGTGCTATGTTAAAAGACACTCAGAATACAGTGAAAACACCTACATACACTAGGGAACACTATGCGTTGGGGTCCCACTGTGATTAGCATAACCTCGTCTGTAAGCCCCTAGTACATAATAGGGCAGGGGGATTAAAACTACCTTTTAAAACGCACCACAGGGCGTGTTTGCACACGTCACCTCAGGCCCCATCCCCTCCCTTCCCCACTTTGTAAACACGCTCTGTGGACATTTTAAGTTGGGAGATTAAGTCCCTTTGAATCCTGAGGGTCCCTAGGGTCCAACTAGACCACTAGGTACCTCCAGTAAGCGCCACAGAGCTACGTTGCAGAGAGGTGTAAAACGTGGCATGGCCTGGACCACCTCTCTGCAATGCAGCTCAGTGGCGCTTACTGGAAGCACCTGGTGGGCTAGTTAGCCCCCAGGGGCCCTCAGGATTGAAGGGGAATGATTTCCCCAACTTAAAACGCGCCATAGGGCGTGTTTGCACACGTCACCTCAGGCCCCGTCCCCTCCCTTCCCCACTGTGTAAACATGCCTTGTGGCCGTTTTAAGTTGGGAGATTAAGTCCCCTTGAATCCTGAGGGTCCCTAGGTGCAAAATAGCCCACTAGGTACCTCCAGTAAGCACCACAGAGCTGCGTTGCAGAGAGGTGTAAAAAGGGGCGTGGCCTCAGAACACCTGTCTGCAACGCAGCTCCCTGGCGCATACTGGAGATACCTGTTGGGCTAGTTGGCCCTCAGGGACCCTCAGTATTGAAGGGGAATTAAATCCCCAACTTACAACTGGCCAGGGGGCGCGTTTGCAGAGTGCTGCAAGGAGGGGGCGTGGCCTACGGCGTGATGCCGGTCTTTTATTTATTTTATTTTTGTAAGAAGGAGGGCTGTGTGGCCACCCTTCTTTTTCTAATTTATTGGCCCTGGGACCCCATCCCCCAGGGCCTGCCCCCAAATTTTTTTTGTGAAAAAAAGTAATTTGGAAGGGGCCCGCGTGGCCCCCCTCCCAAGGCCTTAATTGGCCCCGAGGACCCCGAACCCCCGGGGCATGGCCTTTTTTTTTTTTTATTCTTTAGGAGGGGTGCTGCGTTGCCCCCCTCCTCAGGCCACTTATGGCCCCGGGGACCCCATCCCCCGGGGCCGGCCTTTGTTTTTTATTATTTAAAAAAATATATATTTATAGAAACACCTAGGACATGCTGGACAAACCGTATGTATCTATCACCATGACGATTTGCGTGATATTCATTAAAAGGCAACTATGCATACAATGAATCCACGTGGAATGTATTTTCACCGCTAGTGAAGTTCTGACGTGTCTGACGCTCTACCGTGCCTAATCCCGGTGCCCCAGCCAGTGGGTACTCTCCAAGTAGACACCCTTGTTGTTTATTTATACAAACATGGGTAGCTATTGAAGGGCACATTTAATACACACGCACACCAAGGCATTCAAAGGGGATTCGAAAAAAATTCTACCAAAACTATGAGAGAAACCCCCCTCACGGTTAGTAAAACACACATCCACCGCCAGATGTGTAATACTTTTTATTTTACTCTCTGGAAAGGAGACGAACCTCACTTGAGAGTCACAGCGTGCTCCTGGCTGTGCCCAATGCTGTGTTACACCCACCAGTGCCCGCCGAGTGCCACACACCTCTGTGTTGTATTCCACCAGCTAGTGCGTATGCTATGACCCTCTCTAGCCCATGTGCACTGTAACACCACCCCGTGAATAGTCATGCCACACTTGCTTTCGCATGGGTTATATTGCCCCATCTAACGTGCCTTCCTCGATGCCTATGTTATAACGCACAGCGCTATGCCATACATATTACAATCTGGGATCCAGATCTTTGTCACAGTGCATATGCAACGTTACACTCCCCAGCACATATTTTATATCACAACTTTAGAGACTAGTTAGATTACACAACACTGCCTTGTGCATATTACACTCCAAGGCGCATATCGCAGAGCACGCGCTAGTGCCTGTGTTATCTCACGCTCTCCAATGAATCTGTCACTGCGCACAATGTATTGCATATTATATTTCACGCCCGGTTCATCTTATATCACACTTTTTGGTGCATAGTTTATACCATACACTATATCTAGTTTTCATTTTCAATTGTGCTCTCAGGACTATGTTCCAAATACCACTGTGTTCACCTACCCTTTTCACGGGCATTACATTTTGCGATGGGGTGTGGAGGGTCAGGGGGGGTTTCTGCCAAGTGAGCCCGGAGTCACAGTCACAAACGTCCTCTTCTTCCTGAATAAAAGTGAGATTATGCTGCATACTTGTTCATTATTTTAAGTAGTTCGCACAGACACACACACAATAAGTCCCCTTGAATCCTGAGCGTCCCCAAGGGCCAACCAGCCCACCAGCTACCTCCAGTAAGCGCCACAGAGCTGCGTTGCAGAGTGATGTAAAAAGGGGCACGGCCTTGGACCACCACTCTGCAACACAGCTCCCTGGTACTTACTGGAGGTACCTGGTGGGCTAGTTGGCCCCAGTGACCCTTAGGATTGAAGGGGACCTAATCTCCTAACTTAAAACATGCCACAGGGTTCATTTGCACACTTATCAAATCAGGCCATGCCCCCTCCCAGCACCACTGTGCAAACGCGCCCCCTGGTGCATTGTAAATTGGGGGCTTAAATCCCCTTGAGTCCCAAGGGTCCCTGGGGTCCAACTAGCCCACCAGGTACCTCCAGTAAGCGCCACAGAGCTGCGTTGCAGAGAGGTGTAAAAAGGGGCGTGGTCTCGGACCACCTCTCTGCAAGGCAGCCCTGTGGTACATACTGGAGGTACCTAGTGGGGTGGTTGGCCCCAGGGACCCCCAGTTTTGAAGGGGAATTGATTCCCCAACTTAAAACGTGCCACAGGGTGTGGTTGCAGAGTATTGCTGGGAGGGGGCGGGGCCTCCGGTATGATGCTGGTCTATTTTTTTTACTTTATTTTTTAGAAGTGGGCTGTGTGGCCCCCTTCTTTTTCCTTTTTTTTGGGCTCTGGGGCCCCATCCCCCAGGGCCTACCCCTTTTTTAAAAAAAAATCTAAAACGGGAAGGGGCCGATTTCGGTCACGGGGACCCCATCTCCTTGGGCATGGCCACATATATTTTTTTTAAGGAGGGGGCTGCGTTGCCCCCCTCCTGAGGCCTCTAATGGCCCCGGTGACCTCATCCCCCAGGGCCGGCCTTTATATTATTTGATTTTTTCAAAATTCTTTTTGGGGGAGGGGGCCATGTCGCCCCCCTCCCGGGCCACTTCTGGCCCCAGGGACCCCATCCCCCAGGGCCTTGCCATCCTTTTTTAAATTTATTTTTGGGAGGGCGTCCGCGTGGCCCCCCTCCTCAGGCCAATTATGGCCCCGGGGTCCCCATCCTCCGGGGCCGGCCTGCCTGTGTTTTTTTTATTTAAATGGGAATGGGGGCCATGTTGCCCACCTCCCAGGTCACTCCTGGCTCCAGGGACCCCATCCCCTGGGGCCTGGCCACTTCGTTGGGGACCGTGGGGGGAGCCCCAATGCCCCTACGGTCCCACCGGCTCCCGCCTCCTGCGGGAGCCAGCATTGCTTTTCCACATGGGGAGCTGCTGACATGCAGCTCCCCGTGTGGAAAAGCAATGTGCTTTGGATTTTAGAAGAGAGAGCAGGTTTCCCTGCTCTCTCTTCTAAAATCCACAGCAAGTTTGCTATGACTGTCATAGCAAACAGCAGTGTCCCAAGGGTGGGCACCCCAGCCCACTGCAGCAGCCGGCCCTGGGGGTGGCGGTCCCCAGGGCCATCGAGGGCTCCAGGAGGGGGGCTGCGTGGCCGTCCTCCCTGCAATTAGAAAGCCCCGGGGAGGTGGTGGTCCCTGGGGCTTGGGGGCCCGCATATGCATCTTAGTGACCCGTGGAGTAGGTGGGGGGCTTAACACAGGTTACTTTGTAATAAAAAAAGAAGCCCCGGGGGTGGCAGTCCCCGGGGCTGCGGGGGAGCTGTGCGCCCCCTGCGCATATTTGACAATAGCCCTGGGAGTTGTGATCCCCAGGGCTTGGGGGGGCCCTTTGAGGCCCCCCACAAATTAAACAAGCCCGGGGGGTATGGGTCTCCGGGGCTGCAGGGGTGTTGTGTGCCCCCATGAATATTTAAGAATAGCGATGGGTGTGGTGGTCCCCCGGACCTGGGGGCCCTTGGAGGCCCCCCATATAAATTAGGACAATGCCCCCGGGACAAGGCCCACCCGGGGGCTTATAGAAAACAAAGCGCAGGAGCCCAAGCTTTATTTTTTATATAATTTTGGCGGGATTGACGACCCCAATGCATTTTCCGCCAAAATTATAAAAAGAAAAAGCTTTTTTTTGGCACTGGGCGTACTTGTGGAACCCCCTGAGCAGGCCTGGGGGGTCAGGGTGTTTCTATCCTGTCCCCTTTTCTTCATTTTTCACTTTGTTTTTACTGTTCAGTGAATCTTTATTTCGATGGTTAAAAATCATCATAAAAATACATTTTATAAAATCATGCAATTTACATTTCTGAACTTCATTAAGATAAAAAGCAAACACCAAACAAAGCTGATACAATTCATGCAAAAGAGGTAGAATATTATGTACATCATTGCTTAATCTCTTGTGTTCCTTAACCTTACTGCTACTTTTAAAAAGCTTATTACAGAGCATAAAGTGCGCGTGTCATTTGCTCTTTGAAGAAACAGTAGTGCGGATTTAGCATGACGGAATTTTCCCTCTCTTAAAATATCAACCAAGAACGTACGCCGAGGGGTACGATAAAATGGACACAATAATACAAAATGAAGGGTGTCCCGCGGAGACCTATTGTCGCAGCCGCAGGCACCCTTCTGCTCAATAGTTACAGTAAAACCAGATGGATAAGATAAAATATTAGGTAACAAATTGAGCCTAAAACGACACATTAAAAACCTGTCCTGCTGATTATACGTCAGAAATAAATAGGGTTCCATGCCCTCCCCATTCTTGACCAGGCAATAAGCCGCTACTGAGCGTTTTGATAATGCGGGAGTTGCTCTGACAGTTTCCAATTTTTCCAACAGCAGTTTTTTAATTTGTGGTTTCCGGGTCGTAGAAATTGTACACGGATTGCTAAAGAGGGTATGCTGGTCTATGGTCTCTAGTGTTGTTTTAACATATTTCAGCTAGGGGATTTGCAACCCCTTATCCCTTTGCAAACAGTCTGTAACAATTTCCCTACTCAGTTCCGCCTCAGGATTGGCCCAAATTCTGAGCCATGCCATAACCGGCCTAATCTTCACCTGGTCTGTGATGTAGGGAATCCCAAGTTCCGAGTGTGCAATTTCCGCTGGGGTAGACTGTGGGATCTTTAGGATTCTACGGAGAAATTTATCTTCCTCTTGCTGTAAGTGTTTAGCATCCCTAAAGCCACACACCTCGGCTCCATACAGTGCCTTTGCAGTACTTATTGAGCCATATAGGCTCATTACTTGTTCTGGGGACCAGCGTCCCAACCTGCAAGCAAAATTTAATATTGCACCATTTGAGGAGACCAGTTTTGTACAGCGTTCCTCAATCAGCGAATTAAACTGGATCTCGCCATCAAATAAAAGGCCTAAATAGGGAAAAGTACTTACAGTGTCCATTATGTGGGTCCCTATTTTAAACACACATTTCTTAGTGGGCCTTTTGCCTGCAACCATCACAAATGATTTGCTCAGATTCACTGACAGATCTAAATTGTTCATGAACTTTACAAATCCATCGATGAGCGATTGTAGACTCTGTGGTGTTCGTGCAAGCAGGACCGCGTCATCCGCGTACAGGAGTACCGGAATTTGACGCTTCCCTACTTTGTGACAGTCTACAGTCTGGGCAATAAGGCTTGTCTCTAGATTATTGATATACAGTGAGAACAAAAAGAGAGCGAGAATACACCCTTGCCTTTCTCCGCTTGTGCATGGAAATGGGTCAGTTCGCCCCCCCTCCGCACTAAAGCGAACCCTAGCAGTGGTGTTCCAATGCAACTCTCTCAGAATATTTATAAGACCCGGGTCTATTCCCAAACTATTCATCATTGCCCACAATTTGTTCCTATTCACATTATCAAAGGCCGCCGCCAGATCCATAAATCCCATGTAAATGGTGCCATTGCTTTCTTTGGTGTACTTAGCAACTAGTAAGTATAGATTTAAACACTGATCACTAGTCGATTTTCCCGTTCTGAACCCATACTGTGTGTCAGCTAGTGTGTGGTGCTCTTCTGTCCAGGTCATAAGACAGTTCAGAACCACCCGCCCAAGTATTTTGGCTGAGACGTCAATTAGCGATATCGGTCTATAGCATTGGGGATTGTCCCTATTCCCTTTCTTGAAGATAGGGACGATTAGTGCAGTAGACCAAGATCGCGGAAGTCCTGATTTGATGGCCGCATTTAACACCCTCGTCAAAATTGGCGCCCACAGGTCGATGTTACTTCGATATAGATCTGGGGGTGTACCATCGGGCCCTGGAGCTTTGTTCGGTGTCAACCCTTGAATTGCCTTAATGATCTCTGTTAGTGAGATATCTATTTCCAGACTCCGTGTGCCATCCCAGCCCCCTTCTTGTTTTGTGTCTTTAGAGTGGTTGTAGAGACCCTCAAAATGAGTCACCCATTGTTGAGGGAGGATATTTGTGCTAATGACCGGGGCACTACTATCCTGGAAACAGGGCCTGTTAATGATCCTCCAGAATTCTGTTAAGTCCCTGTTTTCTCCTGCCTCTCTTAAATCAGCCCAGACTTCTGCTTGTAGGGTAGCCTTTCTTTCTTTTATCTTAATTTCATAAATTTGTCTTCACTTGGCCACTTCAACCTTGTCCCTAGGGTTAGCTTTGAGGCTTGATTTTAGATTTCTTAATGCTCGAGAGCAATTAGTATCGAACCATCTTGGCTGTTTGCCTATCTTTCTAGGACCTTCTACTTCTAATAATTTATCGGCCAGTGTTGTCAGTTCCCCGAAGGACGCGAATAGATCAACTCCCCCTATCTTAGGGTCTAGGCAGTCTTCAACAAACTTTTTGCCTTTTACAAGTAGCGTTGTGTAAAATTCCTGGGCATTAATTTTCGCCCACCTTAAACGCCTCCCCTGGTCTGTTGGCCTTAGACTGGTATCCACTTGTTTATTCATTTCCAAGTGGCCATTGTACAGTAATTCTAAAACTAAGGGATTATGGTCACTAAAGGTACCCCATTTAGTACTGGCCTCTATAATCCAATGTTTTGCAAAGGGGGATATCAACATGAAATCTATAATGGAGGAGCATCCTCTTCCTTTAAAAGTTGGCACAAGGGTGCCCTCTGGACCCGGGACTAGCAAATCAATAGTGTGTGCTAGCGTGTGGGTACCAATTAATTTAGTTAGCGTTGTTCCCTCAGTGCTATGCTCAAAGTGTGGCCCCTTCGTGACCGGGCAAACGACCCAGTCTACAGTTACCGGTAGCAGGTTTGGGCAGAGGTGGCAATTTAAGTCAGTAACACAATTGGTTCTCCCCCCCCCCTTCCTTTGCTCAGCTTCTTGGGTGAGTCTAGTGTCTAGTTCCTGCAGGACAGCGTTCCTACCATTTATAGGACCTGGTATTGAATAGCTGCACCCTCAACCCTTGCCCTTGGAATGTTGCTGCTTGAAGGGTGTGTAATGTCCAAGATGGTAATGTCCATCTTCCCTTAAGATTAATATCCACGTACAATGCTAGCCCTCCCCTCGACCTTCCTGCTCTACTTTCCTGGGCTGGGACAAAGAAACACTTATAGCCCTCTAAGTGATAGAGATCGAACTTAACCGCCCAGGCCTCCTGTAGAGCTAATATATGAAAACCACGTAGATGGTTTCTCCAATCTACATTTTCAAATTTCCCGGCTAGGCCTGCTATATTCCAGGACATTATGTTCACCCTTCCCCCTAACACCCTCACAACATTTGAACCCTGGGCGTTTGGTCTGACTACATCCCTCCTTGCTGGCGAGAGCTCCTGTTTCTCCTCGTCTTGCTTTAAAGGGGTTACTGCCAGCCCCTTCGGCTGGTGACTTCCCTGGGATACTAGTTCACTAATATCGGTGGACATCCTTCTTTCCATCCCCTCCTGATGCATCTCTAGTTGGGGTAGTCAATCGTTCTCGTCCAGGGACTGTAGGGGGCTGAATCTATTTGTCCACTGTGGGCCACCCTGATTTAATATTGGCAGGCCACTGTGTTCATATTTCCTTGCCCGGTACCCATCTGCTCCTCTGCCCCTTCTTCCCTGTGTGTGAATTAAGGGATAAGTGACACAATTTCTGGGATAAAAGTATCCTAGTGGCATGGATCGTATAGTGCTGGTCGCATTCCTATTATGATTGCCCAGTATGTACTCCACTAGGTTCGGGTTCCTAAAGTTTGCAATAATGCAGTTCCCTTCAATATCTTTCCTTCTGCTGCCAATCCAATTTGCTCTCCTAACATGTAGGATTTCTCCAGGTGCCCCCCCTTGTAATGGCCTATGTATGTTCAACCAGTTAATAATCTTGTTCCATGTGTGACTCTTTCTGACCCATCCTTAGTTCAGGTGCCCCGGCAAACACAACAACATAGGGACTTGCTTCAGGAGGTAAATTTACCCATGGAAGGGGGGAGTGCATTCTATCCATTCGCTCCCGACCTGCCTGGTAATTGTCTTTCAGGCTATGAGTTGCGAGGTTCCCTGTCTGTGTCTGAGTTGGATTGGGCTGCATCTGGGGTTTATGGGTGTCATAATTCCCACCTTTTTGAATACTTCTTTCCTCAAGGTGAGCTGAGGCTTGGGCAATGCATGTACTTGTACAATAGTGCATTGCTCATTACTCACACAGTTATTGTTAGCTGGAATTTGCCGTGTTAAGGTGGTCACTGCTGGTGTGGCATTTCCAATGAGATTGGAATTTGTGGTCTCCTTCGTCTTGCCCTGTTTTTGCAGTTCATTGGCAATTTTGTCTAACTTACTAACTAGTGGTTTTATAAAAGCCTCAAGATGTTTTTGGAGGTCAGCAATTACAGGGTTCAGTCACCCCGGAGTAATTAAGGGACATGGAGCTTCTATTTCCACGACCTCATCATCTGTTGTATGTGCCTTACCGCCCCCACTGGTTGGTTTCAGTTTTCTGATATGTATATTCTTGGTGCCCCGTTTTTTACTTCTATTTCTAGTTCTGAATGTTCTATTTTCAACCCTATCGGGGAATGGCCCAGCGTCTGTTACCAGTTGGCCAAAGGGGACAGCTTTAGGTGAGACGTCCAGACTGCCATTATGTGAGGTTTCACAAGAGTTTAAATCTGTGGTTTGTATAGGTGTGGTTTGTATAGGTGTGAGGGGAATATTTGTAGGTGTCATCGATAAGCGCCTCTGTGTGCGCTCAATCTCCCCGTTAACAACCCCAATGACCTTCCTTAGCATTAAATCTATTGCAGTTGGTGGCGCTGTGTGTCCTACTGGAGTGTTGGGGTCAAGCCCCATTTTTGTAGGAATGAGGGGTGTGCGTGGTTTCCCCTTGGTAGAGCGCGTTTTGGGTTTGGTAGCCATAGTACAATAATCTACGCTATTCGCTGCCTCCCAATAAGCTCACAGCGGGGTGATTGGGTGATGCTGGACAACCCTACTTTTATTGACAGTTTAATTCGTTTTAAGCCCCTTACAAGAGGAGTCCGCTGTATACAGATATTGTGCAATGTCCAAAGTCCTAGGCTGAAGAGTTGTGGCTTAGTGATAGGAACAAAGTTATACAAAAGTACCTGATTATAAATCCAAGGGGGGTGGCCCAGCCCAGCCTCCTCTGGCCACAGAGGGCCCGCCCTTTGCCTGGGCTTAGCCCGCGCGCGGTCCCGCGACGCGGTGGCTCTCTCCAAACTTAACGCCTCCGGATGCGGTGTGGGCGGTGGCAGCTTTCCCTGCAAAGGCTCCTGGTAGCTGCAGTCCCCCCTTCGGCCGCGCTGCACTGATGGAAGGTGCTGCAGTGGCAGGAGGACCAACGAAATCACCAGCGGGACACGGGAGTAGAATGCAGATTGCCAGCTAATGCCCCCAACAGCTGGACACAGAGCTCCGCTCCACCGGGGCTCTCTCCAAACTTAAGCGCCTCCGGGCGCGGTGTGGGCGGTGGCAGCTTTCCCTGCAAAGGCTCCTGGTAGCTGCAGTCCCCCCTTCGGCCGCGCTGCACTGATGGAAGGTGCTGCAGCGGCAGGAGGACCAACGAAAACACCAGCGGGACACGGGAGTAGAATGCAGATTGCCAGCTAATGCCCCCAACAGCTGGACACAGAGCCCCCCCCAGAGGTAGCAGTTAGTTCAAGTCCTTGAACTGGATTTTGTCTGGGGTAATGGCGCTTTACAAGGACGAGGCGTGGAAAGGAGAGTCAGGAGGGCCAGGCAAACAGACCTCTGTTCCTTATAGAATGATGAGAAGAAGGGGTGTATGCAACATGATGTCCGCGCCTGCGGTAACCAGATTCCCCAGCTCAGGAAGTTACACTCTTTTCCCCGCTATGCTGATGAGAAGGTGGTAGAGGCGATTCCGCCAGCTCCAGCCGTGCGCTTGAGGGGAAAAAGATGTTTTTACTGGTTCCTTGTGACTCAGTTCTACCGAGTCACAAGATGGCTGCCAACGCTTCTTGGTTTGGGGTGTTGGCAGCCAATCACAGTGAAGCTCGTGGTCGAGGAAAGTTTGTGAATCCACCGCATCCCTCTATATAGAAACTTTTACTTTTTGCATTTCTCAGCAACTACTGAATGGATTTACACCATTTTAGAAAAAGGACGCTTTCTGAACCAAGCATTACCTTTTTGCCCAATTTTGTGTAATTCCGTTCAGCAGTTCAAGTTGTAGCCGTGTCTAAAGTTTCCTATGGGAAATTGATTTTGCGACCTCTATTTTTTTAATCTCTCAGGAACTACTGAACGGTTTTACACCATTTAACAAAAAGGACTCTTTCTAAACCAAGGGCTACCATTTTGCCAAATTTGGTATAATTCCATTCAGCAGTTCGGGCTGTAACCTTGTCTTGGGGCTGTAACCGTGTCTAAAGTTTCCTATGGAAAATAACATGGGGAAAACATGTTTTGGGACCCCCCTTTTATCTTGGCCTCCACTTCACAAATCACCCTGAAACTTTCAAGACAGGAGCTGACCGGAGCGCCCCACTAGTTTTGAAAATTTTGCAGAGATTCGTCAAACAACACCAAAGTTATTAGGAAAACAAAAAATGCTTTTCCTATGGAAAATAAGTCCTAACTATAACTACCTACTGGCAACTGCCAGTAGGTAATATATATACTCGTCACTTGGCATTCAGCGCGGGGCACAGTTCTCTCCCTGTCTCGAAATGCCCTACTCAGGATAACGACGTGACTCATGGTGACTGGGCACCGTGTAATGCGGTGAGGACTATAGGGCTTAATATTTTTTTGTATATCAGTCTCCCCGACCCCGCTATGTGTTTGGTTGCATGGCATTTGGAGGCTGCACTAATGGAGATGTTAACCAATTTAAACCATTTTGATCACTTAATCTTCATTTAATTTAGTGCAGTTCATTATGGGCAGGGGAAACTTTGTTTGCTGGGTTGATAAACTGAACAGGCATGGGGTATTGGTATGTTAAGTATTTAAATATTCAAAAGACACGAGGTACTCTTCATATAAACTGTCAACAATCGGGTATTTTAAACACTTCTGATGTATTGTTCTTTCCTACATTGTAGTTACCCCTGAAGAAGGGCGATTCAGCCCGAAATGCATTGAGTTGAAAACTTAGCATCAATCATGGAACTGGTGATTTTGATGCTGTAGAAAAGACCTAGATTGGCATTATACATGCACTTGAAAATTGGAATTACTGTTTCTACATATCAAATAAAATTATAAAATGAGGATTAAATGATCAAAATGGTTGAAATTGGTTAATTTCAGGTCTACAATGATTTTATCATCTTATCCAGAGGTGTTTGCATCCTGGGACTGATACATGTTTAGCATCAGCCTTCCTTTTGTATGTTTTTCTGATGCTACGGGATGGAGCACACACCATTATAGCACCCCAAAATGGACAACTATGTGATAAATTTGTAGAAAAATTGGAGAGTTGGTAACAGACTTTTTTTCACACTGTTTACTCTTTAATGTAACATTTGTAGGGTGCACATATCCTGCCTCGTAGTTCTCAAAGCCTTGCAGGATCGCAATCCGTTGTTGGAACTACTGCGTGATTCCCAAGGTACATACACCCTAGCTAAGGGTCTGCAAGCACCAGGATGCTTTCAACAAAGATCAAAGAACTCTTGTTTCAGGGTTGCAAAACTTCCCAGAACTCAGGGGCTCTTCTAGAACCCACAAATCCTTACTTGGGAACTTTAAATGTTTTAACAAATTATAGCCTTTCAGGGGTGGTCCCTTTGAATCCTTCTACCATGGGCCTGAAGGTCAGGGTGTGCCACCCTGCTCCTCCATAAAATTCTTTTTTTTTTTACTCAGGTAGAGAATTTCAGAGACCTCTAATGGCAGTAGCAACATTTTCTCAGGTTGCCACCAGCCAGAGACCTTTATGTCCATAGACCAAAAATGGGTGACAAGTGAAAAACTCCCTCATCCAATAGAATTAGATACGTTTTTTAAATAAGGGTCTCCGGAGGCCTGTGAATTAGGGTTTGTGGACTAATGCCTCAGATATCGCTATTTTTTAACTATATCAAGCCCCTCAAAATTTGTTTAAAATACTAATATTTCAAAAACTACCGAACAGATTTGCATCACCAAAACAATAAAAGACACTTCCTTGAGCAATGTATGTATTTATATATATTTAAAATACAGATATATATATATATATAGTGTCATATATGGTATTATCAAATATATGATGCTTTGTCAAGAGAAGTCAAGATTAAAAGGGGTGGGGGAAAAAAGTACATTTATATATAACTATGATACATATTCACAAATCTGTAAGAAATGTGTTAAACCGTTACCATGTTTAGTTTTCCGAATTTCATTTCAACTTTTATTGCAGATCAATCAGGCAAATAATGCTGTATCATGAATATGTTCAAAATCAGGTAGACCCATAGCATTTTTAGCTTACTTTTAATATACTTAGTTTCATACAAACGCTTTATGAAGGGCACAGCAAATGGGGGTTGAGGGGTGTCATTTACTAGTATCTTTGGTGCCTGTTAATGAATAGTTGTGTATTGGATAGGCTGCAGTAAACTAAGCCCTGTGTATGAATCTCAAATTTCTACAAGCTATGAGCAGGGGTGCAAAGGTAAAGTGGTGGGCAAAAGCAAGGGACTGTGCACAGCGGGGTTGGCCAGGCAGCTTGGGTCTCCCTGGGAAGAGGGCCATGCACCGTGGGCTTTGGCCACAGGGCCTGGTCTTCAGACAGGCAATGTGATCAACCAGCTTGGATCCCAACCATCATTGTGCACAGCCTTCCGCCATATGCAGTGGATATTGGGCATAGCTTCTGGCCCCTGGCCTGGGCTGTATTATTTTCTTTACATATTTTTAAAGCTTTCCAAACCTAGTTTTGGCTTCACAGACCAAACTTTGGTATTGCAAACCAAAAATGGATGATGGCGGAAACACACTCCCCTCTCTTATGGGGGAGCTTTTATTCATCAAACCTAGTTCCACAGACAATCTGCAAACCCGGGTTCAAAGACTGTCTGCAGACTAACAGTCCAGATGTCACTAACTTTGCGTTTAGAATCAAAGTTTTATTGTTTTCACACATAAACCACAACATTACTAGAGATACATCAGCATCATAAAAGGAGGGAATTCAGCAGACCTTGCAGTTCAAGTTGTATTGATTAGGCATTAGCTCAGCCCATGATATGCTAACCACTTACCCCATCACTTTACAGCTTTCTGGGGCCACCCCCTGAAAATATAAATGGGTTCTTCCTGTTTGGCACACCAGTCCATCTCCCCTTTCCAGCCAGACAAGGAAGGAGGGGATGTAGAATTCCAGAATTTGGCAATGTCTCTCTTTGCTATTGTTGTACCATTCCCAATAAGGGTGCTGTTCCCTAAGCTTTCCACAACATTTTCCATAAAGCCCAACAATTCCACTTGCGTACAAGGGTCTAGTGATATACCCTTCACTCATAATAGAGAAGCAAACACAGCCCTCCAAGGGTCCCCAATGGGGAGCATTCCTATACTACATGGAAAAAGTGGGAGTGTGGCTCCCGGCAATGGAAGCATGCCAGTGTCGTCAGACTACCTGTGCACCATAATCTCAGTGGTGTGAGGTAAACTGTGTGAAGATATTTAAGTTAGATAAGTCAAAGTCTCGATGTAATGACCAGCACTATGGTGGGCACACATGCATCTCTCTGATCTGAGTCCTCAACTCGGCACGCAAACCCTCCCAATTGGCCCACAACTCTGAAAAGAGGTCTGGGGAGTTGTTCACCAGAGTTTTATGTATGGGTGATATCCCTCCCATACTAATAGGGCCCATTAGAATCTTGGGTTCTAGTGGGTTAAATTCAGAGACATCGCCAAGGGCATCTTGGTGTTGGTCAAGGGCATGACTCAGCTGCAGATATAGAAATAAATGGGATTTATCCAAGGAGCATTCAGCTTTAAGAGTTTGAAATGATTTCATGGGGGACCCAGGCCATATGTATCCAACTGTGGAAATAGCAATTGAGTCCTACCTATCGAACCCTTTAAGGGAGGCTCAGTGCGGCAAACATTACCCATCCCACAAATGTGTTTCTAGTGAGATCATTTTATCCCAGTTGACCAATTTATCGCAGGCCACCATGTGAGCAGGGTCGCCCTAATAATATCTGGGAGATTATGAGGGACGGGCCCTAATAAAGCATACCCAGTATGTTGTGCAGACCCATGAATGCAATCTCTAGGCAGAAACAGGGTTGTGCCAACTGCCACACATCAGTCAATAATGATGTGTCTGTGGGTTCCGCTGTCATATAAACAAATGTCGGCCATGCACATCCCACCATCATAGAGTGACCAAACACACTTGCCAAAAGCAAGGCAATGGGGCTGACTGAGCCACAACAATGATCTATCTAGACAAGTGTGTTTTTGATCCCTGTTTGGGTATAGGTAGCAGGAAATTCTGGAGGACATACACTATTCGGGGCAGTGCTATAATTTTAAACAGGGCTACCCTGCCAAGAATATTGAGAGGGAGTTTAGCCTACCTATCAAAATTTGCAGTGAACTTATCCATCATAGGTTGCAGATTGAGGCTCCAGGTTAGTTTAGGTTCCAGCACTATGTGGACTCCTAGATACTGGAGACTGAGTCTGTGAATTGGCAGCTATGATTTCCAATCTGGCATGTCCCTGCCACACTTCAGGGGAACCAGAAGCCATTTGGACCAGCTCAATTGTAGGTTAGATGCCTCTCCATATAGGGTCAGCATCTAAAACAATCAAGGGCCCATGAAGAAGGGTTGAGAAAAAAAAGAGGCTATTTTCCACGTAATATGCATTTCAATCTTCCATTGCCATCCCCTTGTTAAAGTATAGGCATCGAGGTTGAAATAGAATTTTATTTCTATCCCAAGAAACTGCGTACATTTTTGATCTGTTAAGCATCATGCATTGAGGCTCAAGGGTGGGCATGATCAGTCCATCCGACAACTGAATTCCAAAGTCACTGGAGCATGATCCGAAATATCAAGCAGCAGAATGTGAGAACCAAATGGATGAAATCGGTGGCTGGAAGTAGTAGTAGATCAATACAGGAGAGCGTCTGGTGTGCCACCGGGAGATGGGTGTAAGCACAGGTGTTAGGGTTCCACAGTGCATCACAGAGTCCTAACACTCCACCCAGTTTTGTAGCCCACCACTATGCCTAACCCCAGGTGCCCCAAATCTGGTAGAATCAAGTTCTGGACCCAGAATAACATTAAAGTTGCCACCAATAAGAGTGAGCACATGGGAATTGCAGGATTACTGTCCTTTGCTCCTCCAGGGTGTGATTGGCCAAGACAGGAAGCATATAAACACTAATAAGGTTGTGGAGGAGGCCTTTAAAGGTACCTTACACCAAAATGTATTGCCCCAGAGAGTCTAGGTGGAAAATCCTGTGGTGGAGTTTGCATCTCCCCTAGAGCCCCTCATGTAATCAGAGTCATAAAATCTGTCATATTCATAGTGGACAAGGAAGGGGGCAGTTATTGCTCAGCAAATGCATTTCCTGCCACAGCAAGACCAAAGTGGCAAGCAATTTTGCAAAACGAAACACCCTCCCCTTTTGATGCAGCCGTTCAAGCCACTGCCAAAAAGGGATTGAACCATAGCCAGCTAGTGAGAATAGCAGAAGAAGGTGGCCTAATTACTGGCTGTTTAGGAGTGGTAAGTACCATGGTGTGCGTAAAAAATTTAAAATAAAAGCCTCCAACAACAAACATTTGAAAGCCTGGACAAGCAAAACTAGCAAACATTGACCCACTCTACAACAACCCCTGACCCCCACACTTCCCCCAGAAGCATCTGTTATCCCCCCCAACAAACAAACAAACCAAACTGAGATGTACGTCCAAGTAAGGACTCCCAATCATATCCTGGTAGAAACCTCTGTTAAGGAAGGATACTATGGTGCTGATGGGTTAAAGGTAAAGCAGACTGTATTGGAGTGTCAATCATCTGCCTACCTGTCCATGGAGTGCCTTTAATTGTCGTCTTGCAGCTCACACAGTTCCGAAGTGCACAGGCTTGCTGGATAACGGTAGGAGTCAATGGAGAGAAACTTCATTGTCAATGCAGGGAAATGGCACCTCTGGGATTTCCTGCTTTTGTGTGAGCTATTTGATTCACTCAAAGCAGTTTGCGATAGTGGCAGTCACCACCAGGGATCTGGTTGCAGTGGAGGGCATGGTGCTTCATCAACCAATCTCTTACAGATTCAACAGTGTCAAAGAAAATGGACTTAGAGTCGTAGGGTACTTTACGTTTTGCCAAATACAAAAACGTATATGGTAGTTTCATGGCTCCAAGCTTCTGCTTGACTTTATCATATGACTTTCATAGTTGTTGTACATAACATATGTAGTCAGGGAAAATCATGATACAGTGGGATGAAATATGAGTTCTCCCTGCTTATTTGCTTTTCGAATGATCGCACCAAGTCTTATAGTTCAGTATTTGCAAAATTAGGGTGCATGGGTGCCCCAGGAGAAGGCTTCTGTACAAAAGACCTATGCCGCCTCCCAATGATAAAACATCTGATCCACAGGTAGCTACGTTGCAAGCAGCTATTTGAGAAAATGTCTGGTGTGGCATTTTCTAGCCCTTCTAGGAAGCCCATAAAGTGCAGGTTACCCAGTCTCGCTCTGTTATTGGCATCTTCCACACAATCGTCCAATGACCTTGACGTCGTAGAGGATCTAGAAACTGTAGATGCAAGTTTTTTCAGTGTGTCTTCCAGGTCTGAGATATGGCCTTGTGCTTAGGTGACCCTCTCAATCACCCAACGGAGGTCTTGGCACAAAAGGGAGACCTCTACTTCGGCCTCTCTAATCTTCAGTTCAAGCGCAGTGTGAGATGTTTGAATTGCTAGAAGTATCACCCCTGTGATGGTGGGGTAGGTGGCCAGGATGATTGGAGGCTTCCCTGGGCATATGTAGCAGACATATACTTGTCAATATTGCTTTGTGCTTGTTACCCTGAGGGTCTGTCTTGGCCCATTGTTGCTGCGGTCTGTTGGACTGAGGGAGTTCTCGGTGCCTCAGGTCGGTCCGACCTCAAGAATGTCAATGGATGAGTACTGTGTAAATCTCACTTTCACTGGAGGGAAGCAAGAGGCCAGGGTAAAGTAAAATATATGATTTACAGCCTACTTGCACCACAAACAAGGTTGGTTAACACGAGCAGACAAAACAAATGGCCAATAGGAAAAGTCAGCGGTATCATGGAGGCACTTCTGCACAATGCTTCTCACTGGTATGCAGGTGTGAATATCCTGAATGTCCTCCAGTCAATAGGGGCCAGCACAGTCAACTGGAGGTGTGGGAGTCCATAGGTCAGGTGGCCTTGGAAACTGAACAAAAACATAGAGTGGGGCCCACACAGCTCCTAGGTGACAGGACACCTTACAGTGTGAGGCAGTGGGACTCCCTTTCTAGGGAGAGGCATTAGCATGGGCCCAGCTGGGATATGGTGACCAGCAAGACCTGTGAGCCCTCCACCCTCCCAATGACTCGCCTGTAGCCAAAGTGTGGATCTTTGAGGCAGTCAGGCAGATATGTGTGGCTTCAGTATCAGGCCACCGTGTGGCATAGATCACTGATGCCTCAGGGTCCCTGCCCAGCTATACGAGAAGAAACGTCATTCACACAGACAGCCGAGCAGTAACCACCTCAAAACCGACAGACGGACTCACCGATCCCTCAGGGGTCAAAGTCTGAGTGCTATCTTTCAGGATGACTGAGTAGGCAAGCCCCTATTAGATGCTGCAGTTGTAGGCCATGAGAAGGGCAGGGGTGGGCGGAATTTGCGAAATTCACTTTCGCAAATTATCACGAAAATGTTAAAAATCTCCGCAAACACGCGGAAATATCGCGAAGATGCGGAAGTTTTTTTCCCGCCCGTTCGCTGTATTTTCTGCGTGGTCACGGCTCACCAACGTACCCATGCGGTTGCTCGCGGGCGCGGCCATCTTGTTTTCACTTGTCTCGCGGTGCATGATTGCGAGAAGAAAGACGTGATCGCGCGACGAATGACGTTACTGCAGGCGCGAACTGTCGTGAGACAGCGCAAATGGCTACCAACAATCCAACATCTCGTGGAGAACGCGACCGGATTGGGAAAACCTGTTGGCGAACGCGGGGATTCAGGTAAGGCGATCGCGCGCACGCGAGAATGTATTACTTTACTGTGCGAGCAAGCAAAAAATTTCCGGTAAAATGCGGATTGCGGAAATTTTGACATTTTCGCACTCTCCGCGGAACGCGAAAATGTCAAATTATCGCAATTTCCGCGAGCGGAACGGAATTTTAGCCCAGGCCTAGAGAAGGGGCATGAGGTGATGCAGATGATTCCAGCAGCACTCAAAGCTTAACACGGGTCCATCAACTGATTGTGCGCCGTGTACTCCCCAATCTTGAGTCTTGCTACGGTCCCCGTCCGGCACTATACAGGCCATCCAAAGAGTCAAGGCCATCAGTTCTTCAGCCCGCAGATGGTCCCAGCCTACAGAATGGGTGGCAGCACAACCAGCCAGAGCCACTGTGAGCACCGGCGATTAGGAAGAGTTTTGCCAGGCGTGTAAGGAGCTCACAGCAGAGTAACCATCATCTTGGCCCTTGAGGCCACACCCCCAAATGTCATTAACCTTTAACCCTTTAAAGCAACAGACACATTCTTCTAATGCTAACATCTTAATTTGTGAATGATTTACACCAAGAATAGCAAGGTCACGTTCTCAAGTAAAGGTCTTGTTTCATGCCAAAAAATGTGTAAATCGTTTCTGCAGTTCATTTATAGTTGAGACCAATGATTCTTATGTGAGTTATCATGGGAAATGCTGTTTTTTTAATGCCATGTCTTTACATATTCCTATCTGTAACAGATGTGCAAGAAACCCAAATTATCAAGAGTAAGAAAAACATGGTTAGCAGCTACCAAGAGTTGTACTGCTACATAAAATTGTAGCAAAGTTATTGGCAATCAACGATTGTTTGAGCCCCATTTAACTTTGTCCCTGCTCCTTATTGAATCTACATGAAACCTGTTATTACTCCATTTGCCTTAACATGCTAACAACCTGCCAAATTTCATCCAGGTTCATGAAAGATCACCAGAGTTATTAGCACATAAAAATTGTTAACTTTCAACTCTTTGCTGCTCCCCGCTTTGAAGGGTCTTCACTGACCTTGCAATAATAACAGAACACAAGCCTCTTTCACCACCATTAGGTCACTTTTGCCAATATTAAAAGTGATGCACCAGCGGCTCAAGGGGCTTGTAAATAAGCCCCTCAATGTGCTAAAAGTATGCTATATTCCATGTGGATTCATCAAATGATGCCACACTTATTAGCAAATAAACTCTTTTTGAACCCAGCAATAGCATTTCAACTGTAACCATCCTTGGTGAACATGCATAAATATAAAATCTGAAAATGCTAACCCTGTACCAAATCATGTGCAAGTTCATCAAGCAGCTCTAAAGTTAAAGGCAAATAAAAAAATTACACTTTTCGAACATTCAAGATATTTATATTTGTAACCCTTTAAAGCCCACCAGGAAAAACGTTGCGATTTATGAAGCAATAAATCAATCATTGTGGATTTTTGTGTGGTTCCTTATAGCGCGTCCAACTTCGCCTTTGCTTTGATATATATATATATATATTCACTGAAAAAACCATAGGTTTCAGGCACGTTATAGTTAGAAATTAGCATTTAACAAACCATAGAAATTAACTGAAAAATAACATAGGTTTCAGGAACGTTATAGTAAATTGGACATTTAAATAGTACAAAACCATAGAAATTCCAGCGTTATAGTTAGTTCAGCTTACTATAACTTGCGCCCCCGCAATGCACTGCTGATGAAGCCACATATTACATCATCCATGACAGGGTCAGTGACATCACTGATGACATCTCAAATGACATCACTGATGACATCCTCCAGTGACTGTGTGTTTCTGTAAAGTTTAATTTTGTTTTATATATATGCCAAGCTGTATTGAGGAATGAGTGGGTGTATAAGTGTCTGTATGGAGGATTTACTAGGCACGGGATTGACTATATAAGTGAGTGATTAAATGTGTCTTACAGAATGCATGGGTTAGTGACTAAACTGTGTGAAAGTCTGTATCAGTCTGTCTGTTGGTGTGTAAGCTGTTGCATGGGTTGGTGAGTAGCTGCATGAGTGTCTATATGGGTTACTGATTGCTTGCCTGAGTATTTGTATGGCTGCGTGAGTGTGTGTGTGGGTGGGTGTGCATAGATGTGTGAGTGATTGATTCACTGGGTGTATGGGTTCAAGAGTGCATATGGAAACTGCTGTATGGGTGGGTGAGTGTGTGTATGGGTGTGTTGGTGAGTGAATGGATGTCTCAGTGGTACATGTGCAAGTAACTACATATGTAAAAGGCAGTATATGTGAGTAATGGTGTATATAAATAACTTTATGTGAGAGTCAGTAATTGTGAGAGTGGCTGCATGGATGAGTGTATATTTGTATCAGTGATTCTATAAAAGAGTAATTATGTGTTAGTATCGCTATGAATAAGTGAGGCTGTGTCTGTATAACTGTATAGGTGAGTAAATGAAAGTATGATTGATTCTTTGCATGACTGACTAAGTGTGCGAGTAACTCTGGATATGTGGCACTGTGTGAGTGTCTGTATAGGTGTATGAGTGCATATGATAGTGTTGTATTGATGAGTGACTGCAAGTATGAGTGACCGTATGGGTGAATGAGTGGATGTGTGTGTAGACCTAGGAATCAGTCAGTGCGTATTTAGTAAGTGGTATTGATGTGTCTATTTTATCGAAAATGGTAGTCTGTATTTTAGAGTGAGTGTATATATATATATATATATATGTATATATGTATATATTACCTACTGGCAGTCGCCAGTAGGTAGTTATAGTTAGGACCTTTTTTCCATAGGAAATCCGCAACATTCTATTTGGAATAACGTTGGCGTCGATTGATGAATCTTCGCAAAATTTTCCAAACTTTTGGCCAGCTCCGGTCCGCTCCTATCCTGAAAATTTCACGGTGATCCGTCAAGCGTGGGCCGAGAAAAAAGGGGGTCCCAAAACACGTTTTCCCCATGCATTTTCCCATAGGACCTGTTGACGCAGCTACAGCCCGAAGTGCTGAACGGAATTACACCAAATTTGGCAAAGAGGTAGTCCTCAGTTCAGACTCATGCCTTTTGCTTAAATGGTGTAAATCCGTTCAGTAGTTCCTGAGAAAATCAAAAGTAAAATCACATATATATCTGGGCGGAGCCTAACCACACATCTCATCGTGAGATCTGATTGGCTGTCAGCACTTCATCCAAGCAGCCATCTTGGGACCAAAATACATGATAGCACCTCACTAAAAAGCCTTGCAGTTAATAGAAGGTTTTAAGACTTTAGTTACATTATAAATCATTTGTTGAGGGTACCATACTCATTTTAGGAATTGTGGTGTATTCTAAGGTGATTTTACCATGTGAAAAAGCCTTCTGCTGTGATATCATGAATCATGTTTGAGAGAAAACAATTTTCTCATGCTTTTCCCACAGAGGTTTGGAAGGTGATCTATGAGCTAAACTGAGAGCATATTTTCTGTATATTCATATTATGTTTCTCAGTCATGTGAAAATGAAGTCTGACATTCTCAGTAAAACATGTACATCCAACAAGGGCAGAGACTGTCAGTTGATTCCTTTTTGTTCTACTGCAGCTTCCCAGAGTGTTCTAAAGAACAACTAGAGTGCTAACAGTCCTACTTATGACAAACGTATGGCACACCTGAAGACATCTTGCTTGGAATAAAGTGGTAACTCTTAAAACATTTAATTTAAAAAGGAACAAAATGAGGGGGTTCATTTTGCCATAGAAAGTATGATTAGTGCTGCAGAAAGAAAAATTAGGGCACATTTTGAGTGACTTCTCAAATCCTCTTCTATTTCATTAAAAAATTCTGACATGCAGACTGAAACATGCACTTTCAATACCAGCAGCAGACTTCCCTGGTGAGCAGTAGCTTTACTACAGTGATCTAATGAGCAACTAGAGCGCTAACATTCAGAATTTATGGCAAATGTGTGACACATCTGAATGCCTTCTTGATGGAACCAAAGTAAAAAACTGAAAGTATTTCCTACTGAGGAGACTGCAGTAAATGAGGAAATTAGGAAACTTCATAACAAATAAATCACCCAAGATGGCCACCAGAGACAAAAGAGCCCAAATGTAGCCCAAATATCACCCAGATGTAGCCCAAGTATAGCCCAATGACAGAATGTCCCAGAGTGTTCTAACGAACAGCTAGAGCGCTAACAGTCTTACTTATGACAAAAGTATGGCACACCTGAAGCCATCTTGATTGGAATAAAGTGGTAACACTTAAAACATTTAATTTACAAAGGAACAAAATGAGGGGGTTCATTTTGCCATAGAAATTATGATTAGTTCTGCAGAAAGAAAAATTAGGGCACATTTTGACTTCTCAAATCCTCTTCTATTTCATAAACAAATTCTGACATGCAGACTGAAACATGCACTTTGAATACCAGCAGCAGACTTCCCTGGTGAGCAGTAGTTTTACTACAGTGATCTAATGAGCAACTAGAGTGCTAACATTCAGAATTTATGGCAAATATGTGACACATCTGAATGCCTTCTTGATGGAACCAAAATAAAAAACTGAAAGTATTCCCACTGAGGAGACTGCAGTAAATGAGGAAATTAGGAAACTTCATAACAAATAAATCTCCCAAGATGGCCAACAGAGACTAAAGAGCCCAAATGTAGCCCAAATATCACCCAGATGTAGCCCAAGTATAGCCCAATGACAGAATGTCCCAGAGTGTTCTTAAGAACAACTAGAGCGCTTACTGTCTTACTTATGACAAAAGTATGGCACACCTGAAGCCATCTTGATTGGAATAAACTGGTAACACTTAAAACATTTAATTTAAAAAGGAACACAATGAGGGGGTTCATTTTGCCATAGAAATTATGATTAGTGCTGAAGATAGAAAAATTAGGGCACACCTTGAGTGACTTCTCAAATCCTCTTCTATTTCATTAAAAAATTCTGATATGCAGACTGAAACAGGCACTTTTAATACCAGCAGCAGACTTCCGTGGTGAGCAGTAGCTTTACTACAGTGATCTAATGAGCAACTAGAGTGCTAACATTCATAATTTATGGCAAATGTGTGACATATCCGAATACCTTCTTGATGGAATCAAATTAAAAAACTGAAAGCATTTCCTACTGAGGAGACTGCAGTAAATGAGGAAATTAGGAAACTTCATAACAAATAAATCTCCCAAGATGGCCACCAGAGACAGAAGAGCCCAAATGCAGCACAAATATCACCCAGATGTAGACCACATGTAGCCCAATGACAGAAGTGTGCAAAACACTTATTTTTTGTGTATTTGCAGTTTTATATAGTGCAGACTTGTCAGGTATTGGAGTGCTTTACATGAGCATTGGTTACATCACACAAGATCAAATTCATTTTGGTTGTAGACATGGGGAGATTAAGTGATTTGACCAGAATCACAGAATGTTGAGCTGAAGCAGAAACTCCAACCTGGTTCCCCAGTTGCAAAGTGCGCAGCTCTGGAAGTAACACCACATCCTCTTCCCTAGGTGAAACATTTAATCAAGTGGTCAACTGGATAAAAAAACATAAAGATTATAAATAATTTAAAAGTTCTTTGTCGCTATTTGAAAACTCAGAAAATATGTCCTCATTTTAGTTTTTTAGAGCACTAACCACAATTTTGATGCAAATAAGACCCTCTCATATATGTAATTTCTAAAGGAAATACTCTAGGTATTACAGTTTTGATTACATCAAAATGACGTCAGGCGTTCCACACTTTTGTAATAAATATAGAATGTTCACAATCTAGTTGTTCATTGGGATACTGTTGAGAGGCAGAGGCCAGGGGCATGAACTCTGAAAATTGAAGGCAGGTAGGAGAGTGCAGAGGCAACAATTTGACCACACTGGGCAGGCAGAAAGGGCAGTGGCAGCACAACAGACTATGGAGGGCAGTGGAAAGGGGAGCAGGGGCAACAAACCAACAATACAGGACTGGCAAGAGAGGCTGTGGCAATATAATAGACCTTTGTGAGCAGAAGGAAGAGGCAGTGGTAGTTCAACCATACATGCCAACAGACCTGTTTCAGCCAGGAAACGTCCAATGTTTTTAAGCTCAAATGGGCTTTATTTGATCTGTCTCCTGTCTACAATCTCCTCTTTTTCAATGTAACACAAAGGGGAAAATCAATACCCCAGTTTTTTTTCAAAATCTCCCTCTTACCAAGTTCAAAATATTCGCAAGTATGGTACATTGGATCATGGTAGGCAGGAGGAATTGGGGTAGGGACATAGACTCGGATAACAGAGGACAGGAGGGACATGGAGAGGTGCACCAAACTGACCCTACAGGGCAGGCATCAGGGTTTGCAGTAGCACAATACACCACACAGCGCATGCAGGACGGGAGTGCAGCACAACAATCCATAGAAAGCAATAGGGAGGGGACAGGACCATGCACATGGACAACAGAGAACAGAGGGGAAAGAGGCAATGGTAGCTAGCTGACCATAATGGACAGACAGGAGAGAAAGCTGCAGCATAACAGACCATAAAGGGCAGGAGGGACAGATCATGGGCATTACAATGGAATAGACAAGCCGGGAGGGAGGGAATAGGGGTCTGCACATGGAAACAGAGGGCTGGGGGCAAGGGGGCAGGGCAGGAGCAGCAAGATGACCATGGCGGTCAGGCAGGATGGGCACTAGACACAAGACACACCATGGAGAGCAACAATGAGACTATGATGGCATACACACAGACCATGGAGGGAAGGTGGGAGGGGGTCAGGGGCAGCTAGCTGACCACACAGGGAAGGTGGGAGGGGCCATGGCAGCACAGAAGACCATGCATGGCAAGCGCGTGGGTTAGTGGCAGCACAATGGCTATGATGCACAAGAAGGAGGGTGCAGGGGCATGCACAAAGGACCATGGAGGATAGAAGGGAGGGTCAGGACCTGGGCACAGACAAGAGAGTTCAGGGGAAGGGGCCTCACAACAGACCACGAGGGGCAGGCAGGAGGAGCAGTTGCAGCACAACAGACCAGGGAGGGCAGAAGGGTGTGGCAGTAAAATGGACCATGGAGGACAGGAGGAAGGGGATAAGGACATGGCATGTGGACAGGCAGGGTGGAGGTGGCAGGGACAGGTTACAGTCATCTGACAATGCTAGGCAGGTGGGAGGGGAGTGGCAGCTCAACAGAACACTCAGAGTAGATAGGAGTGGCAGGTCCATGGAACATGGTGGGCAAAAAGGATGGAGCAGGGGCATGCACAAAGACATCGGAGGGCAGGAGTAAGGAGAATAGGGGCAGCAAGCTAAGCACAGAGGCTAAGCAGGAGGTCAATGATGGGCCATAGAATTGGGCAATGGAGGGCAGGAGGAGTGGACTGGGACATCATGCTAAATGGAGGGCAGTGGCAGCACATCAGACCATGCATGGCAGGAGGGAGGAGGCTAGTCCATGGATTCAGACAACAGAGGATAGGGAGGAGGTGGATGGGGCAGCAAGCTAACTGTTCAGAGAAGGTGGGTATTAGGAACTTTATTGTTTTTAAAATGTGTGTCTGTGCGAACTACTTAAAATATTAACAAGTATGCAGCATAATCTCACTCTTATTCAGGAAGAAGAGGATGTTTGTGACAGTGACTCCGGGCTCACTTGGCAGAAACACCCCCTGACCCTCCACCCCCCATCGCATAATGTAATGCCCTTGAAAAGGGTAGGTGGACGCAGTATTATAGAGAACATAGTCCTGAGAGCACGATTGAAAATGAAAACTAGATATAGTATATGGTATAAACTATGCACCAAAAAGTGTGATATAACATGAACCAGGGCGTGAAGTATAATATGCAATACATTGTGCGCAATGACAGATTCATTGGAGAGCGTGAGATAGCACAGGCACTAGCGCGTGCTATGCGATATGCGCCTTGGAGTGTAATATGCACAGGGCAGTGTTGTGTAACCTAACTAGTCTCTAAAGTTGTAATATAAAATATGTGCTGGGGAGTGTAACGTTGCATATGCACTGTGACAAAGATATGGATCCCAGATTGTAATATGTATGGCATAGCGCTGTGCGTTATAACATAGGCATCGAGGAAGGCACGTTAGATGGGGCAATATAACCCGTGCGAAGGCAAGTGTGACATGACATATTCACGGGGTGGTGTTACAGTGCACACGGGCTAGAGAGTGTCATAGCATACGCACTAGCTGGTGGAATACAACACAGAGGTGTGAGGCACTCGGCAGGCACTGGTGGGTGTAACACAGCATTGGGCTCAGCCAGGAGCACGCTGTGACTCTCAAGTGAGGTTCGTCTCCTTTCCAGAGAGTAAAATAAAAAGTATTACACATCCGGCGGTGGATGTGTGTTTTATTGACCGTGAGGGGGATTTTTTGCATAGTTTGGTCGAATTTTTGTCGAATCCCCTTTGAATGGCTTGGTGTGCGTGTATATTAAATGTGCCCATCAATAGCTACCCATGTTTGTATAAATAAACGACAAGGGTGTCTACTTGGAGAGTACCCACCAGCGGGGGTGCCGGGATTAGGCACGGTAGGGCATCAGACACGTCAGAGCTTCACTAGTGGTGTAAATACATTCCATGTGGATTCATTCTATGCACAGTCGCCTTTTAATGAATATCACGCAAATCGTCATGGTGATAGGTACATACGGTTTGTCCAGCATGTCCTAGGTGTTTCTATAAATATATATATTTTTTTAAATAATAAAAAACAAAGGCCGTCCCCGGGGGATGGGGTCCCCGGGGCCATAAGCGGCCTGAGGAGGGGGACAACGCAGCCCCCTCCTAAAGAATTTTTTTTAAAAAGTCCATGACCCGGGGTGTTGGGGTCCTACAGGCCTTGTAAGGGCCAAATTAATAAAAAATAAAAATAAAATTAGGGTGCAGTCCCTGGGGGATGGGGTCCTCAGGGCCAATAAATTAGAAAAAGAAGGGGGGCCACACAGCCCTCTTTCTTAAAAAAATAAAATAAATAAAAGACCGGCATCGCGCCGGAGGCCACGCCCCCTCCTTGCAGCACTCTGCAAACACACCCCCTGGCCAGTTGTAAGTTGGGGAATTAATTCCCCTTCAATACTGAGGGTCCCTGAGGGCCAACTAGCCCGAACAGGTATCTCCAGTATGTGCCAGGGAGCTGCGTTGCAGACAGGTGTTCAGAGGCCATGCCACTTTTTACACCTCTCTGCAATGCAGCTCTGTGGCTCTTACTGGAGGTGCCTAGTGGGCTAGTTGGACCCTAGGGACCCTTAGGATTCAAATAAACTTAATCTCCCAACTAAAACAGGGCGTGTTTACACAGTGGTGAAGGGAGGGGACGGGGCCTGAGTTAACGCGTGCAAACAAGCCCTGTGGCACGTTTTAAGTTGGGGAAATAATTCCCCTTCAATCCCGAGGGACCCTGGGGGCCAACTAGCCCACCAGGTGCTTCCAGTAAGCGCCACTGCGCTGCTTTGCAGAGAGGTGGTCTAGGCCGTGCCCCTTTTTACATCTCTCTGCAACGCAGCTCTGTGGCGCTTACTGGAGGCACCTAGTGGTCTAGTTGGACCCTAGGGACCCTCAGGATTCAAGGGGACTTAATCTCCCAACTTAAAACGGCCACAGGGTGTGTTTACACAGTGGGGAAGTGAGGGGATGGGGCCTGAGGTGACGTGTGCAAACATGCCCTGTGGCGCATTTTAAGAGGTCGTTTTAATCCCCTGTCCTATTATATACTAGGGGCTTACAGAGGAGGTCATGCTGATCACAGGGGGACCCTAACGCATAGTGCTCCCTAGTGTATGTAGGTGTTTTCACTGTATTCTGAGTGTATTTTAACATAGCACTGGCTCTAGGACTGGTTAGTCAGACTCAGTTAACACCAGTATCCGTCTGAAAAAGTTGAGGGTACAGGATGATTTTGCAACAAGGCTTCTTTCTGCTCTTCTGTTTGTTTTTTCTGCACGTTATCCTTCTTCCTGCACTTTTCTTCGTCTTTGAGGACTTCTGTTGCTTCTTTCTGCATTTCTTTTTTTTCTTTCTAGTCTTTTTTTCTTCTTTCTTCACATGTCCTATCTCTGTAGGCATAGTTAGAAATTAGCATTTAAAAAACCTTTGAAATTCACTGAAAAAACCATAGGTTTCAGGCACGTTATAGTTAGGAATTAGCATTTAAAAAACCTTAGAAATTCACTGAAAAAACCATAGGTTTCAGGGGCGTTATAGTTAGCTGGACTTTTCACTCGTACAAAACCATTGAAATTCCCCCGTTATAGTTAGTTCATCTAACTATAACTCGCGCGCCCGCAATGCACTGCTGATGATGTCACATATTACATCACTCATGACATGGTCAGTGACATCACTCATGACATCACTGATGACATCACTGATGACATCATCCAGTGAATGTGTGTTTTTCTGAAAATTACATATGTTTTATATATGTATATCTCAAGGTCGATGGAAGAATAAATGGGTATATAAGTGTCTAAATGGATGATTTGTTTTTGAAAAATTGATTGTATAACTGACTGATTAAGTGTATCTTAGTGAATACATGGCTTAGTGAGTAATGTTTAAATATGTAAATATCTGTATCAGTCTCTCACTTTGTGTATAAGTGGCTGCATGGGTTGGTGAGTAGCTACATGAGTGTCTATATAGGTTATTAGTTGTTTTTTTGAGTATCAGTATGAGTGTCTGAGTGTCTGTATGGTTCGGTGGGGGTATTACGTAGTGCATAGGGGCATGAATGAGTGACTCACTGTTTGTATGTGTTGAAGACAGCATTTGTGCAGGACTGTATGGGTGGATGAGTGTGTGCATGGGTGTGTTAGTGAGTGAATGACTGTCTCAATAGTGTATTTATGAGTAACTACATATGTTTTAAACTAGTATATGTGACTATTGGTGTATATAAGTGAGTATATGTGAGAGTGAGAGATTGAAAGAGTTCCTGTATGAATAAGTATGTGTTTCTATAAGTGATTGTTTAAAAGACTAAGTATGTGTAAGTTTCTGTAGAAGTAAGTGTGGTGGTGTGTGTATAACTGTATATGCAAGTAAATGGATGTTTGATTCTTTATTAGCATGAGTGACTATGTGTGTGAGTAACTCTATGGATGAGTGGCATTGTGTAACAGGATGTTTAGGTGTATGAGTACATATGATGAGTGAGTACATGTATGAGTGACTGTATAGGACTGTTGGTGAATGAGTGGATGTGTATGTGGATCTTAGAATTACTGAATAGGTTGTTGTAACTGATATTGGTATGTCCATTGTTTTGAAAATGTTAGTTTCTATTTTTGAATGTGTGTATCAAAGGTTATATTGGGGGGGAGGAGGTCTGCCACTCTATCACAGGGATGATGTCATCAGTGATGTCATTTGAGATGTCATCAGTGATGTCATGAGTGATGTCACTGACCATGTCATGAGTGATGTAATATGTGACATCATCAGCAGTGCTTTGCGGGCGCGCGAGTTATAGTTAGCTGAACTAACTATAACGGGGGAATTTCAATGGTTTTGTACGAGTGAAAAGTCCAGCTAACTATAACGCCCCTGAAACCTATGGTTTCTTCATTGAATTTCTAAGGTTTTTTAAATGCTAATTCCTAACTATAACGTGCCTGAAACCTATGTTTTTTTCAGTGAATATATATATATATATATATATATATATATATATATTATACTATGTATACATGTGAAAATGTGTCGGTCCACCTGTTTACCTCGGTGGCATGGAAAAAATGGGTGGAACTAACGTCAGCATGCTGACGAGGTCCTCTTATGTCTCCTATGACATCATACGGTGTCGCGACCGGAGCCGTGCTATTATGACATCGTTGTCGATGTGGGAGAGCTAGGAAAGAATTTCTGCGGAATGCTGGCTCAGGGGATATTCACCTAAGTGTTCAGGCTAGTCCTTTGGGAGCAACTGTTTATGTTGCTACTCCAGAAACCGAAACCAGTGATCCGACGGCAGAGGCCCTGCAGATGGCACACAAGGTGGGGAGCCCAGTCTTGTGCACCGGCGGGGCAGCAAATTGACAAGCACCACTACCCACAGAAAAGGTAATGAGGGCACTGAATAACACAGGATCTTCTCTTTGTATCCGGCAGGAACAACAAGGTTAAAATGCCCTAGTTCCAAAATGTAGATTTAGTGCTACAACGGTCTTCAAGAGGACCTGCGATGGATGCTGCTTCTGCCTTCCGTACACTGGAGGCGGCACATGGGTCATGCGGTACGGTCATACTGCGGTGGGACTCACACTCGTTGATCTCTCATGGCACTGCTCCACACTTCGAGGACAACGCTTTCCATTAGATGTGTTTTCTGATGACGTGTCGCGCCGGCCCCGTCCAACAGTAGAACCCCTTTAGATCAAAACAGACTCTTCCACTCTCTCACCGGAAGTGAAACCAGGCCACGCGGACACTTTTACAATACAACAACCAGGAATGCACTTTTCGGTAAAAAAACCACAATCCTTCCTCCTAATTTATCAAATAAACGACTCACTGAAGAACAGGGGAAAGTTTCGATCGGTAAACAGCCGTTACAACAAATTTTTTACTTTGTGATACCATTACAACGCATGCATTACCACGCATGCGTTGTACATCGCGCAAAGTTATTACAACGCATTTTTTTAGAACGCATGGTCATTTACCACGCATGTCTTTACAACAAATTTTGTTGTAAAGGTATGTATGGTAAATGACCATGAGTTTTAAAAAAATGTAGACGATCCACGTTGTTAAAAGGAAACAGAGGCTGTTCCATTTCCTCACAACAACGTGCACCACCCCTCAGAGATGACATGAAGCAGGAATCACAAGGAGAGAGGAACCACGAGGAGTGAGAGGTAAGAGGGATTGGGCATGGGGTGGAGGTTACTTATCTAGGGTTTAGGGTAGTGCAGTGGTGTTTGGGTAGAGTAGGGGGTCGTGCTGAGGGTAGTGTTTTAGGGTTTAGGGTAGTGCAGTGGTGTTTCTGTAGTGTAGCGGTCATGCTGGGGATAGTGTTTTAGGGTTTCGGGTAGTGCAGTGGTGTTTGTGTAGTGTAGGGGGTCATGCTGGTGGGAGTGTTTTAGGGTTTAGGGTAGTGCAGTGAAGTTTGTGTAGTGTAGGGTGTCGTGCTTGGGGTATATTTAGGGTTTAGGGTAGTGCAGTGGTGTTTGTAAAGTGTAGGGGGTCGTGCTGGAGGTAGTGTTTTAGGGTTTAGGGCAGTGCAGTGGTGTTTGTGTAGTGTAGAGGGTCGTGCTTGGGGCAGTGTTTTAGGGTTTAGGGTAGTGCAGTCGTGTTTGTGTAGTGTAGGGGGTCGTGCTGGTGTAGTGTTTTAGGGTTTAGGGTAGTGCAGTGGTGTTGGTGTACTGTAGGGGGTCATGCTGGGGGTAGTGATTTAGGGTTTAGGGTAGTGCAGTGGTGTTTGGGTAGTGTAGGGGGTCATGCTGGGGGCAGATTTAGGGTTTTGGGTAGTGCAGTGGTGTTTGGGTAGTGTAGGGAGTCGTGCTGGGGGAGTGTTTTAGGGTTTAGGGTAGTGCAGTGGTGTTTGGGTAGTGAAGGGGGTCCTGCTGGGGGTAGTGGTTTAGGGTTGTGCAGTGGTGTTTGGGTAGTGTAGTGGGTCATGCTGGGGGTAGTGTTTTAGGGTTTAGGGTAGTGCAGTGGTGTTTGGGTAGTGTAGGGGGTACTGCTTGGGTAGTGTTTTAGGGTTTAGGGTAGTGCAGTGTTGTTTGGGTAGTGTGGGGGTACTGCTGGAAGTAGTGTTTTAGCGTTTAGGGTAGTGCAGTGGTGTTTGGGTAGTGTAGGGGGTCGTGCTGGGGGTAGTGTTTATGGTTTAGGGTAGTGCAATTTTGTTTGGGTAGTGTAGGGGTACTGCTGGGGGTAGTGTTTTAGGGTTTAGGGTAGTGCAGTGAAGATTGGGCAGTGTAGGGGTTCGTGCTGGGGGTGGTGTTTCAGGGTTTAGGGCAGTGCAGTGGTATTCGGGCAGTGTAGGGGGTTGTGCTGGGGGTGGTGTTTCGGGGTTTAGGGCAGTGCTGTGGCGTTCGGGCAGTGTAGGGGTCATGCAGGGGGGGTGTTTCAGGGTTTAGGGCAGTGCAGTGGTGCTCAGGCAGTGTAGGGAGCCATGCAGGGGAGTGGTGTTTCAGGGTTTAGGGCAGTGCAATGGTGTTCGGGCAGTGTAGGGGGTCGTGCAGGGGAGTGGTGTTTCAGGGTTTATGGCAGTGCAGTGGTGTTCGGGCAGTGTACGGGGTCGTGCAGGGGGGTGGTGTTTCAGGGTTTAGGGCAGTGTAGTGGTGTATGGGCAGTGTAGGGGGTCGTGCAAGGGGGTGGTGTTTCAGGGTTTAGGGCAGTGCAGTGGTGTTCTGGCAGTGTAGGGGGTCATGCAGGGGGTGGTGTTTCAGGGTTTAGGGGCAGTGCAGTTTTGTTCGGGCAGTGCAGGGGATCGTGCAGGGGGTGGTGTTTCATGGTTGAGGGCAGTGCAGTGGTGTTTGGGCAGTGTAGGGGGTCATGCAGGGGGGTGGTGTTTCAGGGTTGAGGGCAGTGCAGTGGTGTTCGGGCAGTGTAGGTGGTCATGCAGGGGGTGGTGTTTCAGGGTTTAGGGCAGTGCAGTGGTGTTCGGGCAGTGAAGGGAGTCGTGCTGGTGGTGGTGTTTCAGGGTTTAGGGCAGTACAGTGGTGTTCGGGCAGTGTAGGGGGCTGAGCTGGGGGTGGTGTTTCAGGGTTTAGGGCAGTGCAGTGGTATTCGGGCAGTGTAGGGGGTTATGCTGGGGCTGGTGTTTTAGGGTTTAGGGCAGTGAAGTGGTGTTCAGGCAGTGTAGAGGGTCGTGCTGGGGCTAGTGTTTTTGGGTTTAGGGCAGTGCAGTTGTGTTTGGGCAGTGTAGGGGTCGTGCTGGGTGTAGTGTTTTAGGGTTTAGGGCAGAGCAGTGGTGTTCGGGCAGTGTAGGGGGCCGTGCTTGGGGTAGTGTTTTAGGGTTTAGGGCAGAACAGTGGTGTTCGGGTAGAGTGGGGGGTCTTGCTAGGGGTGGTGTTTAGGGCAGTGCAGTAGTGTTTGGGCAGTGTAGGGGGTCATGCTAAGGGTGGTGTTACAGGGTTTAGGGCAGTGCAGTGGTGTTCGGCCAGTGTAGGTGGTCATGCCGGGGTGGTGTTTCAGGGTTTAGGGCAGTGCAGTGGTGTTCGGGCAGTGTAGGGGGTCATGCTAGGGGTGCTGTTTCAGGGTTTAGGGCAGTGGTGTTTGGGCAGTGTAGGGGCTCTTTCTAGGGGTGGTGTTTCAGGGATTAGGGCAGTTCACTGGTGTTCGGGCAGTGTAGGGGGTTGTGCTGGGGCTGGTGTTTCAGGGTTTAGGGCAGTTCAGTGGTGTTCGGGCAGTGTAGGGGGTCATGCTGGGGCTGGTGTTTCAGGGCTTTGGGCAGTGCAGTGGTATTCGGGCAGTGTAGGGGGTCGTGCTGGGGCTGGTGTTTCAGGGTTTAGGGCAGTGCAGTGGTGTTCGGGCATTGTAGTGGGTCATGCTGGGGCTGGTGTTTCAGAGTTTAGGGCAGTGCAGCGGTGTTCGGGCAGTGTAGGGGGTCATGCTGGGGGTAGTCTTTCAGGGTTTAGGGCAGTGCAGTGGTGTTCGGGCAGTGTAGGGGGTTTGCTGGGGGTAGTGTTTCAGGGTTTAGGGCAGTGCAGTGGTGTTCAGGCAGTGTAGGGGGTCATGCTGGGCGTGGTGTTTCAGGGTTTAGGGCACTACAGTGGTGTTCAGGCAGTGTAGGTGATCGTGCTGGGGGTAGTGTTTCTGGGTTTAGGGCAGTGCAGTGGTGTTCGGGCAGTGTAGGGGGTCATGCTGGGGTAGTGTTTTAGGGTTTAGGGTAGTGCAGTGGTGTTTGGGTACTGTAGGGGGTACTGCTTGGGGTAGTGTTTTAGGGTTTAGTGTAGTGCAGTGTTGTTTGGGTAGTATGGGGGTACTGCTGGAGGTAGTGTTTTAGCATTTAGGGTAGTGCAGTGGTGTTTGGGTAGTGTAGGGGGTCGTGCTGGGGGTAGTGTTTAGGGTTTAGAGTAGTGCAATTTTATTTGGGTAGTGTAGGTGGTACTGCTGTGGTAGTGTTTTAGGGTATAGGGTAGTGCAGTGAAGTTCGGGCAGTGTATGGGGTTCTTGCTGGGGGTGGTGTTTCAGGGTTTAGGGCAGTGCAGTGGTGTTCGGGGAGTGTAGGGGGTCGTGCTGGGGGGTGGTGTTTCAGGGTTTAGGGCCGTGCTGTCAGGAGCCACGTCGGAAGACACTGACGAGGCGCCACAGGAGGTTCCCGTTCCGACCGGTCTCAGAACTACAATTCCCATGAGCCCCGGCCGAGGCGCGTCGATGACGTCAGCGCGACGCGCAAGGAAGGTATTTCCGGGGCTGAACACTCCATGCCGGTGCCGGTTACTCCAGACGCTGAGGAGCACTAGCTGCCAACGGTCCGGTAAGGGTGCAGTAGCACCAAATCTTGAGGTCTCTCGTAGTCTATTGTGGCAGTGCTTCGCAGTGGAAGCGGCAAAGTCTTGGTGACGCTTACGCTCCCGTTGGCGGAATCCTTGTCCGGATTCTTGCGGGAGGTTGGCGTGTGTGATTACTCTTGGGAAGCCCCGGCTGGGGGATTCCTTCCCCGGAGCAGACAGTGGACCGCGCAGTGGCTCCAGCCCCGCGGGTCACTTACCACCTACTTGTGATTTACTGGATTGTGTGACATTATTCTTGCCAGTGTGAATAGCGCCCGGAGAGGCGTATTGTGTGACATTATTCTTGCCAGTGTGAATAGCGCCCGGAGAGGCGTATTGTGTGACATTATTCATTTCCAGTGTGAATAGCGCCCGGAGAGGCGTATTGTGTGACATTATCGTTTATCAGAGTGTATAGCGCCCGGAGTGGCGTATTGTGTGACATTATCATTTACCAGTGGGAACAGCGCCCGGAGTGGCGTATGGGGTGATCTAACAGTATCCTGTGAGTGTTCCACTAATGAAAACTGGTTCTTCCAACTGCTGACGAAACAAGCAGATGCCTTTTTTTTCCTTTGCAGGTAAAATCATAGGTCATGGGTGCCTTCACAGTATAAGGGTAGACAAGATCGTACATGCCTGATGTTATGTGTATTCGTTATACCTAAGTGTTTGTACTTTTGCTTTACAGGTCTCCCTCCCCGCTGTCCCCATCCTTTCCTTCCCCCGCTTGACCACTCCATGGAGTCTGTGACTACAAACCAGACCGTGGTGGTGTCGAGAGGTGGACCATAAAAGCAACGTACGATTCCGAGGATTCCAGGCTGCGACACGTGCAGTGGTGTTTGGGCAGTGTAGGGGTCGTGCAGGGGGTGTGTTTCAGGGTTTAGGGCAGTGCAGTGGTGTTCGGGCAGTGTAGGGAGTCATGCAGGGTAGGGGTGTTTCAGGGTTTAGGGCAGTGCAGTGGTGTTTGGGCAGTGTAGAGGGTCGTGCAGGGGAGTGGTGTTTCAGGGTTTAGGGCAGTGCAGTGGTGTTCGGGCAGTGTACGGGGTCATGCAGGGGAGTGGTGTTTCAGGGTTTAGGGCAGTGCAGTGGTGTTCGGGCAGTGTAGGGGTCGTGCAGGGTAGTGGTGTTTCAGGGTTTAGGGCAGTGCAGTGGTGTTCGGGCAGTGTATGGGGTCGTGCAGGGGAGTGGTGTTTCAGAGTTTAGGGCAGTGCAGTGGTGTTCGGGCAGTTTAGGGGGTCGTGCAGGGTAGTGGTGTTTCAGGGTTTAGGGCAGTGCAGTGGTTTTCGGGCAGTGAAGGGGGTCGGGCAGGGGAGTGGTGTTTCAGGGTTTAGGGCAGTGCAGTGGTGTGCAGGCAGTGTAGGGTGTCATGCAGGGGGTAGTGGTTCAGGGTTTAGGGGCAGTGCAGTGGTATTCGGGCAGTGTAGGGGATCTTGCAGGGGGGTACTGTTTCAGGGTTGAGGGCAGTGCAGTAGTGTTTGGGCAGTGGAGGGGGTCATGCAGGGGGGTGGTGTTTCAGGGTTGAGGGCAGTGCAGTGGTGTTTGTGCAGTGTAGGGGGTCATGCAGGGGGTGGTGTTTCAGGGTTTAGGGCAGTGCAGTGGTGTTCGGGCAGTGAAGGGAGTCGTGCTGGGGGTGATGTTTCAGGGTTTAGGGCAGTACAGTGGTGTTCGGGCAGTGTAGGGGGCTGAGCTGGGTTGGTGTTTCAGGGTTTAGGGCAGTGCAGTGGTATTCAGCCAGTACAGGGGGTCGTGCTGGGGCTGGTGTTTTATGGTTTAGGGCAGTGAAGTGGTGTTCAGGCAGTGTAGGAGGTCATGCCGGGGCTAGTGTTTTAAGGTTTAGGGCAGTGTAGTGGTGTTTGGGCAGTGTAGGGGTTGTGCTGGGTGAAGTGTTTTAGGGTTTAGGGCAGAGCAGTGGTGTTCGGGCAGTGTAGGGGGCTGAGCTGGGGTGGTGTTTCAGGGTTTAGGGCAGTGCAGTGGTATTCAGCCAGTACAGGGGGTTGTGCTGGGGCAGGTGTTTTATGGTTTAGGGCAGTGAAGTGGTGTTCAGGCAGTGTAGGAGGTCATACTGGGGCTAGTGTTTTAAGGTTTAGGGCAGTGCAGTGGTGTTTGGGCAGTGTAGGGGTCGTGCTGGGTGTAGTGTTTTAGGGTTTAGGGCAGAGCAGTGGTGTTCGGGTAGTATAGGGGGCCGTGCTTGGGGTAATGTTTTAGGGTTTAGGGCAGAGCAGTGGTGTTCGGGCAGAGTAGGGGCTCTTGCTAGGGGTGGTGTTTAGGGCAGTGCAGTAGTTATCGGGCAGTGTAGGGGGTTGTGCTGTGGGTGGTGTTACAGGGTTTAGGGTAGTGCAGTGGTGTTCGGGCAGTGTAGGGGGTCGTGCTGGGGGTGCTGTTTCAGGGTTTAGAGCAGTGGTGTTTGGGCAGTGTAGGGGATCTTTCTGGGGGTGGTGTTTCAGGGTTTAGGGCAGTTCAGTGGTGTTCGCGCAGTGTAGGGGGTTGTGCTGGGTCAGGTGTTTCAGGGTTTAGGGCAGTTCAGTGGTGTTCGGGCAGTGTAGGGGGTCGTGCTGGGGGTAGTGTTTCAGGGTTTAGGGCAGTGCAGTCGTGTTCGGGCAGTGTAGGGGGTCGTGCTGGGGCTGGTGTTTCAGGGTTTAGGGCAGTGCAGTGGTGTTCGGGCAGTGTAGGGGGTCGTGCTTGGGCTGGTGTTTCAGAGTTTAGGGCAGTGCAGTGGTGTAAGGGCAGTGTAGGGGGTCATGCTGGGGGTAGTGTTTCAGGGTTTAGGGCAGTGCAGTGGTGTTCGGGCAGTGTAGGGGGTTGTGCTGGGTCAGGTGTTTCAGGGTTTAGGGCAGTTCAGTGGTGTTCGGGCAGTGTAGGGGGTCGTGCTGGGGCTGGTGTTTCAGGGTCCAGGGCAGTGCAGTGCCGTTCGGACAGTGTAGGGGGTCGTGCTGGGGGTGCTGTTTCAGGGTTTAGGGCAGTGGTGTTTGGGCAGTGTAGAGGAACTTTCTAGGGGTGGTGTTTCAGGGTTTAGGGCAGTTCAGTGGTGTTCGGGCAGTGTAGGGGGTTGTGCTGGGTCAGGTGTTTCAGGGTTTAGGGCAGTTTAGTGGTGTTCGGGCAGTGTAGGGGGTCATGCTGGGGCTGGTGTTTCAGGGCTTAGGGCAGTGCAGTGGTGTTCGGGCAGTGTAGGGGGTCGTGCTGGGGCTGGTGTTTCAGGGTTTAGGGCAGTGCAGTGGTGTTTGGGCAGTGTAGGGGTCATGCTGGGGCTGGTGTTTCAGAGTTTAGGGTAGTGCAGTGGTGTTCGGGCAGTGTAGGGGGTCATGCTGGGGGTAGTTTTTCAGGGTTTAGTGCAGTGGTGTTTGGGCAGTGTAGGGGGTTGTGCTGTGGGTGGTGTTACAGGGTTTAGGGCAGTGCAGTGGTGTTCGGGCAGTGTAGGTGGTCATGCCGGGGTGGTGTTTCAGGGTTTAGGGCAGTGCAGTGGTGTTCGGGCAGTATAGGGGGCCGTGCTTGGGGTAATGTTTTAGGGTTTAGGGCAGAGCAGTGGTGTTCGGGCAGAGTAGGGGCTCTTGCTAGGGGTGGTGTTTAGGGCAGTGCAGTAGTTATCGGGCAGTGTAGGGGGTTGTGCTGTGGGTGGTGTTACAGGGTTTAGGGTAGTGCAGTGGTGTTCGGGCAGTGTAGGGGGTCGTGCTGGGGGTGCTGTTTCAGGGTTTAGAGCAGTGGTGTTTGGGCAGTGTAGGGGATCTTTCTGGGGGTGGTGTTTCAGGGTTTAGGGCAGTTCAGTGGTGTTCGCGCAGTGTAGGGGGTTGTGCTGGGTCAGGTGTTTCAGGGTTTAGGGCAGTTCAGTGGTGTTCGGGCAGTGTAGGGGGTCGTGCTGGGGGTAGTGTTTCAGGGTTTAGGGCAGTGCAGTCGTGTTCGGGCAGTGTAGGGGGTCGTGCTGGGGCTGGTGTTTCAGGGTTTAGGGCAGTGCAGTGGTGTTCGGGCAGTGTAGGGGGTCGTGCTTGGGCTGGTGTTTCAGAGTTTAGGGCAGTGCAGTGGTGTAAGGGCAGTGTAGGGGGTCATGCTGGGGGTAGTGTTTCAGGGTTTAGGGCAGTGCAGTGGTGTTCGGGCAGTGTAGGGGGTTGTGCTGGGTCAGGTGTTTCAGGGTTTAGGGCAGTTCAGTGGTGTTCGGGCAGTGTAGGGGGTCGTGCTGGGGCTGGTGTTTCAGGGTCCAGGGCAGTGCAGTGCCGTTCGGACAGTGTAGGGAGTCGTGCTGGGGGTGCTGTTTCAGGGTTTAGGGCAGTGGTGTTTGGGCAGTGTAGAGGAACTTTCTAGGGGTGGTGTTTCAGGGTTTAGGGCAGTTCAGTGGTGTTCGGGCAGTGTAGGGGGTTGTGCTGGGTCAGGTGTTTCAGGGTTTAGGGCAGTTTAGTGGTGTTCGGGCAGTGTAGGGGGTCATGCTGGGGCTGGTTTTTCAGGGCTTAGGGCAGTGCAGTGGTGTTCGGGCAGTGTAGGGGGTCGTGCTGGGGCTGGTGTTTCAGGGTTTAGGGCAGTGCAGTGGTGTTTGGGCAGTGTAGGGGTCATGCTGGGGCTGGTGTTTCAGAGTTTAGGGTAGTGCAGTGGTGTTCGGGCAGTGTAGGGGGTCATGCTGGGGGTAGTTTTTCAGGGTTTAGTGCAGTGGTGTTTGGGCAGTGTAGGGGGTTGTGCTGTGGGTGGTGTTACAGGGTTTAGGGCAGTGCAGTGGTATTCGGGCAGTGTAGGTGGTCATGCCGGGGTGGTGTTTCAGGGTTTAGGGCAGTGCAGTGGTGTTCGGGCAGTGTAGGGGGTCATGCGAGGGGTGCTGTTTCAGGGTTTAGGGCAGTGTAGGGGCTCTTTCTAGGGGTGGTGTTTCAGGGTTTAGGGCAGTTCAGTGGTGTTCGGGCAGTGTAGGGGGTTGTGCTGGGGCTGGTGTTTCAGGGTTTAGGGCAGTTCAGTGGTGTTCGGGCAGTGTCTGGGGTCATGTTGGGGCTGGTGTTTCAGGGCTTTGGGCAGTGCAGTGGTGTTCGGGCAGTGTAGGAGGTCGTGCTGGGGCTGGTGTTTCAGGGTTTAGGGCAGTGCAGTGGTGTTCGGGCATTGTAGTGGGTCATGCTGGGGCTGGTGTTTCAGAGTTTAGGTCAGTGCAGTGGTGTTCGGGCAGTGTAGGGGGTCATGCTGGGGGTAGTGTTTCAGGGTTTAGGGCAGTGCAGTGGTGTTCGGGCAGTGTAGGGGGTTTGCTGGGGGTAGTGTTTCAGGGTTTAGGGCAGTGCAGTGGTGTTCAGGCAGTGTAGGGGGTCATGCTGGGCGTGGTGTTTCAGGGTTTAGGGCAGTACAGTGGTGTTCAGGCAGTGTAGGTGGTCGTGCTGGGGGTAGTGTTTCCGGGTTTAGGGCAGTGCAGTGGTGTTCGGGCAGTGTAGGGGGTCATGCTGGGGGTAGTGTTTTAGGGTTTAGGGTAGTGCAGTGGTGTTTGGGTACTGTAGGGGGTACTGCTTGGGGTAGTGTTTTAGGGTTTAGGGTAGTGCAGTGTTGTTTGGGTAGTGTGGGGGTACTGCTGGAGGTAGTGTTTTAGCATTTAGGGTAGTGCAGTGGTGTTTGGGTAGTGTAGGGGGTCGTGCTGGGGGTAGTGTTTAGGGTTTAGGGTAGTGCAATTTTGTTTGGGTAGTGTAGGGGGTACTGCTGGGGTAGTGTTTTAGGGTTTAGGGTAGTGCAGTGAAGTTCGGGCAGTGTATGGGGTTCATGCTGGGGGTGGTGTTTCAGGGTTTAGGGCAGTGCAGTGGTGTTCGGGGAGTGTAGGTGGTCGTGCTGGGGGGTGGTGTTTCAGGGTTTAGGGCAGTGCAGTGGTGTTTGGGCAGTGTAGGGGTCGTGCAGGGGGTGTGTTTCAGGGTTTAGGGCAGTGCAGTGGTGTTCGGGCAGTGTAGGGAGTCATGCAGGGTAGTGGTGTTTCAGGGTTTAGGGCAGTGCAGTGGTGTTTGGGCAGTGTAGAGGGTCGTGCAGGGGAGTGGTGTTTCAGGGTTTAGGGCAGTGCCGTGGTGTTCGGGCAGTGTACGGGGTCATGCAGGGGAGTGGTGTTTCAGGGTTTAGGGCAGTGCAGTGGTGTTCGGGCAGTGTAGGGGGTCGTGCAGGGTAGTGGTGTTTCAGGGTTTAGGGCAGTGCAGTGGTGTTCGGGCAGTGTATGGGGTCGTGCAGGGGAGTGGTGTTTCAGAGTTTAGGGCAGTGCAGTGGTGTTCGGGCAGTGTAGGGGGTCGTGCAGGGTAGTGGTGTTTCAGGGTTTAGGGCAGTGCAGTGGTGTTCGGGCAGTGAAGGGGGTCGGGCAGGGAAGTGGTGTTTCAGGGTTTAGGGCAGTGCAGTGGTGTTCGGGCAGTGTAGGGGGTCGTGCAGGGAGGTGGTGTTTCAGGGTTTAGGGCAGTGCAGTGGTGTTCGGGCAGTGTAGGGTGTCATGCAGGGGGTGGTGTTTCAGGGTTTAGGGGCAGTGCAGTGGTATTCGGGCAGTGTAGGGGATCGTGCAGGGGGTACTGTTTCAGGGTTGAGGGCAGTGCAGTAGTGTTCGGGCAGTGGAGGGGGTCATGCAGGGGGGTGGTGTTTCAGGGTTGAGGGCAGTGCAGTGGTGTTTCTACAGTGTAGGGGGTCATGCAGGGGGTGGTGTTTCAGGGTTTAGGGCAGTGCAGTGGTGTTCGGGCAGTGAAGGGAGTCGCGCTGGGGGTGGTGTTTCAGGGTTTAGGGCAGTACAGTGGGGTTCGGGCAGTGTAGGGGGCTGAGCTGGGGTGGTGTTTCAGGGTTTAGGGCAGTGCAGTGGTATTCAACCAGTACTGGGGGTCGTGCTGGGGCTGGTGTTTTATGGTTTAGGGCAGTGAAGTGGTGTTCAGGCAGTGTAGGAGGTCATGCTGGGGCTAGTGTTTTAAGGTTTAGGGCAGTGCAGTGGTGTTTGGGCAGTGTAGGGGTCGTGCTGGGTGTAGTGTTTTAGGGTTTAGGGCAGAGCAGTGGTGTTCGGGTAGTGTAGGGGGCCGTGCTTGGGGTAATGTTTTAGGGTTTAGGGCAGAGCAGTGGTGTTCGGGCAGAGTAGGGGCTCTTGCTAGGGGTGGTGTTTAGGGCAGTGCAGTAGTTATCGGGCAGTGTAGGGGGTTGTGCTGTGGGTGGTGTTACAGGGTTTAGGGTAGAGCAGTGGTGTTCAGGCAGTGTAGGGGGTCGTGCTGGGGGTGCTGTTTCAGGGTTTAGGGCAGTGGTGTTTGGGCAGTGTAGGGGATATTTCTAGGGGTGGTGTTTCAGGGTTTAGGGCAGTTCAGTGGTGTTCGGGCAGTGTAGGGGGTTGTGTTGGGTCAGGTGTTTCAGGGTTTAAGGCAGTTCAGTGGTGTTCGGGCAGTGTAGAGGGGCGTGCTGGGGCTGGTGTTTTAGAGTTTAGGGCAGAGCAGTGGTGTTCGGGCAGTATAGGGGGTCATGCTGGGGTAGTGTTTCAGGGTTTAGGGCAGTGCAGTGGTGTTCGGGCAGTGTAGGGGGTCGTGCTGGGGCTGGTGTTTCAGGGTTTAGGGCAGTGCAGTGGTGTTCGGGCAGTGTAGGGGGTCATGCTGGGGCTGGTGTTTCAGAGTTTAGGGCAGTGCAGTGGTGTTCGGGCAGTGTAGGGGGTCATGCTGGAGGTAGTGTTTCAGGGTTTAGGGCAGTGCAGTGGTGTTCGGGCAGTGTAGGGGGTTGTGCTGAGTCAGGTGTTTCAGGGTTTAGGGCAGTTCAGTGGTGTTCGGGCAGTGTAAGGGGTCGTGCTGGGGCTGGTGTTTCAGGGTCTAGGGCAGTGCAGTGCCGTTCGGACAGTGTAGGGGGTCCTGCTGGGGGTGCTGTTTCAGGGTTTAGGGCAGTGGTGTTTGGGCAGTGTAGGGGATCTTTCTAGGGGTGGTGTTTCAGGGTTTAGGGCAGTTCAGTGGTGTTCGGGCAGTGTAGGGGGTTGTTCTGGGTCAGGTGTTTCAGGGTTTAGGGCAGATCAGTGGTGTTCGGGCAGTGTAGGGGGTCATGCTGGGGCTGGTGTTTCAGGGCTTAGGGCAGTGCTGTGGTGTTCTGGCAGTGTAGGGGGTCGTGCTGGGGCTGGTGTTTCAGGGTTTAGGGCAGTGCAGTGGTGTTCGGGCAGTGTAGGGGGTCGTGCTGGGGCTGGTGTTTCAGAGTTTAGGGCAGTGCAGTGGTGTTCGGGCAGTGGAGGGGGTCGTGCTGGAGGTAGTGTTTTAGGGTTTAGGGCAGTGCAGTGGTGTTTGTGTAGTGTAGAGGGTCGTGCTTGGGGCAGTGTTTTAGGGTTTAGGGTAGAGCAGTCGTGTTTGTGTAGTGTAGGGGGTCGTGCTGGTGTAGTGTTTTAGGGTTTAGGGTAGTGCAGTGGTGTTGGTGTACTGTAGGGGGTCATGCTGGGGGTAGTGATTTAGGGTTTAGGGTAGTGCAGTGGTGTTTGGGTAGTGTAGGGGGTCATGCTGGGGGCAGATTTAGGGTTTCGGGTAGTGCAGTGGTGTTTGGGTAGTGTAGGGAGTTGTGCTGGGGGAGTGTTTTAGGGTTTAGGGTAGTGCAGTGGTGTTTGGGTAGTGAAGGGGTCCTGCTGGGGGTAGTGGTTTAGGGTTGTGCAGTGGTGTTTGGGTAGTGTAGTGGGTCATGCTGGGGGTAGTGTTTTAGGGTTTAGGGTAGTGCAGTGGTGTTTGGGTAGTGTAGGGGGTACTGCTTGGGTAGTGTTTTAGGGTTTAGGGTAGTGCAGTGTTGTTTGGGTAGTGTGGGGGTACTGCTGGAGGTAGTGTTTTAGCGTTTAGGGTAGTGCAGTGGTGTTTGGGTAGTGTAGGGGGTCGTGCTGGGGGTAGTGTTTATGGTTTAGGGTAGTGCAATTTTGTTTGGGTAGTGTAGGGGTACTGCTGGGGGTAGTGTTTTAGGGTTTAGGGTAGTGCAGTGAAGATTGGGCAGTGTAGGGGTTCGTGCTGGGGGTGGTGTTTTAGGGTTTAGGGCAGTGCAGTGGTATTCAGGCAGTGTAGGGGGTTGTGCTGGGGGTGGTTTTTCGGGTTTAGGGCAGTGCTGTGGCGTTCGGGCAGTGTAGGGGTCATGCAGGGGGGTGTTTCAGGGTTTAGGGCAGTGCAGTGGTGCTCAGGCAGTGTAGGGAGCCATGCAGGGGAGTGGTGTTTCAGGGTTTAGGGCACTGCAATGGTGTTCGGGCAGTGTAGGGGGTCGTGCAGGGGAGTGGTGTTTCAGGGTTTATGGCAGTGCAGTGGTGTTCGGGCAGTGTACGGGGTCGTGCAGGGGGGTGGTGTTTCAGGGTTTAGGGCAGTGTAGTGGTGTATGGGCAGTGTAGGGGGTCGTGCAAGGGGGTGGTGTTTCAGGGTTTAGGGCAGTGCAGTGGTGTTCGGGCAGTGTAGGGGGTCATGCAGGGGGTGGTGTTTCAGGGTTTAGGGGCAGTGCAGTTTTGTTTGGGCAGTGCAGGGGATCGTGCAGGGGGGTGGTGTTTCATGGTTGAGGGCAGTGCAGTGGTGTTTGGGCAGTGTAGGGGGTCATGCAGGGGGGTGGTGTTTCAGGGTTGAGGGCAGTGCAGTGGTGTTCGGGCAGTGTAGGGGGTCATGCAGGGGGTGGTGTTTCAGGGTTTAGGGTAGTGCAGTGGTGTTCGGGCAGTGAAGGGAGTCGTGCTGGTGGTGGTGTTTCAGGGTTTAGGGCAGTACAGTGGTGTTCGGGCAGTGTAGGGGGCTGAGCTGGGGGTGGTGTTTCAGGGTTTAGGGCAGTGCAGTGGTATTCGGGCAGTGTAGGGGGTTATGCTGGGGCTGGTATTTTAGGGTTTAGGGCAGTGAAGTGGTGTTCAGGCAGTGTAGGGGGTCGTGATGGGGCTAGTGTTTTTGGGTTTAGGGCAGTGCAGTTGTGTTTGGGTAGTGTAGGGGTCGTGCTGGATGTAGTGTTTTAGGGTTTAGGGCAGAGCAGTGGTGTTCGGGCAGTGTAGGGGGCCGTGCTTGGGGTAGTGTTTTAGGGTTTAGGGCAGAACAGTGGTGTTCGGGTAGAGTGGGGGGTCTTGCTAGGGGTGGTATTTAGGGCAGTGCAGTAGTGTTTGGGCAGTGTAGGGGGTCATGCTGTGGGTGGTGTTACAGGGTTTAGGGCAGTGCAGTGGTGTTCGGCCAGTGTAGGTGGTCATGCCGGGGTGGTGTTTCAGGGTTTAGGGCAGTGCAGTGGTGTTCGGGCAGTGTAGGGGGTCATGCTAGGGGTGCTGTTTCAGGGTTTAGGGCAGTGGTGTTTGGGCAGTGTAGGGGCTCTTTCTAGGGGTGGTGTTTCAGGGATTAGGGCAGTTCAGTGGTGTTCGGGCAGTGTAGGGGGTTGTGCTGGGGCTGGTGTTTCAGGGTTTAGGGCAGTTCAGTGGTGTTCGGGCAGTGTAGGGGGTCATGCTGGGGCTGGTGTTTCAGGGCTTTGGGCAGTGCAGTGGTATTCGGGCAGTGTAGGGGGTCGTGCTGGGGCTGGTGTTTCAGGGTTTAGGGCAGTGAAGTGGTGTTCGGGCATTGTAGTGGGTCATGCTGGGGCTGGTGTTTCAGAGTTTAGGGCAGTGCAGCGGTGTTCGGGCAGTGTAGGGGGTCATGCTGGGGGTAGTCTTTCAGGGTTTAGGGCAGTGCAGTGGTGTTCGGGCAGTGTAGGGGGTTTGCTGGGGGCAGTGTTTCAGGGTTTAGGGCAGTGCAGTGGTGTTCAGGCAGTGTAGGGGGTCATGCTGGGCGTGGTGTTTCAGGGTTTAGGGCACTACAGTGGTGTTCAGGCAGTGTAGGTGATCGTGCTGGGGGTAGTGTTTCTGGGTTTAGGGCAGTGCAGTGGTGTTCGGGCAGTGTAGGGGGTCATGCTGGGGTAGTGTTTTAGGGTTTAGGGTAGTGCAGTGGTGTTTGGGTACTGTAGGGGGTACTGCTTGGGGTAGTGTTTTAGGGTTTAGCGTAGTGCAGTGTTGTTTGGGTAGTATGGGGGTACTGCTGGAGGTAGTGTTTTAGCATTTAGGGTAGTGCAGTGGTGTTTGGGTAGTGTAGGGGGTCGTGCTGGGGGTAGTGTTTAGGGTTTAGGGTAGTGCAATTTTGTTTGAGTAGTGTAGGTGGTACTGCTGTGGTAGTGTTTTAGGGTATAGGGTAGTGCAGTAAAGTTCGGGCAGTGTATGGGGTTCTTGCTGGGGTGGTGTTTCAGGGTTTAGGGCAGTGCAGTGGTGTTCGGGGAGTGTAGGGGGTCGTGCTGGGGGGTGGTGTTTCAGGGTTTAGGGCAGTGCAGTGGTGTTTGGGCAGTGTAGGGGTCGTGCAGGGGGTGTGTTTCAGGGTTTAGGGCAGTGCAGTGGTGTTCGGGCAGTGTAGGGAGTCATGCAGGGTGGGGGTGTTTCAGGGTTTAGGGCAGTGCAGTGGTGTTTGGGCAGTGTAGAGGGTCGTGCAGGGGAGTGGTGTTTCAGGGTTTAGGGCAGTGCAGTGGTGTTCGGGCAGTGTACGGGGTCATGCAGGGGAGTGGTGTTTCAGGGTTTAGGGCAGTGCAGTGGTGTTCGGGCAGTGTAGGGGTCGTGCAGGGTAGTGGTGTTTCAGGGTTTAGGGCAGTGCAGTGGTGTTCGGGCAGTGTATGGGGTCGTGCAGGGGAGTGGTGTTTCAGAGTTTAGGGCAGTGCAGTGGTGTTCGGGCAGTGTAGGGGGTCGTGCAGGGTAGTGGTGTTTCAGGGTTTAGGGCAGTGCAGTGGTTTTCGGGCAGTGAAGGGGGTCGTGCAGGGGAGTGGTGTTTCAGGGTTTAGGGCAGTGCAGTGGTGTTCGGGCAGTGTACGGGGTCATGCAGGGGAGTGGTGTTTCAGGGTTTAGGGCAGTGCAGTGGTGTTCGGGCAGTGTAGGGGTCGTGCAGGGGGTAGTGTTTCAGGGTTTAGGGGCAGTGCAGTGGTATTCGGGCAGTGTAGGGGATCGTGCAGGGGGGTACTGTTTCAGGGTTGAGGGCAGTGCAGTAGTGTTCGGGCAGTGGAGGGGGTCATGCAGGGGGGTGGTGTTTCAGGGTTGAGGGCAGTGCAGTGGTGTTTGTGCAGTGTAGGGGGTCATGCAGGGGGTGGTGTTTCAGGGTTTAGGGCAGTGCAGTGGTGTTCGGGCAGTGAAGGGAGTCGTGCTGGGGGTGGTGTTTCAGGGTTTAGGGCAGTACAGTGGTGTTCGGGCAGTGTAGGGGGCTGAGCTGGGGTGGTGTTTCAGGGTTTAGGGCAGTGCAGTGGTATTCAGCCAGTACAGGGGGTCGTGCTGGGGCTGGTGTTTTATGGTTTAGGGCAGTGAAGTGGTGTTCAGGCAGTGTAGGAGGTCATGCTGGGGCTAGTGTTTTAAGGTTTAGGGCAGTGTAGTGGTGTTTGGGCAGTGTAGGGGTTGTGCTGGGTGTAGTGTTTTAGGGTTTAGGGCAGAGCAGTGGTGTTCGGGCAGTGTAGGGGGCTGAGCTGGGGTGGGGTTTCAGGGTTTAGGGCAGTGCAGTGGTATTCAGCCAGTACAGGGGGTCGTGCTGGGGCTGGTGTTTTATGGTTTAGGGCAGTGAAGTGGTGTTCAGGCAGTGTAGGAGGTCATACTGGGGCTAGTGTTTTAAGGTTTAGGGCAGTGCAGTGGTGTTTGGGCAGTGTAGGGGTCGTGCTGGGTGTAGTGTCTTAGGGTTTAGGGCAGAGCAGTGGTGTTCGGGTAGTATAGGGGGCCGTGCTTGGGGTAATGTTTTAGGGTTTAGGGCAGAGCAGTGGTGTTCGGGCAGAGTAGGGGCTCTTGCTAGGGGTGGTGTTTAGGGCAGTGCAGTAGTTATCGAGCAGTGTAGGGGGTTGTGCTGTGGGTGGTGTTACAGGGTTTAGGGTAGTGCAGTGGTGTTCGCCTGTTCGGGCAGTGTAGGGGGTCGTGCTGGGGGTGCTGTTTCAGGGTTTAGGGCAGTGGTGTTTGGGCAGTGTAGGGGATCTTTCTAGGGGTGGTGTTTCAGGGTTTAGGGCAGTTCAGTGGTGTTCGCGCAGTGTAGGGGGTTGTGCTGGGTCAGGTGTTTCAGGGTTTAGGGCAGTTCAGTGGTGTTCGGGCAGTGTAGGGGGTCGTGCTGGGGGTAGTGTTTCAGGGTTTAGGGCAGTGCAGTCGTGTTCGGGCAGTGTAGGGGGTCGTGCTGGGGCTGGTGTTTCAGGGTTTAGGGCAGTGCAGTGGTGTTCGGGCAGTGTAGGGGGTCGTGCTGGGGCTGGTGTTTCAGAGTTTAGGGCAGTGCAGTGGTGTTCGGGCAGTGTAGGGGGTCATGCTGGGGGTAGTGTTTCAGTGTTTAGGGCAGTGCAGTGGTGTTCGGGCAGTGTAGGGGGTTGTGCTGGGTCAGGTGTTTCAGGGTTTAGGGCAGTTCAGTGGTGTTCGGGCAGTGTAGGGGGTCGTGCTGGGGCTGGTGTTTCAGGGACCAGGGCAGTGCAGTGCCGTTCGGACAGTGTAGGGGGTCGTGCTGGGGGTGCTGTTTCAGGGTTTAGGGCAGTGGTGTTTGGGCAGTGTAGAGGAACTTTCTAGGGGTGGTGTTTCAGGGTTTAGGGCAGTTCAGTGGTGTTCGGGCAGTGTAGGGGGTTGTGCTGGGTCAGGTGTTTCAGGGTTTAGGGCAGTTCAGTGGTATTCGGGCAGTGTAGGGGGTCATGCTGGGGCTGGTGTTTCAGGGCTTAGGGCAGTGCAGTGGTGTTCGGGCAGTGTAGGGGGTCGTGCTGGGGCTGGTGTTTCAGGGTTTAGGGCAGTGCAGTGGTGTTCGGGCAGTGTAGGGGGTCATGCTGGGGCTGGTGTTTCAGAGTTTAGGGTAGTGCAGTGGTGTTCGGGCAGTGTAGGGGGTCATGCTGGGGGTAGTTTTTCAGGGTTTAGTGCAGTGGTGTTTGGGCAGTGTAGGGGGTTGTGCTGTGGGTGGTGTTACAGGGTTTAGGGCAGTGCAGTGGTGTTCGGGCAGTGTAGGTGGTCATGCCGGGGTGGTGTTTCAGGGTTTAGAGCAGTGCAGTGGTGTTCGGTCAGTGTAGGGGGTCATGCGAGGGGTGCTGTTTCAGGGTTTAGGGCAGTGTAGGGGCTCTTTCTAGGGGTGGTGTTTCAGGGTTTAGGGCAGTTCAGTGGTGTTCGGGCAGTGTAGGGGGTTGTGCTGGGGCTGGTGTTTCAGGGTTTAGGGCAGTTCAGTGGTGTTCGGGCAGTGTCTGGGGTCATGTTGGGGCTGGTGTTTCAGGGCTTTGGGAAGTGCAGTGGTGTTCGGGCAGTGTAGGAGGTCGTGCTGGGGCTGGTGTTTCAGGGTTTAGGGCAGTGCAGTGGTGTTCGGGCATTGTAGTGGGTCATGCTGGGGCTGGTGTTTCAGAGTTTAGGTCAGTGCAGTGGTGTTCGGGCAGTGTAGGGGGTCATGCTGGGGGTAGTGTTTCAGGGTTTAGGGCAGTGCAGTGGTGTTCGGGCAGTGTAGGGGGTTTGCTTGGGGTAGTGTTTCAGGGTTTAGGGCAGTGCAGTGGTGTTCAGGCAGTGTAGGGGGTCATGCTGGGCGTGGTGTTTCAGTGTTTAGGGCAGTACAGTGGTGTTCGGGCAGTGTAGGTGGTCGTGCTGGGGGTAGTGTTTCCGGGTTTAGGGCAGTGCAGTGGTGTTCGGGCAGTGTAGGGGGCTGAGCTGGGGTGGTGTTTCAGGGTTTAGGGCAGTGCAGTGGTATTCAACCAGTACTGGGGGTCGTGCTGGGGCTGGTGTTTTATGGTTTAGGGCAGTGAAGTGGTGTTCAGGCAGTGTAGGAGGTCATGCTGGGGCTAGTGTTTTAAGGTTTAGGGCAGTGCAGTGGTGTTTGGGCAGTGTAGGGGTCGTGCTGGGTGTAGTGTTTTAGGGTTTAGGGCAGAGCAGTGGTGTTCGGGTAGTGTAGGGGGCCGTGCTTGGGGTAATGTTTTAGGGTTTAGGGCAGAGCAGTGGTGTTCGGGCAGAGTAGGGGCTCTTGCTAGGGGTGGTGTTTAGGGCAGTGCAGTAGTTATCGGGCAGTGTAGGGGGTTGTGCTGTGGGTGGTGTTACAGGGTTTAGGGTAGAGCAGTGGTGTTCAGGCAGTGTAGGGGGTCGTGCTGGGGGTGCTGTTTCAGGGTTTAGGGCAGTGGTGTTTGGGCAGTGTAGGGGATCTTTCTAGGGGTGGTGTTTCAGGGTTTAGGGCAGTTCAGTGGTGTTCGGGCAGTGTAGGGGGTTGTGTTGGGTCAGGTGTTTCAGGGTTTAAGGCAGTTCAGTGGTGTTCGGGCAGTGTAGAGGGGCGTGCTGGGGCTGGTGTTTTAGAGTTTAGGGCAGAGCAGTGGTGTTCGGGCAGTATAGGGGGTCATGCTGGGGTAGTGTTTCAGGGTTTAGGGCAGTGCAGTGGTGTTCGGGCAGTGTAGGGGGTCGTGCTGGGGCTGGTGTTTCAGGGTTTAGGGCAGTGCAGTGGTGTTCGGGCAGTGTAGGGGGTCATGCTGGGGCTGGTGTTTCAGAGTTTAGGGCAGTGCAGTGGTGTTCGGGCAGTGTAGGGGGTCATGCTGGAGGTAGTGTTTCAGGGTTTAGGGCAGTGCAGTGGTGTTCGGGCAGTGTAGGGGGTTGTGCTGAGTCAGGTGTTTCAGGGTTTAGGGCAGTTCAGTGGTGTTCGGGCAGTGTAAGGGGTCGTGCTGGGGCTGGTGTTTCAGGGTCTAGGGCAGTGCAGTGCCGTTCGGACAGTGTAGGGGGTCCTGCTGGGGGTGCTGTTTCAGGGTTTAGGGCAGTGGTGTTTGGGCAGTGTAGGGGATCTTTCTAGGGGTGGTGTTTCAGGGTTTAGGGCAGTTCAGTGGTGTTCGGGCAGTGTAGGGGGTTGTTCTGGGTCAGGTGTTTCAGGGTTTAGGGCAGATCAGTGGTGTTCGGGCAGTGTAGGGGGTCATGCTGGGGCTGGTGTTTCAGGGCTTAGGGCAGTGCTGTGGTGTTCTGGCAGTGTAGGGGGTCGTGCTGGGGCTGGTGTTTCAGGGTTTAGGGCAGTGCAGTGGTGTTCGGGCAGTGTAGGGGGTCGTGCTGGGGCTGGTGTTTCAGAGTTTAGGGCAGTGCAGTGGTGTTCGGGCAGTGGAGGGGGTCGTGCTGGAGGTAGTGTTTTAGGGTTTAGGGCAGTGCAGTGGTGTTTGTGTAGTGTAGAGGGTCGTGCTTGGGGCAGTGTTTTAGGGTTTAGGGTAGAGCAGTCGTGTTTGTGTAGTGTAGGGGGTCGTGCTGGTGTAGTGTTTTAGGGTTTAGGGTAGTGCAGTGGTGTTGGTGTACTGTAGGGGGTCATGCTGGGGGTAGTGATTTAGGGTTTAGGGTAGTGCAGTGGTGTTTGGGTAGTGTAGGGGGTCATGCTGGGGGCAGATTTAGGGTTTCGGGTAGTGCAGTGGTGTTTGGGTAGTGTAGGGAGTTGTGCTGGGGGAGTGTTTTAGGGTTTAGGGTAGTGCAGTGGTGTTTGGGTAGTGAAGGGGTCCTGCTGGGGGTAGTGGTTTAGGGTTGTGCAGTGGTGTTTGGGTAGTGTAGTGGGTCATGCTGGGGGTAGTGTTTTAGGGTTTAGGGTAGTGCAGTGGTGTTTGGGTAGTGTAGGGGGTACTGCTTGGGTAGTGTTTTAGGGTTTAGGGTAGTGCAGTGTTGTTTGGGTAGTGTGGGGGTACTGCTGGAGGTAGTGTTTTAGCGTTTAGGGTAGTGCAGTGGTGTTTGGGTAGTGTAGGGGGTCGTGCTGGGGGTAGTGTTTATGGTTTAGGGTAGTGCAATTTTGTTTGGGTAGTGTAGGGGTACTGCTGGGGGTAGTGTTTTAGGGTTTAGGGTAGTGCAGTGAAGATTGGGCAGTGTAGGGGTTCGTGCTGGGGGTGGTGTTTTAGGGTTTAGGGCAGTGCAGTGGTATTCAGGCAGTGTAGGGGGTTGTGCTGGGGGTGGTTTTTCGGGTTTAGGGCAGTGCTGTGGCGTTCGGGCAGTGTAGGGGTCATGCAGGGGGGTGTTTCAGGGTTTAGGGCAGTGCAGTGGTGCTCAGGCAGTGTAGGGAGCCATGCAGGGGAGTGGTGTTTCAGGGTTTAGGGCAGTGCAATGGTGTTCGGGCAGTGTAGGGGGTCGTGCAGGGGAGTGGTGTTTCAGGGTTTATGGCAGTGCAGTGGTGTTCGGGCAGTGTACGGGGTCGTGCAGGGGGGTGGTGTTTCAGGGTTTAGGGCAGTGTAGTGGTGTATGGGCAGTGTAGGGGGTCGTGCAAGGGGGTGGTGTTTCAGGGTTTAGGGCAGTGCAGTGGTGTTCGGGCAGTGTAGGGGGTCATGCAGGGGGTGGTGTTTCAGGGTTTAGGGGCAGTGCAGTTTTGTTTGGGCAGTGCAGGGGATCGTGCAGGGGGGTGGTGTTTCATGGTTGAGGGCAGTGCAGTGGTGTTTGGGCAGTGTAGGGGGTCATGCAGGGGGGTGGTGTTTCAGGGTTGAGGGCAGTGCAGTGGTGTTCGGGCAGTGTAGGGGGTCATGCAGGGGGTGGTGTTTCAGGGTTTAGGGTAGTGCAGTGGTGTTCGGGCAGTGAAGGGAGTCGTGCTGGTGGTGGTGTTTCAGGGTTTAGGGCAGTACAGTGGTGTTCGGGCAGTGTAGGGGGCTGAGCTGGGGGTGGTGTTTCAGGGTTTAGGGCAGTGCAGTGGTATTCGGGCAGTGTAGGGGGTTATGCTGGGGCTGGTATTTTAGGGTTTAGGGCAGTGAAGTGGTGTTCAGGCAGTGTAGGGGGTCGTGATGGGGCTAGTGTTTTTGGGTTTAGGGCAGTGCAGTTGTGTTTGGGTAGTGTAGGGGTCGTGCTGGATGTAGTGTTTTAGGGTTTAGGGCAGAGCAGTGGTGTTCGGGCAGTGTAGGGGGCCGTGCTTGGGGTAGTGTTTTAGGGTTTAGGGCAGAACAGTGGTGTTCGGGTAGAGTGGGGGGTCTTGCTAGGGGTGGTATTTAGGGCAGTGCAGTAGTGTTTGGGCAGTGTAGGGGGTCATGCTGTGGGTGGTGTTACAGGGTTTAGGGCAGTGCAGTGGTGTTCGGCCAGTGTAGGTGGTCATGCCGGGGTGGTGTTTCAGGGTTTAGGGCAGTGCAGTGGTGTTCGGGCAGTGTAGGGGGTCATGCTAGGGGTGCTGTTTCAGGGTTTAGGGCAGTGGTGTTTGGGCAGTGTAGGGGCTCTTTCTAGGGGTGGTGTTTCAGGGATTAGGGCAGTTCAGTGGTGTTCGGGCAGTGTAGGGGGTTGTGCTGGGGCTGGTGTTTCAGGGTTTAGGGCAGTTCAGTGGTGTTCGGGCAGTGTAGGGGGTCATGCTGGGGCTGGTGTTTCAGGGCTTTGGGCAGTGCAGTGGTATTCGGGCAGTGTAGGGGGTCGTGCTGGGGCTGGTGTTTCAGGGTTTAGGGCAGTGAAGTGGTGTTCGGGCATTGTAGTGGGTCATGCTGGGGCTGGTGTTTCAGAGTTTAGGGCAGTGCAGCGGTGTTCGGGCAGTGTAGGGGGTCATGCTGGGGGTAGTCTTTCAGGGTTTAGGGCAGTGCAGTGGTGTTCGGGCAGTGTAGGGGGTTTGCTGGGGGCAGTGTTTCAGGGTTTAGGGCAGTGCAGTGGTGTTCAGGCAGTGTAGGGGGTCATGCTGGGCGTGGTGTTTCAGGGTTTAGGGCACTACAGTGGTGTTCAGGCAGTGTAGGTGATCGTGCTGGGGGTAGTGTTTCTGGGTTTAGGGCAGTGCAGTGGTGTTCGGGCAGTGTAGGGGGTCATGCTGGGGTAGTGTTTTAGGGTTTAGGGTAGTGCAGTGGTGTTTGGGTACTGTAGGGGGTACTGCTTGGGGTAGTGTTTTAGGGTTTAGCGTAGTGCAGTGTTGTTTGGGTAGTATGGGGGTACTGCTGGAGGTAGTGTTTTAGCATTTAGGGTAGTGCAGTGGTGTTTGGGTAGTGTAGGGGGTCGTGCTGGGGGTAGTGTTTAGGGTTTAGGGTAGTGCAATTTTGTTTGAGTAGTGTAGGTGGTACTGCTGTGGTAGTGTTTTAGGGTATAGGGTAGTGCAGTAAAGTTCGGGCAGTGTATGGGGTTCTTGCTGGGGGTGGTGTTTCAGGGTTTAGGGCAGTGCAGTGGTGTTCGGGGAGTGTAGGGGGTCGTGCTGGGGGGTGGTGTTTCAGGGTTTAGGGCAGTGCAGTGGTGTTTGGGCAGTGTAGGGGTCGTGCAGGGGGTGTGTTTCAGGGTTTAGGGCAGTGCAGTGGTGTTCGGGCAGTGTAGGGAGTCATGCAGGGTGGGGGTGTTTCAGGGTTTAGGGCAGTGCAGTGGTGTTTGGGCAGTGTAGAGGGTCGTGCAGGGGAGTGGTGTTTCAGGGTTTAGGGCAGTGCAGTGGTGTTCGGGCAGTGTACGGGGTCATGCAGGGGAGTGGTGTTTCAGGGTTTAGGGCAGTGCAGTGGTGTTCGGGCAGTGTAGGGGTCGTGCAGGGTAGTGGTGTTTCAGGGTTTAGGGCAGTGCAGTGGTGTTCGGGCAGTGTATGGGGTCGTGCAGGGGAGTGGTGTTTCAGAGTTTAGGGCAGTGCAGTGGTGTTCGGGCAGTGTAGGAGGTCGTGCAGGGTAGTGGTGTTTCAGGGTTTAGGGCAGTGCAGTGGTTTTCGGGCAGTGAAGGGGGTCGTGCAGGGGAGTGGTGTTTCAGGGTTTAGGGCAGTGCAGTGGTGTTCGGGCAGTGTACGGGGTCATGCAGGGGAGTGGTGTTTCAGGGTTTAGGGCAGTGCAGTGGTGTTCGGGCAGTGTAGGGGTCGTGCAGGGGGTAGTGTTTCAGGGTTTAGGGGCAGTGCAGTGGTATTCGGGCAGTGTAGGGGATCGTGCAGGGGGGTACTGTTTCAGGGTTGAGGGCAGTGCAGTAGTGTTCGGGCAGTGGAGGGGGTCATGCAGGGGGGTGGTGTTTCAGGGTTGAGGGCAGTGCAGTGGTATTTGTGCAGTGTAGGGGGTCATGCAGGGGGTGGTGTTTCAGGGTTTAGGGCAGTGCAGTGGTGTTCGGGCAGTGAAGGGAGTCGTGCTGGGGGTGGTGTTTCAGGGTTTAGGGCAGTACAGTGGTGTTCGGGCAGTGTAGGGGGCTGAGCTGGGGTGGTGTTTCAGGGTTTAGGGCAGTGCAGTGGTATTCAGCCAGTACAGGGGGTCGTGCTGGGGCTGGTGTTTTATGGTTTAGGGCAGTGAAGTGGTGTTCAGGCAGTGTAGGAGGTCATGCTGGGGCTAGTGTTTTAAGGTTTAGGGCAGTGTAGTGGTGTTTGGGCAGTGTAGGGGTTGTGCTGGGTGTAGTGTTTTAGGGTTTAGGGCAGAGCAGTGGTGTTCGGGCAGTGTAGGGGGCTGAGCTGGGGTGGGGTTTCAGGGTTTAGGGCAGTGCAGTGGTATTCAGCCAGTACAGGGGGTCGTGCTGGGGCTGGTGTTTTATGGTTTAGGGCAGTGAAGTGGTGTTCAGGCAGTGTAGGAGGTCATACTGGGGCTAGTGTTTTAAGGTTTAGGGCAGTGCAGTGGTGTTTGGGCAGTGTAGGGGTCGTGCTGGGTGTAGTGTTTTAGGGTTTAGGGCAGAGCAGTGGTGTTCGGGTAGTATAGGGGGCCGTGCTTGGGGTAATGTTTTAGGGTTTAGGGCAGAGCAGTGGTGTTCGGGCAGAGTAGGGGCTCTTGCTAGGGGTGGTGTTTAGGGCAGTGCAGTAGTTATCGGGCAGTGTAGGGGGTTGTGCTGTGGGTGGTGTTACAGGGTTTAGGGTAGTGCAGTGGTGTTCGGGCAGTGTAGGGGGTCGTGCTGGGGGTGCTGTTTCAGGGTTTAGGGCAGTGGTGTTTGGGCAGTGTAGGGGATCTTTCTAGGGGTGGTGTTTCAGGGTTTAGGGCAGTTCAGTGGTGTTCGCGCAGTGTAGGGGGTTGTGCTGGGTCAGGTGTTTCAGGGTTTAGGGCAGTTCAGTGGTGTTCGGGCAGTGTAGGGGGTCGTGCTGGGGGTAGTGTTTCAGGGTTTAGGGCAGTGCAGTCGTGTTCGGGCAGTGTAGGGGGTCGTGCTGGGGCTGGTGTTTCAGGGTTTAGGGCAGTGCAGTGGTGTTCGGGCAGTGTAGGGGGTTGTGCTGGGGCTGGTGTTTCAGAGTTTAGGGCAGTGCAGTGGTGTTCGGGCAGTGTAGGGGGTCATGCTGGGGGTAGTGTTTCAGTGTTTAGGGCAGTGCAGTGGTGTTCGGGCAGTGTAGGGGGTTGTGCTGGGTCAGGTGTTTCAGGGTTTAGGGCAGTTCAGTGGTGTTCGGGCAGTGTAGGGGGTCGTGCTGGGGCTGGTGTTTCAGGGACCAGGGCAGTGCAGTGCCGTTCGGACAGTGTAGGGGGTCGTGCTGGGGGTGCTGTTTCAGGGTTTAGGGCAGTGGTGTTTGGGCAGTGTAGAGGAACTTTCTAGGGGTGGTGTTTCAGGGTTTAGGGCAGTTCAGTGGTGTTCGGGCAGTGTAGGGGGTTGTGCTGGGTCAGGTGTTTCAGGGTTTAGGGCAGTTCAGTGGTGTTCGGGCAGTGTAGGGGGTCATGCTGGGGCTGGTGTTTCAGGGCTTAGGGCAGTGCAGTGGTGTTCGGGCAGTGTAGGGGGTCGTGCTGGGGCTGGTGTTTCAGGGTTTAGGGCAGTGCAGTGGTGTTCGGGCAGTGTAGGGGGTCATGCTGGGGCTGGTGTTTCAGAGTTTAGGGTAGTGCAGTGGTGTTCGGGCAGTGTAGGGGGTCATGCTGGGGGTAGTTTTTCAGGGTTTAGTGCAGTGGTGTTTGGGCAGTGTAGGGGGTTGTGCTGTGGGTGGTGTTACAGGGTTTAGGGCAGTGCAGTGGTGTTCGGGCAGTGTAGGTGGTCATGCCGGGGTGGTGTTTCAGGGTTTAGAGCAGTGCAGTGGTGTTCGGTCAGTGTAGGGGGTCATGCGAGGGGTGCTGTTTCAGGGTTTAGGGCAGTGTAGGGGCTCTTTCTAGGGGTGGTGTTTCAGGGTTTAGGGCAGTTCAGTGGTGTTCGGGCAGTGTAGGGGGTTGTGCTGGGGCTGGTGTTTCAGGGTTTAGGGCAGTTCAGTGGTGTTCGGGCAGTGTCTGGGGTCATGTTGGGGCTGGTGTTTCAGGGCTTTGGGAAGTGCAGTGGTGTTCGGGCAGTGTAGGAGGTCGTGCTGGGGCTGGTGTTTCAGGGTTTAGGGCAGTGCAGTGGTGTTCGGGCATTGTAGTGGGTCATGCTGGGGCTGGTGTTTCAGAGTTTAGGTCAGTGCAGTGGTGTTCGGGCAGTGTAGGGGGTCATGCTGGGGGTAGTGTTTCAGGGTTTAGGGCAGTGCAGTGGTGTTCGGGCAGTGTAGGGGGTTTGCTGGGGGTAGTGTTTCAGGGTTTAGGGCAGTGCAGTGGTGTTCAGGCAGTGTAGGGGGTCATGCTGGGCGTGGTGTTTCAGTGTTTAGGGCAGTACAGTGGTGTTCGGGCAGTGTAGGTGGTCGTGCTGGGGGTAGTGTTTCCGAGTTTAGGGCAGTGCAGTGGTGTTCGGGCAGTGTAGGGGGTCATGCTGGGGGTAGTGTTTTAGGGTTTAGGGTAGTGCAGTGGTGTTTGGGTACTGTAGGGGGTACTGCTTGGGGTAGTGTTTTAGCATTTAGGGTAGTGCAGTGTTGTTTGGGTAGTGTAGGGGGTCGTGCTGGGGGTAGTGTTTAGGGTTTAGGGTAGTGCAATTTTGTTTGGGTAGTGTAGGGGGTACTGCTGGGGTAGTGTTTTAGGGTTTAGGGTAGTGCAGTGAAGTTCGGGCAGTGTATGGGGTTCATGCTGGGGGTGGTGTTTCAGGGTTTAGGGCAGTGCAGTGGTGTTCGGGGAGTGTAGGTGGTCATGCTGGGGGGTGGTGTTTCAGGGTTTAGGGCAGTGCAGTGGTGTTTGGGCAGTGTAGGGGTCGTGCAGGGGGTGTGTTTCAGGGTTTAGGGCAGTGCAGTGGTGTTCGGGCAGTGTAGGGAGTCATGCAGGGTAGTGGTGTTTCAGGGTTTAGGGCAGTGCAGTGGTGTTTGGGCAGTGTAGAGGGTCGTGCAGGGGAGTGGTGTTTCAGGGTTTAGGGCAGTGCAGTGGTGTTCGGGCAGTGTACGGGGTCGTGCAGGGGAGTGGTGTTTCAGGGTTTAGGGCAGTGCAGTGGTGTTCGGGCAGTGTAGGGGGTCGTGCAGGGTAGTGGTGTTTCAGGGTTTAGGGCAGTGCAGTGGTGTTCGGGCAGTGTATGGGGTCATGCAGGGGAGTGGTGTTTCAGAGTTTAGGGCAGTGCAGTGGTGTTCGGGCAGTGTAGGGGGTTGTGCAGGGTAGTGGTGTTTCAGGGTTTAGGGCAGTGCAGTGGTGTTCGGGCAGTGAAGGGGGTCGGGCAGGGAAGTGGTGTTTCAGGGTTTAGGGCAGTGCAGTGGTGTTCGGGCAGTGTAGGGGGTCATGCAGGGAGGTGGTGTTTCAGGGTTTAGGGCAGTGCAGTGGTGTTCGGGCAGTGTAGGGTGTCATGCAGGGGGTGGTGTTTCAGGGTTTAGGGGCAGTGCAGTGGTATTCGGGCAGTGTAGGGGATCGTGCAGGGGGGTAGTGTTTCAGGGTTGAGGGCAGTGCAGTAGTGTTCGGGCAGTGGAGGGGGTCATGCAGGGGGGTGGTGTTTCAGGGTTGAGGGCAGTGCAGTGGTGTTTCTACAGTGTAGGGGGTCATGCTGGGGCTGGTGTTTCATGGTTTAGGGCAGTGCAGTAGTGTTCGGGCAGAGTAGGGTTTGTGCTGGGGGTGGTGTTTTAGGGTTTAGGGTAGTGAATTGGTGTTTGTGAAGTTGAGGGGATCGTGCTGGGGTAGTGTTTTGGGGTTTAGGGCAGTGCAGTGGTGTTCGGGCAGTGTAGGGGGTCTTGCTGGGGGTGGTGTTTCAGGGTTTAGGGCAGTGGTGTTCGGGCAGTGTAGGGGGTCTTGCTGGGGGTAATGCTTCAGGCTTTATGGCAGTGCAGTGGTGTTCGGGCAGTGTAGGGGGTTGTGCTGGGGCTGGTGTTTCAGAGTTTAGGGCAGTGCAGTGGTGTTCGGGCAGTGTAAGGGGTCATGCTGGGGGTAGTTTTTCAGGGTTTAGTGCAGTGGTGTTTGGGCAGTGTAGGGGGTTGTGCTGGGTCAGGTGTTTCAGGGTTTAGAGCAGTTCAGTGGTGTTCGGGCAGTGTAGGGGGTCGTGCTGGGGCTGGTGTTTCAGGGCTTAGGGCAGGGAAGGGGTGTTCGGGCAGAGTAGGGGGTCATGCTGGGGCTGGTGTTTCATGGTTTAGGGCAGTGCAGTAGTGTTCGGGCAGTGTAGGGGGTTGTGCTGGGGCTGGTGTTTCAGAGTTTAGGGCAGTGCAGTGGTGTTCGGGCAGTGTAGGGGGTCATGCTGGAGTAGTGTTTCAGGGTTTAGGGCAGTGCAGTGGTGTTCGGGCAGTGTAGGGAGTCTTGCTAGGGGTGGTGTTTCAGGGTTTAGGGCAGTGGTGTTCGGGCAGTGTAGGGGGTCTTGCTGGAGGTAATGCTTCAGGCTTTAGGGCAGTGCAGTGGTGTTCGGGCAGTGGAGGGGGTCTTGCTGGGGGTAGTGTTTCAGGTTTTAGGGCAGTGCAGTGGTGTTCAGGCAGTATAGGGGGTCATGCTGGGGGTGGTGTTTCAGAGTTTAGGGCAGTCCAGTGGTGTTCATGCAGTGTAGGTGGTCGTGCTGGGGGTAGTGTTTCCGGGTTTAGGGCAGTGCAGTGGTGTTCGGCCAGTGTAGGGGGTTGTGCTGGGATAGTGTTTTAGGGTTTAGAGCAGTGCAGTGGTGTTCGTGCAGTGTAGGGGGTCGTGCTGGGGTACTGTTTTAGGGTTTAGGGCATTGTAGTGCTGTTTGTGTCGTGTCAGCGCATGCGCTGCTTCGCTAGGTTAGACCTAAAAAGCATTGCACCAAGATTGCTGCCAACACTTCCTGGATTTCAGTGTTGGCAGCCAATTAGAGCCAAGCTCGTGCTTGTGCAGTTGGGTCCTGCCCAGATATATAAAGATTTTTTTCCTATATTATCTCGAAAACTACCAAACGGATTTACACCATTTAAAAAAAGGTCTCTTTCTGAACCAAGGGCTTCCTTTTTGCCAAATTTGGTATAATTCCGTTCAGCAGTTCGGACTGTAGTCATGTCTAAAGCTTCCTATGGGAAAAAACATGGAGAAAACACGTTTTGGGACCCCCCCTTTTTTCTCAGCCCCCACTTGGCAAATCACCCTGACACTTTCAGGATTGGAGCTGACCAGAGCGGGCCACAAGTTTTGAAAATTTCACGAAGATTCGTCCACCGGCGCCTAAGTTATTTGTATAGCGGTTTCTTGTGCACGTTATTAGCATTGTTGCATTGGTATATGTTTCATATCCCCCTCGCAGTTTCTCCCGCTGTGCGCTCTGCACATGGTGAGATCCTGTGAGGCGCATCTGGTCCGAGCGAGGCAGCTCCGTCGAGCGCTCCCGCTGGTCTTTACGCGTGTTTGGGAATCCGGTCACTCCTTTCGTGTCCGCTTGATTCCCGACCAACCCTCGCCTAATTTTGACACCGCTACGCGGTGATTTCCCCACACGGCCACGTTAGTGACCAGCACCGCCTGGTGGTGGTAATTGTTATTGCGCCTCAGTGTATTCTTATAACAGCTTCGGGCAAAGCCCAGCTGTTGGAGCACCGGCGAGGGGGCTGCCTTAAGGATTTTAAGGGCATTTGTTCTGTGCTCACACTCTCTGCTACCATGTCTTCTCCAGAAGACCATTTTTACTTCTCCTACCAGGAATTGGAGGAGGAGTGACCCCCCCTCCAAATTCTCCCTCCAGCAGTGGACCAAGCCCTCTCTCTGGCTATTTCTAGGGTGCTGGCTCCTCTTAGGGATCAGGTTGATAAGCCTGCGAAAAGCATCCCTGGGGTGTCCCTGGGGTGTTCAGTGACCTAGATCTGGTGGTGGCGGGTCCCAGTAGCTCCCAGATGGGGAATAAAAGGGCCGTTAAGCATAACACGGGGCACTTGGAAGGATTTGATAAACTTACGGAGACCTTCCTCAAGAATGCCAGAACTCTAAAACATTCACCCTGCCGGGAGGAGGAGAGGTCCGGAAAAAGTTGCGACGCTGTCACCTCTGTTGTAGACCCCGACTGCGGGTTTCCCTCAGAGAGAGAGGGTGTATCGGAGGATGATTTCTCCACCGATCAGGATAAGGACTCGGGGTGTCCCTGGCATCCAGAGTCCCACTCCTCTCCATGTTGGGGACGGGGTCCACTCGAACATGTTCGAGCCTACCAAAATTTACCATCCAAGGTCGGCGGAGTGGACCCCTGACACCAAAGTGGCAGATTATGTGGTGGGGAAAATCCATCAACCCCTTGAAAGGGAGGTCAGGAATAGGATGAGGGGAGAATGCCCCAGGCCCTCACTGAAGGGGAAGGTGGCACACACGCCTGAAATTGATGAGAAACTATGTACCTTTTTCTCCAAGTATATGAGGGATCCCAAGAAGGGAATTGATAGGTTTTGGATGTGGTAGGGCCCTTGACCAAAATTATTCAATTGGCAGAGCGTTCCACAGAGTCAGTATCACTTTGTCCACAGATATTGTAGCTGCTTGGGTGCACTCCACTCCACTACCTAAACGCCACTGCACTACCCTAAACCCTAAAACACTACCCCAGCATGACACCCTACACTAAATCTGACGAAAGGCCGTCGAGCATGTAATCACTGCCCTTTTCAAGCATCAGAACAGGTCCTCGAGGAGTCTAATCAGACTTTGATCTTGAGGATGGCTTTATTGAACTGCCGCTCCCTGCCTGGACATAAGGAGGAAATTTCACTTTTAATTTCCTCCGGAGATCTTGACGTCCTGCTCCTTGTAGAGACCTGGCTGGGGGAACATTCTGGCCCAGATTTGGTCGAGGCACTGCCCCCAGGATACACAGTACAACACAAAGATCGTCCAGGGAGGGCAGGAGGAGGGATCGCAATTATCCATAGGGAGAGTATAAGTTGTCGATTACAGGACACAGGGATCCAGGGATGCGAAAGCACACATTTTACCCTCCACCCCTCATGTGAGAGCTCGGTAACAGGGATATTGATATATAGACCCCCAGGCCCCCTCGGCGGATTTCATGAAAGCCTGTTGGAGGCAGTTATAGGAGGGGTCTGTACGGTCACGAATTTCCTGCTATTAGGAGATCTTAATCTCCATTTCAATAAGCCAGGAGATAGGACAGCGAATGACCTAGAAAAAGATTTAGAGAGTTACAATCTTAATCTTAAGGTTCGATGCCCTACGCATAAGTCAGGAAACACACTTGATCCCATTTTTACCAACATGGAGAATGTAACAGTCCTGGAACCCTACCCTGTCCCCTGGTCGGATCACTCGGTGATTCCTTTTAACTGGAAAATTTCCAGGATGACCACTAATACTTCTTCGAATAGAGGACTTATAAGAGCCTGGACAAAACTTGACATGGATGAGTGGAAGGGACTGTTAGAAAGCACTAAACCACCGGATAATTCTAATCTGGATGGGGCTGTCAACAGTTTTAATCAGTGGATTACCCATTCCCTAGATAAGGTCTTACCGAAAAAACCCTTAACAATTAGGAAGGGAGAGCTGAAACATCCATGGTTCACCTCAGAGTTAAGATCATTAAAACAGGAATGTAAAAGGGCAGAACGCCACTGGCGGAAGGATTTCAGTGTGGAAAGGAAGATTAACTACAAAGCCACATTGAAGAAATATAAAACCACCCTTACTGCCACCAAAACGGCATTTTTTGCAAATAAAATCGAATCCGCCGCAAATGCCCCTAGGGAAATGTTCAAGATTGTAAAGCTTTTAACGAAAACTCCAGACCCCCCCACAAAAGCAGATGAGCAGGACACCAGGTGTGATGATATGGCTAATTTTTTTCACATGAAAATACTTAAAATTCTAGAGACGATCCCGGTACTGGATTCGGCCTCACACTACAGGGCGCCTCCTTCTGAAGACAAAACCAACTGTCCAACACTTACGGAGTTTGCCCCCCTCACGGAAGAGCTGCTCCTCTCTTTGATGAGGAGTATAAAAAGTGGATCCCCACGAGATCCAGCTCCCATGACAATACTAAATCAGATACTTCCAACTATTAGTAAATCGGTAATCAATATGGTTAACCTCTCCCTGGAATTGGCTACAGTACCAAAGGGATGGAAGCTGGCCATGGTGCGATCTTTGATCAAAAAACCGAACCTTGACCCAGAAGATCTGGCGAATTATCGCCCGATCTCCTTGTTACCTGGGATGGGGAAATTAACCGAAAAACTGATAAATATCCAACTGGCGGCATTTCTGGAAAAATACAAGCTTCTCCACCCATCCCAGACGGGTTTTAGGAAGGGACAAGGCACGGAGACGGCACTGTTGAGGGTGGTAGAAGAGGCCAGAGGGATCTTGGACGCTGGTGGCAGCGCGGCCATTATCCTTCTGGACCTCAGTGCCGCCTTCGATACAGTAAGTCATCACCTGCTGCTGTCGCGACTCCGAAATGTCGGAATAACCGGGAAAGCCTTGGAATGGCTGAGATCCTTCCTTGAGGAAAGATATTTCCAAGTGTTTGATGGAAACAATTGCTCCCGCCTTTTTCCGTTACAGTGTGGGGTTCCACAGGGGTCATCCCTTAGCCCCACACTGTTTAACGTTTACATGGCCCCGTTGGCGGAATTAGTAACCCCGTTTGGCATCCAGCTAATAAGCTACGCGGACGACACCCAGCTGGTGTTTTCCCTGCAGCAAACAGATGCTCCCCCGAACAACCTAGCCAATTGTTTGGAGGTGGTGGTAAATTGGATGCACGTGTCTCAGCTCAGACTCAATGCAGGAAAAACTGAGCTGATGCTCCTGGGGAAACAGGATATTCCCGAAAGCCTAACTTGGCCGGCGTGCATGGGTGCCAGACCATCGCCCAAGCCGGAAATAAAGAGTTTAGGCTTTTGGCTTGACAACGCCCTGTCTTTTGATATGCAGGCCAGAAAGACGTCTGCAGTCTGCCATGGGATACTTAAGTCACTGCGTAAAGCCCTGCCCCTACTACCTGAAAAAGCAAGGAAAACCGTAGTTCAGTCTTTGGTGTTATCCCGTATTGACTACGGGAATGCCATTTATCTTGGGGCACCGGTATCCACCTATAAGACCCTACAAGTGGCGCAGAATTATGCTGCCAGAACTCTGACGGGAACCAGTCGGTATGTATCGGCGAAGCCAGCATTAAGATCTCTTCACTGGCTCCCGGTGAGGGAACGGGTGCTTTTTAAATCCTTATGCATCGCCCACAAGATCCTGCATGGAGAAGGTCCCTCCATTCTGGAAAACCTGATAAGTCCCTACAAGCCCCAACGCAACCTTCGCTCGAGCGAACATAATCTGGCAATCATTCCCAGAATAAAACGAGCACGATCGGGCGGTCGACTTTTCTCTCTGCAAGCCGCTAGAGAATGGAATGCCCTCCCAGGTAATTTGAGGCAGGAACGGACTTTTCTTCAGTTCAGGAAGAAACTAAAAACCTTTCTATTCCCCAAAACCAGCTCTTAGTAGGATTGCAGATCGGATCAGCCTAGGGTCACTGCTTCTCTCCAAGAGCGCTGGGATGCCTACGGGTAGCCATGCGCTATATAAGTGTTTTTACAATTACAATTACAATTACAATTACACTACCCAAACGTAACTTCACTACCCTAAACCCTAACACACTACCACCAGCACGATTCCCTACACTATCCAAACACCACTGCACTACCCTGAAACCCTAAATCTACACCCAGCACAACCCCCTACACTGCACAAACATCACTGCACTACCCTAAACCCTAAAACACTACCCCCAGCATGACACCCTTCACTACACAAACACCACTGCACTGCCTTAAACCCTAAAACACAACCCCAGCACGACCCCCTACACTAAACAAACACCACTGCACTACCCTAAACACTAAATCTACCCCCAACATGGCCCCCTACACCACACAAACACCACTACACTACCCTAAACCCTAAAACACTACCCCCAGCATGACCCCCTTCACTACCAAACACCACTGCACGACCCTAAACCCTAAAATACGACCCCCTACACTACACAAACACCACTGCACTACCGTAAACCCTAAAACACTACAACCCAGCACGACCCCCTACAATACAGAAACACCACTGCACTACCCTAAACCCTAAAACACTACCCCTACACTACACAAACACCATTGTACTACCCTAAACCCTAAAACACTACCCCCAGCACTACTCCCTACACTACACGAACACCACTGCACTAAACTAAACCACTACCTCAGCACTACTCCCTACACTACCCAAACACCACTGCACTACCATAAACCCTAAAACACTACCCCCAGCACAACCCCCTACACTACACAAACACCACTGCACTACCCTAAACGCTAAAACACTACCCCCAGCACGACTCCCTACGCTACCCAAACACCACTGCACTACCCTAAAGCCTAAATCTACCCCCAGCACGACCCCCTACACTACCCAAACACCACTGCACTACCCTAAACCATAAAACACTACCCCCAGCACGACCCCCTATACTACACAAACACCACTGCACTACCCTAAACCATAAAACACTACCACCAGCATGACCCACTACACTACTCAAACACCACTGCACTACCCTAAACCCTAAAACACTATCCCAGCATGACCCCCTACACTTCTGCACTACCCTAAACCCTAAAACACTACCTCAGCATGACCCCCGACACTACTCAAACACCACTGCACTACCCTTAAACCCTAAAACACTACCCCCAGCACAACCCCCTACACTACACAAACACCACTACACTACCCTAAACACTAAAACACTACCCCCAGCATGACTCCCTACACTACCCAAACACCACTGCACTACCCTAAACCCTAAATCTACCCCCAGCATGACTCCCTACACTACCCAAACACCTCTGCACTACCCTAAACCCTAAATCTACCCCCAGCACGACCCCCTACACTACCCAAACACCACTGCACTACCCTAAACCATAAAACACTACCCCCAGCACGACCCCCTATACTACACAAACACCACTGCACTACCCAAAACCCTAAAACACTATCACCAGCATGACCCCCTACACTACTCAAACACCACTGCACTACCCAAAACCCTAAAACACTACCCCAGCATGACCCCTACACTACCCATACACCACTGCACTACCCTAAACCCTAAAACACTACCCCCAGCATGACCCCTTATACTTCTGCACTACCCTAAACCCTAAAACACTACCTCAGCACGACCCCCGACACTACTCAAACACCACTGCACTACCCTAAACCCTAAAACACTACCCCAGCACGACCCCCTACAGTACCCAAACACCACTGCACTACCCTAAAACCTAGAAAAAAACACCCAATGCCCAATACCCCTTACCTCTCATTCCTCGTGGTTCCTCTCTCCTCGTGGTTCCTGCTTCACGTTGTCTCTGAGGGGCGATGCACGTCGTTGTGAGGAAACAGAACAGCCTCTGTTTCCTTACAACAACAAGGATCGTCTACATGTTTTTAGAACGCATGGTCATTTACCATACATACCTTTACAACAAAATTTGTTGTAAAGGCATGCGTGGTAAATGACCATGCATTCTAAAAAAATGTGTAGTAATAACTTCGCGATGTACAACGCATGCATGGTAATGCAAGTGTTGTAATGGTTTTGCGAAGTAAAAAAGTCGTTGTAACGGCTGTTTACCGATCGAAGCTGGCCCCTGCTCTTCAGTGAGACATTTATTTGATTAATTATGAGAATGGAATGTGTTTTTTTTACCGAAAAGTGTATTCCCAGCTATTGTATTGTGAAAGTGTCCGCGTGGCCTGGTTTCACTTCCGGTGAGAAAGTGGAAGAGTCTGTTTGGATCTAAAGGAGTTCTGTTGTTGGACGGGGCCGGCGCGACACGTCATCAGAAAACATAGCTAATGGAAAGCGTCCTCTCTGAAGTGTGGAGCAGTGCCATGAGAGTTCAACGAGTGTGCGTCCCACCGCAGTATGACCGTACCGCGTGACCCATGTGCCGCCTCTGCGCGTGGTGAGATCCTGTCAGGCGCTCCCGCTGGTCTTTACGCGCGTTTGGGAATCCGGTCACTCCTTTAGTGCCCGCTTGATTCCCGACCAACCCTCGCCTAATTTTGACTCTGCTACGCGGTGATTTCTCACACGGCCACGTTAGTGACCAGTGCCACCTGGTGGTGGTAATTGGTATTGCGCCTCAGTCTATTCTTATAACAGCTTCGGAGCCCAGCTGTTGGAGCACCAGCGAGGGGGCTGCCTTAAGGATTTTAAGGGCATTTGTTCTGTACTCACACCCTCTGCTATCATGTCTTCTCCAGAAGACTATTTTTACTCCTCGTACCAGGAAGTGGAGGAGGAATGGCTCCCCAAATTCCCCCTCCAGCAGTGGACCAAGCCCTCTCTCTGGCTATTTCTAGGGCGCTGGCTTCTCTTAGGGATCAGGTTGATAAGCTGACGAAAAGCATCCCTGGGGTGTTCAGTGACCCAGATCTGGTGGTGGCGGGTCCCAGTAGCACCCAGATGGGGAATAAAAGGGCCGTTAAGCATAACATGGGGCACTTGGAAGGATTTGATAAACTTACGGAGACCTTCCTCAAGAATGCGCGATCGCTAAAACATGCACCCTGCCGGGAGGAGGAGAATTCCGGAGAAAATTGCGACGCTGTCACCACTATTGTAGACCCTGACGGCGGATTTCCCTTAGAGGGAGAGGGTGTATCGGAGGACGATTTCTCCTCCGATGAGGATAAGGACTCGGGGCATGCAGATTCCCACTCCTTTCAGTCCCGGGTTGGGGACGGGATCCACTCGGACATGTTCGAGCCTACCCAAATTTACCATCCTAGGTCAGCGGAGTGAACCGCTGACACCAAAGTGGCAGAGTATGTGGTGGGGAAAATCCATCAACCCCTTGAAAGAGAGGTCAGGAATAGGATGAGGGGAGAATGCTCCAGGTCCTCACTGAAGTCGAAGGTGGCACACACGCCTGAAATTGATGAGAAACTATGTAAATTTTTCTCCAACTATATGAGAGATCCCAAGAAAGGAAATGATAGGTCTTGGATGTGGTAGGGCCCGAGACCCAAATTATTCAATTGGCGGAGCGTTCAAATGAGTCAGGATCCCCTTTGTCCACAGATATTGTGGCTGGTTGGGTGCACTATCCTAAACCCTAAAACACTACCCCCTCCACTACCCAAATACCACTGCACTACCCTAAACCCTAAAACACTACCCCAGCATGACACCCTACATTACCCAAACATAACTGCACTACCCTAAACCCTAAAACACTGCTGCCAGCATGACTCCCTATACTACCCAAACACCACTGCACTACCCTAAACCCTAAACCTACCCCAGCACATCCCTCTACACTACACAAACACCATTGCACTACCCTAAACCCTAAAACACTACCCTCAGCACGACCCCCTTCACTACACAAACACCAATGCACTGCCTTAAACCCTAAAACACTACTCCAGCACGACCCTCTACACTACACAAACACCACTGCACTACCCTAAACACTAAATCTACCCCCAGCATGACCCCCTACACTACACAAACACCACTGCACTACCCTAAACCCTAAAACACTACCCCAGCACGACCCCCTTCACTACCTAAACACAACTGCACTACCCTAAACCCTAAAACACTAACCCCAGCATGACCCCCTACACTACTGTACTACCCTAAACCCTAAAACACTACCCCAGCATGACCCCCTACATTACCCAAACCCCACTGCACTACCCTAAACCCTAAAACACTACCCCAGCACGACCCCCTACACTACCCAAATACCACTGCACTACCCTAAACCCTAGAAAAAAAAACACCCCATGCCCAATCCCCCTTACCTCTCACTCCGTGTGGTTCCTGCTTCACATCGTCTGAGGGGCGGTGCACGTCGTTGTGAGGAAACGGAACGCCGGACTTTTGGGAACACTGGGACGCTTTTTGTTATTTGCGCGGTGGAACTTATCAAGGCTCCAAGATATATACAAGGGGAAGTGATGGATCACTACAGAGAATATATATATTAACGACATTGATAAAATACAGAAATTTTAAGCGTCCTGAGTTGCTGACATTATATTGACTGGAATTGATGCTTAATGGACACTGATTGTCAGATTGGGACCAACGATTTTATATAATTGTGCCTTGAGGAAGCCCTGTTTAGGGTGAAACGCGCGTCGGCTGGCTGCCATATGTCCAGAAGAGAAATAAAAGTATCTTCTGAATGATCTACGGCGACTATTCTGGAAACTTATTCATTGAGATGATGAAATGGTTATATTTGAATGTTTAGACACACATTGGATTACAGTGATATATATATGGTGTGCCTCTGTGTCTTGTTCTGAAAAGGAAACGGAACAGCCTCTGTTTCCTTACAACAACGTGGATCGTTTACATGTTTTTTTAGAACGCATCGTCTTTTACCATACATACCTTTACAACAAAATTTGCTGTAAAGGCACGCGTTGTAAATGACCATGAGTTCTAGAAAAATGTGTAGTAATGACTTTGCGATGTACAACACATGCATGGTAATGCATGCTTTGTAATGGTATTGCGAAGTAAAAAAGTCGTTGTAACGGCTGTTTACCGATCGAAGCTGGACCCTGTTCTTCAGTGAGACGTTTATTTAATTAATTAGGAGGAAGGAATGTGTTTTTTTTACCGAAAAGTGCCTTCCCAGCTGTTGTATTGTGAGTGTACGCGTGGCCTGGTTTCACTTCCGGTGAGAAAGTGGAAGAGTATGTTTGGATCTAAAGGAGTTCAGTTGTTAGACGGGGCCGGCGTGACATGTTATCAGAAAACATAGCTAATGGAAAGTGTCCTCCCTGAAGTGTGGAGCAGTGCCATGAGAGGTCAATGAGTGTGCGTCCCACTGCAGTATGACCGTACCGCGTGACCCATGTGCCGACTCCAGGGTACGGGAGGCAGAAGCGGCATCCCAGGTCCTCTTGAAGACCATTGTAGCACTAATTCTACATTTTGGTACTAGGGCATTTTAACTTTGTTGGTCCTACCAGATACCAAGGAAGATTCTGTGTTATTCAGTGCCCTCGTTACCTTTTTTGTGGGTTGTGGTGCTTGTCACTTCGCTGCCCCGCCCGGTGCAAACGACTGGGCGCCCCACCTCGTGTGCCATCTGCAGGGCCTCTGCCCTCGGATCACTGGTTTCGGTTTCTGGAGTGGCAACATAAACAGTTGCTCCCAAAGGACTAGCCTGAACACTTAGATGAATGTCCCCTGCACCAGCATTCCACGGAAATTCTTTCCTAGCTCTCCCACGTCGACGAGGACGTCATAATTGCACGGCTCAGCTCGTGACAACGTATGACGTCATCGGAGCCATAAGAGGACCTCCTCGGCGTGCTGACGTCAGTTCCACCCATTTTTTCTGTGCCACCGAGGCAAACAGGCGGACCGAGACATTTTCACATGTATACATAGTATAATAAATATATATATATTCACTGAAAAAAACATAGGTTTCAGGCACGTTATAGTTAGAAATTAACATTTAACAAACCTTAGAGATTCACTGAAAAAAACCATAGGTTTCAGGGGCGTTATAGTTGGTTGGACATTTCACTCGTACAAAACCATAGAAATTCCCCCGTTATAGTTAGTTCAGCTAACTATAACTCGCGCGCCCGCAATGCACTGCTGATGACGTCACATATTACATCACTCATGTCATGGTCATTGACATCACTCATGACATTACTGATGACATTTCAAATGACATAACTGATGACATCATCCAGTGAATGTGTGTTTTTCTGAAAATTATATATGTTTTATATATGTATATCTCAAGGTTAATGGAAGAATAAATGGGTATATAAGTGTCTAAACGGATGATTTATTTTTGTAAAATTGATTGTATAACTGACTGATTAAGTGTATCTTAGTGAATACAAGGGTTAGTGAGTTATGTTTAAATATGTAAATATCTGTATCAGTCTCTCACTTTGTGTATAAGTGGCAGCATGGGTTGGTGAGTAGCTACATGAGTGTCTATATGGGTTATTAGTTTGTTTTTTGAGTATCAGTATGAGTGTCTGAGTGTCTGTATGGTTCGGTGGGGGTATTACTTAGTGCATAGATGCATGCATGAGTGACTCACTGTTTGTATGTGTTGAAGACAGCATGTGTGCAGGACTGTATAGGTGGATGAGTGTGTGTGTGGGTGTGTTAGTAGGTGAATGACTGTCTCAATAGTGTCTTTATGAGTAACTACATATGTTTTAAACTAGTATATGTGAGTATTGGTGTATATAAGTGAGTATATGTGAGAGTGAGAGATTGGAAGAGTTCCTGTACAAATAAGTAGGTGTTTCTATAAGTGATTGTTTAAGAGAGTAAGTATGTGTAAGTTTCTGTAGAAATAAGTGTGGTAGTGTGTGTATAACTATATATGCAAGTAAATGGATGTCTGATACTTTGTTTGCATGTGTGATTATGTGTGTGAGTAACTCCATGGATGAGTGGCGGTGTGTAACAGGATGATGTATAGGTGTATGAGTACATATGATGAGTGAGTACATGTATGAGTGACTGTATAGGGACTGTTGTTGATGTGTGTGTAGATCTTAGAATTACTGAATAGGTATGTTGTAACTGGTATTGGTATGTCCATTGTTTTGAAAATGTTAGTTTGTATTTTTGAGTGTGTGTATCAAAGGTTATATTAGGGTGAGAGGAGATCAGCCACTCTATCACAAGGATGATGTCATCAGTGATATCATCAGTGATGCCATTTAAGATGTCATGAGTGATGTCATGAGTGATGTCACTGACCATGTCATGAGTGATATAATATGTGAATTCATCAGCAGTGCATTGCGGGCGCGCGAGTTATAGTTAGCTGAACTAACCTTAACGGGGGAATTTCTATGGTTTTGTAAGAGTGAAATGTCCAACTAACTATAACGCCCCTGAAACCTATGGTTTTTTCAGTGAATATATAAATATATTACCTACTGGTGGTCGCCAGTAGGTAGTTATAGTTAGGACCAAGTTTCCATAGGAAGAACATTTTTTGTTTTGCTTATAACTTTGGCGTTGTTTAATGAATCTTCATGAAATTTTCCAAACTAATTCTTTGTTCATATCAGCTCCTATGTTGGAAGTTTGGGGGTGATTTGTCAAGGGGGGCCGAGAAAAAAGGGGGTCCCAAAATGTGTTTTCTCCATGTTAATTTCCATAGGAAATTTTAGACAAGTCTACAGTTCGAACGGGTGAACGGAATTGCCCCAAATTTAGCAGGGAGAAGGGTCTTGGTCTAGAAAGCACGCTTTTGTTTATTTGGTGTAAATCCGTTCAGTAGTTTGAGAAATTTCGAAATTTACAGATATCGATATTTGGGAATTCTGCCATCTGATTGGTTGAGGCGTTACGAGCTTGCTGCTTATTGGTTGTGAGCGCTGCAAGCGGTTGCAACTAGGAAGTGTTGGCCGCCATTTTGTGAATCCGTTGAAGCAAGTAAGGGGAAAAAAGGGTGAAAAGAGTAGGAAAGAGGAGGGTAGGAGCGCTGTGAGGTCTGTGGGGTGGTTAGGGTGTGCTCCACACAGGGAGTGTAAAGCGATGTATTCACCCCTACCGGTGTGAAAATGCTGTTTTGCCCAGAGTGATATGGTGCTGAGGTGAGGTGCCGGTACACTCGGGGATGAAACCGTGAGCTGATTGCTGTAAACGGATGTGCTCCTGGTGCTGTAGGATACTGGCCGCTGTAGCATAGCTGTGCAATTGGTGTTAGTATGGGTTTAGAGAATAGCAGTGTGAGCTCTGTGGGGTAGTTAGGGTGTGCTATACAGGGAGTGTGAAGTGAAGTATTCACCCCTAGCAGTGTGAAAGCACTGTTTTGACCAGAGTGAGATGGTGCTGAGGTGAGGTGCCAGTACACTCGGGGATGAAACCGTGAGCTGATTGCTGTAAACTGATGTGCTCCTGGTGCTGTAGCATACTGGCCGCTGCAGCATAGCTGTGCAAGTGGTGTTAGTATGGGTTTAGATTATAGCGGGAGTGGGAAGCAAACTTCTCACCCCTACCGGTCTGAAGACTCGAATGGAGTGTTTTAGCAAGCAGGAATAAAGAAATAATCGTGAAGAATATAATGCAGAATGTTGCAATGCCACAGAAGACAAATGGTGAAATCAGGTGTGTTTAAGAAAGTGTCTGTGTGGGATAAAGCGATGGAGTCTGCAAGTTATATAAAAAGTGTCTTTATGTAAGTGCCATAAATGGAACCACTGGTGCAAGAACTAAGGCATCCAGCTGAGGCAAACTCCAACCGCTTCTGCTGTATTCAAAGCTAAGCTTCTGCATCAGTCAATTCCACATTACATGTTACAGTTCCATGTGACATATAAAATACCTATTAGACATGAATGATTGTAAATTGTAGAATGAAAATAAAGGTAGGATACGATTACCACACTGTGCCAACCAGTTCCTAAACAATGCCGTGTTTTTTGATCTAGGATGAGCTAATTTGTGTAAAAGGGCTTCGTGGATAAGAGGCAGGCAGAGAGACGTGTGTACAAAGAATAGATATGGTTTCAAAATGGATGTCATGTTTAGGCTAATTTAGCAAGTAAATAAGCGTATTTGCATAGGCCATACATCATCCATCCCCCTGGTTAGTGTGGAGAGGTAAGGGCCATTAATGAAAACAGAGTTCAAATGCCTAAGCATACTTAGAAAGTTATTATATGAAAATGGTTCAATTGAAGTGTATTAAAAAATTTAATAGGAAGAAGTAAAAAAAGTTGAAAAAAATCAATCCAAGAATAAAGTGAATTTCTTACAAGTCTTGGAGATTGCAGTCCGGAAGTTCTTCAGCGGCTTGAGAAGCGTAATGTTCCAAGAGGCGATTGTTGCCATCATGTGAGAAAAGCGAAGCAATCCAATTCATATCCTTGAAGGGACAGTAATGTTCCATGAATGTTGGAGCGGCAATTTGAATTGGAAGGCAATCTGTGATGTTGTCAAAGGTCGCACGTTGCAGGAGATCTTTCGTGGCTGCGCAGAAATCCCATTCCGCCAGGATACCTTTTTGCGTTGCATCCGCCATTGCTCCACTGCCCGAACAATCAAGTTCATGTTTTTCAAGACACTCCATTACCTGCTGGATATCGGGAGCGTTTGCTGGGATGTTGGCAAGGCATAGATCCATTTGCCAGTCGATTGGGCAAGTTTTGCAATAAAAAGATGGTTGCACGCAGATAGTATATGTGTAAATAAATGACATGTTGTAGCTGGCTCCGATAATAGATAGAGGCAGGCAGCCGAAAAGTTGTTCCATTTTTTCACGGTATTGATGTAGCTTCACGTAGAGGCGTATTCTGTCGGACATGCTTGTTACCACAGGGAGGGTAGCCATATTTAACAAGCTAAAATAATAGTAGGATAGCCGCAAACAGAGCCTGAATTATGGGCACTGTTGCTGTTATTCCAGAAATGATCGAATTAATGAAGTCTGGTATTAGACTAAAAACAGTTTGAAAGCCTGTGAGAAGGCCGGAGGAGACAATATTAAAAAAAGTGTGCCAGACCTTAAATGTCAGATGTATTGAAAATTGTGTACCAATTCACAAAGTGTAATGGGAGGTTCGTATTTAAAAGGGAGTGTATTTTACTTGAAGTTTGTGCTATCTGCAGTCGATAAATTACTTTTGGAGAAGTGATGGACACTTCTGTTTGAAACAAAAGCGCTTTCAGTTTGCTCCGTTTAATAAAATCTGTTTTCAAAGTAGGTATTGAAGGCCAAGTTGAACTTTGGGAGTTACTTTGTGTGAGGGGAATAGAGATTGCCAGAGGAAGTTATCCGGTTTGAAACAGTAAGGACATACGGTATGCCAGCTCACAATGCGTAGCAGTCCATGTTATTAAGAAGCAGATAACTGCCGTTAGAAAGCTGTGTGAATGTTGGTCTGATTGTGGGAGTTGGCGTGCTTTTAAGAAAGCACGGAAGATTGGGGTCTGTAAGCTTATTAGCGTCGTGCAGTTGGACATTCTTGCATAGTAATGAATGACTGCCATTGCGGTCGCACTTTTCACCTGTGAGAAAAACTTCTGTATCCTCTTTAAGACAGCGATATGTAAATGAGAGAAACCACTGCTCGTAAATAAACGTGCTACCTTATATAATCCCATACAACATGACAAATAACATGTACACATAGCAGACACAACAACACTACGTACTGTGGGAACCGTGGCTAGCCATGTTCACAAACCAAACATGACATGGCACCTCTATCACACAATGCAGAACGTGGGGAGAGATGGGAGCAAAGTATGTGCGAAGGTGGCAAGTGATTCTCGATTATAAAAGTATACAATGCAAAGTGTTGAAGGGATGTGCCAGAGAGACTTGAGTATGCAGAGCACAGCCATTTACATGTCAACATACACTGATGGTCTATTGAGTGAAGTCGACAGCGGACACAACCATGATAGTACAGTCAGTAGGGAAGATTATGAAAACATAGCGCATACATCACCCCTCCCCCCCAAAATCTGTAGCGTAGTGGGCTGGCTCAGCGTATGCAAGGCTAGCAAAGGGGTATGAATAAAAGGCACGTTTCTCTGGGTGTGGTTCTCTTCTGGAATGGCGAACATGTCTGTCAGGTCTGCGGAGCTTACACCGCCACGAGGCTGACGCCGTGAGCAAAGGTGGCTGCGGGAATAATGCTCTCAGCCTGCTGCTACCCAGAAACTGTCATGGCCACTGCGATGCACATATGCCCCACAGTTCACCTTTCAACACCATTGTATGTGAAAGAGGGCCCACCACGTGCTGGCGGAGGCTTTTGGGCTGAGGTCTGTGAGCTGGGAAGGCTCCTGAGATCAACGCTGGCTACTGCGACACAGGCAGACAGCGCCCAGCCTGAGGCCCAGCACCGTGAAGTGGTCTGTATACTACTAACACAGTAGTCAAAGAGGCACCAACAGTGGAACGGTGTCTTGATCCCACAATGGATGATATTAGAACTGCATCTGAGAGTGCAGATGAAGATACTCCTTTCGACCAGCTGTAACCAACTCTAAGTCCCAACAGTGGAACGGTGTCTTGATCCCACAATGGACGATGTTAGAACTACATCTGAGAGTGGAGATGAAGGTACTCCCTTCGACCAGGTGCAAGCAATTCTAGGTCCCAACAGTGGAATGGTGTCTTGATCCCACAATGGACGATGTCCAATATTACCTGCTGCTTGTGAATTTTCACAGAAGTCCCTGTGTTGACGTGCATCAGACTCTGTGCTTCCGTAGCTAAGTGCTGCACATGATTATTGTGCTTGGTTGATACCAGTCGGTGGAGTACACCGCGGTACAGCAGGTCCGAACAGTGGAACGGGGTCTTGATCCCAAAATGGATGATGTACGATATTACGTGCTGCTTGGTTTTCACAGAACTCCCTCCATTGAGGTGCATCAGACTCTGTGCTTCAGTAGCTAATTCCTGCACATGATTATTGGGGTTGGGTGACTGTAGTCGGTGGAGTACACCGCGGTACAGCAGGTCCGAACAGTGGAACAGGGTCTTGATCCCACAATGAATGATGTTAGAACTGTATCTGAGAGTGGACATGAAGGGAGTCACTTCGACCAGGTGCAACCAACTCTAGGTCCCAACAGTGGAACGGTGTCTTGATCCCAAAATGGACGATGTCCGATATTACTTGCTGCTTGGTTTTGACAGAACTCCCTCCGTTGAGGTGCATCAGACTCTGTGCTTCCGTAGCTAACTGCTGCACATGATTATTGGGCTTGGTTGACTGCAGTCGGTGGAGTACACCGTGGTACAGCAGGTCGGAACAGTGAAACGGGGTCTTGATTCTGTGATTGAGGACGTCAGAAGTTAAAGTTTGTGATGATTTCTGTGTACCCACTCCGATCAGGTGCAACCGACTGCGTGCTCCCGAACCCAATGGCACGTGGCTTTGAGGCATTAATGACAACTGCCTCGGGCCTACAGTGCGGTCAGCAGGGCTCACAATTCAGATCGAGTGGTAATTGTTTAATTACAGAATCCAGTAGGCAACTAACTACAATGTCTATTGAAATATACACAATAGCCTTTTAGTATACTTGCTTGAAGAAGTTTTTTATGATGACTTATAGGTCTAGTACAATGACCAAATTCTTCTTGGTAGTGGTAAAGAACACTGAATAACAGTGTACACAGTGGACAGCAGAGATCGCAATTCAAATTGTTTTGATTTATTTATTGCAGAGTTTTATGTAATTTATGTCGTTGTATTTTGTGAAGAGGACGTGAGAAAAAGTATTTATGGAAGACTGTGCTCACTACTGTGTTCAATTTACACTGCAGACTGCAGTGTTCACAATTCAGATCGAGTCGCTATTGTAGATGCCGCAATCCTGTAGGCAAAAGACATTGCTCCAGTGCGCTCTGTCCGCACCATGCATACGCATCATCACAGGGTCCACGCACGTCTTTGTTGCTTTGCGTACAGCAAACCGGGCCCCTCAAGTCAATGCCACGTGGCTGTGGGCCCTTGCGGACCACTCTCTGGCCTACACTGCAAACAGCAGTGTTTACAATTCAGATCGAGTCGCTATTGCAGATAATGTAGTGTTGTAGGCAACAGACATTGCTCCTAGTACGGCCCACCTGCAGCACGCATCATCGCTGGCTGTGCACATGCTGAATGCTTTTGATGTGGCTATCTAAGTGCACTAGACCTGATGGACCCTTTATGATACAATTTTTGTGTGTATTATTTCAGATCTACTGCCTGTATCTTAGTATACCACAAGTTATGGTTGTTTTACAATAGAATCTTTTCTGTATTATTTCACATCTAGTGTCCCTACCTTACTGCAGCACAAACTATTGACCCTTTTATTATTGAATCTCTGTGTGTGATCCAATGATTACTGTTGTAGTTGATGCTAGCAGCAACCATTCTCTGAGGGCTGCTTTATACTCATCCCACAAGCATCCAGCACAGACGTCACTGGATAGGTGACCCTGGTAATAAAAAGCAGTTGAGCGCACGTGCCCGTACCCACTTCCCTTATCTATCTGTGTCCGTGTGTTCATTATGTATGCATGATACAGCCCCTGGGCCGTACCACATTACATTGTGCTGTGGACAGCATATGCAACCATGTTATCTCGGCAGTGGGGAAAAGTTCTGTTATGTAGCTTTTAGATGCATGGCTATCACAGGTGGAAGGCTGCTTTACAGAGCATGAATATTGATGAAGATGTTGGTTGCATGTTGTGTGTACTGTCAGATATGTGTACATAGCAAAAAGGTTTCAAAAAAGCTCTATAAGCAGAAGAGGAGTCTCTCATCAAACGCTGTAGAGAGAATGGCAAAAATGGGTGGGGTCCTCCAACTGTTACAATGGGAAATGTTATGAACCAATCAAATGCTTTTCTTTAAGGTCACATGGCAATCGCGCAGCGAGCGCGCAAGGAGGCCGCACCCAACGCAATTTTGAGAAAATATTACCGTAATATACGTTTCTTACAGTTAGAAATATATAAATGTTTAAAATATTTTAGATTATCGCTTGTTCTCATATACACTTTAAACGTATTTAGATATAGTTTTGAGATAAAAACAATGAGGGAATTGTATTCCCAGCGCGACACCATACGTCTATGACGTAACACAGGGCCTGGCAGTGTGCACTCATTGCATACGCAACGCGCAGCGGACATGACCCCATACGTACATGACGTAAGGTGTGGCTTGGTACTGCGTACCCGTTGCATACCAAAGTAGCAGCTAGCGCGACCACATACGTATATGATGTTACGCGGGACGCGGTGCCACAAACCCATCGGATATGAAATGCGCATCCTTTACGAGTTTAGCAATATGGCGGATAGGATTGGCGTGCTGATGGAGCTTGGTACACTACCGGTATGGGACTTCAGTTTTCTCAACAAAAAAAACAAACAATATACATACTTTTTTTTGAAGATATAAAACATTACATATTTTTCAAATTAAAAACAAAAAAGGATAATAGAGTTCCAAAATATTACAAAAAATATAGAAAATATATAGGTTTTATAAGTATTAAAATATGAAATTAGCATTTAAAAAACCTTAGAAATTCACTGAAAAAACCATAGGTTTCAGGGACGGTATAGTTAGTTGGACATTTGACTATATAAAACCAGAGAAATTCGCCCGTTATAGTTAGTTGAGCTAACTATAACTCACGCGCCCGCAATGCACTGGTGATGACGTCACATATTACATCACTCATGACTTGGTCAGTGACATCACTGATGACATCACTGATGACATATCAAGTGACATCATTGATGACATCACTGATGCCATCATCCACCTGATAATCTGATGCACATACTGATGGCCTAATATAAACTTTGATACATGCACTCTAAAATACAGACTACTATTTTTGAAACCATATGCACAACAATGCCAGATACTACATACCACCCACTAATTCCTAGGTCTACACTCACATCCACTCACTTATACATGCAGTTACTTATCAATAGAGTACTATAATGTGCACTCATACACCTATACATACAGTCACAGTCCGCAACTTATCCATAGAGTTACTCACACACCTAGACAGTCATGCAAAGAATCAATCACTTACCCATTTACTCATGTATTCAGTTATACACACCAACTGCGTTATTTATACACACACCACATCACTTATTTATGCAGATACTAAGACATACTTACTGTCTTATACAATCACTGATACAAGCAGACACTTTTATACACCCACTCCTTCAAATAACTTACTCTCACATATAGTCATTTATATACTCCAACACTCACATATACTGCCTTAAAACATATGTAGTTACTCACAAATATACCAGGGAGACATTCGTTCATTCACCAACACACCCATGCACACACTAACTCACCCATACAGCCCTTCTCAGATATACTTTTGAATCCATACAGCCAGTGAATCACCCACTCAGACATGTATGCACAGAGACACACATCCCCCCACCCACCCCCACAGACACCCAGGCACTCATACAGATACTCAAACAAAAAATCAATAACCCATATAGACACTCATGTAGCTACTCACCAACCCATGCAGCCGCTTATACACCAACTGAGACACTAATACAGACTTTCACACAGATTAGTCACTAACCCATACATTCAATAACACATGTTCAATCACTCAGTTATACAGTCAGGCACGCACCTACTAAATAATCCATTTTGGGACTTGTAAATTCACTCTTTCTTCAATACACCTTGGCATAGATATATATGAAAAATATTTAAACTTTACAGAAACACACATTTACTGGATGATGTCATCAGTGATGTCATCAATGATGTCATTTGAGATATAATCAGTGATGTAATCAGTGATGTCATTGACCATGTCATGAGTGATGTAATATGTGATGTCATCACCAGTGCATTGATGGCGCTCGAGTTATCGTTAGCTTAACTAACTATAACGGGCGAATTTCTCTGGTTTTATATGAGTCAAATGTCCAACTAACTATAACGTCCCTATATATATATATATATATGTATATATATATATATATATATACACAAATGCATAACCAATAAAGGCATAAAGAAATAGCAACAGATCAAGCATTTCTCATTATTGAAACATACGCATGATTAAGACATATTAAAAATATTCATGCCAAACAGTAATAGCATCTTTTTGGCAGAAACAGGTGGACAACGGGGAGGCGGGTGGGACAATGAGGAATCCACAGGCAGATACTGTATCCACCAGAAAAAGCGTTACTGAAGGTAAGTAACTTGTTCTTCTGATGGATACTTCTGCCTGTGGATTCCTTACCTTTTGAATAGAATCCCCAAGCCGTACCTCACCCAGAGGAGGGTGTCCACCTGACTAGACGAAAAAATCTTGCAAAACAGATCAAGCAAAATGGCCATCCCTCCTAACCTCCGAATCCAATAATAATCGAATAATTTTTCGGGGAAATTATATTGAAAATAATACTTTAAAAATACTTTTACTATTAAATATATATATATATACATATATAAAATAAAAAAACATAGGATTGAGGTACATTAGACTTACAAATTTTCATTTAAAAAACCTTTGAAATTCACTGAAAAAAACCATAGGTTTCAGGCACGTTATAGTTAGAAATTAGCATTTAAAAAACCATAGAAATTCACTGAAAAAACCATAGGTTTCAGGCACGTTATAGTTAGAAATTAGCATTTAAAAAACCATAGAAATTCACTGAAAAAAGCATAGGGTTCAGGACCGTTATAGTTAGTTGGACATTTAACTTGTACAAAACCATAGAAATTCTGGCGTTATATTTAGTTCAGCTAACTATAACTCGCGCCCCCGCAATGCACTGCTGATGACGTCACATATTACATCATTCATGACATGGTCAGTGAAATCACTGATTACATCACTGATGACATGTCAAATGACATCACTGATGACATCATCCATGTGAAAATCTGATGCACCTCCTCACACCTGAATATAACCTTTGATACACCCACTCTAAAATACATACTACCATTTCCGAAAAAATAGACATCAATACCAGTTACTAAATATGCACTGACTGATTCCTAGGTCTACACACACATCCACTCATTCACCCATACAGTTACTCATACTTACAGTCACTCATCAATATAACACTATCATATGCACTCATACACCTATACAGACACTCACACACTGCCACATATCCAGAGTTACTCACACACTTAGTCAGTCATGCAAAGAATCAATCATACTTCCATTTACTCACCTATACAGTTATACAGCCACCACCTCACTTATTCATACATATACTAACACATAATTACTCTCTTATAGACTCACTGGTACAAATACACACTCATCCATGCAGCCACTCTAACAATTACTGACTCTCACATATAGTTATTTATATACACCATCACTCACATATACTGCCTTTTACATATGTAATTACTTGCACATGTAGCACGGAGACATCCATTCACTCACCAACAGACCCATACACACACTCACCCACCCATACAGCTGTTTCCACATGCACTCTTGAACCCATACACCCAGTGAATCAACCACTCACACATCTATGCACAGAGTCACACACCTCCCACTTACCTACACACACACTCAGACAGCCATACAAATACTCAGGCAAGCAATCAATAGCCCATATAGAGACTCATGCAACTACTCACCAACCCATGCAGCAGCTTACACAACAACAGACAGGCTGATACAGACTTTCACTCAGTTTATTCACTAACTCATGCATTCAGTAAGACACATTTAATCACTCACTTATACAGTCAGTCATGTACCTACTAAATCCTCCATACAGACACGTTATAGTTAGCTGAACTAACAATAACGCTGGAATTTCTATGGTTTTGTACGAGTGAAATGTCCAATTTACTATAACGTTGCTGAAACTAATGGTTTTTTCAGTGAACTTCTATGGTTTTTTACATGCTAAATTCTAACTATAACATGCCTGAAACCTATGGTTGTTTCAGTGAATATATATATATATATATATTCACTGCAAAAACCATAGGTTTCAGGGGTGTTATAGTTAGCTGGCTATTTCACTCGTACAAAACCATAGAAATTCCTCTGTTACAGTTAGTTATGCTAACTATAACTCGCGCGCCTGCAATGCACTGCTGATGATGTCACATATTGCATCATTCATGACATGGTCAGTGACATCACTGATGACATCACTGATGGCATCTCAAATGACATCACTGATGACATCATCCAGGTGACAATCTGATACACCTCATCATACACTAGTATAACCTTTCATCACTCACTGTAAAATACAGAGTACCATATTTGAAACCATTGACACACCAATACCAGTTACTACATACCCACTCACTGATTCTTAAGCCTACACACACAACTACCCATTCAACAACAGAATCATTTATACATGCAGTCACTAATTAATGGAACACTATCAAATGCACTTATACACATATATAGACATTGACACATCAGCAGTCATCTTAGTCGGTTATGCAGTCATCCTACTCACTCATGAAAAAAATTGATCACACTTACATTTACTCACTTACACAATTATCCAACAACATCCATTTATTCAAACACATAGTAACTCATAGTTAATATGTTAAAAAATCACCATTACAATTATACACCCATTCATATAGTTACTCTCACAATCACTGACTTATTTATATACACCAACTCTCACATACAATGCCTTTTATTTTTTTACTTTGTTGAATGTGTACAACTAAAACATATATTCGCTCACCAACACACAGATAAATACACTCAGTCACCCAAACAACTGTTTCCACATGCACTCTTAAACCTATTCACCTAGTCAATCAACCATTCACACATCTATGCATAGAGTTACACACACCCCATCCAACCACACACAAACTCAGTGTCCCATACAAATATTCACCAAACTAATCAGTAACTAATATACACACTCATGTAGTTAGTGACCAACTGATGCAGCATATTATACAACAGAGACAGTGATGCACACATTCACATAGTTTAGTTACTAATCCATGTATTAAGTGAGACATTTTTAATTACTCACTTAAACAGACAGTCAGACAGCTACTAAATCCTCCATCCAGACAGTTATATATCCACTCAATCTTCAATACAGATTGGTATATATGTATATATAATACATATTTCAAACTAAACTACATTCACTGTATGATGTCATCAGTGATGTCATCAGTGATGTAATTTGAGAGGTCATCAGTGATGTCATCAGTGATGTCACTGATGATATCACTGATGTCACATATTGCATCACATGAGTGATGCAATATGTGACATCATCAGCAGTGCATTGCGGGCGCGCGAGTTATAGTTAGAAGAACTAACTATAACAGAGGAATTTCTATGGTTTTGTACGAGTGAAATGGCCAGCTAACTATAACACCCCTGAAACCTATGTTTTTTTTCTGTTAATATATACAACCCTTCATGCCACGAGTGCACATCCACCCCACCTCATAAATAGTATACCCTATGGGGAGATGGTACGACTGAGGAGAATCTGCAGCAATGATAAGGATCTCCAGATAGCCCAGGAGCACAGCAAACTCAGGTTTAGGGCGAGGGGTTACTCGGCTAGTACCATTGAAAGTGCCATAGTCCGATCCAATGCTTTGAATCGTGAAGATCTACTAAGACCCATCAGCGGAGTAACTAGCAACGCATTGGTGCCCTCTAATCCTGAGGAGCCCAGTAAGAACTCCTGTCACAATTTTAGGATCATCATGGGCTATAGCAAACAACAGACTGATTTGCGTAAAATCATTAACAAAAACTGGCCCATTGTACGTAGTGACCCTGTACTGGGTTCTCTACTACCGCGTCAGGCTTCAATTACACATAGCCGAGCCCCCACTATGAGACAAGCACTGGTCAACACCAATCCTGAAACAGTTGACAAAACGTCCTGGCTACAGCTCAGCAGTGGTTTTTATAAATGCAAAACCTGCAAAGCCTGTTCTCATGGAATAAACACTAAAACCTATATTGATCCTTTTAGCATGAGGCAGCTCAGGATCAATAAATTGTTGACCTGCAAGACAGAATTCGCTGTATATGTCCTCACTTGTCCATGCAACCTGAAATACATAGGCAGCACGAAGCTAGCGGTACACAAACGTATTTTACAACACTTGCGTGCAATTACCAATCAAGACAACACCTACCCCGTGGCGCGCCATTTCAGGGAAACACATAATATTGACAATAGGGGCCTAAGCTACTATGTAATTGATTGTATTGAACCTAGTAGAAGGGGTGGGGATCGAGAGTTGAACCTCCGTAAATTGGAAACAAGATACATTCTACAATTGAACACCAAGGTCCCCACAGGTCTTAACATGACAGAGGACATGCATACATGCTTGGGTTGATTTTACACTTCTTTTACTGTTTTTTAATGGGAAACCTGTATTATCTGATGTGTTCTTAGCCATTTTTTACGGATTTTTAGTAATTTGTCACAATCCTATTTAATATGTTTTTTAGGTTATTTATTTAGTATTTTACTATTTATTGTTGACACAATGCACTTTATCCCATGTAAAAATTTATGAGATTTGCACATCCGGTTGCCATTATAGAATGTAATGTTCCCCAGCCTGTGATCCATTACTGCACCCACTATTACTCATATGCTGTCCGTTTGACCATGATAATCCAAACACACAGGTACTATTATGAAACCTTCTCCGGTCCCATCGAATAGTATGATCTCTATATGTACTAGTCCAGCTCTCTCAACTGGGAGTCCACTGTATCCATGTATTTACCTTTAATGCCACCGATTCCACCTAAGTGGTATTCACCTATCTAATTACCCCTATCCCTGTGCAACTTCTGGATGGGAACTGCATATATAATAAAATTTTTCCAATTACCTTGGGTATGCAATATCCCTTAAACTAAGAATCCAGGCACTTTAGATAAACATGTTTATCCACATGTTTTTTTATATTTACTTCATCAGTTTAGTCATTTTTATAGTATTTTCTTTTTCACATTATTCACTTTTTTAATAAAAGGGGTTCATGGGACAACTTGAATTAACCACTATCAGCAATGTTTTTATGCCTAAAATGCTTTTAATATATATTTATATATTTATTTACATGTATTTTGCAGTTTTATGGCATTATGGTCTGACTAGCATGTTTGTAATTCATCTGTTTGGTATTTTGGTAATCATGAGCAACTGGTTATTTTTATTTCCAGGTCTCACAATAGACAATTGCTCCTATCCTTTCCGAATCTTTAAAGCATTCAAGCCGACATTTTAAATCATTACTTGCGTGTTGAGCTATTTATTATTTTACTTGTTGAGCTATTATCATTGGTAAATTAGCGATTGGATACTTCTTCTGTTTTTACCAACGATGTTCTACTCTTGTCTATGTCTATGACTGCAAACGTTAAGTGACTCCCCCCATGTGACCTACCCTTTCACTTTAAATTTGTTACCTCACGAACTATTTGCTGTCATGTGATCAAGGCTCCACGGAGCCGAAACGTTATGGCCGTCGCTCTGGGCAAATAAAGAAACCAGCACAAATTCCAGGCTCGTGTACTCTTTCCTGTAGCAGTTGAAGGATCCTCAAGGCTGTTGGAAGTAGTCTTTCTTATGTATTGGATCGCTAATCAGTTTCACGCGATCTTGACACGGAGCCCCCGCCATTCAAAGGTTGGCGCCAAGCAGTGAAACTGTTATCTGGTTCTCACCGGATGTACTTGCCTCTGGAAGGAGGAGTTGGCGCCTGACCCCCCTTGGATACCTCGACTAACGTATCTGTGGACACAGGTAGCGTTGAACTGCGAACAAGGTGATTCGACTGAAGCCGTGATCGGACGACACGGCAAGAGAAGAACCGGTGATTTCATCGTGAAATTCTATTGAGGTATCGGGGGTTGGCGGGTTCGTTGTGCAGCAGTGGGAGGTTGTTGATGAAAGGTTGACCCATCTTTACAGCCCCCACGAGCTAACTAATTGAGCCCTGATTTGAGCATGACGGCAGACAGCGTTCGTGAACGGGAGGCTGCGGCATTATCAATGTTTTCTGACAGCCTGCCCGTGCCTGCTGCTACTAGTAATGATCCCATCACGGATGGTTCTACACAGGGAAATGCTTTAAAGGATAAATTCAAAATTTTGGAGAAAAAGCTCAAAAACGAACAGAGCAAGTGGTGGGAGTCGAAATCGCTACAAAGCTACATTGATGTTAATCGCATCCCCCGCGGGCTGCGTATCCTCACGGCACCCAGCTACGAAAGCCCTAATCCCGAGCTCATGCGTGAATGGGCTGAAACGAACTTGGAATCGTCCCGTAAAATGGTCCTAATATTGATAAAACATGCTGATATCGACAGGGCTACGCTACTCAAAGAAATTGATACTCTCAATGAGGAATTGGATACAGTTGAGGACTCAGAGGAGAAAGCTAAACTAAGGAAAGAGATGACAGATAGGCTCAAGAAAGAAGAGAAAATAATCATGGACAGAAAAGCGTATAAGTTCCAACGCGACCGCAATGACTACCAACTGGGCCAGATCTTCACCTTTTCAAAAAGATACGATGCTTTGCGAGTTTCAAAACTCAAAGCGGCCCCCACCAGCCGGGGCCCGAACAAAGGAACTGCCTCCAATGACACAACACAATCGGATCTCAGCTCAATGGGTGGTAGCGACTCCGAATCGGAGTTACGTGATAACCTGGCAGCGGGAACAATACCAAGACCATCTCCAGCACAAGAAATGAATTTTTTATGCGAGGAGAGGAGGCAAACCCTACGACCAAGACCGGCAATGACGAACCCGGCCGGAAGCATTCAAACTTCAAATCCCGGCAGAGGCAGAGGGCAAGGAAGAAACGCCGCAAATCCGAACAGGAGAAGAGGAAGGGGGTATTGGACAAAGAACCAATAACGAGTGAGAATGCCAACACCATCATTAATCTGACACCCCTAGAGCTCACGGATGAAGACAAGAGAATACTTGCACTCGGCTTATCCTTTGCCCCTCAAAACAACTTCGATTATGCCTCTGTTCGGTGCGATGTGTACAAAGCTGTTCGGAAACTCAAGCTCAAAAAATCATATGCGATGCGCAGCAATAAACGCAACCCTCCCGACCCTGACAACGACAATGCTCTGCAGGAGGCAATCCAGGATCTTTGGGACACGGAAGGAACAGGAATCAGTGCGGACTGCACAGATGGCTCCAGCTCCAGGGGGCCTACTACGCCCTTTAGACCGAAATCTACATATACCCCTATCATGCCCCATGATGCCATCGACATCTTCTATGACAATGTAACAACGGAGATTAAAGCCCTGCATACTAAAATTCAATCTAGGAAGCCACGCTATAGCCGACAATCTCGGCTATACAGTCAACTCATCAGCAAACTTAAAAACAACAAAAAGATTATCATCCGCCAGAGCGACAAAGGTGGCAATATCGTTCTACTAACCAAGGAACTCTACGACCACGAAGCCTCCATCCAGCTCAATGACAGGAACTGTTACACTCGTACCACGGCGGTGGCCATCCAGATTGCCAACAATGAATTCCGGGACAAATTGGCCAACTGGAGGGGGCACAAGCTCATTACGGAGGCGGAATTTAACTTCCTGAAAAGAGACAACCCTGTAATTCCCACGCTGTATTTTATCCCTAAGATTCACAAGGACCCTGTCAAACCACCTGGCAGACCTATAATCTCAGCACGTGGGGGTATGTATGAGAAAACATCGCAATACATTGACTACTTTTTACAGGACTTTGTCAGATCATTGGATTCATACATACAGGACACTGGGGATTTCCTGCAAAAGATCAATGGAGTCCAATGGAGGGATGGCTATTGGATGTTGGCTTTAGACGTAACATCTCTTTACACCAGCATTAGCCATAATGATGGCATACAGGCCACTAAGTATTTTCTCTCACGCAAACCCACTCATTTTGAAAGCCATAATGCGATGTTAACCGAGATGCTTGAGCTCTGCCTCCTCAACAACAATTTTATGTTTAATGGCTTACTATATCGACAATTGAGGGGCGTAGCAATGGGGGCTAGTTTTTCCCCCAGCTACGCCTGCCTCCACATGGGGTACTGGGAGGAAACTACCCTTCGCCAGAACTATGCACAGTGCCTCGCTGACAATATCGTCCTATGGCTAAGATTCATTGATGACCTTTTTGTTATTTGGAAAGGGTCACTGGAGGAGGCACTTGGGTTTATTGAAAGTATAAATGTGAACAATCTTAACCTACATTTTACTGCCACATGTAGCCAAACACAAGTCACTTTTCTAGACACCGAGGTGTACACCCATGCGGGCAAACTAGAAACTAGGCTACACCGTAAACCCACAGCAGGCAATACAACCCTTCATGCCACGAGTGCACATCCACCCCACCTCATAAATAGTATACCCTATGGGGAGATGGTACGACTGAGGAGAATCTGCAGCAATGATAAGGATCTCCAGATAGCCCAGGAGCACAGCAAACTCAGGTTTAGGGCGAGGGGTTACTCGGCTAGTACCATTGAAAGTGCCATAGTCCGATCCAATGCTTTGAATCGTGAAGATCTACTAAGACCCATCAGCGGAGTAACTAGCAACGCATTGGTGCCCTCTAATCCTGAGGAGCCCAGTAAGAACTCCTGTCACAATTTTAGGATCATCATGGGCTATAGCAAACAACAGACTGATTTGCGTAAAATCATTAACAAAAACTGGCCCATTGTACGTAGTGACCCTGTACTGGGTTCTCTACTACCGCGTCAGGCTTCTATTACACATAGCCGAGCCCCCACTATGAGACAAGCACTGGTCAACACCAATCCTGAAACAGTTGACAAAACGTCCTGGCTACAGCTCAGCAGTGGTTTTTATAAATGCAAAACCTGCAAAGCCTGTTCTCATGGAATAAACACTAAAACCTATATTGATCCTTTTAGCATGAGGCAGCTCAGGATCAATAAATTGTTGACCTGCAAGACAGAATTCGCTGTATATGTCCTCACTTGTCCATGCAACCTGAAATACATAGGCAGCACGAAGCTAGCGGTACACAAACGTATTTTACAACACTTGCGTGCAATTACCAATCAAGACAACACCTACCCCGTGGCGCGCCATTTCAGGGAAACACATAATAGTGACAATAGGGGCCTAAGCTACTATGTAATTGATTGTATTGAACCTAGTAGAAGGGGTGGGGATCGAGAGTTGAACCTCCGTAAATTGGAAACAAGATACATTCTACAATTGAACACCAAGGTCCCCACAGGTCTTAACATGACAGAGGACATGCATACATGCTTGGGTTGATTTTACACTTCTTTTACTGTTTTTTAATGGGAAACCTGTATTATCTGATGTGTTCTTAGCCATTTTTTACGGATTTTTAGTCATTTGTCACAATCCTATTTAATATGTTTTTTAGGTTATTTATTTAGTATTTTACTATTTATTGTTGACACAATGCACTTTATCCCATGTAAAAATTTATGAGATTTGCACATCCGGTTGCCATTATAGAATGTAATGTTCCCCAGCCTGTGATCCATTACTGCACCCACTATTACTCATATGCTGTCCGTTTGACCATGATAATCCAATCACACAGGTACTATTATGAAACCTTCTCCGGTCCCATCGAATAGTATGATCTCTATATGTACTAGTCCAGCTCTCTCAACTGGGAGTCCACTGTATCCATGTATTTACCTTTAATGCCACCGATTCCACCTAAGTGGTATTCACCTATCTAATTACCCCTATCCCTGTGCAACTTCTGGATGGGAACTGCATATATAATAAAATTTTTCCAATTACCTTGGGTATGCAATATCCCTTAAACTAAGAATCCAGGCACTTTAGATAAACATGTTTATCCACATGTTTTTTTATATTTACTTCATCAGTTTAGTCATTTTTATAGTATTTTCTTTTTCACATTATTCACTTTTTTAATAAAAGGGGTTCATGGGACAACTTGAATTAACCACTATCAGCAATGTTTTTATGCCTAAAATGCTTTTAATATATATTTATATATTTATTTACATGTATTTTGCAGTTTTATGGCATTATGGTCTGACTAGCATGTTTGTAATTCATCTGTTTGGTATTTTGGTAATCATGAGCAACTGGTTATTTTTATTTCCAGGTCTCACAATAGACAATTGCTCCTATCCTTTCCGAATCTTTAAAGCATTCAAGCCGACATTTTAAATCATTACTTGCGTGTTGAGCTATTTATTATTTTACTTGTTGAGCTATTATCATTGGTAAATTAGCGATTGGATACTTCTTCTGTTTTTACCAACGATGTTCTACTCTTGTCTATGTCTATGACTGCAAACGTTAAGTGACTCCCCCCATGTGACCTACCCTTTCACTTTAAATTTGTTACCTCACGAACTATTTGCTGTCATGTGATCAAGGCTCCACGGAGCCGAAACGTTATGGCCGTCGCTCTGGGCAAATAAAGAAACCAGCACAAATTCCAGGCTCGTGTACTCTTTCCTGTAGCAGTTGAAGGATCCTCAAGGCTGTTGGAAGTAGTCTTTCTTATGTATTGGATCGCTAATCAGTTTCACGCGATCTTGACACGGAGCCCCCGCCATTCAAAGGTTGGCGCCAAGCAGTGAAACTGTTATCTGGTTCTCACCGGATGTACTTGCCTCTGGAAGGAGGAGTTGGCGCCTGACCCCCCTTGGATACCTCGACTAACGTATCTGTGGACACAGGTAGCGTTGAACTGCGAACAAGGTGATTCGACTGAAGCCGTGATCGGACGACACGGCAAGAGAAGAACCGGTGATTTCATCGTGAAATTCTATTGAGGTATCGGGGGTTGGCGGGTTCGTTGTGCAGCAGTGGGAGGTTGTTGATGAAAGGTTGACCCATCTTTACAGCCCCCACGAGCTAACTAATTGAGCCCTGATTTGAGCATGACGGCAGACAGCGTTCGTGAACGGGAGGCTGCGGCATTATCAATGTTTTCTGACAGCCTGCCCGTGCCTGCTGCTACTAGTAATGATCCCATCACGGATGGTTCTACACAGGGAAATGCTTTAAAGGATAAATTCAAAATTTTGGAGAAAAAGCTCAAAAACGAACAGAGCAAGTGGTGGGAGTCGAAATCGCTACAAAGCTACATTGATGTTAATCGCATCCCCCGCGGGCTGCGTATCCTCACGGCACCCAGCTACGAAAGCCCTAATCCCGAGCTCATGCGTGAATGGGCTGAAACGAACTTGGAATCGTCCCGTAAAATGGTCCTAATATTGATAAAACATGCTGATATCGACAGGGCTACGCTACTCAAAGAAATTGATACTCTCAATGAGGAATTGGATACAGTTGAGGACTCAGAGGAGAAAGCTAAACTAAGGAAAGAGATGACAGATAGGCTCAAGAAAGAAGAGAAAATAATCATGGACAGAAAAGCGTATAAGTTCCAACGCGACCGCAATGACTACCAACTGGGCCAGATCTTCACCTTTTCAAAAAGATACGATGCTTTGCGAGTTTCAAAACTCAAAGCGGCCCCCACCAGCCGGGGCCCGAACAAAGGAACTGCCTCCAATGACACAACACAATCGGATCTCAGCTCAATGGGTGGTAGCGACTCCGAATCGGAGTTACGTGATAACCTGGCAGCGGGAACAATACCAAGACCATCTCCAGCACAAGAAATGAATTTTTTATGCGAGGAGAGGAGGCAAACCCTACGACCAAGACCGGCAATGACGAACCCGGCCGGAAGCATTCAAACTTCAAATCCCGGCAGAGGCAGAGGGCAAGGAAGAAACGCCGCAAATCCGAACAGGAGAAGAGGAAGGGGGTATTGGACAAAGAACCAATAACGAGTGAGAATGCCAACACCATCATTAATCTGACACCCCTAGAGCTCACGGATGAAGACAAGAGAATACTTGCACTCGGCTTATCCTTTGCCCCTCAAAACAACTTCGATTATGCCTCTGTTCGGTGCGATGTGTACAAAGCTGTTCGGAAACTCAAGCTCAAAAAATCATATGCGATGCGCAGCAATAAACGCAACCCTCCCGACCCTGACAACGACAATGCTCTGCAGGAGGCAATCCAGGATCTTTGGGACACGGAAGGAACAGGAATCAGTGCGGACTGCACAGATGGCTCCAGCTCCAGGGGGCCTACTACGCCCTTTAGACCGAAATCTACATATACCCCTATCATGCCCCATGATGCCATCGACATCTTCTATGACAATGTAACAACGGAGATTAAAGCCCTGCATACTAAAATTCAATCTAGGAAGCCACGCTATAGCCGACAATCTCGGCTATACAGTCAACTCATCAGCAAACTTAAAAACAACAAAAAGATTATCATCCGCCAGAGCGACAAAGGTGGCAATATCGTTCTACTAACCAAGGAACTCTACGACCACGAAGCCTCCATCCAGCTCAATGACAGGAACTGTTACACTCGTACCACGGCGGTGGCCATCCAGATTGCCAACAATGAATTCCGGGACAAATTGGCCAACTGGAGGGGGCACAAGCTCATTACGGAGGCGGAATTTAACTTCCTGAAAAGAGACAACCCTGTAATTCCCACGCTGTATTTTATCCCTAAGATTCACAAGGACCCTGTCAAACCACCTGGCAGACCTATAATCTCAGCACGTGGGGGTATGTATGAGAAAACATCGCAATACATTGACTACTTTTTACAGGACTTTGTCAGATCATTGGATTCATACATACAGGACACTGGGGATTTCCTGCAAAAGATCAATGGAGTCCAATGGAGGGATGGCTATTGGATGTTGGCTTTAGACGTAACATCTCTTTACACCAGCATTAGCCATAATGATGGCATACAGGCCACTAAGTATTTTCTCTCACGCAAACCCACTCATTTTGAAAGCCATAATGCGATGTTAACCGAGATGCTTGAGCTCTGCCTCCTCAACAACAATTTTATGTTTAATGGCTTACTATATCGACAATTGAGGGGCGTAGCAATGGGGGCTAGTTTTTCCCCCAGCTACGCCTGCCTCCACATGGGGTACTGGGAGGAAACTACCCTTCGCCAGAACTATGCACAGTGCCTCGCTGACAATATCGTCCTATGGCTAAGATTCATTGATGACCTTTTTGTTATTTGGAAAGGGTCACTGGAGGAGGCACTTGGGTTTATTGAAAGTATAAATGTGAACAATCTTAACCTACATTTTACTGCCACATGTAGCCAAACACAAGTCACTTTTCTAGACACCGAGGTGTACACCCATGCGGGCAAACTAGAAACTAGGCTACACCGTAAACCCACAGCAGGCAATACAACCCTTCATGCCACGAGTGCACATCCACCCCACCTCATAAATAGTATACCCTATGGGGAGATGGTACGACTGAGGAGAATCTGCAGCAATGATAAGGATCTCCAGATAGCCCAGGAGCACAGCAAACTCAGGTTTAGGGCGAGGGGTTACTCGGCTAGTACCATTGAAAGTGCCATAGTCCGATCCAATGCTTTGAATCGTGAAGATCTACTAAGACCCATCAGCGGAGTAACTAGCAACGCATTGGTGCCCTCTAATCCTGAGGAGCCCAGTAAGAACTCCTGTCACAATTTTAGGATCATCATGGGCTATAGCAAACAACAGACTGATTTGCGTAAAATCATTAACAAAAACTGGCCCATTGTACGTAGTGACCCTGTACTGGGTTCTCTACTACCGCGTCAGGCTTCTATTACACATAGCCGAGCCCCCACTATGAGACAAGCACTGGTCAACACCAATCCTGAAACAGTTGACAAAACGTCCTGGCTACAGCTCAGCAGTGGTTTTTATAAATGCAAAACCTGCAAAGCCTGTTCTCATGGAATAAACACTAAAACCTATATTGATCCTTTTAGCATGAGGCAGCTCAGGATCAATAAATTGTTGACCTGCAAGACAGAATTCGCTGTATATGTCCTCACTTGTCCATGCAACCTGAAATACATAGGCAGCACGAAGCTAGCGGTACACAAACGTATTTTACAACACTTGCGTGCAATTACCAATCAAGACAACACCTACCCCGTGGCGCGCCATTTCAGGGAAACACATAATAGTGACAATAGGGGCCTAAGCTACTATGTAATTGATTGTATTGAACCTAGTAGAAGGGGTGGGGATCGAGAGTTGAACCTCCGTAAATTGGAAACAAGATACATTCTACAATTGAACACCAAGGTCCCCACAGGTCTTAACATGACAGAGGACATGCATACATGCTTGGGTTGATTTTACACTTCTTTTACTGTTTTTTAATGGGAAACCTGTATTATCTGATGTGTTCTTAGCCATTTTTTACGGATTTGTAGTCATTTGTCACAATCCTATTTAATATGTTTTTTAGGTTATTTATTTAGTATTTTACTATTTATTGTTGACACAATGCACTTTATCCCATGTAAAAATTTATGAGATTTGCACATCCGGTTGCCATTATAGAATGTAATGTTCCCCAGCCTGTGATCCATTACTGCACCCACTATTACTCATATGCTGTCCGTTTGACCATGATAATCCAATCACACAGGTACTATTATGAAACCTTCTCCGGTCCCATCGAATAGTATGATCTCTATATGTACTAGTCCAGCTCTCTCAACTGGGAGTCCACTGTATCCATGTATTTACCTTTAATGCCACCGATTCCACCTAAGTGGTATTCACCTATCTAATTACCCCTATCCCTGTGCAACTTCTGGATGGGAACTGCATATATAATAAAATTTTTCCAATTACCTTGGGTATGCAATATCCCTTAAACTAAGAATCCAGGCACTTTAGATAAACATGTTTATCCACATGTTTTTTTATATTTACTTCATCAGTTTAGTCATTTTTATAGTATTTTCTTTTTCACATTATTCACTTTTTTAATAAAAGGGGTTCATGGGACAACTTGAATTAACCACTATCAGCAATGTTTTTATGCCTAAAATGCTTTTAATATATATTTATATATTTATTTACATGTATTTTGCAGTTTTATGGCATTATGGTCTGACTAGCATGTTTGTAATTCATCTGTTTGGTATTTTGGTAATCATGAGCAACTGGTTATTTTTATTTCCAGGTCTCACAATAGACAATTGCTCCTATCCTTTCCGAATCTTTAAAGCATTCAAGCCGACATTTTAAATCATTACTTGTGTGTTGAGCTATTTATTATTTTACTTGTTGAGCTATTATCATTGGTAAATTAGCGATTGGATACTTCTTCTGTTTTTACCAACGATGTTCTACTCTTGTCTATGTCTATGACTGCAAACGTTAAGTGACTCCCCCCATGTGACCTACCCTTTCACTTTAAATTTGTTACCTCACGAACTATTTGCTGTCATGTGATCAAGGCTCCACGGAGCCGAAACGTTATGGCCGTCGCTCTGGGCAAATAAAGAAACCAGCACAAATTCCAGGCTCGTGTACTCTTTCCTGTAGCAGTTGAAGGATCCTCAAGGCTGTTGGAAGTAGTCTTTCTTATATATATATATATATATATATATATATATATATATATATATATATATATATATATATATATTCACTGAAAAAACCATAGGTTTCACACACGTTATAGTTAGGAATTAGCATTTAAAAAACCTTGCAAATTCACTGAAAAAACCATAGGTTTCACACATGTTATAGTTAGCAGGACATTTCACTCGTGAAAAACTAATGAAATTCCCCCGTTATAGTTAGTGCAGGCAACTATAACTCACGCGACCGCAATCCTCTGCTGATGACGTCAGATATTACATCACTGTATTTAGACACTTATTTACCCATGTCTTCTTCCGTTAATTTTTAGCTATACATATATTACAAATATTTTTTTTTCAGAAAAACACATATGTCATCAGTGATGTAATATCTGACGTCATCAGCAGAGGATTGCGGTCGCGTGAGTATTAGTTTTTAAAATTTCGCGAGGATTCGTCAACCGGCGCCAAAGTTATTCAAAATAGAATTTTGAGATTTCCTATGGAAACACGGTCCTAACTATAACTATCTACTGGCGACCGCCAGTAGATAATATATCTATATATATCTATATATGTCTATATCTATATATATCTATATCTATATCTATATCTATATCTATATCTATATCTATCTATCTATATATATATTCACTGAAAAAACCATAGGTTTCACACATGTTATAGTTAGTGGAAATTTTACTGATAAAAAACCAATGAAATTCCCCCGTTATAGTTACTGTAGGCAACTATAACTCACGCGACCGCAATCCTCTGCTGATGCTAATACTGTATTATTTGCCCATGTCTTCTTCCATTAAATTTTAGCTATACATATATTACAAATATTTTTTTTTCATAAAGACACATATGTCATCAGCAGAGGATTACGGTCGCGTGAGTTATAGTTGCCTACAGTAACTATAACGGGGGAATTTCATTGGTTTTTTATCAGTAAAATTTCCACTAACTATAACATGTGTGAAACCTATGGTTTTTTCAGTGAATTTGCAAGGTTTTTTAAATGCTAATTCCTAACTATAACGTGTGTGAAACCTATGGTTTTTTCAGTGAATATATATATATATATATATGCACGGTTTTTATCAACTTTAATAAGCCCTGTACATTTGGTGGACTTCGGCCACCAAAAGCACAGGGGGTGGGGTAAGTGTGGATAGTGTTTTTTTTATTTTTATTTTTTTACCGTACGCTTATGGTAAGCGTACGGTAAGCTTACCCCGTGAAATTGCCGAAAAAAAAATAAAACCGTTTTTGCTCTTGGGGGATGTTTGTGGACTCCCTCAACATTACTATGTGGGAGGGAGTTGTCAAAACAGCCCCATAACATGTTTTTGGCCATCATGTTTGATAAACAACACTCAGTGCGAGAGACAAAATGGCGGCCGCCGCTTCCTGGTTTCGGCCGATTCGAATGTTTACTAGGATCTAAGAGCCAATCAGAATCGCGCTCGCGCACGCCACCGTACGCTTACCGTAAGCGTACGGTAAGCGTACGGTAAGCGGGCTCAGATATATATATTGATTTAAAGGCTATTTTCTCAGAATCTACTGAACAGATTTACACCAAACCTACAAAAGGCACTTCCTTGACCTAGGGACTACCTCTCTGCCAAATTTTGAGTAATTCTGTTCAGCCGTTCGGGCTGTAGCTCGTTCTAAAGGTCCTATGGAAAAATGCATGGGAAAAACGCGTTTTGGGACCCCCCTTTTATCTCAGCCCCCGCTTGACGGATCCCCCCGAGACTTTCAGGGTAGGAGCGGAGCGTAGCGCCCCACCTATTTTGAGAAATTCGCGAGGATTCGTCGACCGGCGCCAAAGTTATTCAAAATAGAATGTTGAGGTTTTCCTATGGAAACGTGGTCCTAACTATAACTACCTACTGGCGACCGCCAGTAGGTAATATATATATATATATATATATATATATATATATATATATATATATATATATATATATATATATATATATATATATCCCAAACGCCCAGAAGCTTTGGAGGCACACTCGACCGCAAGTGTCAGCCAACAGGTTTAATTTGCAACGAAGAACCAGCATCAGCATTCCGGTATCTTTTAATCTTTTATTCCTGACGCATTTCGAGGTTTAAAAGCCTCTTACTCATAGTCAGCTTTCATCAGTGTCACACAGAGAGCTTTGATTAGTTGATTAACAATTTGAATATCGCCCAAGTGGGCTTTGCACATTGCGTTCTTGTAGTGCATATTGGGACTTACGGTCCTAAATCGGAGAAAAAGTATTTACTATTTGTAGATTCTGTGTCTTCATTCTTATTTTCCAGCATTGTTTCCCTCCAGTAGGCCCCAGGATGCCGGAGCAGGTTCATATTATTTACACTTGCTGTGCTGTAAACAGGTTATGGCAAAGTTCCAACCAGCAGCCCTCCTCAACATTTCTGGAATGGTGCAGTCACCCACGGCGGGGCGCCGTGCAATTTATTTATACCAAATGCCTGGAAGGTTTGGAGGCACACTCTGCTGCCAGTGTCAACCAACAGGTTTAATTTCTAACGAAGAACCAGCATCAGCATTCTGGTATCTTTTAATCTTTTATAACCAACAGAGGTGCAGAAAGAGGCCTTGTTGCAAAGTCATCCTGTGCACCCAGCTTTTTGCTGACTGGTACTGGTGGTAACTGACTCTGACTAACCAGGCCCAGAGCCAGTGCTATGCTGAAAGACACTTAGAATACATTGAAAAAACCTACATACACTAGATTACACTATGGGTTGGGGTACCCCTGTAATTGCCATGACCTCCCCCGTAAGGCCCTAGTACATATTAAGGTAGGGGGATTAAAACTATCTGTAAGTCAGAGGTGCAGAAAGAGGCAAGAGAGGTGCAGAAAGAAGCAAGTGAAGTGCAGAAAGAGGCAACAGAGGTGCAGAAAGACACATTAGAGGTGTAGAAAGAAGCAAGAGAAGTGTAGAAAGAGGCAAGAGCATTGCCTAAAGACGCAACAAAGGTGTAGAAAGAAGCAAGAGCAGTGCAGAAAGAACTAAAAGAGGTGCAAAAAGAGGCAAGAGGGTACAGAAAGAGGTAGGAGAGGTGCAGAAAGAAGGGAGAGAAGTGTAGAAAGAGGCAAGAGAATTGCTGAAAGAAGCAACAGAGGTGTAGAAAGAAGGAAGAGAAGTGCAGAAAGAGGCAAGTGAGGCGCAGAAAGAAGCAAGAGCAGCACAGAATGAACCAACAGAGGTGAAAAACGAGGCAAGAGGGGTGCAGAAAGAGGTAGGAGAGGAGCACAAAGAGGCAAGAGAGGTACATAAAGAGGCAGGAGGGGTTTAGAAAGAAGGAAGAGACGTGCAGAAAGAGGCAAGAGAATTGCTGAAAGAAGCAACAGAGGTGTAAAAAGAAGTAAGATAAGTGCCGAAAGAGGCAAGTGAGGTGCAGAAAGAAGCAAAAGCAGTGCAGAAAGAACCAACAGAAATACAAAAAGAGGCGAGAGGGGTGCAGAAAAAGGTAGGAGATGTGCGCAAAGAGGCAAGAGAGGTACAAAAAGAGGCAGGAGGGGTGCAGAAAGAAGGAAGAGAAGTGCAGAAAAAAGCAACAGAGGTGTGGAAAGAAGCAAGAGAAATGCAGAAAGGGGCAAGTGGGGTGCAGAAAGAAGCAAGAGAGGTGCAGAAAGAGGGAAGACAAGTGGAGAAAGAGACAACAGGGGTGCAGAAAGAGACAACAGGGGTGCAGAAAGAAGAAAGGGAGGTGCAGAAAGAGGCAATAGAAGTGTAAAAAGAGGCAATAAAAGTGCAGAAAGAAGCATCAGAGGTGCAGAATGAGGCAAGAGAGTGGCAGAAAGAGGAGAGAGAAGTACAGAAAGAAGCAAAAGAGGTGTTCAAAGAGGAAAGAGATGTGCAGAATGAGGTAAGAGACGTGCAGAAAGAGGCAAGAGATGTGCAGAAAAAGGAAAAAGGGTGCAGAAAGAAGCTAGAGAAGTGCAGAAAGAGGCAAGTGAGGTGCAGAAGGAGGCAAGAGAGTTGCAGAAACAGGCAAAAGGGGTGCAGAAAGAGGGAAAAGGTGTGAAGACAGAGGCAAGAGAGGTGCAGAAAGAGGGACGAGGGGTACAGAAATAGTCAAGAAGGATGCAGAAATTTGCAACAGAGGTGCAAAAAGAGGCAAGAGGGGTACAGAACGAGGCAAGAAAAGTGCAGAAAGAAGCAAAAGATGTACAAAAAGAGGCAAAAGACCTGCAGAGAAAGGCAAGAGAGGTGCAGAAAGAGTCAGGAGAGGTGCACAAAGAGGCAAAAGGGGTACAGAAAGATTCAAGAGTGGTGAAGAAAAAAGCAAGAGCAGTGCAGAAAGAAGCTACAGAGGTGCTTAAAGAGGCAAGAGGGGTACAGAAAGAGGAAAGAGAAGTGCATAAAGAAGCAAAAGAGGTGCAGAAAGAGGCAAGAGAGGTGCAGAAAGAAGTAAGAGAGGTGCACAAAGAGGCAATAGGGGTACAGAAATAGGCAAGAGGGGTGCAGAAAGAAGGAAGAGAAGTGCAGAAAGCAACAACAGAGGTGCTGAAAGAGACAAGAAGGGTATATAAACAGGGAAGAAGGGTGCAGTAAGAGTGAAGAGGTTCAGAAAGTAGAAGAGATTTGCACAAAGAGGCAAGAGAAGTGAATAAAAAGAAAGAAATGTGCAGAAAGAAGCAACAGAAATGCAGAAAGAGGCAAGAGAGGCGCAGAAGGAAGCAAGAGTGGCTTGCACACCATTAGTACCAATTTAACACCCACATTTAGCACTAAGTTCTAGGTTTGCAAAGGGCCTTTCACCATGCTGTAACACTCGTCGCTGCATTTTTGGTAATGTGTGAGCTAGAAACAAGACTATTTTTTTTAAATTTGCAGATTAGTGAGCAGGTGATGGATTATATGGCTAATGCGGAAAATGTATAATTGAGCGAAAGCCAGTGCAGCTAAACAGTCGCATAATTCCAGTGGCCCTGCTCATACCTCTGACTCGGTCCACAAGTGCTCCTCAGTGATTCCTTCTTTTTTTTGTCTCACTGAGTTCATAGTTGAGCTTCTATGGAAACAAGAAAGACTAAACCTAAGGTTACTACTCCACAACAAAGACAACAATACCACATAATTACTCTCCATAACACATAATCTTACTCTACATAATTCCTACACACTAAATACCACATACTTTCTAGCCACATAATTTCACTGCACAATTTACCACATAAATCCTCTACACACAACGTACATCGACTCCACTGCAAAAAACATTAGTAAAAAAACTTTTACATTTACAACACCAATAGCTCTAACTCTCGCATATGCGTAACCTATTGCATTGCGAACACTTCTTTAACTAGTAGACGCGTTTGCAGAGTGGTGGAGAAAGGGTGCTGGGCCTCCGACCAGCACTCAGGAATTTTGCTGCATAAGACTTACAGGAGGTACCAGGAGGGCTTCTTGGCCCCCAAAGTCCCTCAAGAGTAAAGTGGACTTCATCCCCCATCCCGTAGTCTGCTAGGAGATGCATTTGAAGAGTGGTGGAAAGAGGGGGCATGGCCTCCAAACACATCTTAGCAATCCCTCTGTGTGGGACTTACTGGAGGTATCGGGAAGGGTAGTTGTCCCCCAAGCACACACTTGGGGCCAACTACCCCTCCTTTTACCTCCAGTAAGTCTCACACAGCAGAATTGGTAAGTTCTCATAGCAGGCCACACCCCCTTTGCCCACCACTCTGCAAACGTGCTCCCTGGCGCTCTCTTGGATGGGGATTGAAGTCCCCAATGCTGCTGGGAGTCCTTAGGGGCCAAGTAGCCTACCTCTTACCTCCAGTAAACCCCACACAGTGGGATTGCTGAGAGGTGGGCACTGGCCACATCCCATTTCTCCACCACTCTGCAAACGCACCTCCTGGCATGTTCTAAGTTGGGGTATTAAGCCCCCATCATTCCTAAGGGTCCCTGGAGGCCAACTAGCCCACCTGGTTCCTCCAGTAAGCCCCACACAGCCACGCCCCCTTTTTACACCACTCTTCAAATGCGGCTCCTGGCACACTGCTGCTTGGGGGATGAAGTCGACTTGTGTCCTGAGGTCCTCAGGACACAAGAGGACCTCATCACCCAAGCAGCGGTGCGCCAAGAGGTCCCCAGGGCCACAGAAGGCTCCAGGAGGGGGCCGTGCGGCCCCCTCCCAACATTTGTAAAGCCCCGGGGAGGTGGTGGTCCCTGGGGCCAGGGGGTCCGCAACAGACCCTCATATGTAAATAAAGTTTGCCCTAGGGTGGTGGTGGTCCCCGGGGCAGTGGGGGGGCAGGATCCCCCCACACTTTGTTTATATATTTAAGCCCCAGTGAGGTGGCAGTCCCCAGGGCTTGGGGTGGCCTGTGAGCCCCTCACACATAAGGATTGCCGCGGGGAGGTGGAAGTCCCTGGGGCAGTGTGGGGGGCAGTAGCACCCCCACAAATTTTTAAAATGAAGCCCTGGGAGGAGGCGGTCCCCGGGGCTGCAGTGAGATCACGTACCCCCCACACATAAATAATAAAGGCCCCGGAGGTGACGTCCCCGGGGCTACATAAAACAGCATTGCCTCCGGGACCTGGCCCACCCGGGGGCTTTAAAAAGTGAAGCGCGGGAGCCGTGCTTCGTTTTTATTAATTTTTTGTCCGGTTTCAGGCACCTAGCGCAAATTTGGCTGTTTTAAAAAATATATGGTTTTTTTGGGCCTAGGGGTCCTTGTGGGACCCCCTGAGCAGGCCTAGGGGGTGAGGATGTTTCAACCCTGCACCCTTTTCTTGTTTTTCACCTTTTTTTGTACTGTTTTCTTGTGACTCGGTTACAGAGTCACAAGATGGCTGCCAACACTTCCTGGTTTGGACTGTTGGCAGCCAATAAGAAGTCAGCTCGTGCTCGGGAGGAGTCGCGAATCCTCCTCGGTGCTCAGATATATACATTTTTATTTTTTGAATATCTCTGGAACTACGGATCGGATTTACACCATTTTAAAAAAATCATGCTTTCTGGACCAAGACCTACCGTTTTGCCAAATTTGGTGTAATTACGTTTAGCAGTTCGAGCTGTAGCCTGTTTCAAAATTCCTATATAATTTAACCTGGAGAGAACGCATTTTGGGATCCCCCTTTTTGCTTGGACCCTGCTTGACGAATCACCCCCAAACTTCCAAGACAGGAGCTGACCTGAGTGAACCATTAGTGTTGAAAATTTGGCGAAGATTTGTCAACCGGCACCAAAGATACTGGCAAATCAAAAAACGCTTTTCCTATGGATAATAGGTCCTAACTATACCTACCTACTGGCATCCACCAGTAGGTAATTAATATATAAATAAATATATATATATATAAATAAATATATATATATATATATATATATATATATATATATATATATATATATATACACACAAAAAGAGTTTGTTGCTTTGATCCAATTACATCCACCAACTTGCTTGAAGGTCCTTGTTGACGCAGCTGCGCCACAAGAAAGTGCCCGCACTCCAGATAACTCCAAAGAAGGTTTATTAGGGTAGCTGACGCGTTTCGACTAGGAGGTCTTTGTCAAAGACCTTCTGGTCGAAACGCGTCAGCTACCCCAATAAACCTTCTTTGGACTTACCTGGAATGCAGGCACTTTCTTGTGGTGCGGCGTGGCTGTGTCAACAAGGACCTTCACATAAATATGTTTATGCATATATATATATATACATAACCTACTGGCTTTTGCCAGTAGGTAGTTATAGTTAGGATCTAGTCTCCATAATAAAAGCATTGTTTTACTTGCCTATAACTTAGGCGTTGTTTTGCCAATCTTTATGACATTTTTCCCAAAAAGTTGCAAAGTAGGTTCTTTGTGTCATGGAACATTTGAGGCTGATCCATGCAGTACGGACCGAGTAATAGGGGCACAATTTAAGGGTGCGTTTGTAATGTTAATTCCCAAAGGAACGTGTTGTCAAACCTAGAGACCGAGCCGCTGGACAGAATTACGCCAAATTTGCCAGAAAGGTAGATGTTATGCAGATTGTGCTTTTTAATATTTAGTGCAAATTCCTTCAGTAGTGTTTGTGAAATTTAAGTTGAAAATTATAGTGATATCTCTGGTCGCAGAAATTTCATGACAATTTTGCGATTAATTGCGACTGCGTGCACTGACAGGAATACTGTAATTGGCTATACGCAACCTGAACGTAAAGTTGTAGCCAACATTTTATCTATCAGGAACTGTTCCGGGGCTAAAATATTCTGTGAAAGTAAACATAAGTGATCAGGTTCGAGGTGCTCTGACCCCATGTTTCAGAAATGTAAATGATAGTGACATGAGTAATGTGTCCAAAATAGATTTTTTTATTTGCACGCTGTTAGACCTGTCAGCCCTTTGGCGGTTCCCTTCTCATATTATTCTTTTTCCCTTTCCCTTCTCATTTTTTTTCTGTCTACTAGTCACTTTTTGGTGTTGACGTAGAGGCCCTGGGTGCCCATTCTCACTAAATGAGGGTGAGGCACAAGGTGCTTCTCCAAAATGGAGGTTGGATGAGGTCTCCTCTACAACATGGTGGCCTAAACTGTCACCTCAGAACCTGGGCCATAGGCTGTCATGAGGAGTTCCAGAACCTTCTGGGTCACTCTGGCTAGTCAGGGCCCAGGCTATATATAGAGGTTAGGGGCGGCGGCCATTTTTAGGTGTAGTAGGGGTGAGGTGAGGTAGTCAGGAGCCAGGCACCTGAGTGGGGAGGTAGGAGCGCTAGAGGAGGGGAATCGACCGTACTTAGGGCCTGCTTTTCCCCCCTTGGTTGACGCTGCCCCCTACCTTGTGACCAAACCCTGTCTGTAGCCTCTGACCCTGGGACCACACCAACCTTATGGGCTCTATGCTTGGTCAGGACCCCTGAAGGGAATAAGGGAAGACAGTTATCATCACTGGCCAAATCACCTACATTCCTGCGGTTGTCCGGAGTCCTGTCAAACCCAGAACTAGTAACTGACAGCTGATCTTTACTGATTAGGAATGTGACCAGTACCACAGATCCAGGAAATTTGCTGTCCGGGTTGACTGCCTCGGAGCTGCAGATCACCCCATTAACTTTGGCCACCCCCATTGGAGACCCCCCTAAGGAACCACTCACCGCTGTGGCCCGAGGCCCGTGGGAACGTCCCTCCTGTCGTTGGGGGCTTGTGAGGAGGACTGGGGCCCCATCGCTGTCATTGTAGCACTTGAAGCGCGGCCCGCTGTGAGGAGAGAGAGCCGCCGAAGTTCCTCGAAGGCCGCGCTAGGCCTGAGGCTCAGGAACTCGGATCACGTGACGGGGCGAACTGCGAAACGCCGCCCCCGCCGCTGCGCGATTTGTTGACCGGGCCATGCCCCCGCAGGTCGCGCTGCCATAGGCGACCGCGGGCGTGAACTTTGGAAGAGTGAAGGAAGCGGAGCTCCGTACATCAGCACCCCCTTCAGCTGAACTGTGACTGTGTGCAAAGGCCCTCGGCCCGGACATCGTCGGGAGGCCAAAGAACGCTCGTGAAGGCCTATGATAGGCCGAAGAATAAGGTAACCCCCAGGGGAGGGCGGGAGACTTGAGTGAGGTCCGGAGCACGCCCCTCCCTTGGGGGGGGGAAAGAATCAGTACACCCTTCGTCTAGACTGCGGGGCAGGTACCGGAGTAGGGAAGGGTTTTGTGGAAGAAAGGGGTGAACTGGCCAACCCGGCTTCAGTCTGCCTAATATATTGACTGGAAGTGAATGCCCTCAGCCCAGGCTCAAGGGGAATGTAACGAGTGGCACTCCTATGAGGTCGGAAGTTTAACGATCTAGGGAATCAGCCATTTAGCGCTTCACTACACTGTAAGAGTTAGCAGAGTCATAAAGTGCCAGGTTTCAGGCTTAAGGGTAATGCCATACATAGAGCATTGTGGAGTCGCTAAGGGCAGCGCTAGGTTGGACGGCTAATTCAAGCCACAATGAAATGCTTTATTTCTGATGTAAATTATAAAAATGTTGATTGACGTCGCTTAACAGAGTACTGCTAATTCAAGCCACAATGAAATGTTTTATTTCTGATGTAAATTATAAAAGTATTGATTGACGTCGTTTAACAGAGTACTGCCAATTCAAGTCATAAGGAAATGTTTTATATCTGATGTGAATATATAAGCACTGATTGAATCTGCTGGAAAAGAAGAGAAGTACATGAAACAAGAAAAGATAAAGCTTTTCTACCTTTACTAATCATTTGGTGTAGCCTCATTTTTAGTGGTGGGACGCTGGAGTGTGAAGTGAGTGTGATGCAGGCACAACATGTTTCTCGGGCATAGGCCTTTCCACTTTAGCCAAGCTACCCTAGGACGTTAGGTCTAACACACGCAATATTTTGAGACGACAATGTGATCACAAGCGCAGCCCCCCGTGTACCATGATGGGAACGTCATGACTATCGCGGTGACACAGAGAATATTGGTGGAAATATAAAAAAATATCAGTGAATCATTAATGCACATTCTATTATATTGAGATTCTGATTATTTTATAGAGATATTTAGATAGTGATTTATCTGGTTTGATGGTTAGAATTAATTATATAGTGGTGGTGGCTATTGAATTCCCACTGTTGCTTTCTACTTTCGCGCAATATCAGCGGGGATCGCAATTACTGATGTCATTGTGATCTCTGGCCTCACTGCATAAACGGAAAATAAAATTTAGAGATGGTTGTTCTAGAAATACACTAGAAAAACATGAGTTTGAAGTGTACAGTAATAAACCCCTAGTGAGTAAAATAATGTAATGTGTGTGCATATATGTGTTTTTCACTTTATGGAAAGGCACGATCGTCGCGGTTAACAGCATAGTCGCAACTTCCTGAATAAGCACAAAAATTGAAAATAGGTCTTAAAGATGGATTTTAAAGAAACTTAGTACAACAACATTTATATAGGAATGTGTGTAGTGCAATGTTTACAATGGATTTTTCTAGTAAATATTTTAATATGTGCTGGTGAGCGTTGAATGTCTGCTTTTGTTTTGTGAAATCACGACGTATTCGCAGCGATCACAAAGGATGATACTCAAAAACTAGAGAAAGAGGATCTTTATAAAGAAAATGTACAATATTTCGAAAACTAGGGTGGCTCTAACAAGAGCCTTTGTGTTAATTGTGTATATATGACAGCTACACATAAGACCAGACGCAGAGTTTCAGGTTACTTAGAAACACCCTGTTGCCTTCATCTGTGCACTCCATGCATGTCAAAACTAAGTTTGTTGTTAGAGTACAGCCCATACGATGGTCTCTGAGGGCTGCAGAAAGAGTTTTAGTAACATATTTCCTGGCTTTGTCAAACTATGGACAGAATTGATTTGACCAATAGCATTTCTGTCTTTGGCATATATTAGAGTATACCAAAACAGTGTGAGGGAGAAGTGACATCAGTTCTGCAAAGGTATCTTTCATTAGGATTTCCAGACCTACTCCAGTCAATGTGCCTAGGTCATTGCCACCACAGTGTACAATCACGAGGTAAGGAGCTCGGCTAGCCACAATGGTTTTAACCCAAGCCAGCAACTGATGAAACTTTTATCCTCTCTGGGTGAACCAAGTAATCGCCACATTTGCCAAATCCAAGTCCCTGTCAATACCTCTCTTTTTTGCAGCTTCTTTAGCCCAATAGACATAGCTGTGGCCACCGAACCACACTGTAAGCATTTTGAAGTGAAGGAGCAATAGAAGTCAGGAGAAGGCTGGAGCTGAATGAGGTAGTTTTCCAAATTAAAAGTAGTTAAAATGGAGGTGTTTATTGTTTTTTTAAAAAGCTATATTTCAATGGATACTGTCAGTAATTGAATAAAATGTGGTAGTACGTTGGATGCATTAGTACGAAGTCCTATTATTGGCTGTTGCTTAATAAAAAGGAATGTAATACAGACATGGATATGCTTAAGAATCTGTGCAGTAAACCACACCTGTTGTATCCCATTTGGAAGTAGCATGTTCCTTCTAAAATGTGCTATGAACCTGTGACCTACTGTTTCCACTGGGTTGCTATATACACTGAGCTAAGAGTGTATTGGGGGAAGGGTATTAAAGAGAGAGAACTGTTTTTTTAAAGTTGAGGAGTTATGAAATAATTTAAGTAGTGATCAATTTTAATTTCCAATTGAGGACTATGTAATAAACTGTTGTGCCTTATTTAAATTATAAAACACTTGAGCTGGGGGAAGTGATGAGTGAAGTTTCCAGAGTCAGTGGGAGATACAACCAAAGCTGTCTCTCCCTAACATTTGGAATGAGACAGACCTAAACCGAAAAGAGCAGATAATAGCTATATTGGGGATGATGATCGCAAAACAAAATATATCAAGACACTGTGGAGTGCAGACCACACTGACAGTCTGAGACTGGGAGAGAGATATGGACTCCTGTATGATAACAGAAAGAACTCAATACTTAATGAGAGGGTGCCCAAGGAAATGGGACCATATATGCGGCAAATGGAATACACATAGGGGAGGAATTTGCACCAGTCCCCCAGATATCGGGAGGGGGTTTCGGGGAGGCGAATTTGCGAAGGAAGCTCGAGTGTAAGCTCCTCTGTGGTGGTTGATGGGGGAAATGACCTGCATTAATGGTGTGACATACCACTGTGAGTCTTACTATGAATTTGTTTGACATTTTTAAAAGGCTGTTCCTACTTTAACATGTTAATCTTCAGAAAATGGTTTTAAAAAATAAAATAAAAAATAAAAAGCTAAATATAGGTTTGGCTCCCATTTGTTTTTGCGATTACTCCATGATCATCGCAAAACAATTGAGAATGTGTGGGGATAGGAATCTCCTTTTGAAAGAGAGAGAAAGGGTTAACAGATGCGAACAATTTACAAGTGCACATAGAATAGTCTAAAATGAAAGGCATGAATTCATTTGCTGCCTTTCTCATGATCATAGAGTGAAGAGCTGAAGAGGTTGCCATTTTATGGTTGTTTTGTATGAGAGTGGTGTACCATTTTGTGCTTGGTTTTTACAAATCCTAATTGTGTCAAAACTATTTAAAAAAGAGCTAAAACAACAATATAATCTACAAACTCAATTCACTTGTATGTACATATCTTTTTAGTTACTTAAAAATAAATTACATTAGAAATGAAGATGTATATAGGAGTTTGATAAAAAAAATAGTATCAGTGATATGCAAAAAATATATCAGGATTAATTGTATCTATTAGAGGGTAAGTGTTTAAGATGTTAGTACAACATTTTTGGGAAGTAAGAGAAAAATGAGTTAGTTTCTCTTTATTCCACTTGTGCAGTTTATGGAGAAATAACAGTAAAGTATTTTTCAAAGTTGTAATGAGGAATGAATTTAAAACCAACACTGTTTTAAATGTCTACGCATCATGTGCAGAAAGGATATATCTATGTTATTTGCATTCTGGGAGTTGGAGTACTAGTAAAACATAACAAAATGTTCTTCGCCTGCTTATGTATTATAAAGTGGTAATATTTGTTGGGTATGTATTAGTAAGTGTTTGTCAATGTGGTTTTTTACTCATATGAGTGGTTTGCACATGCTTAGATGGTGTGATTTCTTTTGTGGTTGCACATATTTATATGTACAGTGGGATTCTTGAGTTTATTTAAAGATGTAGAGGACTGTATATTTTTGGAAACGTGGCTTGAACGGTCATATATATTATGGAATCACATATATGTTTACATGGTGATCTATGTTCTTTAAGGCAAATGAAAATTTCATGTATGCGGGGAGAGTAGTTTATTTCTTTAAACATGCTCTGTTTAAAATTGAGGAGAGTTTATAGTGCAGAATGTCTGTTGAGAGTTCTTGTGCTACCTTTATTTGGCGTGTAACTTTTCTTTGAGAAATGCTGAATGTATGTTTTAAACACACAAGAGAAATGTAAGAAATGAAGGTATGCCATTCAGAAAAGCTTTTGTGCTCTGAAAAAGTGTGATTTGTTGTTTAGAGTTTTACAAAATTACTGATTCATGTGCATGCTGAGTGTAAGAGCAATGTTTGCTTGTAGAAAGGCATGTATCCAATTATATATGACGTGTGATATCTAGATTTTTCTGACACATAGGTCATTAAAAAAGGATAGATACACTAAAACAGGTAGTTTGATGCTGACAGGAGTTAAACAATGAGTTACAGATATAGTCACAACTGTTATGTATCTAAAAGCAATGAAGATACTTTACAGTCACCCAAGCATTACTCAGGCACTCATCCAATCACTTAGCCACTACTCAGGCAGTTATTGAATCACTCATGCATTATGTACACACTTATTCCATCACCCAGGCACTACACATGCACTCTTCCATTCACGTTGGCACTAATTATGTACTCCTACACATAAAAAGTCACCAAAGCTGTACCTATGCAGTTATTCAAACACCCATACACAACTCTTGCACCCATCCAAACACTCTTATAACCCATATTCACATCCAAATACTGAGGCACCACAGATACACTCATCAAAAGACTCAGGTGCTAGTCATGCACTAATCTAATTACGCAGGAAGTACCATTGCAGTGAACCTATCACCCATCCAGTAACTATGCTCTCATCCAATTACCGAGGCAATACTCTTGCTCTAATATAATCACCACAGCAGCACACTTGCTTTTATCACTCAAGTTTTACCAATGGACTTATACAATTACTCAGACATTAGTCATGCACTCATGCAATCAGCCAGGCACTACTGATGCAGTCATCCAATTATCCAGGCAATACGCATGTAGTTTTGTAATCACACAGGCACTACCTGTTCAATTAACCAAAAACACATTGGCATCAGTCATGTACTCATTCAATCACTGAAACACTACTCATTCACTCACGCAATCTGTCAGGTGCTATGTATGCACATAAACAATTATGTATGCACTATGCATGCACTGAATAAATCATGTATATACTTCTCATGTAGTCCTGTTATCACATAGGGACTAGAGTAGCACTCATTTATTCATCCAACCACTTCCTGTGCATGTATTGAATCATTGAGGCATTAGAAATGCACTTACCTAATCATTTAGGCAGTACTCATGCACTCATCCAAACACCCAGATAGTAGCAATATAGTCTTGAGAATACACAGCCACTAACTATGCAAATAAGGAACCATCAACGTGGTTCCTACATACACAGGGAATCATGCAGGTACTACCTATAGTCTGAGGGAATCACCTAGACACTATCTATGCACTCATCCAATCATTCAGGAAGTATTGTTGTACTCAACCACAAACATATGTATTTACAAGTTTTAGTGAGAAATATGTACTCTTTTAGAACTGTCAGGTGAATTATTTATATAACCTGTCACAAACTGTTTGCATATACTTGGAAGAATTAGTGGGCTATATGCTGTGATACAGATTAAAGAACAGATTTTTATATGCAGTGTTTCTAAAAAATTTAAATCTGACACATCTAAGTAGAAAAGTGCTGAAACAGTAAATCTACCAGTGACACAGTAGTAGAGAGGCACAGATATTGCTCTTATGTTGTGTTTTCAGATTCACAGTAATGAGACACTGTATGTACTTTTACACTTTGGTTGATGCATATTTTAAAATTTACTACAAATGGGAGAAAGTGATATTTTACTGTGTTTCGGTTAGAACTGAGATATGGTGCAGCTGTGTTGTAGTAGAGAGTGCTATATTATTAAAAGGTAACTAATAAAATAGGTTTTGTGTTTTGGTTTGGGTTTGGTACATTGAAGTAAGTGCTTGTAGTTATGTAGGTAGGTTCATCTGTAGATTTAAAACTGCAACATAACATACAAACTGTTTTTGTATTAAGTGTAAGCCAGTAGTAAAGTAGTTACATTGCCTAGAATAAAAATTCAAATATACGTATTTTTTTCACAGAACAATATCTGCATAACTACAGACAGAATGCCTACAAAAGCTCGGAGGAAAAAGGAACGGCAGCAACTACATTATAGATGCAGAACTGAGACACAAAAGAGGCAAAATGTAGAAAATTTGGTGAAAGAAAAAATAGCTACTGGTAAGAGGACAAAGTAATTTCTTTAAAACATATGTGGACTTTTCTAAAGATTACAAAATAATGAAAATGAAATTCAAACCGTGGATAAAATCTATATAACAAGAACAGGAAAGAATGTAACAAAGATGGACACACCTTAACCAGGAGACAGAAGCAGTTTACGGAAATCAGAGCCAGGATGTTTCGTATTATAGTAGTTATAAATCTACTGAGAACTATGAAAAAGTATAGAAGAAGGAGAGAGGCACTAAAACAGAAAGAATGAGTTGAGAGAGTAGTTTATAAGGCCTTTGCTTTGAAGAGGAAGCTTTTCATTTTGATTATAAATTGAATGAAGACTCTTGACAAAATGGTGTCGTGCATGAAGAGACAAAACCAGAACAAAAGATTAGTGAATAGAAGTAACTTTTGTACAGTTTTTAGTGGAGAATGAATACATACTTCTAATACAGAGCCTTTCTTTAATGAAATAAGCTATCTCCAGGTATAATACATTAGTTTATGCTATTGATTAAAGAGGACGATGTTATGAAATGAAGAATGGCACTCATATAGCAAAAAAGGTGATGGTACCCAGAAATGTAGAACAAGTTATTGGAGAAGCGGTAAAAGGAAGGCGGAGTCAAGCACCAGGATACAAATGGAATTGTAGTTGTGTTTGTAGTATTCAACAGCAATCCATTGATTTATTAAGGACATTTCTACATATCTTTCAAAGGTGAAGTTTAAAACACCAAATAAGTACTTTACAAGGATTGGATCCTTTCAAGATTAGAAAGCATACAAATTTGCAGGAACACTCACTAGCTTGTTTATCAAAGAAAGTGTGCCAAAGCACATTTCATCATTTCAGGATGTTAGCTGTACATCACTCAACAATGTGAACTTTAGTTTGGAGGTTGTACTATGTGTAAACTCCTGTTTTATGTTTAGGAGAAACAAATAGAGCATTTTTGCATGGTACTGTGGCAGATATAGAATAGGTTTGTGGTGATGTGCAGTTTTGTTTCTTTGGTCCTGAGCAGGATTCTAGGGAAATAAAGAGTTGTTAAGAGGAGGAGTTGCAGAACAGGGCACAGCAATTGCAATTGATAGTTTTGTAGAAGAGATTACAAAATGTAATGCAAAACCAGAGTATGTGTTTATATGTTGTTGATGCACTCACTACAAGATTCTTACACGGACTGTTGACTTGATTTGAAAAGTGAAAAAGAAAATAATGATAACTGGCAAAAGTTAGCTGTATATTTATTTGTAGAGGAAGTCTTTAACTTGTCCATACAGCAAGTTATATGTAAGTACTGTTACAATAAATTAGAAGATAATAAAATGCCTGATAATGTAAACAAATTATGAAGGGCCAAAAATAAAAAAAATCAACATTTATGATTCTTTGCAGCATTGTAAATGTCTGTTATGGACTGCTGTCCAGCACTCAATACAGCTCCACAATGCATGCAGTATGATGCCATCCGGGAAAACTCTGGACCCAAAAGTTGAGATTAGACCTCTGTAGGGACTCTCTGCCCCAGTGTTGTTGTGGCTGCTATTGAAGTTGAGGGTCCTTCAGCCTCGCATTGCCTACTTGCTGAGTTTGGACGAATGCCATGGCATTTATTAGATGGTAAAGCATAGATGTAGTCGTGTAAGAATATCTTTTATTTGTATTCCTTGACAATGTCTTGTCAAATATTGTGCATTGCACAAATTTGGCAACTGTTTTTGATTCTCATGACGTAATCCTGTAGAAATCCCAGGCAATGCTTGATTTCTTCTTGGGAGGCCCCTCGTCTCCAGAGTCACCAGAATCCACCTCTTGGACTCCTGGTCCACCTGTTGTTCCACCTGATTTCCCTCTTCTGTCTGAGTTGCCAAATATGCAAAAACACACTCCAACAAATGTTAATGAGCTTCTCACAATGAACTCCTCTTAGAGAATGTCCAAGATAGGTAAATGGGCATGTCTTCCTATTCTTATAGTTGAAAAGTGTATCATCCAATCATATTTCTTAATTTCCTGGTCACATGATCTTCACAACGATCGGGGTCTTTGCAATGACCGGAAATTGAACAGAATGATATTTTATTTGAAAATAAGTACTCAAACATAAGTGTTTATATGTTTAAGACTTTCTCAAAAACATGCGCCTTTTGCGACGTCACATCGGGTATCGATACGTCGTCACAAATTTGAAGTAAAAGAACTACGCTTATTAATCCACTGAAGAAAAAACAAGATTATAAAAATTCATAATTTAGAGCCATTATAGACAGAAAATACAATTTAAAAACCTTAAAAATTCAACAAAATAAATCATAGGTTACATGGAAATTATAGTTAGGAAATAGAATTAGAAAAACCTTTTCACTGAAAAAAACAAAAGTTACAGGGACATTATAGTTAGGAAATAGATTTTTTTTTAAACATAGAAATTCACTGAAAAAACAAAGGTTACAGGGATATTATAGTTAGAAAGTAGCAGTATAGTATGTCTATATAAGTGGCTGCATATATTACTTCCTGCCTCTGTTACTGACTGTTGATTTTATAAATGTGTATGCAACTGCCTCTGTTAATGCTGAATGTATAGGTGATGTGTGGATATGTCACAGACCTTTGTCTCTCCCTTACAGTCAAGGTGAGTAAATCTGTTTTTGTAAATATGTATATAACTTGCAGTATGGGTAAAGTACAGCATATTTAACTATGCCTAGGGCTCGCAAAGCACACATGTGAGTATGGGTGAAAGACTGCATATGTAACTATGACTAAGGGTCACAAAGTACACATGTGTGTCATGTGAGTCAGTGAGACTTTTAAGTGCATGTCTAACCCTCTAAGCATATACCACCCTGTCCTATGGCTTACCTACACTAACCCTGGGCGTAGTTCGCGAAGTAGCACTTTGCGAAGCTACGCAAAGTGCAGTTCGCACTACGCGAGCTACGCGTAGCACTTCGCGAACTGCGTAGTACCTTGTTCGCACTGTGCCAGATGTCGTTTTCAATGATTGCACAGTGCGGACAAGCAACCGGCACTGTGCAATCATTGAAAATGGCATCTTGCACAGTGCGAGCTGTAGTTTTCTGCTGCTCGAGTAGATTTTTACTCGAGCGGCAGCTTTCTCAACGCGAACTGGTAGTTTCTCATCTTGAGCGGTCGCGAGCATACGCGACCACTCGCAATGAGAAACCTGACCTCCTCGCGTTGGGAATCTCGCCGGGAGGTTTATTTTCAATGCTCGCAATCGCCAACTTGATGTTGCTGATCGCGAACAAGGAAAAAGTCTCGCCAGGATGTCATTTTGCTTGCTCGCGGTCGCCAACTTGACGTTGAGGACCGCGAGCAAGCAAAAAATGACCGCAGCACTACGCAACACTACGCTACGCGTATTCGCACTGTGCTACGTGCAATTCGCGTAGTGGGAAGTAGCGCAAACTTTGCTAACTACGCGAGCGTAGCGTAGTGCTTTGCCCAGGCCTAACCTACACCCTACCTTAGGGGTAACTAGTACACAGAACAACAGAATATTAAAGCTCATCAAGGAGTTTTAATGACAACTCAACCATGTAGTCAAACAACACCGACACTCTACAGTTCTAGGACAACACATGATTAAAGGACTTCTCACACACCTACTCTCAGACCCAGACAGACACTGAAATACTCACTCAAACGTCGATAGGGACAATCACGCACATTCATAAACCAACAAAAACATTCAAACACCCACTCACTGATTCTTTCATACACTCACAAAACTTTTGTATATATCGTGCACACTTTTATTAACTTCACTATGCACGTACCGTTAAAATCATATTTTTGTAAAATGACACCATAATCCAAATACCTGTAAATTGAGTTGGTTGATCAGGTTTTTTCTTATGCTCTCAGTTAGACTGTAGGCTCGGTGTGACTGTAAAAACTAAGCATAAAAATGGTGCACCACTCTCATATAAAGCAACCATTAACGGCAACTTTTGCAACTTTGCTCTCAGTGATACTGCCGAAGGTATAACATCAAAGTCTCCCTTTTATACTTTACTTTTCTTAACCCACTTCTAAATGGTCAGTGTTTCTTAACCCTTTCTTGCACTCCAGTAAAGAAGCCCAATGTGGTGGACTTTTTGGTAGTATTCGTAAATTCATCGGCCCCTCATGTAACTTCGAGACAAATTTGCAAATATCTACGGGAGTCCAAAAACATATTTAGCTTTGTATTCTTCATACTTTGCAACTGCTCTAATCTTTGCTACATGCATACCACTAAGACAATAAACCCTCATTAATACAAAATTAGTGTAAACCACAAGAATTTTAACAGACTACAGTTTAAAAAAAAAAAATGTAATACAACATGTCCAGAAAAATATAAATGCAAATTCATACAGATTCAGAGAATGAAAAAAGGAGACAAAGAACAATTAACTTAAACTTTACAAGTTTGAGAGATAGATCCTAGAAAGGTTAGATTAGGAGGATCAGAAGAGCAGCAAAGATTTCATTACAACTTAGTCAAGATAATATTCCCTTCCTTTCTTCCCCACCCTTCCCCCCCCCTACTCCATCCTTACTTCTCTGCTCCATTCTGCAATGTGTGCCCAAATCTTCCTCCCCATGGCTCTAGCCTGTCTGCCTCGGCATGAATATATGGACAGCTCTTGTTTACATATTCCTAGGATTCTAGCAAGCCACATATGGAAGCTTGGTGGCTCGGCATCCTTCCATCTTGCAGCTAGTAGTATCCTAAATACCGCTGCCCCCAGAAACAAACCATATTCTTGTTCGGTATTAACAGCCAATGTACTATCGTAGCCGAGAACCAGCAGGGTTGGGGTTATTTCTAACCTAAGACCGAACAGTGCCTCCCAAAAACCTAGTAGCCCTTCTTTCAATGGAGCCAGCTTCTCACATTCATATAACATATGCATCAAAGTAGCGGGTCCTGAACCACATCTAGGACATTTGTCATCTGCTCTTTTTCCCCAAAGATACAGTTTAGCAGGGGTAAAAAAGAGGTTAAATAATGTTTTATATAGTTGTGCTTTTAGGCTCGAGGATACCAACATTTTTGAGGATAAGGAAAGGCACATATAAATATCCACATCTGGATTTCCCAGTTTGTTTGCCCAGGACGCCTCCGTTTTTTCCAAGTCGTCCGGGCTTTTGTCGAGAAGTATTTTATAGAAATCTCTAATTCTGCATGTATCTCTAGCTGCTACTTCCAAAAGCGGTATCTTTTCTAGCGTAATTTTGGGGCCCCATATAGTAAGAATGTTCTTAATCTGAATGAATTTAAAGTATTGGTTGTCTAAGATTCCGAACGTCTGTTGTAGCCTAGAAAATTGGAAATCTTGTCCTCCCCCACAGAAATCCCCTATTGATCCTATCCCATATTTTTCCCATTTTTTCCCCATATCGTCATTAGCCAGACGGGGCAGTAATTGCGAACGCCATAGGGGGTGTATCTAGAGATTCTCGGAATTGCCAAAAATTTTGAAACCTGCTTCCAAATTTTCCTGAACTATAGATTACTTTGAACCACACCTTTTTATAATAGCTAGGTTCCAATTGTCTCAGTAGCAGCCCGGGGGCTTCCTTCCCCATGGAAAGTTCATAAATTGTGGGTATTTTTAGACCCTGCGCTGGCTCCCTAGTGTTATTTACCGATAATAGGGGGGTCATCTGATGTAAAAAAGCTGCCCAGTAATATAAAGTAATATTCGGAACTGCGAGCCCGCCCCTGTCCTGGGGTAATGCTACATATTTCAATGCTCCTCTGACCTTCCCGTATTGCCCTAAGAAGCTAGAAAAAATAGATTCCAGCGCCCTCAATAGATTATCCTCTACGACCAGGGGAATGGCCCGAAACAGATATATCGTATTTTTGGTAACATAGTCATTTTTAAAAAGTTCCCCCGCTCAATAATTGACAGATGTAGCCCATTAACCCTTCTTAATTCATTTCCTATATTTTTAATCAAAGGTTCAAAATTGATTCTGGTAATTTGTTCCACTTTGGCGCTAATTCGAACCCCAGGGTACACTGCCGAGGTTGCTCTTTTAGAATCATTAAAGACAATATTGTCCATGCATAAAACTATAGTTTTCCCAGCATTCAAGGCATACCCAGAGAGAAGGCCAAAGCCTTCTGCAATCCTACTAATTTCTTTGATCGCCTCAGCAGGGTTCGCCGTTAAAACCGCGATATCATCCGCGTAGGCCAAAACTTTTATCTCAAACCCACCGGTAATTATTGGCTCAATTTTCGAACTCTGCAGCAGCATAGCCACAAGGGGGTTGATATACAATGCAAATAAAATAGGGGAGCAGGGACACCCCTGCTTGGTCCCCCTTGATATATTAATATTTCCGGACTCCCCCCCCCATTAGTTGTAAACGTGCTTTAGGCTGGCAATACATTGCCTTAATAGCCTTTATTAACTGAGGGCCAAAACCATAAAATTCCAATATCTGCCATAGATACTCCCAGGCACCCGATCAAAGGCTTTTTCGGCATCGAGGAGGATCATAGCCATCTGGCCCCCCACCCTGGTTACAATATCAAAAAGAGAAATAACTCTTCGGGTATGGTCTGTTGTTCCTTTGCCAGGGGTAAACCCATGTTGCCATAGGGAAACCAGATGCTCTATGACCCTCCCCAGCTGATTAGCCAAAATCTTAGAGTAGATTTTAGTGTCAGAGTTGATCAGGGAAATCGGCCGATAAGAGGATGGATCATCCACCGGTTTCCCTTTTTTAGGGAAGATTATAATGGCTGTCTCTTTCCAAGACTCAGGGGGGGGGGGGGTTCCATTATACTGTACACCCTTGAATAGATCTAAGAGCAGAGGAGTTATAACTATGCCTAGGGTTTTGTAAAACTCAAGGGGTATCCGGTCAGGACCAGCCGCTTTCCCTGAAGCCATTCCTAACAATGCAAGTTCAACTTCTTCGAGTGTAATTTCTGCCTCTAACTCCTCTCTAGTTAGCCTGCCCAGCCCCTCCCCAACATTAATATCGGCGACCAGCCCTGCCATACACTGAGAAACCTCTTCCCGGCTCTTGTTAATGTCATCTTGATACAGGACCTGGAAATAATTTTGAAACCCCCTAGTTATCTCCTGTGGATCGGTATAGACTTGCCCATTTATTTTAATCATAGATATAGCATTTAGGGAGATCTTCTGCCTGGTACAGAACGCTAGCCTCCTGCCAACTTGTTCTCCGGTTTCATAGACACTGTTCCGGTGAAATTGATACTCCTCAGCAGATTTCTGCGTTAGCCAGTTGGTTAGTTCCGCTCGCAGTGCCATTATTCAAAGCTGAGTTTGATCTCCCCCCTGTCCCTGTGCTATCTTCAAAATATGCTGTTCTTCGGCCCTGGCTAGATCCTGCATTAGTTGATGATTCTTTTTTTCCTGAAGCTTCCAAGCCCAATTGACAAAAGAAATAGTCTCACCTCGAAGAGCGGCCTTAAAAGAGTCCCAAACCGACCCCCTGCTGGCACTAAACCTGTTTATATCGAAAAATTCCTGTGTCCACTTTTTCATATACTCAATGTATTCAATGTTGACAAGAAGTTTCCTGTTGAAGGTCCATTTGGTTCGTGATCTTTTAAAATTGGCAAGTTCCAATTCTAAAATCAGAGGGTTATGATCGGAAATTATTTTGGGGAGTTTCTTAATCCCAGCCTGCCCTACTAAATCCCTTGTGCGAAAAAATTAGTAAATTCTGACGTATTTTTTATGGGGACAGGAAAAGAATGTGAACCCAGGATTAGCAGAGTTCTTCGTAGCCCAAATATCCACCAGACCATGACTAGCTATTAAGGAGTTAAAAGCCCTATAGACTCGTGGCTTTCTACCCGCATAGCCCCCTGGGCCCTGATTGCCAGGTTTATGATCCAAAGAAATGTTAAAGTCTCCGCAAAGAATCAATGAGGTTGGCCAAATGGCAAGTTCAACTTCCAAAGCCTCTAATATCTGAGGATCATCTTGATTAGATCCATAAATTGCGCAAACAGTACCACCCATAGGAAGCTCTACAATCACCCATCTGCCCAGGGCATCCACTAATTTACGCTTGGTGATACCCAGAGACGTCTTTGCTAAAACAGCCACGCCACGTATATTGGATGTCTGGGTTGTACATGGTAATAGGTTATATCCTGCTATTCTTAATATTTCTCTTCTACCCCAAGGAATATGTGTCTCCTGTAGACATATTACATCGGTGCGGTTAAGCCTTATCAGTTCAGCATATCTAGCCCTCTTTGCCCTGTCATTCAACCCAGCAATGTTCCATGAACATATAGTTATCCTCCCCATCTTAACTTGGACTTGGTTTCGCAAATTCCTCCATGGAGCCTACTCAAGCTCATTCCCCCATTAAGTTCTTGTCTCTCTTGCTGCCACCTATTTACCTCCTTTGATTGTCTCCTTATTTTCTTATATTTTCTAGATATGTTCTTTTTCCCCAAGCATTTCGCCCCCCCCTTCGCCACCCCTTTTGCCTCCCTTCCCACCCACTATATGCCCACCCACCCCTCGAAAATCGCCTCCTCCCCACATGAAACAGACTACAGTTTGTTTAATGCCCTTACCCCACACTCTTCTAGCAATGTTACCATAGGAATCTCCTTAGAACACACTCATGAACCAGGTCGCAAGTTCACAACACATTCTAGAAGCAGCACATTACTTTTAAACTCAACTGCAGCAAGTGTGGTTGACTGTTAGTAAATAAAAGCAAATGAAAGATTGCATTACATTTTTTTCTGTTCACCAGAACCTACAGATCTACCTACTTTTTCATAAAAATCACTACTGAATTTTAACTGCCTCCATATTTACACCATCCAATCAAAGATATCCTTTTTAAAACAGGTCCTATCCTCCATTTTAACTGCCTTTAATTTTAAAAGCGTCTCAATCTCCTCCAGCCTTCTCCTGTGTGCCACTCCTTATTGCCTTCAAAATGGTTAGCATGTGAATTGTGGGTCACAGCTTTGTGTTTTGGGCTAGAGAGTATGCTAGAAAGAGTGGTATTGGCAGGGACATGGGGTTGCCTAATGTGGACATTACATGGATTAACCAGGGAGGGTTAAACTGGCCTCAGTTGCTGCCTTTGGTAAAAAGCATTATGGACTGCAAACACCCTGACCTCATGATAATGCACTGTGTGCGGAGATGACCTAGGCACACTTACTGGGGTAGAAGTGGAAATCGTAATGAAGGATACCTTTGCTCAACTAATGGTACTTTTCCCTCAGAATGCCTTGGTATTCTCCAACAAATGCCAAAGACAGAAAGGAAAGTGGTCATACACATCCTGTCCACAGATAGACAAAGCCAGGAAACATGTAAATAAAACTGTTTCTGCATTTCTCAGAGACTATAACATGGGCTTTATCTCCAACAACAACTTGAGCTTTATCATGGAGGGTATATATAGAAGTGATGGAGTTCACTTCACAGAGAAAGGCAACAGGGTGTTTCTCAACAACTTGAAACACTGCATCCTGTTTTATGTGTAATCATCATCTACACACAATAAACACAAAGGCTCTCATCAGAGCCACCCTATTTCCCAAACACTGGTTCATTTTCTTTTAAAATCTCTTTTTAAAGAATTTTTTTTATTCGCAAATACATTGCAACTATGCAAAACAAAAGCAGATGTTCAATAGATACAAGCACATTTATAATTCACTATATAAGTGATACTGTGCATCTGACTGGGTACATTAGTATGTGAATGGGTCTGTGAGTGGGTGTAAGAGTGTCTTAGTGGGTCTGAGTGTGAGTCTCTGAATGGGTCTGCCAGTGGGTGCATGACACTCTCAGTGGATCTGTCAGTTGATACGTAAGAGTCTGTCCAGTGGGTGTGTGAGTCTATGAGTGGGTGCATGAGTCTCTGGGTCTGTGAGTGGGTGCATGACTCTCTGGGTCTGTGAGTGGGTGCCCGAGTGTGTCTGTGAGGAGGTACATAAGTCTCTGAGTGGATCTGTGAGTGAGTTTGTGAGTCTGTGAGTGGGAGCAAGAGTCTCTGAGTAGGTCTCTCAGGGCTGTGTGATTCTCTGAGTGGGTCTGTGAGTGGGTGTGTAAGTCTCTAAGTGGGTGCTGGAGTCTCACAGTAGATCTGTGAGTGGGTGCATGAGTCTCTGAGTGGGTCTGTGAGTGGATATGTGAGTCTCTGTTGGATCTCTCAGTTGATGTGTGTCTGTATGGGTCTGTGAGTGGGTACATGAGTCTCTGAGTGGGTCTGTGAGTAGGTGGGGGAGTCTCTGAGTAGGTCTGTCAGTGGGTGAATGAGTGTCTGAGTGGGTCTGTGACTGGGTGCATGACTCTGTGAGTGGGTGTGTGAGTGTCTGAGTGGGTCTGTGAATGGGTCCAAGAGACAGATTGTATCTGTGAGTGTGTGCATAAGTCTCTGAGTGAGTCTGTGAGTGAGTGCATGAATGTCTGAGTGGGTCAGTGAGTGGGTGGGTGAGTGTCTGAGTCAATCTGTGAGTGGGTGCATGAGTCTGTGAGCATGCCTGTGAGTGAGTGTGTGAGTCTGTGAGTGGGTCTGTGAGTAGGTGCATGAGTGTCTGAGGCAGTCTGTGAGTGGGTGAGCGAATGTATGATGAGGTCTGTGAGTGGTGAATCAGTTTCTGAGTGGGTCTGTGAGTGGCTGCATGAGTGTCTGAGTGGGTCTGTGAGTGGCTGCATTAGTGTAGGAGTGTATCTGTGAGTGGGTGTGAATCTATCATGTTTTTTTCATTTTAGCTCCGATATTCACAAATTTGTCACAATGTAAAAATAAACCATTTTACTAAATATTTTATACATAACGAGCCTCTGAAACACCCTTATATTGCATCCTGGGTTGGATCTCTTCCAATGGAACCTAGGATATTCGTGACTAGCCTTTCATAAGAATTTAAGAATTTCCTTAAAAGACAAGTATAATTCCCTATCCTGTGCTATCATTTGCTGTTTGTGGCTTGATTGTTGTCCTGTTCAATGCTGGAACACCCTGTTGGGGAGCTGTGCATTCTATAAATATATAAATAAATGGTTTCAGGGTTCCTCTACCCTGAATCCCTTATACCACTTTTCGTTAATAGTTTCAGCCCTGGGGGCTGTGTCCCATTACGTAAAATGATGGCACCAACTTTCCACAAAGGTTGTGAACAGGCAATCACAGAATTCCTCGGGGCATTGATATTCATGATTCATTGCGAAATAGTCGCAAATACTTCATGACCCTAGATATACAAATTTAGATTTTCTTTAATATCTTCGAAACTACTGAACTGATTTACACCAAGAGCACGGTTCTGCCAAATTTGGTGTAATTCCGAACCAGTGATACAGGCAGTAGTTGTGATTAAAATCTCTCAGTTAAATAATTTGGAAAGCGCACTTTTTTGGACCCCCCCCCTTTTTCTCGACCTACACTTGACGAATAACCCTGAAACTTTCCATATACAATAAGACTCACTGGCATACTCTTTACTCTTTTTTGGTAAATTTTGGGAATATTCAACAAATGGTATCACAGATATAGGCAAGTCAAAAAACGCTTGTCCTATGGAAAAAAAAGTCCTAACTATAGCTACCTACTAGCAACTGCAATCCATCAAATTGCCCTTGGCTGAAAATGCACTCCACAAAAGACAAATTCCAGGAATTCTTTATTTTAGGCAAAACCGGCATTCTTGCATTTGGAGTCATTCCTTCGCCTCACGCGTTTTGGACCTCCACAGCTCCTTGATCACAGACATGCTTGTTAGTGCCCAGTACTGAAGAAAAGGCAGTGCTCCCTGCATGGTGATTATATTGCCCTCCAGTGGGCTTTCAAAGTATGAACAACTTGTGTTGCATGCAGGAGAATGAAGTACCTTTGCCTCTGATTATTTCCTTGAGTAGGATCTGTAAATTAACAAAATTTACATTAATTATTATTACCCTCAGTGGGCCTTTAAAATTGCAATTGCCAGTCAAATTACGCTTGTCTTTTGTTCCATTATATAACTCGGGACAGTCCCAAGCTCTCGTGGCCTGTAAATGTCGGTATTGATAAAGGCACACTGCCGAAACACATCTGAGTGTACAACAGATCCAATATATATTGGATTTTCCTCTCCCCCGTGAGTTCTGCTCTTTTCGTTAAGAGCATTGGATTGATCAAACAAGTGCACCCTCGTGTGACTCAGCACCCACCGAGCATGCAGGGGCACTGGTGCAAACGGAGCTTCAAATATTTTATATATAAACGCGTCTGGCTGATCATGATTTTGGATGCCTTTTCCTTGCGGGGTGCCTGCTTGAGATGTGTCATCATAATTAAAGGGAACATTTCACTACCTGTTTTGGCGTCTCCCTTGGAGGTTACCTTTGCGATTGATGTTAAGAGGCTGAGCCTAGCCGCGGGAGTTTGCCAGCCACTGAAGAGTGGATCTGTGATGGCGCCATGTCAGGTGCTGTCGGAAAAACAGACGGTAGTTTCCGGAATGGCATGCAGCAACGTGGCTGGTGCTGCTTTAAGGACTGTGCATCCCCCACATGGGGTATCAATGCCTTGTTCTAATTCAAATTCTGGGAAAACTGACTCACTGTAGTTTAATTATCCTAACACTGCAAGATCCAGAAGTCCATGCAATGGGCTACGCCCACAGGGGCGGGGACTTTAATATTTAAAGAGTGTAGGAGAACCGCTTTCATGTTTTTTCTTAACGAATCCACTGAAGAAAGGTTAACACCCTGAAACGCGTCTGGGTGATCATGATTTTGGATGCCTTTTCCTTGCGGGGTGCCTGCTTGAGATGTGTCATCATAATTAAAGGTAACATTTCACTACCTGTTTTGGCGTCTCCCTTGGATGTTACCTTTGAGATTGATGTTAAGCGGCTGAGCCTAGCTGCGGGAGTTCGCCAGTCACTGAAGAGTGGATCTGTGATGGCGCCATAACAGGTGCTGTCGGAAAAACAGAAGGTAGTTTCCGGAATGGCATGCAGCAACGTGGCTGGTGCTGCTTAAAGGACTGTGCATCCCCCACATGGGGTATCAATGCCTTGTTCTAATTCAAATTCTGGGAAAACGGACTCACTGTAGTTTAATTATCCTAACACTGCAATATCCAGAAGTCCATGGAAAGGGCTACGCCCACAGGGGCGGGGACTTTAATATTTAAAGAGTGTAGGAGAACCGCTTTCCTGTTTTTTCTTAACAAAGCCACTGAAAAAAGGTTAACACCCTGAAACGCGTCTGGCTGATCATGATTTTGGATGCCTTTTCCTTGCGGGGTGCCTGCTTGAGATGTGTCATCATAATTAAAGGGAACATTTCACTACCAGTTTTGGCGTCTCCCTTGGAGGTTACCTTTTTGATTGAGATATATATATATATATATATTCACTGAAAAAAACATGGGTTTCAGGGGCGTTATAGTTAGCTGGACATTTCCCTTGTACAAAACCCTAGAAATTCCCCTGTTATAGTTAGTTCAGCTAACTATAACTCGCGCCCCCGCAATGCACTGCTGATGACGTCACATATCACATCACTCATGACATGGTCAGTGACATCACTGATGACATCACTGATGACATCTCAAATGACATCACTGAGGACATCACTGATGACGTCATCCATGTGATAAATTAATGCATCTTCTCACACCCTAATATAACCTTTGATACACCGACTCAAAATTTCAGATGGCCATTTTGACAACCATAGATACTACAATACCAATAACTACTCACCCACTCATTGACTTTTAGGTCTACATACATGTCCACTCACTCACCTCTACAGTCACTCATACTTACAGTCACTCTGTGCATTTATACACCTATATAGACACTCACACACCACCAATCATCCATTGAGGTACTGACACATCTAGTCAGTCATGCAAATAATTAATCACAGTCCAATTTACTCACCTATACAGTTAAACACACTCAAGTTCACTTACTCATAAAAATACTAACAAATTCTGTGTCTTCCTGCAGAAAAAACAAACAGCACATGACACAGATATCCTTGCACTATGGCGTATACAGCCACTCCCAAAATCTCACACACTCAGATATAGATTGTTATATACTCTTACACACATATACACTGTGTTTCACATATGTAGTTACTGACACATGTACAACTGAGATATACATTCAATCACTAACACACCCATACATACACTCACCCAACCATACAGTCCATCACAGGTGCACTCTTAAAACCATGCACCCAGTGAATCACCCACTCACACATCTAGTCACAGAGTCTCACACACCCTACCCACACAAACACTCAGGCACCCATACAGATACTCAGACAACTAATCAATAACCCATATAGACACTCATATAGCTATTTACAAAACCATACAGCCACTTATACACCAACACACAGACACATACAGACATTCACACAGTTTAGTCACTAGTCTGCAGTAAGATACATTTAATGACTCACTTATAGAGTCAGTTACGCACCTAGAAAATCATCCATTCACACACTTGTACACCCACTTATTCTTCAACAGGCCTTTCACTATATATATTAAACATAATAAAACTGTTCAGAAACACATACTCAATGGATGATGTCATCAGTGATGTCATCAGTGATGTCATTTGAGATGTCATCAGTGATGTCATCAGTGATGTCACTGACCATGTCATGAGTGATGTAATATGTGACGCCATCAGCAGTGCATTGCGGGGGCGCGAGTTATAGTTAGCTGAACTAACTATAACAGGGGAATTTCTAGGGTTTTGAACAAGGGAAATGTCCAGCTAACTATAACACCCCTGAAACCTGTTTTTTTCAGTGAATTTCTAAGGTTTTTTAAATGCCAATTCCTAACTATAACGCCCCTGAAACCTTTGGTTTTTTCAGTGAATTTCAAAGGTTTTTTAAATGCCAATTCCTAACTATAACGTGCATGAAACCTACGGTTTTTTCAGTGAATTTCAAAGGTTTTTAAATGCTAATTCCTATCTATAACTTATCTCTGAAGATATCATGAAAAGCATTCTTTTTTAAAAGTAGGGTGCACATTAGTTTTGTGGAAAAGCATCTTTGTGATTGGTTAAGAAAAAGCAGTTTCAACGTGGAGTATATATCATAGGATAAAATTTGCTCAGCTCAACCACACCTGCTACTTGCATTTGGAAGGCACTGTCAACTTTTAACCTGCACGTGTCGTTAAATGTTCAAGAAAATGTTACAAAAAAATATCGTAAAGTTTTAAAAAATTGATGAACTTTTAACCTGCACGTATTGTAGAATGTTCTAGAAAGTGTGTTGATAGAATACGTTGCACTTCTGACTTCTATGTGTTGTTGAATATTTATAAAAATGGTTCATATGGAAAATTAAAAAGAAACCAATAGAGAAGATTTGAAACCTAAAAGAATCAAGGAACTATTCTAATTTATTCTTTACATGTATTTATGTGTGCAGCAACAAAATTATAGACACAACAGCACTAGGAAGAGGAAGAAGCAGGGAGTGGGGGGAGGGGGGAGATGGGCAGAATGGCACACATGCACAATTAGGTACAACACACATATAGACTAACAATGGCCAAAATGAAACACACCAACAAGGAGCACAAGTCACACAGCCTGCCAACATCACACCACTGAACGAGCATAGAAGTGAAAACCACGCTGCATTCATACAGGATGTGTACAAAGGCCAGTCGCTGGTGTTGTGGGATGTCTGCGACCGTGGTCATCATGGATGAGATGCCCAGCATGTGGCACATGGTCGAGATCACTGTGTGTTATGTTGCCAAACAGCTGCTCCTCCCTCCCACGAGCCCCCACACTTTTGTACAGTGAGCAGTTGTATCTCGTGCACTCATACGGCACGCCATTGTAATGCCTATTTGCGCATGTCCTGCTACATTCCAACTACAACATCACAGTGCCGTTTGGAGGTGGTGCATGCCACTTTACAACATCGACTGCTGCGGCTCTTGTAACAGGCCACACCAGAACACAGAGACACACTTACCGTACTTCCTGTACACCGACATGTCCGAGACACCTCGTTCCCCTTGCCAGATAGGCACACTCCTGCACTGACCTGTGAACAACAGACCAGCACACGCCAGTTGTGCATGCAGGAGGATGCGTATGTAGCTACACATCCAGGCTCACTGCCAACGCTGAGGTGACAGCACACTGTGATGTTGCAGGGCTCGTGCCTATCATGCTAAGACAATGACCACAGGGACACATTTACTAAGATGTGGGTTTGGGGGGCATTGGCGGTCCTGGAGTTGTTGAGATGAGTCTTCTGGCCCTCATGGGTATCCCTGTATCATGCTCATTGACTCTATGGCACCTGTGGGTGTTCTGGTGTGGCTCTTGGCTGTGTTCCCTTTCATGGCGCAGGTAGTTGTCCTGCTTAACACCAGCAGAAAGCAGGTGTAAAATCCCTGGTGCTAACGTGTCTTATCGCCGGAATTTGTTTCGCATTGCAATTGGTGTGAAAGTTGTGATGTGATTTTTTTCGTGTGCACAACAATATACGAACTGAGCAGTGTATCTCGTCAAGATCCAGCACTATTCAGAAGTTGGTGCAAACTGCACATATCACCAGTATTCCAGCGATAAGTGCCCCAAAATTTAACACCATGGTGGACTCCATCAAATAACAGTAATAAGAACAAGAAAGAGTCACACAGCAGTTAAGAGAACAACCAAAAACGTTAATAATTTTTTTCAAACTTTATTTTTTATAATAATAAATATATAAACGAAAAACTATTTTCAAACTTTATTTTTTTATTAACATATATATGAACAATAAACTAATAAACAAAATGTAACAACGATAACAAAAAACAACAAGGCGGAACACTACTGTGGGGACAATGGATGTCGATGACAGACCTGGAAAATAAGAAAGATTGTTAAAAAAAAAAATACATGGTATTCTCAAGAAAATACCACAAGAAACAAATCACAGATATATAAAATGCATACAGCTAACAAAATTTTATAAGTTTATCTTACAAAAAAACTGTAAATGTTGCCGCTTTAAAATATTTACCGAATCTGAAGAAAATGTTTTGCAGAAGGCACCACACCAACAACGTTTTTCTTCAGTGGTGAGGAAATTTTTTACTTTTTCCAAGGAGAAAACAAAGACCAATGCCACCTTCTTCACTCGCAAGATTTGCCAAAGAGTTCTGTTACGAGGGGATCCTAACAAAAAATACTTGTGCGGCACAGCAAGTATGATGAAACACCTAAGGACCCTTCATCCAAACAATCTTGCACGAGAAGAGTGCAAACAGATGAGAAACACTCCTGTTCTGTATCTGTAAAAAAGAATCACAAGTAAATGTATATTAATAACTTTCAAATTTATACTATTCCATTACTGTACAAACACATTTTATATAAAAACTGACCAAGAAACTATAGCCCTGAACCACAAGTGTGACGATCGTTAAAACACTACATGCATAGTGCATACTACTTTGAAGCAGTTCATGCCCTAAAGACTACCTCACTAAAAGACTACATGCTAACTGACTAAATAATTACAGTACTATAAGGAGACACACTGGGTGAGTGACAGGGTGTTTGCTAGAAGAGTATGAATACTAACTAGGGAAATGAAGGTGTGAAACACAACTGTGTAGGTGATTAGAGGACTGCATCCATACTGCATAGGCATTTAAAGCAGTCCATGTGCTAAGGCCTGGCTCACTGCATGACTACTTGCGTACTGACTGAATGATTAGAGTACAGCAAGGAGTGTGCCTAGGTGAATTTATAAGTGCTAGGCTTTTCGCACAGGGAATGGATTAGTACTTGGTACTGAATGGGTCACTAGAGGAGTGCAAAGGCAGTGTCAAGTGCTGGACTGTATGGATACTGACTAGGAAATTGAAAGTGTGAAAGACAAGTGTCTAGGTGGTTATAAGACTGCATGCATAGTGCATAGGGGTTTGAAGCAGTCAATGTGCTAAGGCCTGGCTCAGTGCATGAATACTTAGGCATTGACTGAATGATTAGAGTACTGCAAAGATAGCATCTCGGTGAATTTATAAGTGTTTGGGTTTTAGCACAGTGAATGGATTAGTACATGGTGCTGAATGGGTCACTAGAGGACTGCAAAAGGAGTGACAGGGTATTTCCTGGAAGTGTATGGATACTGATTAGGGAATTGAATGTGAGAAAGACAATTGTGTAGGTGGTTAGAGGACTGCATGCATAGAGGATAAGGGTTTGAAGCTGTCCATATACTAAGGCCTGGGTCACTGGATGAGTACTTGGGTACTGACTGAATGATTAGAGTACTGCAAGGAGAGTGCCTGGGTGAATTTATTAAAGTTTGGCGCTGTGAATGGATTAGTACATGATGCTGAATGGGTCACTAGAGGAGTGCAACGGCAGTGACAGGGTGTTTGCTGGAAGTGAACGGATACTGACTGGGGAATTGAAGGTGTGAAAGACAAGTGTGTAGGTGGTTAGAGGACTGCATGCATAGTGGATATGGGTTTGACGTAGTCCATGTGCTAAGACCTGGCTCAGTGCTTGAATACTTAGGCAGTGACTGAATCATTAGAGTACTGGAAAGAGAGTGTCTAGGTGAATTTATAAGTGTTTGAGTTTTGGCACAGTCAATGGATTAGTACATGCTGTTGAATGGGTCTCTAGAGGACTGCAAAAAGGAAGTGACAGGATGTTTCCTGGAAGTGTATGGATACTGACTAGGGAATTGAAGGTGTAAAAGACAAGTGTATAGTATGTCAGAACACTTTTACTTGAAGCAATCTATTTGGTACTTAGAAACTGACTAAATAATCAGACTACTTCTAGGACAGTGCTTAGGTAAAACTTTTAAATTTTCAGTTCTGCCACAGTGAACAGAATAGTACATGGTACTGCACCTTAGTGTCAAACCCTGACTCATTTTATCAATGCATAAGCAAAGACTAACTTCTAATGCTACTAAAACTTGACAACATGAGAGGTTTTAAATTAGTTATCTGTCAGCAAATACACAATGTTACCAAATGCTTCTCTCACAGTTGTTCTCAAATGCACACAGACTCACAGTGTGATTCTAGACAACAACCACTATACCTAGGAGTTTACCAAAAATCATTCACTACTGTGGAAGTGGTAAGCGAACTGCACACAATCTTCATATTTCAGGACTGCACTTTTATGTCAAAGCCTGACTCATATAATCAAAGCATAAGCAATGACTGGCTTCTAATACTACTAAAACTTGACAACATGACAAGTTTTAAAACAGTTTTCTGTCAGCAAATACACGATGTTACCAAACGCTTCTTTCACAGTGGTTCCCAAATGCACAAAGACTCACAGTGTGATTCTAGACAAGCACCAGTATCCCTAGGAGTTTACCAAAACTCATTCACTACACTGGAAGTGATAAAGGAACTGCACACAATCTACATATTTCACGACTGCAATTTACTGTCAGTGCCTGACTCATATAATGAAAGAATAAGCCATAACTGTCTTCTAATGCTACTAAAACCTGACAACATGACAGGTTTTAAAACAGTTATCTGTCAGCAAATACACGATGTTACCAAATGCTTCTCTCACAATCCTTACCCAAATGCACAGACTCACAGTGTGATTTTAGACAAGCAACACTATCCTAGGAGTTTACCAAAACTCATTCACTACTCTGGAAGAGTTAATGGTACTGCACACAATCTACATATTTAAGTACACCACATCAGTGTCAAAGCATGACTCATTTAATCAACGCATAAGCAAAGACTGGATTCTAATCCTACTAAAACTTCACAACATGACAGGTTTTAAACCAGTTATCTGTCAGCAAATACATGATGTTACCAAATGCTTCTCTCACAGTGATCCCAAATACACACTAACTCACAGTGTGATTCTAGACAAGCACCACTATCCCTATGAGTTTACCAAAACTCATTCACTACAGTGCAAGTGGTAAGGGAACTGCACACAATCTACATATTTCACGATGAAAGAGAAGGGAAAACATGGCGGCCAGCTAGTGTGACTGGTCGGGAGTGTCGGCTCAGTGGCGTGATGATCGAGTGTCTGTTGAACTAGCGTCCATTGTGCTACTTCTATCAGAGTGGAAGCACGGTGCAAATATTTCCATGTTCGGTGCTTTAATCGCTGCTTACCGCTGAATCCCGTCATTGTGGAAAAACTTCTTTTTTACTTCTTCGGCTTTTTCGGCGGCAGTGTATGGCGAATGCTACGGAGCAAGAGGAGGAGGAAACCTTACCTCAGAAACCGGCGGATCCGGAGGTGGGGCTTTCGGAGAGATCAACGGAGGAGCTCTCTCCGGTAGTGGCAGCAGCAGCAGGAGGAACAACGGGTTCTGGACGCTGGAGTCGTGCCGTCATTGAGCGAGGTAGAGGGAGGCGGGCGGCGTCCAGAGTTCAGTTCAGTGCGGGTGGGGCTGTGGGAAGGGGGACTGCCAGCAAGCGAGATCCTAAGCTTTCCCTGTCGTCCCTACCCCATTTGGATGCGCAGGTTTTGGGAGCTGCTTCTAATGCTGCAAATAACTTTTTAGAGGCAGAGGAAAAGGAGGGAGGTACTCGCACAAAAGATAGTACAAAAATTTCTCACAAGATTAACAAGGGCTATGAGCTTAGAAGTATAAGCAAGGTAGAAGTGAGGGAAAGTGAGGTCCTACAACTGGGTTGCAAACCCCGTAACCACTCAAAAAAATATATTAAGCAACCACACAAGGCCGGGCTATTAAATAAGAAAATCAATTCCAACCCCTCTTTAAATGCTTATTTTAAGCCGGTTCCCAGAGTACATATACTTTCAAAAGATATAAGCTCAATAGATACAGTCTATGCTAAACCTGTCGAAAACGAATCAGATTCTGTGGATTTTAAGGCTATCTCGGGTGGTTGGCTAGATTATCTGAGTCCTAATAGATATAAGCCTTTATAGATCGAAGCCGAGATGGAAGCAGAAAATTTAGAGGCTTCTAAATTGGATGGGGAAATTGATGTATTACTGGATAAACCTTGTCAGGCTATTCCCTCCGCTATAGTAGAGACGCCGAATTTAAATTTAAATACAGGTCCACATTGTAATGATATAGCGGCTGAAGTTACAGAGGGGGGGCCCCACCCAGATACAGTTGTTATTACCCTGTTAAAAAAGCTTGACTTGGATATGCATAGGGGGTTTGAGGAGTCTAAGGTCAAACAGGATGGTATTAGAGAGGCAGTGGGTTTATTAGAAGCTAGATTTGATGAGTTAAATGTGCGCATGACTTCCCTTGAGGAGGAGGTTAAGGTGGTACATGCCAAGCTTGACGATAATTGTAAAGAGTTAGAGCAGGTCAAGTCTAGAGAAAAGACCTATGAGGATCGCCTGGAAAAATTGGAGAACTTACAGCGAAGAAACAATTTAAACATTTTGAGGCTTCCAGAGGGGAAGGAAGGGTCAGATCTAAAGAGCTTTATTGCTCATTTATTAAAAACAGAGCTACAGCTGGAGGAAACTGAGGACGAGATTGCTCAAGATATTCAAAGGGTCCACCGTGATCCCTTCAAATTGAATCCAAATCGTTCGAAGCCCAGGAAGATTCTGATAAATTTTTTAACTTATGGGCTAAAAGAGAAAATACTTACAGCAGCATTGAAGAAGGGTCGTTTAATGGTTGGAGAGGCAAGAATCGAGGTCAGGTCGGACCTTTCCATACTGACAGCAAACAAACAGTGGGAGTTGGGCAAGAGAATTGAACCTCTAAGGAAGCTAGGTGCTACAGTCCAGTTGAAATTTCCGGCATTCTTAAAAGTGATGTGGAATAACAAGATGCATACTTTTACGGCAGTAGAGGAGGTAGATAGTTTTTTGGAGTATTGCCAGGCTGGAGGCCTATAACGTGATGGGAAAAAAAAAAAAAAAAAAAAATATAAGATTTATTTAGGCTATGGATGCTAAAAAAAAAAAGTATGGTGACAGTTCACTAGAGCCGGCACTCAATAGGCCCAGGCTTGGGCCTTAGGTTAATGGATGGGTTTTCCCGGGAGGGGGGTTTTGGGGTTCAGGGAAGGGAATGGGGGGGGTTAGGGTTGGAGGGTTTGGGAGCTAGGGTAGGGGGAAAAAGTTCTAAAATGTTCTCATATGTCACGGTTATGGATATAGATATGGCTTGCAGTTGGGTGTTAGGTAGTGATAAATAGTGGAAACGATGTTGGAGGACAGAATGGATGTAGTGAGTTGGATGTCATGGAATGTTAATGGGTTAAGGGGTAAGAACAGGAGAGATAGGATCATGAGATATTTGAAAGATGCTCCAGTTAATATTATCATTCTTCAAGAGTCTCATCTAACGGAAGAAGAAAGCAAGAAATTTATTGGTTCACTCCCATGGTTAGATTATGTTTTTTATACACCACAGACATTAGTTACGAAAGGAATTGTTCTATTGGTTAGAAAGGGACTGGATTGTCAGATTGAGGGTAAAAAGGCAGATATTAGTGGCAGGTGGCTAATAGTAAATATAAGGTTGCTGGCCTTATATATAATGTTATCGGCTACTATGGGCCAAATCAAGATGATGTTGGTCCATTAGATGAATTAGCTAAGGAGATGATCGGCCTTTCGGGATATATAATTTTTGCTGGAGATTTTAATACAGTATTGGACCCTAGGTTAGACCGCTCGATGAGTAGTAGGGCTTTGGTGAACAATAAAATGGCATGCAGAGTAAGAGGCCTGATGGAGCAATTTGGATTATGTGATGTATGGCGACAGAGGGCAGGCCAGAATGTTGGGTATACCTTCTATAATAAAAAATATCAACATAAATCCAGAATCGACTATTTTTTAATCGATTCAAGATTACTAGGCAAGGTAAAAAATAGTATGCATGTTGGGGTACATTTGTCGGATCACTCGGCGGTTATTCTAGAACTTGTGCTTGGGAAGCGTGATTTGGATTCAGTTTGGAGGTTGGATCGCACAGTTTTATATGATCAAGGAGCAATGCAGTCCCTCCAGCAAGAACTTGAGATTTTTGTTGAACAAAATCTGGGCACAGCCAAAATAGATATTGTGTGGGAGACAACGAAGGCTTATTTGCGAGGTAGATTAGGTGCTATGGCAGCCAGTAGAAGAAGGAAGTATTTTTCTGAAGTAGCAGGATTGGAAGTAGAAATCAGGCAGAGTGAAGCAGAACTTGTAAATAGGGAGAGAGTGCAGAAGGAAGAGGTTATTCAAAAGCTGGTGGAGTTGAAAGGAAAATTATCTTCGGTTGTTAATAATCGAGTAAAAGAAAAATGGGAGGCTAGCAGATTAGCGCATTTTGAATATGGGGAGGCTACAAGCAAATTACTTGCTTGGAAGGCTAGGAAAGACCGGATTAGGAACACGATCAAAGAAGTGAAAATAAGCGAGCTAGGCGACCTAGCTACAGAGACTAAAGATATTGTGGAAGCCTTCTTTAGATATTTTACAGCGGTATATAGGGAAGATTTGGTCCCGGATACGAAGCAGATAGAGGACTGGCTGAAATTTCTAAATCCTCTGACTGAGGATTTGCAGTATTTTCTGGATCAAGATATTTCTCCAGGGGAATTAGATGAGGCTATTAAACAAGCTAAAACAGGAAAGACCCCTGGCCCAGATGGCCTCTCAGTTGAGGTATATAAAACTTTATCAGCGAGCCTTTTGCCGCTATTGCTTAAACTATTTAATGGAGTTTTTCATGGTAATGTAGCGCTCCCTGCCTCTTGGAATCAGGCTAATATAGTCGTTATTCTTAAAACAGGGAAATTACCAAGATGTATGGAATCATATAGGCCTATTTCATTGCTAAACAGTGATTACAAACTTTATGCAAAGATTTTGGAAGATAGGCTTGCTAAGGTGATCCCCGGTATAGTCCATGAAGATCAGAAAGGGTTTATTAAGAATTGATTCCTTAAAGAATTAACATTTTCTTTGATAGCGAGCATTGATGTTGCCACCGATCAGAAGCTCCCCTTGGCAATTATTGCCTTGGATGCAGCTAAAGCTTTCGATCGCGTTAACTGGATTTTTTTGAAGGCTTTAATTATGCATCTGCGTCTGGGGAGACACTTTGCTCAATCTTTGGTCTCTCTTTATCAGTCACCTACTTCAAGGGTTTTAGTTAATGGAGTTTTAACTAAATCTATTAAGGTCATGAGGGGTACAAGGCAGGGTTGTCCCCTTTCCCCTCTGTTATTCGATCTTTATATTGAACCGTTGGCTTGCAAAATTAGAGGGGCAGATAGTATTCCTCCTTTTATATGTCAGCAATGGTCTAAGAAGATTGGTCTCTATGCTGATGATATAGTCATTTTTACATCAGATTTGAACCAATCATTAGCAAGGATAGAAACAATTACAAAGGACTTTGGTGCAGTTTCAGAATATTGTCTGAACACGGACAAAACGGAAATCATGTCGTGGAATTTGGCAACGGGCGCTATAATTCCCAAAAGGCAGATCAGATATTTAGGGCTCCAAATAACTCAAGATATTACACAAATTGCCACAACAAATGTCCTCAAAATAGGGAAGGATATTTCTAGTTTGATGAAAGGCTGGAAACATCTTCCACTAACTATTTTCGACCGTGTTAATTTGATTAAGATGATGGTCCTGCCGAAGTTAACTTTTTTATTTGATTCTATCCCCCTAATGTTTGAAAAAAAGGGGTTGGCAAAACTGCAAAGTGAAATTGCTTCATTTATATGGTCCTCTAAGGGATCCAGGCTTTCATGGAAAAAGATCAGGAGGAAGTATATAAAGGGGGGCCTGGCAGCCCCGGACTTTCAGATTTATTCTTGGGCCTTTCTCCTCAAAAACTGCAGAATGCTTTTGGGAAACCCAGGGAGCTCAGTTAATGGGGAATTATTCTCTGCTTTGCTAAATATCGAGGGGGTTAAGCAGTTTGGTTTTATGTACAAATTTTCAGATCCAAAGTACTTTAAAAAAGTAAGATTGAAGACTTTGAGAGATTTGGCCATGGTCTGGTATCGGGTCAGAAGAACTATAAATATCCCGTATTTCAGTGCAGGAGCACCAATTTGGGAAACTCCGGGCGCTCCAAGCTGGACGGCTGATGCACTGGCAAGGACTTTAAAAGCAGAAGGTCCCCAAAAGTGGGGCGATATGTTTGTTGAAGGTATTTTATTACCATGGTCTGAATGTGAGTTGGTTTGGGGCACTAAGTTTTCAAAATTTAAATATCTTCAGATACAAAGCTGGGCCATAGGGAAAGGTCATCTTATTGGTCGCCATAATGACTTTGAAGAAAAATTGGTACTGGACGTTTCTTTTAAAAAGGAGGTCGCGATGTGGTATTGGGATATTATCGAGCTGGAAGATGGCCCCTTTTTGTTGCCGGAGTCCCTTTGGAGAGAGTGCTTGCCGAGGATTGCGACAGAAGAACAATGGCAAGTAACTATGTTGATTCTATATAAGTTGGTAAAACCTGCAAATTTAAGGAGGAATCATCTGTTCACTCTCCACAGGGCATATTGGACTCCAAAGAGGTTGGCCAAATTTAAAAATGGTGGTGAAGTGAGATGTCCTAAATGCAACAGTCCAAACGAGGACGATATCCATATGTTTGTTACGTGCCCGGGAATCAAGATATTTTGGGATGCTGTAAGTAACTGCTTATCAACAATTTTAAAGCAAAGAATAAAGGTAAGCCCCGAAACTATTATTACTGGCAGAGTGGATCTACAATCCAAGAGTTTGGACGATAAAATGAAGTTAGTGTTTTATAGGCCTGGGCGGTAAATTCCGTTCCGTTCGCGGAATTTGCGAAATTTGGGTAATTTCGCGTTCCGCGGAGAACGCGAAATTGCAAAAAAATCTACGTTCCGCAACTTCGCGAAATTTTTTGCTTGTTCGCGTTCTCCAGATGCGTGTTCGCGAGATATTTCACCCCGAGCACGCAAGCAGCGATCGCGAACAGGAAAAAAGTATCGCGAACAAGCAATTTCGCGTGTTCGCGGAATTTCTGCATGTTCGCGGAGATTTTTTACCGTTTCGCGGAGATTTGCGTAACGCGATTACGCAAATTCCGCCCACCCCTAGTGTTTTATGCTATTCTGCTGGCCCGCAGGGAAATTTGTAAACTCTGGGTTTCTCCTGACTCTCCGACAGTTTTAACCTAGATAAAAGCTATGAGATCTACTGGAAAACTAGATATGGCTGTTCCTCAGAAAGAAAAGAAGTTTAGATTTTGGTCTCTATTTTTTGAACACTATGGGTGAAGGGCTGGGACATATATAGAAGTTTGAATTTAAAGTTAAATTATCGGCAAAGTCCGGTCCTATGATTAAGTTGCTTTTAATCTCTTGGCGGATCTCTTTGTTGTGGAATAGTCGGAGTTAAGTTCTTGTAATTTTCCTCCCTTAGGCTTTTCAAATCAGAAGGATCCTTCCATTATATCAGAGAATTAACACCCTAGGGCGTCACCAAGAGAGAAAGGGTGGAAAGTGACATATGAGGACAAAAAAAAAAAAACAATCTACATATTTCACAACTGTAATTTACTGTCAATGCCTGACTCATATAATGAAAACATAAGCCATAACTGTCTTCTAATGCTACTAAAACTTGACAACATGACATGTTTTACAACACTTATCTGTCAGCAAATACACGATGTTACCAAACACTTCTCTCACAGTGGTTCCCAAATACACACAGACTCACAGTGTGATTCTAGACAAACAACACTTTCCCTAGCAGCTTACCAAAACTCATTCACTACAGTGGAAGTGGTAAGGGAACTGCACACAATCTACATATTTCACGACTGCACTTTAGTGTCAATGCCTGACTAATTTAATCAACGCATAAGCAAAGACTGGCTTCTAATGCTACTAAAACTTGACAACATGACAGGTTTTAAAACAGTTTTCTGTCAGCAAATACACAATGTTACCAAACGCTTCTTTCACTGTGGTTCCCAAATGTACAAAGACTCACAGTGTGATTCTAGACAAGCACCAGTATCCCTAGGAGTTAACCAAAACTCATTCACTACACTGGAAGTGATAAGGGAACTGCACACAATCTACATATTTCACGACTGCACTTTAGTGTCAATGCCTGACTCATGTAATCAACACATAAGCAAAGACTGGCTTCTAATGCTACTAAAACTTGACAACATGACAAGTTTTAAAACAGTTTTCTGTCAGCAAATACACGATGTTACCAAACACTTCTCTCACAGTGGTTCCCAAATACACACAGACTCACAGTGTGATTCTAGACAAACAACACTATCCCTAGTAGCTTACCAAAACTCATTCACTACAGTGGAAGTGGTAAGGGAACTGCACACAATCTACATATTTCACGACTGCACTTTAGTGTCAATGCGTGACTCATTTAATCAACGCATAAGCAAAGACTGGCTTCTAATGCCACTAAAACTTGACAACATGACAGGTTTTAAAACAGTTTTCTCCCAGCAAATACACAATGTTACCAAAAACTTCTTTCACTGTGGTTCCCAGATGCACAAAGACTCACAGTGTGATTCTAGACAAGCACCAGTATCCCTAGGAGTTTACCAAAACTCATTCACTACACTGGAAGTGATAAAGGAACTGCACACAATCTACATATTTCACGACTGCAATTTACTCTCAATGCCTGACTCATATAATGAAAGCATAAGCCATAACTGTCTTCTAATGCTACTAAAACTTGACAACATGACAGGTTTTAAAACAGTTATCTGTCAGCAAATACGCGATGTTACCAAATGCTTCTCTCACAATCCTTACCCAAATGCACACAGACTCACAGTGTAATTTTAGACAAGCAACACTATCCTAGGAGTTTACCAAAACTCATTCACTAGTCTGGAAGAGTTAATGGTACTGCACACAATCTACATATTTAAGTACAGCACATCAGTGTCAAAGCATGACTCATGTAATCAACATATAAGCAAAGACTGGATTCTAATGCTACTAAAACTTTACAACATGACAGATTTTAAAACAGTAATCTGTCAGCAAATACATGATGTTACCAAATGATTCTCTCACACTGATCCCAAATACACACTAACTCACAGTGTGATTCTAGACAAGCACCACTATCCCTATGAGCTTACCAAAATTCATTCACTACAGTGCAAGTGGTAAGGGAACTGCACACAATCTACATATTTCACGACTGCAATTTACTGTCAATGCCTCACTCATTTAATGAAAGCATAAGCCATAATTGTCTTCTAATGCTACTAAAACTTGACAACCTGACTGGTTTTAAAACAGTTATCTGTCAGCAAATACACGATATTACCAAATGCTTCTCTCACAGTTGTTCCCAAATGCACACAGACTCACTATGTGATTCTAGACAAACAACACTATCCCTTGCACTATACCAAAACACATTTCTTCATCTAGAAGTAGTACTACATTTTAGTATAGAAACATAACATAACTCATTTCACAAATTCATAAACAATGACTGGTTTCTAATTCTACCAAAATATAAAAACTGCACAGTTGTCTGTCTACAAACACATGAAAAACACAAAAGCCTATCACAGAGTGGTTTCTACATGCACACACATTGTAGAGAAAAAAAGTACTCCCTACACTTTAGTAGGAAAAATACATTAGTCTGATTAAAATCAAAATAGTCTACATACATCCCCTCACAATTAAATAACTCATCTTTCAAGTTCTTTTGTAGATTAAGGAGTATATCAATCACTCACCATATTTTCTTTTACAAAATCTTTGCACTGTGCACCTCTCAGCAAAAGCAAAGAATGGAAAAGTTTCCCTTTCATTTTCCACACATATATATGTAAACATCAAATCACAATCCTTCGCACATAAACATTTCAACCCTTTCCAACTGAAATACATTTCAACCCTTCCCCCAATCTGCCTTCTGCCTGTTACCATAGAAACAGGTCATGGAACACTGCACTGAGCTCACAGGTCACAAGTTCAGCACACAATGTTCCTACACAAGACAGGAAGTGTGCTTGACTTTTCAACATATCAGCTTATCATATATAATGTTCCTTACAATCTGTTTTTGTTAACCAATAACAATCATACCTTTAAAAAACAAAAATATACACCCTATCTTTCAGTGTAGAAAGTTGTTATACAACCAATGATTTCTTGTCATTTTTCAAAAAACGTTGCTGTGGATCCGCGCACCCACCGCGAGAGAATCCGTGCATCCAACGCGATAGGACGCGGGCACCATGCGTGCATTTCGCCGCTTTTCTTTTTAAAAAAAAGGGGGGCCACAGGGGTCCTTCTGGGACCCCCTAAGCAGATCTAGAGGGTCAGAGTATTTCCACTCTGCCCCCTTTATATCTTTTACACACTTATTCCCCTTCCATCTTCAGCCTCGCTTCTACCAAGGCAGAAAATGGCCGCCAACAGTTCCTGGTTTTGAATGTAAAGAGACGCTCGACAGCCAATTAGCATTCAGCGCGCGATCGGGAGGGTGCGCGCTCCGTTCGGGGAGAGTGCGCTTACGGTGCGGGTACGGTCCGCGGATCCTCCGCGGCCATAGATATCACTAACTTTTTTATCCTAATTTTCTCAGGAACTACTGAACAGATTCACATCAAATATGCAAAAGGCACGAGTCCGAACTGAGGACTACCTCTTTACCAAATTTGGTGTCATTCCGTTCAGCGGTTCAGGCTGTAGCTGCAACAACAGATCCTATGGGAAATTGCATGGGGAAAATGCGTTTTGGGACCCCCCTTTTTTCTCGGCCCCAACTTCACGGATCGACCGCCAGTAGATAATATATATATTATCTACTGGCGGTCGCCAGTAGATAGTTATAGTTAGGACCGAGTTCCCATAGGAAATCTGAAAATTCTATTTTGAATAACTTTGGCGCCGGTTGACTTATCTTCGGGAAATTTTCAAAACTAATGGGGCGCTCCGCTCAGCTCCTACCCAGAAAGTCTCGGGGTGATTCGTCAAGCGGGGGCTGAGAAAAAAGGGGGGTCCCAAAATGCGTTTTCCCCATGCATTTTCCCGTAGGACCTTTAGTCGAAGGTACAGCCCGAACGGCTGAACAGAATTACTTGAAATTTGGCAAAGAGGTAGTCCTGAGGTCAGGCATGTGCCTTTTGCATATATGGTGTCAATCTGTTCAGTAGTTCCTGAGAAAATTGCAGTTAAAAGTACATAAATATCTATATGCGCGCACCGTGCATGCACGGTGCGCACACGGTGCGAGCACCAAATGTCCGCGAGCGTAATTCTGATTGGTGGTTAGATATCAGTCAACATTCCAATCGGTCGAAATCAGGAAGTGTCGGACGCCATTTTGTGTGTGACAGTGAAAAAGAAAGGTCTAGAACGTGAAAAGGGGGCAGGGTAGAGAGTGCCTGACCCCCTAGCCTTTGTCAGGGGGTCCCTGAAGGACCCCGAAGGGTGAAAATTTTTTTTTATTTTTTTTCAAAAAATCGCGTGGTGCGCGCACCGTGCGCTCACCGTGAAAAACCCTTAAAAAAACATTTTAAACTGTTTATAACTTTATAGAAGATATTAACTATGCTGTTCAACTTTATCCAAATTAAAAAAAAAAGAGCTGAGCCATTCCATATTACAGGATACAGTCAATATATAACTATATACATAGGTAGTTTATTGTAAAATAAATATATAAAAAATATTATAATACATAGATAAATTAGCATTTAAAAAACCTTACAAATTCACTAAAAAAAACATAGGTTTCACACACGTTACAGTTAGAAATTAGCATTTAAAAAACCTTGCAAATTCACTTAAAAAACCATAGGTTTCACACACATTATAGTTAGGAATTAGCATTTAAAAAACCTTGCAAATCCACTGAAAAAACCATAGGTTTCACACATGTTATAGTTAGCTGGACATTTCACTCGTAAAAAACCATTGAAATTCCCCCGTTATAGTTAGTTCAGCTAACTATAACTCGCGCGACCGCAATCCACTGCTGATGACGTCACATATTACATCACTGTATTCACTAAGATACTGTTAATAAGTCAGTTATATAATTAATTTTACAAAAAAAACATCCATTTAGACACTTATTTACCTATTTATTCTTCCATGAACCTTTAGATATACATATATAAAAAATATTTATTTTTCAGAAAGACACATATTCACTGGATGATGTCATCAGTGATGTCATGAGTGTTGTCATGAGTGATGTCACTGACCATGTCATGAGTGATGTAATATGTGACATCATCAGCAGTGGATTGCGGTCGCGCGAGTTATAGTTAGCTGAACTAACTATAACGGGGGAATTTCAATGGTTTTTTACGAGTGAAATGTCCAGCTAACTATAACATGTGTGAAACCTATGGTTTTTTCAGTGAATATATATATATATATATATATATATATATATATATATATATATATATATATATATATATATACATATATATTATCTACTGGCGGTCGCCAGTAGATAGTTATAGTTAGGACCGTGTTTCCTTAGGAAATCCGCAACATTCTATTTGGAATAACTTTGGCGCCGGTTGACGAATCCTCGCAAAATTTTCAAAATAGGTGGGGTGCTCCGCTCCGCTCCTACCCTGAAAATCTCGGGGGCATTCGTCAAGCAGGGGCTGAGAAAAAAGGGGGGTCCCAAAATGCGTTTTCCCCATGCAATTTTCCATAGGGACCTTTAGTCCAAGGTACAGCCCGAACGGCTGAACAGAATTACTTGAAATTTGGCAAAGAGGTAGTCCTCAGGTCAGGCATGTGCCTTTTGCATATATGGTGTCAATCTGTTCAGTAGTTCCTGAGAAAATCAAAAGTAAAATCACATACATATCTGGGCGGAGCCTAGCCACACATCTCATCGTGAGATCTGATTGGCTGTCAGTACTTCATCCATGAAGTGTTGGCAGCCATCTTGGGACCAATATACATGATAGCACCTCATTAAAAAGCATTGCAGTTAATAGAAGGTTTTAAGACTTTAGTTACATTATAAATCATGTGTTGATGGTACCACACTCATTTTAGGAATTGTGGTGTGTTCTAAGGTGATTTTACCATGTGAAAAAGCCTTCTGCTGTGATATCACGAACCATGTTTGAGAGAAAACTATTTTCTCATACTTTTCCCACAGAGGTTTGGAAGGTGATCTATAAGCTAAACTGAGAGCATATTTTCTGTAAATTCACATTATCTTTCTCAGGAATGTAAGAATGAAGTCTGACATTCTCAGTAAAACATGTACATCCAACAAGGGCAGAGACTGTCAGTTGATTCCTTTGTGTTCTACTGCAGTTTCCCAGAGTGCTCTAAAGAACAACTAGAGCGCTAACAGTCTTACTTATGACAAAAGTATGGCACACCTGAAGCCATCTTGATTGGAATAAAGTGGTAACACTTAAAACATTTAATTTACAAAGGAACAAAATGAGGGGGTTCATTTTGCCATATAAATTATGATTAGTGCTGCAGAAAGAAAAACTAGGGCACATTTTGACTTCTGAAATCCTCTTTTATTTCATAAAAACATTCTGACATGCAGACTGAAACATGCACTTTGAATACCAGCAGCAGACTTGCCTGGTGAGCAGTAGCTGTACTACAGTGATCTAATGAGCAACTAGAGTGCTAACATTCAGAATTTATGGAAAATGTGTGACACATCTGAATGCCTTCTTGATGGAATCAAAGTAAAAAAATGAAAGTATTTCCTACTGAGTAGACTGCAGTAAATGAGGAAATTAGGAATCTTCATAACAAATAAATCTCCCAAGATGGCCACCAGAGACAAAAGAGCCCAAATGTAGCCCAAATATCACCCAGATGTAGCCCAAGTATAGCCCAATGACAGAATGTCCCAGAGTGTTCTTAAGAACGACTAGAGCGCTTACTGTCTTACTTATGACAAAAGTATGGCACACCTGAAGCCATCTTGATTGGAATAAACTGGTAAGACTTAAAACATTTAATTTAAAAAGGAACACAATGAGGGGGTTCATTTTGCCATAGAAATTATGATTAGTGCTGAAGAAAGAAAAATTAGGGCACATTTTGAGTGACTTCTCAAATCCTCTTCTATTTCATTAAAAAATTCTGATATGCAGACTGAAACATGCACTTCTAATACTAGCAGCAGACTTCCGTGGTGAGCAGTAGCTTTACTACAGTGATCTAATGAGCAACTAGAGTGCTAACATTCAGAATTCATGGCAAATGTGTGACATATCTGAATACCTTCTTGATGGAATCAAAGTAAAAAACTGAAAGCATTTCCTACTGAGGAGAATGCAGTAAATGAGGAAATTAGGAAACTTCAAAACAAATAAATCTCCTAAAATGGCCACCAGAGACAAAAGAGCCCAAATGTAGCTCAAATATCACCCAGATGTAGCCCAAATGTAGCCCAATGACAGAAGTGTGTAAAACACTTATTTTTTGTGTATTTGCAGTGTTATATAGTGCACACTTGTCAGGTATTGGAGTGCTTTACATGAACATTGGTTACATCACAGAAGATCAAATTCATTTTGGTTGTAGACATGGGGAGATTAAGTGATTTGACCAGAATCACAGAATGTTGAGCTGAAGGAGAAACTCCAACCCGGTTCCCCAGTTGCAAAGTCTGCAGCTCTGGAAGTAACACCACACCCTCTCCCCTTGGATGCAACATTTGATCAAGTGGTCAACTGGATAAAAAAACTAAGATTACAAATAATTTAAAAGTTCTTTGTCGCTATTTGAAAACTCAGAAAATATGTCCTCATTTTAGTTTTTTAGAGCACTAACCATAATTTTGATGCAAATAAGACCCTCTCATATATGTAATTTCTAAAGGAAATGCTCTAGGCATTACAGTTTTGATTACATCAAGATGATGTCAGGCATTCCACACTTTTGTAATAAATATAGAATGTTAGCAATCTAGTTGTTCATTGGGATACTGTTGAGAGGCAGAGGCCAGGGGCACAGACTCTGAAAATTGAAGGCAGGTAGGAGAGTGCAGAGGCAACAATTTGACCACACTAGGCAGGCAGGAAGAGCAGTGGCAGCACAACAGACTATAGAGGGCAGTGGAAAGGGGGGCAGGGGCAACAAACCAACAATACAGGACTGGCAAGAGAGGCTGTGGCAATATAATAGACCATTGTGGGCAGAAGGAAGAGGCAGTGGTCATACAACCATACATCTCAACAGACCAGTTTCAGCCAGGAAACGTCCAATGTTTTTAAGCTCAAATGGGCTTTACATGATCTGTTTCCTTTCTACAATCTTCTCTTTTTCAATGTAACTGAAAGGGGAAAATCAATACCCCAGTTTTATTTCAAAATCTCCTTCTTACCAAGTTCAAAATGTTTGCAAGTATGGTACATTGGATCATGGTAGGCAGGAGGAATTGGGGTAGGGACATGGACTCGGATAACAGAGGACAGAAGGGACATTGAGAGGTGCACCAAACTGACCCTACAGGGCAGGCATCAGGGATTGCAGCAGCACAATACACCACACAGGGCATGCGGCACGGGAGTGCAGCACAACAATCCATAGAAAGCAATAGGGAGGGGACAGGACCAAGCACATGGACAACAGACAACAGAGGAGAAAGAGGCAATGGTAGTTAGCTGACCATAATGGACAGACAGGAGAGAAAGCTGCAGCATAACAGACCATAAAGGGCAGGAGGGACGGATCAGGGGCATTACAATGGAACCGACAAGCCAGGAGGGAGGGAATAGGGGTCTGCACATGGAAACAGAGGGCTGGGGGCAAAGGGGCAGGGCAGGAGCTGCAAGATGACCATGGAGGTCAGGCAGGATGGGCACTGGAAACAAGACACACCATGGAGAGCATCAGTAAGACTATGATGGCATACACACAGACCATGGAGGGAAGGTGGGAGGGGGTCAGGAGCAGCTAGCTGACCACACAGGGAAGGTGGGAGGGGCCATGGCAGCACAGAAGACCATGCATGGCAAGCGGGAGGGTTAGTGGCAGCACAATGGCTATGATGGGCAAGAAGGAGGGTGCAGGGGCATGTACAAAGGACCATGGAGGATAGAAGGGAGGGTCAGGACCTGGGCACAGACAAAAGAGTTCAGGGGAAGGGGACTCACAACAGACCGCGCGGGGCAGGCAGGAGGAGCAGTTGCAGCACAACAGACCAGGGAGGGCAGAAGGGTGTGGCAGTAAAATGGACCATGGAAGACAGGAGGAAGGGGATAGGTGCATGGCATGTAGACAGGCAGGGTGGAGGTGGCAGGGACAGGTTACAGTCATCTGACAATGCTAGGCAGGTGGTAGGGGAGTGGCAGCTCAACAGAACACCCAGAGTAGATAGGAGTGGCAGGTCCATGGAACATGGTGGTCAAAAAGGATTGAGCAGGGGCATGCACAAAGACATCGGAGGGCAGGGGGAAGGAGAATAGGGGCAGCAAGCAAAGCACAGGGGCTACGCAGGAGGTCAATGATGGGCCATAGAATTGGGCAATGGAGGGCAGGATGAGTGGACTGGTACATCATGCTAAATGCAGGGCAGTGGCAGCACATCAGACCATGCATGGCAGGAGAGAGGAGGCTAGTCCATGGATTCAGACAACAGAGGATAGGGAGGAGGTGGATGGGGCAGCAAGCTAACTGTTCATAGAAGGTGGGTATTAGGAATTTTATTGTTTTCAAAATGTGTGTCTGTGCGAACTACTTAAAATATGAACAAGTATGCAGCATAATCTCACTTTTATTCAGGAAGAAGAGGACGTTTGGGACTGTGACTCCGGGCTCACTTGGCAAAAACATCCCCTGACCCTCCACCCCCCATCGCAAAATGTAATGCCCGTGAAAAGGGTAGGTGGACGCAGTGTTATATAGAACATAGTCCTGAGAGCACGATTGAAAATGAAAACTAGATATAGTATATGGTATAAACTATGCACCAAAAAGTGTGATATAAGATGAACCGGGGCATGAAATATAATATGCAATACATTGTGCGCAATGACAGATTCATTGGAGAGCGCGAGATAGCACAGGCACTAGCGCTTGCTATGTGATATGCGCCTTGGAGTGTAATATGCACAGGGCAGTGTTGTGTAACCTAAGTAGTCTCTAAAGTTGTAATATAAAATATGTGCTGGGTAGTGTAACATTGCATATGCACTGTGACAAAGATATGGATCCCAGATTGTAATATGTATGGCATAGCGCTGTGCTTTATAACATAGGCATCGAGGAAGGCACGTTAGATGGGGCAATATAACCCGTGCGAAGGCAAGTGTGGCATGACATATTCACGGGGTGGTGTTACAGTGCATATGGGCTAGAGAGTGTCATAGCATACGCACTAGCTGGTGGAATACAACACAGAGGTGTGTGGCACTCGGCGGGCACTGGTGGGTGTAACACAGCATTGGGCTCAGCCAGGAGCAGGCTGTGACTCTCAAGTGAGGTTTGTCTCCTTTCCAGAGAGTAAAATAAAAAGTATTACACATCCGGCGGTGGTTGTGTGTTTTATTAACCGTGAGGGGGTTTCTTGCATAGTTTGGTCGAATTTTTGTCGAATCCCCTTTGAATGGCTTGGTGTGCATGTGTATTAAATGTGCCCGTCAATAGCTACCCATGTTTGTATAAATAAACGACAAGGGTGTCTACTTGGAGAGTACCCACCAGCGGGGGCGCCGGGATTAGGCACGGTAGGGTGTCAGACATGTCAGAGCTTCACTAGCAGTGTGAATACATTCTACGTGGATTCATTGTATGCATAGTCGCCTTTTAATGAATATCACGCAAATCGTCATGTTGATAGGTACATACGGTTTGTCCAGCATGTCCTAAGTGTTTCTATAAATATATATTTAAAAAAATAAAATAAAAAACAAAGGCCGGCCCCGGGAGGGGGGCAACACAGCCCCCTCCTAAAGAATAAAAAAATTAAAAAAAGGCCATGGCCTGGGGGTTGGGGTCCCCATGGCCGATTAAGGCCTTGGGAGGGCCAAATTAATTTTTTTCAACAAAAAAAATTAGGGTGCAGGCCCTGGGGGATGGGGTCCCCAGGGCTACTAAACTAGAAAAAGAAAGGGGGCCACACAGCCCTCCTTCTTAAAAATAAATAAATAAAAGACCGGCATCGCGCCTGAGGCCACGCCCCCTCCTTGCAGCACTCTGCAAATGCGCCCCCTGGCCAGTTGTAAGTTGAGGAATTAATTCCCCTTCAATACTGAGGGTCCCTGAGGGCCAACTAGCCCAACAGGTATCTCCAGTATGCGCCAGGGAGCTGCGTTGCAGACATGTGTTCTGAGGCCACGCCCCTTTTTACACCTCCATGCAACGCAGCTCTGTGGCGCTTACTGGAGGTACCTAGTGGGCTAGTTTGACCCTAGGGACCCTTAGGATTCAAGGGGACTTAATCTCTCAACTCAGAACGCCCACAGGCCCTGTGGCGCGTTTTTATGTTGGGGAAATAATTCCCTTTCAATCCTGAGGGACCCTGGGGTCCAACTAGCCCACCAGGTGCTTCCAGTAAGCACCACTGCTCTGCGTTGCAGAGAGGTGGTGCAGGCCGTGCCACTTTTTACACCTCTCTACAACGCAGCTCTGTGGCGCTTACTGGAGGTACCTAGTGGTCTAGTTGGACCCTAGGGACCCTCAGGATTCAAGGAGACTTAATCTCCCAACTTAAAACGGCTACAGGGCGTGTTTACACAGTGGGGAAGGGATGGGACGGGGCATGAGGTGACGTGTTCAAACACGCCCTGTGGTGCGTTTTAAGAGGTAGTTTTAATCCCCTGCCCTATTATATAATAGGGGCTTACAGAGGAGGTCATGCTAATCACAGGGGGACCCCAACACATAGTGTGCCCTAGTGTATGTAGGTGTTTTCACTGTATTCTGAGTGTCTTTTAACATAGCACTGGCTCTAGGACTGGTTAGTCAGACTCAGTTACCGCCAGTATCCGTCTGGAAAAGTTGAGGGTACAGGATGATTTTGCAACAAGCCTTGTTTCTGCTCTTCTGTTTGTTCTTTCTGCACGTTATACTTCTTCCTGCACTTTTCTTCGTCTTTGAGGACTTCTGTTGCTTCTTTCTGCATTTCTTTTTTTTCTTTCTGTGTGTTTTTCCTTCTTTCTTCACATGTCCTATCTCTGTAGGCATAGCTAGAAATCAGCATTTAAAAAACCTTTGAAATTCACTGAAAAAACATAGGTTTCAGGCACGTTATAGCTAGGAATTAGCATTTAAAAAACCTTAGAAATTCACTGAAAAAACCATAGGTTTCAGGGGCGTTATAGTTAGCTGGACTTTTCACTCGTACAAAACCATAGAAATTCCCCCGTTAAAATTAGTTCAGCTAACTATAACTCGCGCGCCCGCAATGCACTGCTGATGACGTCACATATTACATCACTCATGACATGGTCAGTGACATCACTCATGACATCACTGATGACATCACTGATGACATCATCCTTGTGATAGAGTGGCAGACCTCCTCTCCCCCTAATATAACCTTATATACACACATTCAAAAATAGAAATTAAAATTTTCAAAACAACGGACATCCCAATACCAGTTACAACAACCTATTCAGTAATTGTAAGATCCACATCCACATCCACTCATTCACCAACAGTCCTATACAGTCAATCATACATGTACTCACTCATCATATGTACTCATACACCTATACATCCTGTTACACAACGCCACTCATCCATAAAGTTACTCACACACATAGTTACTCATGCTAATAAAGAATCAAACATCTGTTTACCTGCATAAACAGTTATACACACACCACCACACTTACTTCTACAGAAACTTACACATACTTAGTCTTTTTAACAATCACTTAGAGAAACACATACTTATTCATACAGGAAGTCTTTCAATCTCTCACTCTCACATATACTCACTTATATACACCAATAGTCACATATACTAGTTTAAATCATATGTAGTTACTCATAGAGACACTATTGAGACAGTCATTCACTCACTAACACACCCATGCACACACTCATCCACCCATACAGTCCTGCACACATGCTGTCTTCAACACATACAAACAGTGAGTCACTCATTCATGCACCTATGCACTACGTAATACCCCCCACCGAACCATACAGACATCAGACACTTATACTGATACTCAAAAAAACAACTAATAACCTATATAGACACTCATGTAGCTACTCACCAACCCATGCAGCCACTTATACACAAAGTGAGAGACTGATACAGATATTTACATATTTAAACATTACTCACTAAGCCATGTATTCACTAAGATACACTTAATCAGTCAGTTATACAATCAATTTTTCAAAAACAAATCATCCATTTAGACACTTATATACCCATTTATTCTTCCATCGACCTTGAGATATACATATATAAAACATATGTAATTTTCAGAAAAACACACATACACTGGATGATGTAATCAGTGATGTCATCAGTGATGTCATTTGAGATGTCATCAGTGATGTCATGAGTGATGTCACTGACCATGTCATGAGTGATGTAATATGTGACGTCATCAGCAGTGCATTGCGGGCGCGCGAGTTATAGTTAGCTGAACTAACTATAACGGGGGAATTTCTATGGTTTTGTACGAGTGAAAAGTCCAGCTAACTATAACGCCCCTGAAACCTATGGTTTTTTCAGTGAATATATATATATATATATAATCTACTGCCAGTCGCCAGTAGATAGTTATAGTTAGGACCTATTTTCCATAGGAAATCCGCAACATTCTGTTTCCAATAACTTTGGCGCCGGTCGACGAATCTTCGCAAAATTATCAAAACTTGTGGGGCACTCCGGTCCGCTCCTATCCTGCAAGTTTTGGGTTGATTCATCAAGCAGGGGCCAAGAAAAAAGGGGGGTCCCAAAACGCATTTTCCCCATGCAATTTTCCATAGGAATCTTTAGCCGTGGCTACTGCCCCAACTGCTGAACGGAATTACTCCAAATTTGGCAAAGAGGTAGCCCTTGGTTCAGACTGAGGAGATGTATGTGCACTTATGAGACTGAAAGAATGAACTGAATGCATGAACCAAGGATATAATTGGAAATGACAAGAAACTTTTCAAAATACTATATGTTGGGACAATAAATATTATGTTGAAAATGAGGTAACATCAAAGTGATATAGGAGGGATATTGTATTGATTGAAAGTTTATAATAGGTGAAGCCCATCATCTAACAACAATTGAACAAATGTAGTGTTGCATGATTTCTGTCTGGCTGTCCTGTGGACATAGATGCGATAGCAAAGGCTAAGGGCACTTAGCCCGCTACTGTAAATAGGACACTCAGTCCAAAATTACACACCAGGTAAATCGACTGTTTAAATATGCAGGAATGGTTACTTTAATTCGAGGCTTAACCAAGAATTAATATGCGCGCTGTCCTTACTTAAGAAATGAGCACACGATGGGTGTAACATTAAATATACTCTTTACAACATGACATCTAAGCCACCGGCCATGCCAGAGTTAAGATAGTCAACTGGTAAATAAAGTTATATCAAACGTGGTAAAAGATATACTACATAATCCACAATGCACCAGTATAGAAAGCATATAAAAGTAAGAATTGTAAAAGGACTAAGTCAATACACTACTGTGATCAGGAACTACGGTTCGAAATGCGTAGGAGAAAGACACGATTTAAATAAATAACATCGTACCATCAAGAGGAGTGCCGCGCCATTATTTTTGTCATAATAAACATTGCGAGACCCTCTCCTGGTCTCGGCGCGGGCACCAACTGGAAAGTGCTCCCACTGCTAATTGGACGTTTGAGGAAAGATATATAGTCCTCTTTCTGTGACTACACCTATGTCCAATGGGAATCATTCATCTGGTTTAAATGGACTACCCGCGAAATTCTTTCAATTTTGAACTTTCCAGCATACAACCGGCATTGAGGAAGGCATCCGCCGAAACGCGTCGCCAGGAGCTGTGAGGGGACATCGCGTGATTTAAAAGTGCTTTAATGGTGGCATTAAATTTCCAAAGTGCAGCCCAAGCAAGTGTCAGACCCGTTTTTACTCAGAAGGCGGGAGTGGTGGCATATTTGAAGCGGAGGTCGGCTCCGCGTTCTGACACGCCTCTTGGTCTGGTGCTCCGCATATCGCCGACAAAATCTAGTGGATCCCGTGCATGAACTGCACAATGCGGCGCCCCCCCAGCCTTGATAATGGTACAGGTACTGGGGAAAGAGCAACAGATGCACTGTTGATGTGCTGCACTTCGGCGATACAATCCGCCATGGATCGCGCATTGCACTAGGAGCATGGCGCTTGAGGGCTGACTCAGTCGGTACACAAATGGATGTACGAGCGGGTTACTGAACCTGGCTCGCGATTCGAGTATCCACTGCTCTTGAAGCGCGATCATTGCACTGAGGAACCTTGGACTCAGAGAGGGGTACAGTACTTACTTAAGGAACTTTCCGAGTCCTCTTTCTGTGACTACACCTATGTCCAATGGGAATCATTCATCTGGTTTAAATGGACTACCCGAGAAATTCTTTCAATTTTGAACTTTCCAGCATACAACCGGCATTGAGGAAGGCATCCGCCGAAACGCGTCACCAGGAGCTGTGAGAGGACATCGCATGATTTAAAAGTGCTTTAATGGTGGCATTAAATTTCCAAAGTGCAGCCCAAGCAAGTGTCAGACCCGTTTTTACTCAGAAGGCGGGAGTGGTGGCATAATTGAAGCGGAGGTCGGCTCCGCGTTCTGACACGCCTCTTGGTCTGGTGCTCCGCATATCGCCGACAAAATCTAGTGGATCCCGTGCATGAACTGCACAATGCGGCACCCCCCCAGCCTTGATAATGGTACAGGTACTGGGGAAAGAGCAACAGATGCACTGTTGATGTGCTGCACTTCGGCGATACAATCCGCCATGGATCGCTCATTGCACTAGGAGCATGGCGCTTGAGGGCTGACTCAGTCGGTACACAAATGGATGTACGAGCGGGTTACTGAACCTAGCTCGCGATTCGAGTATCCACTGCTCTTGACACGCGATCATTGCACTGAGGAACCTTGGACTCAGAGAGGGGTACAGTACTTACTTAAGGAACTTTCCGAGTCCTCTTTCTGTGACTACACCTATGTCCAATGGGAATCATTCATCTGGTTTAAATGGACTACCCGAGAAATTCTTTCAATTTTGAACTTTCCAGCATACAACCGGCATTGAGGAAGGCATCCGCCGAAACGCGTCGCCAGGAGCTGTGAGAGGACATCGCATGATTTAAAAGTGCTTTAATGGTGGCATTAAATTTCCAAAGTGCAGCCCAAGCAAGTGTCAGACCCGTTTTTACTCAGAAGGCGGGAGTGGGGGCATAATTGAAGCGGAGGTCGGCTCCGCGTTCTGACACGCCTCTTGGTCTGGTGCTCCGCATATCGCCGACAAAATCTAGTGGATGCCGTGCATGAACTGCACAATGCGGCGCCCCCCCAGCCTTGATAATGGTACAGGTACTGGGGAAAGAGCAACAGATGCACTGTTGATGTGCTGCACTTCGGCGATACAATCCGCCATGGATCGCGCATTGCACTAAGAGCATGGCGCTTGAGGGCTGACTCAGTCGGTACACAAATGGATGTACGAGCGGGTTACTGAACCTGGCTCGCGATTCGAGTATCCACTGCTCTTGAAGCGCGATCATTGCACTGAGGAACCTTGGACTCAGAGAGGGGTACAGTACTTACTTAAGGAACTTTCCGAGTCCTCTTTCTGTGACTACACCTATGTCCAATGGGAATCATTCATCTGGTTTAAATGGACTACCCGAGAAATTCTTTCAATTTTGAACTTTCCAGCATACAACCGGCATTGAGGAAGGCATCCGCCGAAACGCGTCGCCAGGAGCTGTGAGAGGACATCGCATGATTTAAAAGTGCTTTAATGGTGGCATTAAATTTCCAAAGTGCAGCCCAAGCAAGTGTCAGACCCGTTTTTACTCAGAAGGCGGGAGTGGTGGCATAATTGAAGCGGAGGTCGGCTCCGCGTTCTGACACGCCTCTTGGTCTGGTGCTCCGCATATCGCCGACAAAATCTAGTGGATCCCGTGCATGAACTGCACAATGCGGCACCCCCCCAGCCTTGATAATGGTACAGGTACTGGGGAAAGAGCAACAGATGCACTGTTGATGTGCTGCACTTCGGCGATACAATCCGCCATGGATCGCTCATTGCACTAGGAGCATGGCGCTTGAGGGCTGACTCAGTCGGTACACAAATGGATGTACGAGCGGGTTACTGAACCTGGCTCGCGATTCGAGCATCCACTGCTCTTGAAGCGCGATCATTGCACTGAGGAACCTTGGACTCAGAGAGGGGTACAGTACTTACTTAAGGAACTTTCCGAGTCCTCTTTCTGTGACTACACCTATGTCCAATGGGAATCATTCATCTGGTTTAAATGGACTACCCAAGAAATTCTTTCAATTTTGAACTTTCCAGCATACAACCGGCATTGAGGAAGGCATCCGCCGAAACGCGTCGCCAGGAGCTGTGAGAGGACATCGCATGATTTAAAAGTGCTTTAATGGTGGCATTAAATTTCCAAAGTGCAGCCCAAGCAAGTGTCAGACCCGTTTTTACTCAGAAGGCGGGAGTGGTGGCATAATTGAAGCGGAGGTCGGCTCCGCGTTCTGACACGCCTCTTGGTCTGGTGCTCCGCATATCGCCGACAAAATCTAGTGGATGCCGTGCATGAACTGCACAATGCGGCGCCCCCCCAGCCTTGATAATGGTACAGGTACTGGGGAAAGAGCAACAGATGCACTGTTGATGTGCTGCACTTCGGCGATACAATCCGCCATGGATCGCGCATTGCACTAAGAGCATGGCGCTTGAGGGCTGACTCAGTCGGTACACAAATGGATGTACGAGCGGGTTACTGAACCTGGCTCGCGATTCGAGTATCCACTGCTCTTGAAGCGCGATCATTGCACTGAGGAACCTTGGACTCAGAGAGGGGTACAGTACTTACTTAAGGAACTTTCCGAGTCCTCTTTCTGTGACTACACCTATGTCCAATGGGAATCATTCATCTGGTTTAAATGGACTACCCGCGAAATTCTTTCAATTTTGAACTTTCCAGCATACAACCGGCATTGAGGAAGGCATCCGCCGAAACGCGTCGCCAGGAGCTGTGAGAGGACATTGCGTGATTTAAAAGTGCTTTAATGGTGGCATTAAATTTCCAAAGTGCAGCCCAAGCAAGTGTCAGACCCGTTTTTACTCAGAAGGCGGGAGTGGTGGCATATATATATACATATATATATATATATATATATATATATATATATATATATATATATATATATATATATATATATATATATATATATATATATATTACCTACTGGCGGTCGCCAGTAGGTAGTTATAGTTAGGACCCCTTTTCCATAGGAAATCCGCAACATTCTATTTTGAATAACTTTGGCGCCGGTCGACGAATCCTCGCGAATTTCTCAAAATAGGTGGGGCGCTACGCTCCGCTCCTACCCTGAAAGTCTCGGGGGGATTCGTCAAGCGGGGGCTGAGATAAAAGGGGGGTCCCAAAACGCGTTTTTCCCATGCATTTTTCCATAGGACCTTTAGACAGGGCTACAGCCCGAACGGCTGAACAGAATTACTTGAAATTTGGCAGAGAGGTAGTCCTCAGGTCAAGGAAGTGCCTTTTGTAGGTTTGGTGTAAATCTGTTCAGTAGATTCTGAGAAAATAGCCTTTAAATCAATATATATATCTGAGCCAGCTTACGGTACGCTTACCGTAAGCTTACCGTACGCGTACGGTGGCGTGCGCGAGCGCGATTCTGATTGGCTCTTAGATCTTAGTAAACATTCGAATCGGTCGAAACCAGGAAGCGGCGGCCGCCATTTTGTGTGTTTCACTCAGAAAAAAAAGAGTGATAACAAGAAAAGGGGGCAAGGAGGAGAGTTACAGACCCCCTTACATTTGTGAGGGGGTCAAAGAAGGACAGAAAAGTACAAAGAAAACATTTATTGATTTTAAAAAAAATCACGGGGTACGCGTACGGTAAGCTCACCGTAAGCGTACGGTAAAAAAAAAATAAAAAAAGAAATGAAATGCAGATTTAAGTGTTTAGATATTAGGGGGCTCTAAAAAGAGCCGTTGTGTTTATGAAGTGATTTTTTATTGGTACCTACAAGTAAGTACCGATGCAGAGTCTAAGGTTCAAGAGGAAGACTCTGTTCCCTTCATCATTGAAGTGCACACCATCTCCTCTATAAATGTCTTGCATGTCGTAACGCAAGTTGTTGTGGTAAATGGAACCCATACCATAGTCACGGAGGAAAGCAGAAACAGATTTTTTTTTTTTTTTTTTTTTTTTTTTTTTTGAAACCGTTTATTGCAGTTTGAAAAGTTACAGGTATGGGCCTACAACCACTCGGCCGGCCGCTAGAGTGACAAAAGCATATTGCGTACATACAGTAAAAGTCTCTTGGCGGTACAGATTAGCAAAGCAGGAGAAATCAATGTTGTAGGCCGCATAGCTCCATGCCCACAATACGGTTCCCTTTTATCAGAACAAAACAACACACAAAACCACACCCGCAAGGCAACCCGCGATCCAAAGTGATCGCACGTGCTCCATAAGTGGGGGATCCCAACCAGCAGCAGAACTCTGAAGAGGGGGATGGGAGTAGATCAGGGACTGGGGAACCGCGTGCCCACGGCTGAGGGGGGGGGGGGACCATCTAGGGAGACGGAGCTGGCGAGGCAGCCGGTAGCAGTGGCGGCTCACAAATACCCCCGCGGTAGGCGTTCCAGGGGCCCCAGATTTTCACCCACGCACCAGGCTTACCCCTCGCCACATACACCACCTTTTCACGAAACATACACCAATCCATATGTTCTTTCCAGGCCAACACCGCCGGGGGCCTCTGGGATCCCCACAATTGAGCAATGTCACGCTTAGCTATCATGTATCCCAGAGTCACCCACCGCGTCTGCGGGACCGAATAGTCATTTGGTTCCCACACATTCAGCAAGCATCTCCTCGCTTCAGGCGACAGCGCGACACGCGTAACCACACGCAGGACCTCATGCACACCACGCCAGAATCGCTCCACCTTAGGGCACTCCCACAATATATGCATGAAAGTTGCCAGAGCACCACAGCCACGCTTACACAGTCCGTCACCAGCAAAGCCCCTACGTAGAAGCCTTGGCCCCGTCACGTAAACCCGGTGAAGGATCTTAAGCTGGACGAAGCGAAGGCGAGCCGGGATGGCCACCTCTTTCGGAGAGGCCACCGCGGAAATCCAATCCTCGTCGTCCAGCTCCAGCCCGTCGGCAACCCAGGCCTCGCGGAGACTAGTCAGCAGGCACGATCTGTCGTTGATCAGTTTTTTATATATGAGGGAGATCGTGCTGTCCGGGACATGGCCATCCAGCACTCTGTCCTCCAGGGGGGAAGACTCCGGAATGGACGCGACATCCGGGAAGACAGAGCCCAGCGCATGGCGGACTTGTAGGTACCGAAAGTACTCACCGTCCTGCAGCTGAAACTCCGTCTGCAGCGTCGCAAAAGTCTTGAATCCCCCCCTCGTCCAGAGATCTCCCACCGTGCTGATTCCGATCGTGTCCCACTTCTCGAAGCCCTTCGACTTCCACAGGGAGCCCAACCTCTCAGACGCGTACAGCGGTGACGCCCGGGTCAAACGGTCCTTCCACCCCATAGCTGCATTAGCCGCGTGCCAGACACGCACCATGACACGCGTCGGTCCCGTCAGACGGGAGTCGGGCGCGCCAGAGTAGAGCGCTCGATTATAGTCGCCACCGGGCAGGAGCATCTTGTCCATCTCAAATGCCGGGTTCAAGGCGGGCCCGTAAAGGCCATGATTAATTGCAGCTAGTTGGGAGGCCCAGTAATACCGTTTAATGTCCGGGAGGGCGACCCCCCCATCATACCACGGGAGCGTCAGTTTAGCCAGAGCAATGCGCGGCCGCCCGTCCCAGAACAGGCGCCGCTGGAGGCCCTCCACCTCACGGAAGTAGCGTGCCGGCACCAAGTCCATAGTATTCTGGAGGGCGTAGAGGAAGCGCGGCAAGGACATCATTTTAAACAAGGCCGCTCGGCCAAGCGGCGAAAGCGGCAGACGCCGCCAGCGCACCACGTCCTCCTTCAAGCGCTGGAGGGGGGGCAGCAAATTCCGCTCATAGCGGGCCTCCGGGTCAAGAGTGATATAAATACCCAGGTACCGAAACCCCTGGGAGGCAATCTGGATCGGACAGTCCCGTGGTAGGACCGGAGCCTCCCCGGAAAGCACATATACACAGGATTTCGCCCAGTTGATGACAAGGCCTGAGTTGCGACCGAATGAGCGCAAAACATCAACCAGGACGATCAGTGATTTACGCGGGGAGGCGAGATACAGGAGGATATCGTCAGCGTAGAGGGACACGCGGTCCTCATGCTCGGGGGTCCAGCGGAGACCACGGATGGAAGGGTGCCACCGCAGCCACTCCGCCAGGGGCTCCAGGGCCAGGGCAAACAGGAGAGGTGACAGGGGGCAACCCTGTCGCGTGCCCCGCCCCAGCGCGAATGGGGCCGAGACTCGCCCATTCACCACCACCTGCGCCAATGGGCCCGAGTACAGCAATTTGACCCAGCTAATAAAGCCCGGTCCAAATCCAAATTTCGCCAGCATCGCCCAGATGTATGGCCATTCAAGCGTGTCAAACGCCATGGTGGCGTCCAAGGACGCCAAGATGGCCGGCTCTCGCACAAATGGGACACGCGCGAGCACCCCGTGCAAGCGCCGCAGATTGAGCGCCGTGTTGCGGTGTGGTATAAAGCCAGATTGGTCTTGGTGGACCAAATCGCCCACCACGCCAACCAACCGGTTGGCCAACACCTTGGCGAGGATTTTGGGCTCCGCGTTCAAGAGCGAGATCGGCCTATAGGATGTGACCCGCTCACGGGGCTTCCCCTCCTTGTGGATCACCACGATTGTGGCCAGACGCTGGTCCGGCGGGAGGGAACCCTGCGAGCGGGCCGCCAGGAACATCGCGCGCAGGTGGGGCGCCAGTACATCCGGGCGTAGCTTGTATAGCTCGATGGGAATACCATTGGGGCCCATGGCCTTGCCGGATGCAACCGAGCGAATAGCCAAGGCAATTTCGTCCGAGGTGGGAGGAGCGTCCAGCGAGTCCCTGTCCTCCACCGTAAGGGAGGGCAGTGCGATGTCCCGAAGCAGGGCATGGGAATCTTCCTCCGAGCAGGGGGAAACCGGGGAGTAGACCTCGCGGAAATAATCCGCAAAGCAGGAGACAATGGCTTCCGGCTCGGTGACACACGCACCATCCACACTCTCAACCAAAGGAACCACGCGACTCGCTCTCTCCCTCTTATCCAACCACGCAATCAATTTGCCAGCCTTATCACCCACATCATACAATCGCCCCTGCTGCTCTCTACTGAGGCCCCTGGCCGCCTCCGTGACGAGGGCCCGATAGGCCGCCTGCTTTAGGTGTAGAACATGCAGCTTGGCATCCGTTACCCCGCTCCCCAGGTCACCCTCTAGTTCTGCAATCTCGGCCTCTATCCGGGTCACCTCCTCCCGCTCGCGCCGCCGGGCATGGGAGATAAAGGAGAGGGCCTCCCCTCTAAGAACTACCTTAAAAGCCTCCCACAGGGAGATGGCCGAAGGGACCGACCCCACATTCTCGTCGAAATATCGCTGTAAGGATTTGATCAAATCGGCACGAATGGTGGGGTCGCGCAAATACCATGCATTGATTGGAGCCACCCTGCCATCCCCCCTCGGGAAGACATCGAAATGTAACAGCAATGGGGAGTGGTCTGAGATACCCCGCGCCAGATGGCACACCTCCCCCACCCTCCCTGCATGGGCCGCCGGGACAAGGATGTAATCAAGCCGCGAGAGGCTGCCATGGGCACCCGAGTGGAAGGTGTATTGCCGCTGTGCGGGATGCTTTAGTCGCCAGCAATCCACCAGGCCCAGCGTGGCTAAAAGGCCGGGCAGCCACGCCTGCGCCCGGGGGAGGTCCCTGGGGGGGTGGCGATCCATAGACCCAGAAGCTACCGCATTAAAGTCCCCTCCAACCACCAGCAGGCCACTCGGAAGGTCCAGAAGGAGGTGCCCCAGGTCCGCAAAGGTAGTGGCTTGTAACCCAGGCGGGACGTACACTGAGATAAAAATAAACACTCTACCCTCCATTCTTCCCACCAGAACAGTGTAGCGTCCCCTCTCATCATGGCGCACCTCATCGATCTCCAACGGGAGCGAGTTCTTGACCATAATACCCACCCCCCGCGAGCCCGAAGTGAAGCCAGAATGGGCCGCCAAACGATAGCCCCGCCGATTCATTGCATGAAAGGAGTTACCTATAAGGTGTGTCTCCTGCAGGAAGACAACATCTGGTGAAATACGTTTCAAGTACTGCAGGACCACACCACGCTTAATCCTATCCCCCAGGCCGTTAACATTCCATGACAACACAGTCAAATCCCTACCCCCCATCATACGTCGAAACAATCGGTCGTCCCCCACAGAGCATCTTAAAAGCGACAATACAGTAGCGGGTTTGCCTTGCGGTGCAAACAAACAACACACCCCCCCACCCCCCCATCCCAACAGAACTCCCCCCTCCCTGCACCCCTGCATGAGCCCAGACAGCCCCCCCAAAGTGCAGTGTGCCTGTCGCCCCATAGCTGAAAACTAACTAGTCCCCCAGAGGAGGAGGGAAGCCCCCAACAGACCCCGCACGACCTCCATAGGAGGGGAACATATGCAATCAATAAATGGTGAAGGAACATCGTCCAGAGCAAGGCCTATTTAGTCACCCCTCAATTCTGATCCGGCGGGCCCTCCTCGCCAGCCGCGCCCCCCCCGCCCCCCCGGCCCCGATCTCCAGGCAGAGTGTCCAACCAGTCCCCAGCCGCCTCGGGCCGGTCAAAGAAGTGCGTGCGACCATCCACCTCCACCCTCAGCTTAGCTGGAAAAAGCATTGAGTACTTAAGGTTCAGGTCCCGTAGGCGACGTTTAACACCAAGAAAACTCTGTCTCTGCTTCTGAACCGCCGGAGTAAAGTCTGGGTAGAAATGCACATCCATGTTATCAAGCTTGACCGGTCCCTGTTGCCTGGAGGACTGCAGGATAGCGTCTCTGTCCCGAAAGTTAAAAATCCGGGCAATGAGAGGCCGCGGCGGGGCACCGGCCTTAGGTCTGCCCCCAGGGACTCGATGAGCGCGTTCCACGGCAAAAAGCTTACTCAGCCCCCGGGGCTGGAGATGGGTAAGGATCAACTCTTCCACAAAAAGATCCGCCGCCTCCGCCTCTCGTCCCTCCGGCACCCCCACAATACGAACATTATTCCTCCGGGCCCGACCCTCGGAATCCTCCAGTCGCCGGTCCATCAGGGCGCTCGCCTGGCCGAGCCGGCGCACCTCCTTTTGGAGGGCCTCCACATCCGTCATGAGGCTCGTTGTGGTGTGGGCCAGGGAATCGACCCGGTCGTTCGTTTTGGACAGGTCAGCCCTCACAAGGCTCACATCCACAAGGACCGAGTCTATTTTTTGCGCTAGGGTGTCGAAGCGCTGGTCCACCGAGGCCTTCATCTCTGCGATGGCGCCCATGACGTCCCGGAGGGTCAGATCCACCGGCTGAGCAGATGCCTCCGTCGGGCCCGCCGGGGATGTGCGCGATGTCTCCGGAGATCCCTTCTGGAGAGTGTAGCGATCCATACTGTTGGATTGGTGCGCCGGGCCACGGCGGGTCGCCTTCACCTTCGCCCGGTCGCCATCTTGTTTAGTGGACATGCTTGCTCTCCCACCGTCGTGCCAATCTCCTCGAACGGGCCGCTATACCAATTCACGGGTTCCGGGGGGGGGGGGCGACCACCGAACCGCCGGTCAACCCACAGCCGGCGGGTCAGCCGGGCACCTGGACACGACCACACCACCGCACCCCGCTCCGCAACCCTACCTTGCTTGAGGGCAAGGAGGGTGCAAAAGCGAAAGTGAAAGTGCGGGCTACGTGAGTCGCCCAGCCTTGCCCGCCGCTGTTGTTCACTTTGTCCCCGGATCGCCCCACTACTCCAATCCGGGGGGCCGGCGCGGAGAAGGCCGCAACCTTCGATCGGTGCTCCCACCGGTGTCCGGGGTCCGATTCGAGCCCGAAAAACGGGTGGCGCCTCAGCTCGGGTTCCCCGACACAGTCCCCTCAACCAGGACAGGATATCGCCAGGATTAATTCAGGAGGTCGCGGAGGTCCTCGGGAGCCTCGCACCTACGCGGCCATCTTGGTTACGCGCTAGGCTCCTCCTCCAGAAAGAAACAGATTTGTTGACGTGCTTTCTTGCTTTGTCAATTTGCGGACAGAAATGATTGGACCAGTTCCATTTTTGCCTTTGGCATATGTTGGAAAACACAAAGGCAGTTTTAGGGAAAAGAGAAAACAGTTGTGCAAAGGTGTCCTTCATAAGCATTTCCAGACCTACCCCAGTCAAAGTGCCTAGGTCATTGCCACCACAGTGCACTATTATGAGGTCAGGGTGTTGGATTTGCATGAAGGATTTCACCAATGGCATCAATTGGTGCCACTTTAACCCTCTCTGACCAATCCATTTAATGTCTACATTTGGTAAAGCAAGGTCTCTCACCATATCTGTTTTCTCTGCATACTTTTCACTCCAGAAGACATAGCTGTGCCCTACAATCCACACTGTGAACATCTTCCAAGGAGAACTGGATGCACTCAGGAGGTGTAATTCAGTAGAATGGTAAAAAGAAATGAAAGACAGTTTGGAAATGGAGGCATACATATTTTTTTAATACAAAAAAGAACTGATTGGCTGTTTCATACCATTCTACACTAAAAACTAGGCTGTATGTGTAAATTTATAGAAGCATGTTTTGTATTGGTACAGAAAAATGTGTTACCAAAGAACAGTACTATGGATTTGCTGTTAGGTTTGAAAAGTCAAGCACTCTTGCTCTGTGGAATTGAAACATTGTTTGGCGAACTTCTGACCTAACTCCACACAGCAGTGTTCCATGAGCTGTTGCTATGGTAGCAGGCAGAAGTCAAGTTGGGGGAAGGGTACTAGGCAGAAGTCAAGTTGGGGGAAGGGTACTTTTGGAAAAGGGTTGGTTTTCAACCAATAGAAATGTGTGATTACATTTGAAAAAAAGGGGGAAGCACTGAGATTTGAAACTTACATGTATATGTGTGGAAAAATAGAGGGAAACTTTGCCATTATCTGGTTCTGCTGAGAGGAGAGAGGTGTAGAGAACAGAGATCCTGGCTCTGATAATCTGCTGTTTGAGTGCCACATTTCTTTCACAACTAACTAATTTTAAAGGTGAGGTTAGAGTTTGAGAGGAGATGTATATGGTAAATTAAGAAATGAATAATAGAAATGTAATTCTTTTTGTTGAAGTTGCGTTTATTATTTTCTGTTTTGGGAGAAATTTAAATGTGAGGAACATGTAAAATAATATGGACTATGTTTTCATGATAAATTAAGGTGTACTGGTATAAAAAAAGAATAGTTTAAGGGTTTGAGGTTGGACTCAGTAATGCAAATACATTCAGCATCACTAAGGCTGGTTGCCCTTGCTGGAATGTAGGCAGTCACCCAGGTTACACATGGTGGGAAATATAGGCAGAGATTTATTGTGTACAACTCTGGTAAATTTATATTTGCATTAGTAGGAAAAAGGGGGAGCGATTTTTTGGTGCAGAAGCAGACTCTTAGCACACACCCAGCTCCTTTCCATGTATAATCATGCACAGTATTTACAAGCGAGTGGGGTTTTGAGGTTTCAGTCTGTAATGCAAATACATTCAGCATCACTAAGGCTGGTTGCCCTTGCTGGAGTGTAGGCAGTCACCCAGGATAGACATGGTGGTGGTCTGAAAAAGCAGTTTGGACATGTGCATTTAAAAAAATCTGAAAAGTGGATTCATAATGTGTCAGTCTGTAAAAGTGATTTTCACTTGCCAACAAAAAAGAGCAGTAAGTGTGCATTCAAATTGGCAAAGAAATTTCGTTTTGTGACTAATGTGAAAACATGACTCTGTGTGCAAATTGGAATTACAGGCAGAGATTTATTGCGTTTTGCTCTGGTGATTTCACAGTTGCATTAGTAGGAAAAAGGGGGAGCGATTTTTTTGGTGCAGAAGCAGACTCTCAGCACACACCCAGCTCCTTTCCATGTATAATCATGCACAGTATTTACAAGCGAGTGGGGTTTTGAGGTTTCAGTCTGTAATGCAAATACATTCAGCATCACTAAGGCTAGTTGCCCTTGCTGGAGTGTAGCCAGTCACCCAGGATACACATGTTGGGAAATATAGGCAGAGATTTATTGTGTACAACTCTGGTAATTTTATATTTGCATTAGTAGGAAAAAGGGAGAGCGATTTTTTTGGTGCAGAAGCAGACTCTTAGCACACACCCAGCTCCTTTCCATGTATAATCATGCACAGTATTTACAAGCGAGTGGGGTTTTGAGGTTTCAGTCTGTAATGCAAATACATTCAACATCACTAAGGCTGGTTGCCCTTGCTGGAGTGTAGGCAGTCACTCAGGATACGCATGGTGGTGGTCTGAAAAAGCAGTTTGGACATGTGCATTTAAAAAAATCTGAAAAGTGGATTCATAATGTGTCAGTCTGTAAAAGTGATTTTCACTTGCCAACAAAAAAGAGCAGTAAGTGTGCATTCAAATTGGCAAAGAAATTTCGTTTTGTGACTAATGTGAAAACATGACTCTGTGTGCAAATAGGAATTACAGGCAGAGATTTATTGCGTTTTGCTCTGGTGATTTCACAGTTGCATTAGTAGGAAAAAGGGGGAGCGATTTTTTTGGTGCAGAAGCAGACTCTTAGCACACACCCAGCTCCTTTCCATGTATAATCATGCACAGTATTTACAAGCGAGTGGGGTTTTGAGGTTTCAGTCTGTAATGCAAATACATTCAGCATCACTAAGGCTGGTTGCCCTTGCTGGAGTGTAGGCAGTCACCCAGGATACGCATGGTGGTGGTCTGAAAAAGCAGTCTGGACATGGGCTTTTAAAAAAATCTAAAAAGTGGATTCATAATGTGTCAGTCTGTAAAAGTGATTTTCACTTGCAAAAAAAAAAGAGCAGTAAGTGTGCTTTCAAATTGGCAAAGAAATTTCGTTTTGTGACTAATGTGAAAACATGACTCTGTGTGCAAATAGGAATTACAGGCAGAGATTTATTGCGTTTTGCTCTGGTGATTTCACAGTTGCATTAGTAGGAAAAAGGGGGAGTGATTTTTTTGGTGCAGAAGCAGACTCTTAGCACACACCCAGCTCCTTTCCATGTATAATCATGCACAGTATTTACAAGCGAGTGGGGTTTTGAGGTTTCAGTCTGTAATGCAAATACATTCAGCATCACTAAGGCTGGTTGCCCTTGCTGGAGTGTAGGCAGTCACCCAGGATACGCATGGTGGTGGTCTGAAAAAGCAGTTTGGACATGTGCATTTAAAAAAATCTAAAAAGTGGATTCATAATGTGTCAGTCTGTAAAAGTGATTTTCACTTGCAAAAAAAAAAGAGCAGTAAGTGTGCTTTCAAATTGGCAAAGAAATTTCGTTTTGTGACTAATGTGAAAACATGACTCTGTGTGCAAATAGGAATTACAGGCAGAGATTTATTGCGTTTTGCTCTGGTGATTTCACAGTTGCATTAGTAGGAAAAAGGGGGAGCGATTTTTTTGGTGCAGAAGCAGACTCTTAGCACACACCCAGCTCCTTTCCATGTATAATCATGCACAGTATTTACAAGCGAGTGGGGTTTTGAGGTTTCAGTCTGTAATGCAAATACATTCAGCATCACTAAGGCTGGTTGCCCTTGCTGGAGTGTAGGCAGTCACCCAGGATACGCATGGTGGTGGTCTGAAAAAGCAGTTTGGACATGTGCATTTAAAAAAATCTGAAAAGTGGATTCATAATGTGTCAGTCTGTAAAAGTGATTTTCACTTGCCAACAAAAAAGAGCAGTAAGTGTGCATTCAAATTGGCAAAGAAATTTCGTTTTGTGACTAATGTGAAAACATGACTCTGTGTGCAAATAGGAATTACAGGCAGAGATTTATTGCGTTTTGCTCTGGTGATTTCACAGTTGCATTAGTAGGAAAAAGGGGGAGCGATTTTTTGGTGCAGAAGCAGAGTCTTAGCACACACCCAGCTCCTTTCCATGTATAATCATGCACAGTATTTACAAGCGAGTGGGGTTTTGAGGTTTCAGTCTGTAATGCAAATACATTCAGCATCACTAAGGCTGGTTGCCCTTGCTGGAGTGTAGGCAGTCACCCAGGATACACATGGTGGTGGTCTGAAAAAGCAGTCTGGACATGGGCTTTTAAAAAAATCTGAAAAGTGGATTCATAATGTGTCAGTCTGTAAAAGTGATTTTCACTTGCCAAAAAAAAAGAGCAGTAAGTGTGCATTCAAATTGGCAATATATTCTGAAAACAGCAAAAAATAAGGCAAAAATATTTTTTGATAAATATGTAAATATGTGTACTGTATTATAAAATGTTTTAAAAAATATTAATACTTTTTTCTTTTTTTTCAGATTGATATAGAAAATTTTCGAAAACTAGAACCATTTTTAAAGCATTTTTTTTTTAAAAAAAAAAAGAATAAATATTTTTTTGAGTGGGTATGGTAAGTGAATAATTTCATGGTTCCTTTTTTTCTACTTCTCTACAATCACATTTTCAGTTTTTAATTGTAGTCTCTCAAGGACCTTGTAATGTGATAATTGATTTTTAGTGTTTTTTAAAAAAAAAAAAAAATTACGCGCACCGTACGCGTACGGTAAAAAAAAAAAAAAAAAAAAGTTTTAAAAAACATATATAAAAAAAAGATGAAAGATAAGGTTGGCTCTTAAAAGAGCCGTTGTGTTCATGCAGGGACAGAGGAAAGAAAGAATGGGAAAATTAGTCTCTGCGACAAGTGTGCTGATCTATTTTGAGGTTCACTAGGGAAACACTGGTCTCCCTATGACAAATTAGATCATGACAAGAGGCGCATCGAATATCAACCCTCAGAAATCGAGGGTTAATTTCCAGAGGGCCAGCAAAAGGAGATGCTCCCCCCACAGATGAAGGGCTCACCTGACCTGCAGAAGAAGGAGTCAGCCCTGCAGATGATGGTCCAGGCTGAGCTGCTGTGGATGTGCTTGGTTCACTTACTGAAGGGTTACCTCCAGTAAGTCGAGCATGTGTCCTTCTGTGTACATCCCTGAGGTGCCTCATCATGGTATGATTCCCAAAGGAATACTTCCTGTCAGGATTACCTCTTGAAAGTACACGCTTACACAGCCTACAAGTCACTAAGGGTGCATTTACCTTTTGCTGGCCTTCAGGAAAAGTAAAATAATCCCATACATAAGAGGTCTTTTGTTTCCTCGCTCTCTGCCTCAAGGTAGTGCTGCTAGTGCTAGCCTCACTCTCAGAAGGGCTCTGCTGGTCTGCCATCGTATCACAAAGACAACCCAGCTCCTTCTCCTAAGGGATCACAAGCAGAAATGAGGGGAATGGGTGTGGTGTAGGAGAGTTCTAGAACTGAAAGTAGTTTCAACCAATCAAAAGTTGTGTTTCATGATCACATGACCTACCGTACGCTTACGGTACGCTTACGGTGCGCTTACGGCAAAAAGTACGCATGCGCGTAAAAAAGACACTCGCTTGCGCGCATGCGCTTAACAGTCACTCCCGGACACTTCCGCGTAACGTGGGCATGTAGCGTATACGCGTACACGGCCCACGCATAGTACGCGCGGCTACGCAAATTGCGTAAATATACGCAAACAGCGTAAATAAATTACGGACGTTGCGTAAACCGTACGCTTACCGTAAGCTTACGGTACGCGTACTAAAAAAAAAAAAAAAAGGAAAAAATGTACTACAAATAAATTTAACATGTTTATTTTATGAAATATATTTAAAAAAACATATTAAATAATTTTAAAAATTTAACCATAGTCTTTATAAAAGGTTAGAACATTAAATTAAAAATATGTTTAAAAAAATAGAAGAAAAAAAAAATAATTAGCATTTAAAAAACCTTGCAAATTCACTGAAAAAACCATGGGTTTCACACACGTTATAGTTAGGAATTAGCATTTAAAAAACCTTGCAAATTCACTGAAAAAACCATGGGTTTCACACACGTTATAGTTAGGAATTAGCATTTAAAAAACCTTAGAAATTCAGTGAAAAAACCCATGGGTTTCACACACGTTATAGTTAGGAATTAGCATTTAAAAAACCTTAGAAATTCAGTGAAAAAACCATAGGTTTCACACATGTTATAGTTAGCTGGACATTTTACTCGTAAAAAACCAATGAAATTCCCCCGTTATAGTTAGTTCAGCTAACTATAACTCGCGTGCCCGCAATGCACTGCTGATGACGTCACATATTACATCACTCATGACATGGTCAGTGACATCACTCATGACATCACTGATGACATCTCAAATGACATCACTGATGACATCACTGATGACATCATCCTTGTGATAGAGTGGCAGACCTCCTCTTCCTCTAATATAACCTTTGATATACACATTAAAAAATAGAAATTAAAATTTAAAAAACAATGGACATACCAATACCAGTTACAACAACCTATACAGTTATTCTAAGATCCAAATACACATCCACTCATTCACTAACAGTCCTATACAGTCACTCATACATGTACTCACTCATCATATGTACTCATACACGTATACATCCTGTTACACAATGCCACTCATCCATAGAGGTACTCACACACATAGTCACTCATGCTAATAAAGAATCAAACATACATTTACTTGCATATACAGTTATACACACACCGCCACACTTACTTCTACGGAAACTTACACATACTTATTCTTTTAAACAATCACTTATAGAAACACATACTTATTCATTCAGGAACTCTTTCAATCTCTCACTCTCACATATACTCGCTTATATACACCAATAATCACATATACTAGTATAAAACATATGTAGTTACTCGTAGAGACACTATTGAGACAGTCTATCACTCACTAACACACCCATGCACACACTCATGCACCCATACAGTCCTGCACACATGCTGTCTTCAACACATACAAAGAGTGAGTCATTCATTCATGCACCTATACACTACGTAATACCCCCCTACCGAACCATACAGACATCAGACACTGATACTCAAAAAACCAACTAATAACCTATATAGACACTCATGTAGCTACTCACCAACCCATGCAGCCACTTATACACAAAGTGCGAGACTGATACAGATATTTACATATTTAAACATTACTCACTAAGCCATGTATTCACTAAGATACACTTAATCAGTCAGTTATACAATCAATTTTTCAAAAACAATTCATTCATTTAGACACTTATATACCCATTTATTATTCCATCGACCTTGAGATATACATATATAAAACATATGTAATTTTCAGAAAAACACACATTCACTGGATGATGTCATCAGTGATGTCATCAGTGATGTCATTTGAGATGTCATCAGTGATGTCATGAGTGATGTCACTGACCATGTCATGAGTGATGTAATATGTGACGTCATCAGCAGTGCATTGCGGGCGCGCGAGTTATAGTTAGCTGAACTAACTATAACGGGGGAATTTCATTGGTTTTTTACGAGTAAAATGTCCAGCTAACTATAACATGTGTGAAACCTATGGTTTTTTCACTGAATTTCTAAGGTTTTTTAAATGCTAATTCCTAACTATAACGTGTGTGAAACCCATGGTTTTTTCACTGAATTTCTAAGGTTTTTTAAATGCTAATTCCTAACTATAACGTGTGTGAAACCCATGGTTTTTTCAGTGAATATATATATATATAAATATATATATATATATCTATATATAAAATCTACTGGCAGTCGCCAATAGATAGCTATAGTTAGGACCTAGTTTCCATAGGAAATCCGCAACATTCTGTTTCCAACAACTTTGGCGCCGGTCGATGAATCTTCGCGAAATTTTCAAAACTTGTGGGGCGCTCTGGTCCGCTCCTATCCTGCAAGTTTTGGGGTGATTTGTCAAGCAGGGGCTAAGAAAAAAGGGGGGTCCCAAAACGCATTTTCCCCATGCAATTTTCCATAGGAATCTTTAGCCGTGGCTACTGCCCCAATTGCTGAACGGAATTACTCCAAATTTGGCAAAGAGGTGGCGCTTGGTTCAGACTGAGGAGATGTATGTGCACTTATGAGACTGAAAGAATGAACTGAATGCATGAACCAAGGATATAATTGGAAATGACAAGAAACTTTTCAAAATACTATATGTTGGGAAAATAAATATTATGTTGAAAATGAGGTAACATCAAAGTGATATAGGAGGAATATTGTATTGATTGAAAGTTTATAATAGGTGAAGCCCATCATCTAACAACAATTGAACAAATGTAGTGTTGCATGATCTCTGTCTGGCTGTCCTGTGGACATAGATGCCATAGCAAAGGCTAAGGGCACTTAGCCCGCTACTGTAAATAGGACACTCAGTCCAAAATTACACACCAGGTAAATCGACTGTTTAAATATGCAGGAATGGTTACTTTAATTCGAGGCTTAGCCAAGAATTAATATGCGCGCTGTCCTTACTTAAGAAATGAGCACACGATGGGTGTAACATTAAATATACTCTTTACAACATGACATCTAAGCCACCGGCCATGCCAGAGTTAAGTTAGTCAACTGGTAAATAAAGTTATATCAAACGTGGTAAAAGATATACTACATAATCCACAATGCACCAGTATAGAAAGCATATAAAAGTAAAAATTGTAAAAGGACTAAGTCAATACACTACCGTGATCAGGAACTACGGTTCGAAACGCGTAGGAGAAAGACACGATTTAAATAAATAACATCGTACCATCAAGAGGAGTGCCGCGCCATTATTTTTGGGGCACCGACTGGAAAGTGCTCCCACTGCTAATTGGACGTTTGAGGAAAGATATATATATATATATATTCACTGAAAAAACCATAGGTTTCAGGGGTGTTATAGTTAGCTGGACTTTTCACTTGTACAAAACCATTGAAATTCCCCCGTTATAGTTAGTTCAGCTAACTGTAACTCGCGCGCCCGCAATGCACTGCTGATGACGTCACATATTACATCACTCATGACATGGTCAGTGACATCACTCATGACATCACTGATGACATCTCAAATGACATCACTGATGACATCACTGATGACATCATCCAGTGAATGTGTGTTTTTCTGAAAATTAAATATGTTTTATATATGTATATCTCAAGGTCGATGGAAGAATAAATGGGTATATAAGTGTCTAAATGGATGATTTGTTTTTGAAAAATTGATTGTGTAACTGACTGATTAAGTGTATCATAGTGAATACATGGCTTAGTGAGTAATGTTTAAATATGTAAATATCTGTATCAGTCTCTCACTTTGTGTATAAGTGGCTGCATGGGTTGGTGAGTAGCTACATGGGTGTCTATATAGGTTATTAGTTGGTTTTTTGAGTATCAGTCTGAGTGTCTGCATGGTTCGGTGGGGGGTATTACGTAGTGCATAGGTGCATGAATGAGTGACTCACTGTTTGTATGTGTTGAACACAGCATGTGTGCAGGACTGTATGGGTGGATGAGTGTGTGTATGGGTGTGTTAGTGAGTGAATGACTGTCTCAATAGTGTCTTTATGAGTAACTACATATGTTTTAAACTAGTATATGTGACTATTGGTGTATATATGTGAGTATATGTGAGAGTGAGAGATTGAAAGAGTTCCTGTATGAATAAGTATGTGTTTCTATAAGTGATTGTTTAAAAGACTAAGTATGTGTAAGTTTCCGTAGAAGTAAGTATGGTGGTGTGTGTATAACTGTATATGCAAGTAAATGTATGTTTGATTCTTTATTAGCATGAGTGACTATGTGTGTGAGTAACTCTATGGATGAGTGGCATTGTGTAACAGGATGTATAGGTGTATGAGTACATATGATGAGTGAGTACATGTATGAGTGACTGTATAGGACTGTTGGTGAATGAGTGGATGTGTATGTGGATCTTAGAATTACTGAAGAGGTTGTTGTAACTGGTATTGGTATGTCCATTGTTTTGAAAATTTTAGTCTCTATTTTTGAATGTGTGTATCAAAGGTTATATTAGGGTGAGAGGAGGTCTGCCACTCTATCACAAGGATGATGTCATCAGTGATGTCATCAGTGATGTCATTTGAGATGTCATCAGTGATGTCATGAGTGATGTCACTGACCATGTCATGAGTGATGTAATATGTGACGTCATCAGCAGTGCATTGCGGGTGCGCGAGTTATAGTTAGCTGAACTAACTATAACGGGGGAATTTCAATGGTTTTGTACAAGTGAAAAGTCCAGCTAACTATAACACCCCTGAAACCTATGGTTTTTTCAGTGAATTTCTGAGGTTTTTTAAATGCTAATTCCTAACTATAACGTGCCTGAAACCTATGGTTTTTTCTGTGAATTTCAAAGGTTTTTTAAATGCTAATTTCTAACTATGCCTACAGAGATAGGACATGTGAAGAAAGAAGAAAAAATGCACAGAAAGAAACAAAAGAAGTGCAGAAAGAAGCAACAGAAGTCCTCAAATACGAAGATAAGTGCAGGAAGAAGGATAACGTGCAGAAAGAACAAAAAGAAGAGCAGTAAAGAAGCCTTGTTGCAAAATCATCCTGTACCCTCAACTTTTTCAGACGGATACTGGTGGTAACTGAGTCTGACTAACCAGTCCTAGAGCCAGTGCTATGTTAAAAGACACTTAGAATACAGTGAAAACACCTACATACACTAGGGAACATTATGCGTTGGGGTCCCCCTGTGATTAGCATGACCTCCTCTGTAAGCCCCTAGTGTATAATAGGGCATGGGGATTAAAACTACCTCTTAAAACAGGCCACAGGGCGTTTTTGCACACGTTAACTCAGGCCCCGTCCCCTCCCTTCACCACTGTGTGAACACGCCCTGTGTCCATTTTTAGTTGGGAGATTAAGTTCATTTGAATCCTGAGGGTCCCTAGGGTCCAACTAGCCCACTAGGTACCTCCAGTAAGTGCCACAGAGCTGCGTTGCAGAGAGGTGTAAAAAGTGGCACGGCCTGGACCACCTCTCTGCAATGCAGCTCAGTGGCGCTTACTGGAAGCACTTGGTGGGCTAGTTAGCCCCCAGGGGCCCTCAGTATTGAAGGGAAATTATATCCCCAATTTAAAACGTGCCATAGTGCGTGTTTGCACACGTCACCTCAGGCCCCGTCCCCTCCCTTCACCACTGTGTAAACGCGCCCTGTGGCTGTTCTAAGTTGAGAGATTAAGTCCCCCTGAATCCTAAGGGTCCCTAGGGTCAAACTAGACCACTAGGTACCTCCAGTAAGCGCCACAGAGCTGCGTTGCAGAGAGGTGTAAAAAGGGGCTTGGCCTCAGAACACCTGGCTGCAGCGCAGCTCCCTGGCGCATACTGGAGATGCCTGTTGGGGGCGCGTTTGCAGAGTGCTGCACGGAGGGGGCATGGCCTCCGGCACGATGCCAGTCTTTTATTTATTTTAGTTTTTTAAGAAGGGGGGCTGTTTGGTTCCCCTTCTTATTCTAATTTATTGGCCCTGATGACCCCATCCCCCAGGGCCAGTCTCCTAATTATATTTTTTTGACCCCAATCCCCAGGGCCGACCACTGTTTTTTATTATTTTTAAAAAATATATATTTATAGACACACCTAGGACATGCTGGACAAACCGTACGTACCTATCACCATGACGATTTGCGTGATATTCATTAAAAGGCGACTATGCATGCAATGAATCCACGTGGAATGTATTTACACCACTAGTGAAGCTCTGACATGTCTGATGCCCTACCGTGCCTAATCCTGGTAGACACCCTTGTCGTTTATTTATACAAACATGGGTAGCTATTGACGGGCACATTTAATACACATGCACACCAAGCCATTCAAAGGGGATTCGACAAAAATTCGACCAAAACTATGCAAGAAACCCCCCTCACGGTTAATAAAACACACATCCACTGCCGGATGTGTAATACTTTTTATTTTACTCTCTGGAAAGGGGACGAACATCACTTGAGAGTCACAGCGTGCTCCTGACAGAGCCCAATGCTGTGTTACACCCACCATTGCCTGCCGAGTGCCACACACCTCTGTGTTGTATTCCACTAGCTAGTGCATATGCTATGACACTCTCTAGCCCATGTGCACTGTAACACCACCCCGTGAATATGTCATGCCACACTTGTCTTCGCACGGGTTATATTGCCCCATCTAACGTGCCTTTCTCGATGCCTATGTTATAACGCACAGTGCTATGCCATACATATTACAATCTGGGATCCATATCTTTGTCACAGTGCATATGCAACGTTACACTCCCCAGCACATATTTTATATTACAACTTTAGAGACTAGTTAGGTTACACAACACTGCCCTGTGCATATTACACTCCAAGGCGCGTATCGCATAGCACGCGCTAGTGCCTGTGCTATCTCGCGCTCTCCAATGAATCTGTCATTGCGCACAATGTATTGCATATTATATTTCACGCCCGGTTCATCTTATATCACACTTTTTGGTGCATAGTTTATACCATACACTATATCTAGTTTTCATTTTCAATCGTGCTCTCAGGACTATGTTCTATATAACACTGTGTTCACCTACCCTTTTCACGGGCATTACATTTTGCGATAGGGGGTGGAGGGTCAGGGGGTGTTTCTGCCAAGTGAGTCCGGAGTCACAGTCACAAACGTCCTCTTCTTCCTGAATAAAAGTGAGATTATGCTGCATACTTGTTCATATTTTAAGTAGTTCGCACAGACACAATGTTTTAAAAACAATAAAGTTACTAATACCCGCCTTCTCTGAACAGTTAGCTTGCTGCCCCATCCCCTTCCTCCCTATCCTCTGTTGTGTGAATCCATGGACTAGCCTCCTCCCTCCTGCCATGCATGGTCTGATGTGCTGCCACTGCCCTCAATTTAGTATGATGTACCAGTCCACTCCTCCTGCCCTCCATTGCCCAATTCTATGCCCCATCATTGACCTCCTGCTTAAACTCTGTGCTTAGCTTGCTGCCCCTATTCTCCTTCCCCCTGCCCTCCGATGTCTTTGTGCATGCCCCTGCTCCATCCTTTTTGCCCACCATGTCCCATGGACCTGCCACTCCTATCTACTCTGAGTGTTCTGTTGAGCTGCCACTCCCCTCCCACTTGCCTAGCATTGCCAGATGACTGTAACCTGTCCCTGCCACCTCCACCCTGCCTGTCCACATGCCATGCCCCTATCCTCTTCCTCCTGTCCTACATGGTCCATTGTACTGCCACACCCTTCTGCCCTCCCTGGTCTGTTGTGCTGCAACTGCTCCTCCTGCCTGCCCTGTGTGGTCTGTTGTGAGGTCCCTTCCCCTGAACTTTCTTGTCTGTGCACAGGTCCTGACCCTCCCTTCTATCCTCCATCGTCCTTTGTGCATGCCCCTCCACCCTCCTTCTTGCCCATCATAGCCATTGTGCTGCCACTAACCCTCCCACTTGCCATGCATGGTCTTCTGTGCTGCCATGGCCCCTCCCACCTTCCCTGTGTGGTCAGTTAGCTGCCCCTGACCCCCTCCCACCTTCCCTCCATGGTCTGTGTGTATGCCATCACAGTCTCACTGTTGGTCTTCATGGTGTGTCTTGCTTCTAGTGCCCATCCTGCCTGACCTCCATGACTATCTTGCTGCTCCTGTCCTGCCCCCTTGCCCCCAGCCCTACTCCCTCCCTCCTGGCTTGTCTGTTCCATTGTAATGCCCCTGATCCGTCCCTCCTGCCCTTTATGGTCTGTTATGCTGCAGCTTTCTCTCCTGTCTGTCCATTATGGTCAGCTAGCTACCATTGCCTCTTGCCCCTCTGTTCTCTGTTGTCCATGTGCATGGTCCTGTCCCCTCCCTCTTGCTTTCTATGGATTGTTGTGCTGCACTCCCGTCCTGCATGCCCTGTGTGGTGTATTGTGCTGCTGCAAACCCTGATGCCTGCCCTGCAGGGTCAGTTTGGTGCACCTCTCCATGTCCCTCCTGTCCTCTGTTATCCAAGTCCATGTCCCTATCCCATTTCCTTCCATGATCCAATGTACCATACTTGCGAACATTTTGAACTTGGTAAGAGGGAGATTTTGAAAAAAAACTGGGGTATTGATTTTCCCCTTTGAGTTACATTGAAAAAGAGGATATTGTAGACAGGAGACAGATCAAATAAAGCCCATTTGAGCTTAAGAACATTGGACGTTTCCTGGCTGAATCGGGTCTGTTGGCATGTATGGTTGTACTACCATTGCCTCTTCCTTCTGCCCACAATGGTCTATTACATTGCCACAGCCTTGAAGGAGGGTATATTTTGTATCACAGGGGGCCCCTGGCCCGTTCTGTCCACACCTGAAGTATGAGACCCTTGTCCTTGCCCTGCCAGCTGCATTTGTAGGCCGTATTAAATTGACCAGCGAGTCCTGTGTTGCTATATAATTATCCTGAGACATCCTTACCACTCAGCCAGCATAAAACCCCTGTGTAGGCCCTTCTGTTCAATATGTAGGCCTCTTTGTTAAATTGACCATAGCTTTGCAATTTTAGTGTATAGCAGTCTGAAGGCAGGTCTGCGAGGCCTTCTGATCCAAACTAGTAGCCCCCACCCTACCCGAGTGCTCCGTGCTCGGTATCAAAGTTCAACATCCCCCTGAAGCTGTCGACATACAGTAGGCTGCATCCTGGACTGGTACTTGCTTCCTGGGCAGGTTTCCCGTTTTTAAGGAAGTGGCAACCGCAGAGCGTCAAGTTAGGAGAACTGAGGAGATTTTATACATGAATATATTGAATTCCCGTACAATACCCATTATTTTCTGCTTGCTCTATGGAACTTACGATAAGCGATTGGCCTGAGAGACTGACCTTTTCACCCAGTCCATTGTCAGCATTAAGTGGGTAAATGACGAAATGTCTGGTAAAATCTGCAGACGAAGCTTTTGGGTAGCATACGTAGGTAGATGTAGCGTGCAAAGGAGCCCACAAAATGATATAAAAAGGGAGCACCCACAGATATCGACGGACTACCTCGCCGTCTGTATGTAGGTTAACAGGCAGTGCAGGTTTTTCCCAAGAGTTGGGAGCTCTTGTCTTCCTTTGCTTAAAATGTCTTGCTCTGCTTTGCTTGAAGTATCTTATTCTATTTTACCTATATGAAATGTCATGTTATGTTTAACCATTGTTCTCTTTACTTTTGCATTTAAAAGATTTTGTATTGTAATTGCAGGAATGCTTGATCTAAGAGTAAACGTGAGTGTTCCTAGGTAACATTTTCCTTGGTGTAACTTGTTTCTCATGATGCATTTATAGATGTGTTTTCTCTCTCTCTCTGTCAGTACATTAATTGAGATACAGAGAATATTATGACAGCTGTATGATTATCTGGATTCTGTATTTTGTACTTTATGTCTCTATTCTGCGGTTTCTTTGAAGTTGCATCTTCTCATTAAACTGCCATTGTATTCTGCCTCCAATTCCATGTCTCGTGTGTCTGTTTTCTTCATTTTTGGAGCAAGCGTTCCTAGGCACCCCGGCTCAAATTAAGGTGCCCCTTTTGTCCCTGACTTACTCTCCTGCTCAGTTCTGTGGTGGCTCCCGGGGATCTGGGGACCGCCCCTAGCTTCCTTGACCCGTAATAGATCTTCCCTCCAACAGCCTCTCTTGCAAGTCCTGTATTGTTGGTTTGTTGCCCCTGCCCCCCTTTCCACTGCCCTCCATAGTCTGTTGTGCTTCCACGGCCCTTCCTGCCTGCTCAGTGTGTTTAAATTGTTGCCTTTGCACCCTCCTACCTGCCTTCAATTTTCAGAGTCCGTGCCCCTGGCCTCTGCCTCTCAACAGTATCCTAATGAACAACTAGATTGCTAACATTCTATGTTTATTACAAAAGTGTGGAACGCCTGACATCTTGATGTAATCAAAACTGTAATACCTAGAGCATTTCCTTTAGAAATTACATATATGAGAGGGTCTTATTGGTATCAAAATTATGGTTAGTGCTCTAAAAGACTAAAATAAGGACATATTTTCTGAGTTTTCAAATAGCGACAAAGCACTTTTAAATTATTTGTTATCTTTAGGTTTTTTTATCCAGTTGACCACTTGATTAAATGTTGCACTTAGGGGAGAGGATGTGGTGTTACTTCCAGAACTGCAGACTTTGCAACTGGGGAACCAGGTTGAAGTTTCTGCTTCAGCTCGACATTCTGTGATTCTGGTCAAATCACTTAATCTCCCCATGTCTACAACCAAAATGAATTTGTTCTTGTGTGATGTAACCAATGCTCATGTAAAGCACTCCAATACCTGACAAGTCTGCACTATATAACACTGCAAAAACACAAAATAATAAGTGTTTTGCACACTTCTGTCATTGGGCTATATTTGGGCTACATCTGGGTGATTTTGGGCTACATTTGGGCTCTTTTGTCTCCGGTGGCCATCTTGGGAGATTTATTTGTTATGAAGTTTCCTAATTTTCTCATGTACTGCAGTCTCCTCAGTAGGAAATGCTTTCAGTTTTTTACTTTGATTCCATCATGAAGGTATTCAGATATGTCACACATTTGCCATAAATTCTGAATGTTAGCACTCTAGTTGCTCATTAGATCGCTGTAGTAAAACTACTGCACCATGGAAGTCTGCTCCTGGTATTAAAAGTGCATGTTTCAGTCTGCATGTCAGAACTTTTTAATGAAATAGAAGAGGATTTGAGAAGTCACTCAAAATGTGCCCTCATTTTCTTTCTTCAGCATTAATCATAATTTCTATGGCAAAATGAACCTCCTCATTGTGTTCCTTTTTAAATTAAATGTTTTAAGTTTTACCAGTTTATTCCAATCAAGATGGCTTCAGGTGTGCCATACTTTTGTCATAATGAAGACAGTAAGCGCTCTAGTTGTTTTTAAGAACATTCTGGGACATTCTGTCATTGGGCTATACTTGGGCTACATCTGGGTGATATTTGGGCTACATTTGGGCTCTTTTGTCTCTGGTGGCCATCTTGGGAGACTTATTTGTTATGAAGTTTCCTAATTTCCTCATTTACTGCAGTCTCCTCAGTAGGAAATACTTTCAGTTTTTTACTTTGATTCCATCAAGAAGGCATTCAGATGTGTCACACATTTGCCATAAATTCAGAATGTTAGCACTCTTTTTTGCTCATTAGATCACTGTAGTAAAGCTACTGCTCACCAGGGAAAACTGCTGCTGGTATTGAAAGTGCATGTTTCAGTCTGCATGTCAGAATTTTTTAATGAAATAGAAGAGGACTTGAGAAGTCACTCAAAATGTGCCCTAATTTTTCTTTCTGCAGCACTAATCATACTTTTTATGGAAAAATTAACCCCCTCATTTTGTTCATTTTTAAATTAAATGTTTTAAGAGTTACCACTTTAATCTAAGCAAGATGGCTTCAGGTGTGCCATACGTTTATCATAAGTAGGACTGTTAGCGCTCTAGTAGTTCTTTGGAACACTCTGGGAAGCTGCAGTAGAACACAAAGGAATCAACTGACAGTCTCTGCCCTTGTTGGATGTACATGTTTTACTGAGAATGTCAGACTTCATTCTCACATGACTGAGAAAGATAATGTGAATTTACAGAAAATAAGCTCTCAGTTTAGCCTATAGATCACCTTCCAAACCTCTGTGGTAAAAGCATGAGAAAATATTTTTCTCTCAATCATGATATCCCAGCAGAAGGCTTTTTCACATGGTGAAATCACCTTAGAACATACCACAATTCCTAAAATGAGTATGGTACCATCAACAAATGATTTATAATGTAACTAAAGTCTTAAAACCTTCTATTAACTGCAATGCTTTTTAATGAGGTGCTATCATGTATATTGGTCCCAAGATGGCTGCCAACACTTCTTGGATGAAGTGCTGACAGCCAATCAGATCTCAGGATGAGATGTGTGGTTAGGCTCTGCCCACATATATATATGCTTTTAAATGCTATTTTCTCAGGAAATACAGAACAGATTTACACCAGACCTGCAAAAGGCACTTCCTTGACCTTATGGCTACCTCTCTGCCAAATTTCAAGTAATTCTGTTCAGCCGTTCGGGCTGTAGCTCTGTCTAAAGGTCCTATGGAAAAATGCATGGGAAAAACGCGTTTTGGGACCCCCCTTTTATCTCAGCCCCCGCTTGACGAATCCCCCCCGAGACTTTCAGGGTAGGAGCGGAGCGTAGCGCCCCACCTATTTTGAGAAATTCGCGAGGATTCATCGACCGGCGCCAAAGTTATTCAAAATAGAATGTTGCGGATTTCCTATGGAAAAGGGGTCCTAACTATAACTACCTACTGGCGACCGCCAGTAGGTAATATATATATATATATATATATATATATATATATATATATATATATATATATATATATATATATATATATAAAACTACTGGCAGTCGCCAATAGATAGCTATAGTTAGGACCTATTTTCCGTAGGAAATCCACAACATTCTGTTTCCAATAACTTTGGCGCCGGTCGATGAATCTTCGCGAAATTTTCAAAACTTGTGGGGCGCTCCGGTCCACTCCTATCCTGCAAGTTTTGGGGTGATTTGTCAAGCGGGGGCTAAAAAAAAAGGGGGGTCCCAAAACGCATTTTCCCCATGCAATTTTCCATAGGAATCTTTAGCCGTGGCTACTGCCCGAACTGCTGAACGGAATTACTCCAAATTTGGCAAAGAGGTAGCCCTTGGTTCAGACTCGTGCCTTTTAAGTTAAATGGTGTAAATCTGTTCAGTAGTTGCTGAGAAAATCAAAAGTAAAAACATATGTATATCTATGGCCGCGGAGGATCTACGCTACATGTGCGCACCCTGGGTGCACCCTCCCGATCACGAGCTGCATGCTAATTGGCTGTCAACACTCCCAAAGCAGGAAGTGTTGTCAGCCATTTTGTGCCTCGGTAGAACCAAGGAACAGGAAATCAGTGCAACAAGTGCAGAAAACATAAAAAAAAGGGGGCCGGGTAGAAACACTCTGACCCCCTAGGCCTGCTAAGGGGGTCCCACAAGGATCCCTAGGGCAAAAAACACAATTTTTTTATATAAAAAATCCGCAAAATCCGCGCAGGGTGCGCAGATTCTGCTGTAAAAAAAAAACCAAAGCGCGGCCTCCCGCGCTTCTTTAATAATTAGCACCCGGGGGGGGTCAAATCCCAGGGGCAAAAATATTTAATGTAATGTGGGCCCAGAGGGGCCCCCCAGCCACGGGACCACCACCCCCGGGGCTTTTAGCAAATATTTGCGGGCGGCTCCCACCCTGCCATAGCCCTGCCATAGCAAACTTGGTTTGGATTTTGAAAGAGAGAGCAGGGAAACCTGCTTTCTCTTTCAAAATGCAAACCAGATTGCTTTTCCACAGGGGGAGCTGCATGTTAGCAGCTCCCCAAGTGGAAAAGCAATGCCGGCTCCCGAAGGACGCGGGGAGCCGGTGGGACCGTGGGGGCATTCGAGCTCCCCCCACGGTCCCCAATGCTGTATATATGCCCCGGGGGATGGGGTCCCAGGGGAGAATAAAAATTAGGGGTAGGTGCTCAGCACGGCCCCCTGGTATGAACACGTTGGGTGCGTGACTCCCCCAAAAAGAATTAAGAAAATAATATAAATATATTAAAACAAAAAAAACAAAAATATTGAGTTTCAATATTTAAAAAAATATTTTTTTATCCATTTATATTAAAAATATATATTGTAATTTAAAAAATAAAATATGTAAAAATAAATAGTTAAAAAAAATTACAAAATCAGTATTAAAAAAATAAATATAACTATTATTACATTTAAAAATTGTCATTTAAAAAACCTTAGAGATTCACTGAAAAAACCATAGGTTTCAGGGCTGTTATAGTTAGCTGGACATTTCACTCGTACAAAACCATTGAAATTCCTCTGTTATAGTTAGTTCTACTAACTATAACTCGCGTGCCCGCAATCCACTGCTGATGATGTCAGATATTACATCATTCATGACATGGTCAGTGACATTACTGCATTTCCAGACCTACCCCAGTCAAAGTGCCTAGGTCATTGCCACCACAGTGCACAATTATGAGGTCAGGGTGTTGGAGATGCAACAAGGATTTAACCAATGGCATCAACTGGTGCCACTTTATTCCTATCTGACCAATCCAATTAATGTCAACATTTGGCAAAGCTAGGTCTTTGTCAATACCTGTGTTTTCTGCATACCTTTGGCTCCAGAAAATATAGCTGTGTCCCACAATCCACACTCTAAGCATCTTGGAAGGAGGTCTGGATGCACTCAGAAGGTGTCTGTATGTGAAATGGCAGTTTCAAAAGTGAGATTTTTCTAAAATGGTGGATTAGATGCAGTTTTGAAAAAAGAAAATACATGTTTGGCTATTTGAGAACATTCTAGACTGAAAAGTAGGGTGCATGTTTGTATTTGTTAAAATCATGTTTCTTATTGGTTAACAAAAACAATTTGAAAGGAACATTGCATAGGATAAGCTGATATTTTGAAAAGTCAAGCACACTTGCTATTTGGAGTAGCAACATTGTGTGCAGAACTTGTGACCTTTGTGTTCAGTTGACTGTTTCTTGACCTGTTACTGTGGTAACAGGCAGTAAGCAGGTTGGGGGTAGGGTTCAAAATTATGTCAATTGGAAAGGGTTGAAATGTGTAGCCAATACACAATGTGTTAGCTTTTGAATTAATGTGGGAAGCATTGTGATTTGATATTTACATGTATATGTGTGCAGAATGAGAGGGAAAGTTTGCAATTTTTTGGTTTTGCTAAGAGCATTGCAGTACAGACATTCTGTATAAGAAAATCTGGTGTGTGCCCGACATACTTCTTAATCTACAAATCAATTTCAAAGGTGAGTTACTAATTTGTGAGTGGTTGTATGTGGTGCCTTTGTTTTTAATAAGAGTAATGTGTTTCTCCTGCTAAAAGTCCAGGGAGTAGTTTTGCTTGTGTAGTATCACATTGTGAGTCTGTGTGCATTTGGGAACCATTGTGACAGAAGCATTTGGGTACTTCATGTCTTTGTATACACATAACTGCTTAAAAACCTATCCTGTTCTCAAGTTTTGGTAGAATTAGAAGCCAGTCATTGCATGTGTGCAGTTACCTTATCCCTTCCAGAGTAGTGAATGTGTTTTGGTAAAGTCCAAGGGATAGTGTTGCTTGTCTACACTGTGAGTCTGTCTGCATTTGGGTAATTATTGTGAGAGAAGCATTTGGTAACATCATGTATTTGCTGACAGATAATTGCTTTAAAACTTGTCATGTTGTCAAGTTTTAGTAGCATTAGAAGCCAGTCATTGCTTATGCATTCACAAAATGAGTCAGCCTTTCACAGTATTGTTCAGTATTGAAATATGTAGAATGTGTGCAGTCACCTTACCCCTTCCAGACTACTAAATGTGTTTTGTTAAAGTACAAGGGATAGTGTTGCTTGTCTAGAATCACACTGTGAGTTTTTGTGCATTTGGGAACCACTGAGAGAGAAGCATTTGGGTACTTCGTGTCTTTGCATAGACATAACTGCTTAAAAACCGTTCCTGTGCTCAACTTTTGGTAGAATTAGAAGACAGTCATTGCTTATGTATTTGGAAAATGAGTCAGGCTTTGCCACTAAAGTGCAGTACTGAAATATGTAGAATGTGTGCCGTTACCTTATCCCTTGCAGACTAGTGAATGTGTTTTGGTAAAGTACAAGGGATCGTGTTGCTTGTCTAGAATCACACTGTGAGTCTGTGTGCATTTGGGAAACACTGAAAGAGAAGCATTTGGGTACTTCATGTCTTTGCATAGACATAACTGCTTAAAAACCTTTCCTGTTCTCAAGTTTTGGTAGAATTAGAAGCCAGTCATTGCTTATGCATTTGGAAAATGAGTCAGGCTTTGACACTAAAGTGCAGTACTGAAATATGTAGAATGTGTGCAGTCACCTTACCCCTTCCAGACTACTAAATGTGTTTTGTTAAAGTACAAGGGATAGTGTTGCTTGTCTAGAATCACACTGTGAGTTTTTGTGCATTTGGGAACCACTGAGAGAGAAGCATTTGGGTACTTCGTGTCTTTGCATAGACATAACTGCTTAAAAACCGTTCCTGTGCTCAACTTTTGGTAGAATTAGAAGACAGTCATTGCTTATGTATTTGGAAAATGAGTCAGGCTTTGCCACTAAAGTGCAGTACTGAAATATGTAGAATGTGTGCCGTTACCTTATCCCTTGCAGACTAGTGAATGTGTTTTGGTAAAGTACAAGGGATCGTGTTGCTTGTCTAGAATCACACTGTGAGTCTGTGTGCATTTGGGAAACACTGAAAGAGAAGCATTTGGGTACTTCATGTCTTTGCATAGACATAACTGCTTAAAAACCTTTCCTGTTCTCAAGTTTTGGTAGAATTAGAAGCCAGTCATTGCTTATGCATTTGGAAAATGAGTCAGGCTTTGACACTAAAGTGCAGTACTGAAATATGTAGAATGTGTGCAGTTACCTTATCCCTTCCAAAATAGTGAATGTGTTTTGGTAAAATACAAGGGCTAGTTGGTTGTCTAGAATTACACTGGGAGTCTGTGTGCATTTGGGCAACTAATGTGAGAAAAGTATTTGGTAATATCATGTATTTGCTGGCAGATAACTGTTTTAAAACCTGTCATGTTGTCAAGTTTTAGTAGCATTAGAGGCCAAGGCTTTCACAGTAGTGTGCAGTATTGAAATATGTAGAATGTGTGCAGTCACCTTGCCCCTTCCAGACTAGTAAATGTGTTTTGTTAAAGTACAAGGGATAGTGTTGCTTGTCTAGAATCACACTGTGAGTTTGTGTGCATTTGGGAACCACTGAGAGAGAAGCATTTAGGTACTTCATGTCTTTGCATAGACATAACTGCTTAAAAACCTTTCCTGTTCTCAAGTTTTGGTAGAATTAGAAGCCAGTTATTGCTTAAGCAATTGGAAAATGAGTCAGGCTTTGACACTAAAGTGCAGTACTGAAATATGTAGAATGTGTGCAGTTACCTTATCCCTTCCAAAATAGTGAATGTGTTTTGGTAAAATACAAGGGATAGTTGGTTGTCTAAAATTACACTGGGAGTCTGTGTGCATTTGGGCAACTATTGTGAGAAAAACATTTGGTAACATCATGTTTTTGCTGACAGATAACTGCTTTAAAACCTGTCATGTTGTCAAGATTTTGTAGCATTAGAAGCCAGTCATTGCTTATGCATTCACGAAATGAATCAGGCTTTTACAGTAGTGTGCAGTATTGAAATATGTAGAATGTGTGCAGTTACCTTACCCCTTCCAGAGTTCTAAATGTGTCTTGGTAAAGTAGAAGGGATAGTGTTGCTTGTCTAGAATCACACTGTGAGTCTGTGTGCATTTGGACAACCATTGTGAGAGAAGCATTTGGTAACATCATGTATTTGCTGACAGATAACTGCTTTAAAACCTGTCATGTTGTCAAGTTTTTGTAGCATCAGAAGCTAGTCATTGCTTATGCATTCACAAAATGAATCAGCCTTTTACAGTAGTGTGCAGTATTGAAATATGTAGAATGTGTGCAGTTACCTTACCCCTTCCAGACTACTAAATGTGTCTTGGTAAAGTACAAGGGATAGTGTTGCTTTTCTAGAATCACACTGCGAGTCTGTGTGCATTTAGACATAACTGCTTAGAAACCTTTCCTGTTCTTAAGTTTTGGTAGAATTAGAAGCCAGTCATTGCTTATGCATTTGGAAAATGAGTCAGGCTTTGACACTAAAGTGCAGTACTGAAATATGTAGAATGTGTGCAGATACCTTATCCCTTCCAAAATAGTGAATATGTTTTGGTAAAATACAAGGGATAGTTGGTTGTCTAGAATTACACTGTGAGTCTGTGTGCATTTGGAAGAACTATTGTGAGAAAAGCATTTGGTAACATCATATATTTTCTGGCAGATAACTGCTTTAAAACCTGTCATGTTGTCAAGTTTTAGTAGCATTAGAGGCCAAGGCTTTCACAGTAGTGTGCAGTATTGAAATATGTAGATGGTGTGCAGTCACCATACCCCTTAAAGTCTAGTGAATGTGTCTTGGTAAAGTACAAGGGATAGTGTTGCTTATCTAGAATCACACTGTGAGTCTGTCTGCATCCGGGCAAACATTGTGAGAGAAGTATTGTGGTACTTTATGTCTTTGCAAAAACATAACTGCTTAAAAATATTTCTGGTTCTCAAGTTTTAGTAGTATTAGAAGCTGGTCATTGCTTATGCATTTGCAGAATGAGTGAGGCATTCACACTAGAGTGCATTAGTGAAATAAGTAGAATGTGTGCAGTTACCTTACCCCTTCCACTCTAGTGAGTTTCTCCTGCTAAAGTCCAGGGAATAGTGTTGCTTGTTTAGAATGCAAAAACAACAATTGATGGACAGAATGCAGAACAATGTCATACATTCACCCTTGTTTAGAATCACACTGTGAGTCTGTGTGCACTTGTGCAACCATTGTGACAGAAGCATGTGGTTACTTCATGTCTTTGCTGAGACATAACTGCTGAAAAACCTATCCTGTTGTCAAGTTTCAGTAGTATTAGAACCCAGTCATTGCTTATGCTTTCACAGAATGAGTCAGGCATTCACACTAGAGTGCAGTAGGAGCGCCCCTTGACCTTCCTGGTAGGTCGCTCCCCCCGACACACCTCCGCCTGCACCCCCGCTGTAGTGTCCTGATCGCCGCCGAAGTCGAAGCCCTCCACCCCCGCAGGCTTCTACCTGTGCCTCATCCCTGGTGGCCAGTGGTGGCCCTGGTTTGTATCCATTCCACTGTGCCTTCTCTGCCTGTCCGCTCCTCCTCTGTGCCACTCTGCCCCCCGCTCGCCGCTCTGTTCTGTGCCCCATTACCTGATTCTGTGCCCCGCTCTTCTCAACTGTTGCCCCGTTGCTTGATTCTGTGCCCCGTTTTACTCTGCTGTCGCCCCATTGCTTGACTCTGTGCCCCGTCACCTGATTCTATTCCCCGTTTTTCTCTGCTGTTGCCCCCTTTTGATTCTGTGCCCCACTCTTCTCTGATTCTGCCCCCTTTGATTCTGTGCCCCGTTATTCTCTGCTGTTGCCCCATTGCTTGATTCTGTACCCCATTTTTCTCTGCTGTTGCCCCATTGCTTGATTCTGTGCCCCGTCTTTCTCTGCTGTTGCCCCATTGCTCGATTCTATGCCCTGTTTTTCTCTGCTGTTGCCCCATTGCCTGATTATGTGCCCCGTTACCTGATTCTGTTCCCCTTTTTTCTCTGCTGTCGCCCCCTTTTGATTCTGTGCCCCGCTCTTCTCTGCTGCTGCCCCCCCTGATTCTGTGCCCCGCTGCTGACTTCCATGCCCTCCTGATCCCTGCCCGTTTCCTTCCTGAGATCGCCCCGCTCCATTCCCCTGCCCCCACTGCTGCTTCCCCTGCGGCCCCACCCCCTCCGCGCCCATTCACTGCCCCTGCTCACACACCTCCCGCCTCCCAACTGCTCCTCCCTCCCCTCCTCCCCATATATGGCGGCCGCTGCGCAGTGAGGAGTGCGACCCTTGACCGTCCTGGTAGGTCGCTCCCCCCACCGCAGCTCCGCCTGCACCCCCGCTGTAGTGTCTTGATCGCCACCGAAGTCGAGACCCTCCACCACCCGCACTCTTCCACCTGCGCCTCATCCCTGGTGACCAGTGGTGGCCCTGGTTTGTATCCGTTCCACTGTGCCTTCTCTGCCTGTCCGCTCCTCCTCTGTGCCCCCCTGCCCCCGCTCGCCGCTCTGTTCTGTGCCCCATTACTTGATTCTGTGCCCCTCTCTTCTCTACTGTTGCCCCGTTGCTTGATTCTGTGTCCCGTTTTTCTCTGCTGTCGCCCCATTGCTTGACTCTGTGCCCCGTCACCTGATTCTGTGCCCCGTTTTTCTCTGCTGCTGCCTCCTTTTGATTCTGTGCCCCGCTCTTCTCTGCTGCTGCCCCCTTTGATTCTGTGCCCTGTTTTTCTCTGCTGTTGTCCCATTGCGTGATTCTGTGCCCCGTTTTTCTCTGCTGTTGCCCCATTGCTTGATTCTGTGCCCGTTTTTCTCTGCTGTTGCCCCATTGCACGATTCTATGCCCCGTTTTTCTCTGCTGTTGCCCCAGTGCCTGATTCTGTGCCCCGTTACCTGATTCTGTGCCCCGGTTTTCCCTGCTGTCGACTGTCGCCCCCTTTTGATTCTGTGTCCCGCTCTTCTCTGCTGCTGCCCCCCTGATTCTGTGCCCCGCTGCTGACTTCCATGCCCTCCTGATCCCCGCCCCTGCCCGTTTCCTTCCCGAGATCGCCCACTCCGCTCCCCTGCGCCTGCCGCTGCTTCCCCTGTGGCCCCGCCCACTCCACGCCCATTCGCTGCCCCTGCTAAGACACCTCCCACCTCCCAGCTGCTCCTCCCTCCCCTCCTCCTCATATATTGCGGCCGCTGCGCGGTGAGGAGAGTAACCCTTGACCTTCCTGGTAGGTCGCTCCCCCCACCACAACTCCGCCTGCACCCCCGCTGTAGTGTCCTGATCGCCGCCGAAGTCAAGGCCCTCCACCACCCGCAGGCTTCCACCTGCGCCTCATCTCTGGTGGCCAGTGGTGGCCCTGGTTTGTATCCGTTCCACTTTGCCTTCTCTGCCTGTCCGCTCCTCCTCTGTGCCATCCTGCCCCCCGCGCGCCGCTCTGTTCTGTGCCCCATTACCTGATTCTGTGCCCGCTCTTCTCTACTGTTGCCCCGTTGCTTGATTCTGTGCCCCGTTTTTCTCAGCTGTCACCCCATTGCTTGACTCTGTGCCCCATCACCTGATTCTGTGCCTGTTTTTCTCTGCTGTTGCCCCCTTTTGATTCTGTGCCCCGCTCTTCTCTGCTGCTGCCCCCTTTGATTCTGTGCCCCGTTTTTCTCTGTTGTTGCCCCATTGCTTGATTCTGTGCCACGTTTTTCTCTGCTGTTGCCCCATTGCTTGATTCTGTGCTACGTTTTTCTCTGCTGTTGCCCCATTTGCTTGATTCTGTGCCCCGTATTTCTCTGCTGTTGCCCCATTGCTTGATTCTGTGCCCCGTTTTTCTCTGCTGTTGCCCCATTGCCTGATTCTGTGGCCCGTTACCTGATTCTGTGCCCCGTTTTTCTCTGCTGTCGCCCCCTTTTGATTCTGTGCCCAGCTCTTCTCTGCTGCTACCCCCTGATTCTGTGCCCCGCTGCTGACTTCCATGCCCTCCTGATCCCTGCCCCTACCCATTTCCATCCCGAGATCGCCCCGCTCCGCTCCCCTGCCCCTGCCGCTGCTTCCCCTGCGGCCCCACCCCCTCCGCGCCCATTCGCTGCCCCTGCTAGCACACCTCCCGCCTCCCAGCTGCTCCTTCCTCCCCTCCTCCCCATATATGGCGGGCGCTGTGCGGCTGCACAGAGGACGCACCGAAGGCGTGCCTAAGGCAAGCCCGTCTGCGCCTGTACGCGCATGGACGTCGGCCAGTGCCAGAACTCCTGCCCCGCGCAGCAGCCACGAAGACCGCCGCCGCTACGACGCCAACACCCTCGTCGCTCTCAACCCAGGAAGGACCCACACCTGCTGCAAGGCCGCTCAGAAGCGCACCCACGGTCCCTTCACCTGCCTGAACTGCAGCTTCTCCTGCCTCGAAAGCGCCGAGACGCCTGCCATGACGGAACCCAACCAGCTTAGATGCATCCTGATCAACACCCGCTCCACACACAAACACGGCGTCGAACTCTGGAACCTACTTGACACCGCATCCCCGGACGTCGCCTTCCTGACCGAGACCTGGATGAACGAAGCCTCCTCGCCAGACATCGCCATAGCCATCCCAGACGGGTACAAGATCACCCGCAGAGACCGCACCAACAGGGCCGGAGGAGGAATCGCCATCATCCACAAAAACACCATCAGGGTCTCAACAAACACCAACGACACCCTCAGCACCGCTGAACACATGCTTCCAGATCCACACGGACCCCAAGACCACCCTAAGAGGAACCCTCGTCTACAGACCGCCAGGCACCCGGCCTCAATTCTGTGACTCCATCGCTGACCTCATCACCACGCACGCGCTGACCTCCACCGACTACATCCTCCTCGGAGACCTGAACTATTATCTGGAGAACAACAACGACAACAACTCCTCCACCCTGATCGCCAACCTCAGACTGGAATAGCTCGTTAAGACGCCAACCCACTTCGCCGGACACACGCTTGATGCCATCTTCTCCTCAAGCCCCCACGTCACCTTCAGCCATGCCGCCGAACTCACCTGGACAGACCACCACTGCATCCACTTCTCCTTCCGAAAACCCCTCACACACCACCGCACCCTTCAGACCCCCCGCCGCTGCTGGGGCAAAGTCACTGAAGAACAACTACAGACAAGCCTCGCACTCAACCCCCCAACCAACCCCACCAACCCTGCTGATGGTGCACTCACCCTCGAACGCTGGAGGAACGACTGCGCCAACACCATAGCCCCGATGAAAAAACCCACCAACAGAGACACCAGCAAAAGAGTCAGCTGGTTCAACCCGGAACTCCTCGACTCAAAGCGCACCTGCCGGAAATTGGAGAACATATGGCACAATGACAAGACACCGGACAGCCGCGCCGCCCACAAAGACGCCATCCGCAACCACCACCACCTAATCAGGACTGCCAAAAGGAACTCCTTCACAGACCACCTTGACAACAACGCACACAACAGCAAGGAACTCTTCACCATTGTGAAGGAACTCTCCAACCCCAGCTCCAGCGCCAACGACATCCCGCCATCGCAAGCCCTATGTGACTCCCTCGCCACCTTCTTTCACCGGAAAATCACCGACATCCATCACAGCTTCAAACCCCGGATGACCCCTGCAGACCTCGCTGCACCGGACCCACCAAACCCCACCGCCCATGACACCCTGACAACCTGGGCCAACGTGAGCATCGAGGACACAATCAAGACCATGAGCACAATTCACTCTGAGTCCCCGTACGACCCTCTCCCACACCACATCTTCAACAAACCCAGCAATTCCATCGCACCCCACCTGCACAAAATCATCAACCTCTCCTTCGAGACCGCTACCTTCCCTGAGAACTGGAAGCATGCAGAGATCAATGCCCTACCGAAGAAACCCAAGGCGGATCCGAGCGACCACAAGAACTTCCGACCCATCTCCCTGCTTCCGTTTTCAGCAAAGGTCATCGAGAAGGTAGTTAACACCCAGCTCACCCGTCACCTCGAAGACAACAACATCCTGGTCCCCTCCCAATCTAGATTCCGCAGCAACCACAGCACCGAGACCGCCCTCATCACCGCCACAGCCGACATCAGGATCCTTCTTGACAATGGTGAGACAGAGGCCCTCACCCTCCTGGATCTCTCCGCTACCTTCGACACCGTCTGCCACCGCACACTACGCACGTGACTCCAAGATGCAGGGATCCGGGAGAAGGCCCTGGACTGGACCACCTCCGTCCTCTCGGGCAGAACTCAGAGAGTCCGCCTCCCCCCGTTCCAGTCCAAGGCCTCCGAGATCATCTGCGGCGTCCCACAAGGATCTTCCCTCAGCCTGACGCTGTTCAACGTCTACACGGCACCACTAGCACGCATCGCCCAACAGCACGACCTCAATATAATCTCCTATGCCGACAACACTCAGCTGATCCTCTCCCTCACGAAGGACCCTCTCACCGCCAAAACCAACCTCCACCAGGGAATGAAGGCAGTCGCCGACTGAATGAAGGAAAGCCGACTCAAGCTGAACTCAGACAAGACGGAGATCCTCATCCTCGAGTCCAACCCCTCAGCATGGGATGACTCACGGTGGCCCGCATCACTGGGGACCCCCCCGGCCCCCACCGACCACGCACGCAACCTGGGAGTCATCCTCGACTCAAAACTCACCATGACCAAACATGTCAACGCTGTCTCCTCCACCTGCTTCAACACCCTCTGCATGCTCCGCAAGATCTACAGATGGAGCCCGACAAACACAAGGAAAACAGTCACCCAGGCCCTAGTCAGCAGCAGACTCGACTACGGGAACGCCCTCAATGCCGGAGTCTCGTCCAAGCTCATCAACAGACTGCAAAGAATCCAGAACGCCTCTGCACGCCTGATCCTCGACGTCCACGCCACGACCACATCACCCCTCACCTGAGGAACCTGCACTGGCTCCCCATCGACAGGAGAATCTCCTTCAAGCTCCTGATCCACGCACACAAGGCACTCCACAAGACCGGACCAGCCTATCTCAACAGTCAACTCTCCTTCTACGTACCCAACAGGAAACTCCGCTCTGCTGACCACGCCCTGGCCACGGTCACGCGTATCCGTAGAACCACTTCCAGAGGCAGGTCCTTCTCCCACCATGCCGCCAAGACCTGGAACACCCTCCCCCTCTACCTGCGACAAACCAAAGACCTGCTGACCTTCAGGAGACAACTCAAGACCTGGCTCTTCGAAATAGCAGCAGCACCCCCCCCCCAGCGCCTTGAAACCCTTACGGGTAAGTAGTGCGCTTTACAAATTAAATTATTGATTGATTGATTGATTGATTGATTGAAATGTGTAGAATGTATGCAGTCACTCCCCTTGCACTCCTCCAATGAGCCATTCAGCACCATTAACTAATCCATTCACTGCACCAAAACCCAACCACTTATAAATTCACCCATGCACTCTCCTTGCAGTACTCTAATCATTCAGTCAGTACCCAAGTACTCATGCAGTGAGCCAGGCCTTAGCACATGGACTGCTTCAAACGCCTATCCACTATGCATGTAGTCCTCTAACCACCTACACACTTGTCTTTCACACCTTCAATTCCCCAGTCAGTATTCATACACTTCCAGCAAACACCCTGTCACTCCCCTTGCACTCCTCTAGTGACCCATTCAGCACCATGTACTAATCCATTCACTATGCCAAAACCCAACCACTTATAAATTCACCCAGGCACTCTCCTTGCAGTACTCTAATCATTCAGTCAGTACCCAAGCACTCATGCACTGAGCCAGGCCTTAGCACATGGACTGGTACAAATCCTATCCACTATGCATGCAGACGTCTAACCACCTACACACTTGTATTTCACACCTTTAATTCCCCAGTCAGTATTCATACAGTTGCAGCAGACACCCTGTCACTCACCTTGCACTCCTCCAGTGACCCATTCAGCACCATGAACTAATCCATTCACTGCACCAAAACCCAACCACTTATAAATTCACCCAGGCACTCTCCTTGCAGTACTCTAATCATTCAGTCAGTACCCAAGTACTCATGCAGTGAGCCAGGCCTTAGCACATGGACTGCTTCAATGCCTATCCACTATGCATGCTGTCCTGTAACCACCTACACACTTGTCTTTCACACCTTCAATTCCCCAGTCAGTACCCATACACTTCCAGGAAAAACCCTAACACTCCTCTAGCACCATGTATGAATCCATTCACTGAGCAAAAACCCAAGCACTTATAAATTCACCAAGGCACTCACCTTGCAGTACTCTACTCATACAGGCAGTGCGTAAGTCTTCATATAATGTCTTAACACAAACACTGGTAGGAACTTTTGTCTATTACACATGCTGACCTGTAATCAGCTTTACAGTTATGTATACACCTTGAATTACAATTTCAAATAGTGATAAGAAAAGAAAGTGGTTAGATGGTTTTTATGTAGAATGTGTTTGTATAATAATTGACAAGCATAATTTATAAATGTATTACAATATATTTATCTATGTTTATTTTTTACAGATATTGTTTATCATCATTACAATAAAGTTATCATGCCTGAAAAATCAAGAAAGAGAAAAGAACAGTTAAAGGACACTGATGCGAAGAAAATTCAACAACAAGTATTGGATGACCAACATCATGTGGCTAAAAAGAAAAAGTCTTCCGGTAAGACAACAAAAACATTCATTAAAAAACTTACAAAGCCTAGAAGCAGTGTGCAGAATGTGCAAACTACTGAGAGTGGTTCAACAACAAAAAAGAGTACGAATTACAGGAAAGGAAAAAAAGAAAATTTAAATTAAAAAGATTTGATGTATGGTAAAAGAAGGCAAAATCAGTATAAAGAAATCCGTAAAACAAATGTTTATAATACAGTGGTTATTAACTTGCTTAAAGATGTGAAAAAATATAGAAAAAGTAAAAAGGAAACTATTAATTTTAGTTTTAAACAGAATTTGATCATTGGATAAACCAATCCATTTAATGAAGGCCAAAAGCAAGAGGAAAAGAGTAATTAACAGAACTAATGTTTGTGATGTTTTTTTGGGTGAATGGAAATACAGTTCAAGTTCAGAGCCTTTCTTTAATAAAGAGAGTTATTTTCAGACCAATAATTTATTGCATGCAGTTGATACCAGTGGTCGAGCTTATGAGGTTAGAAATGGTTGTCCAATTGAGAAAGAGAAGATGGTTGCCAGAGATGTAGAAGAAAGATTGGCTGATGAAGTTCTAGGGAGACGTCCTAAAGCCTGAGTGTACACTTGGGATTGCAGTAGTATTTGTAGTGTACGACAAGAATCTATTGATATTTTACGCAATTTCTTATAAGAATATAGTAAAAAAAGTGTTAAACAAAAGATTAAGAATTTGCAAGGACTAGACCCTTGTAGAGTGAGAAAAAAAACTGGTTTGCAAGGTCATTCTCTGGCTTGTCTTTCTAGGAAAGTGTGTTAAAGTGTTTTTCACCATTTCAGGATGTTAGCAGTACATCATTCTCAGATGCAGAAGTTAGTCAGAAGATTGTATTACGCAAAAAGTCCAGCACTAATGTTAAATGAGTTGAACATTGCTCTTTTGCGTGGATCAGTATCAGATGTGAAGAAGGTTTGTGATGAAATTGAGTTTTTTTTCTTTGGCCCTCAACAAGAGAGTGCAGAAACTGACACATTAATTGAAGAAAATGTTGAAGAGAATGTGCAACTTGTACTACAAAATTGTTTGAAGAACAATTACAAAGTTTAAGGTGATATCAGGTGAAAGGTCAAATTATTCTTGTATTTGTTGTCGGTGAACTCTCTATAAAAATCAGACTTGGACTGTTGATCTATATTTAAAAAGTGAAACAGAAAATAATGATAAGTGGAAGGAATTTGCAACTAATTTGTTGGTAGAGAATTGTTTTGATTTGGGTTCTGATCAGCGTATTTGTAAATATTGTTATAATAAATTGGATGAGAATAAAATGCCAGCTAGAGCTGTGCATAATAATCTAGAGTTGGTAACTATTCCTCCAGAACTGATAGATTTAAATACCTATGAGTCTAGTCTCATTCAATGTGTGCACCCATTTCAGGCTATTGTTTGTATAGAGCCTAAAACTGGTAAATTACCTCCTTCAGATTTACTGAGAGGATTAAAAGAAAGAGTTGTATATTTACCTCTAGATTTAAAGAAAAATATTGAAACAATTGGTGTAGAGAGTGTAGAAAATGAACCACTAGTTATTCTAGTTAATGGCGTTCCTACTAAGAGCAAGAAAATCTGGCAAGAATTAGTGGATGTTAGGAAAGTGCAGAAGGCAACATTGTATCTGATTAAAACAATGAGTACTATGAAAATGTGTATATGGAAGAAGAAGAAATACTTTTAGGAGATGATACTGAAGCGTCAACTGGTCAAATTGAAAAACTGGACATGTCCAAAAGTGAAGAAATCTATGAACATTACAGTGTACATCCACTTCATTCCAAAGAAGTGATGGGGAATACTATTGAGTTATTCCAAATGAAAAAAGCAAAGGGGACTCCCATGAGTGTATGGGAAAAAAGCTTGGAAGCTCGTTGTTTTCCACAGTTGTTCCCAACAGAAAAAGGTGGACGATATGATGAACGACCTGTGCAGATTCCTCCATCTGAATATCGCACAACAAGATTGTATGCAGAGGATCCAAGATTTTGACAATGTATTCCATATGTATTTCATCTTTTGCTTGAGAGTGACTTGTCTGGACTTTCATATGAAGTGAATCATATATTGAAAACAGGAGTACATTTTCAAAATGTTTCTGCAAAGGAATTTATTGATAAAGTACATCAAAGAGATGATCATTTAGAATCTCAGCTGATAATTCTGATGGCATGTCAGCGTGGCACTAATGAGTATTGGTACCGTCATCATGGAAAACTTAAATGTATGCTAAGGAACTTAGGAACTCCTACGTGGTTCCTTACCCTAAGCTGTGCTGAATATGCTTGGGATGATTTACTTGAATTACTTGGAGAGGCAAATTCGAATATAAAAAATATTGAATACAAGACACCTGGAGAATTGTGCTCTTTGGATCCTGTTAATGTATGCAGGTATTTTAATCATAGATTTGAAGCTATGATATCTTTTATCTGCAATAAAAAAGAATCCTCCTCTCGGAGAAGTTGTGGATTTCTTTTGGAGAAAGGAGTATCAAGCTCGAGGTGCTCCTCACATACATATACTCATATGGATCAAAGATGCCCCCACATTTGGAACTGATTCTAATGATACTGTTTTGTCGTTCATTGAAGAATATGCCACATGTGCCATACCCAAAAGCACAGAAGAAAACAACTTAAGACAACAAGTCTTACTATTCCAAAGCCATCGATGTGGAAAATAATGTCGACGAAAGTACAAGTTTAAGGAAAAGTTTTATACCAAATGTCGTTTTGGATTTCCACGTCCTGTAATATCAAAAGGAAGAGTAAACAGTTTTATGTCAGCAGTGAGACATACAATCACTAGAAAGTCTCCAAAAAATTCCTACAATTTGAGAAGATGTGAAGAATCAAAATACATAAATGATTACAATCCGGTTATTCTGTCTTTGTGGAATGCTAACATGGATATTCAGTACATAGCGGATAATTCCATTGCTGTCACTCGGTATGTAACATCCTACATTACAACATCAGAAAAAACGGAATTAAAAGAAATGTGGGAAGAGATTTCTCACGAGAAGAGTCTAAGTAAGAAACTATACAGTTTCAGTTTGAAGATGTTATCCCATCGAGAAATTGGAGCGTATGAATGCTCAGATCGGTTATCATCTGCAAGTTTATACTCCAAATCTAGAAGAATCATTTGGGTGAGTCTAGGTCTTGCTGCAACACGAAATCGAGTACTTAAATCTGTACAAGAAATTGAATATTTAGCATTAAATGAACCAGAAAGTACAGATATTCTGAAAACAAATATGTTGGACACATATTATCCAAATAGAAGTCATCATCTTGAGAACATATGTCCCTATGAAGTGCTGCAAAACTACACTTTTAAACAGAATACTACAGAAAACATCAATGATGGAAAATATGCAGTGATTGCTTCTGAAGGATTTTTGGTGAAACAAAGGAAAGGAAGTTTAATTAATCACAGGAAACTGAGTTGAGACACTCCTGATAAAGGGAATTTTACTATTTAGCACTTTTGCAACTGTTCAAACTGTGGCGTTTAGAATTGGAATTACTTGGAGATTTTCACAGCTATGAAGATTGCTTCAATGCTTGCAAAGATACCATAGAATGTATTGTTTTTGCAAATTATGTGACAATGTTCAACGATGAAATTGATCAAGAAGCTGCTATTGCAGCTGAGATTGCTAGGGACAGTTCTCAAGACAGTCAAAGCTCTGCTCCACTGAGTCAAGATCCATTAATATAACCAATTGTTGAAAATGAATCAGCAATCGCCATGAATGAGGTGGAAACAGCAATGCATCAAGTTCAAGAAGATATTATGGACTTACCCAACTTGGAAGAACAACTAAATGTTGAACAGAATGAAATATATCAGCAAGTGAGACAACAGATTGACCATGGATTTCTTCATGAAAAGAAAGAATGCACATGCACCTCATTTCAACCTATACGAATGTATGTGAGTAGAGAAGCTGGAACAGGAAAAAGTTTCTTAATTAAAGTAATCACAAGTTATCTGCAGAAAACAACGGACTCACATTTGTCTTGTGTTGCAACTGCTCCAACTGGGTTGGCAGCAAACAACATTAAAGGAATTACATTGCATCTTTTACTTATGCTACCTGTGGAGAATGAAAACAAATTGGAATGTCACAAGCTATCTGGAGAAGCGTGTTATGAAGTTTCAAGAGTGCTAAAAAAATGAAACTTCTGATTATTGATGAGGTAAGCATGGTCTCAAACTTAATGCTTGCTTTTGTGCATTTAAGAATGCAGCAAATTCTTAAAACAGAGTATGATGTGTTATTTGGAGGAAAACATGTCATAGTTTTTGGAGATCTACTGCAACTTACTCCCGTAAAAGGACAACTAGTATTTAAAACACTTGCAAATGAAGACGCCAAAAAGTCTTTGGGAAGTGTTGGAAACGTTAACATTTGGTCACATTTTGAGTACAAAGAACTCACTAAAAATATGCGACAGGCAAATGATAAATGATGCTGAATATGGAAGTATTCTTCAAGATATAAGAATTGGAGTACTGACAGAACATGGCAAACAAGCTTTGCAAAGTCGACGACTTACAAACTTGTTTCCAAATGAAAATATACTTCCTGAAAAAATATATAAAAAAGTTGCAGAAAATAATTCTATAATCTGCTTAATGCCAACAGTGCGTGAGTGCTCTATTTTCAATGAAGAACTTTTGAAGCTAGAAAATGAACAAATAATAAAAATGGAAGCCATTGATAAAATAGAGCATGAAGGAATCACTCTTATTTTGACAGACAAATTGAAAACAAAGTTGGATTCTTTAGAAAAATATATTTCTAAAACTGCAGGTTTAGAAAAGAATTTTTATGTATGTGTAAACTGTCGGGTTATTTTGCGGCATAATTTGGATGTTGAAAAAGGGTTAGTGAATGGAGCAATGGGAAAAGTTGTTGATTTTGTGAACTATCAAAAAAAAGATGGAACTGAATGTTTAAAAATAAAATTTGATCGGATTGAAGAAGTGAAACAAATTGCTCGTTGTTCTGCTCGTTTTTTGCTTGTTAAAGATTTGTATGTACGTAGAAAACAGTTTCCTCTTTCTTTGGCATATGCAGTGACTATTCATAAATCTCAAGGGTTAAGTGTAGACAGTGCTTTGGTGAACATTGGAAGTACTGTGTTTAAAGAGGGTATGGCATATGTTGCTTTGTCGCGAGTCAGAAGTTTATCTGGTTTGTTTTTGATTGATTTTGATGCAAACTGTGTAAAAGAGTATAATAGGTTAAGAAGAGCGTTTGCTCCCCATTTAGGGCACTATCCTGTGTTAGAAAAGCGTGTGGTAGGTCGAAAAAGAAGATACGAGAATATCTGTAGTGAAGTTCTGGAGAAGGAAAAAAATCATAATAATGTTGAGATTGCAAGCAAAAAGAAAAAGGATACTGTAGAAGAGATTGTTGGTTATCAGTTTGAAAATACTTCTGGTATCAACTGCTATGCTAATGTAGTGGTCAATGTTGTTTTTTTTCTTGAAAGATTTCAACAGCATGTTGAGGAGAATCAGGAAAAAAAATGTTGTTCCTTGTTGCAATCTGTTTATGAAAAATTGAGAACAGATAAAATTAAAATGCAAAGCGTTTCTGATATTAGTAATCTTTTGGATATAGGTTCTGGTTGTACACAATTTACGTAGAATATCCAACAAGATGCTCAGGAATTTCTAATGTATATGCTTACCGTATTGGAAAATGAAGGCATAGAAATTGAAAATCTTTTTGGCCATCGTTATAAATGGGAACATCAATGTGAAAATTGTATGTTTACATGTAGCACTGACATAGACACTGAAAGATTTATATATTTGACATTACCAGACTGTAAGTCAGTGTCTTTCAACAAACTAGTTAAAGCAGCAAATCAGTACATGGAGTGCAGCCAATGCAACTCAGAAATGTTATCAACATTATTTATACAAAGATATGGACAATATATAATTTTAATGATGCAGCGTTGTACAGCTGATGGAAGAAAATTGGAAACTTTAATAACATTTTTTGTAGCAAGTCAACTTTCAATATCAGGAAGAACTTTTGTAGTAGTAGCAATAATTTTCCATGATGGTCCTTCTACAACATCTGGACATTACACTGCGTATTTAAAATGTGATAATGGATGGACATATTGTAATGATGCTCAATTGGATTTTAAACAATGTTCGCCTCGCAAATTACCAAATTCCTACCTAATATTTTTGAAGCCAAAGTTTTAGGAACATAATTCAGCATATTAGGAATATGTCAAAATGTCTTAATATGATTACTATTGGACAATTTCAGTTTAAAGGATTTCAGCAATACCATTTGGTCATGAGGAAAGGTATACATTTGAATTATGGACTTTTTGTTGCACATTCTCACAGCATATATTTTTTAAAACCTCATTTACAGTGTACAGAAATTATAAAAATAATTCTTTATTGAATCATTATTTGAGTACTTTCAGATTGAAGTAAAAAAATTTGCTTAGAAGGAACCATTTTAAATATATGTGTGATTTGAATGAAATGGTTTGTTTATGACGATTTATAAATAATAGTTCATTGTATTATTTGATTTCTTTCATATTCAAGTAAGAAATTTCTCTTAGAAGAAAGCATTTTACATATGGGTGATTTGTATTATATGGTTTGTTCTTGAGGATGTAGTTTTTGTGGAATATTCAAAAACAGTTGGATATATGATAAATATGTTAGATAGAGTTTTTTTTTTTAAACAATCTAATTGATCGGTTTTTTTTGCCCGCTGTTATGTGATGAGTACGATTGAAATCACTGTTTGTAGTGAAATTCAATTTATTCTGAGAACAGCAAAAAAGGCAAAGAAAATAATTTAACAAAATGTTAAAATCATGTTGTGTTGTAAAAAATATATCATTATATATTATAACTGTATTTTTTCTTCTCTTTCACAGATACTAATTACAACATTTGACATTTTCTGAAATTTAAATTATAAAAAACAACTGAAAAAAATGTGTTGCATTTTTTTTTAATTAATGTGAAGGTAACTTTAACTAAGTATTAATATGCACAATTGCCCGTGTTTCCACACTGGTGAAGAAAGGGGGAATGGACGGAGTAGATAAGTGTGGAAAGATGCTCAGTGTCCGTTTTAGGTTACAGGATAAAGTTAACATGAATACTGAGTGTCCCTGTGACCAAGTAACCCACCAGATAAATGTAGGAAGTGCCAAAGACTTGCATTGGAGAGAGTTATAAAATGGGACATGGGTTGCCAAAACATGAGTACTTATACATTTATCTTGTTCTCTGTTTGCAGTACTGAAATTACTCTACTTATTACTCATATAGTCAAGGATTGGCCTAGCCATTAACCCTAGCACAAGATAATTTATTTATATACTTTGCAAAAAGATCTGCAAAAAGCATTAAAGTATTAATACAATCTTCAAAACAGCAAGTTTATATCTATGTAGGTTTGGAATCTCCTTGTCATAGGATATCATGTGACCTGAAAAAAAAAGATTTGACTGGTTCATAATATTTCCCATTGTACCTATTGAAGGACCACAATCTTTTCAATCATTCTTCTTTGAGCATCTTTGGAGACAATAGTTTGTGCTTACCTCCTATCATTCTCGTGCAATTTTTAAAACAATGTACTACCAAAATGTTCTTATTGTAATAGTCTGCCAATCCCTAAGCATTTATAGGGTAATTTTAGAAGCATCCTGTGCCAAAAATATGTCACTTTTTATAACATACTTATAGTGCAAGACACTCTTTCATATTTACAAAGAGAGGAAAAGGCACTCTGTGTACCTTTTCTTCTCCATGTAAATTCGACCTCATCATACACACCACTTTGTGTTGAAAGGGCGTTCTATAGGTGTTGCTGTGCGTGATTGCACAGAACACTCATAGAACAAGACACATCTCCAGATTTATCAGAAATAATAAATCTGGATATGTGTGTGAATGCTGCACCATCCTCCAATTGGTGTAGCAAGGCACAACAAGGAGATTTGTTTTCATTTCTCCTCATTTTTTCTCTTTCAATATATGCTACAATGCTCAGCATACATTGAAGGAGAAAAATGCCTTTACTGATTGCTTTTGTGCAGGAAGATGTGTCTTCCTGCACAAAAACAAACTCCACACGACACAGATATCCTTGCACCATGGTGCAAGGGTGCCTGTATCACTACATGGCTGTGTTTAAGCAGCAGTGCAGAGGGAAGCATAGACTTGCAACATATTAATGTACATATGTTGCATCCCTGTGCTTCCGATGTACCACAGCACTCTGCAGTTAAAGAGCTTATTGTGTGATGCTGAAGCACTTCCTCATAGTTCTGCACTTATACATTCACCATACACTACTAATGCATTCTTTCAGTCAAATATGCACTACACATACATTAATTTAAACTTTCACACACTAGCATACAAATATAGCTCTTTATTAACCAGAGAAGTTAGTTCTGACAAGAACTTTTTTTTTCTTCCTTTTTGTTTTATTTTTTTTTTGATCGTCTGAACAATTTTTTGATGTTTTGGGGGGTTTTTCAAAAGAGAAAAAAACAGAACTGGAGCGAAAAAAAATGATCTTCAGGGGAAAAAAAAACCTCTAACACCGATGGTTTTCTTGCAACCGGCAAATTAAATTGATGGACTGCTCTCCATAACACAGTAATTTGTTGCACTTCATGCAGAGCACCTTTAGGGTTGCAAATTGTGGATGTATGTCCATATCTTCATCAAAGGCAGATGTCCTGGAAGTACTCGGTGCTGCAGGTGGTGGAAGAACTCGCATTCTTCTACACTCCTCACGCGCCAGGTTAACAGGATGAAGAGTCTTTAGATGTTTCATCATGCTTGCAGTCCTGCAAGAGTACTTTTTTGTGGGATCACCGTGTGACAGGACTCTTTGGCAGATTTTGCATGTCACTTTGGTGGCATTGGTTTTATTTTGTCCCTCTGGAAACAGTTTTTTTTTCCAAACAGTAGAGGTATACCTCTCAGGGCGTGGAGGTTCAGCCAAAAATTCATCATCTAATGAATGCTCAGATTGAGGTGATGGCTGCTGTCCTGAAGCCATTGTTTTAGTAAAAGAATCAATACTAAGTGTCCACTTAGCCAAAAAAAGGTTCTTCAAAGTACAGAGATGCTCCTCCAAAGAAGGTCTAAGAAGAATGATTGAAATGGGTGGGGTCATTCAATAGTTAGAATAGGAAGTCTAATGAACCAATCAAATCTCTTTTTTTCAGGTCACAAGGGGTCTGCGCACCCACGCATAGGCAGCACGCACCCAGCGCCACTTTGCGACATCGCATTAAAAAGTAATATAGGTTTATTAAAAGTAAAAATACATAATTTTTATGATTAGCTCAGATTATGTCTTGCCTTAATATTTATATTAAATACATATATATATCTTTTTTGACATTAAAAAATTTTGCGGGACTCGCGCACTCACCGCGCCAAATACGTATATGAGGTCACGCGGAAGTGCGCGAGCGTCGCGTACCGTACAACATATGTGTCGCGTATGTGCTTGAATTCGTGTACGGCTCGCATAGCAATCAAGCAGGAAAATATGTACTCATCGCACACCCTACGGGGATCATGAACAACAATCGTAAAGTGGCAGCTAGGTTCCGCGCATTGTTCGAGAACGGTACGCATTGGGTGCGCGACTTCCCAAAAAAAATGGATACAAAATATTAAAAATATATTTTAAAAAATATAAAATAAAATTTAAAAAAATAGAGTTTAAATATTTTTTTGAATATTTTTTTAAATGTTTCATTAAAAACATAATGTAATTTAAAAAAAATATATTTTTTAAAAAAAGTTTAAATAATGAAGAAAAACAGTATAAAAACCTAAATAAAACAATTAATACACTTAAAAATTATGATTTAAAAAACCTATGAAATTCAGTAAAAAACCATAGGTTAGAGATATGTTATTGATAGGAAATAGGTTTTAAAAAACCTTAGATATTTACTGAAAAAACAGGTTTTAGGACGTTATAGTTAGAAATTAGCATTTAAAAAACCTTTGAAATTCACTGACAAAAACATAGGTTTCAGGGGCGTTATAGTTAGGAATTAGCATTTAAAAAACCTTTGAAATTCACTGAAAAAACCATAGGTTTCAGGTATGTTATAGTTAGGAATTAGCATTTAAAAAACCTTAGAAATTCACTGAAAAAACCATAGGTTTCAGGGGCGTTATAGTTAGCTGGACATTTCGCTTGTACAAAACCATAGCAATTCCTCTGTTACAGTTAGTTCTACTAACTATAACTCGCGCACCCGCAATCCACTGCTGATGATGTAAAATATTACATCATTCATGACATGGTCAGTGACATCACTGATGACATCACTGATGACATCTCTAATGACATCACTGATGACATCACTGATGACATCATCCACGTTACAATCAGATACACCTCATCATACACTAGTATAACCTTTCATCACTCACTGTAAAATACAGAGTACCATATTTGAATCCATTTACACACCAGTACAAGTACAAGTTTCTAAAAATCCATTCAGTGATTCCGAGATCTACACACACACATCCAATCACTTACCTATAGATTCACTCATAAATGCTGTCAATCATCAATAGAACACTATCAAATATACTTATACACGACACGATGCCGAATTCTTTAAAGTTTTTTTTCCCGCCTTTTCGGATCTTTTTTTACAACTCATTAACTCGATGCTCACTGGAGCTCCTATTCCAGATTCGTTTCATGAGGGCACGGTGGTCAGCTTTCTGAAGAAAGGGAAGGATGCTAAGGATCCTAATTCATATCGCCCCATTACTCTTCTAAATTCTGACTGTAAGATTGTTACTAAACTACTTGCTATCCGGTTCAATTATATTGCTTCCGATCTGATCCATGAAGATCAAAATGGGTTTATTGCTGGTAGACAATTGATGACTAATACTCATTTTCTAGCAGAAGCTTTGGATTATTTTCAGACACTGACGATTCCTGCCCTAATTATGTTATTCGATGCGGAAAAAGCTTTTGATTTGGTGGTTTGGGAAACTCTTTTTATTATTTTGCAATATTTTCATATCCCATTAATTATTATTAATTTTATTCGTAATCTTTACACGGGTGCTAAAGCTAATATTATTATTAATTCATCAACAGTGGGATCCGTATCAGTTAATCGGGGTACACGCCAGGGCTGCCCCTTATCACCAATTCTTTTTGCTTTTTTTATTGAACCCCTTGCAATCGCAATTCGACAATGTGCTGAGATTTCGCCTCCGATTCCATTAATGTCCAAAATAAAACTTTACGCTGACGACATTATGCTCCTTATTAAACCCGAGTTGCAGTCTCAAGTTCGTGTATTTCAGCTCTTTGAGGAATTTGAGACTTTCGGGGGATATCGTATTAACAAAAAAAAGACTGAAATATTGATCTGTGGTAACTATAAACCTGAATTATATCCGGATCTAAGGAGCTGTATTAATAATAAACCCAAAAGATATTTAGGGATTTTTTTCTCAACCTCAGTTAAAGATCTTTTTAGTCTTAATTTTGACCCCCTCCTTCAGAAAGTTGGCTCCATGCTTACTCGTTGGAATAAATTACCACTAGCAATCCTTGGGCGGGTCGCTTTGATTAAAATGTCTATTTTACCGCTGTTTAACTTTTTGTTTTCAACGATTCCTTGCTTTCTCTCGGGTAGTTTTTTTTCTAAAGTCGAATCTTTATTTTTGCGGTTTTTGTGGGCACACAAAACGCCTCGTATCGCGCTGAATACTCTTTATGAGGATTTGGACAATGGTGGTCTTGCACTACCCAATGTTAGAGATTACTATAATGCTTACTTTGCTCAGTATTTGACTCGCTTTAAATCTCCAATGTCAAACCCCAACGTATTTATTAGTTTTTTTGTCGATTTAATTTTGTCGGAAAGTCAAATCTTTCCCCCCCTCCAAATTACTAAATCCCCTAAATTGGTTAGGTACAAAATATTTGCTTGGTTTTTTAGGAAACGCACGGCCATGTTAAAAAGATATTCTCTATCTCTCTTTCATTCTTCGTCCCCGTTGTTTAATTTACTTTTATTTGATGGACAGCCGTTTGACTCTGAGTTAATAGGTCAATGGAAAAATGCTGGATTTAGTAAAGTGGGCGATTTTTACAAAATACAAGATGGATTACTCCGATGGAGATGCGATTAGTTATTCCAAAAAATGTTTTGTTAATTGGCTCCTATACTTACATTCATCAACTTTTGCAGCGACACGCCCCCACAGCATTAACTCAGATTTCTTCTTTAAACAATGATCTTTTTTTAATAATAACCTGGTAAGAAAACCTGGAGAGTGGAAACGTTGTCTTGCTCAATCAAGACAAAGGGATCTGTGTGTCAAAGCTGTAAAAAAATGGTGGGAACAAGAAAACCATGTTCTGACACTGTCTACATGGCGAACTATTAATAAGATGAACTTTTCTACATTAAGGGGAGCCAACTGGCGTAGAATGATATTTTTTGGAAAATGGCTTTTGTATCGTACCCCGGCGGGAATAGCCAAAATGTATAGTAGTTATCCATCAAATTGTTTTCGATGCTCAAATTTTTCCCCTGCAAACTGGACTCATGTAATCGCCGATTGTAGTTTGGTTAAAATATTCTGGGATGACATTTTTGCTTTTTTAAGCTCTAATTGCCATATTCAGATATCTTTAAATGTAAATCTGATGCTTTATGGCTTTGATTCGCATCTTAATCTATCTGTATCATTTGTTAAACTAGTCTTTATCTGCATGGCCGTTGCTAGATCTTTGTTACTTCAAAATTGGCGTACAAATCAAATTCCATCCTTTTACGAATAGTTTTCCAAAATGCGAAGAGTAAAGAGGAGTGAACGAAGTTACGCTTTGAGGATTGGGGGGGGGGGGAGGAAATTCGAAAAAATTTGGGGGACTTTTTTTGATTAACTTTTTTTAAATACTTTGTCTGATTGATCAGTATGGGTAACTGTAAATTCATTATTTGTATATATTTAGTGATGACAGCAGGATATGTTTTTGAGAAGATTTTCATGCTTTATTTTAGTCCTCATTGTACATATAATTCATATTCCGTATATGTATGCCATCATTCAACTTCAATAAAAAAAAAAAAAAAAAAAAAAAAAATATACTTATACACCTTTATCGACATTACACACCAGCACACATCCTATTCACGTATGCAGTCATCCTACTCACTTATGCAAACAATATATCATACTTACATTTATTCAGCTACACACTTATACAAACACCACTTCATTTATTCAGTAACTCATACTTAGAGTGTTATAAAATCACTAATACAAGTATACAGTTATCCATACAGTCACTCAAACAATCACTGAGTCTTATGTATACTTATTTATATACAACAACTGTCACATACACTGCCTTTTATTTTTCTAGTTTGTTGGACATGTACCATTGAGAGATATATTTGCTCATCACCACACCCATAAAGATATTCACTCACCCAAACAACTGTTACAACATGTAGTCTTAACCTCATATGCCTACTGAATCAACTATTCACACATCTTTGGGCAGTCACACACCCCCCACCGAACCACACACGCATTCACTCTCCCATACAAATACTCAGTTAACTAATCAGTAACTAATATAGACTTTCACATTGCTAGTAACCAATTGGTGCAGCAGTTTACACAACAACTGACAAAGTGATACAGATATTCACACAGTTTAGTCACTATCCAGTATATTTAGTGAGACACTATAAATTAGTCAAGTAAACAGTCAATCACACTGCTACTAAATCATCCATCCAGATATTTATATTTATATATCCACTCATTCTTCAATGCAGATTGCTATATATATATAATACATATTTAAATAACGAACCAAACCACATTCACTGGATGATGTCATCAGTGATGTCATCAGTGATGTCATTTGAGATGTCATCAGTGATGTCACTGACCATGTCATGAATGATGTAATATGTGACATCATCAGCAGTGGATTGCGGGCGCGCGAGTTATAGTTAGTAGAACTAACTATAACAGAGGAATTTCTATGGTTTTGTACGAGTGAAATGTCCAGCTAACCATAACGCCCCTGAAACCTATGGTTTTTTCAGTGAATATATATATATATATATATATATATATATATATATATATATATATATATTACCTACTGGCGGTCGCCAGTAGGTAGTTATAGTTAGGACCACGTTTCCATAGGAAAACCTCAACATTCTATTTTGAATAACTTTGGCGCCGGTCGACGAATCCTCGCGAATTTCTCAAAATAGGTGGGGCGCTACGCTCCGCTCCTACCCTGAAAGTCTCGGGGGGATTCGTCAAGCGGGGGCTGAGATAAAAGGGGGGTCCCAAAACGCGTTTTTCCCATGCATTTTTCCATAGGACCTTTAGAACGAGCTACAGCCCGAACGGCTGAACAGAATTACTCAAAATTTGGCAGAGAGGTAGTCCCTAGGTCAAGGAAGTGCCTTTTGTAGGTTTGGTGTAAATCTGTTCAGTAGATTCTGAGAAAATAGCCTTTAAATCAATATATATATCTGAGCCAGCTTACGGTACGCTTACCGTACGCTTACGGTAAGCGTACGGTAGCGTGCGCGAGCGCGATTCTGATTGGCTCTTAGATCTTAGTAAACATTCGAATCGGCCGAAACCAGGAAGCGGCGGCCGCCATTTTGTGTATTTCACTCTGAAAAAAAAGAGTGAAAACAAGGAAAGGGGGCAATGAGGAGAGTTACAGACCCCCTAACAATTGTAAGGGGGTCAAAGAAGGACAGAAAAGTACAAAAAAAACATTTATTGATTTTAAAAAAAATCACGGGGTACGCGTACGGTAAGCTTACGGTAAGCGTACGGTAAAAAAAAATAAATAAATAAATGAAAATCAGATTTAAGAGTTTAGATATTAGGGAGCTCTAAAAAGAGCTGTTGTGTTTATGGAGTCATTTTTTTAGTGGTACCTACAAGTAAGTACCGATGCAGAGTCTAAGGTTCAAGAGGAAGACTCTGTTCCCTTCATCATTGAAGTGCACACCATCTCCTCTATAAATGTCTTGCATGTCGTAACGCAAGTTGTTGTGGTAAATGGCACCCATACCATAGTCACGGAGGAAAGCAGAAACAGATTTGTTGACGTGCTTTCTTGCTTTGTCAATCTGCGGACAGAAATGATTGGACCAGTTCCATTTTTGCCTTTGGCATATGTTGGAAAACACAAAGGCAGTTTTAGGGAAAAGTGAAAACAGTTGTGCAAAGGTGTCCTTCATAAGCATTTCCAGACCTACCCCAGTCAAAGTGCCTAGGTCATTGCCACCACAGTGCACTATTATGAGGTCAGGGTGTTGGATTTGAATGAAGGATTTCACCAATGGCATCAATTGGTGCCACTTTAACCCTCTCTGACCAATCCATTTAATGTCTACATTTGGCAAAGCAAGGTCTCTCACCATATCTGTTTTCTCTGCAAACTTTTCACTCCAGAAGACATAGCTGTGCCCTACAATCCACACTGTGAACATCTTCAAAGGAGAACTGGATGCACTCAGGAGGTGTCTTTCAGTAGAATGGCAATATGAAAAGAAAGACAGTTTGGAAATGGAGGCATACATATTTTTTACAAAACAAAAAGAACTGATTGGCTGTTTCATACCATTCTAGAAAAAAAACTAGTCTGTATGTGAAAATTAATAGAAGCATGTTTTGTATTGGTACAAAAAAATGTGTAACCAAAGAACAGTACTATGGATTTGCTGTTAGGTTTGAAAAGTCAAGCACTCTTGCTCTGTGGAATTGAAACATTGTGTGTCGAACTTCTGACCTAACTGCACACAGCAGTGTTCCATGAGCTGTTGCTATGGTAGCAGGCAGAAGTCAAGTTGGGGGAAGGGTACTAGGCAGAAGTCAAGTTGGGGGAAGGGTACTTTTGGAAAAGGGTTGGTTTTCAACCAATAGAAATGTGTCATTACATTTGAAAAAAAGGGGGAAGCACTGAGATTTGAAACTTACATGTATATGTGTGGAAAAATAGAGGGAAAGTTTGCCATTATCTGGTTCTGCTGAGAGGAGAGAGGTGAACACAACAGAGATCCTGGCTCTAATAATCTGCTGTTTGAGTGTCACATTTCTTTCACAACTAACTAATTTTAAAGGTGAGTTTACAGTTTGAGAGGGGATGTATGTGGTAACTTAAGAAATGAATAATAGAAATGGGAATTGTTTTTGTTGTAGTTACACATGGTGGTTTCATAATGTGTCAGTCTGTAAAAGTGATTTTCACTTGGCCCGAAAAAAAAAGAGCAGTAAGTGTGCTTTCAAATTGGCAAAGAAATTTCGTTTTGGCACTAATGTGAAAACATGACTCTGTGTGCATAGAAGAATTATAGGCAGAGATTTATTGCGTCTTGCTCTGGTGATTTCACAGTTGCAGTAGATGGAAAAGAGGAGCGGATTTTTGGGGGAAGAAGCAGAGGCTTAGCACACACCCATGTGCTTGCCATGTATAGTCATGCACAGTAATTAGAAGCGAGTGGGGTTTTCAGGTTTAAGTCTGTAAGGCAAATACATTCAGCATCACTAAGGCTGGTTGCCCCTGCTGGAGTGTAGGCAGTCACAGAGAATACACACGGTGGTGGTCTGAAAAAAAAACAGCTTGGACATGTGCATTTAAATAAATTTAAAAAAAAAGGTTTCAGAATGTGTCAGTCTGTAAAAGTGATTTCAAATTGTAAAAAGAGATTTTCACTTGGCCCGAAAAAAAAAGAGCAGTAAGTGTGCTTTCAAATTGGCAAAGAAATTTCGTTTTGGCACTAATGTGAAAACATGACTCTGTGTGCATAGAAGAATTATAGGCAGAGATTTATTGCGTCTTGCTCTGGTGATTTCACAGTTGCAGTAGATGGAAAAGAGGAGCGAATTTTTGGGGGAAGAAGCAGAGGCTTAGCACACAGCCATGTGCTTGCCATGTATAGTCATGCACAGTAATTAGAAGCGAGTGGGGTTTTCAGGTTTAAGTCTGTAAGGCAAATACATTCAGCATCACTAAGGCTGGTTGCCCCTGCTGGAGTGTAGGCAGTCACAGAGAATACACATGGTGGTGGTCTGAAAAAAAAACAGCTTGGACATGTGCATTTAAATAAATTTTAAAAAAAAGGTTTCAGAATGTGTCAGTCTGTAAAAGTGATTTCAAATTGTAAAAAGAGATTTTCACTTGGCCCGAAAAAAAAAGAGCAGTAAGTGTGCTTTCAAATTGGCAAAGAAATTTCGTTTTGGCACTAATGTGAAAACATGACTCTGTGTGCATAGAAGAATTATAGGCAGAGATTTATTGCGTCTTGCTCTGGTGATTTCACAGTTGCAGTAGATGGAAAGGGGGAGCGAATTTTTGGGGGAAGAAGCAGAGGCTTAGCACACAGCCATGTGCTTGCCATGTATAGTCATGCACAGTAATTAGAAGCGAGTGGGGTTTTCAGGTTTAAGTCTGTAAGGCAAATACATTCAGCATCACTAAGGCTGGTTGCCCCTGCTGGAGTGTAGGCAGTCACAGAGAATACACACGGTGGTGGTCTGAAAAAAAAACAGCTTGGACATGTGCATTTAAATAAATTTAAAAAAAAAGGTTTCAGAATGTGTCAGTCTGTAAAAGTGATTTCAAATTGTAAAAAGAGATTTTCACTTGGCCCGAAAAAAAAAGAGCAGTAAGTGTGCTTTCAAATTGGCAAAGAAATTTCGTTTTGGCACTAATGTGAAACATGACTCTGTGTGCATAGAAGAATTATAGGCAGAGATTTATTGCGTCTTGCTCTGGTGATTTCACAGTTGCAGTAGATGGAAAAGAGGAGCGAATTTTTGGGGGAAGAAGCAGAGGCTTAGCACACACCCATGTGCTTGCCATGTATAGTCATGCACAGTAATTAGAAGCGAGTGGGGTTTTCAGGTTTAAGTCTGTAAGGCAAATACATTCAGCATCACTAAGGCTGGTTGCCCCTGCTGGAGTGTAGGCAGTCACAGAGAATACACACGGTGGTGGTCTGAAAAAAAAACAGCTTGGACATGTGCATTTAAATAAATTTTAAAAAAAAGGTTTCAGAATGTGTCAGTCTGTAAAAGTGATTTCAAATTGTAAAAAGAGATTTTCACTTGGCCCGAAAAAAAAAGAGCAGTAAGTGTGCTTTCAAATTGGCAAAGAAATTTCGTTTTGGCACTAATGAGAAAACATGACTCTGTGTGCATAGAAGAATTATAGGCAGAGATTTATTGCGTCTTGCTCTGGTGATTTCACAGTTGCAGTAGATGGAAAGGGGGAGCGAATTTTTGGGGGAAGAAGCAGAGGCTTAGCACACACCCATGTGCTTGCCATGTATAGTCATGCACAGTAATTAGAAGCGAGTGGGGTTTTCAGGTTTAAGTCTGTAAGGCAAATACATTCAGCATCACTAAGGCTGGTTGCCCCTGCTGGAGTGTAGGCAGTCACAGAGAATACACACGGTGGTGGTCTGAAAAAAAAACAGCTTGGACATGTGCATTTAAATATATTTTTAAAAAAAGGTTTCAGAATGTGTCAGTCTGTAAAAGTGATTTCAAATTGTAAAAAGAGATTTTCACTTGGCCCGAAAAAAAAAGAGCAGTAAGTGTGCTTTCAAATTGGCAAAGAAATTTCGTTTTGGCACTAATGTGAAAACATGACTCTGTGTGCATAGAAGAATTATAGGCAGAGATTTATTGCGTCTTGCTCTGGTGATTTCACAGTTGCAGTAGATGGAAAAGAGGAGCGAATTTTTGGGGGAAGAAGCAGAGGCTTAGCACACAGCCATGTGCTTGCCATGTATAGTCATGCACAGTAATTAGAAGCGAGTGGGGTTTTCAGGTTTAAGTCTGTAAGGCAAATACATTCAGCATCACTAAGGCTGGTTGCCCCTGCTGGAGTGTAGGCAGTCACAGAGAATACACACGGTGGTGGTCTGAAAAAAAAACAGCTTGGACATGTGCATTTAAATAAATTTAAAAAAAAGGTTTCAGAATGTGTCAGTCTGTAAAAGTGATTTCAAATTGTAAAAAGAGATTTTCACTTAGCCCGAAAAAAAAAGAGCAGTAAGTGTGCTTTCAAATTGGCAAAGAAATTTCGTTTTGGCACTAATGTGAAAACATGACTCTGTGTGCATAGAAGAATTATAGGCAGAGATTTATTGCGTCTTGCTCTGGTGATTTCACAGTTGCAGTAGATGGAAAGGGGGAGCGAATTTTTGGGGGATGAAGCAGAGGCTTAGCACACACCCATGTGCTTGCCATGTATAGTCATGCACAGTAATTAGAAGCGAGTGGGGTTTTCAGGTTTAAGTCTGTAAGGCAAATACATTCAGCATCACTAAGGCTGGTTGCCCCTGCTGGAGTGTAGGCAGTCACAGAGAATACACACGGTGGTGGTCTGAAAAAACAGCTTGGTTTCATAATGTGACAGTTTGTAAAAGAGATTTTCACTTGCCCAAAAAAAAGAGCAGTTTGTGTGCATTCAAATTGGAAAAGAAATTTCGTTTTGTGACTATTGTGAAAAGAAATGTAGTAATATATTTAAATACAATAAAGGATTTTTTTTTAAGTTTTTTTCAGGTATTGCTGAAGAACAGTGAACAAAATTTAAGATGCCTACAAAATCTCGAGTTCAAAAAACGCTAAAAAAAAAACTATATTTGAAGACAACTGGAGGACCAAAGTTAGTAGAAGATGCTGATGTTGGGAAAAAGAAAAAATCTTCTGGTAAGCAAAAAAAACAATTTCTAAACAAAATATTCAAAACAAAGAAAAATGTACAAAATGTCTGTTCTCGGAAAAATGTAACAAAACATAAAGAACAGCAAAAAATGAGAATTTAGTTAATGCAAATATACCTTCTGCAATTGAAAAGTTTAACATAAACAGAAAAACAGCATTTAAAGAGATACGTAGAAAAATGTTTCAGAGAAGAGTTATGTCCAATTTGATAAAGGATATAAAGAAATATAAGCAAAAGGCTAAGTTTTATAAGAGAAAAAAAGAAATTGAAGCCATTGCAGCAAAAGCATTAGAATTAAAAAGGAAACTATTCATATTAATTTTGAATAGGATGCGTACATTAGATAAAATGGTTAATGTACTGAAATCACAAAGCAAAAGCAAAAGAGTAGTGAACAGAACAAACTTTTGTAAAGTGTTTTTAGGAAAGTGGATGCATAGTTCAAGTAGTGAACCTTTTTTTAATGAAGAGAGCTATTTTCAAAGTAATAGTTTGCTGCATGCAGTTGACACCAGAGGTCGTTCATACGAAGTAAAAAATGGTTGCATAATGGAGAAGGAGATAATGGTTCCAAGAGATGAGGTACAAGTGATGGCAGATGAGGCAATGGGGAGACGTCCTAAAGCCCCAGTGTACACTTGGAATTGTAGTAGTATTTGCACTGTGCGTCAGGAATCTATTGACAGATTTCGAGAGTTTCTAAGAGAATATAGTAAAAAAAGTGTAAAACAAAAGATTAAGGTGCTTCAAAGTCTGGATCCATGCAGAGTGAGAGAGAATACTGGTTTGCAGGGTCATTCTCTTGCTTGTCTATCTAGAAAAGTGTGCAATAGTGTTTTCCATCATTTTAGGATGCTGGCTGTTCATCATACTGAAATGAGAAAGTTTGTGAGACGGTTGTATTTTGCCAAAAGTCCAGCAATAAAGTTAAATGAATTGAATAGGGCTCTGTTCCGAGGAACGGTATCAGATGTAGAGAAGGTTGTTGATGAAATTCAGTTTTGTTACTTTGGTCCTGAACAAAACAGTGCAGAGAAGGACACAGTAAATGAGGCAGAAGTGGAAGAGAATGTAGAACCTTGTGTAAGTAAGACATTTAATGATCACATAACAAAATTTGCAATAGTCTCTAATGAAAGACCAAATGTTACTTGTATTTGTTGCCGCAGAACTCATTATAGAAAACAAACTAGGAATGTTGATCTCTACAGAAAGAGTGAAAATGAAGATAATTATAAGTGGATGGATTTTGCCACATATATATTTCTTGAAAATTGTTTTGATTTGGGTGAAGATCAGCGTATTTGTAAATACTGCTACAACAAGTTAGAAGAAAATAGAATGCCGACCAGAGCTGTACATAATAATTTAGAATTGGATGCTATTCCTGCTGAACTTTCTGAATTAAATACATATGAGTCTATACTCATTCAATGTGTTCATCCGTTCCAGACCATAGTACGTATGGAGCCCAAAACTGGTAAATTACCTCCTTCAGATTTACTGAGAGGTTTAAAAGGTAGAGTGGTGTATTTGCCCTTGGATTTGAAAAAAAATATGGAAACTATTGATGCGGATACTTTGGAAACTGAACCATTAATTATTCTGGTTAATGGTGTACCTACAAAGAATAAGAAGATTTGGCAGGAGCTGGTAGATGTGCGGAAAGTACAAAGAGCAAATTTGTATTTGAAAAAAAATAACAAATGGTATGAATCAATTTATATAGAAGAAGAAGAAGAAGAAGAAGATTTACAAGGAGACACAGAAACACCAACTGGACAAATTGAAAAAGTGGACAAGTCAAAGGAAGAAGAAATTTATGAACATTTTAGCATACATCCTCTCCATTCGAAAGAAGTTATGGGAGACAATATTGATCTCTTTCAGATGAAGAAAGCACAAGGAAATCCCGTGAGTGTATGGGAGGAGAGCTTGGAAGCTCGATGTTTTCCCCAGCTGTTTCCTAAAGGAAAAGGAGGACGATACGATGAACGTCCAGAACAGATTCCAGCTTCAGAGTATCGGACTACAAGACTACATGCTGAAGATCCCAGATTTCGACAAAGTATTCCTTATTTGTTCCATCTTTTATTTGAAAGCGACTTGTCTGCACTGTCTTATGCAGTAAATCACATTTTAAAAAGTGGAGTACATTTACAAAATGTGTCTGCTAAGGATTTTATGGAGAAAGTGCAGCACCGAGATGATCATTTGGAAACACAACTGATCAATCTGATGGCTTGTCAGCGTGGGACAAATGAATATTGGTACCGACGCCATGGTGAACTAAAATGCATGTTACGCAATTTAGGAACACCAACATGGTTCCTTACCCTAAGCTGTGCCGAGTACGCTTGGGATGATTTACTGGATTTTCTACGAGAGGCCAATTCAAACATTAAAAACATCGAATACAAGACAGCAGGAGAACTGTGCTCATTGGATCCGGTTAATGTTTGCAGATATTTCAATCATAGATTTGAGGCTATGATGTCCTTCATCTGCAATAAAAAAAATCCACCCCTTGGAGAAGTAGTGGATTTCTTTTGGAGAAAAGAGTACCAGGCAAGAGGTGCTCCTCATATTCATATGCTGCTGTGGATCAAGGATGCCCCAAAGTTTGGAACAGATACTGATGAAGCAGTGTTATCTTACATTGAAGAATATGCAACATGTGCTATACCTAAAAGCACAGAAGAGAACAAGTTAAAGGAGCAAGTTCTACGTTTCCAAAATCATCGGTGTGGAAAATACTGTCGACGGAAATACAAGAGCAAAGAAAAATACTACACTAAATGTCGATTTGGATTTCCTAGACCTGTTCTTTCAAATGGAAGAGTCAACAGTTTTATGTCAGCTGTGAGACATACTATCACAAGAAAATCACCTAAGAATACCTACAACCTTAAAAGAAAAGAAGAATCAAAAAATATAAATGACTACAACCCAGTCATTTTATCCATGTGGAACGCTAACATGGATATACAGTATGTTGCTGACAATTCCATTGCCGTTGCTCGATATGTAACGTCTTACATTACGAAATCAGAAAAAACAGAATTGAAGGAAATGTGGGAAGAGATTTCTCACGAGAAGACTGTCAGTAAGAAGCTGTACAGTTTCAGTTTGAAGATGTTATCGCATCGAGAAATTGGATCCTACGAATGTTCAGATAGGTTATCTTCTGCAAGTCTCTACTCGAAGTCAAGAAGAATAATTTGGGCAAGTTTAGGCCTTGCAGCAATGAGAAATCGGGTACTGAAATCTGTTGGAGAAATTGAATATTTGGCTGAGAATGACCCAGAAAGTACAGATATATTGAAAACAAACATGTTGGACACATATTATCCCAAGAGAAGTCATCATCTGGAGAACATGTGTCTCTATGAAGTGTTACAGAACTACATTTATTCACGGAAAGCTGCAGAAGACATCAACAGTGGAAAATATAAAGTTGTTGGTGAAGAAGGATGTTTGGTGAAGCAAACCAAAGGAAGTTTGATAAATCACCGGAAGCTGAGTTGCGACACTACCGACAAGAAAGAATTTTACTACTTGGCTCTTTTACAGTTGTTTAAACCATGGCGTACAGAGGATGAACTACTGGGAGAATTCCAGAGCTATGAAGATTCTTTTAATGCTTGCAAAGACAGCATACAATGCAGTACATTCTCAACTTATCTGCAAATGTTAAATGAAGAAATTGAACAGGAAACTACAATTGCAGCAGAAATAGCTAGAGACAGTTCTCAGGACAGCCAAAGTTCAGGAACATACAGTCAAGATCCCCTAGGACAACCAATCGTTGAAAATGAAGCATCAATAGCCATGAATGAAGTGGAAACGGCTATGAATCAAGCTCAAGAAGAATTTATAGACTTAGAAAATTTGGAAAGACAACTGAATCAAGAGCAGCAACAAATTTATGAAGAGATCAAAAACAAAATTGATCACGGATTTCTACATATCAAAAAAGAGTGCTCATGCACATCATTTCATCCAATCAGGATGTATGTAAGCGGACAAGCTGGCACTGGAAAAAGTTTCCTAATTAAAGTCATCAGAAGCTACCTAAAGCAAAAAACGGATTCTACTTTGTCTTGTGTGGTTACTGCTCCAACTGGGTTAGCAGCATATAACATAAAAGGAATCACCTTACATCGTTTGCTAATGTTACCAGTGGAGCATGAGAACAAAATACAATTCAACAAGCTAACTGGAGAAGCATCCTTGGAAGTTTCAAGAGTATTGAAGAAGATGCAAGTTCTCATTATTGATGAGGTGAGCATGGTATCAAACTTAATGCTTGCCTTTGTGCATTTAAGAATGCAGCAAACTTTGAAGACAGACTATGACGTGTTATTTGGTGGAAAACATGTCATAGTTTTTGGAGATCTTTTGCAACTTACTCCAGTTAAAGGACAACCAGTGTTTAATACTGTGACACATGAAGACACGAAGAAGTCATTGGGAAGCATTGGAAATACAAATATTTGGTCCTTCTTTGAGTACAAGGAACTTACAACTAATATGAGGCAAGCAAACGATGAAGAATATGGAAGTATTCTGAAAGATATCAGGATTGGACTACTCACAGAAGCTGGCAAAAAAGCATTACAGAGTCGGCTGCTACATAATTTATTTCCAAAGGAAGAAATAGTTGCAGAGAAAATATACAAGAATATTGCAGAAAACAAAAGTGTCATCTGCTTAATGCCAACTCTACGTGAATGCTCAATATTTAATGAGGAGCTTTTGAAATTGGAAAAGGAAGAGATCAGGAAATTGGAAGCAGTGGACAAAATTGAGGATGGAAGAATTACTGTCACAGTAACAGGCAAACTGAAAAATAAATTGGACTCACTAGAGAAGAACATCTCCAAAACAGCAGGATTAGAAAAAAATCTATATGTTTGCATGAACTGTAGAGTGTTTTTAAGGAGAAATTTGGATGTTGAGAAAGGCTTAGTGAATGGAGCGATGGGAAGAGTTGTGGGTTTTATTAATTATCAGAAAAAAGAAGGAATTGAATGTTTAAAAATAAAATTTGATCAGATAGAAGAAGTTAAAGATATTTGTCGTTGTACAGTTCGTTTTATGCTTGTGAAAGACTTATATGTACGTAGGAAGCAGTTTCCGTTTTCGCTAGCATATGCTGTAACTATCCACAAGTCTCAAGGATTGACTGTAGATTGTGCATTTGTGAACATTGGTTCAACTGTGTTCAAAGAAGGTATGGCATATGTAGCTTTGTCACGAGTCAAAACATTATCAGGTTTATTCATGATAGACTTTGATGACTCAAAAGTTAGTGCTGATACAAACTGTGTAAAGGAGTATAATAGATTAAGAAGAAGCTATGCTCCTCATTTAGGTCAGTATCCTGTGTTGGAGAAACGTGTAGTTTCTCGTAAAAGGAGAAATGAGAATATCTGTAATGAAGATGTAGAGAAGAGGAAAAAAAAGAGGAGTGATGTAATTGCAAACAAAAAGAAAAAGGAAAATGAAGAACAGCTTGTAGGATGTCATTTTGAAAATAGCTCTGGTGTCAACTGCTACGCTAATGTAGTGCTGAATGTTGCATTTTATCTGGAAAGTTTGCAAGAGCAGATAATAGTAAATCAGGGAAAAAGATTCTGTTCTGAGTTGAGTCTCCTTTTTCAAAAGCTGAGTAAAGATAAAACTCAAATAGAAAGTGCTACTGATATTAGAAAACTTTTAGATGTATGTTCAGGACGAACACAGTTTTCTCAAAATGAACAGCAAGATGCACACGAATTTTTGATGTTTTTTCTTCAGGTAGTGGAAGAAGAAGGAGTTCCCATTGACATTTTTTTTGGTCTCTCTTATAAATGGGAACATAGTTGTGATAATTGTTATAATATATGTGGCTCTATTGTTGATAATGAAAGGTTTATTTATTTGACATTGCCAGAGAGTAAAACAGTCACTTTTGCAAAATTAGTTAAAGATGCTAATCATAGCATGAAATGTGGTGAGTGTAATTCTGACATGTTATCAAAATTAATTTTAAGGGAATACGGACAGTATGTAATTTTAATGATGCAACGATGTAGAGCTGATGGATCAAAATTGGATACTTTAATAAAGAAGTTTACAGGACAGCAATTATCAATTTCAGGAAAAACTTTTGTAACTGTTGCAATAATTTTCCATGATGGACCTACTGTTACTTCTGGACATTACACAGTTTATCTAAAATGTGAAAAAGGCTGGACACTGTGTAATGATTCCCAATTGATTTTCAAACAACGTTTGCCTTTTGATTTAGCAAATTCCTATCTAATCTTCCTGAAACCTAAATTTTAGAGAGACTTGGCAAGATCTGGACAAAATAATTTTACCATTTTACTGGATTACCATTGCAATTTTGTAGAAAAAATATTTTTAAAATTATCATTTGGCCTAAAGGAAAGATAACCAATTGTAATGTGGACTTTTTTAATTTTTAATGCAATTTTGAAAAACCAATAATTTAGAGATAATTGGTAACTTCTGCACATTTTAAATTTTGGAATGCTATTGGACTGCCATTGGAAATTTTTTCAAAAATGATTTAAAAAATTACTATTTGGCCATGTGGAAAAGTAAGCAATTCTATTGTGGACTAAATAAATTATTCAAAAAATTTTCGTGAACCAAAATGTTACAGAGAATCGGTGAGATCTGGACAGATTAAACTTTAGAATTTTGATGCATTTCCCTTGGAAATTTATTCCAGGAACAAAAAAAAAATACTATTTGGCCTAAAGGAAATAAAATCAGATGTATTTTGGAGTTATTTGAGATATAATATTGTGATTATACTCCTGAAACAAAAATATCAGACGGTATTTTAAAGAAAAAAGTATTGTTGTTAGATGATATTTTTTTAGAATAATATGCATTTCTGTAATGATAAGTTTCAGTGAGAAGAGATTCTGGGCTTTTTTAATACAATCTTTGAGATTGTTAATTTTTTTTGCCCGCTGTAAAATGATGAATGCAATTGCTTTCACAATTTATAGTGAAATGCAATATATTCTGAAAACAGCAAAAATAAGGCAAAAATATTTTTTGGAAAAAAATGTAAATATGTGTACTGTATTATAAATTGTTATAAAAATATTAATACTTTTTTCTTTTTTTTCAGATCGATATAGAAAATTTTCGAAAAAAACAACCATTTTAAAAACTATTTTTTAAAAAAACAAATGAATAAATATTTTTTTGAGTGAGTATGGTAAGTCAATAATAATAATTGTAGTCTCTCAAGGACCTTGTAATGTGATAAATGATTTTTAGTGTTTTTTTTAAAAAATAAAAAAAAGGTACGCTTACCGTACGCGTACGGTAAAAAAAAAATAAAAAAAAGTTTTTAAAAACATGTAAAAAAAAGATGAAAGATAAGGTTGGCTCTTAAAAGAACCGTTGTGTTCATGCAGGGACAGAGGAAAGGAACCATGGGAAAATCATTCAAAGCTACAAATGTGCTGATCTATTTTGTTGTTCACTAGGGAAACACTGGTCTCCCTATAACAAATTAGAGCTTTACAAAATGTGCAATGAATATCAACCTTCCGAAATCGAAGGTTCATTTCCAGAGGGCCAGCAAAAGGAGATTCTCCCCCCACAGATGAAGGGCTCACCTGACCTGCAGAAGAAGGAGTAAGCTCTGCAGATGATGGTCCAGGCTGAGCTGCTGTGGATGTACTGGCTCGTCTTTCTGAAGAGTTACCTCCAAAAAGATGACCATGTGTCCTTCTGTGTACATCCTTGAGGTGCCTCATCATGGTGTGATTCCCAAAGGAATACTTCCTGTCAGGATTACCTCTTGAAAGTACACGCTTACACAGCTTGCAAGTAACTAAGGGTGCATTCACCTTTTGCTGGCCTTCAGGAAAAGTAAAATAATCCCATACATAAGAGGGCTTTACTTTCCTCGCTCTCTGCCTCAAGACAGTGCTGCTGGTGCTAGCCTCACTCTCAGAAGAGCTCTGCTGTTCTGCCATCGTATCCCAAAGACAAACCAGCTCCTTCTCGCAAGGGATCACAAGCAGAAATGAGGGGAATGGGTGTGGTGTAGGAGAGTTCTAGAACTGAAAGTAGTTTCAACCAATCAAAAGTTGTGTTTCATGATCACATGACCTACCGTACGCTTACGGTACGCTTACGGTACGCTTACGGCAAAAAGTACGCATGCGCGTAAAAAAGACACTCGCTTGCGCGCATGCGCATAACAGTCACTCCCCGGCACTTCCGCGTAACGTGCGCGTGTGGCGTAAGCGCGCACGCGTCCCACGCGCAGTCCGTGCGGCCACGCAAAGTACGTAACTATACGCAAGCAGCGTAGATAGATTACGGACGTTGCGTAAACCGTACGCTTACCGTGAGCTTACGGTACGCGTACTATAAAAAAAAAAAAAAAAAAATCTGGAATTAAATTTTACATGTTTATTTTAAAAAATATATTAAAAAAAAAATATTTAATGATTTTAAAAATTTAAGCACAGTCTTTATAAAAGGTAAGAAAATTAAAATAAAAATATGTTTGAAAAAAATGAAGAATAAAAAAAAAAAATAGCATTTAAAAAACCTTGCAAATTCACTGAAAAAACCATGGGTTTCACACACGTTATAGTTAGGAATTAGCATTTAAAAAACCTTGCAAATTCACTGAAAAAACCATGGGTTTCACACACGTTATAGTTAGGAATTAGCATTTAAAAAACCTTGCAAATTCACTGAAAAAACCATAGGTTTCACACACGTTATAGTTAGGAATTAGCATTTAAAAAACCTTAGAAATTCAGTGAAAAAACCATAGGTTTCACACATGTTATAGTTAGCTGGACATTTTACTCGTAAAAAACCAATGAAATTGCCCCGTTATAGTTAGTTCAGCTAACTATAACTCGCGCGCCCGCAATGCACTGCTGATGACGTCACATATTACATCACTCATGACATGGTCAGTGACATCACTCATGACATCACTGATGACATCTCAAATGACATCACTGATGACATCACTGATGACATAATCCTTGTGATAGAGTGGCAGACCTCCTCTCACCCTAATATAACCTTTGATACACACATTCAAAAATAGAGACTAAAATTTTCAAAACAATGGACATACCAATACCAATTACAACAACCTCTTCAGTAATTCTAAGATCCACATACACATCCACTCATTCACCAACAGTCCTATACAGTCACTCATACATGTACTCACTCATCATATGTACTCATACACCTATACATCCTGTTACACAATGCCACTCATCCATAGAGTTACTCACACACATAGTCACTCATGCTAATAAAGAATCAAACATACATTCACCTGCATATACAGTTATACACACACCACCACACTTACTTCTACGGAAACTTACACATACTTAGTCTTTTAAACAATCACTTATAGAAACACATACTTATTCATACAGGAACTCTTTCAATCTCTCCCTCTCACATATACTCACATATATACACCAATAGTCACATATACTAGTTTAAAACATATGTAGTTACTCCTGAAGACACTATTGACACAGTCATTCACTCACTAACACACCCATACACACACTCATCCACCCATACAGTCCTGCACACATGCTGTGTTCAACACATACAAACAGTGAGTCACTCATTCATGCACCTATGCACTACGTAATACCCCCCACCGAACCATGCAGACACTCAGACTGATACTCAAAAAAACAACTAATAACCTATATAGACACCCATGTAGCTACTCACCAACCCATGCAGCCACTTATACACAAAGTGAGAGACTGTCACAGATATTTATATGTTTAAACATTACTCACTAAACCATGTATTCACTATGATACACTTAAACAGTCAGTTACACAATCAATTTTTCAAAAAAAAAACAACCATTTAGACACTTATATACCCATTTATTCTTCCATCGACCTTGAGATATACATATATAAAACATATTTAATTTTCAGAAAAACACACATTCACTGGATGATGTCATCAGTGATGTCATCAGTGATGTCATTTGAGATGTCATCAGTGATGTCATGAGTGATGTCACTGACCATGTCATGAGTGATGTAATATGTGACGTCATCAGCAGTGCATTGCGGGCGCGCGAGTTATAGTTAGCTGAACTAACTATAACGGGGCAATTTCATTGGTTTTTTAAGAGTAAAATGTCCAGCTAACTATAACATGTGTGAAACCTATGGTTTTTTCACTGAATTTCTAAGGTTTTTTAAATGCTAATTCCTAACTATAACGTGTGTGAAACCTATGGTTTTTTCAGTGAATATATATATATATACATCACAACAAAATCCAATAAGGTGCGCTCTCAGGAATAAAGCAGGCAAAACACAAAGTATTTGTCCAGGTTTATTCCACACAACGCGTTTCAGCGAGAGCCTTGTGTTTTGCCTGCTTTCTTCCTGAGAGCGCACCTTATTGGATTTTGTTGTGGTGATTAAAGTGCCGGCACGCTCCGTCTGAGTGTGCGATATATATTGCGATATATATATATATATATATATATATATATATATATATTACCTACTGGCGGTCGCCAGTAGGTAGTTATAGTTAGGACCACGTTTCCATAGGAAATCCGCAACATTCTATTTTGAATAACTTTGGCGCCGGTCGACGAATCCTCGCGAATTTTTCAAAATAGTTGGGGCGCTACGCTCCGCTCCTACCCTGAAAGTCTCGGGGGGATTCGTCAAGCGGGGGCTGAGATAAAAGGGGGGTCCCAAAACGCGTTTTTCCCATGCATTTTTCCATAGGACCTTTAGACAGGGCTACAGCCCGAACGGCTGAACAGAATTACTAGAAATTTGGCAGAGAGGTAGTCCTCAGGTCAAGGAAGTGCCTTTTGTAGGTTTGGTGTAAATCTGTTCAGTAGATTCTGAGAAAATAGCCTTTAAATCAATATATATATCTGAGCCAGCTTACGGTGCGCTTACGGTACGCTTACCGTACGCGTACGGTGGCGTGCGCGAGCGCGATTCTGATTGGCTCTTAGATCTTAGTAAACATTCGAATCGGCCGAAACCAGGAAGCGGCGTCCGCCATTTTCTCTCTCGCACTGAGAGTGATGATTAAAATACAAAGCACAAAAACATGTAAAGGGGCTGTTTAGACAGCTCCCACACACATAGCCATGTTGAGGGAGTCCCCAAAGATCCCCCAAGACCAAAAACGGAATTTTTATTTTTTCGCCAATTTCGCCGATTACGCTTACCGTACGCGTACGGTAAAAAAATCTAAAAACAAAAAAATAATCCACAATCTCCTCACCCCGTGTGCAAACGGTGCCCGAAGGGCACCATTTGTGTATGGCATGTTAGAGATGGGAAAACCTAAAATATAAAAAAAAAAAATATTTAAAATAAAAATTATCCACACTCTCCCCACCCCGTGTGCAAATGGTGCCCGAAGTGCACCATTTGTGCATGGCTTCTAACAGGCTGCGAAAAATTAAAATATTACCTTTCAAAACGAAGTGCATCATATGTCCTCCATGTGCGCACGGTGCGCGAAGCGCATCGTGCGTACATGGCCCATCTAGCGTAACGTGGGCACGCGGTGCGCGTAGCGCACCGCGTGCCCACCGTGCGTGCACGGCACTAACTGAGTAAAGTGGGCACTCACTGTGTGCGCACGGTGCGCGAAGCGCACCGTGCGCGCACGGAACGAACTGCGTTAAGTGGGCGTGCACGCCACGAATGGCGTAAAGTAACTTAGCATTTAAAAAACCGTACAAATTCACTGAAAAAACCATAGGTTTCACACACGTTATAGTTAGGAATTAGCATTTAAAAAACCTTGCAAATTCACTGAAAAAACCATAGGTTTCACACATGTTATAGTTAGCGGAAATTTTACTGATAAAAAACCAATGAAATTCCCCCGTTATAGTTAGTGCAGGCAACTATAACTCACGCGACCGCAATCTTCTGCTGATGACATATGTGTCTTTATGAAAAAAAAATATTTGTAATATATGTATAGCTAAAAATGTATGGAAGAAGACATGGGCAAATAAGTGTCTAAATACAGTATTAGCATCAGCAGAGGATTGCGGTCGCGTGAGTTATAGTTGCCTGCACTAACTATAACGGGGGAATTTCATTGGTTTTTTATCAGTAAAATTTCCGCTAACTATAACATCTGTGAAACCTATGGTTTTTTCAGTGAATATATATATATATATATACATATATATCCAGTCACCCCTGCAAAGCGCTCACAGGCACCAAGCAGAGAGACGGACAACTTTACTTTGCTGTTATGCTTGCCGAGATGGCGTTTTAATGTTTCAATCAGTGTATACGGTCATAACGCGTTTCGGCCAACGCAGTGGCCTTGCTCACATATATACATATATTCGAACCGGTTTTTGGCACTTCCCAGCCGGCGAAGAGAAAGTCACGGACTCCAATATTTTGTGGCAGAATCAGGTCTTTATTTGCATAGCCATGTGACGCGTTTCAGACAACTGAGTGTCCTTGTTCACATGTCCCTTGTTATATATACCAAATCCAGTCTTCCCCTAAAAAAACAAACACCGACACCAGGAGGAAAGTTCTTGATCACATACAATCGGCACCATTGCTACTGCCATTTAAATAATGGAACACATGATATTTGCAAATGCTAAAGATAGTAGAAACACTTTTGCAAATATTACAGTATAGTCTTTTTTCATTTGATTTTTCATCTTTTACTCTTTTGATTTTTGTTTTTTCATTATTTGTATATAAAGTGCTCATGCTGTGCAATACCCTAATTCACTACAACTACTAATTATCATATCTTGATGGGTTTAAGGTGCTAGTGCTGTGCAGCAATAATATTATTGTCACAACTCTGTCTATCATTAATGGTTTAGATTAAGGTGCAAATTGCATCATCTCAAGACGCGACACATTTTTAAAGTGCTAGTGCTGTATTAAAATATTCATACCACCATTTCTATAATACATTTTTTTTGAGATGTTATAATATTTCTAAAACTGATCGAGCAGGACTTTGTATCTCCATGATAATCAACTCCCTTAAAAAATGAGAAATAAACATCACTGGCTAGTACCCATGAAGATATAAATATCAACGGCTAGTGCCTAAATCATTCCCATGCTCCAATTGAATGTCACGTAATAATAAGCTCAACTTAAAAAAGATGAATTGCAATATCAATTTAAGAGAGGAGACGGAGAGAGAGGATAGGTCTTTGATGAGTCCCCTATCTCACAAAGTATACCCTTCTCACAAATGTTTTCTCTACTCAGTTTAGCACAGAACACAGCCTGTTATATAAACACGTGCTCTAGTTCCTCATTTTTACATTTTTTCTTTTTTTTCTAAAGTGCTCAATATCTGTGATACAAATTAAATCCTTAAACATAATTTTCCAACATAAACAAATGCAGTCCATTGTTCCTTTTAGCTTCTTTGTCAATCAAGGGAAGAATCCTTTCTAAATATGTACATATAATTCTTCATCAGAATTTAGGCCATATGGTATTTTGGTGTTTAGCATCTTAAAATGTATTTCAATTCTAATTGCCTTAGTTTAAGTTCTCGATTCCCACCTCGTCTGTTCTTAAGGACTGAGTGAATGAAATAGTAAAGTATTTTTTTCAAATTACCTCCATGTATCTCAATTATATGCCTGGCACCAGGATAGCTCTTGTCACAATTTTTCACCTCCCTGAGGTGTTGCAAAATTCTCACATGCCATAAGTATGTACTCCTTGCATAACATTTACAGCAGGAACACTGTAGGATATACACTAAATAGTCGCTCCTACAATAATAGGGATTAAGGATCTTCCATGGGATTTTTCAATAGTGGTGATTTTACTTCTCTGCTATTTAGGCCATGTTTACAAGCTATGCACCTGTAATAGCTAAGGAACCCAGGGCTGGCTCTCAGACGACCTTCCGGTTCTGTCACTTCAGGACTACTTACGACTAGCTCTAGACGCATTGACTTAGCACGTCTGAAGGTCAGCAGGGGTTTACGAGATGTATCTCTACCTAATGTAGATCAATTTCTCTACCTAATGTCACATTACTCTTATTTAAATGGCAATGCCTAGTCGTTATCTCTCTCACCTTCGCATGATAGGCATTGAATCATGTGATCATTCGCCATTCATCCTTGCCTTTGTTCTTTCTCGCGCCTCTCGTCCCCTTATGTTCCTCCTTGTTTGAGAATAACAAGGAGTCTTTAGTGATTCCTTCAACCTTGTGTTTGGTTTGTTCTAATACATGGGAGCTGTAACCTCTCTCAATAAATCTTTCCAGTAATTGCTCCTGAGCTTCCTTCAGAGCTATTGAATCTCTACAGTTCCTCTTCACCTGCAGATGTACCGCATAGGGAACACTCTGCTTCAGGTTATTTGGATGAAAAATATCTAAATGTAAAATGGAATTCCCCGCCGTGGGTCTCCTATGTGTTTCTGTATTGATTTTATTATTTTTCACAAATACCCCCAAATCCAAAAAGCAAATCTCAGATGTACTAATGGTTGAAGAAATTTTAGGTTTAGAGTGCTGATGTTCACTTTTGCCACAAAAGCCTAGGCTGATTCAGGGGTGCCCTTCCACAAGATGAATATATCATCTATAAATCTTGTCCAAAGAACGACATTCTCGGACTCCCCCCCCCTGGCATACTTAACCCTGAGCACCTGCTCCTCCCACCATCCCACATGAAGATTGGCATACCTCAAGGGGGAAAGCAGGTGCTCATGGCAATAACCATGTCTTCAAACCTTTCCGAAAAGAGATGAGATCTGGAGCATTTCTCAGTTGGAAAGGCAGTTCATTCCAAGCCTTAGAGGCACAATGAACAAAACTTCTACCTCCCCAGTTTGTTTTCTTATAAGGGGGAGTTATTACTTGTTTGGAACCAGTTGACCTTAGTGTTCTGTTTGGGATATACCATGAGAACTTGGATTTAAGGAACTCAGGACCTGTTCCATTCACAGCTTTAAAGACAATACAAAGCGCTTTAAAGCGAGATCTTAATATAACTGGAAGCCAGTGCAATTTCTTGAGTTCTCCCTTAACTGAGACGAACCTGGGTGTTCTGGTCAGCAATCTGGCTGCCACATTCTGGACCACTTGCAACCTGTTCAGATGTTGTTTTTGAACATTAAGATATAAACTGTTGCAGTAGTCGAGATGCAACATTATGAGTGCCGTCACCACAGTCCTCAGGCTCCACTCAGACAGGAAGAACCTAATTTTCTGGATCATTCTGAGGACCATGAAGCATGCAGACGTAACCATGCTCACTTGGTCCCCCATGGTGAGTTTATTGTCCACCACAATACCAAGATTCTTGGCTTTTCTTGATGGTACAGGACACAAGCCCAGATCCTCTGGCCACCACTCTGGTGTCCACACCCATGGATTGTTGCCAAATTTTAGAACCTCGGTCTTAGCTGAGTTAAGCTTTAAAAAATTGGCAGACATCCAGGTTGAAATAGATCCCATACAGTCATGGAAGCGATCGCCTGCCTCCTTTTCCGCTCCCTCCATCAGCGACAACACAATTTGTGTGTCGTCAGCATAGGAAGTGAGCTGGAACCCTAAAGGACCTAATGATGCCAGCCAGGGGTGCCACATAGATGTTAAAAAGCGTGGGGCTAAGAGCTGAGCCCTGTGGCACCCCACATGGCAGTGAAAAGGGTTGTGAGATGTTACCATCTAGGTCTACAGTTTGTGACCAGTCCTTCAGGAACGATTTTAACAGTTTCCAGGCCGAACCACTTATACCTATTTCAGATAGCCGGTTAAGCAGTACCATGTGGTGAACCGTATCAAAGGCCGCGGATAGGTCTAATAGGATCAACATCGCATTCCCTCCTCTATCCATGGCCTCTCTGATTTCCTCGGTAGATTTTAACAGAGCCAACTCAGTGCTATGCAAAGCTCAGAACCCATATTGCGATGGATCCAAGGAATTATTAAAGAGAAGGAAATCACTGAGTTGGTTACTCATTGCTTTTTCCAACAGTTTGGCTGGCATGGGAAGTCTGGAGATTGGTCGATAGTTATTAGGGTCCTTGGGATCCAGTGACTGTTTCTTCAATACTGGAAGAACGGAGGCTTTTTTCCATATTTTTGGAATAATTCCGGATGAAAAGACAACAGTAAGCAAGGGAGTAAGTGTGGTACAGATAATATCAGGGCTTTGCTTAATAATCCAAGCTGGACAAGGGTCACTGGGAGCACCAGATTTGATGCAGTTCACAAGTTTCGGTGTATCTAACCTCTCCAGGGGGGTAAAATGATCAAATGTCATCTCTGAAGGATGAGAGCTTTCCAATTTTTTTATATTAAGATCGGTCTGGTTTTTGTTAATCAAACCCGTCAGAGATGAAAATATAGTCTCAATTTTCGACTTAAAAAATTCTGCAATTTTATTGCAGAAATCAGGAGCATCGTGATTCTTGGGCATTTTGGGACTGGACAATTTAATAACAGTTTTAAAAACTTCTTTAGAATTGGATTCGGTCTTAGTTATTTGTAAAGAGAAATACTCTTTCTTTGCTGCCAAAAGAGATTGCTTGTAGTTGGAGATAGCGATTTTGAACTCTACCTTCTCAGATCCTGCATAGTATTTACGCCATTTCCTTTCAGCGTGTTTACATATCAATTTCTTAGCCTTAAGCTTTCCTGAGTACCAAGGAGCAGTGGGAGAGATTCGTTTAGGTGTCCATTTTTTAGGTGGAACTAGTTGTTCACATGCCTTAGCAAGACATTTGTTGTGAAGAGTCGTTGCCACCTCAACGTCCAGCGGAAGCTGATACATTGAATTTGTAAGAGTGGATTTAAGACTATTGGCATCCAATTTGCCTCAAGCTCTAGTAATAATCTCTTTGGTCTGTCTGGGACCAGAGGAATGAGCAGGCAAACTGTTTAGTTCAAAGCTCTAAGCACCATCTTGTCATTTTGATAAGCATGTCGAAATGTTGGTACAATAAATTGGTCTCAAACCTAACAAGCATTTGCAATGCAATTGGTCTTGCCTTTGGGACCTTAAATGTATTTAGCTATGCAGCACATTAGCCTGGCTGCTGAAACATCCACTGTTCTTTAACATGGAGGGAACGTAAGCACCAAACTGAGTGACATCCCTGGTATGGGAACACATGGAGAGAAATATTGCCTTTCAGCGGGAAATGGTATTGTCCAAAGCTCTTTTTTTAATTTAAAATCAGGGCCTTCGGTGGTCATATCAATGAAAATACAAGATTTGAAAAAAATATTATTGTCTACGGGTGCTTGTGGAAGACAATTTCTATGGACTGGAATATAGAGCATGCTAAAGTTATTCTGGCATTATACTGACCTCTGCTGTTCGTTTTCTATCAAGAAAGTTAAATAGAGGCAGTTGCCAGAAAAATAAAAAAAGGAAGTCCCTCAGCAGAAAGTAATTTTGGTATTTTACTGACCTCAACTGGTTGTTTTCTATCAAGACAGTTAAATAGAGGCCGTTGAATAGAAAATAAAGTGCAGAAGCAGACAATTCCTAGGGTTGATCTCCAGAGCCCACAAATTGCATACACATATAAGTATATACTAAAGTATATACAAGAGGTCTTGAATGCTCGACCTAAAAAGTACTTCATGGCTCTAAGCCCTTCCTCATGGGAAATGCTGGTGTACAGCACGGTCACGTCCAATGGCATCAAGACATAGGACTCTTCCCATGGAATGTCGTAGATTCTTTTGAGAAAGTCCCCTGTATCTCGTATGTAGGACAGTAGACTACCTTCAAATTCTTGCAGAAAATGGTCAATATATCTGGACGTGGTTTCAAATAAGCTGCCTTTTGCTGAAATAATGGGTCTCCCGGGGGGAGTTTCCTGATTCGTATATATTTTTGGAATCAGGTAAAGTACTGGAGTTATAGGGACATCCACCTTCAGATACAAAATATTCACTCTGAGAGATTAGACCTGTCTCTCTCCACCCTGCTAAATCAGCATTGAACCCACAATTAATTTAAACTAGGTTGGCTTGTGGTACTTTATAACACATTTCATCCTTTAACTGCAACTTAGCCTCAATATTGTACATGTCAAGGGGCCACAAGGCAATGTTCCCTCCCTTGTCGGACTGACGGACCACAATGTACTTTCTGCCTTTGATTTTTTGCAATGACTTGCTGATATTTCAGCCCTTGCCTTTTACTGCCACTCAGAAGGTTCTCACTAGACATTAATGATAATGCCTTTAAATCATTAATGACAAGTTCTGAATATATGTCCAGAGAATCTCTTGAAAGATTTGGTACAAAAATTGACTTGGGCTTGAAGGGTGTCTTAATACTTCCAGAAATATCTAAACCCAAAGTGGCCGCCATTTCTCTGGATGATGAAAGGGGGCATCTTCCTTCATCATCCCTCTCCAGCTGTTCCAGATCATGCAATAGGTCCATATCACCTACTACCAAATTGGAATCAGGCATCGTCTGTCTAGGACATTCCATATCTTCCTGCTTACTTTTGTTGTAAAAAAACTTCCTTAGCTTCAATTTCCTCATGAATTTGAAAAAAACTATTTGCGTCTGTCCATAGTTGAAATTAGTTTGTGTACAAAATGAGAGTCCCAAAGACAGAATGCTTTCTTCTTCTGATAGCACCAAGTCCGATAGATTGTCCACAATTCCAGCAATTGATGTTACCTGCATTGCCGCACCTGTTTTGTTTTGACCATGGATCTGAGCTCCATGCCTCCTCTGTTGAATTTTCCATTTTTGTTGTGGGTGTGATCTGGCATTCATTGTGTGGTCTAGGTGTTAAAAAAAGGAGCTCATAGATTGCTGTTGGTGGTTCTATGATTTCTCTTCCCTTAGTAGACACCCCCACTCCCACCCCTTCCTCCTGATCTGTCTCCAGTTCTGAACTGAACTCAGAACTTGTTTCTTATGATATTTGTTTTTCCCGATCTATGGTTTGTGGAGCAGCCTTATCGGAGAGTTTTTGTCTGCTTAGTGTATCAAAGCAGCGTGCAAATGTAGAAATGTGACCCCTTTAAACCTTATAAACTTAATTGCCTTTCATTCTCTAATGGTCTGCTCATGTTTTTTCAGTTTACTTTCCAGATCTTTTTCGAATTGCCTCTGGATTGGAGAGGTGACTAATCTCTTGCCGGAACATTCTTAATTCCTCTAGTATTTTTTCTGTGTCCCGCTTGGCATATTTAATAAGATTCTTCATCATATTCTGTGATGATTCAGCACTGTTAGCGGCCCATTCCTCCAGCATCTCGGGGTCTGGGTTCTCAAAGGTTGGGGCAATCAACACCCTCAACCCTCGCGGAACCCTCTGCACCTCCAGATATTATTCAAGTGACTTGCATTCCCACCATTTTGAGATCTCAGTTCTATTCAATTTCTCCAACTTCTGTATTTTTGTCTGGAGACCCATCTAGTAGTAGTGCTACTGGAGGTCTGTATTCAATCTGTTGGATTCGCTGCATTATCTTCAAACATGGCCTCTGCCGCTTCCTCTCTCTCTTTAATCCAATTTTCAGCCATTTTTACAATATAAGCTTCTTTCCAGCTAGTTTTCCTAGCTTTTTTTTCGTGCGATCCTCATCCTGCTGAGAAAGTTTATCTCAGCAACTCTCCTCAATGCTAATAAAATATTCTGCACAGTGTATGAGGAGCTGCTTACATGCTTCACAGGCATCCTCTGACTCTACGATAATAGTCCCCAATGCTCTTCTCCACTAGCCGTATATCATCTATATTCGGGTTCAGATATTAAAACTATAAAAGTACAAAAGACAAACAATAAAAAACAATCCTTTCAGCGGCACACCAGAATACAAGGGCTTAGGTAAGCAAACACACAAATGCAAAGCCACAGGTGGGTTACATACAGTACCACAATATAAAAAAATTAATCACGGGCACAATATATCACCACTCTTTGCTTTGCTTTTGTGTCCTACGCGTATGATTCGCAACTGGTCATTTCGCTATCCGACACACCAGAGTTAACAGCGGTACGGTTCCATGCTTGTCTTAAGGACATCATGGCCTGGATGACGCAAAGTTTCCTAAAGATTAATATGGAGAAGACTGAAGTTATGGAATTTGGGAAAGGACCACCAATTTGGAACAATCTTTGGTGGCCATTAGAGGCAGGAGTCTGCCCTCTCCCTGTGGAAAAGGTCAGAAATGTTGGCGTTATCTTTGACAATAAAATGAATATTTTTCAGTTCATGTTAAGAGCATAACCTCTGCTTGTTTTTTCCTGCTCAAACCCCTCCGTAAAATCTCTCCTTTTATTCCCATGGCACTCCAGAAGACGGTTATGGCCGCTCTTTTCATGTCGAAACTTGACTACTGCAACGCTATGTTGTTGGGCATCGATAGGTTCCAGATCAGCAAAATCCAATCGTTGCAGAACACCGCTTTTCGCGTTCTTTTACAAATTCCGAAGGGCCATCCCATCTCCTCCGCTAGGAGATCACTGCACTGGCTCCCTGTCCCACAGAGAATCGAGTTCAAGGCATTATGCCTGGTCCACAAGGCACGATATGGTGGTGATTCCACCTACTGTCAGAATCTGTTCAGACCTTATGTCCCCCGACCAGATCTACGTTCGGCCAACCTTGGCCTGATTTGCACCTCCAGATATAGACGTGCTAGATGGGGCAGCCGCTCATTCTCCATCTGTACCTCCCAGCTATGGAACAAGCTTCCAGCCTCCCTACGCCTCCAGCCAGACCTCCTTTCCTTTAGGAAAGCTTTGAAGTCTAGGGTGTTTAATGTCCATTAGTTCACTCAGCTCCATCTTCGCTGTCCTTCTCACACTTTAGCGCCAAGACGCCTTTGGGCATTCGAGCGCTTAACAAGCTTTTTTATACTTATACTTATACTTATACTCTTGAAATTCAAGGGGGTCAGACCGAAAAGCCAAACCTTCCAAAGTGCATAGTGCTGGGAAGGGTGGGTGTAACCCAGCCTGATTAATCGCCGGTGCACCGGAGTCTTATAGCTGACTTTAAAAAATGAAGTACATAAAAAACTGTGCTGCCCATAAGCATTCGTAAAAACATAAAAGGAAGTTGCACTTGCCTAAAATTTGCTTTTTTGAGAAATAGGATTGAAAAAGACTTCCTAGAGGTATCCTAAAAAACTGCAAAACATCATAAAATGTACCATAACCTGTGGGGATTGTCCATCACAACCACAGGACGGAAGTATTTGACACTTGCTTAGTCCCCTAGGATGGGCTAAAAGGAGATGAAAAGGGTCAAACCTGAACCTAGTCAGTAAAAATATATCATATGAATTTATAAAGCCCAGTAGATACGGCTGCTCCAGCTGGGTGGTTCTTAACATGATAAAACGGGAAACACTGGGCTTCAGAAGCTCCTTCCCTTACCTGGCCACCATATGCTGCTCAAAGAAGGCTGCCTTGATGGTGTTTAAATCTATCTTGTTGATCCGGTCCGGATTAGTAAAGAGGTTTCCTCTCCCCATACTCATTAGACTTCATTCAATGTATTTAAACCACAGTACATGAGAGGCATGGTCTAGGGCCAAACAGTCTTTTAAAATCGCCTTAATCAGCATGATCCCCTTAACTACCCAAATTTGTAACCATAGGGCCACCGGGTGAAATGCTATTAAATCTGAGATATAGGTCAAGCTCCTCGTGTTCCGTGAAGGAAGGAGGACTCTGTGGGACAGATAAAAGTTGTCTCATGAACTTGTTGTCCACCGTTTGGAGATCATCTGAATTGATATACCCCCAGATTTCGCTGCCATAAAGTGCCTTGGAAATACATTTGGCCCTATAAATCATTAGTATATCCCCTACCGGTCTCTTCCCTAATCTAGAGGCAAAATTAAACGTGGCTGCTGTATCCCCTACCAGGTCAATATTCTTACGAATGACTTGGGGCCCCCATTTCGATTTAGCATCTATCAAAACACCCAGATAGGAGAAGACACTCGATTTAGGGATCGGTGACAACCCTACCTTAAAGGTGTAAGGTCTGCTACTATGGGCCCCCATTTGCATAATGTAGGACTTAAAATTGTTAACCTTAAAGTCCAATTCACCCACAAGGTGAACAAAAGAGTTTAAAAGGGATTGCAAGCCCTGTTCGGTCCAGGCCATTAAAACAGCGCTGTCTGATTACAGTAAAACTGGAGTCCTCGCTGTCCCACCTGGGGAAAATCCACCTCAGTCTCCAGTAAGGCCTTCTCCAAATTATTGATATGGAAGTTAAATAAAAAAGGGGCAAGATACAACCCTGGAAGACCCCACTCCATTTAGGGAAGGAGCGTGAGTCCTTCTGGTCGCCTGAATAGCATAAAGTTGCATTAGTGTCCCTGTGTAGATCTTGCAAGAAGAAAAGTATGTCTCTATTCACTCCAATAGATAACAGAATCCACCAGAGCTTGGTTCTGTTCATGCAATCAAATGCGGAAGAGAGGTCAATAAAGGCCAAAAAAATTGTACCAGGGCGCGCAAATGTATATTTATTCGTTAGCATGAAGACATTCAGGCACTGGTCTAACATTGAGTGACCAGAGCGGAAACCCTACTGTACGTCCAACAAGAAGTTATTTTCACCAGCCATGTAGACAGCTATCTATCAGGATCCTTCCAACAACTTTGACCACTGAATAGGGAAATCGTCCAATAACAGTGTGTGCTATCTCTGTTCCCCTTTTTAAACACTGGCACAACAATGGATGTGGCCCGTGAGAATGGGGGGACCAGACCTAACAGCTGCATTTATAACAGGGGAAAGAACTGAAACCCAGAAATCTAGATGGGACATCTAGAGGTCGGGGGATTCCAACGGGGCCAGGGTCATACCATGTATTCCCCGCCTCACTTCGCCCTCTGTAACAGACAGAGCTTATTTTCCATTACTTATTCCCGGTAGGGTGCTCTAGATAGTGGAACCCCCAAACATACCCCCGAAGTGGCTGACCCAGTCACTTTCTGTAATGTGGGCGTCTAAAGCATTGGATGTCCCCCCCAGTAATGGACTATTGACAATATTCCAAAACTTAGTGCTGCTGTTGGTGGTACTAGCTTCCATGAGCTTGCTCCAGGCATCCTCCTTCAAGGCTTCCTTGTAGGTACGCAGTGCCACTTTATACTGCTTTCTATATGTTCTAATTAAAACATTATTACTATGAGTGATATGCAGTGCATTTTTAGGTGTAGTGGCCGCTAAAGAACAGCCTGAGTCAAAACTCCTCGGTCCCCTGTCGTGTTCGCTTTTAGACGATGGGACCGATAATTGGTCAGTGATAACAGGAGAGATGAATTCAAAAGCTTTAGCAATCTTCTCCTCTGACTGAGAATGGACAGTCAGGCAAATCTGAATCTCATTCAGACAAGTAGCTTGAAGAGACGCAAAAAAGGAGTCCGGAATGATTTGTGTCCATTTCATCCTTCTTCCCCCATCAGTTGTCCGGTTGTGCGACACCACCCCCACTCCCCTTCTTCATGCCAAAACAGACCATCTGGCTTTAAGTCATTGTGGATTGCGGTTGCTAAAAATGCTTGCTTTAATAATAAATCAGCTATCAGATCAAAAAGAGGGGTAGAAACAACAATGTAATGAATACAATTATCACCACCTTGCCCCTTAAACGTGGGAATGATGGGCCTCTGATCCGGATCCAATTTGTTCTTAGCTGATTGGAGGTCAAAGTCACAAGTTAGGGTGTTCATGTTTCAGATGTACTATGGAATAACGAGGCAAACTGAACCCCAGTCTTGATTGCACCTATCAGATAATACAGAATCTTACACACGGTAGCCCAGCACCCGGCGCAGTCAAAGACTTTAACTCAAAACAAACAACACCTTTAGATAAGGGTTTTATTTTACAAAAACCGAGGACTCTCTCTTTTAGAATAAGGCTTTGGGTTTTATTCTACACAATGATCTCAAAAGCTTTCCCGATGTCAAATGCAAAAGATTCAAATATACAAAGAGATATATATATGTTTATATACAAGCAATAATAACCTAAATGCATGAGTAATACTGATTAATAAACACGCAAATAATATGAGATAAGACTCACACAAATATACTGGACATCCTGCAAGAGATCAGAGAGCTACATATACATCAAATGAGTACTTTGGAGGTGCACCTTGACTCACTCACACATCACAAAGAAAACACACTCACTCACACATCAAATGATCACAGCCACTGGCTCACATCACAATGGCAATAATCAAAACTCAATACATGACCTGGTGCAAAAACACCACATCTCAGACTGGGGAAGTAAACAGCTGTGATTGAGAGCCTCAGCAACCAGGGTCTACGCTCCGAGATGGACGCGTCCGTCCTTGATCGAATTCCAAACTCCTGGTTTCTAAGTCCACAACCCTCAGCTTTAAACACACTAGAAGGTTCGAGAAAGACCTCCCCCGGGACAGAGGAATCTTACCAGAACTGGCCAGGTTCCCAGCAAGCATTCCCATGGCAGAAAGGAGCTCTCACGTCCCCTTCTTCAAATCTCGCATGTTCCAGCCTCTACCTTGACGAAGCTCACAAAAGCCTTTCAGAGTACATAAACAATCCCTCACAAAAATAGAAAGACCTTGAACGTGAATAACCCAAGCACCTTGGAAGCGCTGCTGTGCACGCAGAAAATCTGAAGCAAGGCAAAGCCATGAAAAAAGGATGACATGAGGCCATGTCAAAGCCAATAGTAAGCACTTCATAATTCTCATTAATGTATAACATAATCCCAAAACACTGCACTTCGAGATCAAAAAGTACATTCCACAACTCTCTCTCCCTTTCATGCTTTCCAATGCACATCCCGCACGCTCTGCTCTTGGCAAGACTGTTCTACTCCGTGACAGCTTCCACTGAAAGACAGCAAGATTACAAGAAAGAAGAGAAGCAGGCATATTCAGGACTGTCTCGTACATCCAGGCTAGTATAAATAACACACTAAAGTCAGTTAAAATAATGGTAGTCAAAGGTCATCACTGGGTGTCAAACCACAAGAGTGCCTCTAGCAAAACAACCCCCTCTGCTTTACGATATTGAATTCCTGCATGGGTGAATAATAAAATCTCCCACCATATCGATGTTACAAGTGTGGCAGGTGGAGCTGTTAAACTTAGTCAAAAAGGTGCCCAGACGCATTATAATACACACTTCAGGTAGAGATGATGTGGCATTATAAAATTTAGGAGCAATGAACTTCTAGTTCCTAAAGAAATTAACAAGACCTGCAAACACTGTTTGTGTTCAATTCAACAATAACCCCTTTTAACCGTAATGAGACATAAACAGTAAGACCCCCCTTGGCTCTACCCACCCTTAAAGGGATTGCAGGTACTGTAATTGACTTGTACCCTTCCAACAGAGAGGAAATAATGGTGACCCAGGTCTCTTGAAAACAAATCAGGTCAAACAGTTTAACAAAGCAACACCACTCTGTTACTGTCAACTTGCTAGCCAACCCAGCTATGTTCCAGGATATAAGATTACAAAAGTTGGGGTCCCTGGGGTAAGGTCCATGAACAGTATGGTCCAGCTGGTGCTGAGAGGCTAATGGCGGTAACAGAGCTATAGGGAAGATAGTTATGGGTTCTGCAAGTCAATCACAGGTATCAAGATTCCCTAGGGAAGCAAAAGAGTTGAAAACTTGGACCGGTGCTGGGGCCTGAAACCATTCCTGTGAGGTTGTACATGACGGTTTCATAGGGCACCATGGGTTTGGAGTTAAAGCCAGGGGCGTCAGTCTGCAAAAGAAGCCCAGGGGAAGGGTCATGATGGAAGAAACAGGGCCTGTTGTGGAACAGTCATTGACAGAGTGAAGGATTCTCTGTGCCAAGTACGGCTGGTTAAAATTTATTATTACACAGTCGCCACTGCAGCTCTTTTTTGACCCTCCTATCCGGGCCATGATTATGTGCTTCTCCACTCTGATTCCCACAGATTTTTGTTCAACAAGTGCAAAACTTTATCTTTTAGCTGGTAAAAATCTTTGGTGGAACCAGGCTTTAGCACTGGTACATTACCCAGTACCACAACGTATGGTGTTGCTTCTGTTGGAAAAGTGAATAATAGTTGAGCCCTGGGACTGCACACTTAAATCCCTGATTGAAGAGGGGGGTCTAGGGGGCAAGTTGCTACTTTGGCAACACTCTGTCCCAACAGCTACCTTGGGATATGCCCCCGCATGGGGTCCTTCTTTTAGCGGCAATGGCGGAGGCAGGGCTGGCCGTAGCAAAGGAAAAGTAGGTGGGATAATAGGCTCCTCAAAGTGAGGGTGAGTCGAACATACCCTGCCTTGAATTGACGCGGTGCCAAACTGATCTGCACCCTTATGACTCCTACAGGCCGCTTTAGCCGTATGATCAATGGGGGCTATGTTGCTAGACTTTTTGTTGAATTGGAACCAATGAGAAATGTCCCTTTCAATTGCGGTAAGGTGGTTCGTGATTGGGTCCAACCCCTCAATGAGGGAAACCACACAGGCGGCCAACATATTCGCAATCTCGTATTTCGTGGGTGGTGCTACACCCGAGCTAGAAGAAATGAGGCTATCCACTCTAGAACAGTTTGCCTTGGCCCCCAGCACTGTACACTTACGCTTAGTCCCCGGTCCTGGCCCTCTACTAGACACCTCAACTCCTGTAGTCTGGCAAGTGGCAGAGAAATGTACCACGGACACACCAGAGCAGTCAAGATCACTGATACAGAGAGACCCCTACACACCCCTCCAACATACTCCTAATCCAGGCTTGAGGGGGGTGCTAGGGATACGTGGGGCACCAGGTCCAGTAGACTCAAAACGAGGGCCTGACCGGGAACCAAGCTCGAAATACAAGGATCCAAATGGCTAGCGGGAGATTGCGACAACCTGCGAGTCACCAACGCGATCTCCTTATCTAGAACACCCACAGATCTCTGCAATAAGCAGTCTATCGTCGTGATAGCCGGGGCCACATGAACAATTGCTACGGTCTTTTGTTTCGCCATGGAGCCAGGCGAGGTAGAAGGAGCCCCTCACAGTAAACAGAGGGCTCTGCAACAGGCGCAAGGAGGAGTCCTTGTAACACCGATCCATCAAATCCTCCAGACTAGCAGCTTGTCTCAAAATATATAGGAGCCACCATGTACCCCCAAGTTGACTGGGTGGTCAGATACCACATATACCCTGGCCCTGGTTAGAAAGAAAAAGCACATACCGTCCCTGGGTATCCAAGGTCTCGCCTCTTTGAGGGATGACTGTACAGGAATGTGCTGGGGAGGTCCTGGGGGCATTTGTGGCATGAAACCAAGAGGGAGGGCCCAGTCCCGGCTCCTCTGGGCTCTGACTGGTGCAGGATGGGCCCGCCCTTGACCCGGACTTTGCCCGGGCATGGCGCGGGCATCCTGCACTGCGGGGACTGCCGCTGGATTTGGGCTCTCCTGCGCCGGATCTGATGTCTCTGTTGCTCCTGCGAGACTGATACTGGCTGGGAGTCATGGTCTCCCCTGCTGTTGCCTCAACAAAATGCTGTTCCGTGCCGCAGGTGACTGCCGCTGGATTTGGCCATTCCTGCGCCGGATCAGATGTCACCGCAGCCCCTGCGAGACTGAAGCTGGCTGGGAGTCATGGTCTCCCCTGCTGCTGCCCCCACAAAACGCTGTCCGCACCGCAGTTGACTGCCGCTCGATTTGGGTGCTCCTGTGCAAGATTTGATGTCACCGAGGCCCCTGCGAGACTGATGGTGGCTGGGATTCGTGGTCTTCTCTGTTGCTGCTATCCAGAAAAAAATATATATACATATCTACATATATATATATATATATATATATTATGTGATCAAGGCCGTTTTACCGGCCGAAACGCGTCATGGCAGGCATTAGGGAGAAAACAATAAAAAAAACTCTATTCACCGATGAATAGGAGTTTGTGCATTCATTCTCGCTGCACGCTGGAGGTTTGTGAATGCTTTGAAGTCAATATATATATATATTACCTACTGGCGGTCGCCAGTAGGTAGTTATAGTTAGGACCCCTTTTCCATAGGAAATCCGCAACATTCTATTTTGAATAACTTTGGCGCCGGTCGACGAATCCTTGCGAATTTCTCAAAATAGGTGGGGCGCTACGCTCCGCTCCTACCCTGAAAGTCTCGGGGGGATCCGTCAAGCGGGGGCTGAGATAAAAGGGGGGTCCCAAAACGCGTTTTTCCCATGCATTTTTCCATAGGACCTTTAGAACGAGCTACAGCCCGAATGGCTGAACAGAATTACTCGAAATTTGGCAGAGAGGTAGTCCTCAGGTCAAGGAAGTGCCTTTTGTAGGTTTGGTGTAAATCTGTTCAGTAGATTCTGAGAAAATAGCCTTTAAATCAATATATATATCTGAGCCAGCTTACGGTGCGCTTACGGTACGCTTACCGTGCGCGTACGGTGGCGTGCGCGAGCGCGATTCTGATTGGCTGTTAGATCTTAGTAAACATTCGAATCGGCCGAAACCAGGAAGCGGCGGCCGCCATTTTGTGTATTTCACTCTGAAAAAAAAGAGTGAAAACAAGAAAAGGGGGCAATTAGGAGAGTTACAGACCCCCTAACATTTGTAAGGGGGTCAAAGAAGGACAGAAAAGTACAAAAAAAACATTTATTGATTTTAAAAAAAATCACGGGGTACGCGTACGGTAAGCTTACGGTAAGCGTACGGAAGAAAAAATAAAAAAAAAGAAATTAAATGCAGATTTAAGTGTTTAGATATTAGGGGGCTCTAAAAAGAGCCGTTGTGTTTATGAAGTGATTTTTTATTGGTACCTACAAGTAAGTACCGATGCAGAGTCTAAGGTTCAAGAGGAAGACTCTGTTCCCTTCATCATTGAAGTGCACACCATCTCCTCTATAAATGTCTTGCATGTCGTAACGCAAGTTGTTGTGGTAAATGGCACCCATACCATAGTCACGGAGGAAAGCAGAAACAGATTTGTTGACGTGCTTTCTTGCTTTGTCAATCTGCGGACAGAAATGATTGGACCAGTTCCATTTTTGCCTTTGGCATATGTTGGAAAACACAAAGGCAGTTTTAGGGAAAAGAGAAAACAGTTGTGCAAAGGTGTCCTTCATAAGCATTTCCAGACCTACCCCAGTCAAAGTGCCTAGGTCATTGCCACCACAGTGCACTATTATGAGGTCAGGGTGTTGGATTTGCATGAAGGATTTCACCAATGGCATCAATTGGTGCCACTTTAACCCTCTCTGACCAATCCATTTAATGTCTACATTTGGCAAAGCAAGGTCTCTCACCATATCTGTTTGCTCTGCATACTTTTCACTCCAGAAGACATAGCTGTGACCTACAATCCACACTGTGAACATCTTCCAAGGAGAACTGGATGCACTCAGGAGGTGTAATTCAGTAGAATGGTAAAAAGAAATGAAAGACAGTTTGGAAATGGAGGCATACATATTTTTTTCAAAACAAAAAGAACTGATTGGCTGTTTCATACCATTCTAGAATAAAAACTAGGCTGTATGTGTAAATTAATAGAAGCATGTTTTGTATTGGTACAAAAAAATGTGTTACCAAAGAACAGTACTATGGATTTGCTGTTAGGTTTGAAAAGTCAAGCACTCTTGCTCTGTGGAATTGAAACATTGTGTGGCGAACTTCTGACCTAACTCTACACAGCAGTGTTCCATGAGCTGTTGCTATGGTAGCAGGCAGAAGTCAAGTTGGGGGAAGGGTACTAGGCAGAAGTCAAGTTGGGGGAAGGGTACTTTTGGAAAAGGGTTGGTTTTCAACCAATAGAAATGTGTGATTACATTTGAAAAAAAGGGGGAAGCACTGAGATTTGAAACTTACATGTATATGTGTGGAAAAATAGAGGGAAAGTTTGCCATTATCTGGTTCTGCTGAGAGGAGAGAGGTGAACACAACAGAGATCCTGGCTCTGATAATCTGCTGTTTGAGTGTCACATTTCTTTCACAACTAACTAATTTTAAAGGTGAGTTTAGAGTTTGAGAGGGGATGTATGTGGTAACTTAAGAAATGAATAATAGAAATGGAAATTCTTTTTGTTGTAGTTGCGTTTATCATTTTCTGTTTTGGGAGAAATTTAAATGTGAGGAACATGTAAAATAATATGGAGTATGTTTTCACAATAAATTAAGGTGTACTGCAAAAAAAAAGAATAGTTTAAGGGTTTGAGGTTGGACTCAGTAATGCAAATACATTCAGCATCACTAAGGCTGGTTGCCCTTGCTGGAGTGTAGGCAGCCACCCAGGTTACACATGGAGGTGGTCTGAAAAAGAAGTTTGGACATGTGCATTTAAGAAAATCGAAAAAAGTGGTTTCATAATGTGTCAGTCTGTAAAAGTGATTTTCACTTGCCCGAAAAAAAAAGAGCAGTAAGTGTGCTTTCAAATTGGCAAAGAAATTTCGTTTTGGGACTAATGTGAAAACATGACTGTGTGCAGAGAGGAATTATAGGCAGAGATTTATTGCGTATTGCTCTGGTGATTTCACAGTTGCATTAGATGGAAAGGGGGAGCGATTTTTTGGGGGAAGAAGCAGACTCTTAGCACACACCCATGTGCTTGCCATGTATAATCATGCACAGTATTTACAAGCGAGTGGGGTTTTCAGGTTTCAGTCTGTAATGCAAATACATTCAGCATCACTAAGGCTGGTTGCCCTTGCTGGAGTGTAGGCAGCCACCCAGGTTACACATGGAGGTGGTCTGAAAAAGAAGTTTGGACATGTGCATTTAAGAAAATCGAAAAAGTGGTTTCATAATGTGTCAGTCTGTAAAAGTGATTTTCACTTGCCCCCAAAAAAAAGAGCAGTAAGTGTGCTTTCAAATTGGCAAAGAAATTTCGTTTTGGGACTAATGTGAAAACATGACTCTGTGTGCAGAGAGGAATTATAGGCAGAGATTTATTGCGTATTGCTCTGGTGATTTCACAGTTGCATTAGATGGAAAGGGGGAGCGATTTTTTGGGGGAAGAAGCAGACTCTTAGCACACACCCATGTGCTTGCCATGTATAATCATGCACAGTATTTACAAGCGAGTGGGGTTTTCAGGTTTCAGTCTGTAATGCAAATACATTCAGCATCACTAAGGCTGGTTGCCCTTGCTGGAGTGTAGGCAGCCACCCAGGTTACACATGGAGGTGGTCTGAAAAAGAAGTTTGGACATGTGCATTTAAGAAAATCGAAAAAGTGGTTTCATAATGTGTCAGTCTGTAAAAGTGATTTTCACTTGCCCCAAAAAAAAAGAGCAGTAAGTGTGCTTTCAAATTGGCAAAGAAATTTCGTTTTGGGACTAATGTGAAAACATGACTCTGTGTGCAGAGAGGAATTATAGGCAGAGATTTATTGCGTATTGCTCTGGTGATTTCACAGTTGCATTAGATGGAAAGGGGGAGCGATTTTTTGGGGGAAGAAGCAGACTCTTAGCACACACCCATGTGCTTGCCATGTATAATCATGCACAGTATTTACAAGCGAGTGGGGTTTTCAGGTTTCAGTCTGTAATGCAAATACATTCAGCATCACTAAGGCTGGTTGCCCTTGCTGGAGTGTAGGCAGCCACCCAGGTTACACATGGATGTGGTCTGAAAAAGAAGTATGGACATGTGCATTTAAGAAAATCAAAAAAGTGGTTTCATAATGTGTCAGTCTGTAAAAGTGATTTTCACTTGCCCCAAAAAAAAAGAGCAGTAAGTGTGCTTTCAAATTGGCAAAGAAATTTCGTTTTGGGACTAATGTGAAAACATGACTCTGTGTGCAGAGAGGAATTATAGGCAGAGATTTATTGCGTATTGCTCTGGTGATTTCACAGTTGCATTAGATGGAAAGGGGGAGCGATTTTTGGGGGGAAGAATCAGACTCTTAGCACACACCCATGTGCTTGCCATGTATAATCATGCACAGTATTTACAAGCGAGTGGGGTTTTCAGGTTTCAGTCTGTAATGCAAATACATTCAGCATCACTAAGGCTGGTTGCCCTTGCTGGAGTGTAGGCAGCCACCCAGGTTACACATGGAGGTGGTCTGAAAAAGAAGTTTGGACATGTGCATTTAAGAAAATCGAAAAAGTGGTTTCATAATGTGTCAGTCTGTAAAAGTGATTTTCACTTGCCCCAAAAAAAAAGAGCAGTAAGTGTGCTTTCAAATTGGCAAAGAAATTTAGTTTTGGGACTAATGTGAAAACATGACTCTGTGTGCAGAGAGGAATTATAGGCAGAGATTTATTGCGTATTGCTCTGGTGATTTCACAGTTGCATTAGATGGAAAGGGGGAGCGATTTTTGGGGGGAAGAATCAGACTCTTAGCACACACCCATGTGCTTGCCATGTATAATCATGCACAGTATTTACAAGCGAGTGGGGTTTTCAGGTTTCAGTCTGTAATGCAAATACATTCAGCATCACTAAGGCTGGTTGCCCTTGCTGGAGTGTAGGCAGCCACCCAGGTTACACATGGAGGTGGTCTGAAAAAGAAGTTTGGACATGTGCATTTAAGAAAATCGAAAAAGTGGTTTCATAATGTGTCAGTCTGTAAAAGTGATTTTCACTTGCCCAAAAAAAAAAGAGCAGTAAGTGTGCTTTCAAATTGGCAAAGAAATTTAGTTTTGGGACTAATGTGAAAACATGACTCTGTGTGCAGAGAGGAATTATAGGCAGAGATTTATTGCGTATTGCTCTGGTGATTTCACAGTTGCATTAGTAGGAAAGGGGGAGCTATTTTTGGGGGGAAGAAGCAGACTCTTAGCACACACCCATGTGCTTGCCATGTATAATCATGCACAGTATTTACAAGCGAGTGGGGTTTTCAGGTTTCAGTCTGTAATGCAAATACATTCAGCATCACTAAGGCTGGTTGCCCTTGCTGGAGTGTAGCAGTCTGGACATGGGCTTATTAAAAAATCTGAAAAGTGGTTTCATAATGTGACAGTTTGTAAAAGTGATTTTCACTTGCCCAAAAAAAAGAGCAGTTAGTGTGCATTCAAATTGGCAAAGAAATTTCGTTTTTTGACTATTGTGAAAAGAAATGTAGTAATATATTTAAATAAAATAAAGGAATTTTTTTTTAGTTTTTTTCAGGTATTGCTGAAGAGCAGTGAACAAAATTTAAGATGCCTACAAAATCCAGAGTTCAAAAAACGCTAAAAAAAAACTATATTTGAAGACAACTAGAGGATCAAAGTTAGTAGAAGATGCTGATGTTGGAAGGAAGAAAAAATCTTCTGGTAAGCAAAAAAAAGATTTTCTAAGGAATATATTCAAAAAAAGGAAAAATGTACAAAATGTCTGTACAGGAGAGAATGATTTCAAACAAAAAGGACAAGAAAAAATTGAGAATTTATTTAATGCAAATATACCTTCTGCAACTAAAAAGTTAAACTTAAACAGAAAAACAGCGTTTAAAGAGATACGTAGAAAAATGTTTCAGAGAAGAGTTATGTCCAATTTGATAAAGGATGTGAAGAAATATAAGAAAAAAACAAAGTTTTATAAGAGAAAAAAAGAAATTGAAGCCATTGCAGCAAAGGCATTAGAATTAAAAAGGAAACTATTCATATTAATTTTGAATAGGATGCGTACATTAGACAAAATGGTTAATGTACTGAAATCACATAGCAAAAGGAAAAGAGTAGTGAACAGAACAAACTTTTGTAAAGTGTTTTTAGGAAAGTGGATGCATAGTTCAAGTAGTGAACCTTTTTTTAATGAAGAGAGCTATTTTCAAAGTAATAGTTTGCTGCATGCAGTTGACACCAGAGGTCGTTCATACGAAGTAAAAAATGGTTGCATAATGGAGAAGGAGATAATGGTTCCAAGAGATGAGGTACAAGTGATGGCAGATGAGGCAATGGGGAGACGTCCTAAAGCCCCAGTGTACACTTGGAATTGTAGTAGTATTTGCACTGTGCGTCAGGAATCTATTGACAAATTTCGAGAGTTTCTAAGAGAATATAGTAAAAAAAGTGTAAAACAGAAGATTAAGGTGCTTCAAAGTCTGGATCCATGCAGAGTGAGAGAGAATACTGGTTTGCAGGGTCATTCTCTGGCTTGTCTATCTAGAAAAGTGTGCAATAGTGTTTTCCATCATTTTAGGATGCTGGCTGTTCATCATACTGAAATGAGAAAGTTTGTGAGACGGTTGTATTTTGCCAAAAGTCCAGCAATAAAGTTAAATGAATTGAATAGGGCTCTGTTCCAAGGAACGGTATCAGATGTAGAGAAGGTTGTTGATGAAATTCAGTTTTGTTTTTTTGGTCCTGAACAAAACAGTGCAGAGAAGGACACAGTAAATGAGGAAGAAGTGGAAGAGAATGTAGAACCCTCTGTAAGTAACACATTTAATGATCACATAACAAAATTTGCAATAGTCTCTAATGAAAGACCAAATTTTACTTGTATTTGTTGCCGTAGAACTCATTATAGAAAACAAACTAGGAATGTTGATCTCTACAGAAAGAGTGAAAATGAAGATAATTATAAGTGGAAGGATTTTGCCACATATATATTTCTAGAAAATTGTTTTGAATTGGGTGAAGATCAGCGTATTTGTAAATACTGTTACAACAAGTTAGAGGAAAATAGAATGCCGACCAGAGCTGTACATAATAATTTAGAATTGGATGCTATTCCTGCTGAACTTTCTGAATTAAATACATATGAGTCTATACTCATTCAATGTGTTCATCCGTTCCAGACCATAGTACGTATGGAGCCCAAAACTGGTAAATTACCTCCTTCAGATTTACTGAGAGGTTTAAAAGGTAGAGTGGTGTATTTGCCCTTGGATTTGAAAAAAAATATGGAAACTATTGATGCGGATACTTTGGAAACTGAACCATTAATTATTCTGGTTAATGGTGTACCTACAAAGAATAAGAAGATTTGGCAGGAGCTGGTAGATGTGCGGAAAGTACAAAGAGCAAATTTGTATTTGAAAAAAAATAACAAATGGTATGAATCAATTTATATAGAAGAAGAAGAAGAAGAAGATTTACAAGAAGACACAGAAACACCAACTGGACAAATTGAAAAAGTGGACAAGTCAAAGGAAGAAGAAATTTATGAACATTTTAGCATACATCCTCTTCATTCGAAAGAAGTTATGGGAGACAATATTGATCTCTTTCAGATGAAGAAAGCAAAAGGAACTCCCATGAGTGTATGGGAGGAGAGCTTGGAAGCTCGATGTTTTCCCCAGCTGTTTCCTAAAGGAAAAGGAGGACGATACGATGAACGTCCAGAACAGATTCCAGCTTCTGAGTATCGGACTACAAGACTATATGCTGAAGATCCCAGATTTCGACAAAGTATTCCTTATTTGTTCCATCTTTTATTTGAAAGCGACTTGTCTGCACTGTCTTATGCAGTAAATCACATTTTAAAAAGTGGAGTACATTTACAAAATGTGTCTGCTAAGGATTTTATGGAGAAAGTGCAGCACCGAGATGATCATTTGGAAACACAACTGATCAATCTGATGGCTTGTCAGCGTGGGACAAATGAATATTGGTACCGACGCCATGGTGAACTAAAATGCATGTTACGGAATTTAGGAACACCAACATGGTTCCTTACCCTAAGCTGTGCCGAGTACGCTTGGGATGATTTACTGGATTTTCTACGAGAGGCCAATTCAAACATTAAAAACCTCGAATACAAGACAGCAGGAGAACTGTGCTCATTGGATCCGGTTAATGTTTGCAGATATTTCAATCATAGATTTGAGGCTATGATGTCCTTCATCTGCAATAAAAAAAATCCACCCCTTGGAGAAGTAGTGGATTTCTTTTGGAGAAAAGAGTACCAGGCAAGAGGTGCTCCTCATATTCATATGCTGTTGTGGATCAAGGATGCCCCAAAGTTTGGAACAGATACTGATGAAGCAGTGTTATCTTACATTGAAGAATATGCAACATGTGCTATACCAAAAAGCACAGAAGAGAACAAGTTAAAGGAGCAAGTTTTACGTTTCCAAAGTCATCGGTGTGGAAAATACTGTCGACGGAAATACAAGAGCAAAGAAAAATACTACACTAAATGTCGATTTGGATTTCCTAGACCTGTTCTTTCAAATGGAAGAGTAAACAGTTTTATGTCAGCTGTGAGACATACTATCACAAGAAAATCACCTAAGAATACCTACAACCTTAAAAGAAAAGAAGAATCAAAAAATATAAATGACTACAACCCAGTCATTTTATCCATGTGGAACGCTAACATGGATATACAGTATGTTGCTGACAATTCCATTGCTGTTGCTCGATATGTAACGTCTTACATTACAAAATCAGAAAAAACAGAATTGAAGGAAATGTGGGAAGAGATTTCTCACGAGAAGACTGTCAGTAAGAAGCTGTACAGTTTCAGTTTGAAGATGTTATCGCATCGAGAAATTGGATCCTACGAATGTTCAGATAGGTTATCTTCTGCAAGTCTCTACTCGAAGTCAAGAAGAATAATTTGGGCAAGTTTAGGCCTTGCAGCAATGAGAAATCGGGTACTGAAATCTGTAGGAGAAATTGAATATTTGGCCGAGAATGACCCAGAAAGTACAGATATTTTGAAATCAAACATGTTGGACACATATTATCCCAAGAGAAGTCATCATCTGGAGAACATGTGTCTCTATGAAGTGCTGCAGAACTACATTTATTCACGGAAAGCTGCAGAAGACATCAACAATGGAAAATATAAATTCGTTGGTGAAGAAGGATGTTTGGTGAAGCAAACAAAAGGAAGTTTGATAAATCACCGGAAGCTGAGTTGCGACACTACTGACAAGAAGGAATTTTACTACTTGGCTCTTTTACAGTTGTTTAAACCATGGCGTACAGAGGATGAACTACTGGGAGAATTCCAGAGCTATGAAGATTCTTTTAATGCTTGCACAGACAGCATACAATGCAGTACATTCTCAAGTTATCTGCAAATGTTAAATGAAGAAATTGAACAGGAAACTACAATTGCAGCAGAAATAGCTAGAGATAGTTCTCAGGACAGCCAAAGTTCAGGAACACTCAGTCAAGATCCCCTAGGACAACCAATCGTTGAAAATGAAGCATCAATAGCCATGAATGAAGTGGAAACGGCTATGAATCAAGCTCAAGAAGAATTTATAGACTTAGAAAATTTGGAAAGACAACTGAATCAAGAGCAGCAACAAATTTATGAAGAGATCAAAAACAAAATTGATCACGGATTTCTACATGAAAAAAAAGAGTGCTCATGCACATCATTTCATCCAATCAGGATGTATGTAAGCGGACAAGCTGGAACTGGAAAAAGTTTCCTAATAAAAGTCATCAGAAGCTACCTACAGCAAAAAACGGATTCTACTTTGTCTTGTGTGGTTACTGCTCCAACTGGGTTAGCAGCCTATAACATAAAAGGAATCACCTTACATCGTTTGCTAATGTTACCAGTGGAGCATGAGAACAAAATACAATACAACAAGCTAACTGGAGAAGCATGCTTGGAAGTTTCAAGAGTATTGAAGAAGATGCAAGTTCTCATTATTGATGAGGTGAGCATGGTATCAAACTTAATGCTTGCCTTTGTGCATTTAAGAATGCAGCAAATTTTGAAGACAGACTATGACATGTTATTTGGTGGAAAACACGTCATAGTTTTTGGAGATCTTTTGCAACTTACTCCAGTTAAAGGACAACCAGTATTTAATACTGTCACACATGAAGACACGAAGAAGTCATTGGGAAGCATCGGAAATACAAATATTTGGTCCTTCTTTGAGTACAAGGAACTTACTACTAATATGAGGCAAGCAAGCGATGAAGAATATGGAAGTATTTTGAAAGATATCAGAATTGGACTACTCACAGAAGTTGGCAAAAAAGTATTACAGAGTCGGCTGCTACATAATTTATTTCCAAAGGAAGAAATAGTTGCAGAGAAGATATACAAGAATATTGCAGAAAACAAAAGTGTCATCTGCTTAATGCCAACTCTACGTGAATGCTCAATATTTAATGAGGAGCTTTTGAAATTGGAAAAGGAAGAGATCAGGAAATTGGAAGCAGTGGACAAAATTGAGGATGGAAGAATTACTGTCACAGTAACAGGCAAACTGAAAAATAAATTGGACTCACTAGAGAAGAACATCTCCAAAACAGCTGGATTAGAAAAAAATCTATATGTTTGCATGAACTGTAGAGTATTTTTAAGAAGAAATTTGGATGTTGAAAAAGGTTTAGTTAATGGAGCTATGGGAAGAGTTGTGGGTTTTATTAATTATCAGAAAAAAGAAGGAATTGAATGTTTAAAAATAAAATTTGATCAGATAGAAGAAGTTAAAGATATTTGTCGTTGTACAGTTCGTTTCATGCTTGTGAAAGACTTATATGTACGTAGGAAGCAGTTTCCGTTTTCTCTAGCATATGCTGTAACTATTCACAAGTCTCAAGGATTGACTGTAGATTGTGCATTTGTGAACATTGGTTCAACTGTGTTCAAAGAGGGTATGGCATATGTTGCTTTGTCACGAGTGAAAACATTATCTGGTTTATTCATGATAGACTTTGATGATTCAAAAGTTAGTGCTGATACAAACTGTGTAAAGGAGTATAATAGATTAAGAAGAAGCTATGCTCCTCATTTAGGTCAGTATCCTGTGTTGGAGAAACGTGTAGTTTCTCGTAAAAGAAAAAATGAGAATATCTGTAATGAAGATGTAGAGAAGAGGAAAAAAAAGAGGAGTGATGTAATTGCAAGCAAAAAGAAAAAGGAAAATGAAGAACAGGTTGTAGGATGTCATTTTGAAAATAGCTCTGGTGTCAACTGCTACGCAAATGTAGTGCTGAATGTTGCATTTTATCTGGAAAGTTTGCAAGAGCAGATAATAGTAAATCAGGGAAAAAGATTCTGTTCAGAGCTGAGTCTCCTTTTTCAAAAGCTGAGTAAAGATAAAACTCAAATAGAAAGTGCTACTGAAATTAGAAAACTTTTAGATATATGTTCAGGACGAACACAGTTTTCTCAAAATGAACAGCAAGATGCACATGAATTTTTGATGTATTTTCTTCAGGTAGTGGAAGAAGAAGGAGTTCCCATTGAAATTTTTTTTGGTCTCTCTTATAAATGGGAACATAGTTGTGAAAATTGTTATAATATATGTGGCTCTAATGTTGATAATGAAAGGTTTATTTATTTGACATTGCCAGAGAGTAAAACAGTCACTTTTGCAAAATTAGTTAAAGATGCTAATCATAGCATGAAATGCAGTGAGTGTCAATCTGACATGTTTTCAACATTAATTTTAAAGGAATACGGACAGTATGTAATTTTAATGATGCAACGATGTAGAGCTGATGGTTCAAAATTGGATACTTTAATAAAGAAGTTTACAGGACAGCAATTATCAATTTCAGGAAAAACTTTTGTAACTGTTGCAATAATTTTCCATGAAGGACCTACTGTAGCTTCTGGTCATTACACAGTTTATCTTAAATGTGAAAAAGGCTGGACACTGTGTAATGATTCCCAATTGATTTTCAAACAACGTTTGCCTTTTGATTTAGCAAATTCCTATCTAATCTTCCTGAAACCTAAATTTTAGAGACACTTGGCAAGATCTGGACAAAATAATTTTACCATTTTACTGGATTACCATTGTAATTTTCTACAAAAAAGATTTTTTAAATTATCATTTGGCCTAATGGAAAGATAACCAATTGTAATGTGGACTTTTTTAATTTTTAATGAAACTTTCAAAAACCAATAATTTAGAGATAATCGGTAACATCTGCACAATTTAAATTTTGGAATGTTATTGGAGTGCCATTCGAAATTTTTTCAAAAATGATTTTAAAAATTACTATTTGGCCATGCGGAAAAGTAACCAATTCTATTGTGGACTTAATAAATTATTCAAAAATTTTTCGTGAACCAAAATGTTACAGAGAATCGGTGAGATCTGGACAAATTAAAGTTTAGAATTTTATTGGATTACCGTTGGAAATTTATTCCCCAAAAAATTTTTAAATTACTATTTGGCCTAAAGGAAATGGAATCAGATGTATTGTGGAGTTATTTGAGATATAATATTGTGATTATACTTCTGAAACAAACATATCAGACGGTATTTTAAAGAAATAAGTATTGGTATTAGATGATATTTTTTTAGAATATTATGCATTTCTATAATGTTAAGTTTAAGTAAAAAGAGATTCTGGGCTTTTTTAATACAATCTTTGAGATTGTTATTTTTTTTTGCCCGCTGTAAAATGATGAATGCAATTGCTTTCACAATTTATAGTGAAATGCAATATATTCTGAAAACAGCAAAAATAATGCAAAAATATTTTTTGAAAAATATGTAAATATGTGTACTGTATTATAAAATGTTTTAAAAATATTAATACTTTTTTCTTTTTTTTCAGATTGATATAGAAAATTTTCGTAAACTAGAACCATTTTTAAAGCAATTTTTTTTTAAAACAAATGAATAAATATTTTTTTGAGTGGGTATGGTAAGTCAATAATAATAATTGTAGTCTCTCAAGGACCTTGTAATGTGATAATTGATTTTTAGTGTTTTTTTAAAAAAAAATAAAAAATTACGCGCACCGTACGCGTACGGTAAAAAAAAAAAAAAAGTTTTTAAAAACATATATAAAAAAAAGATGAAAGATAAGGTTGGCTCTTAAAAGAGCCGTTGTGTTCATGCAGGGACAGAGGAAAGAAAGATTGGGAATATTAGACGGTACGACAAGTGTGCTGATCTATTTTACTGTTCACCAGGGAAACACTGGTCTCCCTATAAGTAATTAGATCATGACAATGGGCGCACCGTACTTCGACCCTCGCAAACCGAGGGTTAATTTCCAGAGGGCCAGCAAAAGGAGATGCACCCCCCACAGATGAAGGGCTCACCTGACCTGCAGAAGAAGGAGTCAGCCCTGCAGATGATGGTCCAGGCTGAGCTGCTGTGGATGTGCTTGGTTGACTTTCTGAAGAGTTACCTCCAAAAAGTCGAGCATGTGTCCTTCTGTGTACATCCTTGAGGTGTCTCTTCATGGTATGATTCCCAAAGGAATACTTCCTGTCAGGATTACCTCTTGAAAGTACACGCTGACACAGCTTGCAAGTTACTAAGGGTGCATTCACCTTTTGCTGGCCTTCAGGAAAAGTAAAATAATCCCATACATAAGAGGGCTTTTGTTTCCTCGCTCTCTGCCTCAAAACAGTGCTGGTAGTGCTAGCCTCACTCTCAGAAGAGCTCTGCTGTTCTGCCATCGTATCACAAAGACAACCCAGCTCCTTCTCCTAAGGGATCACAAGCAGAAATGAGGGGAATGGGTGTGGTGTAGGAGAGTTCTAGAACTGAAAGTAGTTTCAACCAATCAAAAGTTGTGTTTCATGATCACATGACCTACCGTACGCTTACGGTACGCTTACGGTACGCTTACGGCAAAAGTACGCATGCGCGTAAAAAAGACATGCGCTTGCGCGCATGCGCTTAACAGTCACTCCCCGACACTTCCGCGTAACGTGCGCGTGTAGCGTACACGCGTACGCGTCCCACGTAGAGTACGCGCGGCTACGCAAATTGCGTAACTATACGCAAGCAGCGTAGAAAATTTACGGGCGTTGCGTAAACCGTACGCTTACCGTAAGCTTACGGTACGCGTACTAAAAAAATAATAAAAAAAATAGAAAAAATGTACTGCAAATAAATTTAACATGTTTATTTTAAAAAATATATTAAAAAAAAACATATTAAAGAATTTTAAAAATTTAACCATAGTCTTTATAAAAGGTAAGAAAATTAAAATAAAAATATGTTTAAAAAAATAGAAGAAAAAAAAAAATTAGCATTTAAAAAACCTTGCAAATTCACTGAAAAAACCATGGGTTTCACACACGTTATAGTTAGGAATTAGCATTTAAAAAACCTTAGAAATTCAGTGAAAAAACCATAGGTTTCACACACGTTATAGTTAGGAATTAGCATTTAAAAAACCTTAGAAATTCAGTGAAAAAAACCATAGGTTTCACACATGTTATAGTTAACTGGACATTTTACTGATAAAAAACCAATGAAATTGCCCCGTTATAGTTAGTTCACCTAACTATAACTCGCGCGCCCGCAATGCACTGCTGATTACGTCACATATTACATCACTCATTACATGGTCAGTGACATCACTCATGACATCACTGATGACATCTCAAATGACAGCGAATTTGATGACTGCTCCAGGTGCCCCTCTCATAGAAACGCACTCGAAAGAGTTGATGTAGCAATCCTTTATAAGGCAAACATCTCACAGCGCTGATGGCGTTACAGCATGTCAAAAAGCCTGACGCGTTTCAAAGCTAGATTGCTTCTTCCTCAGAGGCTTGACAAATGCAAGAGGACACACCCACAGTTTTAAATCACATCCCACGCCCATCATAGGGCAAAGCATTCTGGGTCCTGTAGTGCGTCCATCAAATTACACCCCATATGGGCGCATCACTGTTTCATTGCTGTCCATATTTAAAGCCCACAGATGGGCCCCAGCGCGAAGATGCATCCTGCGCCATCAACAGACTCCCACACATGAGGTCAGGTAAATAGCCCGCCACGTGGCTCCCAGTTATCAGGGTGGTGCGTTTCTCGCGGCAGGGGCTGCCGCGTATTCAATTACTGCTCCAAGTGTCCCTCTCTTAGAAATGCACTCAACACATGAGACCGGGTAAATATATATATATTCAATGAAAAAACCAAAGGTTTCACACATGTTATAGTTAGCTGGACATTTCACTCGTAAAAAACCAATGAAATTTCCCCGTTATAGTTAGTTCAGCTAACTATAACTCGCGCACCCGCAATGCACTACTGATGACGTCACATATTACATCACTCATGACATGGTCACTGACATCACTGATGACATCTCAAATGACATCACTGATGACATCACTGATGACATCATCCAGTGAATGTGTGTTTTTCTGAAAATTAAATAGGTTTTATATAAGTATATCTCAAGCTCGATGGAAGATTAAATGGGTTTATAAGTGTCTAAATGGATGATTTTTTTTGGAAAAATGTATTGTGTAACTGATTGTTAAAATGTATCATAGTGAATACATGGCTTAGTGAGTAATGTTTAAATATATAAATATTTGTATCAGTCTCTCACTTTGTGTATAAGTGGCTGCATGGGTTGGTGAGTAGCTACATGGGAGTCAATATAGGTTATTAGTTGGTTTTTTTAGTATCAGTCTGAGTGTCTGCATGGTTCGGTGGGGGGTATTACGTAGTGCATAGGTGCATGAATGAGTGACTCACTGTATGTGTTGAAGACAGCATATGTGCAGGACTGTATGGGTGGATGAGTGTGTGTATGGGTGTGTTAGTGAGTGAAAGACTGTCTCAATAGTGTCTCCATGAGTAACTACATATGTTTTTTACTGTTATATGTGTCTATTGGTGTATATAACTGAGTATATGTGAGAGTAAGAGAGTAAAAGAGTTCCTGTATGAATAAGTATGTGTTTCTATAAGTGATTGTTTAAAAGACTAAGTATGTGTAAGTTTCTGTAGAAGTAGGTGTGGTGGTGTGTGTATAACTGTATATGCAACTAAATGGATGTTTGATTCTTTATTAGCATGAGTGACTATGTGTGTGAGTAACTCTATGGATGAGTGGCGTTGTGTAACAGGATGTATAGGTGTATGAATACATATGATGAGTGAGTACATGTATGAGTGACTGTATAGGACTGTTGGTGAATGAGTGGATGTTTATGTGGTTCTTAGAATTACTGAATAGGTTGTTGTAACTGATATTGATATGTTCATTATTTCGAACATTTTAGTTTCATTTTTTTAAGTGTGTGTATTAAAGGTTATATTAGGGGAAGAAGAGGTCTGCTACTATTTCACAAGGATGATGTCATCAGTGATGTCATCAGTGATGTCATTTGAGATGTCATCAGTGATGTCATGAGTGATGTCAGTGACCATGTCATGAGTGATGTAATATGTGACGTCATCAGTAGTGCATTGCGGGCGCGCGAGTTATAGTTAGCTGAACTAACTATAACGGGGAAATTTCATTGGTTTTTTACGAGTGAAATGTCCAGCTAACTATAACATGTGTGAAACCTTTGGTTTTTTCATTGAATTTCTAAGGTTTTTTAAATGCTAATTCCTAACTATAACGTGTGTGAAACCTATGGTTTTTTCAGTGAATTTGCAAGGTTTTTTAAATGCTAATCCCTAACTATAACATGTGTGAAACCCATGGTTTTTTCAGTGAATTTGCAAGGTTTTTAAAATGCTAATTTCTAACTATAACATGTGTGATACCCATGTTTTTTTCAGTGAATATGTAAGGTTTTTTAAATGCAAATTTTTTTTTGTCATTTTTTGTAAGCCTTTGTATAAAATAATATATGTACTATATCCTGCATAATGGTATGGTTTTTTTTTTTTTCAGCATTTTTTTCCATGCGCGTACGGTAAGCTGACGGTACGCGCTTCGTACGTCATAAGTACGGTGCGCGTACGTGAGTGACGTACGCGTACACCCGGAAGCAACGTCGCAGTTACGCTGGGGCGTGTAATGCGCATGCGCGATACGCAATACGTGCGTGACGTACGCGTACACCCGGAAGCAACATCGCGGTTACGCAGGGGCGTGTAATGCGCATGCGCGAGTGTGACATACGCGCTGCGTAAGCGCACCGTAAGCGTCACGTGCGCGCACGGCAGGTCATGTGACTTACAAAGAACACTTGTTATTGGTTGAAATTACTTTCACTTCCAGAAACTTCCCACACCACACCCATTCCCCTCATTACTGCTTGAAAGAACACTTCTCATTGGTTGAAACTACTTTCAGTTCCAAATTCTTCCCACACCACACCCATTCCCCTCATTTCTGCTTGTGATTCTCTAGGAGCAGGAGCTGGATTGACATTGGGATACAATGGCAGAACAGCAGACCTCTTCTGAGAGTGAGGCCAGCAGCACCACCATGATCCAGAGAAGGAGGAAACAAAAGACTTCTTTTGTATGGGAGTATTTTTCTTTTCCAGAGGGGGAGAAAAAGGTGAATGCTCAATTGGTCACTTGCACACTTTGTGGTCGTGTTTTATCAAGAGGAAATCCAAGGAAGAAATACTCCTTTGGAAATCACTCTATGAAGAGACACCTCCAGGACAGACACCCAAGGACCTTTGCTCGACATACTAAAGAAAACCCTTCAGTAAGTCACCAGAGCCCAGCCTCAGATGCTCAGCCGAGTACATCATCGGCAGCTCAGCTGAGCCCTTCCTCTGATGTGGGAGCATCACCTTTTTCTTCTGCTGTGGACATCAACCCTCGATTTGGGAGCGTTGAAATGAGGTGTACAAAATGTGGTGGTCTTATTGTTTTTGGGGAGATCAGTCTTCCCCTTATTAACAATAAGATAGACCAGCATGTTTGTAGACGCTCATAATACTCCCATTCTTTCTTTCCTCCATCCCTGTATGAACCCAACGGCTCTTATAAGAGCCAACCTTACCTCTCAACTTTTTTTTATTTTTTCTTTGAAACTTTTTTTTTATTTTTTTTTACCGTGCGCGTACGGTAAGCGTTTTTTTAAAAAAAAAAAACACTAAAAATCAATTACCACATCTCAAGATCCTTGAGAAATTAATAACTAATTTTTAAAAATCTTTTTGAGATAAAGTGGACCAGACCACAAAGTATGCAAGTGACCAATTGAGCATTCACCTTTTTCTCCCCCTCTGGAAAAGAAAAATACATTATGAATCCACTTTTCAGATTCTGAAAACAGCACATGTCCAAACTGCTTTTTCAGACCACCACCATGTGTAACCTGGGTGGCTGCCTATATTCCAGCAAGGGCAACCAGCCTTAGTGATGCTGAATATATTTGCATTACTGAGTCCAACCTCAAACCCTTAAACTATTCTTTTTTTTTACCAGTACACCTTAATTTATCGTGAAAACATACTCCATATTATTTTACATGTTCCTCACATTTATATTTCTCCCAAAACAGAAAATGATAAACTCAACTTCAACAAAAGGAATTCCATTTCTATTATTCATTTCTTAATTTACCATATACATCCCCTCTCAAACTCATAACTCACCTTTAAAAGTAGTTAGTTCAGAAATAAATGTGGCAGTCAAACAACAGATTATCAGAGCCAGGATCTCTGTTCTTTACACCTCTCTCCTCTCAGCAGAACCAGATAATGGTAAACTTTCCCTCTCTTTTTCCACACATATTCATGTAAGTTTCAAATCTCAGTGCTACCCCCTTTTTTTCAAATGTAATCACACATTTCTATTGGTTGAAAACCAACCCTTTTTCAAAAGTACCCTTCCCCCAACTTGACTTCTGCCTAGTACCCTTCCCCCAACTTGACTTCTGCCTGCTACCATAGCAACAGCTCATGGAACACTGCTGTGTGGAGTTAGGTCAGAAGTTCGCCAAACAATGTTTCAATTCCACAGAGCAAGAGTGCTTGACTTTTCAAATCTAACAGCAAATCCAAAATACTGTTCTTTGGTAACACATTTTTCTGTACCAATACAAAACATGCTTCTATTAATTTACACATGCAGCCTAGTTTTTATTCTAGAATGGTATGAAACAGCCAATCAGTTCTTTTTTTTAAGAAAAAAATATGTATGCCTCCATTTCCAAACTGTCTTTCATTTCATTTTCCCATTCTACTGAATTACACCTCCTGAGTGCATCCAGATCTCCTTGGAAGATGTTCACAGTGTGGATTGTAGGGCACAGCTATGTCTTCTGGAGTGAAAAGTTTGCAGAGAAAACAGGTATGGTGAGAGACCTTGCTTTGCCAAATGTAGACATTAAATGGATTGGTCAGAGAGGGTTAAAGTGGCACCAATTGATGCCATTGGTGAAATCCTTCATGCAAATCCAACACCCTGACCTCATAATAGTGCACTGTGGTGGCAATGACCTAGGCACTTTGACTGGGGTAGGTCTGGAAATGCTTATGAAGGACACCTTTGCACAACTGTTTTCACTTTTCCCTAAAACTGCCTTTGTGTTTTCTAACATATGCCAAAGGCAAAAATGGAACTGGTCCAATCATTTCTGTCCGCAGATTGACAAAGCAAGAAAGCACGTCAACAAATCTGTTTCTGCTTTCCTCCGTGACTATGGTATGGGTTCCATTTACCACAACAACTTGCGTTACGACATGCAAGACATTTATAGAGGAGATGGTGTGCACTTCAATGATGAAGGGAACAGAGTCTTCCTCTTGAACCTTAGACTCTGCATCGGTACTTACTTGTAGGTACCAATAAAAAATCACTTCATAAACACAACGGCTCTTTTTAGAGCCCCCTAATATCTAAACTCTTAAATCTGCATTTCATTTATTTTTTTTTTATTTTTTTTTTACCGTACGCGTACGGTAAGCTTACCGTAAGCTTACCGTACGCGTACCCCGCGATTTTTTTTTAAAAATAATAAATGTTTTCTTTGAACTTTTCTGTCCTTCTTTGACCCCTTTACAAATGTTAGGGGGTCTGTAACTCTCCTCCTTGCCCCCTTTTCAAGATATCACTCTTTTTTTTCTGAGTGAAACACACGAAATGGCGGCCGCCGCTTCCTGGTTTCGACCGATTCGAATGTTTACTAAGATCTAACAGCCAATCAGAATCGCGCTCGCGCACGCCACCGTACGCGCACGGTAAGCGCACCGTAAGCGCACGGTAAGCTGCCACAGATATATATATTGATTTAAATGCTATTTTCTCAGGACCTACTAAACAGATTTACACCAAACCTACAAAAGGCACTTCCTTGACCTGAGGACTACCTCTCTGCCAAATTTCATTAAATTCTGTTCAGCCGTTCGGGCTGTAGCCCTGTCTAAAGGTCCTATGGAAAAATGCATGGGAAAAACGCGTTTTGGGACCCCCCTTTTATCTCAGCCCCCGCTTGACGAATCCCCCCGAGACTTTCAGGGGCGGAGCGTAGCGCCCCACCTATTTTGAAAAATTCGCGAGGATTCGTCTACCGGCGCCAAAGTTATTCAAAATAGAATGTTGCGGATTTCCTATGGAAACGTGGTCCTAACTATAACTACCTACTGGCGACCGCCAGTAGGTAATATATATATATATATATATATCCCAAAGAACGCCCGCTAAGGAAGGGCCCACAGGAGGTATATACAGCGTCAAACTATTTTATTGAAGGTTGTCGCACACAAGTAGAGAGTGAGTAGTAGAGAGTAAAATGTAAAGGTAGTGCTTATATAGCTCACGTATCACCCCCAAGGGGGTCTCAAGGCGCTGTACACATACCGCTGTGGAACCCTTCCTGGCCTTTCCCTGTGAAGTGCCCACTCCTGGGCACCCCCAAGGTGAGGCCAGGCTTCCTAGTGCTGTTGGTGCCGTTGTGGAGGTTAAGCAAGCTATTGCCCAGAGTTGCAGCGTGGGACCCATGATTAGAATAGGCACTGAGGCGAGAATTAACAGGTCCGAGGAAATTAAGCCCAAGACACGCCGAGGCGGGAATTGAACCCTGGTCTCGGGCCAGAACTCTGCATCAGGGTCTGCCACTCTAACCATTGAGCCACACTCCTCCTCCTTAGAGTAGTAGAGAGTGAGTAGTAGAGAGTAGTAGAGAGTGAGTAGTAGAGAGTAGTAGAGAGTAAGTAGTAGAGTGAGTAGTGGAGAGTACAAAACCATAGAAATTCCTCCGTTATAGTTAGTTCTGCTAACTATAACTCGTGTGCCGCAATGCACTGCTGATGATGTCACATATTGCATCATTCATTACATGGTCAGTGACATCACTGGTGGCATCACTGATGACATCTCAAATGACATCCCTGATGACACCATCCAGTGAATTTGGTTTAGTTTGAAATTTAAATATGTATTATATATATACCAATCTGTATTGAATATTGAGTGGATATATAACTGTCTGGATGGAGGATTTAGTAGCTGTCTGACTGTCTGTTTAAGTGAGTAATTAAAAGTGTCTCACTTAATACATGGATTAGTAACTAAACTATGTGAATGTGTGCATCACTGTCTCTCTGGTTGTATAACATGCTGCATCAGTTGGTCACTAACTACATGAGTGTGCATATTAGTTATTTATTAGTTGGGTGAGTACTTGTATGGGACACTGAGTTTGTGTGTGGTTGGATGGGGTGTGTGTAACTCTATGCATAGATGTGTGAATGGTTGATTGACTAAGTGTATAGGTTTAAGAGTGCATGTGGAAACAGTTGTTTGGGTGACTGAGTGTATTTATTTGTGTGTTGGGGAGTGAATATATGTTTTAGTTGTACATCGACTTCAACAAAGTAAAAAAAAAAGTAATTGTATGTGAGAGTTGGTGTATATAAATAAGTATGTGTAAGAGTCGGTGATTGTAAGAGTAACTACATGAATGAGTGTATAATTGTAATGGTGATTTTTTAACATATTAACTATGAGATACTATGTGTTTGAATAAATGAGGTGTTGTTGGATAATTGTGTAAGTGAGTAAATGTAAGTGTGATTAATTTTTTTCATGAGTGAGTAGGATGACTGCATAACCGACTAAGATGACTGCTGATGTGTCAATGTATTTAACAGTGAGTGATGAAAGGTTATACTAGTGTATGATGAGGTGTATCAGAGTGTCCCGCACGTAGAGGATGTCATCAGTGATGCAATCAGTGATGTCATTTGAGATGTCATCAGTGATGTCACTGACCATGTCATGAATGATGCAATATGTGACATCATCAGCAGTGCATTGCGGGCGCGTGAGTTATAGTTAGCAGAACTAACTATAACGGAGGAATAACTATGGTTTTGTACGAGTGAAATGGCCAGCTAACTATAACACCCCTGAAACCTATGAGTTTTCTGTGAATTTCTAAGGTTTTTTAAATGCTAATTTCTAACTATAACGTCTCTGAAACGTATGTTTTTTTCGGTGAATTTCAAAGCTTTTTTAAATGCTAATTTCTAACTATAACGTCTCTGAAACCTGTGATAGTAGTTATAACTATTCTTTTGTACTGATTTTATACAGTTTTGTAACTGTTTATTTATAAATATTTTATTAATTAAATAACATTATACATTTTTCAGAAAATTGCAAAAAAAAATCATTAAAATTCAAACTGAAATATTGATTCATTTTTTTGTTTTCATTTTTTATTTTAATATATTTTATTATTTTCTTTTTAGAAAAAAAAATTCCATATTTTTTTCGGAGTCGCGCACTCAAAGCATACACATCACGGTGGGTGCGCGTATTCTAGCCACCATTTTAGAAAAGTCGTGATTGATCCGCTTATGGTGTGCGATGGGTGCGTGTTTTTCAGTTACATCATATACATTTAATATTACGTGATGTGCGCGATTGGTATGCGACCAGTCCGCGACTCCTGCTCCCTCGCATTCGGGACACATGCGCATTACAGTACGAGATGCTTGCACGGTGGCGGGTCCCGCATGACGTAATATACGTGCTGGGGCGCGCTGGGTGCACGACTCCAGCAAAAAAATGTTATGTTCCAAAATGATATGTATGTGTCTTTAATATACATATTAGGGCAAGAGATTATCTAACATATTCATAAATATAATATATTTGTACTTATAATAAACTTATATTATTTTTAAATATATGTTCGCAAAGTCGGGTGCGTGCATTTTGAGTGCAGAGAACCAGGTCAGCAGAGCTGCTGTAGAGCCAGAGAAACCCGGTCAGCAGAGCTGTTGTAGAGCCAGAGAACCAGGTCAGCAGAGCTGCTCTAGAGCCTAAGAAGCAGGTCAGCAGAGCTGCTCTGGAACCAGAAAGCCAGGTCAGCAGAGCTGCTCTAGAGCCAGAGACCCAGGTCAGCAGAGCTGTTCTAGAGGCCGAGAACCAGGTCAGCAGACCTGCTGTAGAGCCAGAGAAACCGGGTCAGCAGAGCTGCTTTAGAGGGAGAGAACCAGGTCAGCAGAACTCCTTTAGAGCCAGAGAACCAGGTCAGGAGAGCTGATCTAGAACCAGAGAACCAGGTCAGCAGAGCTGCTTTAGAGCCATAGAACCAGGTCAGCAGAGCTGCTCTAGAGGCAGAGAACCAGGTCAGTAGAACTGCTTTAGAGCCAGATAACCAGGTCAGCAGAGCTGCTTTAGAGCCAGAGAACCAGGTCAGCAGAGTTGCTCTAGAGCCACAGAACCAGGTCAGCAGAGCTGCTTTAGAGCCATAGGACCAGGTCAGCAGAGCTGCTTTAGAGCCAGAGAACCAGGTCAGCAGAGCTGCTCTAGAGGCAGAGAACCAGGTCAGCAGAGATGCTTTAGAGGGAGAGAACCAGGTCAGCAGAGCTGCTTTAGAGCCAGAGAACCAGGTCAACAGAGCTGCTCTAGAGCCAGAGAACCAGGTCAGCAGAGCTGCTTTAGAGCCATAGAACCAGGTTAGCAGAGCTGCACTAGAGGCAGAGAACCAGGTCAGCAGAGCTGATTTAGAGGGAGAGAACCAGGTCAGCAGAGCTGCTTTAGAGCCAGAGAACCAGGTCAGCAGAGCTACTCCAGAGCCAGAGAACCAGGTCAGCAGAGCTGCTTTAGAGCCATAGAACCAGGGCTTTAGAGCCAGAGAACAATGTCAGCAGAGCTGCTCCAGAGCCTAAGAACCAGGTCAGCAGAGCAGGTCTAGAGCCAGCGAATCAGGTCGGCAGAGCTGCTGTAGAGCCAGAGAAACCAGGTCAGTAGAGCTGCTTTAGAGCGAGAGAACAAGGTCAGCAGAGCTGCTTTAGAGTGAGAGAACCAGGTCAGCAGGGCTGCTTTTGAACCAAGGGACCAGGTCAGCAGAGCTGCTCTAGAGCCAGAGAACCAGGTCAGAAGAACTGCTTTAGAGCCATAGAACCGGGTCAGCAGAGCTGCTTTAGAGCTAGAGAACCAGGTCAGCAGAGCTGTTGTAGAGCCAGAGAACCAGGTCAGCAGAGCTACTCTAGAGCCAGAGAACCAGGTCAGCAGAGCTGCTGTAGAGCCAGAGAACCAGGTCAGCAGAGCTGCTTTAGAGCCAGAGAACCAGGTCAGCAGAGCTGCTCTAGAGCCAGAGAACCGAGTCAGCAGAGCTGCTCTAGAGCCGTAGAACCAGGTCAGCAAAGCTGCTTTAGAGCCAGAGAACCAGGTCAGCAGAGCTGCTCTAGAGCCTAAGAACCAGGTCAGCAGAGCTGCTTTAGAGCCATAGAACCAGGTCAGAAGAGCTGCTTTAGAGCCAGAGAACCAGGTCAGCAGAGATGCTCCAGAGCCAGAGAACCATGTCAGCAGAACTGCTTTAGAGCCATAGAACCGGGTCAGCAGAGCTGCTTTAGAGCCATAGAACCAAGTCAGCAGAGCTGTTGTAGAGCCAGAGAACCAGATGAGCATAGATGCTCTGTTGCCTAAGAACTAGGTCAACAGAGCTGCTCTAGAGCCAGAGAACCAGGTCAGCAGACCTGCTGTAGAGCCAGAGAAACCAGGTCACCAGAGCAGCTTTAGAGGGAGAGAACCAAGTCAGCAGAGCTGCTTTAGAGCCAGAGAACCAAGTCAGCAGAGCTGCTCTAGCTGACACTGACTGACTGACACTGACTGACTGACACTGACGGATTGACACTGACTGATTGACACTGATTGACTGATACTGACTGACTGACTGACTGACTGACACTGACTGACTGACTGACACTGACTGATTGCTCTCTACTACTCTCTACTACTCACTCTCTACTACCTACTACTCACTCTCTACTACTCTACTACTCTCTACTACTCCCTCTCTACTGCTCACTCTACTACTCTTTACTACTCACTCTCTAATACTCTCTCTCTACTACTCTCTACTACTCACTCTCTACTACACACTCTCTACTACTCACTCACTACTACTCTCTACTACTCACTCTCTACTACTCACTCTCTACTACTCACTCTCTACCACTCTCTACTACTCACTCTCCACTACTCACTCTCTACTACACGCTCTCTACTACTCTCTACTTCTCACTCTACTACTCACTCTCTACTAGGCTACTACTCTCTACTACTCTCTCTACTACTCACTCTCTACAACTCACTCTCTACTACACACTCTCTACTACACACTCTATACTACTTGCTCTCTACTACTCGCTCTCTACTACTCTCTACTACTCACTCTACTACTCACTCACTACTACTCCCTACTACTCACTCTACTTCTCGCTCTCTACTACTCTCTACTACTCACTCTCTACTACTCCACTTCTCTCTACTACTCACTCTCTACTACTAACTCTCTACTACTCTACTACGCTACTAATCTCTCTCTACTATTCACTCTCTACTACTCTCTACTACTCACTCTCCACAACTCACTCTCTACTACTCGCTCTCTACTATTCTCTACTACTCACTCTCTACTACTCACGCTCTACTACTCACTCTCTACTACTCTCTTCTACTCACTCTCTACTACTCTCTACTACTCACTCTATTACTCTCTACCACTCACTCTCTACTACTCTACTACTCACTCTCTACTACTCACTCTCTACTACTCTCTACTACTCACTCTCTACTACTCACTCTCTACTACTCACTCTCTACTACTCTCTACTACTCACTCTCTAATGCTCTCTCTCCACTACTCACTCTCTACTACTCTACTACTATCTATACTTCTCACTCTCTACTACTCTCTCTACTTCTCACTCTCTACTACTCTCTCTCCTACTCACTCTCTATTACTCTCTACTACTCACTCTCTACTACACACTCTCTACTACTTGCTCTCTACTACTCGCTCTCTACTACTCTCTACTACTCTCTACTACTCACTCTCTACTACTCTCTACTACTCACTCTACTACTCTCTACTACTCTCAACCACTCACTCTACTACTCCCTCACTACTACTCCCTACTACTCACTCTACTTCTCTCTCTCTACTACTCTCTACTACTCACTCTACTACTCACTCACTACTACTCCCTACTACTCACTCTACTTCTCACTCTCTACTACTCTACTACTCACTCTCTACTACTCCACTACTCTCTACTACTCACTCTCTACTACTCACTCTATACTACTCTACTACTCCCTACTAATCTCTCTCTACTATTCACTCTCTACTACTCACTCTCTACTACTCACTCTCTACTACTCTTACTACTCACTCTCCACAACTCACTCTCTACTGCTCGCTCTCTACTATTCTCTACTACTCACTCTCTACTACTGACTCTCTACTACTCTACTACTCTCTCTACTACTCACTCTCTACTACTCACTCTCTACTACTCTCTCTTCTACTCATTATCTACTACTCTCTACTATTCACTCTATTACTCTCTACTACTCTCTACTACTCACTCTCTACTACTCACTCCCTACTACGCTCTACTACTCACTCTCTACTACTCTCTACTACTCACTCTCTAATGCTCACTCTCCACTACTCACTCTCTACTACTCGCTCTCAACTACTCTCTACTACTCGCTCTACTACTCACTCTCTACTACTCTACTACTATCTATACTCTCTCTACTTCTCACTCTCTACTACTCTCCTACTCACTCTCTACTACTCTCTACTACTCACTCTCTACTACACACTCTCTACTACTTACTCTCTACTACTTGCTCTCTACTAGTCTCTACTACTCACTCTACTACTCTCTCTCTACTACTCACTCTCTACTACTCTCTACTACTCACTGTACTACACTCTACTACTCTCAACCACTCACTCTCTACTACTCTACTACTCACCCTCTACTACTGTACTACTCTCTCTACTTCTCACTCTCTACTACTCTCTCTACTACTCACTCTCTTCTACTCTCTACTACTGACTCTCTACTACTTGCTCTCTACTACTCGCTCTCTACTACTCTCTACTACTCACTCTACTACTCACTCTCTACTACTCACTCTTCTATGCCACTACTCTCTACTACTCACTCTCTACTACTCACTCGTTACTACTCTCTACTACTCTCCCTCTACTACTCACTCTCTACTACTCTCTACTACTAACTCTCTACTACTCACTCTTCACTACTCTCTACTACTCACGCTCTACTATTCACTCTACTACTCACTCTCTACTACTCTCTACTACTCTACTACTCACTCTACTACTCTCTACTACTCACTCTCTGCTACTCTCTCGACTACTCTCTACTACTCACTCTCTACTCTCTATAACTTACTCTCTACTCTCTACCTCTCTACCTCTCTCTACCTCTCTCTCTACTACTCTCTACCTCTCTACCTCTCTACCTCTACACCGCTACCTCTCTACTTCTCTCTACCTCTCTCTACACGCACACATATGCACATACATATATATATATATATGCATATATATGCATATGCATTTATATATATGTATGTTTATATATTTGAATACATACATATATAAACATATATATAATCTGCATATCTATATAAATACAAATATAAATGCATGCATACATATACATATACATATATGCATACATATGCATGTTATGTACATGAAAGTTTGAAAAACACTAATACAAGCAAAGCTAAAAAGCCACCTAATTGCAAACAGAATTGCTTTAACTTAAACAATGGCGAGACCTATTGCATTTTCAATGCTTGTTTACTTTCGTTCCATCAAGAAGGCATTCAGATGTGTCACACATTTGCCATAAATTCAGAATGTTAGCACTCTAGTTGCTCATTAGATCACTGTAGTAAAGCTACTGCTCACCAGGGAAGTCTGCTGCTGGTATTGAAAGTGCATGTTTCAGTCTGCATGTCAGAATTTTTTCATGAAATAGAAGAGGATTTGAGAAGTCACTCAAAATGTGCCCTATTTTTTCTTTCTGCAGCACTAATCATAATTTCTATGGCAAAATGAACCCCCTCATTTTGTTCCTTTTTAAATTAAATGTTTTAAGAGTTACCACTTTATTCCAATCAAGATGGCTTCAGGTGTGCCATACGTTTGTCATAAGTAGGACTGTTAGCGCTCTAGTTATTCTTTAGAACACTCTGGGAAGCTGCAGTAGAACACAAAGGAATCAACTGACAGTCTCTGCCCTTGTTGGATGTACATGTTTTACTGAGAATGTCAGACTTCATTCTCACATGACTGAGAAAGATAATGTGAATTTACAGAAAATATGGTCTCAGTTTAGCTTATAGATCACCTTCCAAACCTCTGTGGGAAAAGCATGAGAAAATAGTTTTCTCTCAAGCATGATATCCCAGCAGAAGGCTTTTTCACATGGTAAAATCACCTTACAACACACCACAATTCCTTAAATGAGTATGGTACCATCAACAAATGATTTATAATGTAACTAAAGTCTTAAAACCTTTTATTAACTGCAATGCTTTTTAATGAGGTGCTGTCATGTATATTGGTCCCAAGATGGCTGCCAACACATCTTGGATGAAGTGCTGACAGCCAATCAGATCTCACGATGAGATGTGTGGTTAGGCTCCGCCCAGATATATATGTGATTTTACTTTTGATTTTCTCAGGAACTACTGAACGGATTTACACCATTTAAGCAAAAGGCATGACTCTGACCCAAGGTCTACCTTTCTGCCAAATTTGGTGTAATTCTGTTCAGCAGTTCGGGCTGTAGCTGCGACTAAAGGTCCCTATGGAAAACTGCATGGGGAAAACACGTTTTGGGACCCCCCTTTTTTCTCGGCCCCCGCTTGACGAATCACCCCGAGATTTTCAGGTTAGGAGCGGGCCACGAGTTTTGAAAATTTTGCGAAGATTCGTCAACCGGCTCCAAAGTTATTCCAAATAGAATGTTGCGGATTTCCTATGGATAATAGGTCCTAACTATAAATACCTACTGGTGACTGCTAGTAGGTAATATATACACATAAATATATTTAAAAAAATTGTGAATAATGTTTAGTTAGGAAAAATATATTCATTATTTAAAAAAAAATATTATACAGAAGTTGCACACCCTTCGTGCACCCTACACGATGGCTGCGTGCATTCCAGTAACCATTTTGAAAAGTCGCGCTGGGGTCGCGAGTTTGGCATAGTTTGTAAAGTATGAAATATCTTTAAATTAATTATAAATAAAAGTTTTCCTTTAAGTGTTTGTCTAAATTTATTAATAAAAGTATTTTTAAAGTATTATTTGCAATATAATTTTGACTAAAAATTATTTGATTATTATTGGATTCAGAGGTTAGGAGGGATGGCTATTTTGCTCGATCTGTTTTGCAAGATTTTTTGGTCTAGTCAGGTGGACACCCTCCTCCGAATGAGGATTCTATTCAAAAGGTGAGGAATCAACAGGCAGAAGTATCCATCAGAAGAGCAAGTTACTTACCTTCGGTAATGCTTTTTCTGGTGGATACAGTATCTGCCTGTGGATTCCTCACTGTCCCACCCGCCTCCCCATTGTCCACCTGTTTCTACCAAAAAGATGCTTTTACTGTTTGGCATGAATGTTTTTAATATTTCTTAATCATGCTTATGTTTTAATAGTGAGAAATGCTTGATCTATTGGTATTTCTTTATGCCTTTATTGGTTATGCATTTGTGTATATATATATATATATATATATATATATATATATATATATACACATGTATACTATGTATACATGTGAAAATGTGTCGGTCCACCTGTTTACCTCGGTGGCACGGAAAAAATGGGTGGAGCTGATGTCAGCACGCCAACGAGGTCCTCTTATGGCTCCTATGACGTCATACGGTGTCGCGAACAGAGCCGTGCTATTATGACATCGTCGTCGACGTGGGAGAGCTAGGAAAGAATTTCTGCGGAATGCTGGCGCAGGGGATATTCACCTAAGTGTTCAGGCTAGTCCTTTGGAAGCAACTGTTTATGTTGCCACTCCAGAAACCGAAACCAGTGATCTCTTGGCAGAGGCCTTGCAGATGGCACACGGGGTGGGAAGCCCAGTCATGTGCACCAGCGGGGCAGCGAAGTGACAAGCACCACTACCCACAGAAAAGGTAACGAGGGCACTGAATAACACAGGATCTTCTCTTTGTAGCTGGCAGGAACAACAAGGTTAAAATGCCCTAGTTCCAAAATGTAGAATTAGTGATACAATGGTCTTTAAGAGGACCTGCGATGGATGCCGCTTCTGCCTTCCATACACTGGAGGTGGCACATGTGTCACGCGGTACGGTCATACTGTGGTGGAACGCACACTCGTTGACCTCTCATGGCACTGCTCCACACTTTGGGGACAACGCTTTCCATTAGCTGTGTTTCCTGATGACGTGTCACGCCGGCCCCTTCCAACAGCAGAACCCCTTTAGATCCAAACAGACTCTTTCACTCTCTCACCGGAAGTGAAACCAGGCCACACGGATACTTTCACAATACAACCGCCGGGACTGCACTTTTCGGTAAAAAAACCACATTCCTTCCTCCTAATTTATCAAATAAACGACTCACTGAAGAACAGGGGCCAGCTTCGATAGGTAAACAGCTGTTACAATGACTTTTCTACTTCGCGATACCATTACAACGCATGCATTACCACACGTGCGATGTACATCGCGAAGTCATTACTACGCATTTTTTTAGAACGCATGGTCATTTACCATGCATTCCTTTACAACTAATTTTGTTATAAATGTATGTATGGTAAATGACCATGAGTTCTAAAAAACTGTAGATGATCCACGTCGTTGTAAGGAAACAGAGGCTGTTCCGTTTCCTCACAATGACGTGCACCACCCCTCAGAGACGACATGAAGCAGGAACCAAGAGGAGAGGGAACCATGAGGAGTGAAAGGTAAGGGGGATTGGGCATTGGGTGGTGGTAACTTTTCTAGGGTTTAGGGTAGTGCAGTGGTGCTTGGGCAGTGTAGGGGTCATGTAGGGGTAGTGTTTAGGGTTTAGGGCAGTGCAGTGGTGTTCGTGTAGTGTAGGGGGTCGTGCTGGGGGTACTGTTTTAGGGTTTAGGGCAGAGCAGTGGTGTTTGGGTAGTGTAGGGGGTCGTGCTGGGTGTAGTGTTTTAGGGTTTAGGGCAGTGCAGTGGTGTTCGGATAGTGTAGGGGGTCGTGCTGGGGGTAGTGTTTTAGGGTTTAGGGCAATGCAGTGGTGTTCGAGCAGTGTAGAGGGACGTGCTGGGGGGGTGTTTTAGAGTTTAGGGAAGTGCAGTGGTGTTCAGGCAGTGTAGGGGGTCATGCAGGGGGTGGTGTTTTAGTGTTTAGGGCAGCGACCCTTGACCTTGTTAGGTAGGGCACTCCCCCACCACACAACTCCACCTGTGTCTCCAGAACCTGCCCCAGCTGCCGCTGCTGTAGGATTGAGGCCCTCCTCCACCCGCAGGCTACAACCTGCACCTCATCCCTGGTGGCCAGTGGTAATACTTAGGTTTGTATTACTGTCGCTGTCTGTCTGTCTTTCCCTGTACTGCCCATACTGTCTTCTAGTGTCTGTGACCACTATTGCCTGTCTCCCCCGTGCCTGCATTCTTTTCAGTGCCGATTTTCTTGCCTTCTGTTCCCCTCGTTGCCCCTTCATTCTGTGCCCTATTTTGCCTTCTGTTCCCCTCGTTGCCCCTTCATTCTGTGCCCTCTTTTGCCTTCTGTTCCCCCTCGCTACCCCTGATTTGTGCCCGGTTGCCTTCGGTGCCCTAGCCGCTCCCGTTCCTGCCGCTGCGTCCCCTGCGGCCCCGCCCCCTCACTGCCCATTTGCTGCCCCTGCCTCCCGCTTCCCAGCTGCTCCTCCCTCCCACCTCCCCATATATGGTGGCTGCTGTGCGGCCGCGCCACTGGCGCACCAAAGGCACGCCTAAGGCATGCCCGTCTGCGCCCGACCGCACCCGGACCGCGCCTAGCGCCAGAACCCCTGGTCCCCGCACCTGCCACGATAACCACTGCCACTACGATGCCAGCACACTCCACGCTCTCAACCCCGGACAGACCCACACCTGCTTCAAGGCCGCCCCGAAACGCACACACGGTCACTTCACCTGCCGGAACTGCAGCTACACCTGCCTCAGAGCCGCTGAACAACCCACCAAGAAAGACCTCAACCACCTCCGATGTATCCTACTGAACACCCGCTCCGCACACAAACACGCCGTCGAGCTCTGGGACCTGCTCAACACATCATCCCCAGACATCGCCTTCCCGACAGAGACCTAGATGAACGACTCCTCCGCACCCGACATCGCCATAGCCATCCCAGACGGCTACAAGATCACCCGCAGAGACCGCACCAACGGAGTCAGAGGAGGAATTGCCATTGTCCACAAGAAAAGCATCAGGGTCTCAACCAGCACCAACGACACTCTCAGCAGCGCAGAACACATGCATTTCCAGATCCACACAGACCCCAACTCCACCCTCAGAGGCACCCTCATCTATAAACCCAGTTCAGCGACTCCATCGCCGACTTCATCAGCATGCACACCCTGACCTCCACCGACTACATCCTCCTCGGAGACCTGAACTTTCACCTTGAGAACAACAATGACAGCAACTCGACAACCCTGATCGATAACCTCGCCAACCTCGGACTGAGGCAACAATGCCTACCCACTCTGCCGTCACATTCGCAACCCCGTCTTCTCCGTAAGCCCCCACGTCTACTTCAGCCACACCACCGAAATCCTCGGGACCGACCACCGCAGCATTCACTTCACCTTCCAAAAACCCACTACACACCATCGCACCCAACAGATCCCTCGCCGCTGCTGGAGAAAAATCACGAAGGCCAACTACACGCAAACCTCGCTCTCAGCCCACCCACCGAACCCTCCAACACTGACGACGCTGCCCACAGCCTCAGACGCTGGATCGACGACTGCACCAACACCCTCGCCCTGCTGAAGAAACCCCCCACAGAGACACCAGCAAGAGGGCCAGCTGGTTCACCCCAGAACTCCTAGCCTCCAAGCGAGCCTGCCAGAAACTAGAGAAGAAATGGCACAGCGAACAGACTCCGGACAGCCACGCAGCCCACAAGGATGCCAACCGCAACCACCATCACCTTATCAGAACTGCCAAGAGGACCTCCTTCAAAGACCGCCTCGACAACAACACACACAATAGCAAGGAGCTCTTCAACATCATGAAGGAACTCTCCAACCCCAGCTCCAACACCAATTACATCCCGCCGTCGCAGCCCTGAGCGACTCCCTCGCCACTTTTTTCCACCGCAAGATAGCAGACATCCACGACAGCTTCCACACCCAGACAGCCCCAACAGACAGCAAGATAACAGACTTTCTGCACACCATCGACCACGACCCCCTGCTAGCCTGGGACAGCGTGAGCATCGATAACACCATCAAGACAATGAGCACAATCCTCTCCGGCTCCCCGTCAAACCCATTCCCGCACCACATCTTCAACAAAGCCAGCAGCTCCATTGCACCCCACCTGCGCAACGTCATCAATCTCTCCCTCGAGACCACGACCTTCCCAGAGAGCTGGAAACACGCCGAGATCAACGCCCTACTCAAAAAACCAAGGTAGACCCTAGAGACCTCAATAACTTCCGGCCCATCTCTCTGCTGCCGTTCCCGGCCAAGGTCATCGAGAAGATCGTCAACAGACAGCTAACCCGATACCTCAAAGATAACAGAATCCTGGACCCTTCCCAGTCAGGGTTCCGCAGCAACCATAGCACCGAGACCGCCCTCATCGCCGCCACCGACATCAGGACCCTGCTGGACAATGGTGAAACCGCAGCCCTCATCCTCCTGGACCTCTCCGCCACCTTCGACACCATCTGCCACCGCAAACTACGCGCACGCCTCCACGCCGTAGGGATCGGAGACAAAGCTCTGGAATGGATCAACTTTTTCCTCTCCGGCAGAACCCAGAGCGTCCGCCTTCCTCATTCTGATCCGAAGCCTCAGAGATCATCTGCGGCATACCCCAGGGATCTTCCCTCAGTCCAACACTGTTCAACATTTACATGGCCCCACTCGCACACGTCGCCCGACAGCATGACCTCAACATAATCTCCTACGCCGGCAACACTCAACTGATCCTCTCCCTCACCAAAGACCCCATCACCGCCAAAGCCAACCTCCACAAAGGAATGAAGGCCGTCGCTGACTGTATGAAGATCAGCCGACTGAAGCTGAACACGGACAAAATGGAGGTCCTCATCCTCGGCTCCAACCCTTCAGCCTGGGATGACTCCTGGTGGCCGACGGCACTGGGGGCAGCCCCGACACCCACCGATCATGTACACAACCTGGGAATCATCCTTGACTCAACGCTCTCTGTGACCAAGCAAGTCATAGACTTCTCCTCCTCCTGCTTCAACACCCTCCGCATGCTCTGCAATATCTACAGGTGGATCCGGACAGATACAAGAAGAACAGTCACACAGGCCCTCGTCAGCAGCAGACTAGACTACGGAAACGCCCTCTACACGGGAGCCCCGACCAAGCTCATCAAACGACTGCAACGCAACCAAAACCCCTCGGCACGACTGATCCTCGACGTACCACGCCACGGCCACATCACCCCCCACCTGAGAAACCTGCACTGGCTGCCCGTCAACAAGAGGATATCCTTCAAGCTCCTCATCCATGCACACTAGGCACTCCACAAGACCGGCCCAGCCTACCTCAACAGACGACTTTCCTTCTACATCCCCAACCGCCAGCTCCGCTCCGCCGACCTCACACTCGCCACTGTCCCACGCATCCAAAGAACAACCACCAGTGGGAGATCCTTCTCCCACCTCGCTGCCAAGACCTGGAACACCCTCCCACTGAGCCTACGACAGACCCAAGACCTGCTGACCCTCAGGAGGCTACTCAAGACCTGGCTGTTCAATCAGTAGTGCCCTCCCAGCGCCTTAAGACTCTCACGGGTATGTAGTGCACTCTACAAATGTTTGATTGATTGATAGATTGAGTGCAGTGGTGTTTGGCAGTGTAGGGGGTCATGCAGGGGGTGGTGTTTTAGGGTTTAGGGCAGTGCAGTGGTGTTTGGGCAGTGTAGGGGGTCGTGCTGGAAGTGGTGTTTTAGGGTTTAGGGCAGTGCAGTGTTGTTCGGGCAGTGTAGGGGGTCGTGCTGGTGTAGTGTTTTAGGGTTTAGGGTAGTGCAGTGGTGTTTGGTTAGTGTAGGGGGTTGTGCTGGGGGTGGTGTTTTAGGGTTTAGGGTAGTGAATTGGTGTTTGTGAAGTTAAGGGGATCGTGCTGGGGTAGTGTTTTGGGGTTTAGGGCAGTGCAGTGGTGTTCGGGCAGTGTAGGGGGTCTTGCTGGGGGTGGTGTTTCAGGGTTTAGTGCAGTGGTGTTCGGACAGTTTAGGGGGCTTTTGCTGGGGGTGGTGTTTTAGGGTTTAGGGCAGTGGTGTTCGGGCAGTATAGGGGGCTTGCTGGGGCTGATGTTTCAGGGTTTAGGGCAGTGCAGTGGTGTTCGGGCAGGGTAGGGGGTCTTGCTGGGGCTGGTGTTTCAGAGTTTAGGGCAGTGCAGTGGTGTTCGGGCAGTGTATGGGGTCGTGCTGGGGCTGGTGCTTCAGAGTTTAGGGCAGTGCAGTGGTGTTCGGGCAGTGTAGGGGTCGTGCTGGGGGTGGTGTTTCAGGGTTTAGGGCAGTGCAGTGGTGTTCGGGGAGTGTAGGGGGTCGTGCTGCGGCTGGTGTTTCAGGGTTTAGGGCAGTGCAGTGGCGTTCAGGCAGTGTAGGGGGGCGATGCTGGGGCTGGTGTTTCAGGGTTTAGGGTAGTGCAGTGGTGTTCGGGCAGTGTAGGGGGTTGTGTTGGGGCTGGTGTTTCAGGGTTTAGGGCAGTGCAGTGGTGTTCGGGCAGTATAGGGGGTCGTGCTGCGGCTGGTGTTTCAGGGTTTAGTTCAGTGGTGTTCGGGCAGTGTAGGGGGTCGTGCTGGGGTGGTGTTTCAGGGTTTAGGGCAGTGCAGTGGTGTTCGGGCAGTGTAGGGGGTCTTGCTGGGGTGGTGTTTCAGGGTTTAGGGCAGTGGTGTTTGGGCAGTGTAGGGGGTCTTTTTGGGGGTGGTGTTTCAGGGTTTAGGAAAGTGCAGTGGTGTTCGGGTAGTGTATGGGGTCGTGCTGGGGTGGTGTTTCAGGGTTTAGGGCAGTGCAGTGGTGTTCGGGCAGTGTAGGGGGTTGTGCTGGGGGTGGTGTTTCAGGGTTTAGGGCAGTGCAGTGGCATTCGGGCAGTGTAGGGGTCGTGCTGGGGATAGTGTTTCAGGGTTTAGGGCAGTGCAGCTGTGTTCAGGCAGTGTAGGTGGTCAAGCTGGGCTAGTGTTTCAGGGTTTAGTGCAGTGCAGTGGTGTTCGTGCAGTGTAAGGGGTCGTGCTGGGGTAGTGTTTTAGGGTTTAGGGTAGTGCAGTGCAGTGGTGTTTGGTTAGTGTGGGGGTTTGTGCTGGGGTGGTGTTTTAGGGTTTAGGGTAGTGAATTGGTGTTTGTGAAGTTAAGGGGATCATGCTGGGGGTAGTGTTTTAGGGTTTAGGGCAGTGCAGTGGTGTTTGTGTAGTGTAGGGTGTCGTGCTGAGGGTGGTGTTTTAGGGTTTAGGGCAGTGCAGTGGTGTTTGGGCAGTGTAGGGGGTCGTGCTGGGGTGGTGTTTCAGAGTTTAGGGCAGTGCAGTGGTGTTCGGGCAGTCTAAGGGGTGGTGCAGGGGTAGTGTTTCAGGCATTAGGGCAGTGCAGTGGTGTTCGGGCAGTGTAGGGGGTCATGCAGGGGGTGGTGTTTCAGGGTTCAGGGCAGTGCAGTGGTATTCGGGCAGTGTAGGGGTTCGTGCTGGGGCTGGTGTTTCAGGGTTTAGGGCAGTGCAGTGGTGTTCGGGCAGTGTAGGGGTTCGTGCTGGGGCTGGTGTTTCAGGGTTTAGGGCAGTGCAGTGGTGTTCGTGTAGTGTAGGGGGTCGTGCTGGGGGTACTGTTTTAGGGGTTAGGGCAGAGCAGTGGTGATTGGGAAGTGTAGGGGGTCGTGCTGGGTGTAGCGTTTTAGGGTTTAGGGCAGTGCAGTAGTGTTCCGGTAGTGTAGGGGGGTCGTGCTGGGGGTAGTGTTTTAGGGTTTAGGGCAGTGCAGTGGTGTTCGGGCAGTGTAGGGGGTCTTGCTGGGGGTGGTGTTTCAGGGTTTAGTGCAGTGGTGTTCGGGCAGTGTAGGGGGTCTTGCTGGGGCTGGTGTTTCAGGGTTTAGGGCAGTGCAGTGGTGTTCGGGCAGTGTAGGGGGTCTTGCTGGGGCTGGTGTTTCAGAGTTTAGGGCAGTGCAGTGGTGTTTGGGCAGTGTAGGGGGTCTTGCTGATGCTGGTGTTTCAGGGTTTAGGGCCGTGCAGTGGTGTTCAGGCAGTGTAGGGGGTCATGCTGGGGCTTGTGCTTCAGGGTTTAGGGCAGTGCAGTGATGTTCGGGCAGTGTAGGGGGTCTTGCTGATGCTGGTGTTTCAGGGTTTAGAGCCGTGCAGTGGTGTTCAGGCAGTGTAGGGGGTCATGCTGGGGCTTGTGCTTCAGGGTTTAGGGCAGTGCAGTGATGTTCGGGCAGTGTAGGGGGTCGTGCTGGGGCTGGTGCTTCAGGGTTTAGGACAGTGCAATGGTGTTCGGGCAGTGTAGGGGTCGTGCTGGGGCTGGTGTTTCAGAGTTTAGGGCAGTGCAGTGGTGTTCCGGCAGTGTAGGGGTTTGTGCTGGGGCTGGTGTTTCAGGGTTTAGGTCAGTGGTGTTCCGGGAGTGTAGGGGGTCATGCTGCGTCTGGTGTTTCAGGGTTTAGGGCAGTGCAGTGGTGTTCAGACAGTGTAGGGGGTCGATGCTGGGGCTGGTGTTTCAGGGTTTAGGATAGTGCAGTGGTGTTCGAGTAGTGTAGGGGGTTGTGTTGGGGCTGGTGTTTCAGGGTTTAGGGCAGTGCAGTGGTGTTTGGGCATTGCAGGGGATCGTGCTGCGGCTGGTGTTTCAGGGTTTAGGGCAGTGCAGTGGTGTTCGGGCAGTGTAGGGGGTCGTGCTGGGGAGGTGTCTCAGGGTTTAGGGCAGTGCAGTGTTGTTCGGGCAGTGTAGGGGGTCTTGCTGGGGTGGTGTTTCAGGGTTTAGGGCAGTGGTGATTGGGCAGTGTAGGGGGTCTTGTTGGGGGTGGTGTTTCAGGGTTTAGGACAGTGCAGTGGTGTTCGGGTAGTGTAGGGGATCTTGCTGGGTGTAGTGTTTCAGGGTTTAGGGCAGTGCAGTGGTGTTCAGGGAGTGTTGGGGGTCGTGCTGGGGTAGTGTTTCAGAGTTTAGGGCAGTGCAGTGGTGTTCGTGCAGTGTAGGGGGTCGTGCTGGGGTAGTGTTTTAGGGTTTAGGGCAGTGCAGTGGTGTTAATGTAGTGTGCAGCGCATGCGCTGCATCGCTAGGCGAGACCTAAAAAGCATTGCACCAAGATATCTGGCAACACTTCTTGTATTGATGTGTTGGCAGCCAATTAGAGCCAAGCTCGTGCTTGTGTAGTTAGGTCCTGCCCAGATATATAAAGATTTTTTTCCTTTAATGTCTCGAAAACTACTGAACGGATTTACACCATTTAAAAAAAAGGTCGCTTTATGAACCAAGCACTACCTTTTTGCCAAATGTGGTGTCATTCCGTTCAGCAGTTTCAGCTGTAACCGTGTCTAAAGTTTCCTGTGCGAAATTGATTTTTTTTACCTATTTTTGAATTTCTCAGGAACTACTGAACGGATTTACACCATTTAAAAAAAAATTCTCTTTCTGAACCAAGGACTACCTTTTTGCCAAATTTGTTGTAATTCCGTTCAGCAGTTCGGGCTGTAGTCGTGTCTAAAGTTTCCTATGGGAAATACCATGGAAAAAACACGTTTTGGGACCCCCCTTTTTTCTCAGCCCTCGCTTGGCGAATCACCCCGAAACTTTCAGGATAGGGGCTGACCAGAGGGTGACGAAGGTTTCGAAAATTTCATGAAGATTCGTCAACCAGCGCCAAAGTTATTGGGAAAAGAAAAACGCTTTTTGAAAAGAAACAAGGTCCTAACTATAACTACCTACTGGCGACCGCCAGTAGGTAATATGCCTTCCCGTTGGCATAAACACAGAACGGCACTCCTCGTAGAGCTGATAATTGAATTTTGAATTTATTCAATTGTTTTCAGCAAACAAAATCACAAAACTTCAGACTCGTTTCAGCTTCTGAAAGCCTTTCTCACAACGTGAGGTCACCAGAAACTTTTTTAAGGCATGGGGAGGGGAGCCATGCAGCTTCCCTCTCCTTTAAAAAAGAAATACGGCCCTCTGGGGAAGTGGTTACCAGGGCCTAAAGAGGCTCAGGGAGGGGGGCCCCAAGACCGCCCTCCCATTTAAAAAATATATGGCCCTGGGGGATTGGGTCCCCAGGGCCATAATAGGCCCATGGACCCCCCTCCACTTTAAAAAGAAATTACCCTGGGGATGGGGTCCCAAGGGCCAAGTGAGCCTTGGGGAAGGGGGCAATGTGCCCCCCCTTTAAAATACATAGGGTCCTGGGGTATGGTGTTACCCTGTCCTAATGAGGCACAGGGAGGGGGCCGTGATGAGCCCCCTCACTTAAAAAAATAAACACGGCTCTGGGGAATGGGTCCCCACAACCTTTTTTAAGGCACAAGGCGAGGGGCCACACAGCCACCCTCACCTTTAAAAAGAATATTTCACTGGGGGATGAGGTCCCCAGTGCCTAACAAGGCTCGGGGCGGGGGCATGCAGCTCCCCTCATATTTAAAATATATATGAACCTGGGGAATGGGGATCCAGGGTCATAATAGGCTTGGGGAGGGTGGCTTTGCGGTGCCTCTCCACTTTGGGAAAAAACAGCCCTGGGGAATGGGGTCTTATCGGGCTTGGGGAGGATAGACATGTGTCCCCCTCCCCTGTAAAATACATAGGGCCTTGGGAGATGGGACGCCAGGGCCTAATGAGGTTTGAGGAGGGGGGATGCGTGGCACCCCTCCCCTTAAAAAAAACACGGGCCTGGGGAATCTGGTCACTAGAACCTTTTTTAAGGCACAAGGTTTGGGGCCACACAGCTCCCCTCTCCTTTAAAAAAAATACGGCCCTGGTGGATGGGGTCTCTAGGGCTTCATAATGCTTTGGGAGGGGGGCCACATATCCCCCATTCCACTTTAAATTACATAGGGCCATGCTAGATTGCTTCATCCACGCAGGCCCCTCATATGGGCTCATGGTAGCCATGCACCGTACAGCCTCAGAGATTCTAACCGAAGTGGGCTCACCGGACAGAAACACTAGGTAAGGAAATCCTCTTGCCTACCCATCAGTCTTTTCTTATTTCTTGATCTTTTGTAGCATGGCACCTTTCTGTCTGCTTCTAGCCGGTCTGCAGAGCGGTGCTGCATGTCAAATTCTGTCCCCTTAGCCAGTTATTAGCTACCCATCGAGTCGACACCTCCCCCCTGGTTTGATGCATCACCCCCTACATGGATGCAGTGCACACCTTTTAGATTCCTCAGACCCCACATTTATTTTAAACTGCACTAAGCCAATTATTGCAAGTTAGCTTCTTGGTACCATTAATTTATGGCTGTTCCAATTCCTTGCAATCAGCGTGACACCTGCATCTGCACCAGTCTTTTTATATCTCTCATACAGTTCTGTGTGATAGAGGTATGTGGCACAACACTTTATGCTTACCGGCTCGCATGTCCTTCTTATGCACACATCCTAATTTTCACCCTCTCACCCTCTTGCCTGCCAGCATTATCATTGTTGTGTCTATCGAATACACATACTTCCGTGTACATCGCCATTTATCTTTTGCTCTTGAGAACCCTGAAACATACATTGGTATATATTAACACCCTTGTCCCAGGTGTTCTTTCAATGGGCTGTATGAGGAGCATGTTAATTTTGCATGCATTACCCACCCAAGTAAACTGTATTGATACTAACTAGCACAATGATTGGCATGGCCTTTATGTAGCTACATGGTATTGAAAAAATGTATTTCATTTTATTTTTAGAAACTAATAGCAATCCGTGATGAAACAACACTTGGTGAACGTTTTTCAAGGTGAAAGATGTGACTACCGTTAACAATACCTTTTATAATTCATGTAATTATAGTTGTTTGGGGCTCAATAGATGTGTAATGTGATTGCAGGATACCTACAATATTTTAAACTGTAGATGGCTTTCTTGATGAAGGCACTGATTTGCCAAAATGTGCATAGATAGATGACACAGGACGATTGAGAATCCAAGCCACAGTTTGTACATCCACAATGAGTATTAGCGCATTGTACAGACACTAAGTAAAGATTTTTGTGCTATTGAATAAACTACAGTGCTGTACTGTTGATAAGCAATTACTTCAGGTTCAGCATTATTGATGTTAGGTATTGTGTATTGCCATTGTAAAAGACTTACTAAGTAACGTTGAATATTAAGGGTGATACGAATAAATTATGGTATGAATGTAGTGATGACTATAGGATGAATATATATTTTGATGTACATTTTGGTAGTAATGCCTGATGCACATTTGTAAAACAATAATATTCCATTTATCTGTGTTAATAAACATTTTTTTTAATGTTGATTGAAAAAATTTGAACTAAATTCATGTTCTTTGAGCCTTAAAATAGATAGGAAGCAATTTAGAAAGTAAGAAGTTGCTGGGGTTCTTTGTCACTTATTATTCCCAGGGGAATGAAGTCCCCAAAACCTCTTTTAAGACATGGGGAGAGGGGCCACACAGCTCCCTTCCCCTTTAAAAAAAATATGGCTCTTGGGTAGGGGGTCCCCAGGGTCATAATAGGCGCAGGGAGGGGGCCACATGGTCCCCCCTACACCAAACCCACAGGAATCTAGAACATGAATCCACTGTCACCAAGATGTAGTATTAATCCCAATCTGTGATCAGTGTTTGGTATTGCTCTATCCCACACCCATGGAATTTGAGCCTATTGAATGTTTTGTGCATCTAACTTGTAGAAGTACTTGAGTGGAAAACCTTTCGGCAGTGCTGAGCTGTTGCATTGAAAGCTATCATGGTTGTTCCCTCTATTCTCATACAAGAGTGTGTTATTGCACCAACAGCAGCAATACGAACTGTCGCCTTGGCCGCTTCATCAGCCATTGAATCTCCTTCAACATGAACGCCAACACATTGATGACTCAATGTATGAATAACATGAGCCAATGGCAGGCCTTCTTTCAGCTTTACTGGATGCAGTAAAATTAATCACACACTATGAGTGTGGGGAATTCGTGATCCGTATTTTTTAGCACCAGTATTCATGATTTTAGTTCCATCAGCTGCACCGTGCAATCTCCAAGAGACTGTGTGTGTGTTTTTAAGGAAGAAACTTTCCGTCCTGCATGTGCCCTTTCACAATTGCGCATGCTGCAGAATATTGCTGGTTTGTTCCTATGGTGGCTGGGCAAATACATCGATATAAATGATACATTCACATTGATCTAGAGGCATTATTTCATTCAGTAGAGGATAATTGTGTTCATACTGCAGGAATGCATGTGTTTGTAATGTAGAATCAAATCTGTAATCGACATCTGTTGCAGTGAGAGTTAGACTACAGAATCAATCGTGGATGTAGTGCTTTAGCATTTGGAATGCTTGCCATTGTAATGGCCTCCAAGGTTAGTACTGAGGTTACAACAATTATGCTTTTCTTCTCCCTCAGTATTTTTTCTGTTGTTGCAAAACTCATTTTAGCATACATGTACAAATGTGATTTGTATGCAATAGGTACCGTATTGCCTTCATTAAAAGTAATATTGGTGTACCCGGTTGGTCCAGCGACTACGTGGATCAATAGGTTAGTTGTGTTAACACTTGTGTGCAATGCCTTGAAGCTAGCATGTCAGCATGCACGGAACATAAAATATCAGTATGTTCCTGTGTCCAATGGTGCTCTGAAAAATCAGGTCTAATTAAGTCGTAGAATGGTTTTACCCTTTCTGCGTAATCCAAAATGTAGTGCACATTTTTCTAAAAAAAAATGTGTCTCAAGGCTTTTGCCTTCACTTGACACCTCATACCCTAAAAATAGGACACTAAGGTGGGCAATTTTGATTTTTTGAAATTGACTTGGTAACCCAGGTGAGCAAACCCAAGAATGATGTGGTTCACTCTTGCCAAGTGTCCCATTAATTCATCGTCAGTCATCATCATTCAGATAGATATTGTCTACATAGGACAATGCCTCCTCATCAAAATTTTGATGGAACTCTGTTACCCTGGCTGAAAACCACCCTGGGCTGTTCTTATACCCCTAGGGTAATAGACAAAACTGGCGTTAAGAGCCTAGCGCTAAAAATGCTGTCACATATCTGCTTCCAGTTGCTATATTTCGACAGAAAAATCCATTTGGGATGTCTAGTGTTGTATTGTATTTCTTCTGCGTGATATTATTCATTAGTGCAGCACTATGCGCATTCTGTTCTGCAAATGTACATGTGGATGCATTTAAATGTCTATAATCAAAGACTAGACAATGTGAATTATTGGGTTTCATTACGGGAAACAAAGGATTATTCATAGGTCAGGTGCAATTCTCTATTATACCCAAGTATTCAAGTTGATCTAAGAACTCCCTGACTTGTTTCTTTACTTCATGTTTAATCGGGTATTGTCTCTGTAGGAGAGGAATTTATTTTAATGGTATTTCGTGATGAGGTGACTCATGATTCCACCCAATGTGATTGCGGTAAAGTGCAGGGGCTAACGCTAACACCCACTCCTGCGAGCATTCATTTTTTTACTGTTTCTGGTATGATGTCGGAAAAAACAGACAAAATTACTTCTCCCATCGGACAATCCATTAGGAACTCAGGTGGCCAATCCTTTTCGGCCAAAAGAATGTCATAGCCATAGGCCAGGTTCTCCCAAAAGAAAACCCTCACTTTCTTGGGTATGTCCCCCTCAATTTAGTATGAGCAGGTAAGTGCGTCTACAAGGGATTTAGTTCAGATTTTTTTTTTATGGGGTAAGTTCTATGTAAGTAACTTACTCTCAACTGATTCAGGACACAATTTGATCACAGTATCAATGAATGAATCTTCAGACAGAAAACAATCAAAAAGACAGAATTACATTGAACACTGGTGTATATATTCAAAAAGTTGCTTTTATATGAATTCAAAATAGTTCAATTTTGTAGGGTACATATAGAACAAACAACACAATGTAGCCGGAAGTCAGAATGTACATGTGATAAGATATTCTTCTCAGTGCAATTGTGGACACCGCTACAAAAGAAAGTTTTAGGGCAATTTGAAGAATTTATATAAAGCAAACATTGCCTGTAATACATTCAACTGACAAATAGGTGTTATAGTCGACGTTTCTGTCTATTTATGTCACTGTCCATTAAACCATCTTCAGGACGTTGAAAATGTTGATAACAAAGACCCTTATTTCACAATCGGTGATGATTCTTTGTGATTTTATTTTTAAAGTTATTTATGAGACAACATCAACTTGTGAGTTAAAGCATGAAATGATGGCGGTCGATGGGCACAGGGACCATATTATATAAAGGCTCCCGGAAGTAAGATTGAAGAGCAAATCTTCGTTGCAGCGTTTCTAGCTTGAAAGAGTTGGCGCTCGCGTAGTAGTCAGCGAATAAACTCAGTGTGATACCCCTCCATTTAGAGCATTATTTCGTATAAACGATGTGGGACACTTACCCTTATATGAGGTGTTTCTATTGTGATATGCTCACTCAGCGCTCCTACCCCTAGAAAGTCCATCAGGTTCTGGCGAGCTATGGTGACTTCGGCTGCGCTGTCTAGCATTATTACTGGCCATTCCCTGTTCAGAATCAGAGTCCTCAGTAGTTTGGGCAGTTCTGATTTTAATCCCTGCTACTTTTTTTTTTTTAATTGAGGTTTTGAAGTCTTTGTTTGTCTTCATGTTTAATTATGTAATCCGAAGTGCGAGGTGTCTCTCTTTTTGGCTTGACTCGCTCTTCCATTCTGTATTCTAACCGTCTGTCTCTCTACGACCATTTTTTGGATTGATCCTGAAAGGAACGAGATGACCGTGTATCAGTATCCTATACCTATCAGGTTTTCTAATATTGTTACGGTTGCGCAAATTATATCTCCGGTCAGAGTGTTCCTGTTGAGGAGACCCACCCCGTGACTGTGTTTTGTTTTGTTTATGTTTTTGTTCATTATCCCATTTCTTCTTTGAAGAATCTGGTGCCTGCTTAGAGTTATCCTTTTCAGAACTACTCTTAACTATTGGTTTCACAAGTTTTGCTCCCAGATTATCTCTGCCTAAAGAGGCATATGTTTCTTCGATAATCTTAGGTAATTTGTGCTCATGTGTGCAGGAGTGAATTCCCTTAGGCGTTTGCGTATAGCCACCGCTGCTGCCTTCCCTTTTATGGTACTCAACATCATGGTAGATACCTCGACAAAGTTGCCCATCAGTTTTATTCCAAGATCTAAGGCAGGCTCTGCCCTGTACTCATTCTGAATCTGTTTTAGTACATCCGGTATGACTGCTATTGAAGGTGTACCATGGGTTCTGGTATATACGGCAGCGAAGACTGTACCCCAAGTGATGAAATCTTCTAATGGGGAGCCATCCCGAACGGCAAGCAAATTGTCAGTATTCTGTGTTTTTCCTGTGGGCCTGTTTGGGGAAAGAATGCTTCAAGCTGTGCTGTCTTTTGTGCTATCCAGAACGGGATTTGCTCCCAGCTGGTGGGAGCCTTTCCCATGATCGCATTTAGTGTTTGCGGGCTAATAGCTGATGTAGCCATGTTTGGTTGTGCAATCTGAGCAGCCCCCACAGGCTGGATTGCTAATGTTCTCATTATATATTGTGTAAGATTCCTGTAAATTTTTACTAAATCTCTGTAAAGTTTGTACATCCCTGCTGGTGTTAGGGCAGTCATGTCTGGATGCGGCATGTATGATGCTAGGACCGGCCAGGTCGCTCCTTCTCTACTAAGTGGACTAAGTCTCACATGTTCTGTTGAATGGGGTTGGGTGCCTTTAAACCAATTAATTTGCTCTTGGTAATTTAATAGGACTTCTAAGTCCACGTATGTAAAATACTCTTCAGGTGGTTCATTTTAAATGTATTCATGAAAAAGCCGAGTGTGTAAATCTGCAGGCGGGAATTTAACCCATAAATAGAATACCTCTATTCTGAATGCATCTTGTGCCTCTAACATGAAGGTAACATCTCCACCTGTCGCCGGGAGGCCATGTTGTAATCGTTTCATAGTAACTGCCTGTCTGCAATTTTCTGAAATATTTAGTCCTATTAACTGTTCTACAATGTCATCATCTTGTTCTTCGGTCATTGTCTAAGCAGTAATATTTAACCAAATTGTTATAGAGCTATGGTGTGCACAGTGTGGGATATTTTAATCCTCCAAGCTTGTTTAACCTACAGCCAATACATAGGGTGAACCTACTCAGCTGAAATGGATTTTTGTTTCCCTTCCCACTACGGACGTCTCCGGTTAAAATATTAGTGGGGGGTCTCTGAGAAAGCACGACTGAACTACTCAGAATTGACCATTAAATAGTTGCCTTACCAACGTTGGCGGCACCATGTATGAAGCAGAAACCCTTAGTCATTCTGCCACGATTTCTCAATTGCCAGTGCCACGTGATCCACAACTAAAAATGCAACACCATGAACATTTTGTGCATGTTTTCTTGCCTTTGGAACATAAAAACCCAGACAATCTGAACCCTTCAAACTGATCCTTGAACACCAATTTAGGTCTGTAGGAGAGTTAATTTGGCCCTCGGCCTACAATGTCATCATTTCATTATCTAAGAGGGTAACTGTACAACAAGGGCCATATTATATAAAATGGCCTGGGGTGCCATGTGCATCTGTTCCTACTTTATGCACTCCTGGGGCAATTTGGTATAACTTGGTATTATAAAAGTGTAGCAGATGCATTTGTTGCCCCTTCGCTGATACAGGTTGCACTGTAGCTAAATGTGCACCAGCGCAGACTGTACAGGCTGTGCATTTGCATGGGGGATGACTCCATGTAAATGAAGGAGTCTGTCCCATCAGCGTCATATTAAAGACAGAGGTGCACACGCGATGAGCCCGTGAGCAGACACACTGAATATGCACCAGATAGAGGAGCATCCTCACAAGGGCACCCCTTGAACAGTGGCCCCACTGAAACCCCAGACATCACCCTCCCTGGAGGAGCAGTTACTCACTCATCCTCCTGCAGCGGGATTGCAGCCCCCCTTTTCATACTCAGGCTTCCCCATCATATGCAGATGACGTTGCAATTTTTGATCTAACTCCTATAGGCTTGCAACGTCGTCTGGACACCCTAACCAAATATGTGGAGGACAACTTCCTGAAAATCAATATTGCTAAAAGCTAAATTTTAGTCATGCTCAAGTAAGGTATTAGAATAAAGAAAGGGTATAAGTGGTCGTTGGGGCATGAAGAACTAGAATTGGTCGACTCTTATCTGTATCTGGGGAAAGTTTTTTCAAAAAAAGGGGCGAGATTCAGAGCATATTAAACTGTGTGTTGGTAAGGCTGCCACCCAGGCTGGAGCTTTAAACAGATTTTATAAAACCTGTGGGAGACGCCATTTTAATATATTACAGACTCCCTCACGACCTCTATTTCTTTAACTTCTGAGAACAACATCAGATATGGGCTACACTTGTGATTTATACAATTTGACACTTTAACAATATGATTTGTTTGTCATCGTTTTATTATTCAAAAATACATATTTTTTTCCATTCTTTTTTTATAATTATAGAACCATAAAAATATTCATTTACATTTATGTGCAATATTTTTTATACATAGTTACGCACTCATAACATATGAGGAACAAATATATTATATAGTTCCAGACCCCTGCAAAAATATCTAATCAACAACCAATTTCTTTGCATCAGTGCTCAATCTCACTCAATCACAATCAACAGATACATACATCACCAAATAACAACCACTCTTCATATCTGGATCATGGGGAGACCTAGAACTAATTGGTCTCCACAGCCCTATAGTATGAACTGAGTATGACTGGGTTGATCAGAAGGTCGCCGCACGTTTTGGTGGATTTTGAAACAGATGACAGACCACCTTCTTCAGGACCATGCCAAATAGACTGACAACCAGACAGGGGGTACCTGGATAATACAAACGGTCAATTTTAATAGTGTAAGCCTATATGTTAATAACTTTTCTTATATGTTTCGATTGGACTAAAGTAAAACAATTTCTCAAATTATTTGTCACACGACCTCCACCAGGATAAAACTACCCACATTCAGGTGCCGATTACTATCCTGTAAAAAAATTCCCCGTATGACTCGTATCCGGTCTTTTTACCGTACGAATCGTAGAAGTGCCGTACAAACTGCCAAGTACGATTCGCATGGAAAAAAGTCCATACGAATCGCATTGGGAATTATTCCCCACACGTCCTCGGGTCGGAAAATGTGTCCGACACGTCCTCGGACGATTTACCGTACAAATGTGAAAAGTGAAGTCCGACCGCGCTAGTACGATCCATCCCGTGCTTCCGATGTTACAACCGGATGGAAAAAACACCGTCCGCACCGAACTCCCATAGCAACCATGGAGACATGTGCCCGCATACGCGCCCAACACTCCCCCCAGCCCTCCTATGTACGAGTCGAATCCCCACCCGTGTATGTACACCCGTGTATGTACGAGACGTACCCCCACCCGTGAATGTACACCCGTGTATGTACACCCGTGTATGTACACCCGTGTATGTACGAGACGTACCCCCACCCGTGTATGTACACCCCCGTACGTACGGCCCGTACCCCCACCCGCGTATGTATGGAGCGTACCCCCACCCCAACCGTGTATGTACGGCCCGTACCCACACCCGTGTATGTATGGAGCGTACCCCCACCCCAACCTTGTATGTACGACCCGTACCCTCACCCGCGCATGTATGGAGCGTACCCCCACCCCAACCGTGTATGTACGATCCTTACCCCCACCCCAACCGTGTATGTACGACCCGTACCCTCACCCGCGTATGCATGGAGCGTACCCCCACCCCAACCGTATATGTACAACCCGTACCCCCACCCCAACCGTGTATGTACGACCCGTACCCTCACCCGCGTACGTATGGAGCGTACCCCCACCCCAACCGTGTATGTACGGACTGTAACCCCACCCCAACCATGTATGTACGACCCGTATCCTCACCCGCGTATGCATGGAGAGTACCCCCACCCCAACCGTGTATGTACGACCCGTACCCCCACCCCAACCGTGTATGTACGACACGTACCCTCACCCGCGTACGTATGGAGCGTACCCCCACCCCAACCGTGTATGTACGGCCCGTACCCACACCCGCGTATGTATGGAGCGTACCCCCACCCCAACCGTGTATGTACGACCCGTACCCCCACCCCAACCGTGTATGTACGACCCGTACCCTCACCCGCGTACGTATGGAGCGTACCACCACCCCAACCGTGTATGTACGACCCGTACCCACACCCGCGTATGTATGGAGCATACCCCCACCCCAACCGTGTATGTACGACCCGTACCCCCACCCGCGTATGCATGGAGCGTACCCCCACCCCAACCGTGTATGTACGACCTGTACCCCAACCCCAACCGTGTATGTACGACCCGTACCCTCACCCGCGTACGTATGGAGCGTACCCCCGCCCCAACCGTGTATGTACAGACCGTACCCCCACCCAAACCATGTATGTACGACCCGTACCCTCACCCGCGTATGCATGGAGCGTACCCCCACCCCAACCGTGTATGTACGACCCGTACCCTCACCCGCGTATGCATGGAGCGTACCCCCACCCCAACCGTGTATGTACGACCCGTACCCCCACCCCAACCGTGTATGTACGACCCGTACCCTCACCCGCGTACGTATGGAGCGTACCCCCACCCCAAGTGTGTATGTACGGCCCATACCCACACCTGCGTATGTATGGAGCGTACCCCCACCCCAACCGTGTATGTACGACCCGTACCCCCACCCCAACCGTGTATGTACGACCCGTACCCTCACCCGCGTACGTATGGAGCGTACCCCCGCCCCAACCGTGTATGTACGACCCGTACCCACACCCGCGTATGTATGGAGCGTACCCCCACCCCAACCGTGTATGTACGACCCGTACCCCCACCCGCGTATGTATGTAGCATACCCCCACCCCAACCGTGTATGTACGACCCGTACCCTCACCCGCGTATGTATGGAGCGTACCCCCACCCCAACATTCTAAGTACGGAGCGCACCCCAGGCCCCAACACCAGCACCTTCACACAACATCGCGCATGTACGAGTCGTACCAAGCCAGACACAAGGACAGCACTGTACAACAAAATTGCCGAAGTACACACCGTACACACGCTAAAAACGCACGTACACAACCAGGACAAAGCACAACAACACAAGAATACACTATTCGAATGGCACAAAGCCACAAAACATGTCCAACAAGCACAAATACAACACATTCACTGACCTGCAACTGCCAAAATCCCAAACAGAGGCCCAAAACACAACCACTCCTTATAACACACCCACCCAAAGTTCAAACACAGCCACACCCACCAATGGACCAAAAAAAGGGCCCACAGACACAAACCATGAGCCTTTGCAACAGACTCACTGCTGCCAGACCCCACAGACAACCTACAGCACCATACTTGAACCTTTACTACACCGTACACTTGCACACCTTCACACACCCACCTTCACAAACACCCCCTCATCACATTCACACACACACCTGCACAACCACACCCACACACCCACAACCATCCACACCCACACCCCCACAACCATCCACACCCACACCCCTCACCATGCCCACTAACAAGAATCCAAAGTTCACTAGCCGAGAGTTGGAGGTCCTTGTCGACGAAATCCTCAGAGTCGAGCCACACCTCTTTGGAACATTGGTCAGACAGACCAGCATTTCCGAAAAAACAGCCATGTGGCAGAGGATTGTCGATGCTGTGAATGCTGTTGCGTCCACCAGAAGGACCAGGCATGAATGCCAAGCCAGGTGGTACGATCTGCGGAGGAAGGTCCGAGCCAAAATGACCGACGACCACAACCAGGCCAACATCACTGGAGGAGGGCCGCCCCGCAGACCCCTACAATACCATCCCTGGGAGGAGAGGGTGATGGCCATACTGCCGGTGGTGTCAGTGGACGGATTAGAAGGACTCCGAGACCCGGGTGAGTACACAAACAACTCACCTCACATGGAGGGAACGTCATCCACAACCAAACTCACAATCAGTCACGCAACCACCCCAAGCTATCGCATGACTCAACCACACTCCATGAACACGCACATGCCACTAGCGCCACCATGCCCCATGCACCCAGCTGGACAATGCCAAGTCGCAGGCCACAGAAAACACCAACACAAGACACGGTAATCCGGATGGCGGGAGTGTGGGCCCCAAAAATCACATAGTGCAACTCAGAAGCAGACAACAATGCCCTCTGCCCATATGGCCTAGGTCACAGCCAGACAAACAGTGTGTCCCCACACAGGAAAGACTTGCCAGCAAATGGCGGACGCCTTGCATTAAGACATGGGGGTGAAGGCACGTTTTTGCACATGACAGCAGCTAATGAACAGCCAACACTGTGAAAGAGTGGCAGCACACACCACCACAGGAGCAGCGCAGACACACACACTACACCCAATGGGTGCCTGGAGATCAGAAACAAACTCACATCAACAAGCCAAGGGCCATTCAAAGATCTGCAAAAAGTGTGTGCCTAGGAAGCTGGGCTGAGGTGACAGAGGGTGACACACAGAGGGAGGGAGAGGGGGAGAGAGAGGGAGGGAGACACAGGGAGACGGACAGAGGGAGGAGGCTGACACAGGGAGGGAGGGAGAGGGGGACAGAGAGGGAGTGAGAAAGGGACACACAGGGAGACCAATTCAGCCTTGCGGGGTGTGGGAATGTCTGCTCGTCAGCAGGTGGACTGCGTGCATGTAGACAAGGGTGGCCAGTGCCTGAATCCCCCTCTCTTCTCCATGGCAAAACACAGGGCCATGTCTACCTGCATTATATAAGTGTGTGGAACAACTCCATGTGCCCACGTACAGTGCAACACGGAAGGCGCCAATGCATGGCTCGCCACACCTGCTCACTCCACTGCTGACTGCAGTCACAATTGACGCAGCAAGTAAGACTGTGCCACACATAGGTAAAGTCTCAAAAGCTGTGGCCAAGGGACATACCCATGCACAAGTACATTGTGAGTGGAATGCAAGACATATCCAAATTCCCAGAGAAAATGTGGCAACTTAGAAACGAATGAAACATGGATGTTGCATGGAACAAAATTAACATTGTGTCTCTCACACACAGGTCAACGTCGTGGATCACCCCCCAACACTGGGGGGAAAGACTCACAGGACCCGGCTCTGCGGGATGACCGACCCACCGGCAGCGACGACTCTCACCACTCTGTGGACGACCCCGACCAACCTGGCCCCTCTGGTGTCCAACCACCTGCAGCACCTGCGTCAGGTACAACTGGGCGAACCACCACCCCCACTCCTGCCACATCCCAGGAGACACCCAGGATCCCTGCCCCACCACCACGACGCAGCCAGGCTGACCAGGAGGAACACGGTGTACCGGGCACCCAGGAGGAGGCAGGCGACAACGCAAATGCCACCCCTCAGGGGTCCCGGAGACCCGATGTGCCCACAAGGGCAGGCCAGGTGCAAGTGGGCAGGGGTGGTGGGAGTGGAGGATGGCGGAGGCGCGATCCTGACCAGTTGGCTGCGGAACCGGTATATTCCCATGTCAGAAACATCCTGGACACATACCGGCAGGACACCAAGGGCATGGCCCAGGTTGTGTCCATCCTCGAAGAGATCAAGACCCAGCAGGCCCAGCAACATGCGGAGCAACATGCCTGTCTACTGCGACACCAAGGGCGGATGGAGGACAGACAAGCTGAGCTCGTGACGGTGTTCATGGGAATTCACAGTACACTCCGTCGGATAGCCGACAACATGTGCAACCCTCCCTGTGCCACCAGGCGTAGAACATCACCACCCACAGGGAGGGATCAGGAGGAGGAGGAGGAGACATCCGACGGAGCATCCCAAACATCGTCACAGCCTGCTTCTGAGGGTTCCCGCAGGAGGGCGGGTCGTCCACGGAAAAGACCGTGAGGGTCGGCGCAACAGCACCATCTCCCAGGACACCTGGTCTGGCACCTGGCCCACTGGACCAACAGCAGCACATCAGCAAAAGACATTCTCTGCCACATGGACTTGCTGGTCACTGTCTGACCAATGTTGACAAAGACTGTGGCATGGACTCTGAGGATTTCCAATGGCAAGGACACCAACTCCCCTAGTGAACTTTGGATTCCACACACCCGGAAATCCCCTCATGTCATACCCCCCCCCCCCCCCCACGTACCCCAACAAAAATAAAAAGTTACACGATAAAGAGATGATGCCTACATTTTGCATTATTACCTTACATGTGTCTTGTTAAGTCTAACCATGCCTGAGTTCTCATATGACTTCAACCATCCACACCCTGGGGCCTGAGTCTGGCACAGGACACACATGGGTCACAATGTATTAGGCAACACAGACATGGAGCACCATACACACCCGTGATGGGCCCAACCAGCTGAGGGGGTGGCCGCACAACCGTGCCGACAGACATATTGAGTACAGCGACAGCCATGCGCAGAGGTCAGGGATCATGTGGAGTGTCCTGGGGGGCACCCAGGTATGTGTGGACAGGTGGCAGAACCATGTCCTGCAAGCTTGAGTCAGGTGGATGCAGAGAATGGTGGCCTGGGCAACGTTGGATGCATGGGGATGGCACATGTCACAATACCCACACAGTCATGGACATCATGCACAATACACAGTCTAATCCCACACAAACAGCTTGCATCTTGCTACTCGACACATAGACACATAGCCACTATCACGGAAAACCATGCAAGACATGCCGGATGCACCGTGGCAACACACCAGCATTGACTGAGAATAGGCACCTTGGAGGCATAGGGACACCTTTATTATTCATGTATTCGGGAATGCAGAGGCAACTCGGAGTACACATAAACAGGTCATGTGGAGTAACATGTGGGTCCAACACTGGAACCCCTCTTCTGCAGCACAAATGCGTGATAGCCATGGAACTGGCACACAAGTGTCGGCTAACAGCTAAACACCCCCTGCTGCTCACGGAGAGGCTGCCATACACCATTGATCCTCTGATGTGGAAGTCCCACACCATGTCAAGCCAATGCAAACCGTATGTGTCCGAGGGCAGTGTTACACACATTGATGCCATCATCACAATCCACTATCCCATCACAGATGACTGTCAACAAGTCTGACCATCTATTCAGGTGTACCCAGCTACATGTCATGTGTCCCATGGTGATGCGACATGTCTGCAGAGGAACCAAACATCGACAGGGGCAGTGTGCACACATCGTAAACAACTGCCACACCCAATACACCCCTGATGCATCCCTTACCCTAAGGAGACTTCCAAACTTGTCTGTGCGTGTAACGCTGAGTCAGCACACGATGACGTGTCCATGAGGAATAGCAGTGCCACAACAATGCAACCAGCAGACGGCATGCGCAAGTACCTGGGGATGAGAGACACACAAGAAGTCAGCCACAAAAAGAACAGCCACTAGCATGTTCATGTACTCGACACATGTAAGGATGACAACATGCTAGGTCACAATTATGACTGGGGAAATACACTCATCACTGGCACCATCACTTCAGTGACACATCCACACACACCTCTGACTCACGTGGCATACATGCAGATGGACACACACATCGCAACACATGCCACACGGGGACCAATACGTGCACACACAGACACTGGTACTCACCACTAAGCAAAGAAGTCGCGTATGAGCCGACTCCGGATGTCCTCTTGCGGAACCACATCCTCCACATCACTAGCCCCATTGCCAAGCCCTTCGTCCTCCACGGGTGGATGGTCCTGATCATCTTGATTCAGGATGAGTGGCACAGCTTTCTCAACTGCCATGTTGTACAGCATGCAGCAGACCATGAAGATTTTGCAGACCTTCGCCGGGGCATATGGGAGTGTGCCGCCGGTCTTGTGGAGGCATCTGAATCGGCTCTTCAGGAGGCCAAATGTCCTCTCTATCACTTGCCTTGTCCGGCCATGGGCAGTGTTGTAGCGGAGCTGGGCTGGCGTGATGGGGTTGCGGAGAGGTGTGATCAGCCATGGCATGTTGGGATAGCCAGCGTCCCCTACATGGAAACCACATGGACATAAGTAGGACAGGAGAAGCGGTCGTGCTGGAAGTCTACGCAAAATACAGGACAGACAGAGTGTACCCACCAACAACACATGCTCGTTCATTGCGCAGCTGCGTCATCATTTCAGGCACCCTGCTATGCCTCATGATGTAGGCATCGTGTGTTGATCCTGGAAAACGAGCACAGACATGTGAAATCACCATGTTGGACAGACACACCACAAGGGCATTGATGGAGTGGTAGTGTTTGCGATTCCTGTACGCTACCTCCTGTGCCTGTGGTGGTACCAAAGCCACATGTGTCCCATCTATGGACCCAATGACATGGGGCATCCCTCCCAGGGCATAGAATCCACGCTTGACCCCAGTCAACAGTTCAGGAGTTGGGAAATGGATGAACTCATCCAGGTGAAGCAACATGGCCTCTAAGAAATCATGCAGCACATGGCTAAACATGCTCTGGGACATGCCACCAACATGAGCTATGGTATATTGAAAGGTACCCGTGGCAAGAAAATGTAGGGCTGCCATTACCTTCAGCTTCGGTGTCAGTGCCGTAGGATACCTGTGCAGCGGTTGCAGGTGTGGTGCCAGCCTTGCCGTCAACTCCTCAATCAACGGTTGGGGGAAGCGGTAGCACCATATACAGTCATTCTCCCGCATGTCAGCCAAGTCCGGAATCGGTCGGGGAAGAGGCGGCGCTCTGCAGTAATTTGGAAGTGACAAGGAAGAGTGAGTGCACTACAACAACAATTTATTTGTACTGAGCACATGTTAATCTGTCAATACACATATGCTACATACGGAGTCAGGTATGTGCCACATGCCCTGGACACGTATGGCTGCCAGGTGACACTCCTACCAAGACCCAGCTACACATGGAGATTGTGAACCTCCACATGCCATGGCATGGGATTAGCTGTGTCCCAGTGTAAGTGAACAGCCAGACGCAACACAGGAGTGACATACATCAACACATCAGCAGAAGTAGGATGTCGATTTCAGAGACAGGTAGCGGAACACTAGAGCCACAGGTCACATGACATTACACTAGGACAGCCCACACACCTTGCCAATAAGGTGTACATGTAATGACTCACCACACATTCATTGAGAGGATGCAGACATGTCCTTGTTACGCTACTCCGTGTCCCATGCATACATACGCACCTCACATCCGATACCACATGTGGCCTGGTGTGCGTAACAGTGTGCCAAGTCCATCTACACACAGACACATGTTGGTTGCTGCAACAGCTGATGCTTTTGAGGGAGCACCAACATCAAGCTAATTAGAACACCCCACACATACATGACATAGACACATCGTGCACCGTGGGTAGTCACATGTCTGGTGTGGTAACCCCTGTAGCGGGCATCAGGGGACACTTGCGTGTGTTGTTGACTGTGCCATGCCTTTTTTTTTAAAAAAAAATTTTTATTTGAGAGTTCGTACTGGCAAATACATATTACTGAATGGATACAAAGATACATAAAATAAAATAAAATGGAACATTGCATTATACCCTCATCCAAAGCTAAAACAGAGAGAGTGATAAACAGTGAAAAACAATACAAATTAAATTAGCATATTAAATATCGATACAGCCAATATATCATTCGTTTGTGGTTAATTTTGCTGTCCTCCATGTAGCCACTGGGGCCCAGAGTCGCTTACCCACATCCCTTAACTTTGCTCCCTTTAAGTCATATAATGCCTCCTCAATATTATGTATACCCAACATTCTACACAACCACATTTGAAAAGTTGGGGCTTCTGTATCCTTCCAGGCTGCGCTAATTAGAATCCTAAGAACTGCTACAGAGATAAAGACTAAAGCTTCAGCCTCGATACTTATGTTTAGTTTCGCGTCACAGCCAATTATTATCAGGGTCGGGGATAGGTTAATTTTAACATCAAGTAGCCCCTCTAAAAACCGTGTTATTTCAATTTTGATTGATTTCAATTTTTCACAGCCATAGAACATGTGTATAAGATCTGCCGTACCTTTTCCACATCTGGGGCAGTTACTATCTATTGCTTTCCTCCACGAAAATAGTTTTTCAGGCGTGTAGTATAAATTAAATAGGGTTTTGTAATGTTGGGCTCTGAGATTCGAGGAGCGTAGGAACCTCTTGTCCATAGCTAACGCCTTATCAACGTCTATTTCTGGATCTCCCAGTTTTTTGGACCATACAGCTTCGATTTTGCCGACATCATCTATTATTGCATCATTGAATATTTTATATATATCTCTAATTCTATGGCCCCCTGACTTCAAATACTCAATTAGTTCATATTTCCCTTGCAGAGTGATACATGGCCTAATTGATTTAATTCTATTTACAATCTGCATGTATTTGAATTCTTGATAACCTCGTAGAGAATAGTGTTGTGTAAGTTCTTCAAGTGTTCTACACTGATCACCAATCATTATTTGCCCCAACTCAACTATACCCTGACTCTCCCAATGACGCCACGTTCCAAGTATGTCAGCTCTATTCCTTCCTGTGTGCTGCCTGTCACCACTGTGATGTGTGAAAGGCACCGTACATTCGCTCAGAGGGCCTGTGTACGTTCCCTATCACTATGGGAGTGCTGCCGTATGCGTACCCATAGTGATAGTGAGCGTACAGGCGTGTGTACGGTCCGTATCACTATGGGTGTGCTCGTGTATGCGTACCCATAGTGATAGTGAGCGTACAGGCGTGTGTACGGTCCGTATCACTATGGGTGTGCTCGCGTATGCGTACCCATAGTGATAGTGAGCGTACAGGCGTGTGTACGGTCCGTATCACTATCGGTGAGCTCGCGTATGCGTACCCATGGTGATAGTGAGCGTACACACGCCTGTACGCTCACTATCACTATGGGTACGCATACGCGAGCACACCCATAGTGATACGGACCGTACACACGCCTGTACGCTCACTATCACTATGGGTACGCATACGCGAGCACACCCATAGTGATACGGACCGTACACACGCCTGTATGCTCACTATCACTATGGGTACGCATACGCGAGCACACCCATAGTGATACGGACCGTACACACGCCTGTACGGGCCATTGCTATGCATTTGGGGTGCCCTAGGGCCCCGGTACGCACCGTACCTGTGTGTGAAACTCCAAATTACATAGGGGACACATGAGGGACAAGTATAAAGGCCTACATGCATGCTGGTTGTCATGGAGACCAAGTTTAAAGTTTGAATTTTTTCCGGAAGGTGCACAGCAGAAGTCAGTTTGAATGAATCTACTTTGTTGCAATGTGGTTCTGGAGTTGACATCACGCTGAAGAAAAAAAACAATAAAAACCCACTGCATGCTAGGTTTGAAGGGATTGGAGGAAACATAGGATGCAAATGTGAGTGACCAATCACTCTGTACTCCTGTGCATGAAACAGGCCAGCAAGGCAGATATAAGGCAGCCAGGTCCCATGAGGGAGCACTTGCCTGCACATCTTTGGATTCTACGACCCAGCTGCTGCTCCTGATTCCCTGGAACCATGTCAAGGTCTGTGGAGAGGGCACAGCCTTTCACCCTGGAGGAGAACCTGGCATTGCTGGATGTGATCCTCCCACAGTACCCCCTGCTGTATGGGCGACCAGGGTATCAGGTGAGTGCAGAGTCTACTAGCACAGACTGTGTCCCTTTTTTGTGACTGTGACTTCTGGCATTGTGTCCAGGTGTGGCACACATGCTATGTACTGTAGGGGGGGTTCCAGGGGGGGGAATGCCTGATGTCTCCCAGCCAGAGCATGCTGTGGTGCATGTCTGCCGTCCTCACTTGCATTGTGTTTACTGTGACAATCACTGCATGGTGCATGCCACATTCTGCCTGTCTTGTCCTCCTGGGAATGTCGCCTCTACAGTCCTCATTTGATTATGTGGTCAGCCCAGTGTGACAGGTGACTGTACCCACAGATGTGTGTTAGTTCTGTGTACCTGTGCTGAGAGTGTCCACATGATGTGTTCGTACCCTGGACATGGGTGTGTGTGTAAGTCCCCTGTCATGTGGGTGGGTGCATATGTGGAGTGTAGCACCCGGGCTGCATGAGGGATGGATATACCCTGCCCATCTGATGTGAGCAGGGAGCAGTGCTGTGTGTCTGACGTGCAGAGCCAGCCCCACACCTGTGAGCCCCCCGTCTAGTGGCACATGTGCAGAGTGAGGTTTGTCGCTGCATTTGGCAATGGCAGGTGAATGTCCTGTGCCTGTGTGTCTGTGTACTCTGCTGAGGTAGCGTCAGTGGCCTGTGGCATGTGACTGCTTTGAGGTGCTGCACATAATCCTGGTGTAGCTTGTGATGCACAGTGTGAGCCTGGATCATTGATTGTGTCGTTGCCCTCATTCCACCTGTGTACTTTCAATGGCACGTAATGCTTTTGCCCTTCCCCAGAGGATCATGTCCCTATGACAAAGGTGCAATGCGTTGGATGCATACTATGCCTTGTTGTAAACAGCAAATTTGTTCTAATATGTCTCTCTGTGACATGTGCCAGGTGTATTGATGTAGTGTCACTTGTTCATCCTCACAGGTAGGCGCCTCTGCCAAGAAGCAGATCTGGATGAACGCCGTCAGTGCTGTGAGGAGGACGGAGGGTCGCAAGCGGCGCCTGGCCCAGGTGAGAAAACGCTGGCAGGATATCCGGTGCTGGACGCGGAGGATCGCACGGGTCCTGCTGGGGGACTCACCTGAGACCCATAAGAACCGCGGGCGCTGCCGTCTGACCCACATCCACAAGTGTGTGCTGGCGGTGGTCTTTCCAGACTTGGACAGGCGCTTACAGGAGAAGCAGCAGCAGGAAGGGGGTAGGTACATGTGTGTTTGTTGTGTGTCACCAGCATTTGTAAGTGCACAGTTGCATGGATACACTGCCAGGGTTTAAAGGTGCTGTGCAGATCCTGTTACCCACAGTATAGCGGTGCTCTCCTGCCTCCCTTCCCCTCCTTGCAATGTGTTCCCTGGTCTGTGTGTAGTCACTCCTTCACAAGGTTATCTAGGCTGGCACTTTATCCACGTGAACAATGCCTGTAGCATCATGTGTGGGGGTGGTGTGTAACAGGTTTTGGGACCTTGCCTGTGCCCTGTCCAGTTCAGTACTTGTGGGTTCCATGTCAGTTGGCACTGATGCTGAGTCCAGACATGGGAGTTAGTCTCTCAAGGGTCATGCCTTACAGCACGCATGTCCTATGTTGTGGCCTGTGACATGATGTGCATGAGTGTGCGATACGCATGGTGCAGGGATGGTGGCGTGTGTTGCAGTCATTCCCATTCAGGACCATGGAGTTGTGTGGCCACTACTGTCCCCTGGGGCATATTTTCCTAGGTGTCATGTGTGTCATCACAAAATGTGAACACTCTCAGTGTCTACAGCATAGGTTGTGCTCTGTGCCATTGTCCCCTGGCACCATGTATATTGACGTAAAATGTAGTACAAGTGTCCACTGTACAGCCTGACCTGATTTTCCTTGTTCATACTCACGGTGGCCAGTGCCTGTGTGTCTTGTTACAATAATCTGATGATGACCATTTGTACATGATTATTTGGACAGGCGCACCTTGGGTATTTGGTGTCCAATCTTGCATTTATGCAGCCCATGTGTATTTCACCCAGACTAAGAGATGTAAGTGCTTCCTGTGTCTCAACTAATTGTCTCATGTAGGGGGTGGTTGGTGCGGGCAAAGCCTACATGTCAAAACCTGATATCTCCTTGCTAGGTCTGGCCAGTGTGTGATGTTTGTCTGGACATACACTCAAGGTGCAGTGAGCCAGTCATGGTGGGCATGTTTTCAGTATTACCTATGCAGCATGTGCCTCAAGTTCATGGATATGGTCCCTGCTCATCCCTATTTTCGGCGACGCTGTGTGGTGCAGATGCAGTGCTGGATTGTCCCCAGGGCCTGGCTCCTCTGTCCAAATCCATTTCATGTCATTTGCTATTGTGTCATGCTCTCCATAGTTTTTCAGTGGCATGGTGGGTCAACCAACTGTGTGTTGCATGCCCTACATATGTACCTTGTTTTGTAGATGTTACTCATCTTTCTTTTCAGGCTATGCACTGTAACCTATGTAGATTGGACTCATGTGACATATGTATACAGGTGTATGATTAATTGCTGTCTCTTCACCTTGCCCACAGCATCGTCGGGGGACACGGAGGGAGACATCAGCACAGACGGAGCGGAGGGACCGAGCACCAGTGCCAGCGGTGACATCGTGGCTGGCACATCGAGTGGAACTGAGGCGGAGGAGAGTGAGGCCGAGGACCTGTCCACTGCCACCACAGAATATGAAGCTGACGGGTCCGAGGATGATCTCTCCGAGTGGGCGGAGGCTGTACCAGCAGCTGCCAGTGGCACAACATCTCTCCCCGCCCCCTCCATTGCCATCAGCCGCCTCCCACTTGCTCGTGTCCCTTCCCAGCGTGCCCAGTCACCGCATGTCTCCTTCCTGCCAGGCACCGCACCCCCTGTCCCTGTCTCCACTGCTGCCGCCAATGCCGAGTCTGTGGACATCCAGCGGCAGTTGCAGGTTGGTCAGGCTGTGATGCTTAATGTCCTCCATGGCCACAGCCAAGTGCTGAACAACATGGGGGCATACTTGGAGGGCATTTTCTCATCGCAGGCTGACCAACGCAACTTGCTGAGGTTCATTGACTCGACACTGACTGCAGCAGTGGGTCTCCTGCAGCGCTTCGTCCAACCCCCTACCCCTGACCCATCCACACTTCCCACTCCCATGCCTGTCCCACGTACACCCAGACGTCAGCATGCACCCACCACAACAGACACAGGCACCACACCAGCAGGGAAGGTCAAACGCACACCTCCTGGCACGCACACACAGGGTGAAGTAGGCACACCCACTGGGTTGGGGGGCAAGCGTAAGACACGCAGCCAGAGTGGGAGTCCGCATTCCACCAAATCCACTCCCTCCAAATCCCCTCCCCTCAGCTATCCTGGCCATATATCCGGCAAAGACTCCTTCATGGCCGCTCTGTCCCTGAGCCCCACAGTGACACCACCCCGCAAGCGGTCAAGGGAGTCCCCGGTCAGGGTGGTTGAGTCCCCCCCCCTGTCCACACCCTCCCCCAGTGGCGCTGCGACCCATCCCTCTGACCCCCCCCTCCTTGGGGCCTGTGGTTCCTTCGGGTGCAGGGGAGTCGCTGGAGGACCTTGCTAAGGTGTGCAGCGCCATCCTGGCCTCCGCCTTTGGCCCTGCCCCACCCCCTGTGGTGGAGTCCTCCATCCCTGCACCCACGATGCCTACCCTTTGCCCTCATGTCCCTGCGGTGCCTGGTCCTTCCCCCCCACATGATGACCTCCCCCCTCTGGAAGGCGAAGGAGTCTGACTGTGCAGGCAAGCTAGGGGACACGCGTCCCACTGTGTCCACCACCTGGATTTGAACTTTGGATTGCCCTATGGGCATTGTACATTTTGAACTTTCAAGGGACAAACTGATTTTTGGATGCTGAATAAAGCAATGTATTTTTCCTTAGTACACTACTGTCTGTCTGGTATTGCTGTTGGTGGACCGGCCCCATTATTTTGGGTGGTGATTATGTGTTGGGTGTGTGGGAATTGTAGTCTTGTGCTGGTCATAGGGTGGATCCTGGTATCTGTGTGCCATCACAAGCTGTTGGCTACATAACTTTGTTCATGTAAGCAGTTACTGCATGGTGACATCGTCCCAAGGTGTGTTCCTTCCTCTGTGTAACCTGACATCTTCCCTGCAGGGTCTTTCCAATATGTGGTACTGAGCTGTGTCTACATTGGCTGGGTGTGTGACGGACTCGTTAGACTTGGGCCATGCATGCTGAGCGATGTCTCCACCTGCATCATTCGTGGCGTCCTTGGTGGTCACTGTACTTGTGTATGTAGACTGTTGTCATGACTTCATGTGGACATGTTTTCTTTTCGGCGCTATGCATGTGTATACTCCCAGCCTCGCACACATGTGGTACATGTACTGCAGGACCTTTGTGCACCTGACTGACAATTTTGGGCATTGGATCTGTGGGTACTCCACCCTTTTCTTTGCAGGGGCACTGCTGTGAGTGTTAGGCACCCACCCCTCCTGTGTCTGGGCACTGCTGGGAGTGTTAGGCACACACCCCTCTTGTGACTGGGCACTGCTGGGAGGACTCTGCACACACCCCTCTTATGACTGGGCACTGCTGGGAGGACTCTGCACCCACCCCTCCTGTGTCAGGGCACTGCTGGGAGGACTCTGCACCCACCCCTCCTGTGTCTGGGCACTGCTGGGAGGACTCTGCACCCACCCCTCCTGGGTCTGGGCACTGCTGGGAGTGTTAGGCACCCACCCCTCCTGTGTCTGGGCACTGCTGGGAGTGTTAGGCACCCACCCCTCCTGTGTCTGGGCACTGCTGGGAGGCCTCTGCACACACCCCTCCTGTGTCTGGGCACTGCTGAGAGGCCTCTGCACCCACCCCTCCTGTGTCTGGGCACTGCTGGGAGTGTTAGGCACCCACCCCTCCTGTGTCTGGGCACTGCTGTGAGTGTTAGGCACACACCCCTCTTGTGACTGGGCACTGCTGGGAGGACTCTGCACACACCCCTCCTGTGTCTGGGCACTGCTGGGAGGACTCTGCACCCACCCCTCCTATGTCTGGGCACTACTGGGAGGACTCTGCACCCACCCCTCCTGTGTCTGGGCACTGCTGGGAGGACTCTGCACCCACCCCTCCTGTGTCTGGGCACTGCTGGGAGGACTCTGCACCCACCCCTCCTGTGTCTGGGCACTGCTGGGAGGACTCTGCACCCACCCCTCCTGTGTCTGGGCACTGCTGGGAGGACTGTGCACCCACCCCTCCTGTGTCTGGGCACTGCTGGGAGGCCTCTGCACACACCCCTCCTGTGTCTGGGCACTGCTGGGAGGACTCTGCACCCACCCCTCCTGTGTCTGGGCACTGCTGGGAGGACTCTGCACCCACCCCTCCTGTGTCTGGGCACTGCTGGGAGGCCTCTGCACACACCCCTCCTGTGTTTGGGCACTGCTGGGAGGACTCTGCACCCACCCCTCCTGTGTCTGGGCACTGCTGGGAGGCCTCTGCACACACCCCTCCTGTGTCTGGGCACTGCTGGGAGGCCTCTGCACCCAACCCATCCTATTTCAGGATATGTACGCTTAGGACATACACGGGTGTGGGTTCGCTCCATGCATACGCGGGTGAGGGTACGGGTCGTACATACACGGTTGGGGTGGGGGTACGCTCCATGCATACGGGGTGGGGGTACGGTCAGTACGTACACTGTTGGCATGGGGGGTACGCTCCATACATACGCGGGTGAGGGTACGGGTCATACATACACGGTTGGGGTGGAGGTACGCTCCATGCATAAGCGGGTGAGGGTACGGGTCGTACATACACGGTTGGGGTGGGGGTACGCTCCATGCATACGGGGTGGGGGTACGGTCAGTACGTACACTGTTGGCATGGGGGGTACGCTCCATACATACGCGGGTGAGGGTACGGGTCGTACATACACGGTTGGGGTGGAGGTACGCTCCATGCATAAGCGGGTGAGGGTACGGGTCGTACATACACGGTTGGGGTGGGGGTACGCTCCATGCATACGGGGTGGGGGTACGGTCCGTACGTACACTGTTGGCATGGGGGGTACGCTCCATACATACGTGGGTGAGGGTATGGGTCGTACATACACGGTTGGGGTGGAGGTACGCTCCATGCATACGCAGGTGAGGGTACGGGTCGTACATACACGGTTGGGGTGGAGGTACACTCCATGCATACGCGGGTGAGGGTACGGGTCGTATATACACGGTTGGGGTGGGGGTACGCTCCATGCATACGGGGTGGGGGTACGGTCCGTACGTACACTGTTGGCATGGGGGTATGCTCCATACGTACGCGGGTGAGGGTACGGGTCGTACATACACTGTTGGGGTGGAGGTACGCTCCATGCATACGCGGGTGAGGGTACGGGTCGTACATACACGGTTGGGGTGGGGGTACGCTCCATGCATACGGGGTGGGGGTACGGTCCGTACGTACACTGTTGGCATGGGGGGTACGCTCCATACGTACGCGGGTGAGGGTACGGGTCGTACATACACGGTTGGGGTGGAGGTACGCTCCATGCATACGCGGGTGAGGGTACGGGTCGTACATACACGGTTGGGGTGGAGGTACGCTCCATGCGTACGCGGGTGAGGGTGCTGCAGATCAAAGCTTATAAATTCTCCCTACTTCCACGGACAAAGTAATTTCACAGTCATGCGCACATACACTCATCATACGCTGGTGGGGCCCATTACACCAACATTCATTCTATTACCCTATCCGTACTGAATATAAAGAGAACTCCTTAATCAATCTGCACCTAATTTGAGGTCAATGCAACCAAAATTGAATTGTCTTGAGTCTTGATAAAAACAGTTAAACACATTTGAGATCTCAATAACATGACAAGGAAATAACCACCCGACTGTAATTCAAACAAGAATGATTTATCTAAATTAATTCATATGGAAAAAGCCATTCAAGTAGCAGGATCATTATTCTCATATTTACCTATTCTGGCTAAATTTCGTTCTCTAAGTCAGGACAGGTCTCCTAGCAAAGAATTAAAGTCTCTCAGGCTGTCATGTAGAGTCACCGTCCTCTCAGTCAGCATCGATCCTCTTGAGCATAAGTTCAGGAAGAAGTGACCTAGACCCTCTCTAGTCTAGTAATATTTATACTGAGATTTACATACTAAAAGTTACAAACAAAGCTCTAAAATGTCCGTTGAGCAGGAAAGGATGTCAGCTTGCAACATTAGAAAAATCTCCGCTCTTGGATATCTCAAAATTCAAAACAAGGAAATAGGAAGTCCAAAACTAATTCGTAACATTCACGGATGCCCTTCTTCGGAATTGTATCACTCGCAGTGAAGCCACCACAAGTTTATCAAATGTTCATTTGTGACAACTGTTCTCCTCCAAGGAGAACTGGCGGAGATCCCAGAGTTGTCATCTTTTTCATAACTTTTAGTTCAGGCAGAGGCCGAGGTCACAATCAGTGAAGCCTCTCTCCATATTTCATCTACTCAAATGCAGGCTGTAGATGTCGGCCATTTTCTTAATAGGCCACAACGGACAACTTAATTAAATAGAAACACAAAACAACGTTACTACATTGTATTGATTATACAGTGTTAATTCCCACTAATACCCTTATGTGTATGTATTTATCTAGCCATTTGCAACATAAAAAAGCATTAAAGCATATTATTTTAAAGCGCAATCACATAACAAATATCACATAAGCAACACTTATTTATTTAATTTGCTCACCAACTTAGTTCACTTATTAATTTAGCCATGCAATTGCATTCCCACGTGTAATTCTTTCATTAGTAAGGTTGGTTAATAAAAAACTCAACAAAACTTAGTACTTAATAATTAATCATTAGTAATTTTAATTATGACATACAAAATTATAAACTGGTGTTTGGGTTTAAATAGAAAACCCTGCTCCAGCAAGGGTACGGGTCGTACATACACGGTTGGGGTGGGGGTACGCTCCATGCATACGGGGTGGGGGTACGGTCCGTACGTACACTGTTGGCATGGGGGGTACGCTCCATACGTACGCGGGTGAGGGTACGGGTCGTACATACACGGTTGGGTTGGGGGTACGCTCCATACATATGCGGGTGAGGGTACGTGTTGTACTTACACTGTTGGGGTGGGGGTACGCTCCATGCATACGGGGTGGGGGTACGGTCCGTACGTACACTGTTGGTATGGGGGGTACACTCCATACATACGCGGGTGAGGGTACGAGTCGTACTTACACTGTTGGGGTGGGGGTACACTCCATGCATACGGGGGTGGGGGTACGGTCCGTACATATCCGTATCCACGCTGTGGAATGCTTGTGCAGGCCGTACCCAGGCCTTTGCCACGTGGGTACAGCTGTCCCGCCATTGTTGGGGTGACGTAGGTGTGGGCGTGGTACGACTCGTACCCACGCTCATAAGGCGTGGGTACGGGACGTACCTGTATTGTTGTGTTGCCAGTTCGCGTCGTCAACCACATCCGTTGTGGCGGACGCTGGCTTTGCTGGACACGCCCCCACCCCCTCGTAGTGACCAGGGCCTGGGAGTCAGGTATGTCCAGGGCATGTGTGCTGTGTGACTTTGGTGGGGGTTTTGTGGCCTGCCCCTGCTCCTGCACCCCCCACTTTCCCCCCTCCCTTTGTTGTTCTGACCTTTTGCGGCGTCTGCGTCGTAACCTGTAGAGGAGGTCGACTGCTATGAGGGCCAGGATGACACGTAGGTTCGGGTCCATGTCTGTCCGTCGCGTGCAGGTACTCCTTGTTCGCGTCGTCCTGATTTCCCGGCAGTTTTTGGCTGCCGGAAAATATTCTCCGTGCGGGATGACGTTGGTGCAAATCGTACTTCCTGGTTCGTGAATGGCAGGCTGCGTGCGTCCCGACGTCACGTCGGCGCTTTCTCGGATCACATTTGTATGTTTATTTTCGTCGGTCGGGGTTTTGTACGATTCGTACGGAAATAGTATTTCCGTGCGAATCGTACTTACATGTTTGTATATTGTTACGACCGGGTACACGTCGGACGGAGAATATGCTCCGTCCGATGGTTCGTACCCGGTTTTTACAGGATCGTAATCGGCACCTCAGTGTGCCACATGCAAACTAAACCTGAGGCTTCCCTTACTTACATTTGGAATAACCCAGGAAAGCTTGTGCAGATGAAAGAACTCTCAGTTTGTTAAATCTGGTTTAATTAATTCACAGTTAGTAGGTCATAGTGGATCCAAGTTGTTTTGTGCAGCAGCAGAAATGAAACTAGAATCGGTCGACTCGTATCTGGGGAAGGTTTTTTTTTTAAAAACGGGCGAGATTCAGAGCATATTAAACTGTGTGTTGGTAAGGCTGCCACCCAGGCTGGGGCTTTAAACAGATTTTATAAAACCTGTGGGAGACGCCATTTTAATCATGTTCTGTCAGTATTTAAGGTTAAAATTCCTCCTTCATTAACATATGCTGCAGAAGTACTGGATAGGCGCTATTGGTTCACTTTTGATAAGGCTGAAGGCCGGTTTATCTGCCAAATTTGTAATTTACACTCTTTGGCTAATGAGGAAATATGAATTTTATGATCAGTTATGTCCCCTATCTTAGACCCCAACGGCTCCATGTACATGCTACAAGTACATGTATGTTCCCTCCACTTCCAGCTATGAAGACGCAAATACATGTGCGTCCACCGTCAACATGTCCTCTTTCAGATCCGCCATGAATGGGTCGGATATTCCGTTCCTAAGTATGATTGGCCACCGACTTTGTGTGGTTCACTTTCCACGTTTTACAGTTCAGGCGAGTAGGCCCTAAATTCTGCCGTCGAGCCTCTTCTGCTTCTGAAAGCTACAGCCTGGATTCGCATCTGTATCCATGAACTTTGTCCTACTCCCTGCGCGGCTAACGGTGCCCGGCTCAGCCTGTTGCCTGCCAAAGACTGTATTTCACCTTCAAGTTATCTGCTCCGCTCCTCAACCAATGCATTCCTGTCTAGTAGTTTAGGTAAACATCTTTTCAGCTACAGAGCAAAGGGCACGGCCTCGCTGCCTCCGTGCAAGTAATTCATAGCTCCTGTTACCATGGAAGGCCCATGCCCCACGCATCTCATGTAGACACGTAGACGCTTGTACCCACACTAGCAGTCAGTGTAGAATAGACTCTGCCTGAGAGACCTTTCCTTCCAGATAATACAGTTCCTTAAACAGCAGATATTAGATACGATTTGGGATTAGGTTGTCTTGACATCCCAGACTTCTGTCTGCTCATGAAGGGCTCAATGTCAAGTCCCTTTCACCCTCTAGTCACACGTCAATCACACGTCATGCGGCTGCACGCGCATCTCTGCCAAGTATTTCTGCTGACATTGCAAGATTCTCTTATGACTCCACCCACTTATGATATCATCTTAATGACGTTTTTAGTGTACGCCTTTATGCACGCCTACTGTAAACTCCTTTTTCATTACGTATGTGTATTCTTATCTTTCCTATCAGCTGTTACGCCTCCTGCATCTGTCTTTACTGTAAATGCATTTTACTATATATATGTTTGCCTGTCAATAAAGTGTTGCCTATCCCTTCCTGAACCTTCGTGGTGATGGAATATGATTGCCATGGTTCGAACCATAATTCTTAATTCCCTGTGAGGAATAAAGTCTTTTTAGAACCTCGAATACCACGGATTCTGCCTCTTATTTTTCTGAGTTATTCTTATTGAACTTTACCGCATAAAAAATAGTACAGGTAATTTAAATATTTACCACATAATTGGCGCCCGAATAGGGACACCTTCCCCATCTCACGCGCCGGAGGTGCGTTGCAGGCCCGGTCTCCTGTCACAGCTGGACGGACAACTACGCGTACCGCAGGATTTCCTGTCTCCCTCCGGCCAAGCGGGAGTGACTAGGGCTGCGATCAACACCCAGGCGAGGCGGTGAGGAGTGCGAAGGATCCCGACCAGAGCCTAGCTGAGAGAGCAAGATCCGAGGTATACAGAGGCCCACCAGGTTCCGAAGTTTCCGAAGTTTCCGAAGTACTTATGTCACGAGTCGAGTCCAGTCCAGTCCAGTCCGGTCCAGTCCAGTCCAGTTTCCGAGGCCTTCTGTTCCGTTCCGTGCTTCCCGGTGAGTACCGTTGCTGGGGACGCATCTAGACGTGCACATTAGTTTGTGCCGGTCAAGACGGGTTTGGGTACACAGATCCGGTCTGCACTGTTTTAGCAGTGTATCTGTACTGTTTAGCAGTACATCTGTTATGTTTAGTAAATACATCTAGTATATTCAGTATTATCTAGTACATCGAGTATTATGCAGTTAGCTAGTTTTATTCAAATTATCATTGTTCGTTTTAAATGTTTTAATATGTTTTAAATGTCGTGGTATGAGTGATTGTTCAATTTTTATCGTTGTGTTTATTGTTTTAATTATGTTCAAATCCAAGTGTTAAAAGTTCGAGTAAGAATCAAGTAACAAGGTTTTAAGATGCCGTTCTTTTCAAAATTAAGACAGATAAAAACTAGAAAAGGGATACTCGAGGAAGCCGTTCCCATTCCGCCTAGGGATACTCCAGGGTACTTTATGTATCACAAACATGGCCTAGATGCCGTATTATATCTCGATTTATGGGTAGACTACACCAAGGATTTAATAGAGAGTCAGAGATGGCCCGTCGCTGGGACCTGGGATGCAGATTGCATCATGAGAGTAGAAGAATTATTATGGAAAAAGAAAGCCAGACAGTCACAGAAAGATGCCATTGAATTATGGCGTAAAGAATCGCATAGACGCACAGAGAAAGCGTTCAGAAAGGAAGAGAAGAGTAGGGAGAATTCAGACAAAACCCGAGAAAACATATTAATTGAGGAAGGTATCAGAGTAAAAACAGAACAAGTAGACAGACAACGAAACACTTTTATGAATGGTATGTATCCTCTTCTGGCCGAGGGTTTACCTAAGGCCACCCCGGAGGTACCAAAGGATCTGCCACCTCCATTACTTCCGATTAAAGCACATCCCAAGACCGCAAAGGACATTTTCCTTTCTTCTTATTTAGACGATGCAGCCCCCGAATATGTTAATGTTGCGCATCAACGCGCATCACCTGTTGACGATGCTCAACGTCAAGATCATCCGCCTACACCTCCGCAGCAACAAACTCCCCCACACATTTCAAACGTTCCGTCCGTTTCTACAGTCCTTCCTGCATCCACAATCTCTAATTTACATCCAACGAATCCTTTTGGACTAGGCACCTCAGGAGGTGCGACAGGAGGTTTTACCACGCCCCCGCCAGTGCCTAGATTGCCTTATAGGGATTTGGCACTCCAACGCACACCTCAAGCTAATCACAAAATATTTAATGAAACTCTTCCAGATTGTAGATATGATCCAGTGCCCGGTAAACACGACAGAATGTTGCTGTCATCACTACGTATACGACGAGCTTCAATGTATTTAATGACACTACCAGGAATGGTTGCTCATCTAGACAATATATACCACTTTGTCCAAACAGGGCAAGGTCTTGAAAACATTGGCGAGGCCATGAAATACCAGAAAGTGGATATACAGAAATTACTGTTACGATTCTTCATAAACTGCCTGATCAGAAACAGAGATAGGCCTGAGGTAGATCAGGAAGAAATGCAAGTACTTACCAGATGGGGTCAGAATATATCAGAGGGAAGACATGATAAACAGAAGAGTATAGAAGTTATGAGCCGAAAGATCAGGAAAGAAGTAGAACGAATACATGAAAGAAGAGTAGAGAACGATAAAACTGAATCAGAGGGAGAAGAGGAGGAAGAATCAGAAATAATGACAGGACAATCAGAATTACCAGCTAGAGAAACGATAGCTTATGTAGGTAGAGGAAGATCTGTCAATAATGCAACACGTCCGTCACGTCCAGGATGTAACAGAATTCTTCAAACAGTTATATCAAATCCTAGGACCCCTGAACACTTATTCCAGGCTACTGATAAATTACTTCGAGAGCGAAGGGGGTACCATGTGCTCGATTCTATGGATGAACAAGAATTAGCCAGGTCAGCAGTACAATGGGCTGACAGTTCTGAGAAATACAGTGATGATGCGTTAGCACACACGTTTCTGAATCTCACACCAGACGAACAGCGTTTAGCTGGTATATACATGATTCAACACCTCCTTATATTCTATAAAAGCCAACACTCTGATCCTGGTCCCCTACCTGATATCCTGATCGAATTACTGACGAATAAATGGAGAGGTTCAGGTACTGATTTAATTAAAGAAATCCTAGAATATCGACACCAGTACTTTGTCTTCGTATGCCCAGAACATGTTTCAGTTCCCACCGTGGAAAGAAAAACGTATCACATAGACAGACAGAATCCCTTACGTGAAGTGCACCCAGTCAAAGGTGAAGACAATACTTTTAAACGCGTGTTTGTGTACACGCCCATAACTAAAATTGAATTATTAGAAATGAAAAAAGTAGTACCCAGCCATGACAAAGATCCAGCAGGTTTCTACCGTGAATTAAAAGACATGTTACTCATGGGAGATTATACCTACCATGACATTATGAAAATATTAAAAGTATTATTGCCTGCCGGTATTTACGAGAAACTTAAAGAAAAGGAATGGGAGGTGGGAGACCAAAAGATAGATTGGACAGCATTAGAAAACGAAGAAAGAGCGCGAGCTGCAGGTTCAGGGCTTGGGGAAAAGACTACAGCATTGCCAGGATTACTAGTGCAAGTACTGCCTCGTTTATTAACTACGAAAAAGGAAGATTGGGGTGCAATTTCAGCCTGTAAACAAAAACAAGACGAAGACACTAGTGATTTTTATTCCCGATTTGAAAAATGTTTTGGTATTAATAGTGGCATAAAAGCAAATAGCGAGTCGTATCCACATCTGTTTGTGACCAAACTAGTCGAAAATTCCCTGCCCCAAGTTAAGAATAGAGTATTGAAATTCGAGAGTACTTGGCAAGGTAACACCCCGTCACAGATGTTACAAATGTTACAATATCACCACAATAGAATTAGAGAAGAACAAGAACATGAACAAAGACGTATGAGAGACACGAAAATGAAAATGCTTGTTGCTCAGTCAGTTCCAGCTGACGGTCATAAAAAGGGTACGACACAGTCCAGTAATTCAGCAGTTCCTGTAAAAGGGACATGCAACTATTGTAAACAGCCAGGTCATTATATAAACGATTGTGCAGTTCTGAAACACAATATCTCTACGGGTAAAACCAAGGAGAGACCACGTCCACCTAGACAGGATCAGATCCAACAACCAGTTCCCCAGAATGTACAGCCTATGTCAGCTTCACAACAGTCCGTAACAGTACCACAGTCACAGCCTATTGCCGCAACACAAAACACGACACAACAGATGTACCAGTATGCACAAAATGATTATCCAGATTATCAGCGATACACATGAAACAGCCTAGAGAGGAAAGTTGGCTTACCCCTTATTGAGGTACCTGTAGATCAAGAGGGACCTTATGTACATAGTCAAGTATTAGGGAAAGACAGAAAGTTTCTAGTTGATACAGGGGCAAGCAGAACGACTATAAGTCACAACGAAGTTCCAGGGGCACCCCTCTCAGGCTTACAGAATATTTCCCTTGGATTTTCAGGAAAGCCTATTATTAATGAAGTATCGCAACCACTTCCATTTACAGTTGGTCCACTAACCCGGACTACAGACTTATTGCTTACTAAATCATGTCCAGAAAACTTGTTAGGTATAAAGACATTGAAAGCTCTAGGAGCTGTAATCTGTTGTTCTCCGGAAGGAATACGACTATTTTTGCGTGACTTTAAAGGTCACTACGTGTCAAGAGACATAGATCACCGGTTACAGAATGTACCTGCACATTTATGGGCACAAGGCCCCACTGATGTAGGATGTATGCACATTACACCATATCGAGTCACACTCAAAGCAGGAGTGGTATTACCACGAATACGACAATACAAGTTACCTCCAGATGCTGTTGTGGCTTTGCTGCAAATCATTGACGAGCTCATTGCACAAGGGGTGGTTGTGGAAACCGACTCCAATATATGTAATTCTCCGATTATTCCGATTCTTAAACGAACTGATCCGAAAGCACCTCCAGTATATCGATTAGTTATTGATCTGCGCGAATTAAATAAATGCATTGTACCACAATACCCTGTGGTCCCAGATATCTCTTCATTACTAACAGCCATTGATTCCGAAGCAACGTTCTTTACTGTAATTGACCTCAAGAACGCCTTTTTTAGCGTCCCAATCGATCCAGAAAGCCAATATTTGTTCGGATTCTGTTTAAATGGACGAAGCTTCAAATTTACACGCGCACCTCAAGGATTCACAGAAAGCCCCAGCATCTATAGCCAAGCACTGAAAAGACAACTTGACAGTATCCACATGCCAGTTAACTCTGCCCTGCTTCAGTATGTCGATGATCTGCTGATCACCGCCCGAAGCGAACCCGAATGTGAAAAAGCATCACTGACGGTTTTACATTTTCTGGCCGACAAGGGACACAAGGTGTCCCCTTCAAAGCTACAATTCTGTGTCCAGCAAGTTGTGTACCTTGGGCACTTGCTGTCCAAGGGGGGGAGACAGCTCACACCTGACCGCATTCAGTTAATTATAAACATGCCAACACCTAAGACACAAAAGGAGGTACGGGCCTTCATAGGCCTCACTTCGTACTGTAGGCGGTGGATCCCCCAATATGCATTTTTAGCAAAACCACTCATTCAGTTGACAACTCAGGAGGCAGCGACATCGACTGTCCTCCCTTGGATTCAGGAACATACACAAGCTTTTGAAAGTTTAAAGAAAGCTTTATGTCAAGCACCTGTTTTAGCGACACCATGTTACAGTAAGCCGTTTACACTCTTTGTTACAGAACGCGAAGGTACTGCCTTGTCAGTACTCACTCAGGAACAAGCAGGTTCACACAAACCGTGTGCTTACTTTTCTAGCACATTAGATCCGGTAGCTCAGGCTCTACCTGCGTGCCTAAAATCAGTTGCAGCAACAGCTTTAGCGATCAGACAAAGCGATGCCATAGTATTAGGACATCAATTGACAGTACAAGTACCACACGCAGTAGAGGTTCTCTTGAACCGGACACAAACACAACACTTGACTATAGCACGACTGACAGGTTATGAATTGACATTGTTCCAGCCACACATAGAAATTAGACGTTGTAGCACATTAAATCCTGCCACACTTTTGCCATTAAGTGGAACAGACCCATTGGCACATGATTGCATTGAAGTCATTACTATTACGACGAAACCCAGACAAGACTTAACAGATATTCCATTACCAGATCCAGACCTGACGTTGTATGTAGATGGTTCATGCATGAGAACAAGTACAGGAAAGTTAGTGGCCGCATATGCAGTCACAACAGACACTGAAGTTATTGAAACTAATTGTATTAACACTCTGTCAGCTCAAGCAGCAGAGCTCATCGCTCTGACACAAGCCTGTATTCAAGCCAAAAATAGGAAAGTTAACATATACACAGATTCACGTTATGCATTCGGAGTCGTCCATGACTTCGGCGTCCTTTGGCGAGAGAGAGGTTATTTAACTTCTCACGGTACCAACATTCAACACGGTCCCCTCATTCAGGCTCTATTAGATGCAATTCATCTACCTACTGCAATATCTATTATGAAATGCAAGGCCCATACAAAAGTTACCGACATTATTTCCCAGGGTAACGATCTAGCAGACCGAACAGCTAAACAGACAGCTCAGAATCGGACTCACGCAACTGACAAGACAAAGACAATAGTTCCGACATCGACACACTGCATGACAGTTAAGGATCCCGCCCTTGATGTAATCGACATACAGACACATGCTACACCAGAGGAAATCAAGAAATGGACTGAACTAGGAGGGATCCAGACAGATCAGGGATGGATGATGAAGGGAAAATCTATATGGTTTCTCCCCGATTCCATGGTCCAAGTTATCATTAACACAATACATAGTCCAGCGCACCTAGGAGAAAAAGCTATGCTAGATAGTATTCAACATATTTGGTTCAATAAACACTTGCGAGCAGCAGCCAAACAGAAAGTACGTACCTGTATGATTTGTTGTCAGTTCAATCCCGGTAAAAGCATTCCCGTAGAACAAGGTGGATTTCAACCTCTCGATCACCCTTTTGAAGTCCTCCAGATGGATTATATCCAGATGGAACGTTGTCGAGGATTCAAATATGTCCTCGTAGTTGTATGTGCGCTTTCCCGTTGGACGGAAGCCTACCCTGTCTCAGATTACACTGCTCCGACCACTGCCAAGCAGCTGGTTCGCAAATTTTTCCCACGGTATGGTTTGCCCCGTGCTGTGTATTCAGATAATGGTCAGCCGTTCTCATCCGAGCTAATGAAACACGTTTCACTCTTGTTAGGCTATCAATGGAAATTCCACTGTGTCCGGCATCCCGAGGCAGCAGGTCTCGTGGAGCGTCATAATCAGACTCTGAAAATCCGACTTTCTAAAATCTGTAGAGAGAAAGGTGTCGACTGGATAGTAGCCTTACCAGTTGCTCTCTTTTACATGAGAATGGTAGCACATTCTCGAACAGGGCTATCCCCGTATGAGGTGATCTTCGGTAGACCACCAAATATGTGGGGGACGCCTATACCTCGTAAAATCACTGATGTTGATTGTAATATGCTGACAGATTACCTGGCTTCCTTGATGTCTGCACTACAATCTTGTCGTTCACAGGTAGCTGCAGCCTTTCCCGATAACACCGAGGTGAAGCCCCATGAAGTGGTTCCCGGTGACTACGTCCTTGTAAGAAATTTCGACAGGAGGAGCCCGCTGGAGCCTCGTTGGCAGTCGCCCAAGCTCGTTTTACTGACCACGAGGACTGCCGTGAAGCTTGAGGGACGCAAAGGGTGGTTGCACTCGAGCCATATAAAAAAATTTCATGGACTACCGTCAGACTTGAACTTTCAGCCCTGCATTTCCTCACCTATTGACTCAAAACTCCCCCTGGTTGAAAAATCAGAGAAAGAGAATTATAAACTGAAACTAAGGTCTAGCAAGTCAGACAATTTGATTGTTTAAGTCCTCTCCAAGGTGAATCGGTTGAATTTGTCTCTGACATGTATCCTCTAGACCGAAATAGAGAAAGAAATAGACAGAAACAGCTCAAGAAACATGAATACTGTAAATTACTTCGTAGTCACTGTGTAGTAACATTGTTGATTATGTTCTTTCTAAGCTTTTTGATTATTGCTGCTAGCATACTGTTGCATATATATTACCCTATTTCCAAGCGTGCTTTTAATGTTACTGCCGAACATTCTTTTAGTGAATTACCTCCACATGAATTGTCCTATAGATTTGCGCTGCGTAATAACACATTCATTAGTATGTTACATCATTCCCATCAGACCAGTAACGCAACAAACTGTTGGATATGTGGCCGACTCCCTCCCTATCAGAAATACAAGGGAGTTCTGCCTCTCTTTCCGTATCCATTCACACACAATGGCTCCTGCGGAGCATGGTTTAGTTTGATTAACTCTTTAGGCTCAAATTCCATAGTTTATCAAGACAACAGGGTATGGGGAAACCTGAACTCAGTTTTACTTAAAGTCTGCTACCTTAACCAGGAATGACTTCCCAAAAGAACAGGAACTGATCTAGAAAATGAAGTATATGGATTAGGTAACTTTACACTTAACCTCATGATTCTGAATGTTGAATCCGGAGCTACACCTATCTTGCCTGCTATGTCAGTATTTCCAGTTAAAGGAGAACTATGTATAAGAAAGAATGGTTCAGTATATATGGGTCATAGTAAATGCACTACTGTGATCGAATTCAATGACCAAGGCAAGTCTACATTTAGAGCTTCCCGTCATTCCTACTTCATATGTGGTCATACCGCATATATACGTTTACCTCCAGACTGGGATGGTACCTGTTACATTGCATTTCTTTTGCCACCTGTTTTCCTAGCACCTCCTGATTATCATAGGAATACCCATTTAGTACACAATAGAGCGCAGAGAGATCTCCCGATTGTCGACTACACTGAAACGGCATGGGAACAATACACAGATTTCAATAAAGGTTTTTTTCCCTATATAGGTGTTGTCACTAATAGTAAACTGATACGTAGATTAACTAGAACCCTTGAAGCAGTAGTGAATGAAACTACTTCCACCCTAGGCAACTTAACAGAGGAGCAGTCTGCGATGCGGATTGTTGTTCTTCAAAATCGTCTTGTCCTTGACGTCATCCTAGCCGATAGGGGCGGAGCCTGTAGAGTCATTGGATCGAGTTGTTGTATTTTCATTCCTCAAAATGCGCCATCAGTATATAAAGCCATAACTCGTCTTCATAAGATTGTAAGCCAGATACACCAGAATCCAGGCACCTGGACTTGGTCCGGTTGGCTCTGGAGCGTGTTGTCAGCCTGGGGATGGAGGATCCTATCCTTCCTAGGTATTGGCTTTCTCATAATATTCAGTTGCTGCCTGTGTCTCCAATGTGGGCCAGCGATTTGTGGTCTGTGTGCCACATCGTGTATTCCACATCCAAGTTTTCATTCAAGATCCCGGAAGAAGAAAGAAGAACAAATGATGCTATATGAACAGATTGATGGATTAATGAAGATCGATATTTCATGAAGGGTCCGTAGGGGACAAGGAGGGAATGAGGAAATATGAATTTTATGATCAGTTATGTCCCCTATCTTAGACCCCAACGGCTCCATGTACATGCTACAAGTACATGTATGTTCCCTCCACTTCCAGCTATGAAGACGCAAATACATGTGCGTCCACCGTCAACATGTCCTCTTTCAGATCCGCCATGAATGGGTCGGATATTCCGTTCCTAAGTATGATTGGCCACCGACTTTGTGTGGTTCACTTTCCACGTTTTACAGTTCAGGCGAGTAGGCCCTGAATTCTGCCGTCGAGCCTCTTCTGCTTCTGAAAGCTACAGCCTGGATTCGCATCTGTATCCATGAACTTTGTCCTACTCCCTGCGCGGCTAACGGTGCCCGGCTCAGCCTGTTGCCTGCCAAAGACTGTATTTCACCTTCAAGTTATCTGCTCCGCTCCTCAACCAATGCATTCCTGTCTAGTAGTTTAGGTAAACATCTTTTCAGCTACAGAGCAAAGGGCCCGGCCTCGCTGCCTCCGTGCAAGTAATTCATAGCTCCTGTTACCATGGAAGGCCCATGCCCCACGCATCTCATGTAGACACGTAGACGCTTGTACCCACACTAGCAGTCAGTGTAGAATAGACTCTGCCTGAGAGACCTTTCCTTCCAGATAATACAGTTCCTTAAACACCAGATATTAGATACGATTTGGGATTAGGTTGTCTTGACATCCCAGACTTCTGTCTCCTCATGAAGGGCTCAATGTCAAGTCCCTTTCACCCTCTAGTCACACGTCAATCACACGTCATGCGGCTGCACGCGCATCTCTGCCAAGTATTTCTGCTGACATTGCAAGATTCTCTTATGACTCCACCCACTTATGATATCATCTTAATGATGTTTTTAGTGTACGCCTTTATGCACGCCTACTGTAAACTCCTTTTTCATTACGTATGTGTATTCTTATCTTTCCTATCAGCTGTTACGCCTCCTGCATCTGTCTTTACTGTAAATGCATTTTACTATATATATGTTTGCCTGTCAATAAAGTGTTGCCTATCCCTTCCTGAACCTTCGTGGTGATGGAATATGATTGCCATTGTTCGAACCATAATTCTTAATTCCCTGTGAGGAATAAAGTCTTTTTAGAACCTCGAATACCACGGATTCTGCCTCTTATTTTTCTGAGTTATTCTTATTGAACTTTACCGCATAAAAAATAGTACAGGTAATTTAAATATTTACCACACTACCCCACATGTTCTACGCTTGGAATTCCATCTAGTCTCTTCATATATTTCATCCTTGTCATCCTGAGGTGGGGGAACTCCCTCTTCTGGGGGGATGAGGGCACCCTTAGGGCCGCTCTGAGAATGGAAATTTTTGATAAACTAAAGGATAAATCAGCTTTCATTAGATCATTTGCTTATGCAAATTATTTATTTGGGCTAAGTTTAAATAGTGATTCACTTTTACCAAAGCCTACATTGAAGTCATTTTTAAAGAAGTCCACAGGCTCGATTAGCATGGCAAGAGACACAGTTTTAAGTCAATCTAAATCCCGCAATGAGGTGGTCTGTGGGAGTGCTGTGGGGAGTAGACCTCAGCCCTATCTATCATGGAATCTTCCACATGGGATTAGAAGGTTGATACTACTTTTGAGAACCAACCTGTTGCCTCTGAGAGACGTTACTGGCATAAGGGAAAAAATTCCAAGAGAGGAGAGAATTTGTGAATTGTGTTTTTTTAACAAATTCAGGGTCTTAATCACGTGCTATTTGTTTGCCAGGAACTACAAAGGGCCAGGCATATGTTTTTAAGAGCATTTAATAAATTTAACATTCATTCTGCTCAGGAGGCCCGATCTTTTGTCTTGTCCCCACCAAATGAAGTGGTTTGCTATAGGATATTTCAATTTTTTAAAACACTTCTGGCTATTTATTAGGACATTTTTTAAAGTTTAGTTTGTATGTTGTAACGTCTGATGGTTGGACATTGTAGAATTTTGCACTATATACAAAGTATGCCTTTCTCCTTGTCCTCCTTTTTTAATTTACTGGTGTATTTAAAAAATATAAATATATATTTTTTGTATTGTATTTAAAGTATGTCTTCTTATTATATTGGTGTATTTGTGTGGACCTCTGTTGGAGTTCCATAACAAATACAATTGAATTGATTGATACTCAGGTTCGGGTTGCTGCCTGCACGGTTAAAGGTAGACAGGTGGCTTTCAACAGCCGATCTGCATTTCCCAGTGCAGGCACATGTACTGGTAGCAGGGCACTCACTTCCTGTAATAGAGTGCACCATATTGGCCTACCCCTGCTGCAGCCAGCTAAAGACGCACCATAGCACAAACGCACTATATACAACATGGGCCCCAGTGAAGAGCCTGAGGGCCATAAGAGTGTATCACACTTCCCTGGGGCCCCTGCCTATGGGAGGCCCCTAGAGAGTCGTATAACCTCTGGTGCCTTCGTGCTAGAGTTATTGAAATTCTGTTTACACAGTGCCATTCAGGAAACATCTCCGCGCTCCTCGCTGCCGGCGCATGCACAGAACACTACAATTATGTAATTACGCCATTGTAATCAAGTCATTAAGATGCATATTAAACACGAATTAGAGCAGCCCTGATCTCTGGTGCAGAGGAGAGCGAGTTGTGCGGAGCGAGACACAGGCAGAGGATTAATTGCGTCTATTTTTTATTATATTTTTACATGTTTTTACGAGACAAAGCCCGAGTTGATTTTACGGGGTCTCAGGTGGTGGCGGATGCTTTGCGCGCCTGCTGTGTTCGCTTAAATACGGGAAACCACTTCACAACAGGCCCACGGGGAAACGCGGAGCTTAGGCTAGAGCCGAACAATAACACAAAAAGAGAGGTTACCAAAAGTGTAAATTACATTTCACAGGCAACATGCCCACATACATTTAACCTTGAAGAGGTGGAGCAGATGGCTCCACGCGCAGACTGTTACCTTTTTATCTGCGTTCATCGGGGGCTCCGCAGCTCAGCCTCGCAAAAAGGTTATTGTTGCCGCGGATTAAGCACCAGGGAAAGGCAGCACGTGAGCACTGCTGGGGACCCGACGGCATCATTTATGCAGGCCACGCCACCGTAGCGTTGGCAGTGGCAACTCAAGAATTACATTTATCCAGGCTGTGGGTGCTGGGACACAAAAAAAAATAATTACTGAGACAGCCGGTCCATCATATGCAGTGCACAGACACGAAATTGAATTATTTAGCTCGCAGGTGCAGGCCATGCGGGGGAGTGGGGGGGGGGGGGGGGGGGGGAGGGGGAGGTGATGTAAACCACTAAAGTGTTTGCGTCGCATTTTTGCCTCATATCTAATTCCTGTTCATCTAGTCCTTGACCTGTTTACCCATCATATTTTCTGTGAGCATGAGAGAATGTTTAAAATTGTTTAATAACGGCAAATAAGTGGTTAGAGACATAGCTAAAGTGTGAACACAAATGTGAGCTGCTGTGCATTTCGAATTATTGTGTACTGTATCATTGATAAAAATCGCAGCATTGAAGAGAAAGGGAAAGCCGTGCACAGTTCTAAGAGGGTGTCATCCTTCATTTTTTTGTATTTGTTTTATTTATTGCGCCATTCTGTGGCCTGGCAAGATTAGACTTTAAAGGATTTTCCCCGCCATAAATACATCAAACATTAAAATGTATATGTTTGAAACACTTCTCCCAATTTTTGATCGGAAGATTCGATATCATTTTTGAAGGTTACCATCTCCACAAAATAAAATTCGGAAAAAAATGCAAGCTCTCCATAATATTTTCATTAGTGTGTCCAGGTAGACATGACATTAACCCATAAAATGTCTCTTCTCTGTTCGCTCTATTCAGTCACACTTATCCCTTCTCTTTGTATGACCCCATCACAGCTCTGGGCACTATGGAAAACATAGGTGAAAGCTGTTCGGTTGAGATGGCCGATGAAATATCCCATTCCCCATGCAGTACAGCGACCTGAAACCCATTGTAAACTGTGAAGTGTGAAGCAGAGAGCAGATGCTAACTCTGATGATGTGCAACTGCCTATACTGGGAGGGGCATCATTCAGAGGGGAAGTCTCTAAGATACCACCAAGGTGAGTTCCAACAGGCTTATTAAGAGAGCGTCCTCATAGCCAGCTTCTACATTTTTAAATGAGCTTGTTAAGGGTCTGCAGTTTCGTTGACCGGAGGTCAGTATTAAGTTCACTTCAATAATTCACGTTTGCCACCTTCAAATTTCACTAAGATGCCCTCTATTCAGTATATTTCCTGTACCTTTTCCAGCGAAGCTGGGGTGTCTGCTTCTTTGTAAACTGGCAGCAACTTTACAATTGTTCTGTTGGTTGTGAATATTAGGTCTGGCGTTAGCCAAGACCTATTGATTAAAAAAAAACTATATATAAATACAATATATTTATTTAAAGGGGCTTTCAGCTAACTTTGGTCTGCCCATGGGTCATTCATATTTTGCTTTCCGCCCACTACAGCATAGGGCAGGGGGTCAGCCCATTTCAGCCACTGGATAGCTTCACTTTGAGGGACTGGTTTTTGCTCTTTCAAAAAGAGGACATCCAGACACCAGCTAGTTCCCTTCTGTGCCAGTGTTTTCTTTTTTTTTTTTTTCAATGTATTACTTTGATTTTGCCTTTGTGTTTAGAGTCTGATGTGACAGCAGGATGCTATACTAGATTTGAGCACAGGCCACATTCCACGCTTTTTCAGTTCTGGTCTCCTGCCATTGCTGTTGTAAATTCCTTTTGGAGTGTCCTTTGTATGCACTTTGACCACTGGTATTTCGCAGCATAACAGACGTCACCCATTTGAAATGGTTCTGTATAAAGTTATTAAATTCTTCAATACCATACATGTGAATTTATAAGCGCATCATTTTTCAAAACTTTTATTCTGGACTTATTTTCACTAATTGTTCTTTAATAAACTTCCCCAGAAAGAAAACCAGCCTTTAACATTAGGCCTCGGCACAACTCGCAGAGTTTTGATCCACGTAATTCCATAGAGTGGCAAAAAACTCAGCGAGATTCACTGGAACTCTGTGAGTGGGTGGAAGTGCTCATCTGCCCAGTTGCGCTCCTTTTTTACGTGCAAGTAGCGTGAAAAATCAGCGTGGATGGCAACACGCAGTGCGCATGGGAGCAGCCATTTTGTTATTCCTGCTTTCTGTTCTCTGCATGGTGCTGGGCCTGATTTTTAGATCCATTTCAATTCTCCCCCATCCCACTCATACACCCATCATTCACCTTTTTTTTAAAATCAGTGTGTGTCTTTGTGTTTATATATTTTATGTTTTTGAACTTTTTTAAACTTTTCTGTGACTTTTTGTATTTATTTTGTTTTCACTTTCTATTTCCTTCAATTCTTCCTTCATGCTTCTTTTCTTACTTTTAAAATTTTCCACCCTAGCACCATGTCTGAGTAGCACCAGGGAGCAAGCGGAGGCGGCAGTGCGGCTGCTACAATCCGCACACTGTGCAATCGCCAGTGCCACCAAGGGGTGCAGCCCCAGCACATTGTTTCTGGGGTGGAGATGGCCGCACTTATTTTGTGTAACGCCACCTACCTTCCATGCTGGCAGCAGGCCTGGGAGTGGGTACGCTCTGCCTGAGCATTGGCTGCTTTGAGGGGGAATGCGTCGATGTGTGGGCAGGAACACTGGGGTGCAGTCGCTGACGTACCGCTGGGAGGTCCTCATCTACCATGAACAGGACCTGCTCGGTGTTGAGGTTGTGGGCCTCGGTGAGTAATTGTTTGTTTTCTAAGATGCAAAAATTTTTTTTTAAAATAGCATGCTGCACACTCTCAGAGGTTAATACAGTTTACATAGCATTAGGAATATTATATGATCCAGCTTGAGCTAGCCAGGTGCTCAGCACTACCTAATCATACACGTCAGTGCTCAATTGGGCTGATTATCTAAGAAGTCATGCAGACTCCTCTGTCCTGTCAATGCGTTCTTTAATTCTCTTATTCTTTCATTTCTCTTTCCTTTTCTCTCCTTTTTTCTTCCATTCTTTTCTTCCTTCTTTCATTCCTTTCCATCTCCTTCCTTATTTTATTCCTTCTTTCGTTTATCTTTACTTTTTTCCATTTTTATTCCTTCTTTCATTTTTTATTCCTTCTTTCATTATTTTATTCATTCTTTCTTTCTTCTTCCATTCTTTTATTCCTTCTTTCCTCTTCCATTATAATATTCCTGCTTTCTTTTTCCATTCTTGCATTTCTTCCTTCCTCTTCCATTTTTGCATTTATTATTTCTTCTTTCATTCTTTTGTTCCTTCTTTCTTCTTCCATTCTTTTTTCTTTCTTTCCTTCTTTCTCTAAGACAAGAGGCTCACAGCTAATGGCACATCAATTTGCTTTTTTGGTCTGAGTTAACCAAGACGGTTTGATTTTTTTTATATGTGTGACATAGTTACTTATAAGGGTTTTCAGCCACACTTCATCCATTAGTCTGTCATTGTGTCATTTACGTTTTTTTCTCCAATCCACTCGAGCAAACATCAAGAGGCAACAAATCACTCCACTTCAGCCATTGGCTAACTTCACTGTGAGTTACAGCATCATAAGTCAATGTTTTTTTTATTTTAATTGACAAATTCCCAGTGGTTACCCCAAACAATAATAAAACAAGAATTTCCCAAAAATGTTATATATAAAAAAACATAAATTACATTTAAAAATCTAACCGATCATATAACTTAATATTTAAAATACAAGCCTTCTTTAAAAAAACTGTACATTGGTTGCCTTTAAAAAGCTACTAGCCAATCGACTCCTGTAACCTAGTACATAAAACACTGTCTTTTCTATGGGCTATGGCACTAAAACAATATGCATTGAGTTTGTTAAAATAGTGCTTCCGCTGCCATGGAGATCCTGGCAATCTAAACAAAAGAAGTTGCTCGATAAACTGAGCTCCATATAGATTAGAGTAGATTCCCCCGCTAGCAATGCCTAGATAGAATATAGTATGTTCTAAGGGATAATGTGTTGAGTTTTTCAGTGCTTAATTTGTAAAATATGAAGTGCAGGTGCTCATATTTTTTTTAGGATGCCACACCCACTCCCCCGAGCTCCACCCACTTCCTCAACTGGCTCCATCCACTTACTATTTTGGCTCCACCTACATCCTCAACTGGTACTGCTGAAAGTCAGATGTAGTACCCTATCTGAATCTCAGCAAGGGAGCCTTTCCTCACGTAAGGTTTTGATAGGGAGTTTCGCCCTCCCCCAATAAAATGTTTAAAAAAATGAAACCACAAAGTGCATTGAAAGCACAATTTTGGAATAAATTGGGAAAAATTACTAATGCATGTAAAGGGGACACATGAAATATTCCAGTACCGGCGACCCTCAGCATCCTAGGGGACTTCATCCCCCAACCAGAAACACGCTGGCAAGTGTGCTTGCTGAGTGGTGGGGAAAGGGGGCGGGAGCTACGATGAGCTGTCGCCAGTCCAGCTATGTGGCACTTACTGGTGGTAACAGGAGGGGTTCTTGGCCCCCAAGGACTCCAAGCAGCCAAGGGGACTTTATTCACCAACCAGTAGTTCTCCCTGAGGCGCCTTTGCAAACCAACCTACCTAGCAGATCTCCTGGTCATATCAGGAGGTGTAAGACAATCCAGAAGTAAGAATTCTCAAATCCTGGAAAAATGGAAACTTGGATCTTCCCAAGTCCTGAAAGAATCCTTTTCTGGTTCAACCTCCAGCACCTGGAACTCACTAACTCGCCAACATCTTATAGTCCAGAAAAGGTCTTCAGACCTACTTCCTCAAAACGTATTCCTGTGAGCTTGGTTCTGCAACAGTTCCATCATAATGGGATCGGGAATGGCCCTATCTTCACTACAGTTTCAGAACTGACTGAGATCACCCCATTAAAGTCATGAACACACCATCTTTCCCAGTGTTCAGAACTAAGACCTGGTTTGGAGCACTTTATTTGCAGTTGAGGGCAACTGAAACAGCTTTTTATCCTCTCTTCTCCTCCCACTCCCAATCCATCTTGTTCTAGCTTGAGCTTGATATTTTCATGAATAATGACCATTTTACTATGTAAAATGCTTGAATATCTCATGGTGACATTACGCTGTTTAAAATTGTGAAATAAATAAATAAATAGGGGCTTGGTTGTGCAACAAGGCGCGCAACCATTTTGATTCTCTGACCTGAAGTGCATAGCACTAGGAAAAGCCTTGTTTGTGCAGGACAGAAGGAAAACACAACTCAGGCCAGTGTTAAAGAGGCCCATTGTGGCAGATGTTGTGCAGAGGAGACTACATGGTACTTTCTTTGAATTTAGCACAGAACAGCTTAATTTGGGTTGTTGATTGCAGGGTCGGACAGTGCCCTGTAGGGCAATCAGACAGTTGAAGACAGGTGCACCTGTTTTATGGTCTGCTTGGCTGTTTTTTACTGTTGATTTCCCTGATATTAAAACAAACATTTCTTGCAGCAAGCCTATATCCATACAGTATGGCCTTGCAGCACTACACCAAACAACTGCTTCTATGCCGAGTGTATGCACCTATCATTCTGGGCACTTGTAAAAGAGAGCCTGGTCACATCTCTCCCAAATTTGTCACTTTTACATTTCTCTCATGACACCGCCCTGGAGGGCAAGGATGCAGGCAGTGGGCATCAGTGCTCTTCTTACCATAGGACTTAGGTACTTTACTGTTGCCATGCATTCGCTTCAGTAGATGCGCATTTCACTCCTCTTATTTTGGCATAATCACCATGTTTCAGCAGTAAACAGGAAGTGACAGGAGTTTTTTTTGTAACCCCGGCTTGTTTTTTTTCTTCTCCTTAATATGAATAGCTAACCAGTTCGAACTTGAAACACTAAATCCACACAAATGCAGATTCTTACACAGCTGTGACATGACTCACACAAGGGAACAGACACACAATTGCAATTATTCTTACACACAATGCATGGAACATAAATAGAATAAATCATTCTTCAATAGAAATAATATCTGTTTCTCTTTCACATGCACAGAGGTAAATATTCGTACACAGCTGCGAAATGACTCACACAAGGGAACAGACACACAATTGCAAATATTCCTACACACAATGCATGGAATGTATATAGAATAAATCATTCTTCAATAGAAATAATATCTGTTTCTCTTTCACATGCACAGAGGTAAACAGTAAACAAACTCCCAGAGCATTCAAAAGAGAGATAGTTGGAAGTATGAGCAGATATAAACACAAATACATGCAATTACAAACACCCCTCACAAACGCATGCGCCTACGAAAAACCACAGAAAGCTACACAACTAGAAACCCTCATATAAGTGCATGCACCATACATAGCACACAAAAACGTGTGACGCAGGAAGTAAGAAACAAAATGCACACAATCTCCCACTTAGTCCAAAAGCAAAGTCACGTTAAAACGTAAGACAAAAACAAACACATAACCGCAGGCACCGACACACAATGGATCCAACACGGAAACAAACACACAGATTGGCAGATATCTGCATAAGTAGACTTTGACATTGCGTGCTTTTAAACAACGATGGTGCAAGACAGCACGTCATAATCCATGGAGAAAAAAAGAAAAGAGCACTAAAATCCCCAACACTCCTAAGAAAGAGTTATGTGTATTCTTGATGCTATCATTCCCCACATTCAAACAAGATCATGGCCTGTGCACATCAGGCTCTCACAGTGGGCCCAGGCCATGAGTACAGGCACGCAAAAGACAAGTCAAAATGATTAATTTCTGGCCTGCTTCTGCTTCAGCTGGTTTTAGTTATGTGCGTGCATCGTGCAAGCTGTTAAAACAATAAGCAGCTATGTGCTTTTCAATTCCATACCTCAAATTTCCTATATCCTCTACCCAATCTTATCCTTCAAATATTCCAATTACAATCTGTTCCCCAATAAGGACAGATGCAGCCCTTCATCCCTGATATCGCAGGACATTCAGGCACAATCTCCTTATGCAGTATCACCTAGTTAACCTTGGCCTCACATAACCTCCCATCACCCTGTTAACCTCTTTCCTCACCCTTCCTATCGTCGCCATTTTCCTTGCCCCTCTCCACGCTCATCGAGGCAACATCGGTTTCGAGCACAACAGCAATCCCTCCCCTTTTTCCTTCACAAACCCCAAATCCTCCATCTTGATCAATTTGAATCGCATGGACTGGATCAGGTTGTTCTCATCAAAATGTATTAATAATAAACTGGGCTTTAGCCTCTTCTCTCTCATTTCCCATAAAGTGGGAATCAACTGCCCCCACCTCACCCCCCTCAGCCAAAACATTGTATCACTGCCCTGTCCTAGTCCAAACCCTGATGGTGAGCACACAACTGCTTCCTCGCTTATTCCCCAGGCCACTCCACAAGCTAATGCCCTCAAATCCAAATCTCCTCCTTATTTGCACTCTCTATATCCTTGCATGTGAAAAAAACAGATCAGTTACCCATATTATGTACCGCCAACTCCACCCTAATGCACATAACATATATAGAATCAGTCTTATATTGCCTCAAACTTTTCAATCTGCCTTCTTTCATCACCAATCAATAATCTTCTATGGCCACCCCAGTCCTGAACAAATGTGTTCCATAATCCCTGTCCCTGCACCCCGCCTGATGTAGGAATTTATTTATCACTTCAAGTACCTGTGTCTCATGACACTTGTACTGACACAGGCCCGTGCTATAGACCCCACAGCTGCAAAAAACGAGCCAAACCCGCAACAAGCATCTCTTTGCTTCTCACTTCTGCAGCCATACTGCAAGCCCTTTCGCGTTCTGATCTGTCTTACTCCTGCCTATTTGTAACTTACTTCTCTCCTATATGCCACTCAATGTCTAGCCACACCTTCTCTTACCCTAGTGCCCACTTATTATGATACCCTGAGCCCCTCAAAAAATAGTGCCATAAATACTGCTCTGAACTCACTTGCTCCAACAGTAATGGAAGCACCATTGTTGTCAATGGATTCGTCAAATTGTACACCTTACCTTTTTCTTTGCCCACTCTTCTGATATCCTTCTGTTCAGCTGGCCTCCAACCAGGTCATAACCTCAAAAGCATTTTCTATGAAAGGCAAACCATGCCATCTCCGCCCTTATGGCAACTGGTGCCAGCCTTCTTCCAATTTGATCCATGAGAAAATGCAACATATCTGCCTTTCTATTTACCTTCTCCTTATCTGAGGTATTCTGTTTCTCTGCACCAGACTGCAAGAATTCTTTTCAACCCAATCTAGAACTCCTCCTCGTAGACACGGCCAAGGTGTTCTCTGCCAGCTGATTGGCTTGCACAGCCCAACCACCCATAGATATTTCAGCACTCACTGCCCTCACTAGTCTACTTTGGAGGCCAAACCATAGAACCTCTCACACTGCAAATGAGATAACTCATCAGCCACCCCGTTGTCAAACCAACAATATGCCTTGAAAATTACATGAACTCCAACCCCATCACCACCAGTTTCTCAACAAAACATTACATATTTGTCTCTTGTTGGCATTCTGCTGATCACATTTACCAATATCTCATTGTGCTCACAAATGTGACCACCCTAGTTCTCAGCTCACCAACACACAGTCTCAGAGCCACTAATACCCTAATAAAATCCAGGAATGTTATGCAATGATGTTTCATCTTCCATTTGCATGGCCGTTAGTGGGCACACAAGTGCCCTTTCCAAAACACTCCAATTCCATCCTCTTCTGCCACATTCAAGAAAATTTGAACTGCCCATGTCATTGGCCCACTCTGCATCCCCATGAAAACACGAGTATAGTGTTAAAAAAACCTGGGGAGAAGCTTTGTGCCCCCTTTTATGGTAAAAGCCAATTGTCTGCAAAAAACAAACTCAAGGGCCACCACCCATCGCTGCCCTTTTTCCACATTTCCGTACTACGACTATGGCTATGTTAATACTGTAGAGATCACTGAGCAATGAACCATATCAATGTCAATGTAATCATTCACGAAAAAGCCCTACGACCATGATAGGTGATGTATGAGGCTGATTTCTCCTTTTCATTTTTTACCCCACCCCTACTGGGCATACAATCAAGTCCCTCATGGGCATCCTGTCAAATGGGCATATATTCTTGCCGCATTCTACATCCTTCAAAACTTCTCCCTCACCACGTCATGGGCCATCTTGCATGACCTGAGCTTATCACTGTTTCATCCTACGCACAGACCCCTCTATGGGAATCAAACACTCTGTTTAAATCACCCCTAACAGTCTGGATACTTTCCCTTTCTGATACAGCACTGACCAAGGGAGAGTAGCCTCTCGCTTAACTGGTGTAGATGCCTTTCCCCACCAACCCTAGAATGTCATCCTTAATCCATCCCCTCCCCATACATGGTTCTTGTCTGTTGGCGCACGTAACCAATGGGTGTCAGCCCCATTCTTGCCTGAACTTACATGGGTACCTGTGGCATGCTCCTTTGCTAAAATTCCAGCATGCTCTGGTAGGTACCTGCTTTCCTGTGACACTCACCACTCCCTCCGCCCCTAACGGCATTTACAGCAAAGGAAGCTATGTGTGCAAACTATTTGGAACTTGTAGGTGTCATGAATTTGAGCCACAAGCTTCCCTCATAGCATCACACACTTGTCGGCCCTGAATTCTTCATTGTACCTCAGCCTAGACAGACCTCGCAAACTGATGCTAGCCATCCTAGTGACATTCATGTAATTGCACAGGGCCACACTATTCTCAGGGAACTTTTCACAAAGTATGCTCACGTAAATGGCGAAAGCTACCATCCAACTGTCAATAGTCATAGGGACCCTAGGGTGCTTTGCTATCTACTGCTCTTCCACCTTTGATACCTCTTTGAACCTGGACTCTCTACAAAGCAATGTATATTAAATATTGATACACCAATATTTTAACTTTTGTGCCATAAGCAGGTGACAATCAAACAGGTCTGCCACACACATGTGCATTAACCTTTCCTGTCACTTATTCTTCTCCACTGTTTTATCATCAACCCAGTCCTCTTCAATCCATCTTCTCCCTCTCTGACGCCTCACTCCCACGCTTACATCGGCATTGTTGTTCACTCTATGTTCTCTGTCTGTACCTCGTTCCCACTGTCCTACAACAATGCAACATCTATCTCTCTCATGTCTCACACCATGCATCCTAAATACTAAGCATCCCACACCTCACCTCCCCATGTCAATGTTGCCTAGTTGCATTTTACCCGTCCCACTCAAATTGTCTCTTCTCTCCGCTAGTTTGCGCCAAGACGTCAGCCCATCTATCCCTGCACTCACTCTCCTGCTCGTCCCTCCTCTGCCTGGAGCTATCAGAACTCCTTGAGAGTTTGTCGGCTGCTGTCCTACCTTTACCCCTTCTTTCTTCCATCAGTGACATTTTTCTCAGCCCATCGAGCTGCGCTAAGGATCCCCAAAGTCACCTTTGTTGACCTCATCACTCAATTTGCCCCCCCACTTACCCACTTCTCCTCTGCGCTCCCAACTCACCCTCCCTCATTGGTGCTAGCCTCCAATATTTTTCTCCTGCCCCTCTCCATTTGCTTCATCTTCTCCTCCTTACCTCTACAGTTTCATCTTCCATCTCATCACTGCTCATAGTGCTCACCCCTTTATGCCCGTCATCCAGTTCCTTCATACCCTGGCTATGCTCAGTGTCATTTCTCCTTACTCATAAAACCAGGCAACTGTCAATGTCAAGATGGGAGCAGCCCTGTGTTCTGCACCATGATAACAACTCTGTTCCATCATACCCATCTTCCCTCTCAAACCCCTCCATCCTCCATTCTCTGCTCTGCCCCTTTGTTCCTGTGAGTCAAAGCTCAAATGTTCACTGGACCACTGACCCGATCTACATCCCCTGCACGTGACCACCCCTGAACAACTACTCCGTAGGACCAAGATCCTGGACTGGTACTGCCATTGGGGAGGTCAGCCCTGTTCTTGCGATTTGCTCCTCCACTCGACTCTCTCTCTGGGCAGCAGCTTGGCCTGGGACTCTGCCCCATCCCTGTAGCTCCTTCACTCTGATAATATCATCTAAGTACCCCGCAGCACAGCTGCTAGTCAGACCCACACTTTCCTGATCTACAAGTGTGCCCATCGATAGAATACACGGTGGCCCAGCCTCTGTTGCTCCCCTCCACTGCCCTCTGTTTGCTCTTCCCACTACGTGTACCCATTTTCACAATGCCATTTCCTCCATCACCATCAGCTCCTGTAATCCTAGCCCAGAGGGTCCTACTGCTCAAAGGATGGTACCACCTCATGGGTGGCTCTCCTGCGTCTTCTCTTGGGAACTACTGGTACCCTCTCCTTGTTAGGCCGCTCTAGCATGCCAGATCTCTCTCCCACCCCAAATGCAGCTTCAATGTATGTCTCCTCTGATATTCCACTTCCCCTTCCTTCAACTTTCCCAGTAGCGCCATTGGGCCCCTTAGGACTAGTGGACGCAAACAACCCCTTCTGGCCTCAGGCCTCGTTTCTGCCTTTTCGTTTCTGGGGTTGTCTTTACAATCCAATAAAGGCTCACTCCTTGAGGCCTCTCACAGAATGTTTCCATCTTCTTCACAGGCAGGGCATAGAGAAGGTGTCCTGCTGCTCACAAAACCTGTAGCATGTATATCTCAATGTCGGAGGGAGCCGCTGTGCCAGACATCCTTTTACTTTGAGGCGCACAGGGAAAAGTGATTTCCAGTGTGCCTCAAGCAGGGCGATGCAATGCAGAGGCCATGTGATCACACATGCATGCACTTCATTCTCCCTTCCAATCCCACCAGCCTCCTAGGGCGGTTCATGGGCTCCAAGGTCAGTTCCAGCGCCATCCCACACCACCCACCATCATCATCTGCCACTTTTCTTTCCACACAGTCAGTGTCTTTTCCCTGATACAACATTTATTTCTCTTTCATTCTACCTACTTAGCCATGAAGGAATTTGTTATGAAGTTTACGTGTCCTTTGGCTGTTCAAAGTGATATGGTTACCTAGGTAATCATTTGTAAACTTAAATTGTATAACCAAGACTCTTTTCAGACCTGTGTCGTCGACCTGCTCAGGCACATCATCTTGTTGCAGGAATCGTAGTCATGTCTCTAGGAAGTTATATTTATAGTCTCTATGAATGTGTCTGCATGCTTTTAACAGATGTATGTCATGACCATCCTTGCTAAGGCACAGTCTTTTTTATGTGCAAGTGTCGTAGGTGACAGGTCCACCCCCTCATCAAGTCAGAGATGGCCCATCCTGTCAACACCTATTCTCTTTTAGATTCAAAGGAACGTAGAAAAAGAAAATGTTAGCTTTCTTAACGTAATAAGGTAACCCAATGAAGTAGGCCTTGCAGTAGCGAAAAACAATTTTACCAGTTTTTACTACTAGGACATGTAAAACTTAAAAGTAGATGTTCAACTTTTTTAACACACTGAAACTTGCCATATGGCCTGTTTAGGGCCTACCGTAAAAGGTGACATATATAATAAAAAGGAAGGTTTAGGCAAAAAGGTTTATTTTGTGAGGTCGAAATGACAGTTTAAAACTTCCCACACAGACTACATTGGCAAGCCTGGAAAATGCACAAAAGGCTGCTTATATGGGTGGCACAATACATACTGCAGACTCTCTAGTAGCATTTAATTTACAAGCTTGGGTACATGTAGTACCACTTTACTAAAGTCTTACAAGTAAATTAAATGTGCATATTGAGTGTAAGATAATTCTACAATATTTAGAGGAGAGAGCACAAGCACTTTAGCACTGGTTAGGAGTGGTAAAGTGTGCAGAGTCATAAGGCAACAAAAAACAAATTCAGAAAAAACAGGAGGAGAGAAGGCAAAAAAGATTGTGGATGACTCCCGAGAGGGTCAAGTTCAATACCTGTAAATCTAGTTTATCATAGCTCTGTCATGTGTGGAGTGTATTAAAGATATTTTGGGAGATTTTATGTCTTACATTTGTGGGGATGTAGATTCCCTTGTGGGGTCCTCATAAACTCTAACTTTGTCCTGCTATTAAGTAGCTGTCTGACTTCTGAACGGGCACGTGGATTAAGAAAATAACACCTACATTTCCTTTGAATCTAATGCCTCCTTGTCATTTCTCACTCATAATGATCTAAGCTACTGATTTGTATTGCAACAAAATAGCTGCCATCTTGGAAAGGCCATTTATGCAAGGATCAGCTCGGTTGATCAGACTAATGACAAATTGGGGGACCAAACCCAAACAAATTCATCCCCATTTATTTGTAATAACCACCAAGCTCTTAAAAGAAGTCCCTTGTGATGACAGACAAATAAAATACCCAACTGTGATACTATATCAGCATTTGGACACAAATAGTAATAAAGCACTGTCAACGGATCACCTAGGTAGTTAATCAGAGGACTGAATCAGAGTGAACATGCCTCACAGGAATCTCTGCCCTGCCTTAGTCTGATAGGGGTGTATTAAGTTCCAGAATAGGTGGAATAACAACCGAAGATTTATTTTATTTTATTTGTAATCACAGAGAACTTTACAACTTAAAAAAATGGAACAGCAGTAGTGGACATGTTCTCCTACTGTTTAATTTCCAAAATATGATTTGCAGTATTTTGTTTGCCTGTGGTCTCTATTACAGTGGTCAAACAAGTCAAAATGTGAAAAGTAAAGACGTCAGCATTGCAGCAGAATCCACTGTAATATTCTCAATGCTTCTTTTGTCTCTCGTTCTATAGAGATGAAAAAGTCAGAGTGACTTTAAATGGCAGGTAGTGGTAGTGGTCCACACCCCACCCAGAAAAGGTGGCATTGGCAAATTGCTCTCCGAATGAGAACTCAAATGGATTTTCTGCTGTGGCCTTTTGCCTAAGCACAATGGTGGACTGGCATAACTCAATGTAATATTGTTCCCTCCCTGCTGTAACCCTAACATCAAGAGGACGTGACATCAGAAGACTACTTGTTGCCCCAAAAAGATTTTCAATGATTTAGTACATTGATTTAGTAGTCTCGGGACTACTAGAATTGAATAATTAAATTCAATTTCATTCACTTTCAATTTTCTTTCCTGTAATCTCTATAAATGTTTGACAATCCTTTAGACAATCGTTTTCTCCCTACTATGCCTTGTAAATGTACCTTTATACTCTTCTGCAGCTAGGATGAACAATGCACCATAATACATTTGTAATTTCCTATTTTTGCTCCTACCGTATCTTGAAAATATATTTCTTGTCATTCTAAATTGTTGTTGGAATATGTTATGTTAGTATATGTATTGCCAGAAACCGGTCCTAGGAAGCTTGTTTCCGGTCCAGGGAAGACATGGCTTGGCAGTTCGGGCTGGACTGTTCTCATGAGGTACAGGGTCAGACTGATTTGCATATGGCCATGTCTGAACTGGGGTGGCAGAGTGGGCTAAAGAACGGTGATGGATTAAACCCAGATCAGTTGACTGGGGGTGAGTGCTTGCAATGTTCAACACTCCGTCCACCATTTCCTTTGGTTTTTGCAGTATATGTATTGCTCACATAAGGGCATCTTGGCACTGGAGCAAGTAACTACTGCTTAAAAAGAGGCAAGATCTAGCAGACAGAGTTTAAAAGAAGTGTCTTTAAGGCCTTACGTAATGCCAGGTTGTTGTGGATCAAAAGGAGATGTAGGGTGAGAATGTCCAAGACGTTGGCTGGCAGAAAAGTAAAAGATTGACCACCTGAACAGCAAGGGCATATCCCAGGGACCCTAAGATAGAGGCTATTGGAAAATCTGGGGGATTGAGTAGTAATATGCTGAACAAACCTCTGTTGGAGAAATTGGGTTTGGAATGGAGGAAGGCATGAAGGACTAAGCAAATAGCTTTAAACTTTATGCAACTAGGGAAGCCAGTGCAGGTAAGTACGTTAAGAGGAGAGATGAGAATGATGAGGGAGACGAAAAATAACACTAACTTCCGTATTCTGAATTCTGGATAGTCTAGAAACTGAAGTTAAAGGAATACCCAAAATGAGGTGCCATAGTCCAAACGTAATAGGATGATATCTTGGACCACAACTTGTCGAACTGATAGAGGCACGATTGAAACTATAGAGCAAAGACATGATGGAAACAACAAGACTAGACTGCACTGACCTGGAATGACATAGAAAGAGAATGATCAAAGTAGAAACTCAAAATCCTACCTGACGAAAGACACAAGACGAGGGTCAGGGGCCAAGTCTGGAGGAGACAAATTGGAGAACAAATTTTGGGATCATGCCCAACAAGGAAAATCTCAGTTTTGACAGTACTGATTTTGATTGAATTGAGTTGGAATACGTCCAAAAGGCGAAAAGACCAGATTGGCATGAGAGTCAATCCCTGTGGGATCAAGGAAGCAAAAACAAAGGATCGAATGAGATTTTCCAATGGCGAAACATGCACATTAAACAAAGTCGGGCTGTAGTATGATCCACAAAGAACACTGCAAGTGAGTGCCTTAAATTGAGGATCGAAAAGGGGAAAATGAACAGCTGGTGAGCGACCAAATAGGTATGTGTCAATCCAGGCATGAGGCTGTTCAGTAATACCAATCATAGAGAGAAGTGAGCAGAAGATTCCTGTGTGGCATAGTGTCAAATGTGACCAAAAAGTCAATGATTATCAGGGCTCCAGTGCCTCCCTGATTCACAGTTATACAATATACCATGTTATAGAATGAGCTACATTATGTTTGGGCTAACTGGCTATTGTCTCTTTCTAGCACCACGTTTCTATTCTCTCCTCTCTTCCCCCGACCCTGCTGTTTGACATCTCCAGCTACCCTACTTTTGCCAAATTCCCCAATGTGCAGCCTGTAGCTTTAATGATGCCGAAGAAGAGACACTCACTGTACTGTTCCTCTGACCACACTGCTTACAGTGACCTTTTCTTCATTATTCCATGCAGAACCTTGGCCAGGACCCCAACACCAGTCTGGGTATCCTGGCATTGCCCACAAGATGGATTCTCAACTTCCTGTGCTGCTTCACCATAAACATTTGGACCGATGCATTGCACATTCTCTACTTTACCATTGATAATCACCCAATTGTCTTCTAGTGATGTGGAAGCCATTCTTTCGCGGCCCCAAAAGACATCTTCAACTTGTAAGTACCATCATTTTTGAGTGGTACACTCTCCCCTGAGCACTCACCTCCATAATATTGGTTTGATTAATTTTTTCCTCAATACTTCCTCTCCACAAACGTATGTTCAGCCATTAAATACTTCCATTTACATCTGTCAAGTATTTGCAAAATAATTTCTTGCAGGCATAGATGGTTTTCCTACTGTGGGGCTTTCTGCCACAAGTGTAGAGAAATCCACAGAAGTAACTTCCATGCAAGGGCAGAAGTGGAGGTCGCAAGGCATTGTTTGCCTTGTAGGTTTTCGAATGTCCACAAACATTTACATTTGTCGTCAATCCCAAACTTTGATCTGACCTTTCCCTACCTTGGAGATGGTTAGAGATTTACTCCAGCCAAGGGCATGAGTAACAGCCTTTTGGGATCAGAACAAGAATGGATTACCCTCCGCTTTTGTGGGAGTGTAGAGGAAGGCCTATATTATCTACTCGGGGATAACAGCTTTCAAGGTGTAGTAATGAGAATATATATACACTGCTAAAAGTGTTATATCTGTAGCTGTATGTTGTCATATTTTTTTACCCCTGCAGAGTTGCTAATTTCTTAGTTAATTGGTCCCATAGTTCTCCCGGCCCTGTGCCCCTGTCCTATCACCTGAGAAGGGAGATTCCTTAAATAACTGGATATGTTCCCATCACATGGCTTCTTTGTAAGAGTCAAGTGCCTTGCTTGTATCGGACATTCCTGGGAATTCGGGGAAGAAAACTCATTAGAAGTTGAATCGTATTAACTCAGTCTGTAGTTATGAGGAATCACACGTTGTTCTTCAGACTTTTATCTGGGATGGAGCCATGAGAGAAATGTAAGTGGGAGCACTTTTTTCTCCATTTGCTTTTGCATTGGTCTGTGCCATTTTGAGGGAAAAAAATGTTGTTCATACCTTGCGTACTGGGACAAAATACAAACGGACAAAACCACTGTTTGTCCTATCTTTAAATAGATAAAATGGAAGGATGAAACAAAAAATGCTTTACAATATGTAATATTGAGTGAAATAACACCTCATTTAACATTTCCACCACCAAGCCTTCTTATGTAATAGAACTTACGGTTTTTTTTATCTTTAAATTGTTTCTATGCTGTTTCTGCTGCTAAGGAACCTGGATCACTTGCAGGTTTCAGAAGACAGGGTTTGGTAAAGAGGGAGGAATACTGTAAATCAGCTGTACTCTCACCCACAAAACCTCAGTGTTCCCCAATGCTGTTCAGAGTCAAAGGAACTGCTGGGTTACCATTGAAAGTGCTGGTCCAGCAGTCCATTTGGCACGCGCCCTGTTGGTCACAATGAATGTCAGACTGCCCTATTAAGGGCAGAACTACTCTAACTAATTTTCTCTGTCCATTTCCGGAAAGTGAAGCAAAGTGGAAACGGGAAGGGAAAATCTTAAATTGCCCCCATGCACAGAGAAAAAGAACCCCGGTTGTCAGGGCCATTTACTCTTTGTTCAAAGAAAACAAAACATCTACTTTTGGACTTTTTTTCTCTGAACAAAAAAGATCACCAAGTGGTCACTTTAAGCATAGTGCTTGTGGGGATTGCTTGGCAAAAGCTCATGCTGTGAACGGAGTCTGTGGTGTGGAAGCACTCTTCCTTGCATATTTGGATTCAAGTGTGTTTACATCTGGTGCGTGGGACTTCTACCTGGGCTCAATAACGCTTGCGTGAGAGAAGCTTGAGAGCAAGGAAGTTCCGGGGCATCATTGAACCTCATCATCACTCAACAGAGGGAACTCACTGCAGTGACATGCAAAGGTGGCGTGATCCCAAGCCTGTGCTCTGGTCTAAGATGGAGTGTCAGTGGAGAAGAAGATTCATGTAGAATGTGCTGCGCGACATTCCAGGTGTGTGGTATCCTTGGCAACTAGGGACACTGCTGTGAATGTGCAGCGACTGTGAGGAGGTGAGCGCCCTGCAAGTTGGTTTGTTGAGGACAGAAGATCTCTAGCGCATAGTGTTTGACGTCGCGGTATCCAGGCAACAAGAGACACCATGTCATGTTGTGCAGCACCATATTGGAGGAGGGCGTGATGCACTCCGGCGTGTGCTGGCATTGGTCGAGTGGGTGAAGCAGCTAAAAGCAGACCTCCATGTCGGTCCATGCTGGAAATCATGGTAGGGATTTGCCATTTCTGTGAGGAGTTGTATGGTGATATGCACACTACATATCAGCCTATCGATTTCTCAGAGAGAATTATCAGCGATAGGCACACTGTGGGATGCCTTAAAATCTCCTCTTTGGTGACAGCACACCACCTGTCAACTAGCTCAGTGCAGCCAGTAAGTCTCCGGAGACAGGTACACCATTACCAGGTACTGAAAGTTTGTGGGACTGGTTGACTACCACCGTTGGGGAGGAAAACAGGTTCTGAAGTGTATTTACCTCAAGCATTAATGGTTTGAGTATTTCATACGGGTGAATTATTTTTGATGACGGGTTTCTGGGGCAGTGGAGTGAGCAGTCGGTGCAATTATGACATTGCAATTTATACCTAAGCCTGTAGTTTTCTTGTAAAATCCCGGGTAACCCTGCATGTGTGGGAAGACTGGAAGGAAAACTTTGAGACTTATTTGGAGGCCATAGGTGGGGAGGTATATGTACCAAAGAGGAAACTAGCAATACTTCAACACAGTTTAGATTTGGAAAGGAGGAAGATCCTGAAATCTTTGGCCCTGCTGTTGCTGGAGGGAAGGAATGTGGATGCGGGATCAGATAATGAAGAAGAGGATGAGTATGATTCTGCGCTTTAAGCATTAGAAGAGACTTATGGGAAAAAAATAAGTATAGTTGTCGAAAAGGCACAAATTCTTTTACTGTTCCCAGATGTAATGGAGCACAGTGGAGCAGTATGTTGCACCTTGAAAAATCTTGGTGTTACATGTACATTTAAACATCTGAGGGTTGAGATCAAAAGAAATCTGATGATAAATTGGATGTACAATGTGAAGATCCAAGAGATGCCTTGCGTTGTCTGATGGAAAAAAGTGTGAAATTTCACTGGTCACAGGAATGCCAACAAGCATTTGATGCTGTGAAGAAGTCCATTGCTAAGGCAGTTACCTTGAAGACTTTTGATTCCCAAGATGAGACAAGAATTGTGACCGATGCCAGCAATCATGGGCTGGGCACAATTTAGGTGTAAGTGCTTGCAGAGAACAAATATTCCACGGTCGAAAAGTAGGCATTGACATGCTAGTGGGAGGGTGCAGCATTTTCCAATTTTGTGTGTGGTGTTAAATTTGAGCTCCACATAGATCACAAGCCATTGGTGGACCTGTTTACTACAGCAGGTACTGGGAAGGCTACGTCCCACATAGCAAAGAGGCTGTATCGCCTCCACAAGTACACATTTTCTGTAAAGTATGTACCTGGTGTGAAGAATATTAACACATACTGCTTATCGAGACTGCCTTTGGAGGACAATAGTGTAAATGAGGAGGATGAATGGATGGTAGCAGAGGTATCAGATGTCTGTGGTGCAATAGGGGAAAGTGAGTGGAAAGAGGCTATGTTGGCTGATCCTGTGTTCGTGAAATTGATGGAGGATTGCCAAAGGCTCCAGTGGGAAATTGAGGATTGTGAGTTTGTGTCCCTTCTGAGTCACAAATTGTGGAGACACATGGCACAGGAATTGTAGATAAATGCCTTCTTTATTCAGCAACAAGAAACAGCCCCGGTCAGTCCCTGATCCTCAGCAACTGTGTCCTGCTCAGCTTCTTACAATCCAAACACCGGTTTCCAGAAGTGGAAGCACACTGGCTGCTCAGTAACAGTATCACTGTTGTGAGGACACAAACATTAAGGAATACAGCACTATCCACCTCAGGAAAGAAGGAAGATCATGTCAACTTTCACAACAAGATTGGTAGCAGGTTCTTGAATGCTCAATGTGGCAATTTTCACCTCAACTTTCCTGTGGCTCTAATACTACTCCATGCAGGTATTGCAGGATTTCATAACTCTTCGTCTCTAATTGAGATATTATGAAATCTAGCAAATTATTTTAAGTCCTTTGGCGCCTTGATGTATTTACCAGCTAAAGTCACAGAGAGCTGGCAGCTGTGGTGATTCATCAGGGTCACAATTGTAAAGAGTTTGGTATCTTCAGCATTCTACTCAGGAAAAACCTGTTGGCAAGCCATCTCCCTTCTACAAGCCTTTCAAGAAAGCTGGAATCCCGATTACTACAGAGATGGTGAATTGCTACCATTGGAGGTGTTTCTTGATTATCACGAACTCCCACCAGAACAATTTTTAAACTACCATAAAATTTGAGGGATGATAACAGAATTATGGGGTATAGCAGAGAATGAACTGGGTACCCATCCCACCCTACAGGCACTTTTGACACTGGGTTCAGCGGGGCATTTGGTTAAATGGTTGTATCTGTCAATCAGGGAACTAACTTCACCATCATTGCCTAGACTGCTGGAGCGATGGGTGAGCACGCTACAGAGACAGTTGACTGAGAAGGAGTGGGGTAGGGTTTTGGTCGGTCCAAAAAAGATATCCCGGAATACAGCTTTTAAACTAGTGCAATTTAACATCATACACAGAACTTACCTTACCCCACACAGGTTGAATGTGGTATATGGCAGGGAGGACCAGGCCTGTGCTAGGTGCTCACAACTGGATGCAGACTTCGACCATATTATTTGGTCCTGTGGGCAGATAGTAGACTTATGATGCAAAATTGTGGATATGCTTAATGGCGTCTTCTCTAAATCACTAGTGTACTCCCCGGAGATTTGTCTGCTGGGATTATTTCCGAGACCCAAGCCACAGAGACTAGGACATAGGTTTATAGATTTGGCTTTCATCCTGGTAAGAAGACGGATAGCTCTTGGGTGGAAATTGAAACATGCCCCGCTGATGGTGGCATGGGAGGAGGACGTTATTTGCTGGGCTAGAGCAGAGGAACAAGCTTTGCTTCAAGAAGATAGGATTACAAAGTGGCGTAAACCGCTGGCAGAACCCTGGGCGGATATGGTGAAATGTGGGAACAAAGACACACACCTGATCAGACCCAGAGTCCATCCTTGACCGACTCGGATGGATAGTGAGAAGTACTTATTTAGATACCATGATTCTTCACTTTTCCCTATCTGTGTTGGGACCTGCTCCCCCCCGCCCCTATTTTGTCAAACACAGATGGAGATTCTTTACATTACAATCGTATTTTAACTGCACAGACCTCTGGTGGTTTAGAATTTAGTTGTAGTTGAAAGTTTGGTTTGATTTGTATAGTTTATCTTTTTCAATGGCATCTTTTATCAACCTGGCACTGATTGAGAACATATTGCAGAGCTGATAATGTGGACCACAACTATATGTATATGGACAACAAGATACAAAGTAGTTTCTCACCAACACCCCACTGAATTGGAGTTAATAACAATTGACTGTTACAAAGATGCTTGTATTCGCCAGGAATTCTTGCTTTTAGTACTATTACATGTATATGCGATACTGAGCTTAAGACTGACCATTGTCTTGCAGGGTGCGCTTGTAATATTATCCTAGCTGTAATCCAAATGTGCTGTAATGAAAGTGCTCTTGCTGTGCTTCAGTAACTGTGCAGATTATCTTCTATGTATGAATGCCAATAAAAAGATATTTAATTTAAAAAAAGAAAGCTGGAATTCCAATCTGTACCCAACCATCATGTTTTTCCGGCTTAATCCCAGCAATGCATATGGAAATATTATGACAGCAGGAGTACACCATCTGGTAAATCCTTCCTCTTGCACTTAGCTTAACTCTGACCCAAAGAAGTAAACTTGTCTATATATGGAGTCCGGTCCAATTCTGTCCATTGTCAATGTGGCCAACTTAACTGGTCCTAACCAAACTAAAACCATTTTGTGCCAAGCATCAAATTCCAAAGGAAAGGAGATTTTAAAGCATGAAACCCCTGCAACCGAAATTGATTCTTCTATGAGACAGAAAAGACTGGTGATACGCTGAAAAGTTAGACATTTATGGCCCTTCTCAGAGTGGGGAGGAACCTAATATATATTCAAAACACAATGTAAAGTAAGGGAAGCTTGGTTCCTCTAATGAGATTTTCTCAATGCAGCTATTCCTAGGAAAAAAGAGAAACAAGTTGATAATGATCAAGTAGGAGCATGGAGAATTTTGAAAGTGAGGCAAGGCCATGGTTTACATGGATGAAGTCCATCAGACCCACTGAGAAAAAAAATCAGTTACCTGATTACAAGCTAAATTGACACTGTTAGAGGCAGTGGTGCTGAAACTAATTTCAGAGTGAGAGAGCGGCCACATACAACACAATAGTCATGAAGGATGTAAAATAGTTGCTTCCAGTGTACCAAATGAGCTATACACATTCAGCTGGATTGTGGAGAAGAGTAGTGGGGATCAAGATGTGCATAAAGTTACAAATAGTACAAATATATGTACAACATGTGGTAGTGTATTTTATTTGTAGAGAGCACACTCTATTGAAGTTCTTTAATGTAACTGAATCACAGTAAAATTCAAATTTGGTTGGAAAAGAGTGCTAACTTGTTTGCTTTGTTTGTGTTTTAAAGACAAAATTAGAAATGTTATATGTCTTAACACAAGTGACTGGGCTTACTTCTTGTCCGTGTTTGAATATTAGGGCACCTCATCACCAAAGCATATTTACCTGCTTGGTACATCTAAAATTGAGTTCACTGTGCCTTAGAGAAGTGAGTAGGGGTTAATGCTTTACAATAGCTCAAAAATCCTTAGAACTTTTCCTCCTCCTGTGCAGACCCAGAAATCTTTATAGCCCCATTAGAATAATCAGTTTGCGTAATGCATGGAACTGTCACCCTGAAACACTGAGCTACTGAAAAAGCTAGGCACATTATTAATATTGTGACAGACAAGTGCTGCAGTTAGACATTAAATATACCCAGTAGGCCTTAAAGATACAGCACTTCAGTATAATATGTCTCAGTAGAGTAACATGTGGAGCAGTGTAATTTTGGCTCTACCCTTACATGTCACAAATACGCAACATATATGTGTACTTAGCACTACATACTTGTGAGTCGTAACGTTATTAATGAAGTGTTGCACTTAAATTTAGTACTGGAGTGCATTCACAGTAGAACTAGGAATCATACAGTGTGTTCTTTAACCTTTTTAAATGAAATATAGTCTTTAGAGATTTGAAGAATCATCTTCACACTATTAAAATGTATTTACTTTAGAAACAAGATTGATTTATGTAAACGTGTGCACTAATGCATTCGCATTAGTATGCATAATACAGTTCTCAGTAACACTGTTCTATTCATGTATTCAAAGTTACTTTATATTTATATAAAGTACCACATGAATATAATGCTGAATGTATGTACTTACATGTTATTCATTTGTAGTTGTATGTGCACCACAGCATGTATTAATGTGCGCTATTGAATAAGATGCCTAACCTGACTTAACTAGGCCTGTATTTCTTTCTGCATAAAATACTGTTTTCCATTTCTGTTTGCGTTACTTTTCCCTTGCAGGTATGCTGACAAGGTTTGTTAGTTTGAGAATAGAAGTAACTCTGTACTAACAAAAGAGAGCCTGATAAGAAGACCTTGACAAAGAACATGGAGAGCCAGACGGTTAACCTACAGGTGATATCCTAATTATGTCTCAGGACAAGTTGGTGTTTCTGAAGTATCTGTCCTGGATGATAGAGCTTCTGGACAGCTTGGGCTCTATAGTAAATACAGAGAAGTCTGTAATGGTCCCCACACCGAGCATAGAGTTCTGGGTTTCCAAGTAGATTCGATTGTATCTCAATTAGTACTTCTACACAAGAAAGTGACAAAGATAAAGAAGGAGGGGACATCAGTTTTGTCCAAAGCATCAATTCTTCTGAGAGACCTGGCAAGAGTTCTGGGTCTTTTAAAGAGAGAATGGGAAGGACAATGAAGCCTCTGATGGTGTGAACAATTCTTTATGTATTAACCCATTCTGTAAAGATCGGCCTGGTTTTTTGGCCTTTCTGTCCCCAGTAGAGTCAGGGATTTGATTTGATAGGGCATGGGGGTGATCACTTAGGCAAGGTTCACCCCCTTATTTTTTTGGGTACTTGTGGCCGTTTTCTGCCCCCCACCCCCTCCAGCAGATTGGCCCGTTTTTAAGGCCCATCTCCCACCGGGGGAGGGTGGTAGAAAATCACTAGATCCAGGGATTTTTTTTTTTAATGAAAGTGACCCCTTGGGCAAGAGTAGCTTCCTAGGGGCATACTTTATGTGTATGCTTTTTCTGCCCCCCTGGGGACAGATCTGCCCTGTTTTGGCTGTTCTGCCCCCCGGAGGTGCAGAAATCCCCACTAGACCCAGAGATTTGTTTTAAAAGTGCATTGGGGGAATCCCTTGGGCATGGATCACTCCCTATGTTTTTTAATATGTGTGGTCAGTTTCTGCACCCCCGGGGGTGGATCAGCCCTATTTGAAGGACTTTCTACCCCCGCAGGGGGTAGAAAACCCACTAGCACCAAGGACATGTATATTTATGTTTCGTCGTGGCCCCTTGGATAATGGTCACCCCTATTGACGCTAATGATTTTCTAAAATAATTTTTTGACATTTTCTCCTTCCTCTGGGGGCAGATTGGCCCTATTTTAAGGTCCATATACCTGTGGGGGGCAAACAACCCCATAGCACTAGGGATATGTATACATTTAAGTTTGTTGGTGGCCCCTTGGGTAAGAGTTGCCCCAAATGGGATGGGGCATCGGTTATTATTTACTTTTTTCTGTCCCCTCTGGTGGCAGGTTGGCCATTTGAGTAGTGACATTGTGTGTTATAATGTTAATTGTTTTTTTTTCTTGTGAATTCTGATTGTAATGTTTTACTTCTCCTTTTTATTCTAGCTCAAGGCTTTTGTTCTTTTGACTGATGTTCTAGGTTGCGGTTTCGTCACAGGTGGTTCCGCAGTGTTTGGAAAGAAAATGATTTTTGTACTATTAACGCTAAATGAGTTTCATTTCCCTGCATGAATGTGTTTTTATAAATAGTGTAATAATAGCAGTATGTTTAACTTCTGTTTTATTGAGTGTGAAAATCTTTTTGCATTTGTGCTCCATGTGTATTTTGTTGTCTTGTGAGTAATTGGTTTTGTTTTTTCTTTCTAGTGGGCTATCATTGGTTTTTGCTGTGTCTCTACAAGGTAGGTGCTAGTGAGGGTAGCTGTCTCTGGCAAGTGAGCCGTACAGTTTTTGAGTATATTAATCTTTGTGATAAAGCCATACTTTGTTTATTACTTATTTTACATAGTGTTGGTTGTTGCTGACTTGTTTGTGAAGTCTCCTCTCTTAGTAAGGATTATGGCTAGCCACAGGATTACTGCTCAGCAGGTTGTTGGTAAGTTTTTTGAGTCTTCTTCTGACGATGGTTCAGAGACTGTTTCTGCATCTGAGGCAAAAGAGGGAGTGGAAGTTTCTGGCAATTAGTTTTCTGTCCACGAGGAATCATCCGCTGATGAAGCCACTCTTAGTGCAGATGAAATGCCTATTTTAGAGAGGACATTGATGTGCCAATAGTGCAGCAAGTGGTATCTGGGCTGCAGCCTCGGGCTGCAAGGCTTCTCATTGGAAGAGCTGACCTCTGGTTTGCCCCAGACATTGGGCAACCGGCACTGCCAGACTTTACTGGTGTTCCAGGGTGTAGGGTGGATACTTAAAAACCTTTTGCCTACATATTTTTTTCAGTTGTTTATGGACCATGTATTTTTGGCAGAGATTGTTGAGCAGATTAATTTGTATGATGAACTGTATTTGAGGGACAACAGTGCCAGACTTAGGCCCCACTCTAGAGCTACCTGGTGGACTGCCACAAATATGGAAGAGTTGAAGAAGTTGTTCGGTTTAACTTTTTTGATGGGGTTGATAAGGAAGCCATTGATGTCTTTATATTGTTATACTAGTCTCTTGATGGCAACGGCTATATTTCTAGCAATCATGAGTTGTGATCAGTATTTACTTCTGCTTCAGGTGCTGCATTTTGCTGCATTTTGTTGATAATGGTTTAGCGTTGCCACAAGATCACCCTGGTTGTGACATTCTTTTTAAGATTGTGACATTCATTTTAAGATTCGGCCTGTCATTGATCACTTTGTAGATCGATTTTCTATCTATGCTCCAGGGAAATAAATAGCTGTGGATGAGTCTTTGGTCTTGTTCAAGGGCCGTATGGTTTTTAGGTAGTACATGGTGATGTCTCTCTCATGGAAAACAACAAGTTATCTTTCCCACAATGTACTCAAAACCTCAAAATGTGACTGTCACATTTTCCTTGAATTACTGTGCCATAATTTTCACGCTTCAGAAAGAAACCACAAATTTCCTACCACCCAGCATTTCCCCAGGTCTCCTGATAAAAAATGGTACCTCACTTGTGTGGGTGGGCCAAGTACCTGCGGTAGGGAAGGGCCCAAAACATGGTTTTGCGAAGGAGTCACCTGCGTTTTTGGTCCCGGGCTCGGTGGCCATCTAGGGAAATCTAACTAAACCAAACATTTCCGAAAACTAGACAGCCAGGGGAGTTTAGGAAAGTATGGCTTGTGTGGATCCCCCACTGTTTTACTACCCAGAATCCCCTGCAAACCTCAAATTTAGCTAAAAAAACTTACATTTTCCTCACTTTTCTCTGTGGGATCACGGCATTGGGACAAATGTCCTACCACCCAGCTTTCCCCTCGGTCTCTTGAGTAAAACGATACTTCACTTGTGTAGGTGGGACAAGGTCCTGTGACCGGGAAGGGCCAAAAACATAGGGATTGAGGGGATAGTACCATGAGATCTAAGAGCTATTCTTTTTATAGATGAGATTTTAGACTAACTCTGCATTGGGGACCCACACAAATGAGGTATAATTTTAATTGGGAGACCAAGGGGCATACTGGGAGGTAGGACATTTGTGCCGGTGCAGTGATCCCACACAGAAATGTAATGAAAATGTGTTTTTTTTAGCTAAATTTAGGTTTCCCTAGATTGCTGCCAAGCCCGGGAATCAAAAACGCAGGTGACCTCCTTGCCAAACTAAGTTGTTTTGTGGTTTGAGATTTGCAAGGGATTCTGGGTAACGGAACCTGGTGAGAGCCACACAATTCACCCCATCCTGGATTCCCCTGGGTGTCTAGATCTAAAAAATGTATAGTTTGCTAGATTTACGTAGGTGCCGGCAGAGCTATCGTTCGAAATCCACAGCTAGGCACATTGCAAAAAAAGGGTCAATTTTCATCTGGAAAAATGTGATGGACTCACATTGCATTTTGGGCTGTTTTCTGTTGCGGGCACTAGGCCTACCCACACAAGTGAGGTACCATTTTTATCAGAAGACTTTGGGGGGTGCTGGGTGGGTAGAAGTTTGTGGATCCATGCAGATTCAAGAACTTTCCATCACAGAAATGTGAGGAAAATATGGTTTGTCTTGACAAAGTTTGAGGTCTGCAAGGGATTCTGGGTAATAGAACCTGGTGGGAGCCACACAAGTCACCCAATCCTGGATTCCACTGGGTATCTAGTTTTCAAAAATGTATAGGTTTGCTTGGTTTCCCTAGGTGCCGGCAGAGCTAGGGCACAAAATCCACAGCTAGGCACATTTCAAAAAAAGGGTCAGTTTTCACTGGAAAAATGTGATGTGCCCACGTTGCTTTTTGGGCCATTTCCTGTCACAGGCACTAGGCCTACCCACACAAGTGAGGTGCCATTTTTATCGAGAGACCTTGTGGAATGCTGGGTGGGTGGATGTTTGTTGATCCACACAGGTTCCAGAACTTTCCATCACAGAAATGTGAGGAAAATGTGTTTATTTTTTTTTACAAAGTTTGAGGTTTGCAAGGAATCCTGGGTAACAGAACCTGGTGAAAGCCACACAAGTCATCCCATCCTGGATTTCCCTGGGTGTCTAGTTTTAAAAAATGTATAGGTTTGCTAGGTTTCCCTAGGTCCCAGCAAAGCTAGGATTCGAAATCCACAGCTAGGTACATTGCAAAAAAAAAGGGTCAGTTTTAACTACAAAATATGTGATGGGTCCATGTTGCGTTTTGTGCCATTTCCTGACGTGGGCACTAGGTCTAAGCACACCAGTGAGGTAGAATTTTTATTGGGAGACTTAGGGGAACACAGAATAGTAGAAGAAGTGTTATTTCCAATTGCCTTTCTTTGCATTTGTGCCTACCAAATGTAAGACAGTTTGTAAAAAAAGAAGGCATTTTGAAAAAGGACCTCTAATTCACATGCTTGTATGGGTACCCACAATTTTGGAGATGTGCGAATAACCACTGCTTCTAAACTCTTTATTCTGTGTCCATTTTGGAAATATATAGGGTTCATTGGTACCTATTTTTCACTCTTTATACATAACCAAATGAATTGCTATATACCCAGTACACAATGAAAAACCATTGCAAGACTCAGTTCAGTTATTGACTCTCGGTTCCTCTGGTTCTTGGTGACCCTACAAGTTCTACATCCCCGCAACCAGGAGGTCTCTGCAGATGTAAGAGTATATTGCTTTAAAAAATCTGTTATACGCAGAAGAACTTACAGGTGAAAACGTTGGCACAAATGGCTGTTTTTTTCAACTCAATTTCAATATTTTTTTATTTTCAACTGTTAGTTTCCATTAAAAAAAAACTTAAAGAATCTGCATAAATTACCCCTTGCTGACTTCAGAATTTTTTCTACTTTTCAGAAATATTTAGCTTTCCAGGAACCATTATTGTTTTCACACCCACTAACTGGAAGGTGGTTGAAAGCACAAAAAATAGCATAATAAGGCTATGTACTAGTAAAATGTCAAAACTGTGTAGAAAATGTTAGTTTTCTGACAAAGGTCTGCCTGACCCTGAAAGCTTAGAAGATGGTGATTTCGGCACCACAAATCCTTTGTTGATACCATTTGCAGATAAAAAACAGACACTTTCTTCTGCAGCACTTTTTTCCCATTTTTTCAAAAATAACCAAAATGTAGCTGTATTTTGGCTAATTTCTGGGCCCCTCCAGGGCAATCCACAATCCCTGGGAATCTTTAGAATCCTCAAGGTGTTGACAGAAAAGGATTCAAATTTGGTGTGGATACCTTATGTGGACAAAATGTTACAGGGGCCTCAGAGCGAACTACACCAAATAGCCAAAGGCTTAGCGCAGGGGGTGCGGAGGCCTAGCAGCGAAGAGATTAACTAGTGTTCTCACAGGTTGAAGTTCGCCACTTTTCCTTGGACCTTGAGAGGTACAGACCTCTATGCTTAACCCTCTGATTCTTTGCTGAATGTGGCTTAAGTTAACACTTTTTTCCCTATCTTCAGAAGCCTGTTGACGAGCTTCTGAAATACTGACACTTTCGTGCAACTCGACATCATACTCAACTCTTCACTTTCCATGAACTGACAGATCAATGCTGTGTCCTCCACATGCTTCAACACCCTCCGCATACTTCACAAGACCTTCAAATGGATGCCCCTTGACTCCAGGAAGACCGTCACCCATGCACCCATCACCAGCAGACTGGACTACGGAAACGCCCTCTTTGCCAGGATCAACAAGAAACTCCTCTGCAAACTCCAGACAATCCAGAACGCCACAGCCAGACTTATCCTCAACATCCCGCGACATGGCCTCATCACCAAACACCTCCGCGACCTCCACTGGCTCCCCGCCGATAGAAGAATAACATTCAAACTGCTCTCGCACATTCTACAAAGCCCTCCATAACACTAAACCCCAAAACCTCAACCAAAGACCTCCTTCCACGCCCCCAAGAGAAACCTCTGCTATGCCGACCTCGCCCTGGCCATGGTCCCTCGCATCCACAGGGCCAGAGCCGGGGGCAGATCCTTCGTCTACGATCCTTCTTCTACCTCACGACCAAGACCTGGAACAAACTCCCCCCTTGCATCCGATAAAGCCTGTCACTGCACCAGTTCATAAGGGACCCAATTTCTTTAAATGCCCCAGATGCACTTACTGTTCCGGTCACTCTAGGTCCCGTTGTCCCGCTGTATAATCCTGGATCAACAGGGAACACAACACATACTTTGGCCATTCCTATAGAAGTAGGTGCCTCAGGTAACACTCCTGTTGGCCTGACAATGAGAAGGGTTCCTCAAGTTCCTTTGGATGCAACACAAGTACAGGCGTCTTGTGGTGCTAGCGCAGATCCAACTTTGAACCAGAACGGATTTGCACCAACAATAGGGTTTGTACAAAGATTGCATCCTTTCTTAATACTCAATTTGAATGTATCTCCAAGATTTTCGAGCAGACTTATGAAGGTGTGTGGTGAGTTGGGGTCGTACTGGTGTTCAGAGTTGCATTGCCGCAGTTGGACACTTTGGCATTTTTTAAAAGGAAATAAGGAAAAAACAAATACATGCTCAAGTGCTTACCAACAGCTGTTGGTCAGACCATAGTGATGCACGTGACAGGGAGCTGCATAGCATCAAAAGCATGGTATTAGCTCATGATTGAGTGGTGGAAGCGATAGAGCATCGTAAACACAGCAAAAGCGTAAAAACAAGCCCTCCACTCTGTGGAAAATCACGTGATTCAACACTAGGAGCGGCTATTTTGTGTTGTTGGGGAAACTTTCTTTGTTCTGCATTGAAGGCACGATGTTTTCGGCAAAAGACTCGCCGTTGTATATCTGCTTATTGTCCAGAGCTATAAGTTTCCTAATCGTTGTTTAGCGACAGGCACACTTTGGTTATTGCCTTGGGCTGCGCTTGTGCGAGTTCGGCGACAGACACGCCTTTGTGTATCTAAACAAAAAAAAAAAGAGGGATGGTATAATCTCGATTGTAGGAAGGCCCGGGTTGGACTTGGTAATGCACTTAAACAGAAAGACACACTACTTGTAAGATCCGCTAGATCACACTATGGGAAAACCTTGAAGGAGGCAAAAAAAACGTGGGACAATGAAAAATGGAGGGATCTCCTTGATGCTTGCAGGAGCAAGGATAGCAAGAACTTCTGGGATATATACAAGTGGGACAGGGGCGGCATAGCAGAGCGACCCCAGAACAACGTGGCCCAGAATGCTTGGGTTGATTATTTTAAACCCCAGTATGCCGCACCCTGCGAAAACATCCATAGCGAGACCCTTGCCCACGTATATTACGATAGGGCAATATTCACACTGAAAGATGTTGATAGAGCCCTAGATAAAGTGGTTGGGGGAAAAGCACCTGGTATAGACGGAATCCCTGCGGATACGTTTACCAATGACAGAAGTCTCTGGTCTAAATACATTATGCTACTTGCCAACGCAATTGCCCTGGGAGCAGATATCCCCCCCTCGTGGAGGGGAGCAGAAATTGTACCAGTATTTAAAAAAGGGGATAAAACAATTGCAAGCAACTATAGACCAATTAGTCTAATAGACTCGATCCAAAAAATTATAGGCCGTATGTTTCTTAATGAAATTCAAACTTGGATGGATGACCAGGACATCTTAAGCTCAATGCAGGCAGGGTTCCGTTCCCGAACAAGCACAATTGACCAAGTTTTCCGTTTTGTTAACTTACATTGGAAGACGGTGGTCTTGGGAAACGGCGCCCTATATGCGGTGTTTGTGGACCTAAAAGCTGGTTTTGATTTGGTACCACGTAGAAGGCTCTGGCAGGTATTGAGGGAAATGGGCATTGCACCTGAGCTCCTTACCGTGATAATTCGCTTACATGAGGGAAATGTTGCCCGGGTGCGATGGGGGGGCGTGGGGGAGGTGACTGAAGACTTCCCGGTTGGCAGGGGTGTGCGGCAGGGGTGCGTTTTGGCGCCAACCCTGTTCTCACTTTTTGTCAACGGGGTGGCCGGTCGCCTCTCACTGACCCCCACCGACGCACCGGTTCTGGCAGGAGTGCGTATTCCTATCCTCATGTTTGCGGATGACACGCTAATCATCTCAAAGACACCTAGTGGCTTGCAAAAGGCTCTTGTGTGCTTCGAAGAATTTTGTACAGAAAGGGGTCTGGAAATAAACACGGGGAAAACGAAGTTCATGTCTTTTAATGCCCATAAATCCTTCAAAGGAAAGATTTTTATGAACAAGTTACCCTTGGAGGAGGTTACCTCATTTACATATTTAGGCATAACATTACAGAAAGATATGCGCTGGGGTTGCCAATTGGATCGTGTTATACTACAACACAAACAAAAATCAGGTGCGCTTTTGTCCAGGTTTATAACCTCGATTACCAAGCCAATCTCACCAGTTTTGGAAATCTATGGGACGAAGATTTTGAGTTCATGCCTATATGGAGCCGAACTTTGGGGATTTGATAACTTGCATAGCCTGAAGGTATTAGAAAATGCGTTTCTACGCAAGGTTACAAACCTCCCTCCAAGCACACCAATGCGTCCCCTTTTACTGGACCTTGGCAAAAAGCCACTTGAACATCTGGCGAAGCTCCGTCCAATATTATACTGGCGGCGGCTTTGGTGCACAGACGAGCTTGCCCATTATAGGAGCGGTTTTGTGGACATAATAGAATCTGATAGGTCCCAAAAAATAATGTGGTTACATGGGATTAAACTTCTCCTGACCAGTATAGGCCTGATTGGACTTTGGAAAGATCCTGTTAACGCTGTTTTCCCATCCAAGGAAAAGCTAAAAACAATATATTGGGAATGGGTCTACAAGTTGGAAATTTCCCAAGGGCTTTCCACTCATCTATCATGCCGCTTTTTCGATCTAAAAACCTACCCTCTGTTAGAGGAGTATTGGGATATTATCGAAAAAACTGCAGATCGTAAATTATATTTCCAGCTAAGGGTGGGCACTTTACCTGTTGCAGAATTCACCTCCAGATGGGGGGGACAAGGCACTAAGAATGACAGGTGTTATAGATGTTTGGAAGAATGCGAGACTACAGGACATGTATTATTTTTCTGCCCAATGTATGCAGTACCCAGGGAAATATGGATAAAACCAATCTGTAAATACCTGGGTATTAGAACATATGCTACAGCTCTCCGTATTTTGAGCACAAACTCTGCACCCCCGATCTGTATAGCTGTGGCCAAATTCTTAGGATGGGCCTGGGGCATAAGGTTAAAAACCTTGAGAAATGTTGAAACTCTTCCCCCTTAAACTCACATGGTATCACCTAATCCTATCTGATGTAATCACTATTACCTATAGGTAGAAAAACCATGTGATTATAAAGTTTAACCGTGCCAATTTTAATGTAATATAAGCCTCCATGGGCTGGCTCCATACAGAATATTTTTCTATTCTAAATTGTCAGCTTTACGGTTTGTTTAAATTTAATTGTATTTTAACCCTTTTAGGTAATTTATAAATCATTTTATTTTATGTAATAATTGTAAATGTGCTTTTATGACTTAAATGCTGAATAAAGCTTTATTGACTTGACTTGTATCTACCTGTTGTTTCAAGCTGTAAATTATCTCATCATTCCTCAGCGACGAGCACACTTTGATTTTTGAAGCAATACTGTGCTGGACCTGGCAAGTCTCAACCCTGGTGAGTTTTTTATTGGTGGTTATTTAGATTTTGTTACAAGTAACTGAGTTTGTGCTTGTGCTACTCTGGTGATAGGCACTCCTTTTATGATCACTTTGTGTGCATTTATTTGGTGGGGGTATTCTTTGGAGAAGAGCGATGCAAAATGTGGCTGCTCCACCTTTCTTTTTATCCATGCCTGTAGAACCCACAATTAAGTGGAATAAGTCAAAAAGGTTTTCGAGCGATATGCCAGAGTGTGCAGAGCTTCTCTGAGCTTTGACCGCAAAACAGCATTGTCTTCAGCCTGCCGAGTCCTAAAGGACAGGAATTGTTTGATCATCTTCCCTCTGTCTCTGATGGTGATGCAGTGGAGTTAAAATGACTACAAGTTGTGCTCCAGAAAGTTAGACAATAGCTATTTGCCCAAAATTAGAACAATACTAAACAATACCGTTTTGGTAGAGCGGTACAGAAAGAAGGTGAAGCTGTAGAAAGGTGCGTCATGGATCTACGGACCTTAGCATCATTATGTACATTTTTGGATACCACGTCTATACTGGGGGTAGCATCAAAAAGGTCAGGGATGAACTTGGCTGAAAGAAGATCTGACTTTGAAAGATGTTTTGGTAGTGGCTAAGAAAACTGAGCACTCCTTAAAGTGTGTAGAGGTGATTAAAAAAACACAATGTCAGATATTCATGTTGCAAAAAACAAGGCAGATGTGGTAAAAAGAACACAGGTGGTTCAGAAAGGTGGTAAATAAAAGATGGCAAAGAGAAAAGTAAGGATGTAAGGAGATGTTTCAGGTGTGGGAGTAAAAATAATTTTGGCCTTTCATAGAAAGTGTCTGGCACTGAAAGCACTGTGGTAAGAGTGGTCTTTTTCAAAGTGAATTTACGAATAGGGGTGGCAAGAGCAATGTTAAAGTGAAAGAAGTGGAGGTGGATAGAAGCGATGATTAGGATCTTGAGTGTGGCTAGATATTCTTGCATGTGGGATGTGGAGTGCAAAAGAGTCCCATTGATGAAATTCTGGTTGATTGGAAATACATTAAGGTTTTGTTCGATTCTGGGGCAAAAATATCATTGGGGTTCAATGAGGTTTTTAATCAACATCTGTTGGGAAGTGGGAAGTTGATTAAACCTGACATCAGGGGAGCGTATAAAGTTGAGAGGGTTCTTCATGGGAATGATTGAGTATAAGAACATATGAGTTACTGGAAAAATGTATGATTCAAAAAGAGAGGGCAGCATATTGAACTGGTATAATCAAAGGGATCTTGGAGTCAAGCTTGATCCTAGCAGTGATCCACCCATAATTGTGAAGGACATGGTTCAAACTGTAACTCAAGATGGGGGCGGATTATTGTCAGATGAATTTGCACAGCGTTTGCCGGAGGATTTTCCATCTGTATTTAGACCTGAATTAGAGTGTCTTGGGGGGTATACTCACACGATTAAATTGAGGGAAGGTACCGAGCCTATACATGGTAAAGTACGTAATGTAAAATTCACAAAATGTCCCTAACCAAACTGATCAAGACGGCTCATGGGCATAAACCAAGGGCTGTTGTTGTTTACTACACTATCAAGATCTACTAAGAACACTGTATATTTCGTATGTACTTTAGAGAAGCTCTATAGGAGGCATGTTACTTAAAACATAATCATTTATTACAAATCATAAAAAAGCATATAAACATATATCTACACCTCCCACTGTTGGGTTACAATCTATAATCATTGTAAAATAAGTTGATGCAGTTCATTTAAAACACAAAGATTAAAAGTCGACACAGCGTTTCGGTGTTATTTGTAATATTTCACCTCCTTCAGGACTAAAAAACTGTTTTTTTCATCTAAAACAAATGAATTTTTTTTGTGCATTTTAAACATTTATAAACATAAAAGTGCAGAATAACAGTGTTCTCCTATCTCTTAACAACACCCTCTGTATTTTTTACATAAGTGCTACAAAGCAACCCCACAATAATATTAGGTTGCATGTTATATTTATTCTAACATCCACACAATGTATAACAAGACTGTCTTCTATCTAACATGTCTCTTGTATAATTCAATATACCAAAAACCGCATACCTCATCTTTTTCAATTGAGAATGTATTCGGAGAAGGAGGATGACCTTCCAGTATCAAATTTCTGCCGGCTAATTATTTTGCCTATATTATAAACAGATACCACTTTTAAGTCAAACAATAAATGGCCCTTCTCATTGTTATATCCATTTTTTATCTAAAGAATGGACTGGCATATCTTTTATCAATGAGAAGGGCCATTTATTGTTTGACTTAAAAGTGGTATCTGTTTATAATATAGGCAAAATAATTAGCCGGCAGAAATTTGATACTGGAAGGTCATCCTCCTTCTCCGAATACATTCTCAATTGAAAAAGATGAGGTATTCGGTTTTTGGTATATTGAATTATACAAGAGACATGTTAGATAGAAGACAGTCTTGTTATACATTGTGTGGATGTTAGAATAAATATAACATGCAACCTAATATTATTCTGGGGTTGCTTTGTAGCACTTATGTAAAAAATACAGAGGGTGTTGTTAAGAGATAGGAGAATACTGTTATTCTGCACTTTTATGTTTATAAATGTTTAAAATGCAAAAAAAAAATTCTTTTGTTTTAGATGAAAAAAACAGTTTTTTAGTCCTGAAGAAGGTAAAATATTACAAATAACACCGAAACGCTGCGTCGACTTTTAATCTTTGTGTTGTTAAATGAACTGCATCAACTTATTTTACAATGATTATAGATTGTAACCCAACAGTGGGAGGTGTAGATATATGTTTATATGCTTTTTTATGATTTGTAATAAATGATTATGTTTTAAGTAACATGCCTCCTATAGAGCTTCTCTAAAGTGCATACAAAATATACAGTGTTCTTAGTAGACCTTGATAGTGTAGTAAGCAACAACAGCCCTTGGTTTATGCCCATGAGCAATCTTGATCAGTTTGGTTAGGGACATTTTGTGAATTTTCTATTATCTATCCCCTGTCCCGTTGTGTGTTGCACACTGCGGTAACTCCCCCCTTTATTTTGATTTTTATTCTGTACAGCTAGTGAGCTGGGGAGTCTTGTTTTATACCGTTTGACATTTAAAACAAGGCAGTCTATTTTAATTAAATATGGATGCTTTGAAAACTTATGGTTTCTCGGAAGAACAATTTAATAAAATCATTAATGGTACCTCAAAAGATTTCTCGACAATTAATGCAAAGAATGGCAATGAAGATAAATGGAGGGACTTTTGGAACAATAAGAAAAAGACCATTAGAACAGAATTACATGCAGATTTTCTAATTGAATATTGTAAAAAAGGAATTATACCAAGAGGTTTACAAGTTAAAAACGAACCTGGTATCTTTATTAAACATTTGAAATTCATAGAGAATTGGACATTTATTGCCAACCGATGTAGTCGAGATTGGATGCTGTTGATGATAGAAACAGCACATGAAATACTCATCATTGAAAAGGGTGAGATCGAAGAAATGGAAAACAAACTAAGAGAAGATAATGTATTAGAAGAAGCCAAAAAGAAGCTAGAGGAAATCCAAACTGATGTAGCAAGTTATAGGGACTACTTACTCAACAAAAAAGTGAATAAATCAAGGAAAGATGTCCTGAAATATAATTTAGAGTATGTATATCCCTATTTACAAAAAGACTACTATGAGCGGCCGAGGGAAAATTTATATAATAGAACAAACTGGCAACAACCAAAAAGAAATTTCCCAAAGAAAAAAGTAACCTTTTTTGACACTTCATACACCAGCTCTGAGTCTGAGGGAGATCAACCTGATATTCATTAAAGAGGAGGGGATATCGCACCCAGTACCAGTAGAGACTCGCTGTCTTTTTTGGACCAACAACAACACAATCCCGGTCCTACTCGAGGGCGAGGGCGGGGGCGAGGGAATGTATACCCTCACAATCCCCAACAGAGACTTCCCTATATGAGAACCAGGAGTCAGGCTCATTGGTAATAGAGAATCACAAAAAAGCCCCTATCATTAACCTGTCTAGCAAAACCTTGAGTGATCATGAGATTTCCTTACTGGAGAAAGGGTTAGGCTATGCTATTTGTACACCTGTAGATAAGTTTAATTTAGAAAGAGATCTACAAAACTTCTTTAGGAAGATAAGATTAAATGATTTTTTTAAAAATAAAGAAGACAATCGAACCATTGTGGACAATAAATCTGGTCTTAAACCAAAATCTCATTGGACCCCGTCTTTAAATCAAGTTAATAAAAAAGTTGAACTTTTTGAGAAAGTTGTAGAGAGTAGAATTGATGATTTGCTCACAAGGAACTTGCGGTGGCAAAATAATTTGAACAAGACTGAACGTACAGCCCTAATTAATTTGGAACGTCGCCAGGATTTAACCATTAAACCTGGTGACAAAGGAGGCAGTATTGTAGTGATGGACACCACAGACTATAATAATAGGATGCTTAATCTTTTAAACAACACCCTACATTATGAGAAATAAAACAAATTAGAATGGAAGGCATTAATAGATAAAGTTGGTAGACTTTTGGATTTCGCGAAAGAAGATGATATTATTTGTTTAGAGGAATACAATTTCCTCAGAAATCCTAATCCCAAACTCCCGGCATTATATGGATTGCCCAAAGTGCATAAAGACTTAAACAACCCCCCCATGAGACCAATAGTATCTAGCATTGATTCCTTAACTGAACCCCTTAGCAAATATGTGGATAAATTTCTACAACCATTAGTAGTCAAGCAGAAGGCCTATATCAAGGACACAACCTCTATCATCAAAAAAATCGAAGGTATTTCATACCATCCAGTTAATCAATGGCTCGTGACTCTTGATATAGAAGCCCTCTATACAAATATACCTCAAAATGCCACAGTGCAAATGCTTGAGGGCTTATTGAGAGACGAAAATGATGATTTATCAACCCACTCATCGTTCATTATTGAATGCGTGGAAGTCATCTTGAAAAATAATATTTTCCTATTCGGAACATAAGTATACAAACAGATCAAAGGGACCAGCATGGGAGCTACCTGTGCTCCAAGCTTGGCCTGTTTGTATGTAGCAAATTTTGAAGAGAAACATATTTTCAACTCAGCGGCACCATTTTATGAAAACATCTCATATTGGTCCCGCTATATCGACGATGTCTTTTTCATTTGGAGTGGGACCATCGAATCACTCAATGAATTCATAACATGGTTAAATTTAGGAGATGCTAATCTTAAATTTACGCCCACTATAGATAGGACACATTGTGACTTCTTAGATATCAAAATAAAACATGTGAATGGTGAACTTAAAGTAGAGTTGTTTACTAAACCGACAGATCGTAATACCATGTTACACTACCAGAGTAATCCCCCCATGTGCCAAAGGGATAATATCCCATTTGGACAATTTTTAAGAATACACCACAATTGCACTGATATTAATGATTTTAACAGACATGTGGACGCCCTATCACAAAAACTAAAAGACAGGGGATACCCTAAAATTTTTATACGAAAAGCCTACAAAAGAGCTAAGTATTTTGACCGAGACTCGCTATTCAGAGAGAAAGAGAACAAAGACATGGAACCACAAAATCTACCATTAATTTTTGTGACTAATTTTAGCAGCATCAGTAATAAGGTAAAAAACATTATTAATAGGAATTGGCCGCTTCTTAGAGATAGAAATGATATTAATGCAACAAGACCTATGTTTTCCTTTAGAAGAAATTGCACTATTCGCAATAAATTAGTACACACATACAGAGAAAACAGGACATCTAAACAAAGTACCATTGATAACGTGCCCTTCCCTGTTGGTACGTTCCCTTGTAATTCATGTAAGAGTTGTGGCAACATCAAAAGGGGTAGTTGTATAACTCATAATGGATATAAGCACTATACAAGAAGTTTGATAAATTGCAGAACTCGGAACATAATCTATATGATAGTCTGTCCATGCAATAAAGCATACATTGGCGAAACATCTCGCGAAATTCGAACAAGGATCACTGAACATAAATCCGCAATTAGAACCAAAAAAATGACAGCTCCACTTGTGGAGCATTGGTTGGAGGCTAACCACTCAATAGACGATCTAGAATGGTGTGGCGTAGAAACTGTACTCTGTGATATACGCGGCGGCGATGTAGCCTTGAAAAGAAAGAAACGTGAACAATATTTTATGTCACGTTTTAACACTTACAAAAACGGATTAAATAATAGGGAGGATTGGGAGAGATTACTGTAATTGATTGAGAGAACTTCCTTTCTCTCAGGACCACAGGTTTATTTCTGTTTTTTTGTGTTTTCTTCTATCCTTTGGTCTGTAATAATCAAATGGGGCTTAGACGTAGTCCGTCCCCTATGAATGCCTTACACAGCAACTGGAGTAGTTATAAGAGAAAAGTTCAGGGCCTTACATTAGTTGGTTCAATATATTTAACAGTGTGATCGCTTCTTCTTTTGGATTTAGAATAGGATCATCCTTTAGTAACACTTGTAATAACTATCACATGAGACTCTCACAAAAGGTTTTTCCAGTAATACTTGTGATAACTATCAAACAAGACTCTCACGTTAAGATGGCCGCTCCGGTCGCTGAGAGTTTTCCAACACCTTTAAGCAATAGACACCATGCCCATATTTTATGATCAAAGAAGTGTAATGACTTGCTCAAATACCGACCAATGATTCACTCTAGATTAAAATATAAGGACCAGGGCTCGAGTGTCCACGAGGTATAGTGTATTATCATCTTTAAAAAATAGTAGAAACTTTTTTACAAATAGATTCCCGCACATATGGTAAATTAATGGTAGTATGGACACAGTAACTATACGATAATACGCAGCATTACAAACATTTGAAATGCGTTTATGTTTATTCTTCGTTCATTTTGACTACCCTTTTCACTTAGTTTTGAAACTTCAAAATGGCGGCCACTAGTACGCAGAATACTGATAGTCAGGCAGACATAGCGTGATCGGCCGACTTTCAGGAAATGACGTAAATAGGAAATCCGTTTCACACGGGTTTAAAAGAAAAGGATACCGCTATCCCCCCGATAACCCGCCTTGGACGTTCCGCGAGAGCAGGGAGGCCATATTAATTCGACGAGGTAAGCGGCATGATTGCCTATACGGCCGGAGTAAGATTAGTTTATTTAGCCTTTATTAGGTGGTTTTACTAGTTGCCCTTATTCGATCTCTTGGCACTAGTGAGCTCCGGGTCTGAATTAATTATCTTTGTCTGGCCACTTAAGCTCCTGTGTTCTTGTATTAATAACACGAGTTTTAGAAACTAACATTGCATAGCACATTGCAGACATTTTGAATAATATCAGCTCCGGGTCTGTATTAGCTATTGGTGCCTGGCTATATAAGCTCCTGTGTTTTTGTATGAATGACACGGGTTTTAGAAACTAAACATTGCATAGCATATTGCAGACACTTCTAAGAAAACGCAATGTAAACGTAAACTAAGATAGAGACACACGAGTCATTTGAACTGTAAGATTCATAACAGCATGATTAATTGTTTTAGTAATTAATAACAACCCGCTGCATTTAACATTTGCGTTTTGGGCGATCTTTTATCTCAATAGAATGTTAATACAATTATGAGACAATATGAAACAAGAAATGTCATTATCACTAAGCCTCTAGATAGGTGAATAGTCAATAAACCAGTTCAATCACAATTTATAACTGAGAGGGAGATAATCTCGATAAAAATATAAGGTTCTTTATCCAATGACTAATGTTGAAATGTAAACCTTACGGTAACGTCATATAGACAATTTTATAATATGCCCCTTACGTTTAGGTACCTATGAAACCGAAGAAATAAGAAATATCTTCAATTCAATGCATTGACATCTTCCCAAAGGTTGATGACAAAGGACAATAACCTTGATCCACTTGATATCGAGGTGAGAGGTTTCATCATTACCCTAGATATACGAATATGCTCCGGGAGGATTTTTAGCTAATGAAGTCCTTCTCTATATGCTTCTCAACAGAGAGTAAAAATCCCAATGATTTAAAGTGATTTTTGTCTACCTGTGGAAAAGGACACAATTTTGGTGGCTTCTCGCGGAACAAGTATATAACCCTGATCATTATCAAGGTATGCCAGTCCATTCTTTAGATAAAAAATGGATATATCAATGAGAAGGCCCATTTATTGTTTGACTTAAAAGTGGTATCTGTTTATAATATAGGCAAAATAATTAGCCGGCAGAAATTTGATACTGGAAGGTCATCCTCCTTCTCCGAATACATTCTCAATTGAAAAAGATGAGGTATGCGGTTTTTGGTATATTGAATTATACAAGAGACATGTTAGATAGAAGACAGTCTTGTTATACATTGTGTGGATGTTAGAATAAATATAACATGCAACCTAATATTATTGTGGGGTTGCTTTGTAGTACTTATGTAAACGATATGCCAGTCCATTCTTTAGATAAAAAATGGATATAACAATGAGAAGGGCCATTTATTGTTTGACTTAAAAGTGGTATCTGTTTATAATATAGGCAAAATATTTTGCCGGCAGAAATTTGATACTGGAAGGTCATCCTCCTTCTCCGAATACATTCTCAATTGAAAAAGATGAGGTATGCGGTTTTTGGTATATTGAATTATACAAGAGACATGTTAGATAGAAGACAGTCTTGTTATACATTGTGTGGATGTTAGAATAAATATAACATGCAACCTAATATTATTGTGGGGTTGCTTTGTAGCACTTATGTAAAAAATACAGAGGGTGTTGTTAAGAGATAGGAGAACACTGTTATTCTGCACTTTTATGTTTATAAATGTTTAAAATGCAAAAAAAAAAATCTTTTGTTTTAGATGAAAAAAACAGTTTTTAGTCCTGAAGAAGGTGAAATATTACAAATAACACCGAAACGCTGCGTCGACTTTTAATCTTTGTGTTTTTAACCCCTTCGCCGCGGCGGGAATTCCGCCGCGGCGCTGGGGGGTGCGGGGGGGGCGGCGCGGTGGCGCTGTGCTCATGACGGAGCCGCTCCGTCATGAGCCACGGTTGAGCCGTGCTCATTACAGAACTGTTCCGTCATGACTCCGCCCAGTTGCGTTGTCCCCCCGCACAGGCGGGGAAACAGCGCCGCGTGGGCAGAGCGGCCGCCAACGGTCGTGGCATGACGGAACCGTTCCGTCATGAGCACACGGCAACCGTGGCTCATGACGGAACGGTTCCATCATGAGCGGGGAAGGGGTTAAATGAACTGCATCAACTTATTTTACAATGATTATAGATTGTAACCCAACAGTGGGAGGTGTAGATATATGTTTATATGCTTTTTTATGATTTGTAATAAATGATTATGTTTTAAGTAACATGCCTCCTATAGAGCTTCTCTAAAGTGCATACGAAATATACAGTGTTCTTAGTAGACCTTGATAGTGTAGTAAACAACAACAGCCCTTGGTTTATGCCCATGAGCAATCTTGATCAGTTTGGTTAGGGACATTTTGTGAATTTTCTATTATCTATCCCCTGTCCCGTTGTGTATTGCACATTTGGGTAACTCCCCCCTTTATTTTGATTTTTAAAAAGTACGTAATGTACCATTTGAGGTGTGAGACAAGACGCAAGTGGAATTGGAAAGGTTGCAGAAAGATGGTGTGATTGAGGAAGTTGAAGGAACAGAATGGTTGGCCCCAGTGGCTCTTGCTGAGACAAGTCAGTAGTAGAGAGGTGAGTCTGCATGTAGACCTAAGGTAGTTGAACAAGGGTGTAGTGATAGATAAGTGTTCCTTTCCCAATATTGCAGAGATGTTGGCATGGTTGAAGAGGGCTGAGGTGTTTTTGGCAATCAACCTAAAATGAGCGTACCACCAAATAGAGCTGGATGAAGGTTCACGGAATGTCACTGCATTTATAATACCATTTAGCTGGACCACTGACCTGATCAGTGTGACTACTCTCCCCCACACAGCTCCACCACTAAGTGCTGCCCTCTGAACCCCCTGAGCTCTCCATTTGCTGGGTGTTCGAGGCCCTCCTTCTCCCACATGCTCCTGCCAGTGCCTTATCCATAGTGGTCCAGTGGGAGAGCACTCTGCTCTTTTGCTGTTCTGCCTCTCTTTGCTTTTTCTGTGCCCTCTGTTCTATTTTCTCTCTTTGCTCTCTCTGCTCTCCTCTCTCTGTTCTCTTCTTGCTCTCTGCATTGTCCACACAGCTGCTGCCCCCGTGGCCCTTCCGGTCTGTCCTTCCTGCTCCTGCCTCCCAGCTGACTGCCCTCCCCTCGACCTCTACTTAATGGCAGCCATGCACAGCACGCTGCACCAAAGGCAATCCTGTCTGCGCCCATCTGCGACCCGACTGCAACCAGCACCAGGGACCCTGGTCCTCTGACCACCTCCGCTATGGCTCCAGCACCCTCCACGCTCTCAACCCCACACGCAGCAACAACTTTTGACGTCGAGCAACACCCAAGACCTGATCTCCTGTTGACACTGCCGCTGAACCTTCACCCACCTCTGGACCCCAGCAGCAGCCCCCAATCTACCAGACATCACCTCTCACAAACCACTCAACTGCATCCTCCTCAACATTTGCTTCATACACAAGCACGCCATAGAAATCTGGAACCTCCTCAACATCCACGTGCCCAACGTCGCCTTCCTCACAGAAACCTGGACCAACACCACCTACTCGCCTAACATCGCCACCGCCATTCCCGATGGATACAAGATCCTGTGGAAAGACCGCCCAACCTGCCCAGGAGGAGGCATTGCCATCGTCCAGAAAAGCACCCTCCACATGAAAACCCCCGGCCCTGATGACACTACGACCCTCATGGAACATCTCCACTTCCAGATCCAGACCGACCCTAAAATGACTCTCTGTGGAACCCTCATGTACAGGCCACCCGGCCCCTGTGCTCCTTTCACTGACAACATTGCCGACTTCATTGCACCCATGCCCTCACCACCACTAACTACATCCTACTCAGAGATCTAAACTTCCACCTGGACAACCACCATGACCCCCAACACCACTACCCTCCAAGAGAACCTCACCAACATAGGACTGAGCAACTGGTCACCACCCCCACATATACAGCGGGGTACACACTCTACCCGATCTTCATAAAAGAAAACAGCGTCTCATACAGCCACACCACAGAACTCTTCTGGACAGACCACCACTGCATCCACTTCTCCTTCAGAAAACCCACCATATGCAATCACGCCCACCGCTTCCCCCAGAGAAGCTGGAACAATGTCACCGAAGACCAGCTCACCTCTGCCCTCATCAGCACCACACCACCAACGATGCCGGATTCTAACACCATGGCAGACAACCTCCACCCTGGATCAGGAACTGCGCTGACACACTCGCCCCCCTCAAGAAAGCCACAGGACGACACATCAAGAAAGCAAGCTGGTTCACCCCTGCACTCCAAGAATCCAAACGCTCCTGCCAATGACTTGAAAAGACATGGAGGAACAATAGAACCCCAGAAACAGAATTAAGATGACCTACGACAACTTCAATAACCAAGACGTCCGCACCGCTCCAGCTCCCACCCTGCACACTGGGACCCCACTCACGACTGGGGAAAACCTAAAGACCATGAAGAGCATCAACTCCGGAGCACCCTCAGACCCCTGCCAACCCCACATCTTCCACAGAGCCGCCATTGCACCTGAACTACACTGGACGATCAACTGCTCCCTTGAACCCGCCACATTCCCTGATGACTGGAAACACCCCAAAGTCAACCCCCTCCTGAAAAAACCCTCCACAGACCCAACGGACCTCAAGAACGTCAGGTCCATCTCCCAGATTCCATTCCCAGCAAAGGTAATTGAAAATGCCATCAACACCCAGCTTGCAAACTTCACCAAAGCCAACAATATCCTGGACATCTCCCAATCTGGATTCCGCAGAAACCTCCGCACCAAGACCGCCCTACTTACCGCCACCAATGACATCTGATCCCTCCTCGACCAGGGCCAAATGGCTGCCCTCGTCCACCTGGACCTCTCAGCTGCCTTAGACACCATCTCCCACCGCACACTAGCCACCAGACTCCACGACGCCGGCATCCACGGAAACGCCATTACCTGGATATGCTCATTTCTCACAGGCAGAACTTAAAGAGTCAGACTACTGCCCTACCTCTCGGAACCAACAGAGATCAGAAGTGGAGTGCCCCAGGGATCCTCCCTCTGCTCCACCCTTTTCAACATCTACATGACCCCCCTCGCAACCATCATCAGAAACCATGGGCTCAACATTATCTCCTATGCCGAAGACACCCAACTCATCCTCTCCCTTACCAAAGAACCCAACATCGCCAGGCACAACTTCCAAGAAGGGATAAAAGCTGTCGCCAACTGGATGAAGAAAAGCTGCCTGAAACTCAACTCAGAGAAAACAAAAGTCCTCATCCTTGGCTCCAGACCCTCCACATGGGATGACACCTGGTAGCCCCCCACCCTCAGAAACCCCCCACTCCGATGGACCACACACAAAACCTCAGCATCACACTTAACTCATCGCTCACGATAAACCACCGGATCAACGCTGAATCCTTGGCCTGATTCAACATCCTCCACATACTCCAAAAAACGTTCAGATGGATCCCATCCAAATCCAAAAAAAAGGTCACGCATGCCCTCGCCTATGAGGTGAGGCGAGGTGTGGGGGCCACCACAGAACGTTTGCTAGCTCACCGAAGGCAGGAAATTGAGGCATATGGCAGTGGATGACGTAGTGGTCCAGAGCACTCTTAGAGTGTGACCGGCATCTTAATGCCCCAAGCCCCACCCCCCTCCAGGAGTTTATTATGTTTGAGGAGCACATGCATATTTTAGCTTGCCAAAAATAATGGTATGGTATATGTAATTTAGGCATAGATTTTCCAAAGACTTATCATATGGAACATTTTGATGATCCTGTGTAGGATGAAATGTATAGACCCAAAAAAGGAACTACTGCTAGAGAAGTAGGTGGAGATATTTTTGGTGTAATTATTCCATCTGTAGGTGTGATTCTGTATGATAAATATTAGAAATATTTCCCACAATTGTAGATAAGTTGTTTACTGGTACAACGGGTTTATTATTAGTTGTAGATATTGAAATGGAAGCTGTGAGATCCATGGTTTTGCAGAAGCGTCTTGCGTTAGACATCCTTTTCACATAAGAGGGCGGAATCTGTCAGTTACATCCCTGACAAAAGTATGGACTTGAAGAAGTTTATCAAAAACATCACTGACTAGAAGGGAGTTTTGAAGAAGTAAGAAGCAACAGGTGCCTCGGAAGCAGTTGAAAATTGATTTTCTGATGGAGGTAGATGGTTTGGAATCCTAGGGAGTGGAATTGTTTGAAGTACCTTGAATCCTGTTGTGAAAATTGTTCTCTGTGGATTATTCCTGTTTGCAAAACTATAAGGGATACAAACGGGCACAAGTGAAGAAGGGAACCAGGAGAAAAAGAGCAGATATAGAACTAAAAGAGAGACAGAGCAGATACTATGATGACATGAAACAGATGGAGGAATCCAGAGGAAATGTATGAAACCCGAGGTCTTAAATGGTCCAACTAATAAGAAAATATTATCTTAATGTGATGTCTTGATTCGCCATTAGAGGGGGATTGGAGCAGCATCATTGTGGCTCCACCCTTACACATTACGAATACGCAACATATATGTGCACTTAGCACTGCATACTTGTCTGTCCTAAAGTTATTAATGAGGAGTGTTGCACTTAAATGCAGTACTGAAGTGCATTTACTTTAGAACTAGGAATTATACACACAATGTATTTTAACCTTATTAAATGAAATATCGTCTTTTGAGATTTGATGAACCATCTCCACACTATTAAAATGTATTTACTTTAGACATTAGATTGATTCATGTAAACATGTGCACTAATGTTTTCACATTGGTATTCACATTGTAGTTCTGTCACACTTGTATTTATGCATTCAAAGTTACTTTATAATATTTAAAGTGCAACGTGAATCTAATGCTGAATTTATGTACTTACATGTGTTATTCATGTGCCTCAGTGCTGGATCACATGAAAATGTGCTTCTCTGCATGTGGAGAAAGATCAAATATCAAAATATTGTTTATGAGGCAATTCAAACTAAGCAGTCTATTGTGTATTATGTCATTTCAGGCTCTGTTTACAGGGTTTCCAGAATTACTTTAATACATTTATATACTTTAGTACAGGGTTTGCACATAGTAGGGGTGAGCAGTATACTCCACTCTGCTGGAGAAGATCGCAGAGTTTTGTCACTCTGCTCTCATAGTTCAGGAAAAAACTACACCAATCGCCACATTGCGGAGTTTACCGGTGCCCAACCCTATAATTGCATGATGTACATTAAGTCTACTGACGACAAGAAGTCTCGATTGTTGTACTCTCTTGCCTGGCTGCTTAGCGGCCTATTGGTAGAAGCTTGCAGCATCACTCTTCCACTCTCGCATTGCTGCCCACGCGCTGACATCACGGACGAGGAATATTTTTCCTGCAGCAAGAGTGGGCCCTCCGAGGGTATGCACAAGGGGAGTAGCAGCTGGCAGGATGTGTTAACACCCTCCAGCCAAGCAGTGCAACCCGCTTCCCGGGACATTGCAGCCTGCAGGGGAGAGGAAGAGGTGGGCCTGCTGTGTATAGAGAAAAGAGGCAACCATACACCAAGAGCTGCATGTCATTAAGGGGGAGAACTACAGAAAGGAGAATAAAGAGTAGCCTTCTGCAGAGAGAGAGCGACGCGAGACTGCAGAAGCAGCAGCAACGCAGCTCTGCCATGGGGAACCCTGTGGCCCAGGACGACTTTGAGTCAGGTCATGTGACCCTATGACTAACACTAATCTGCCAGTGCTCCGCCTCATCAGACACAATGTGGAGCATGACTGGTAGCTAATTGCCCCAAACTGTAGCCTAACCAACAGTGATAACTTCAAAACTCAGGGTAAATATATGGGTTTGTGCAAACACCTGTAGTGGAATGTGAGCCGAATCCTGAGTGCTACATACCAACCAATAGAGCCTTCCCAAGTAGGAAGTTAGTAATGACAAATGTATATCACTTGGAAATTACAATTTTAGTATGGTGTTATCTATAATTGAATTTGTTCCATGTGACATATATGTATTATGACATCTGAAATTTGCGATCACCTAATATGTGTTGTGTGACTTTGTTTCTTATTCAATAATACGATTTAAAAATACGTTTTTAATCCTCCATAAACAAGTATTGGAATAAACGTAATTATTCATTTAGTTTACTTTGAGATACCACCTTAATATGTGTAGTGTTTTGTCAGTAAAATATTTATGACATTCAGGCAAGAACGCTTCTGAACATAGAATACCACCAGAAATGGACTTCTAGCCATAAGTTGAGGGCTAATTAATGGTACAGTAGTTTGATCAGCTCTTGCACGTGCCACATAGATGGCATAATATAAAAAAGTAGGGCAAAAGATGATTACCGTAGACCATAAAGTAACATAACACCTGATTCACTGAGAGAATGTGAAACAATAAAGAATGTACAACATCAAAGAGTTAAATAAAACACAAAAGTGCTCAGAGAGCGGCAATGATGATACGCATATTTCCAGTAAATACGAAAGATATTTTTTTTTGTTTTAATATTTTTATTACAGTTTTTGAAATTGCATACATATGCAAGAGGTCTGGCCTACCAGTCCGACATCCAGGACACCTATGATGGGATTCCGGTAACATCCTATGTAGTCTGTTTTGTGCCAGGTAGGTAGAGTGAAGCATGTTAAATTGTAGCATTTTGAACTTTTTAGGGTTTGCAGAATTGTTTTGCAATACAACATTCAAGACAGGACCAACCTCATCTTCCACCCATAACCCGTTCAATGCTGATAACTTCATCTTGGTCACAACCACTAAGGTTCTATATATTTGCGTCACTTACTTACGTGAGTTATCCAGTTTCAGCAACATGTCAAGCACCAGATGCAATTTATGAGGTTCAATTCTTGAGCCCCATGTCTTCTGTATCATCACCAGCATTGCACTGAAATAAAAAATTAGCCCCACATATGTCAAGTGGAACAGTCTAAGAACCTGAAACATGTTACATCTACCCTCTTCAACCAAGGCACCAAATGTCATTACCTCCCCAGCCTCACAAGCCTGTACATGTATTTTCCTAGCAAGATTATGAAAAACCTAGAGGGATTTTATCGGCAAATTCGTAGTGAAAGGCACTTTAATCTGAGCATTCTAGCTATGCAGTGTCTCACGACAAACAGTAATCTTGCTTATTTTACATTTCTATCCTGGGGTTCCAGCAGTGAATCCACTCACGTTCGGACATCCCATTGGCTGCATCTGACAAACATCTAGCCACCCACTGCAAATATGGCAGGTATACAGCTAGTTATATCCTGTACTTATGGAATCTAGAGGAATCACCGTTCCTGCCAGTCTTTCCAGCAAGTTTCTAAAGAAGCAAACGTATTTTTCTCCTAGTTTCCCCTTACATTGGGAGGCGCAGCATTTTGATGCATTCCCAGGTCTTCCAGCAATGATAAATCTGGGAATGCGCCAAAATCCATGGGTGGATGCATAGCAACACCCACGCTCCACCCATGGAACGCTTCCCCGGAGCAGTGTAATTCAACGCAGTGATTTGTGATGTGTTGCATTACTCTAGATTTATCATGCCACATTAGGTGGCCTTTTGTGGCTTGATAAATCTAAATTAGTAGTTAATTATCCTTGCGCCCCATTGCGTGGGGCAAGGGCGACACAACTATTTGATAAATCTGGCTACAGGTCCATCGTTTTAAGTTCAGTTGAAATTCTGATGAGGGTAGAAACTAGAGTTTTCACCTCAACTGAATATACAAGTTGCGCATTTGAACTGCTTCCTGATCCCCACCACTGCCTGTGAACACTCGGCCAGTAAAACCTAACGAAATATGCATGGAGAAAAAGGCCAGTAATGGGTCAAAAACAAGCAAGACTTGGTGTGCAAACACAGATTCCTACCACTATACCCCATTGTGAGTATTGGCACTTGAATGAATGAAAGCTTTAATGTTCAATTAATTACAATTGTTACAATATTCTATCAATAAACAAATGAATGTTTAACCCCTTCGCTGCTAGGCCTTTTCCCCTCCTGTGCTAAGCCTTTTTTGGGCTATTTGGGGTAGTGCGCGCTTAGGCCCCTGTAACTTTTTGACCACATTAGGTATCCACGCCAAATTTGCATCCTTTTCTTCCAACATCATGGGGATTCTAAAGGTAGCCAGGGTTTGTAGATTCTCCTAAAGGGTTCCCAGAAATTAGTCAAAATACAGCAAAATTTTGTTTTTTTTGTGAAAAATGGGGAAAAGTGGCTGCAAATGAAAGCGTCTGGGTTTTTCTCTGCAAATGATATCAAAAAAGGGTTTGTGGGGCTGAAATCACAATTTCTCCAGCTTTTAGGGAATGACAGATTTTTGTCAGAAATCCAACATTTTTTACACAGTTTTGACATTTTTCTGGGACATACCCTATTTTTGCTATATTTTGTGCTTTGAACCTCCTTCCAGATAATGGTAAAAATGGGTAGAAAAGCAATAATGGATCCTAGAAAGCTATACATTTTTGAAAAGTAGAGAAAATTCTGAATTCAGCAAGGGGTCATTTGTGTAGATCCATCAAGGTTTCTTTATAGAAACTAACAGGTAAATATAGGAAAAATTAAAAATTTGTTGAAAAAAGCTGCCTTTTGAGTCAACGTTTTCACCTGTAACTTCTTCGAATTATGACATCTCTTTGAAAGCAATGTACCGTTACATCCGGTGGACCTTCCTGGTTGTGGGGATATATAGGACTTGTAGTTTCACCAAGAGCCCAATGAACCCAGAGTAAAAAACTGAGCAGCATTTTGTAATGGTTTTTTATTTTGTTCCAGGTATATAGCAATTATTGTGGGAAAATGTATACATGGAAAAATCGGTATGAAAGACACCTATGTATTTCTGAAATGGGAACAAATTACAGAGTTTAGAAACAGTGCATATTTGCACATTTTCAAAATTGGGAATACTCATACTTGCATGACAATTATTGGTCATTTTTCAAAATGACTTTTTTTTTACACAATGTCTTTCATTTGGAAGGGAGAAATGCATCAAAAATCAATAGGTAATAACAGTTGCTTTAAAAATCTGAACTACCCTAAGTCTCCCAATAAAAATGGTACCTCACTTGTGTGGGTAGGCATAGTGCCCACGACAGGAAGTGGCTCAAAACCTAAGGTGAACGCACAACATTTTCACACTGAAAATTTACACTTTTTTTGCGAAGAGTCTAGCTGTAGTTTTTGAACCCTTGCCCTGCCGGCACCTAGGGAAACCTAGCAAACCTATACATTTTTGAAAACTAGACACCCAGGGGGATCCAGGATGGGGTGACTTGACTGCCTCCCACCATGGTCTGTTACCCAGAATCCCTTGCAAACGTAAAAAAATGACAAAAAAAACACATTTTCCCCACATTTCTGGGATGGAAAGTTCTGGAATCTGCGTGGATCCACAAATTTCCACCCACCCCGCGTTCCCCAAAGTCCTACGAGAAAAATGGTACCTCACTTGTGCGGGTCGGCCTAGTGCCCGCGACAGGAAACGGCGCAAAACGCAACATGGTCACACCTCAATTTTGCAGTGAAAAATGACCCGTTTTTGGCAAAGTGACTAGCTGTAGTTTTTTAACCCTAGCCCTGCCGGCACCTAGGGAAACCTAGCAAACCTATACATTTTTGAAAACTAGACACTCAGGGGAATCCAGGATGGGGTGACTTGACTGCCTCCCACCATGGTCTGTTACCCAGACTCCCTTGCAAACGTAAGAAAATGACAAAAAAAACACATTTTCCCCACATTTCTGGGATGGAAAGTTCTGGAATCTGCGTGGATCCACAAATTTCCACCCACCCCGCGTTCCCCAAAGTCCTACGAGAAAAATGGTACCTCACTTGTGCGGGTCAGCCTAGTGCCCGCGACAGGAAACGGCGCAAAACGCAACGTGGTCACACCTCAATTTTGCAGTGAAAAATGACCCTTTTTTGGCAAAGTGACTAGCTGTAGTTTTTTAACCCTAGCCCTGCCGGCACCGAGGGAAACCTAGCAAACCTATATATTTTTGAAAACTAGACACCCAGGGGAATCGAGGATGGGGTGACTTGACTGCCTCCCACCATGGTCTGTTACCCAGAATCCCTTGCAAACGTAAAACAATGACAAAAAGAACACATTTTCCCCACATTTCTGGGATGGAAAGTTCTGGAATCTGCGTGGATCCACAAACTTCCACCCACCCCGCATTCCCCAAAGTCCTACGAGAAAAATGGTACCTCACTTGTGCGGGTCGGCCTAGTGCCCGCGACAGGAAACGGCGCAAAACGCAACGTGGTCACACCTCAATTTTGCAGTGAAAAATGACCCTTTTTTGGCAAAGTGACTAGCTGTAGTTTTTGAACCCTAGCCCTGCCGGCACCTAGAGAAACCTAGCAAACCTATAAATTTTTGAAAACTAGACACCCAGGGGAATCCAGGATGGGGTGACTTGACTGCCTCCCACCATGGTCTGTTACCCAGAATCCCTTGCAAACGTAAAAAAATGACAAAAAAAACACATTTTCCCCACATTTCTGGGATGGAAAGTTCTGGAATCTGCGTGGATCCACAAATTTCCACCCACCCCGCGTTCCCCAAAGTCCTACGAGAAAAATGGTACCTCACTTGTGTGGGTCGGCCTAGTGCCCGCGACAGGAAACGGCGCAAAACGCAACGTGGTCACACCTCAATTTTGCAGTGAAAAATGACCCTTTTTTGGCAAAGTGACTAGCTGTAGTTTTTGAACCCTAGCCGTGCCGGCACCTAGGGAAACCCAGCAAACCTATACATTTTTTAAAACTAGACACCCAGGGGAATCCAGGATGGGGTGACTTGACTGCCTCCCACCATGGTCTGTTACCCAGAATCCCTTGCAAACGTAAAAAAATGACAAAAAAAACACATTTTCCCCACATTTCTGTGGTGGAAAGTTCTAGAATCTGCGTGGATCCACAAATTTCCACCCACCCCGCGTTCCCCAAAGTCCTTCGAGAAAAATGGTACCTCACTTGTGCGGGTCGGCCTAGTGCCCGCGACAGGAAACGGCGCAAAACGCAACGTGGTCACACCTCAATTTTGCAGTGAAAAATGACCCTTTTTTGGCAAAGTGACTAGCTGTAGTTTTTGAACCCTAGCCCTGCCGGCACATAGGGAAACCTAGCAAACCTATAAATTTTTGAAAACTAGACACCCAGGGGAATCCAGGATGGGGTGACTTGACTGCCTCCCACCAGGGTCTGTTACCCAGAATCCCTTGCAAACGTAAAAAAATGACAAAAAAAACACATTTTCCCCACATTTCTGGGATGGAAAGTTCTGGAATCTGCGTGGATCCACAAATTTCCACCCACCCCGCGTTCCCCAAAGTCCTACGAGAAAAATGGTACCTCACTTGTGCGGGTCGGCCTAGTGCCAACGACAGGAAACGGCGCAAAACGCAACGTGGTCACACCTCAATTTTGCAGTGAAAAATGACCCTTTTTTGGCAAAGTGACTAGCTGTAGTTTTTTAACCCTAGCCCTGCCGGCACCTAGGGAAACCTAGCAAACCTATACATTTTTGAAAACTAGACACTCAGGGGAATCCAGGATGGGGTGACTTGACTGCCTCCAACCATGGTCTGTTACCCAGAATCCCTTGCAAACGTAAAAAAATGACAAAAAAAACACATTTTCCCCACATTTCTGGGATGGAAAGTTCTGGAATCTGCGTGGATCCACAAATTTTCACCCACCCCGCGTTCCCCAAAGTCCTACGAGAAAAATGGTACCTCACTTGTGCGGGTCGGCCTAGTGCCCGTGACAGGAAACGGCGCAAAACGCAACGTGGTCACACCTCAATTTTGCAGTGAAAAATGACCCTTTTTTGGCAAAGTGACTAGCTGTAGTTTTTTAACCCTAGCCCTGCTGGCACCTAGGGAAACCTAGCAAACCTATACATTTTTTAAAACTAGACACCCAGGGGAACCCAGGATGGGGTGACTTGACTGCCTCCCACCATGGTCTGTTACCCAGAATCCCTTGCAAACGTAAAAAATTGACAAAAAAAACACATTTTCCCCACATTTCTGGGATGGAAAGTTCTGGAATCTGCGTGGATCCACAAATTTCCACCCACCCCGCGTTCCCCAAAGTCCTACGAGAAAAATGGTACCTCACTTGTGCGGGTCGGCCTAGTGCCCGCAACAGGAAACGGCCCAAAACTCAACGTGATCACACCTCAATTTTGCAGTGAAAAATGACCCTTTTTTGGCAAAGTGACTAGCTGTAGTTTTTTAACCCTAGCCCTGCCGGCACATAGGGAAACCTAGCAAACCTATAAATGTTTGAAAGCTAGACACCCAGGGGAATCCAGGATGCGGTGACTTGACTGCCTCCCACCATGGTCTGTTACCCAGAATCCCTTGCAAACGTAAAAAAATGACTAAAAAAAAACACATTTTCCCCACATTTCTGGGATGGAAAGTTCTGGAATCTGCGTGGATCCACAAATTTCCACCCACCCCGCGTTCCCCAAAGTCCTACGAGAAAAATGGTACCTCACTTGTGCGGGTCGGCCTAGTGCCTGCGACAGGAAACGGCGCAAAACGCAACGTGGTCACACCTCAATTTTGCAGTGAAAAATGACCCTTTTTTGGCAAAGTGACTAGCTGTAGTTTTTTAACCCTAGCCCTGCCGGCACCTAGGGAAACCTAGCAAACCTATACATTTTTGAAAACTAGACACCCAGGGGAATCCAGGATGGGGTGACTTGACTGCCTCCCACCATGGTCTGTTACCCAGAATCCCTTGCAAACATAAAAAAATGACAAAAAAAACACATTTTCCCCACATTTCTGGGATGGAAAGTTCTAGAATCTGCGTGGATCCACAAATTTCCACCCACCCCGCGTTCCCCAAAGTCCTACGAGAAAAATGGCACCTCACTTGTGCGGGTCGGCCTAGTGCCCGCGACAGGAAATGGCACAAAACGCAACGTGGTCACACCTCAATTTTGAAGTGAAAAATGACCCTTTTTTGGCAAAGTGACTAGCTGGAGTTTTTGAACCCTAGCTCTGCCGGCACCTAGGGAAACCTACCAAACCCTCGCATTTCTGAAAACTAGACACCCGGCGGCTTCCAGGGAGGTATGGCTTGCATGGATCCCCCAACATTTCCTTACCCAGAATCCCCTGCACACCTCAATTTTTGCTGAAAAAATCACTTTTTTTCACACATTTTGGGGTGGGAAAGTTGTGGCATCACCGGGCTCACACAAATTTACCACCACCCAGCGATCCCCCAGGTCTCCCGGTAAAAATGGTGCCTCACTTCTGTGGGAGGCCCAAGTACCCGCGGCAGGCAAGGGCCCAAAACGTAGTGAGGCGACATCAAAATGGCCTATCGCAAAACCACCTGGTTTTGCAAGGGGGGTCACTTTGGTTTTTGACCCGGTGCTCGGCGGCCATCTAGGGAAACCTACCAAACCCACGCATTTCTGAAAACTAGACACCCGGCGGCTTCCAGGGAGGTATGGCTTGCGTGGATCCCACAACGTTTCCTTACCCAGAATCCCCTGCAAACCTCAATTTTTGCTGAAAAAATCACTTTTTTCACACATTTTGGGGTGGGAAAGTTGTGGCATCACCGGGCTCACACAAATTTACCACCACCCAGCGTTCCCCCAGGTCTCCCGGTAAAAATGGTGCCTCACTTGTGTGGGAGGCCCAAGTACCCGCGGCAGGCAAGGGCCCAAAACGTAGTGAGGTGACATCAAAATGGCCTATCGCAAAACCACCTGGTTTTGCAAGGGGGGTCAAATTGGTTTTTGACCCGTTGCTCGGCGGCCATCTAGGGAAACCTACCAAACCCACGCATTTCTGAAAACTAGACACCCGGCGGCTTCCAGGGAGGTATGGCTTGCGTTGATCCCCCAACGTTTCCTTACCCAGAATCCCCTGCAAACCTCAATTTTAGCTGAAAAAATAACTTTTTTCACACATTTTGGGGTGGGAAAGTTGTGGCATCACCGAGCTCACACAAATTTACCACCACCCAGCGTTCCCCCAGGTCTCCCGGTAAAAATGGTGCCTCACTTGTGTGGGAGGCCCAAGTACCCGCGGCAGGCAAGGGCACAAAACGTAGTGAGGCGACATCAAAATGGCCTATCGCAAAACCACCTGGTTTTCCAAGGGGGGTCACTTTGGTTTATGACCCGGTGCTCGGCGGCCATCTAGGGAAACCTACCAAACCCACGCATTTCTGAAAACTAGACACCGGCGGCTTCCAGGGAGGTATGGCTTGCGTGGATCCCCCAACGTTTCCTTACCCAGAATCCCCTGCAAACCTCAATTTTAGCTGAAAAAATCACTTTTTTCACACATTTTGGGGTGGGAAAGTTGTGGCATCACCGGGCTCACACAAATTTACCACCACCCAGCATTCCCCCAGGTCTCCCGGTAAAAATGGTGCCTCACTTGTGTGGGAGGCCCAAGTACCCACGGCAGGCACGGGCCCAAAACGTAGTGAGGCGACATCAAAATGGCCTATCGCAAACCACCTGGTTTTGCAAGGGGGGTCACTTTGGTTTTTGACCCGGTGCTCGGCGGCCATCTAGGGAAACCTACCAAACCCACGCATTTCTGAAAACTAGACACCCGGCGGCTTCCAGGGAGGTATGGCTTGCGTGGATCCCCCAACGTTTCCTTACCCAGAATCCCCTGCAAACCTCAATTTTTGCTGAAAAAATCACTTTTTTCACACATTTTGGGGTGGGAAAGTTGCGGCATCACCGGGCTCACACAAATTTACCACCACCCAGCGTTCCCCCAGGTCTCCCGGTAAAAATGGTGCCTCACTTGTGTGGGAGGCCCAAGTACCCGCGGCAGGCAAGGGCCCAAAACGTAGTGAGGCGACATCAAAATGGCCTATCGCAAAACCACCTGGTTTTGCAAGGGGGGTCACTTTGGTTTTTGACCTGGTGCTCGGCGGCCATCTAGGGAAACCTACCAAACCCATGCATTTCTGAAAACTAGACACCCGGCGGCTTCCAGGGAGGTATGGCTTGCGTGGATCCCCCAACGTTTCCTTACCCAGAATCCCCTGCAAACCTCAATTTTTGCTGAAAAAATCACTTTTTTCACACATTTTGGGGTGGGAAAGTTGTGGCATCACCGGGCTCACACAAATTTACCACCACCCAGCCTTCCCCCAGGTCTCCCGGTAAAAATGGTGCCTCACTTGTGTGGGAGGCCCAAGTACCCGCGGCAGGCAAGGGCCCAAAACGTAGTGAGGCGACATCAAAATGGCCTATCGCAAAACCACCTGGTTTTGCAAGGGGGGTCACTTTGGTTTTTGACCCGGTGCTCGGCGGCCATCTAGGGAAACCTACCAAACCCACGCATTTCTGAAAACTAGACACCCGGCGGCTTCCAGGGAGGTATGGCTTGCGTGGATCCCCCAATGTTTCCTTACCCAGAATCCCCTGCAAACCTCAATTTTTGCTGAAAAAATCACTTTTTTCACACATTTTGGGGTGGGAAAGTTGTGGCATCACCGGGCTCACACAAATTTACCACCACCCAGCGTTCCCCCAGGTCTCCCGGTAAAAATGGTGCCTCACTTGTGTGGGAGGCCCAAGTACCCGCGGCAGGCAAGGGCCCAAAACGTAGTGAGGCGACATCAAAATGGCCTATCGCAAAACCACCTGGTTTTGCAAGGGGGGTCACTTTGGTTTTTGACCTGATGCTCGGCGGCCATCTAAGGAAACCTACCAAACCCATGCATTTCTGAAAACTAGACACCCGGCGGCTTCCAGGGAGGTATGGCTTGCGTGGATCCCCCAACGTTTCCTTACCCAGAATCCCCTGCAAACCTCAATTTTTGCTGAAAAAATCACTTTTTTCACACATTTTGGGGTGGGAAAGTTGTGGCATCACCGGGCTCACACAAATTTACCACCACCCAGCGTTCCTCCAGGTCTCCCGGTAAAAATGGTGCCTCACTTGTGTGGGAAGCCCAAGTACCCGCGGCAGGCAAGGGCCCAAAACGTAGTGAGGCGACATCAAAATGGCCTATCGCAAAACCACCTGGTTTTGCAAGGGGGGCCACTTTGGTTTTTGACCCGGTGCTCGGCGGCCATCTAGGGAAACCTACCAAACCCACGCATTTCTGAAAACTAGACACCCGGCGGCTTCCAGGGAGGTATGGCTTGCATGGATCCCCCAACGTTTCCTTACCCAGAATCCCCTGCAAACCTCAATTTTTGCTGAAAAAATCACTTTTTTCACACATTTTGGGGTGGGAAAGTTGTGGCATCACCGGGCTCACACAAATTTACCACCACCCAGCGTTCCCCCAGGTCTCCCGGTAAAAATGGTGCCATACTTGTGTGGGAGGCCCAAGTACACGCTGGGTATTGGTAAATTTGTGTGAGCCCGGTGATGCCACAACTTTCCCACCCCAAAATGTGTGAAAAAAGTTATTTTTTCAGCTAAAATTGAGGTTTGCAGGGGATTCTGGGTAAGGAAACGTTGGGGTATCAACGCAAGCCATACCTCCCTGGAAGCCGCCGGGTGTCTAGTTTTCAGAAATGCGTGGGTTTGGTAGGTTTCCCTAGATGGCCGCCGAGCAACGGGTCAAAAACCAATTTGACCCCCCTTGCAAAACCAGGTGATTTTGCGATAGGCCATTTTGATGTCACCTCACTACGTTTTGGGCCCTTGCCTGCCGCGGGTACTTGGGCCTCCCACACAAGTGAGGCACCATTTTTACCGGGAGACCTGGGGGAACGCTGGGTGGTGGTAAATTTGTGTGAGCCCGGTGATGCCACAACTTTCCCACCCCAAAATGTGTGAAAAAAGTGATTTTTTCAGCTAAAAGTGAGGTTTGCAGGGGATTCTGGGTAAGGAAACGTTAGGGGATCCACGCAAGCCATACCTCCCTGGAAGCCGACGGGTGTCTAGTTTTCAGAAATGTGTGGGTTTGGTAGGTTTCCCTAGATGGCCTCCGAGCACCGGGTCAAAAACCAAAGTGACCCCCCTTGCAAAACCAGGTGATTTTGCGATAGGCCATTTTGATGTCACGTCACTACGTTTTGGGCCCTTGCCTGCCGCGGGTACTTGGGCCTCCCACACAAGTGAGGCACCATTTTTACCGGGAGACCTGGGGGAACGCTGGGTGGTGGTAAATTTGTGTGAGCCCGGTGATGCCACAACTTTCCCACCCCAAAATGTGTGAAAAAAGTGATTTTTTCAGCTAAAATTGAGGTTTGCAGGGGATTCTGGGTAAGGAAACGTTGGGGGATCCACGCAAGCCATACCTCCCTGGAAGCCGCCGGGTGTCTAGTTTTCAGAAATGCGTGGGTTTGGTAGGTTTCCCTAGATGGCCGCCGAGCACCGCGTCAAAAACCAAAGTGACCCCCCTTGCAAAACCAGGTGATTTTGCGATAGGCCATTTTGATGTCACCTCACTACGTTTTGGGCCCTTGCCTGCCGCGGGTACTTGGGCCTCCCACACAAGTGAGGCACCATTTTTACCGAGAGACCTGGGGGAACGCTGGGTGGTGGTAAATTTGTGTGAGCCCGGTGATGCCACAACTTTCCCACCCCAAAATGTGTGAAAAAAGTGATTTTTTCAGCTAAAATTGAGGTTTGCAGGGGATTCTGGGTAAGGAAACGTTGGGGGATCCACGCAAGCCATACCTCCCTGGAAGCCGCCAGGTGTCTAGTTTTCAGAAATGCATGGGTTTGGTAGGTTTCCCTAGATGGCCGCCGAGCACCGGGTCAAAAACCAAAGTGACCCCCCTTGCAAAACCAGATTAACTATTGTTCCTACAGCGTGAGAATTTTGGAGTAAAATTGCAAAGAAAATGTGGCAGACATTTTGAGGTTTGCAGGACATTGGGGATAAAAAAAAATGTTGAATTCACAAGAGAGACATCACCATGAACTCCCATGGGTTTTCGACAATATCTACAGTTGGTGGGTTTTTCTTGCATGGAAAGTGTACCTTGGCAGAGAAACTAAAGACAAAGATTCCTGCACAACCATCTATTCCTCAAACACACACACATACTGGTTGGATTTGGCACGAGGGCGAGTCATGGTTCAGTGTATTAAATTTTATTAACAAGAGATTTCACAAAAATGAAATGCACTGTCAATAATTAAATTCACAAAAAAACAAACCAATGACTCGCAGCTCGTGAGCTGTAAAGCCACGTCAAGGCACCAACCACTTTACAGGCCATTCACACACCTTTCATACGTGATACAAACAAGACCATTCGCACCACCAGGCACAAAAGCAACACATTTCATAATTCACCAAAAAGGGACAAGGTACACCCTGCTTCAGAAAGACAAATATTACTGCACAGCCATCTAATCCGCAAGCACACACACATACTGGTTGGATTTGGCACGAGGGTGAGTGATGGTTCAGTAGATACAATTGTATTAGCAAGTGATTTCACAGAAATGAAATGCACTGGTAATAATTGAAAGGGTGAGAAACTGAACCATTGACTCACAGCTCGTGAGCTGTAAAGCCACGACAAGGCACAAACCTCTTTACAGGCCATTCATACACCTTCATACGTGTGAGACATACAAAACCATTCACACCGCCAGCCGCGGGCCCATCACATAACAAAACTCACACCAGCACACAGCGCCATTCAAGGGCCCATCACTTTCACACGCCCACAATCCAGACACAGCAACTACACAGGCTGATGGATTGCGTGGAGTGGCACTGAGCTAGCAGTGTGTGTAGTGACCAGCAGAAAGTCACTACTCACACACAGCCAGCCGAGCACCAGTCCACACACACCGCTAGCCAAGCGCCAGTCCACGCACACCGCTAGCCTAGCGCCAGTCCAGGCAAACCGCCAGCCAATCGCCAGTACAGGCACACCGCCAGCCAATCGCCAGTCCAGGCACACCGCCAGCCAATCGCCAATCCACGCACACCGCCAGCCAAGCTCCAGTCCACAGACACCACCAGCCAAGCACCAGTCCGCACACACCACCAGCCAAGCTCCAGTCCACGCACACCACCAGCCAAGCTCCAGTCCACGGACACCACCAGCCAAACACCAGTCCGCACACACCACCAGTCCACGCACACCGCCAGCCAAGTACCAGTCCATGCACACTGCCAGCCAAGCACCATTCCACGCACACCGCCAGCCAAGCTCCAGTCCACGCACACCACCAGCCACGCACCAGTCCACGCACACCGCCAGTCCATGCACACCGCCAGACCACGCACACCGCCAGCCAAGCACCATTCCACACACACCACCAACCAAGTGCCAGTCCACACACACCAACAGCCAAGCGCAAGCCTACACACACCGCCATCACATTTTGGATTTTTTTAGAAAAAAATAAAAACACAAACAAATTGCAAATAGATACATATCTTCTAACAGAAAATCAGCAACTAAATACATTGCACTAACACCAACCTTGAAACAGAATCAAATTATCCAAGGAATACAGACCAGGCAGTTCACTTTACCACTCATGAATGCTCCCAAAAATTCTTTCGCGTGTGGTACGCTTTAAAACAAGCAGGGAGACACAGTGCAGGATGAGAAGGACAGTCGGGGCAGTACATATGACTCTCCTTACGCGAACCTCTTCGCCAACAGACTCTACATCTCCTACTGGGAAAATCTTTTGCGGGTGTGGGAGGAATGTGATCTGGAAAGTGGCGTTCTTTCAATCTAGCAACATCCTCCACCACTCCAACTCTAGGAACACTTGCCTGTTCCACTACAACAAGGCTGCCTATTACAGACTCCTGAAACTTAGCAAAAGTCATCTTTGACTCAGGGCAAGAATCCTGGAACACAACAAAAGCATTAAACATTGCCAAGTGGAAAAGATGGATAGCCAACTTCTTGTACCAAATGTAAGCCTTACGAAGAGCAGTGTAAGGTTCCAACCTCTGATCTACTCTGTCAACACCACCCATGTGCCTATTATAGTCTAAAATGCACACAGGTTTGCGCGCTTCAGCGACCTGACCCCAAACAGTCACAGGTGCAGTGCTTTCATCATGGATGGTAAGTCAGCATGTAGACATCTCTCCTGTCTTTAAACTTCACAGCAAGAAGCTCCTGGCAACGCAACACACTGCACTGTCCCCGCACAAGCTTTTGACAAACAAGTTCTTTCGGGAAACCTTTACGGTTAGAGCGGATTGTGCCACAAGCAAGAGTGTCCACTTTGGTCAATTCCCTGAACAACCGCACACCAGTGTAGAAGTTATCTACATATAAATGGTGGCCTTTGTTAAAAAATCCTCTTCCAAGTTCCCAAACAATTTTCTCAGTCACTCCAAAAGTGGACGGACAACCAGGGAGGTTAAACCTAGATTCCTTACCGGTGTACACCCTGAAATTAGAGACATATCCAGTCCTACTGTCACACAGCATATACAGCTTTATTCCATAGCGTGCCCTCTTACTAGGAATGTATTGCCTAAAAACCAAGCGGCCCTTGAACAACACCAAAGACTCATCCACTGCAATTTCTTTCCCAGGGGCATAAATCTCAGAAAATCGATCAACAAAGTGATCAAGGACAGGCCTAATCTTAAAAATACGGTCACAGTCAGGGTGATCTCGTGGCAACACTAAACCATTATCAACAAAATGCATCATCCGAAGCACAAGCAAATACCTGTCACGACTCATGACTGCCGGAAAAATAGACGTTGCCATCAAGGGACTCCTAGACCAATATGAAGACATTGATGGCTTCCTTAGCAAGCCCATCAAAAAAGTTAAACCCAAGAACTTCTTCATCTCTTCAACATTTGTGGGAGTCCACCAGGTAGCTCTAGAGTGTGGCTTAAGACTGGCACTGTTGTCCCTCAAAAACTGTTCGGCATACAAATTAGTCTGCTCAACAATCTCTGCCAAAAACACATCGTCCATAAACAACTGAAAAAAATTTACCGGCAAAAAGTTTTCAGTATTCACTCTAGACCCTGGAACACCAGTAAACTCTGGCAATGCTGGCTGCACCATGCCAGGGGCAACCCAGAGGTCATCACTTTCAAAGGGAAGCCTTGCAGTCCCAGGCTGCAGCCCAGATGCCTCTTGCCACACTATCGGCACATCAGTCTCCTCCTCTAACACAGGCACTTCATCCGCACTAAGAGTATCTTCATCATCCGATGACTCCATACGGAGAGACAACTCACTGCCAGAATCGTCCCCTGCCTCCTCTCCCTCAGATGCAGAGTCAGTCTCTGAACCATGGTCAGAAGAAGACTCAAACAGCAAACCAACAACCTGCTGAGCAGTAATCCTGCGGCTAGCCATTATACTTACTAAGATAGAAGACTGCACAAACAAGTCAACAACAACCAACAATGTGCAAACCAAGTAAGTAAAGAAATGTGTACCTTTATCACAAAGATCAATGTACTCAAAAACTATACAATTCAATTACAAGAGACAGCTGCACTCACCAGAAACCAACTCTGCAGTGACACAGCAAAAACCAACGATATCCAACTAGAAGGAAGAAAAAAAACAAATTACTCACAAGACAACAAAATACACATCGAGCACCAATGCAAAAAGTTTTTGACACTCAAAAAACAAACATACTGCTATTATTACACCATTGGCAAAAGAAATTCATGCAGAGAAATCAAACACATTTACATTGTACAAAAAAAAAGTCTCTTACCAAACTACACAAACAGCAGAACCACCAGTAACAAAACGGCACAATGAAAAGAGCAAACGCCTTCACCTAGAAATAAAAAGTAAAAAAAAAACATTACAATTGCAATTCACAAAACATATAACAATAAACATTATAACATGCTAAGTCACTACCCAAATGGTCAATCGGGTTGTGTGCCAGGTGGGGCAGAAAACAGCAGGAAAATAAAGGCTACTCTGTCCCGGGGCGGGTGGGCCAAATACATATTATAAAAAATTGCACCCTGGAAGCCAGGGGTCAATTCGATTTTTAGTTACACTAATTCCCTGGTGTCTAGTGGGCTTTTCTGCCCCCCCTGGGACCAGAAACGGCTACACAAAAGACCGATCTGCCCCCAGGAGGGGGCAGAAAAGTCTTGAAAAATATTTGAGCCCCCAGGAAGCAACCCTTGCCCAAGGGGTCGCTTCCTACAATATCACAATGAACCCTGGTGTCTAGTGGGCTCTTCTGCCCCCCCTGGGAGCGGAAACGGCACGAAAATTCAACCGATCTGCCCCCAGAGGGGGCAGAAAAGTCTTCCAAAAATATTGGGGGCCCAGGAAGCAACCCTTGCCCGAGGGGTCGCTTCCTACAACATCACAATGATCCCTGGTGTCTAGTGGGCTCTTCTGCCCCCCCTGGGAGCGGAAACGGCATGAAAATTCAACCGATCTGCCCCCAGAGGGGGCAGAAAAGTCTTCCAAAAATATTGGGGGCCCAGGAAGCGACCCTTGCCCAAGGGGTCGCTTCCTACAACATCACAATGATCCCTGGTGTCTAGTGGGCTCTTCTGCCCCCCATGGGAGCGGAAACGGAACGAAAATTCAACCGATCTGCCCCCAGAGGGGGCAGAATAGTCTTCCAAAAATATTGGGGGCCCAGGAAGCGACCCTTGCCCAAGGGGTCGCTTCCTACAACATCACAATGATCCCTGGTGTCTAGTGGGCTCTTCTGCCCCCCCTGGGAGCGGAAACGGCACGAAAATTCAACCGATCTGGCCCCAGAGGGGGCAGAAATGTCTTCCAAAAATATTGGGGGCCCAGGAAGCGACCCTTGCCCAAGGGGTCGCTTCCTACAACATCACAATGATCCCTGGTGTCTAGTGGGCTCTTCTGCCCCCCCTGGGAGCGGAAACGGCATGAAAATTCAACCGATCTGCCCCCAGAGGGGGCAGAAAAGTCTTCCAAAAATATTGGGGGCCCAGGAAGCGACCCTTGCCCAAGGGGTCGCTTCCTACAACATCACAATGATCCCTGGTGTCTAGTGGGCTCTTCTGCCCCCCCTGGGAGCGGAAACGGCACAAAAATTCAACCGATCTGCCCCCAGAGGGGGCAGAAAAGTCTTGCAGACATAATGGGGCCATTGGAAGCGACCCTTGCCCAAGGGGTCGCTTCCTTTATTGCTAAAACGCATCCCTGGTGCCTAGTGGTGGCATTCCTGCAGCACGATCGCGACGCTGTGCGCGATCGTGCTGCAGGAATGCCCTGTATTGAGACATCAGTGGAGAGGAAATACTGTCCTCTCCCCCGATGCCTCAATACTTTCAAAATCACCGCCGCGGCCCCCGCGTCCCCACCGGAGAACTCCACTGACCTGATGCTGCTGCTGGGACGCCCGGAAACAAATGGCTTCCAGGCGTCCCAGTGCTTCCTGATGACGTCGGCGCGCGCTGACGTCACCAGGAAGCGTGGGGGGGCTCGGGGGTGGCAGCGGAAACTCTTCCGCTGCCATCCCCGTCTGTGGGGGCACGATCGATGCCCCAGGGGGGGAGCGCCAGCGCTTCCCCCAGGGGCTGTCCTCATGACGGAGCGGTTCCGTCATGAGCACAGCCCAACCGATGCTCATGACGGAACCGCTCCGTCATGAGCATCGAAGCGGTTAAAATCTCACTCGATTTTACTAACAGTGAAAAAACATTAAAACAATTAAGATAATAAAAGATCTATTGCTAGAACTATTATCCAATCTAGCAGTAGGTGCTGTGCATAGGACTTAAGGAAGAGTTTTATCATAGTCTCTCTTGCTTGATGGCCGACTGATTACTTTTATGTCTCAGTTTTCAGTTTCAGCGCAGCCCGGATTGAGTCTATGAATTTCCCTAATCGGGCCACAGTTTGAGTTGTGTTAACAGAGTAGGACAGATCTGAAACGTCTCTGCAACTTCGAAGGCCGTAAAACCTACAGATAGGGAGAACCAAGCACTGCCGCTCACTAACTAACTTTGGGCAGCAGCACAACAGATCGAGCCAAGATACACAGTGGTAGTTGCAGAGTCGACAGGCCACTAAGTTGTCCTGCCGAGCCCAAGTTGAGTTAAAGTCTGTGATAGGCAGAGCGAGGAGTCTCATGTAGATGATTCTTTCCCGGGCCAAGACTGTCAGAGCTTGCTCAAGGTAAGGCTGCGGTTTTCCCACAATGTATGAGGCGTCCAGTGGAGACAGATTGGATTGATGATGCAAACTTTCCAGGTCCCTTTCAAAAGATATTCTCTTGACCTGTGTGTTCACTGTTTTTCTCCAGGCTATTACTGGGATGTCAGAGTTGTGCAGATTTTGGACATCTATATCCAGTTATCTCGTGGCTGCTGCCAACTGCACCTGCCATGAAGAGCCATCCTCTTCGAAGATCGTTTTAATTTGCCTTTATTAATGACAATACTGGGGCTCACAGAGTTCTAATATAGTATTTTAATAGATCGCCAGAGCAAGTAATGTCTGGACGAGTGAGACCTAGCTCCAGCCTTACTCTTGCTCTCCTGGCCTGTCGAGGAAGAGCTAGAACCTTTTTATAGGCCAGAATTAGAAGGTTCATGAGGAACTTGTTAAAGGCACCAGGAAAAACTAAATGGCCATAGTTGAGAGAGGCGACTAATTTTGCCTTGAGAACTTTCAGAATAGGTTCTGCAGTTGGACTGTGAAGTCGCTGGTTAAGGCTTTCTAAAGAAAAAATGATGCCAGCCCCTTTCCTTCTCAGATGTTTCAGGTGGGCTGTAGGTTTAGCCCCTTCCGATAGCCAGAAGCCCAAATAATTGTAGCTTGTGCTTGTTTTAATTTGCAAAGCGCCAAGTTGCCAGAATGCGGTCTTCTTTCGTTGATACTTCCCGAAGCCTGGTCTTCTCCTGATTCACCAGGAGTTTGTTCTTTTGATTGTATCCATGTGAGTATTGACACTTGTAATTCTGCTGGATCTCTGCCATGTGAAAGTAGTGACCCTTTTGGTATTGGTATCTCCTTGGGGGAGAGTTTGAGACACTTATGCCAGCCAACTCCCAATGAGAGTCAACTCTTTTCTGCAAACAATATCTTTTGCATAACAGTGCTCAAATATGGATATCACATAAAAATAGTCTTATAAGTCATGATTTTCCTGCAGATGCGACAAATAACGCCATTCATAAAATTTCAAAACTATCCATAGAACTTTTGAAATCTGCATTAAAAAATGCATGGCTGTATACTCCTATGCTTTCATTTGATCTGCCAGAAGGGGAAAATGTATAGAGTCTGCGGGAGGTCAATCTGGAATATGTTGATGTGTGGTTCTTTGTAAAGGTGATCATCAAAGAATTTTCCTTCTGTCATTAATAGCCATAAAAGACAACAACAAAACGATTAAAATGATCATAAAACATCTATTGAAATAGCATCATGTTCCAGTGCAGCGCACCTCTTATGGCGATGGAAATTCTGCACGGGTGTGTTGGAGCAGGGGGTTATGGGAATAGAAGTGCACAGCAGCAGCAGAAATGGGAAGCTGTGGCGGCTCTTCCCTACGTGCAGCGATGCCCCTGAGCAGAGTACGGCGATGTTAACAATGCAGGTAACAGGTTTCTGGTCCAAAACACAGTTACAGGCGCCAGCACAATCCTTTGTAAAGGTGATCTATGTTTAAGGTGTCTGGCCTATGAATTTGGGTGGATGGGTGTGTACCTGCAGCATGTGCTTATGAAACGTTGGTGTTTGTGTGACGCACTTAGCTGGTAGCCACTTCCTTGTTAATATTACTAACCACGCCTAATTTGGTTGATACCAAAAATGATGTATGTGATAATGGCTATCACCAAGGGTGGAAAAAGAAGTCCCTAGTAGAGGAGGATCCTATTGCCCCACCTCCTCAAGAGTCAGCCCCAGAAACAGCACCAATGTCTGTACCATTTAGATATCAGCCAAAAATATACATTAAATTCTCCTTTCTAAAAGATGCTGAATCAGTGCTTTGCTCAAGTAAGGACTGGGTAAATGAGATTCCATCACCACTACAACAAGTGGTTGTGGACCACTCTAATGTGGTTTGTGAAGGGCTCATGAGACCGAGAGAAAATGAAGCAGCCACTGCAATGGTTTTGGTTGGAAACAATGAGCATGCAGGAACGGCACTCTCAGTAAAGATGGTGAATAGGGTGAAACTCGAGGACACCACTGCTTAATGCTAAAGTAGGACCTAATGGATAAATTGAAGAAATCAAGGGCAAGGAGAGGATGTATACTAGGGCGAGAAACAAAAGCTCAAATAAGGACTGGCAATTCGATGAAATTGAGGAAGGAGGAGTTCAACTCAATGGGGGACTCTCATTACTGGGTGGGGAACCAGCAATGGTCTTATCAGCGGACTCTCCCATCATCCCACCCAGGTCAACGATAAATGGGCAACCCACAAAGCTGCCAGGTCAAAATGAGCTAACATTGCACAACAATAAGCAACTAGATAGGAGCCTTTAACTCTCAAGACAAGGCTCTCTAACCCACTAACTCTGCATTCAAATTCCAGACAAACCTTGACTGTCAACCATAATGATCATTTACATTACAAGGTAGACATTCAAGGCCCGCGATGGGCTCCTCCTACCAGCAGCAACAACGGTCCGCCCCAAAGGAAAGCTGAAACTCAGGCCTCAAACTATGTTATCTCCCACCTTTCAGCGCATGAATGGGAAGAATTGGTAGCCTCATACACACCTAATCCGTCTTCGGGGATCAGCAGTCAGACACCTAAAAGGGATTTCAAACAGGAGAAACTACACAAGACGGATGCTATATGGACTTTCCTTTTCATTTTGAATAACATGCAAGTATCAGTCAATGCCTTACTGTACCAGTCAGATAAAATGGACATTCAACTCTCGCTCCTCAACTCTCTGGTCGTTTTTGTTTCCAATGGCATTGTCTCAAGTACTTCTGGCAAAATATAACTGTTCCAATCTAGGAACATTGGGGCGCACCTACACTTCTGGATCGGGATTTACGCTCTTTCCCTCCACCTGATACGCTCTTGCTTGGGAATCCGTCGATCGATTGAGCCTCGCCTTTATTTACTTTAATCCTTGGAATCCTCCCCAGTGCTTCCAGTTTGCTCAACGAGGCCTTTACTATATAGAGCCTTAGCTCAAACATACCTGTTTGTGTGTGACATAAGTAAACTCATCGAGCCTTTGAACAGTCAACACAACAAACATACTTATGTATTTATTCTGTCCTAAAATGACCTTGAGTTACCTGCAGTAATGCACTGAATGAAAATATGGAGAAATGTGCGACTATATCTCCCTCACACTTCATCTAGAGACAAGGACAACTAACCAGTTCCAATAGCCATGATTAAGAGCATCACAGCAAACACACACCAGCTTCCTAATTGGTTTCCACAAAGCCACTCTGCATCAGTGCGCTCTCTCAAACATTCATGCAGAGCCCGGGCCCTCTACATGAAAGACATAGTTGAGTGCTAGGAAGCCACACACACGTGGTGGCATCAAGGTTCTATACATGAAGTTTGAAACAATAACAATTGGACTACTTCAGGTATAATTCTCGGTCTCAAAACTCTGTAGCACAAAGATAATTTTAGATTTTACTCAGACAATACAGAAAGCTAGCAAAGAACTCAGAGAAAGACATCTTTTACTAAATGTAAGTTCTGTTCCTCCTAACAAAGGACCAAAATGCCTGAGGACAAAGACTCCATGCCTCAAGCCGAAAGTTCGTAGCCCCCTAGTTCAAGGCAGGATGGACCACGACGCATGGCTAGGAAAACCCTTTGTGGCGATACAAGGAGCACTGTAACACTTGTGCCCTGATCTTTTCAGCGCCCGCTCCTCGGAAGGAACAGCGCGCAGGGTAGCTCGCGCCAGATGAGGCCACATCCCTCGTGCGTGTGCGTCGCCGAACCCACGCCTTCAGTAGACATCAAAAGTAGATTACAGGCTTCAACCTTCAGCGAAAGAAATGGGCCAGCGTGTTCTGTCTTATTGCGCAATTCCGGTGTTCCTGTGGTTTAATATCTGCGGATATTGAGCTTGTTCCCCACACTTTTATTAGCTGCCATTTTTCATCTCCATCACCCACCCCCCCTCCCTTCCCCATCTGTTCCAAAATGAGTCTCGTTTAAAATAATGGATCATACGGATTTATTGTCGGGTGATTACCAAGGCTATTTCCTATGCAATAAGGGCTGGATGAGTCAGCTGGGAGACGCTTCTGCCGGGATATTTTAAAAATATATATATATATATATTATCGTTGCTAATTTTAGTGCTGGTCAATGGGTGATAGATTGAAAGAACTGGGAGTGAAGCATTGCGTGTAGCCTGAGAGCAGGGCCCATGGCAGGAGGAATAGCGATTATAAAAAGTGCCTTCTGCTGTGCTCACTATGCACCAATGGAAATTAAAAGGTGGCCTCTCTCAGGTGCAGTTAGGCTTCCAAAAGTGGTCACACTTAAACACTAAACGGTAGGCTCTCTTTCAGGGGACTGGTTGTTGGGAAACAATTTTCTCTATTCGGATATTAAAGAGTCCTGGGCCTCCTTCAGTGAGTGCGCACCAGGAAGTCCTTGTGAGGGGGGAGGATGAGCTGGCCAGGGCTCTAGGAGGCTCAGTAACTATGCTTATTCACCTATTTATTTCAATAAGTGTCAGGCATCTATGTCAGGAGAATACCATGCTTATATCTGCCTGGGACGCTCTTGCTCCTGCCCACCGACCCTTACCTATGGGGGGCCTGCGAGGTGTAAAAGGACACCAGGTGCCCTTCGGTGCAAGGGCAAGATAATTGTGTATCTGCTCTGTGCATGCTTGACGTCAAAGAAACAATGCTGTGCATGCCCTGAAAGCAGACCTGCAACACCTGTCAACACGTACAGCTCTTCTCCACAGGACAGGAGTCATGCCACAAGAGACACTTGAGTTCACAGCTGCATGAGCCAGTGTTTCTTGCTTTAACTTGCGTATCTCACCTGCTCATCTCCTTGTCTCTTGACCCTGCACTTCGTTTCTTTTAATATTCAGTTCCCCTGCCACTTGGGTGTATTTTTCTCCCTTTGCTCTAATTGTAGAGCTTTCGGTCATATCACCTTCCAAAAGACATAGGAGGACCACACATTCCTCTGCTACTTCCTGTGATTCCCCCGAAGGACTTAGTCCTGCATATTGTATATGGCCTACTTCAGCCTTGTGGGAGAGCTGATCTTTTAGATTCCTTACATCAAGATTTCCCCACCAACACATGTTGCAGGGTGTAATGTGAGTCTGAAATAAGGCTGCTGCTTACACCGGGAGTGCCTGACATTAAATAGCAAACAATACATGTGGTAAAAGAGTTTTATGTGAGCACAACCACCCAATCCTCCGTTCACCACTTTTTTTCTGTTAAACGAGGGGAGGAGAGTAGACGAGCCCGGTTACTTCTTGCTATCTCCTCCACCTGGCTTCATCACCGCTGATATGAGAGGCAGAAACTTAGCATCAATGACCATTCTGAACAAGTCCTGTGTCTGGAAAGGTCAATGCTTGAATAGAAGACCCATGCAAACTGCATCTCCATAATGTTTTTCATTTTATGAGAAATAATACTCACTGTTATGAGAGTGGAGGGCGGTTGCTTTGACAGGTAACATCTCTTGAACCCGTGTGGAGAAGGAACACTTGTTGTTTCATGGGTCAGATTGCGGTTGTTCATCCTCCGGTCATGCACTTGGATTCCAGTGTACCTAAAGACAAGATTTGAGCTACTGTTGTGGCACAGAGCTGCGCTGGGTGTTTCAGGCTGCACTGCACTGCCGAGGGAGGACTACAGAGCCGTTCGCTTTTTTCAATGAGATGTGGAAAGAAACAGGCGCGGTGTGTCCATTGGGGCGTAGCCCCCCCACCCACAGCTCCCTCGGCGTCTCTGAACTTAAGTAAACTGAATCAGTTTACTTAAGTTCAAAGACGCCGAGGGAGAACTGACAATCATGTCAGTCAGCGTGACGTCGGACCGCCCACCCCCTTCAGAGTCTGAAGGGGGTGGGCGGTCCGCGTCATGTTGACTGACATGATTGTCAGACCAGGGGCAACAGCCAGGCAGCAGCACAAGTGCACATGAGTGAGGAAGGTCGGCAAATTTGTCCGCCGTGCCCAGTCATGCACACTTGTGTTTGCACTGGCTTGCGCATGCCCATAAGAGAGCGAGGGTTGAGCAAAGGCTCAAACCTCGGTCTCCTAATGGGCAGGCGGGCAAGTAGTAACTGTGCCCTAAGCCAATCCTGGCGCCAGGATTGGCTGAGAGGGGTTGCCAGTCCACTCCAGTGCCGATCGTGAAGGCACCAAGGGGAGCAGAGGTGGTGCGGACCGGCTGTGAGGTAAGTTTTATATTTAATTTGGAAATTCCCTGGCCCCCACCCCGCACGACGCATGTATTGCGATGCATGTGAGCCGCGACTGCCCGGCTGTAAAACGTGTGGTGTTTTCGGAGGAACACGCTTAAAACGCTTGCTTCTGTCGATGCATGTGTGAATGGATTAGCAGAAAACAGTTTCTCACTCTGCAAATGCTATAATTGCAAATGTACCCAAGCAGACCTCATTGAAACATTAAATGTAAACTGGGAAATGTGTTTGTTTTTTAGAACTGAGTAGTTTCCGCACTTCCGCAAGAGCGTGGAACCACGGTCATTATTGAAAGAATGAGCCGGGTACATTTATCAAGTAATAGGTGAAATTGTGGCGACCAGCTTGGTGCAGCATAACTTTCATTTTAGGTTAACAAGAACTGCCAAAGCTCATGCTATTGCTTTGCAATAAGAGAAATCTATGCATTCTTAATAAAGAAACACTCGCTTTTTAAATATACCGAGGAGTATTAATTTAAATTTGTGTACGTAATGACAAACACTCATGCTCTTGTTTAATTTCTGTAAGTCGATGCAAAGGCCCAACGATTGGAGGGTTACGTGTTGTAAACTGGTCTTTAGCCATCTCTCTACTGGTACGGGCATCTGTTCTTGTTCTTCGGTGTACGTTTTCTGCAACTCAGAAACGATTTGAAAACTGAGTCGGCGTGTAACTTAGCCTTTCCCTCTCAGCTTCCAGACAGTTTCCGCGACCAGTGGCAGTACACATTTTCTTCTGATTTTAGCCTTCCAAGTAACAGCATTAGCTGGTAGACCAAACAATGAAACGATGACTGATAGATCAATTCTTGTGAGCCTAAATACCCCATTTAAAAATATATACTGAGATTATTTGTCTTAATGGTACCAGAATTCTTACTGACTAAGTAATTGTCATCATTTTAGCTGAACTGGCATAGCTGCCATGGTTTCAGATTGCTTATGTGTGACATTTTCATAATTTCAGTGTAACAAGGTTGTCAGTTGTTCATCAAGTACTTCAAGACTCAAACTTCCGCTTCATTTTACTTTAAAGAACAAATTAATCTACTGACTGGATTATATGACGCAATAAAAATGTTGCCACTGTATGACTCTTGCGCTATCGGAATTAACCCCTTCGCTGCGGCGGAAATTCCGCCGCAGCGCTGGAGGGTGCGGGGGGGGGCAGCGCGGTGGCGCGGTGCTCATGACGGAGCCACTCCGTCATGAGCCACGGTTGGGCTGTGCTCATGACGGAGTGGTTCCGTCATGACTCCACCCACAGCGCTAATCGCCCGCACAGGCGGGGAATTAGCGCCGCGTGGGCGGCGCGGCCGCCAACGGCCGCAGCATGACGGAACCTCTCCATCATGAGCACACGGCAACCGTGGCTCATGACGGCGTGGTTCCGTCATGAGCACGGAAGGAGTTAAGGAAGAGGAATATGATGGACAAATATTCAAATGTTAGCTTCACTTTTTATTTTTATTTTTTACAAATGTGGTCCACCACACATGTCTGTCATGCTCACCATACTCCTCAAAAATTGTTGGGCTCAGATTTGAGTGACTACTGTTAAATGTAAGTAGGAGTTGTGTAGTATACTTGCTTGGGAGACATGTTCATGCAAGGCAAGTTCTCGGCAAAAGGAGCAGAGTACAGCCGGACTGTGCCTCGCAGTTTTGGCGGCCTCTATATTTCCTAAGCATTTAAGCCTCTGCCTAGGTGTGAAGAGGTGCTGCCTGTATTCATTGCTGTGTGCATGCTCGGGTGGAGAATGTTCTGGGAGCTGCCCGAGCTGAGTAATTGTGTGACGTCTTCTATGGAATGTTGATGTTTGAATCAGAAAGAAAAGCTGTGTACCTATCTGGTACCCTTTCCTTGTTAGTTCATCTGGCATGATAGAGTTGTGCTCCTTCCCTGGGCAATGCAACTTCCGGCATGGTAATTGTGGTTTTGTTGTGGGATAACATGTTTTCTAGAATGACAGTGGTCCTTTGCATGCAGTTCAAAATATTCTATGGCATAACAGTGGTCCTTAGCATAACTCCACAATTAGGTTTCAGGTGCGGCAGTGTTATTTACTACACATGTTCAATTGTAGAATCTGCAATGGCAATCTTTGTTTTTCTCATTTTAGCAGTGTGGGTGCTGGCTTCATAGCAGTACGTGTAGTTACTGAATGCTAATAATGTGTGAAACTGGAACCTGTATATTTGGTTACCTGCACCTGTCATTGCATCACAAACTGCAAAGCAGGCAGCTTGAGTGGCTGATTGGCACAGTGAGCTGTCTTCTCACACAATAAGCATCAGTGAAAGTTCGGTCTGTGATGTCATATGGGCTGTTCTGTGGTATGCTGGTGAAGCATCATACTATTAGAAGCAAACCACGTTATTAATGCACATGTAAAATGTTGGGCATTAGATACTGGCACAAAGTTTCCAACGTTTGAGATGCAACTAGGCCGACTGTATCAGGCAGGCACTGCATTTTCTGTGGCATCAATGCTCCACCACTTTGCATCCATTTTTGTATTTGGCACAACATTTTTATAAGCAGATGATTGTCTGCTTTGGAAATATATACAGCTCCTAGGTAATGTGGCAGACCATGAATTAATGCATTATTACATGCTGTCCCCTATAGACCTGACTGAATATTTTATGGCTTCAAGCCAATGTATTTGATTAATTGTGCTATAATATTCACCAATTAGACCTATTTTTATAAAATCAACTTTGTGGCAGTATCTACATGTCGTTATATGACATCGCTTTATTAATGTAATAACTGCACTTTCACAATTGCTTTATTAACCTTCTTGCTTCTCAAATTTGCTTGAATATGCACCATTTTTCCACTCTTTTTTCAACATTTTCAGGTGGGAGAAGACCCCTGAACGCCCCTTAAGATGTTCGTGCTCGCTCGCTGTGCTCGCTCGCCACGGTGCACTCCGACAGAAAGTTTACGCCTCACCACTTTCAAATGTCACCAGCCACCACTGGAAAGGAAGTGTCTTTCTGGTGAGCTCTAACTTTCCACTGTGCCCTCCCAATGAGAACTGATGAATATTTTTTTGAAAATGAGCACACATGTTCATTCTCCACTTTTAGTCTTGCCACAGCAAGACCTTGCCAGTTTCATGGGTTTTCTACGACCTTTAATAAAGTGACTCCTCTTCCCTTCGTCTTCCTGGTCATGTCGCCCTTTTGACATTGTATTGTTTTCCTTTTCACAAGCTATCTTGGTTGCTTTTCCCCTCTACAGGTGTTGTCATACATCCGCATTTCTATGGTTATTTTTCTTGACTCCCCCCTCTTCGCCTCCTCTTGCCTTACTTGTCTTATTTACCTGCACTCCCCTCTTCACCCTAACCCTCCTTGAGGGTGCAGGTCTGCATGCAAGGGTACCAAAGCGCACCTGTTATCTTTGCTGTTTCTCTCTTCTCCAGAGGTGCAGGGCCGGACGGTGTTGTTTAGACTCTTATCTCCTTTCCCTTCCAGTTGCAAGTCTCGTCTTTTTATACAGAAATACCAGGAAATATCAGCCTGAATGAAGCCCATAGGTCTCGTGCAGAGAGACTGGTATCTGGATGTTTTCCTCAAACAGGCAACCAAGAGAAATGACTCTGCAGAAACCTTCTTTCCTGTTTTTCCCTCTTGCACCTCAGGCTTTTTAACGGGCAGATCCGCTCTCTTTCCCACCTCCTTCCCAAGGGCAGGAAACGTAGACTTGTAAACTGATAAGCCACAAAGGAAAACAGAAATAGAAAATAGAGAAAGGAGGAAAAAGATATATGAGAAAATAAAATGCCCACAAGGTCTCTGCGGCATTCACCTTTTGAGCCAGCCACATTTCTTCACTGGGAACTACAGCGGGATCAAAGTGTGGAGGTCGGACACTCATCACTCGCCTTCTTTTTTTAGGTCTCGCCTGACCCAGCGCATGCGCTGGTCTGGCGAGACATTTTGTGAGGGCTCCAAAAAGTGCTACCAGGCCAGCCTAGAGCTACAGTGCACGTGCGCGGGCGCGCGCGTCGCGCTTTACCGCGATTACTTTCACTTTCGCGGGCCGCGCGGCTACTTTGATGTTTGATCGCGATCAGTGTTCTCCACGAGGCTTCAATAGATTGCAGCAGTTAAAACAAGCATTGGCATTGCCAATAGGTCTCGCTTTTGGGACCTTATAGGTGTTTAGTTATGCAACTGTTGCATGGCTAAACACTTATAAGGTCCCAAAGGCGAGACCTATTGGCTATGCCAATGCTTGTGTTATTGTTGGAGGTGGCTCTCTTTTTACGTATTGCGTTAGGGAAGAGAAGGTTTGCATATCTTGTATAGAGTGTGTGTGAGTATGTTTGTCTGTAAGTACCAAATTACAAAAATAAAATCAAAATGCCACAAGAAGTGCACAGATGTGTCTGATGTCTTTTGCCTAAGAGGACAGCCAGCCTGTGATTTCCCAGTAGTTCTCATGGACTTTTCTAAAAAATAAAATTTCCTACAGGTTGAGGGACATAAGCAAAAGAAGCATGGAAAGACGCATGAGCTGCATTGCATAACAACAAACGGGGACCTGCGAAACTGCCTTGAAATTCTATGGAGAGGAGTCACTGAGACTATTGGTGGTAGTGTGATGCCCCCTGTCCTGCATAAGTGATCAATGTCCCAAGGAAGGCGTCTTCTATTTTGCAGCTACGTTGGGATCCAACTGACGTGGACCGGCTGGGTGTATATCCAAAACCCTGTCTGTTCTATAGAAACACATTTGTTGCCAGGTATCTGTGAAGGGACATCATAATCGCATGACAGCGAAACCCTTGAAGAAAATAAAAGTCTTCCTTGGCTAGATTTGTCCTAAGTATTATTTATTCTATAAAATTAAAATTACTGAATACAAAAGCTGAAATTCTATGAAAATCGATAGAAAATCAATGAAATGACTAAAAATTGTGGCACTTAATGTACAAGTGAGAGAGTCTGAACACCAAATGTATAAAATGATTTTGATGTCACAAACGCTGTAATTTGCAAAATCACAGGATTTGTGATGGCAAAATGATTCTCTTTGCAATGTACTAAACTCTTTTTGCATTTTGGAAAATAATTTCCGAGTTGCAAAAGGGGTTTGCGGCTCATGAATTGCAGTTAGGCGGTGGCATGAAATATGTGGTTTTTAATGAGATGTGGCTATAGTTCGTGACTGCAATTGCAGTGGCAAATCATTGCAAAGTTATTGACACCTCAAGTAAATTGGTAACTTATTTCCAAAGGGGAATCTTTACCTGCTGGACTGCTTTCCCTTTGGAATTCGTATCATGTGACATACAATGGAGTGGGCAGTCCTGGGTTGCTTGTATTCTGGTTCAGAGAGGGCCTGGCTTGGCAGTTCGGGCTGCACTGTTCCTACTGGAGCAGGGTGAAGCTTGATTTGCATGAAACTCGATCTCATATGACATGGCACAGTGGGCAAAAGAACAAAGGGTTGGAATGCTATCTTGAGCAATTCCCAGTGGTTGGTTAGACCTATTGTAATCACCCTCTCATCACCATTTGTGTATGTTTGATGGACCGCCCTAAGTGGCCATGAGTTTTCCTAGATGTGGGTCCCTTGCGCACTGTGTTACTGGAACCAAGCTACAACCAACTGAAAAGCCCCAGTCACGGCAAAACCGGTCTGGGGCTGCTTGTGTTCCGGTTCAAAGAGGGTGTGGCATAACAGTTCACGACTGGACTGTTCCTATTAGAGCAGGGTCAAGACTGATTTGCATATAGCAGGAAGGAAGAGGTGTGGCGCAGCGGCCAGGGCGGCTGACTCCGTAACACCGGGGGTTTATGGTTCGATCCGCGGCGCCGGCGGCAGGTTAGCCCAGCACCACGTGACTCTCGGCAATAGCTCGCTTGATCTTCCCGACAGCCCCCAGTGCCTTGATGCCCTCGGGTAATTGTTCACACTTTACAAATACTGGTATTATTATATAGCTGGGTTTAATCTGAGGTGGCATGGTGGGAAAAAGAATGAAGGGTTGGAATTCTATCCAGAGCGATTGCCAGTGATTAGAATTCTTGATGTCCTAGGATCATGATACTTCTTAACAGGTAGATAGTGAGTATTGAGAGGACTGTGCAGCGCCTTGGGAGTAGGAGTCAGGAGCACGGTGCAAGATCCAGAGGGTGAAAGAGTAATGGGAGGTATAGAAAGGTAGTTTTGAGAAGTTTTAGAAGAAACAGTTGAACTAATTGCTTAGCAAAAAGAATAATGATGGAAAAAGAACAAGCATTTGCAAAGCAATAGGTCTCGCATTTATGCAAGTTTGGGCTATTGGTATTGTAAATGACAATGCTTTTTATTCATGTTTTGGTTTTTAAGACATAAGTAAAAGGTATTTTCGTTTACGATGCCAATAGCTTAAACTCGCGAAAATGCGAGACCTATTCCATTGCAAATACTTGTTTCCTTTTGAGAAGAGGATTTAGATTTACCAGACACTTGTAAAGAAAAATGAGGAACCTGGTTATATTTAAATAATGAAAACAAATGCCAAGTAGCTGGAATTTGAAATGTTAGTGCGTGCAATCCTTGTGTGGACCACGGTAATTAGGTTACTCTAGTTGCTAGAGTGTCAAATAAGGTGACTTGTTAGATGGAAATTGAAGAAAGCCTCTTTCAAAAGGCAAGATCAGCTGTATGAATGTGAACACCATACGCCAAACATTTAGACAACGAGTTCCAAATCTGTATACACTGTCTTCTTAGGGCATGTGGAGAAAGACCCCGGTTGCCAAGTGTAATTCAAACGTTAACACACAACAGCAAAGGTAAATGGTCGCTCCTATTCAAGGCATTGGGTTTTGTCAATGTATTAATGCCTTTTAGCTATGCTGTACAGCATGCCGCAAAGTTAGTAATATGAAAAAAATCTATGAAACAGCCAGTGCTTGCTGCATCACAGAAACTCACGTGGAAGCCAGTGTGCAGCTGTTTTTTATTGTAATGATCTAAGTTTTTTTTTTAAATTCTTTATATTGAAATTAGAAACAATCATATAAACATTGCTGATTAAAAATGACTGGTTACTCATATCATTGATACATTTTACAGAGGGCATCAAAACAAATATATTAATCGTGTACATCACTGTTCAAGTTTCTACGTAATTCCAACTCTACCATTGGGGATATGCAAATGTCACCACGATAAGTATTCCATTTGGACCATTTTCTGTCCCATTTTTTGGGGCAGCCCCGGGTTATGAAAACTTCTTTCTCAGCTATCATGCATCTGTCTAATTCTTTCGCCCACTGAGCAGTAGAAGGTGGAGTCTCTCCCCCCCATCCCTTTGCCAGTTCTCTTTTTATCAGCGTGTATCCTAGCTTCCCTAACTGTTGTTCAATTTCTGTAAGGTCTGTTGCAGCCCATATGTTCAGTAATCCCAGTTTCGGTGTCAGTGTCACCAGAGGCGTAGCTAGAGCTTGTGGCGCCCGGGGCTATCCCTCAGATTGCCACCCCTGGGGGGGGAGGTTGCTGGGGAAAAAGGACGGCAAGCACTTGAAAGAGGACCGAGAGACACATAGTATCGCCGCTAATAGTTACCTCGATCATGCAAGTTACATGCACATACATGACACGGTCCAAGGCTACACAGTTGAATACACCGGTGACTAGCAGTGACTGGCAGTACAAAAGAGAACACACAGACTGCATGATCTATATGGGGACTCAGAAAAACCGCATGTGACATCCATCAGAGAGCTGCGTGAACAATTACCTGGTAATCCCCTCAGCACAATGCAAACTTGCACATACATGACACTGTTCAGGGATCCATCATCTACAGCTGACATTAAATGACCATTCATCATGGTCCCCCCATTAAAGCAGTGCACTTTGTGATCTGCATGGTACCTGTTCTTTTCAGCAGGCACATTAACCCTCTGTGCTACCTTTCCAGGAGTCAACCCTTCCACTAGACAAAACTCGGATCTCTCTCTAGGAAGAACATTAATCACTGAAGTTATCATGACATTTTTATTGTTTCTGAAAATTGCTGGAGGCCAGGAAGGAGGCAGCAAGTTTTTTTAAAACCATAATATACTTTCAAACACTACGCACCCATCCGAAATAGGTACCCAGTGCGGTCACACCGTTTGCACCGCCCTAACCTGCTCAAGGTTCATGTGACCCCAGTGACAGAGTCACAGGGACTGGATCACTGTTGCTCTAGGGTGTGCTGCTTCATAGGCCTGCCCGCAAGACTGGAGATGAACTTCAGGATGGATTGTGGTGGACAGGCCTTCAAGGTTAACTCACAATTGACACCACTAGGGTACACCCGCTTGTGCTAAGACATCAAGCCTTCTAAGGTCTAGTGGGTCCTTGTAAAGTCTAGCATGGGAATATGCTCCCTCAGTAGAGTGGTCTGGTGGACTGGTCATGAAGGCTGAACCCAGTTCCCCAGTTCCAAATTCGACAGCTCTGGCCATAGTGCCACATCCTCTCCCCCACAGAACACCATACTGCCCCACTGAGAGAAACTCGCACTGCCTTCAGCTACAACCTAATTGTGCCCGCTATAAACACTTGGATGTGGCGCAATTCAAATTATGCACTTGATAAGAGTAATATGCTGCCTAAAAAAAAAAAGTCAAAGCAAGCACTCATAGGGAATGCAAGATTAAGTAAAGCATGTGAAATGTAAGCAGAAACAACATGGTTACCTTAACGATCTCTCACTCACTATTCAGAAATCAGCGAGTGGTTTTACCTGAAAAGTTAAGGACATGACTACAGGGCCCTGAAGGGAACCGTTTCAATGTCCATTGCTTATATCCTTAATAAACGTAAGCAGTATGGTTTAACCCCTTCTGTGCCCATGACGAGCTGGACTCGTCATGGGCCGCGGTTGCGCTGTGCCCATGACGAGTCCAGCTCGTCATGAACCCCGCCCGCTAATGCAGCAGCCGGCACAGGGCGGGGAAAAGGCGTGGCACACAAGGGGTTAAAAAGACCACATACATAAACAGGGCCATGGTACACATTTTGTTTTCCAATCCACCCATCAACCAGGTATTGCAGTACCTCCAAGAATGGTACACTTCCCCACCTGGGGACAACAATTCTGTTCAAAGAAAGACGAGAAAACAAAAGTAGCGCTTCACTGCAAAGTCTGTAAAGTGAGGCTGATGTGTTTGGATGTGAATAAAACCAATCTGGCCACTTTGCAACCACTCTGTCTTGCTTTATTTAATGATGTATTTATTTTTCATATTTTAAACCTTCTATTTCTCTCCATCCCGCTGCACTTTGGAATAGAAAAATGTCAGAAAAAGGGCTTTTCCCGCAAGAGTGTTTTTCTTTTTTGGATCCATTTCACAGGGAAGCAACTAAATGAAAGAAGGAAAGAGGTTGTGAACCGTTTCTTCAAGTTACGGTTATCAGTAACTGAGGAGCAAGACAGAAAGAGAGGGAATAACAGGAAGACAGCACAAAAAAGAAGAGGACATTGCCCGAGTCCTATTCCTTCTCTGCCCGTGTCCGATCGTCCACGAAAGCAAGCTGAGCGGCCTGCGCTTTATCTGAATGCCTTTGTCCACCCCCAAAACAGTGCCGACTGGGGTGGACCGCCCCCACCCCCCCCCCCCCCAGCTACGCCACTGAGTGTCACCTCCTTACCTAGTGCGGTCTGTATGTGGTTGATGTTGAATCGCCGGGCACTCCCAGATAGTATGATAAAAGGTGGCTGGCTGTCGGCAGCCCCACAGACAAAGGTCATCACATCTTGCGCCTATTTTGGCCAGAGTCATCCCCGTCATATAGGACCTATGTAGAATCCTAAGTTGTATTAACCTAAATCGGAGTGTAATGGCTGCTTCTCTAGGGGACATAAGAGCCGATCGCCACTCTTCCTCATCTATTGACCCCAAGTCTCTTTCCCACTGTTCCCTGAGCTTACCAAAACTATCCGGCAAATTATTACAAAGTTTTTTATACGTTGAAGATATGGCTTTGCAATATAGTGGGCCATCTAGCAAGCGATCTTCTAACGGTAATGATTCCAGTATGTCCTTGAAGTCAGGGAATGCCGCTAGTAGGGCATGTCTTATTTGCATGTATCGGAATATCTCCCCTCGGGCCATTTGATATTGCCTCTGGAGTCCTCAAATGTGACGATCGATCCCTTCTTAATCATATCCTTTACTACTGAGATCCCTATCATGTCCCACTTTTCGAACCCTGGTTGGTAACATAGCATGTCTAATTTCGGGGTGTACCATAGTGGTGTTACCCTGGTAAGGGTGTTGGCCCAGCCCAGCCCAGCCTGGAATTCACCTAGCGCCAGATCTCTATTGTGTGTGAGGTGGGTCTAACGTATCTCTTTTTCTTAGTATGTGAGTACAAGGCCCCCATGTACCTGTAACGGTCCATCTGGTATCTGTCTAGGGCATAATCCGGGTCTGTGGGTAGGTGGTACATCCAGTGATTCACCGCCACTAACTGCAAGGCCCAATAATAAAGCTTAAGGTCTGGTAATGCTAAACCTCCATCATACCAAATTTTGGTCAGTTTTTTCAGTGCCACTTTCGGGGCCTTACCATCCCATAACAACACACGGATCTCACTATCCACGGCTGTGAAGTAGGTATCCGGGACACGACTTGGGCAGTTTTGAAGAATATACAGGAAGCGCGGAAGCGCCAAAATTTTAAAAAGGGCAGCTCGGCCCACCAAGGACAAAGGCAGTGACCTCCAGTTTTTCACATCTGATCTCAGCCTAGCCAACGGGGGTGCCAAATTAAGATTATGGAAAAGGGCTGGGTCTATTGTAATGAACTCCCAAATACTGGAATCCCTCCCTGGCTATTTCTATCGGACAGTCTGTAGGAAGACGGGGGATCTGCCCTTGAACTACGAACAACACTGATTTGCCCCAATTAATCGCATACCCAGAGTATTTCCCGAAGTTTGTGAATATGTTCAGAACCGCGTGTATTGATTTATAAGGGGAGGCGAGATATAATAGTATATCATCTGCATACAGGGATATTCGATCCTCATGATCCCTCGTCCATCGCAAGCCTCGTATCATTGCGTCCCCACGTATCCACACTGCTAGGGGTTCCAACATCAGAGAGAATATCAGTGGGGACAGAGGACATCCCTGTCTAGTGCCCCTTCGGAGCGTGAACGAGTGAGACGTGTAGTTGTTCACTCTAACTTGTCCCTGGATATCCATATATAACAGTTTCACCCAACCGATAAATTTAGGTCCCAATCCTACTCTGGTGAGGACTTCAAATAAGTATGGCCATTCTAGGGAATCAAATGCCATAGAGGCATCCACATACAATATAACTGCATCTTCCTCCAAAAATTCTCTGCGCGCCAACACATTATCTGTCTGTCAAAGTAGCCATGGCATGGAACGCCTTGCCTCAGGAACTACGGAATATCCAGGATCTCAGACTTTTCAAAAAACAATTGAAAACTTTCCTTTTCCCGTAGTCGTGCTAAAGCTCTGTTTCATAGGGTCACTTTTATTTTGCGCGCCAGGACACTCTTGAGTATTTGTGCGCCGTATAAGTCCATTATAACATAACATAACATAACATTATGGAGACGGCGTATGTTAAGAGCTGTATTTCACCCGGGCATAAATCCTGATTGATCCGGGTGTACTAGGGATGAGATCACTGTCATGAGCCGTACGACGAGAACCTTCGCAAGGATTTTAGCTTCTACGTTGATCAATGAAATTAGCCTATAGGAGCCACACCTGTCCGCCGGTTTCCCGGGCTTACTGATAACCGCAATGGTAGCTAGACGTTGATCTGCTGGTAACAGTCCCTTCTCATAGCTCTCCTCATACATGGCTCGTAAGTGCGGGGTTACCTGGGAGGCCATGACTTTTAAAAATTAGATGGGGGTGCCATTCGGCCCCATCGCCTTCCCAGAGTGAAGTTGACCAATGATCCGTTGAATCTCCTCATCTGTCAGGTCCCCCTTAAGTGAGTCTTTGTCCGAATCCGTGAGAGTCGGAACATTGCTGTCCGCGAGAAGCTGGTGCGAGTCTTCCGCCGTATAGGTGGTGAAAGGGGAGTATATCTTCTCTAGGTGATCCGCAAACGCCTCCGCAATGTCCCTAGGGTGTGTTAATATCCTTCCCTCCAGTAGCTGCAGTCTAGGTACCCACCTCGTGCCCTGTTCTCTCTTTTCCAACCATGCCAGGGTCTTGCCAGCCCTGTCACCTAGTTCGTACAATCTGTGTTGAGTATTGCAATATTTGTATATATTATAACAACAAGAGAGGAAGGGAAAAGTAAGACACTCATAATCCCCTGATCAATCTAAACAAAAACAATGAAAGAGTACGCAACGAACTTAATCATCATACAACGCCTAGACAAAATAAAGCTGCTCACCCGTCTGGCGAAAAACACTGCTTAAAAAGACTTACTACTCCAAAGTACGCCGCTCGCCAAACACCTATGACTGCCCAGTAGCAGGACCCTGACGATAATGAATGGGCCAATCTAAAGGCAGAAACATGTTGACCATGATTTTATTTCATCCTGTATTTTGGACTAGACTATTAGATTCAGTCTTCACGTCCAATCACATTTTTAGCAGCACTTGGTTAACCACGAATAAAGTTGATTTGGGTATAAACCAAGCTCTTTTTAAAACACTATCTTTCTATATCACCACACCCTGAAAAAAAAACACTCCGCTGTAACCAGGCGTAGTAGCACACCAGGGAGGCATTCGGCCTCTCTGGTGGGAACCCAATGATGAAGCATGTCACCAACCAGCTTGGTGAGTAAGGGTTCTTTTATTTCACAAGTGATTCCTTTTCCCCCCCGCCTTTGTCTAGGCGTTGTATGATGATTAAGTTCGTATTGCAATATTTTGCCATCATGTGTTCTCGAGCTTTAATTCTATACTCGTCTTGCTTTAGGGTCAATCTATGATGTGTGTCGTTGGAGGGGTTGCGTGCTTGGTCGTCCTCTAGCTTATGTAGGTCATTCTCTAGCTGAACTAATAACTGTCTCCTCTTTTTGATATATCCGTTTTTTTTAGGGACAGGGCCTGACCCTTCAGGACCACTTTATATGCATCCCATATCGTTTGGGCGGAATCAACCGATCCCACATTTTCTTTAAAGTAGTTCTCTCTTAGTGTGCACAGTTCCTCCTTTATATCCGGTATTGTCAGCAGCCATGGGCTAAGGAAGATGGTGGTGCGTGTCTGCTGTTCCCCGTATGTGAATTCGATCCTGACTGGGGAGAGATCTGAGATACCTCTGGGTAGGATCTGGAAGTTCCTAAAACTGCCTAACGAGGCTGTATGGGTTAGAAAGTAGTCAACACGGTTTAGACTGTTGTGGATGCTAGAAAAATATGTGTATTGTGTGTTGGTCGGCTGTAGTTCTCACCCCACGTCTGTGAGCCCTAGTGCCGTGGTGAATTCTACCATAAGTTCATTTAGTCTAGGTCCAGGTCGCTGTGGGTGCCTGTCTGTCCTATCGTTCATTGTCATGTTATAGTCACCACCCATAATTATTGTGCCTTCTGGGAGGCCGGTCAGTACTCTGCCAAGGTCTGCCAGGGCTGTCTTACCCAAAGTCGGCGGCAAGTATAATGAGACAACATTAAGTGCTCTCCCTTCCCACTGGGCTTCCAGTACAGCAAATCGTCCCCCGGGGTCCGCCCATGTCTTGAGTACAATCAGGGGTGTACTTCTCCTCACCAAGATCCCTGTGCCCCTAGAGCCAGTGGTGTAATCTTCATGTACCAGGAGTTTGTATCCCCACCGGGTGAGGGATTTACTTTTAGGGCCCACTAAGTGAGTTTCTTGAAGTAATACAAGGTCCGGAGAATGCCTTTTCATATATTGCTGGACGATTCCCCTCTTTATTTTATCACCCATCTCGTTTAAGTTCCGGGAGAAGACAGATAATACTCGGTCTCTATCAGTCCCCATCGCATAACATGATGTAACACACTATACAGTTGATGAATGGTAGTGGATATTTGTCACAAAATACCAATTGAACATGAGTACTTTTTCTCTGCGCGGTGTCCCCTTTTCAAAGACAAGTGTAGAAATCGCCATATATCAAATTACAGATAATACATCTCAAAATGACAGAACAGTGAAGAAACAAACATTCCTCCCCCCTTCCGTCCCCAACCCCCCTCCCTGCTCCACTGCCTGTGGATGCAAAACTACCCACTCCCCAACTATTCAGAGTGTCTTTCTCCCCCCAACATCTCAAAAGAGCGCAGGCTTAGCCAGTCCCCATCCCCGCAAGCTACGCTTTACATCTCTCCTGATGCCTTTCAACTTTTGTCCGTAACTTTTGAGTGTCCCCAGAGGGTCCCCTCCTAGTGAAGTGTGTAACAGTTAAACATACAGTAAACAAGTCATCAATTAGCCACAGATGCGCATGAGACCTAGTAACCTGCTTCCCCCCTCAGCAATACTTGCGCTTCTGCAGGGCTTCCGGCTGGCATTCAGAATCCTTAAAGTCTACTCCGGCTCCGTTGTCTTCTCACTTCTGTCTGATGGGCCATTCACCGATGATTTATCCATGGTCCCCCTCTTCTGTCTAGGTCCAATGATATGATATCTTCTCTGTCCACTAATCCCATGCTTCCTCAGGCGATGTGAAAAACACGTCCTGCCATCAGACTCCACTCTTAGTTTCGCCGGAAAGAGCATCGCATATTTCACTTCTCTGTCTCGTAATTCCTTCTCTACTGCCTGGAAGCTGCGACGCTGTGCCTGAACCTTCGTTGTGAAGTCTGGGAAAAAGGTAATCTCGCTGTTATCAACCTTTAGCGGCGGGTTGGATCTCGCCATCTGCAGTATTATGTCTCTGTCTCGATAGTTGAAGACACGGGTGATAAGGGGTCTTGGGGGGGGGGCCTGGTTTTGGTCTACCTCCCAGCACCCTATGCGCTCTTTCTATTGAGAAGTAGTGCAAGAGGATCTTGGGCTGCAAATGTGTAGTTATCAATTCTTCTACGTAGAGGTCGGCTGCTGGCCCCTCAGCTCGCTCCGGAACGCCCAAAATTCTTATGTTGTTACGGCGCGCCCTACCTTCATAGTCATCAAGTTGTTGCACCATTCGTTCCTGTTTAGTCTGCAGGTCGACCCCCTGCTGTTGAAGCTTGGATGTGTCAGCTTGCAACGCCGTGGTAATGATTTTAAGGTCTTTGACCCTGTAATCCATTTTACGAAAGTCTGCTCTTATTAATGAAACCTCTACGGTAACTGAGTCCAGCGATGTACGTATTCCATTTATTGCTGCCATTACTTCATGTAGGGTCGGCTCCGTCCCCGGTGCACGGGAAGGTTGTACCTCAGCCCTTTCCATTGGAGGCGTGCCTCTGGCTTCTCCCGTCTTGGTCCAAGCGAATTTTGCAAATTTGTACTGTGCGTTGGCCTTAGGGCCCCTGCCCAATGCCACTGATGCACCACAACATCTTGCGGGCCAGTGTATGAATCCAGAGGGACCCGGGGTATTCCCCGCCGCCTACCCAGTGAGCCAAACGGACTCGCCGTCGGCCTATGGGTTTTCCCTTGGTTCCTTATCTCCAATTCTCACGAAGTCGAAACTCTCACTGCCCAGCGATTTCTGCAGCAATCGGGTGCCACACATAAACCAGGATAGGGCTGCAACCTTCTGTTCTTCACACATGCTTTCCTGATCGTGTTATGGTATGCAAGGTTACCCAGCCAGGTCATCAGCTCCGCCACTCCATCCTTCTGTGCTCGTTCGGTGTTCCTGGGTGATCTAGCAGGCCAAGGCAGGGGGAGAGCCTAGCCTCACCCCCGGTTACAACAAATGCTGCTGTAGGGGACTGCACTCTGGCAGATCTTTCTCTCAAAGGTATAGGTTAGCGTCGGCCCCAAGTTGTCGCCAGCATGTGCAGTTCAGCTCCCCAGTCCGCCGCTAATTCCTAGGTGGCCAATCACAGCCAGAGAGACCGCACTTCGCACAAACTATCCAGCAGACAGCCTAGAGTCCGCGGCGACAGGATAGCACAGAGTGAGGAAGCACTTTGTCCACCAGTTGTATCTATGGCCCACACATCGCTACGTGATTGCCCTGGGTCGGTGTCCTGCTCAGTACAAAGGAGGGATGTGCGCCACTCGGTGGGGGGGGGGGGGAGGCACCTGGGTGCCACCCTCACTGGCTCTGGTTTTCGTCCTTAGCTCCTTATGGATTCAGGCGCCCCCTCCGTTCTTTGCCTTCACCCGGAGATGTGGTAACCTCAAGGGCATGTGGGACCTGATAAGCCTTTAGCAGCCGGGGCCTCGATTTGGAAGGGCCTCCGGGAGGTACTCTCTCCAACGTCACTGGGTCCACACCACTACGTCCCACGTACTAGGATAGTATTCAGTTGGGGCCTGTGGTACGGGACCGTGTCCTTTCTCGAGTTTTGGGCCCTACTGCCGTTGTCTGCCTCCTACCTTATCTCCGTGGCTGCCGTAGTCTGGTCGGGCCTGGCTGAGTTACAGAAGCCGGGGCCTCAATTAAGGGAAGCCGCCCCGGGAAATTCACCACATCTCCCAAGGGTTGACAGAGACCCGCTTCACACCGCTCAGCACCATTGCCGCCTTACTCGTCCCCTCCGCAGTCCCGTGCCTCCTTCCGCATCTCACTTCTGCCAGAAAACCGCTCCGTCAGGCTACAGGGCGCCGGACGTGATCTTCAGGTCTCAGGAGGCCGCTATGTTCGGCGCCACTTTCATCCGTCCGTCCTCTGCTCAGGAACCTCAGTTTGGGCTCAATCTCTTTACATGTACTCTCCACTGGGTCTCCACTTCTGCTGCACTCTCGGACCCTATTTTCCTTTAGTGATGGCTCAGGAATATTGCAGGATAGCTGGCGGGGATGCGGGAGCTCGCTCAGGCTGCGGCCATACTTGTCGGCTGCAAGCCATGCCCCACGCCGCAATGATCTATGTTTAACTGGAAAATATACTCAGAGAAATCTGAAGCAGAGTTCCCCATGCTTTTTTCTCACGAGCAGCACAGGTACTGATGCCTTCATTCTAGCCACTAAAGGCTGACTCCTCACCTCGGTTCTCCCTGCAAGACCCCCTAACCATCTCTGAGAACCTGGAAAGGTGATCCTCCGTGACCCTGGAACCCAGAAATCTGACGGTGGAATTGTGCATGGGTCCAGCATTTTAATAGCGGCCACTTAGTTTGGTTTTGATGATCCGCATGTAAACAAAGTTGCGCTGCTGCCATTACGTGAAAGTGTAGAACGGGGCGCTTGTTAAAAAAAGGTAAGCTAAAGGAGCCACGTGCAAACAAAGTTGTGTGGCCGCCATTACAGGAAAGTGCACCACAGGATGCTTGTTAAAAAACAAAGTGGCGTGTCAGCTATTACAGGAAAGCGCACAATGGGAAGCTTATTATACAAGCACTAAACTGACATGAAAGTGTGTGGGTGTTACTAAATTGATGTAAGAAGCGAGCACCATTAAACTTAAATGAAATTGGGTGCCGTGCTCGCGCTATACACATCAAACCATCATAATTAGACGTGCAGAACAAAAAACATGTGCGGCCGCCATGTTACAAGCAACAGCTCATCATCCTGGGCTGCAACAATTGTAAAAAAGAGTTCTCCTCAACAACCCACGAACCATGGAAGCCATAGGAAAACTGTAGTTCGGCGGTGCTGCTTCCGGAAAAAACGGAAGTGACACATGGCTGCATCCACCATTTTGAAAGCAGCAACGTAGAGTGACACTGCACCAAACCAATGGTGAGGCAGCAGATGGGAGAAAAGAGGCACCAGGAGGGAGCAAAGTCCTTTATGGAATTTTTCAGGTCTTGCAGACAGCGCATGTGCGCTGCCTAGGCTCGACCTAAAAGAGGAATATGAAAGCACAAGGTGAATGGCATAAAGTAAGAAAGAAATGTGAATTTTAAGCCAAACGTTTGTAAAGTGGTGAGAGATCATGCAAGGAAGCAATGTTATGGTGTGCAGATGGGTTTGGATGAGGACAGGATAGCAGTCAAAAGACAGGGAGTAGGAGGAATGAATTTAAGTCAGTTGTTCCCCATGTGGATTGAGGCAGAACCGGCCTAAGCCGGATCTGATTTAATTCATTTGGGAGAAAACCATCTGGTGCAGCGTACAGGATCAGAGCTGCTGAAGATGATGAAGAAAGACTTGAAGGAAGTGCAAAGCAGATGGGACAAGGCAGAAAAGATGTTGACAAAGCTGCTAAACTGAAAGATGTTTAGAGGGTCCAGGAAGTCTATGGCAAAAAAGTCCGCAAAGAGGTGAACAAAGAGGTTGTCAGGTTCTGCATGGCAAATTGTTATTCTAGTGGCAAAGAGGAGCTCAGGATATAGCAGGGGGAGAGAAGAGTGTGAGAAACATAGGATTGGAATGGCATGAGGGGAGATTGGATTAGTTCTCAATGTTAGGCATGTTGAGTATGTGGCTTAGCCAATGGTTGTTAGAAGTGTGAGCTCCGCCTGCTTTCAATAAAGTGGACTTTACCACAGAATTTGACTCAAGAGTGATTCCTCTCCCAAGTAGTAGAAAGCCAACTCAAACTGCACTGCCTTTTAAAATGGGTTAGAGCCTAGGCCAACCCAACTAGTTTGGCATACAAAGAAGCTGCTCTGAATGTACTGACGAGCAGCACATTTACCCTGTTTTTTCAGGTGAAACTCACTTATCCCCTGGGAATGCCACAGTGTTGGCATATTCTGAATGACCTCTCATGAGCCAGTGCCACGGTTTGCAGCAAAGGTTCTAAGACACAAAAAGCAAGACCAATGTTGATAGTCATGAGCATATCAATGATTGGTCTAACTGGCAAACCAAACCAGTGCAAGAACTATATCTGAATGTGATACATTTCCTATGGATGATCACTGTGTATGTTCATACAGGCTACTGGTACTCGCATTGTGGAAACACATTATGGACTTGAAGGCAGTCCGTGATTTTTCTGGTATATGAGTTTTATGTGAAGAGGAACATAAATTTGAGTTTTTAGTCCAAAGCGCATACAAGCATTAGTAACCATAAAGTTTAGAAACTTTTGTAAAGTTTGAAAGAATTGTGTTCAGCTACTCTGGCCTAGGTGGGTGACCAATTCTGGCGGGGAGAAAGATAGGAGGGTCCACTAACACGTATTTGGACAATTACCTGGTCTCCAAAGCAGTCTCAAGTCCACCTCTACACTTTACATCAAGACTGCCTTAGACTTCAATGGAGTGGTACTGATGCTGGGGGTGCAGGATGCTGAGAATGCTGAAAGACGCTCCAGGTGCTGTGCCGTCGATGAGGGTGTCCTTGTGGTTATTCCTCAGTCAACTGAAAAGGTATGGTAACTTTGGCCACAGGGGTTGGTGTCCTTTGAAGTCTTCTTTGAGCCTTGTAGAAGGCCAGCTGTGGCTGGACTACCGATCTCTGTACACAGCAGGTCTAGTGACAATCTTTGGTGAAATCTGATGTCACTCCCGGGTCCAACAGACTCAAGTGCAACTTCTGGTCATCGAGAATTGGTCTCTTGGGTTGCCCAGCAGCAGTCAGCAGTGATTCAAAGAATGTGGCTACTGACTTGCTGGAGTAGGCTTCTTCAGCTTTGATGGCTTTGCTGCTGATTCCAGGGTGTGGGCCACTGACCTTTGGAGTCTTTTCTTTGGTCTGGGACTTGAGAGTGACTTTTCCCTGAGTCAGGAGTCACAGGCACAACCCTCTCTTTGCTAGCCCAAGGTACGGCAGGTGCTGCCCAGCAGTCGGTGCAGCTTCTCTTGCCATGTCCAGAGGTCAGAAGGGCAGTCTTTTCTCAATCTGTTCTCCAGTTTTGATGTGATCGGAAGTTCAGAGCAACAGCGGTGACATATTTATGCCCAGAATGTGCCCTGGAGGGATGTTGTGGTCCCTAGCCAATGGGCTACAAGGATCCCCCCTGTCCTTTGATTATCTCAGACCATATATGTGGCATTCAGCTATCCCAGAGTGCACTATTGTGTGCACCACCAAGATGTCTGAGCCCTTCCTTGGATGGTAGGAGCTTGGTGTCCACCCTCGAGGTGTTGCTACCTGTGGACTACACGCTCATGTGAAAACTGGTTTAACCACAAGTTTCCAATCCCGTCACCAGCCTTTCTACCTGAACAAAGGGGCAAATATTCAGGAGTCTGATCGTCAATTGCCCACCAAAGGTGGCTTCGCTTTTGAAGCTTGCCTTCTCAGATGACACCCTGAGTGGCATCTTGCAAGAGGGAGGTAACACATCTCCCTGTAGAAGGCTTCCTTTATTACTTAGCCTGGAAGTCATTCACGCAACTCACCAGGAGGTCAGAAGGCTGCCTGGTGGCCAACAGCTGTGCAAGGCCAATGGACAAACAGGACAACAGGGTGGCAACTTTTTAAAAGTTGTCTTCCCTTAAAAAAGACATTACATTGGACTTATCCAGGGTACCATGCAGGCCCCTCTCCAGGGCTTCGTTGGAGCCCCAGGGACCACCACCACCCCAAGGCTTTAGTTTTATAAAAGGAGGGGGGCTGCGCAGACCCCCCTAAAAGTGCTGGTTAATTATGTGGAGTATTGAAAGTAGTACAATGGAAATAGTGTTCACGATGTATGGGTTTGCATTAATATTTTAGATGTAAGTTGTATGACTTCTGTACATTTTGTGTATGTGGTGCAGGTGTTTGTGGCAGAGATCCACGTTTAAGATGTAGATTTTTGAGTAGAAAATATATGTGGTGATGCAGTATGTGATGTAGGCAGTGGTGGTCTAGGTGCATGTATTAATGTTAATAGTTGTTGGTGATTTATGTGGTATAGGATACTTGGAGTAGAACTATATCATGTAGGTATATTTCAACACAGTCTGTTTTATAGCTGTGTGTCTTAGTGGTGTAGTTTCTAGTGTATATTGGATGGCTATATTTCATGTAGCAGAATGGTGTGACAGTGCTAAAGATGTTGTGGAGGTGCACATCTATGCTGATGAGGGGGTGTAGTTATTGCTATGCAGTGTAGGTGTATGCAGTGCTTTTGTCAGCAAAGAAAATGGTGTGTATGCTTGTAGTGTGTCATAAGTGTGTAGTTGATTTAGGAGTAGGGGATAAAGATTTGCTTTTCTGTGTGGTGTTAGTTGTGTGGGACTCTATTATGTGATGAATGTGTATATATATTCTACATTTGGGTGTGTGGTTTTGGTGTATTTTTGAGGTGGTGGTATAGGTGTATGTGGTGGGGTTGGTATATGGACTCTAGGTGTGAATATATTTAGTGCTGGTATATTTGTATGTCATGCATTTGTATGCTCAATAGATATAGTTGGCTACAGTGGTTTGGGTCTCTGTGGATTAGGAATTGTAGGTATAGACTGGTCGTGGTTTCAGTTATGTTGAATATGCACCAGCGTAATTGTAGGTACATGTGGGATAGGTATTGGTGGTGGTAGAGTATTAAGTGGAGGTTTATGTTGTGTGGGTGGTAATGGTGTTGATATAGGTATTTGCATTAATAATATTATATACAAGGTTTAGGAGAATTTGGAGGTAGGTTGACGTATTGGAGATCTATGTGGTACCAGAGTATATTTTGTATGTGGTGGTTGTGTAATTGCAATAGGCCATAGTGTAGGCCAATATGTTGCATGTGTCATATGTGTAAACGTGATATGTTAGTGTACGTGGTTTAGGTGTAGTAAGTGTGGATGAATGTGATACAGGTGGGTGAAGTATAGGGGCATGTGTTGACAAAGTGTTGTGTAGTTGATTTTATTGCACTTTCTTTTTATTTATAAAGTTTTTTACTTTCTTCTTGTAAGACCACAAGCATTTTTCATGATGGTCTGCTCGCATTACTTAAATGGAACACTTACTGGCACTTACGAAGGTCATGGAATCCTTTGAATTTCATTGAGTTCCTTGGTACTCATCAGAGTGCACAATTCAAATCTCCTGCTTCTTCACCAATAAAATAGACATAATTTATGATAAAATAGTTTGCGCCAATAGAGCAACTACTATAGATACGGCGCCCCTTGAGATGGATACCGAACTGAAGCAGGACAAATATACGTTAGATACCTTCCCTCTCATCTCTTTACAAGAAACTTCCTCATTAGTATCACAGATCAAAAGTGGTAGTCCAGATGATACTATCCCAGCTAGGATAATGCCTGCCCTGACTGAACAGTTCTGCCCCGTGATTGAAAGACTGGTGAATCTTTCACTTAGCTCAGGCAACGTCCACAGAGAATGGAAACGAGCCCTTGTTAGACCTATCAGGAAAAATACTACCATCCCATGGAACGAACTAGCTAATCTCAGGCCCATATCCTTATTACCATTTCTAGGGAAACTGATTGAAAAGCATGTAAACCACCATCTGTCCACCTACATCGAACTTGCTGGCGGCCTGGACTACTCTCAGTCAGGGTTCAGGCCGAAACACAGCACGGAGTCCACCCTTCTGTCTGTCACTGATGATCTACATATGTACCAGGACAAGGGCTTCTCAGTGATCCTGGTTCTTTTAGATCTGTCGGCAGCGTTCGACACCGTGTCACACACCATCCTGACCGATCGGTTGTCGAACGCTGGCATCAAGGATAAAGCCCTTGACTGGTTAAAGAGCTTCCTATCCGATCGCTCCCAGAGAGTCACCATGGATACGTATCGTTCAGCGGAGGTAGAGATTTCAAAAGGGGTGCCACAGGGCTCTTGTTTAAGCCCAACCCTTTTTAACATCTATGTGGCACCCCTGGCAAGAGTGATGCGCATGTATGGTTTCATCCCAGTATCATATGCTGATGATACACAGCTCCTCTTCCCCTTTAAGACTCTCTCCGCTGATGTAAGAAGCTCTTTCTCTTCAGGCATGAAGGCAGTGGCACATTGGATGTCCTCCAATTATCTTCAGTGCAACGTCAGCAAAACTGAGGTAATGCTGTTTGGAGAAGCTAAAATACTATGGACCCCTGATTGGTGGCCACACGACCTGGGAACAGTTCCCAAACCCAAACAGGTCGTGAAGAATTTAGGGATCCGATTGGATCAAGATTTGTCACTCAAACAGCATGTTAACGATATTTCAGGAATATGCTTCCATACCATTAGCCTGTTACGTAAAGTTTTCCCTCTACTACCTGACTCCTTTAGGAGAACTCTTGTTCAGGCTTTGGTTTTAAGTCGGATTGACTATTGTAATGGCCTGTTGCTTTTTGCCAACGAAGGCGTATTGGCCAAGCTTCAGGTCATTCAGAACACAGCAGCTCGCCTTGTCCTCAACGTCCCCCCGAGAACTGCTTATAAGCCCCTCCTTGAGCAACTGCACTGGCTCTCAATCCGGCAGAGAACTAAATTTAAAATATGTTGTCTGATTCATAAATGTCTAAATAGACAAGGGCCCGCCTACCTTCTAAACAAATTTGTTCCCTATATTCCAACTCGATCGCTCAGGTCCAGCAACAATCCTCTCTTAGTGATCCCCCATGCAAAAAAAGCCAGACATGGGAGCAAAGCACTATCAATTACAGGACCCACATTATGGAACAAACTCCCTCTGTCTTTGAGACAGTGTAAAGAACACCTCACTTTCAGGAGACACCTGAAAACTGTACTGTTCAGAAATGAGATCTAGCCCCATTCTTTCACACCTCTGTCTCGACCGGCTCCAAAAGCGCAGAGATACTCCACCAGGAGTCGATTCCAGCGCTATACAAACCAGCAAATAAAGGGTTTTCCATCCTCGGTGTTTCTTCCTCCATCTCCAGTTGCTTCCCCACACCCCTGTCCTCCGTTATTCCAACCCACTACATTCTGTATTGCTTCCGCCTTGCCTGCACTGTACGTTGCTGTCACTGCTGTGTGTTTCTTCTTCCACCTCCAGATTGAGTACATGTGGATTAACATGGTGCTGCAGATCTATGTGGTTTGGCTGGTGTACATGCATTATGTAATGGTGCTGTAGGTGCAAATTGATGTATGTGTATCAGCAAGGAGGCTGGGTGTATGTATCATAGGTGAAAGCGCTGGTTAATTATGTGGAGTACTGAAAGTAGAACAATGGAAATGGTGTTCATGATGTATGCATTTGGTTTGAGATTTTAGGTGTACGTTGTATGATTTCTGTATATTTTGTGTATGAGGTGCAGGTGCATTTGGCAGAAATCCAAGTATGCGATGTAGATTTTTGAGTAGAGTGTATGTGTGGTGATGGAGTATGTAATGTAGGCAGTGGTGGTTTAGGTGCAAGTATTGATGTACATAGTTGTTGGTGATATATGTGGTATAGGATACTTGAAGTAGAACTATATCTTGTAGGTATATTTCAACACAGTATATTTTATAGCACTGTGTGTTAGTAGTGTAGTTACTAGTGTATGTTGTATAGCTATATTTCATGTAGCAGAATGAAGTGTAGTGTATGTGTATTGCTAGAGATGTAGATGTATTAGGTGTAGGTGGCAGTGGTGTGGTGGTGCTAAAGGTGTTGTGGAGGTGCACGTCTATGCTGATGGAATGGTGTAGTTATTGCTATGCAGTGTAGGTGTTTGCAGTGCTTTTGTCAGCACATAACATGGCATGTATGCATGTGGTTTGTAATAAGTGTGTAGTTGTTTTAGGAGTAGTTGATACATATGTGTTTTTCTGTGTTATATGTGGTGCTAGTAGTGTGAGACTCTATTATGTGATGAATTTGTGTAAATAATCTACATTTAGGTGTATGGTATTGGTGTATTTTTGTGGTGGTAGTATAGGTGTATGTGGTGTGGTTGGTATATGGACTCTAGGTGTGATTGTATCTAGTTCTGGTATATTTATATGTCTTGCAAGTGTATGCTCAGTAGATGTAGTTTTGATGCAGTGGTTTGGGCCTCTGTGGATTAGGTATTGTAGATATAGACTGGTCTTGGTTTAGGTTAGATTGCGTATGCATCAGTGTAATTGTAGGTACATATGAGATAGATATATGTGGTGGTGGAGTATTAAGGGGAGGTTATGTTGTGTGGGTGGTAATGGTGTTGATGTGGGTATTTGCATTGGTAATATTAATTATATGATTTAGGATTATTTAGGGGTAGGTTGATGTATTGGAGATGTATGTGGTGTCAGAGTATATGTTGTAGGTGGTGGTGATGTAATTGCAATAGACCGTAGGCCAATGTGTTGTATGTGTCATATGTGTACATTTGTGATATGTTAGTGTATGTGGTGTAGGTGTAGCCAGTGTGGATGAATGTGATACAGGTGGGTGAAGTATAGGTGCATGTGTTGACAATTTTTGTGTATTTGGATTGTATTGCATTCCATTTTTATTTATAAATATCTTTCCATACTTCTCGTAAGGCCTCAAGCATTTTTCAGAGTGGTCTGCTCACATTACATACATAGAACACTTCCTGGCACTTACGAAGGTCATGGAACCCTTTGAATTTCATTGAGTTCCTTGGTACTCTTTAGAGTGCACAATTCAAAGGGGTTTCCATCCTCTGTTTTTCTTCCTCCACCTCCAGTTGCTTCCCCACACTCCTATTCTTCGTTATTCCAACCCACTACCTTCTGTATTGCTTCCGCCTTGCCTGCAGTGTAAGTTGCTGTCACTGCTGTGTGTTTCTCCCTTTGCACATGACTCCAAGAGAATCTGAGGACATTTGGATCTGCTTCGCCAAGGAGCAAGTAGCCTGCATGACTAGTGGATCAACTTTGCAGGGAAACAAATACAGCAGCTCCACTTCTAAAGCGGTACAATGGCAACAAACACCCCAGGATCTACAATCGTGCCCTGGTGTGTCACAGAGGAGTACAGGCCTGAAGATTTCTTTCACTGAAGTGCACAATTCCCCACTCAGAAGCATAACACAAGCTGTACGAGACAATGCAGAGGACCAAGGTAGTTGCTCCTTTCTGCTTCATAAGTTTTAAATTGGATTGCAAGCTCTCCACAGTTTTACAACACCAACATTTTTGGTTCTGGCATATGGGACAGATTTCAGATTTATGTATGCAAAAGCCTATGTTAGATCACATTGCCTCAAGTGGCATGAAAAGTGTAGGCAGGCTCTCAAATAGACATAGCAGTAAGTAATTACATGAGTGGCTTCAAGCATGTGAAATGCAACATTGTGCTTTAAAAAAAGCATGCTCTCTGACCATCATGTAGGTTCCTCTTTGTGAGTTTTCTTCTCCTGCATCCAGGCATATCACACAACAACAAAATGATTCCTAAAACAAGCCAGGCTCATGACTTGGTGAGTACTTGTCATCAGTTTAATATTAATGAGGAACACCACTTATTTTGCTGTCAACAATTAGAATTTGTAATTACGAAAGGTAAATATGTAACTATCACTAAGTGTGCACTGGAGAGGGGACAAGGATTGAACAAGCACGTAATATGAACACTAACAGGACCCACTGACTTACACTGTCTTCATACTCTGTTCCAAAGCTCTTTAATTGTGCCCCATTAGGAACACCTTTCCACAACTGGAATTCACCAGACACCTAAATGTAACTCAGCTGATATGCACCATACAAGCATTGTAAAGGAGTTTACAAATTGTTAAATTCAAAGTTTTTCCATATGAAAAAGAGGCAATGTATAAAGTAGCATATTGCTGAAACCACACCAGCAGCCAAAGTTGGGTCTTTCCCAATGCTTGTTTGATATTTGGTGAAGTTCGCGCTTAAGACTTCATATTTATTTTTAACCCAAAATATCCAGGTAAAATGTGCATCCTTTTTTTCACCTGTTGGGGATTACAAAGAACCCAGGGTTTGTGGACTTCCCTGGAGGGAAAAGACAATGTAGCAAAAATGTTACAAATTGGATTATTATTTAGGGCACATGACAAACCACCTCAAAGAATAATCGCAACGCTTGAAAGGGTAAACCCTCAAATTCAGTTAAATAACTTGAGCTTAACTCTCTGATAGTTATGGCAAAGAGCAGACAGTAATGAAGTCGAATAAAAAATGTATAAATATCCCAAATCAAATCAGAACACTAGAGAAAAATTTAATAAAATATTCCAACAAAATGATAGAAATCCGTTTTGGGCAACCGCAGATAGGACTTCTTAAAGTAAGAATAGCACCAAGAAGCACAAAGTGACAATGATGGCCAATGTTCATGTTAGACCGTGACCTAGATGCAATTTGATGCTGGCCGTTATAGAGCACAGATCAGATACACCAACAGATTTGTCCTGGTCAAAGACTTTACCTTCTGACTTAGTGTGTTAAGTCCAAATCCAACACAACAAATCATTTTTCAAGCTCCTAGGGGAGGCACTTAGAGCCTCACAAGGTGTCAGGCAGAGGCCAACAGCAAGGTCTAGTCTAGGTCCAATCGCCACTGGTCAGCAGGGAAGTTGAAGGGAAGGTTCTTAAATCTTGTTGTTTCCCTGTAGCTTGATCGGGAGATCAGCCTTATGACCCTTGGCAACCACTTCTATGTCCTGGGTACAAAAAGGAACAGGTCACGTCCTTCAGGGCTTCCCTCAGTTCATAGACATCAGGACCAGTGCTCTTCTCGTCTTCCTCAGGTCCAGCAGTGTTTTGAAATGAGTGCCTGGAGATGCCACTTTTATGTCTAACATGAGTTTGTGGGTGGGGATGATACCTAGGTAAGTCATAACCAATGAGACAAACGTTTCTGGTGCCAATCCTACCCACTTTGGGCATTTGCAATATATAGAAAGTCTTCAGCCACACTAAACTTGGGCTCTGAGGGCTGGTGGTATATGTGAAGAGTATGCTATGGTAAGTCTAATTCCCACCCGCATCTAACACCTAAATTCTGAAGTAGCTTCTTTACCTTAATACACCCAGCTACTAGACAGTGGAAACACAAGACCTGTCTTGGCATCCTGTTCCCGTTCTTTCAACTGCACCCCCAGTGCTATTTGTAAATTCAGCAGCCCAGTCAAGCAGGATTTGGCACTACAGTGTTAAAAAGGATGCCCTAGCCCCCACCGAGTATATGTTGTGAGGTTCAGATATGTCATCTCTGCCCAGGCAGGCCAGCCTATTGGTTGCTCCTGGCAGGTATTTCACACATTCTTCATACCTACTGAAATGCTTATCCATGGCTGGGAGACGTTGGAGAGCAAATTAGCTTCCAGGAACCTACATGCAGGGAAGCTGTAGCTTTCTAAAGATCTACTTTTCCTTAATATTTATTACAAATCTGATGTCAGCATTGAATTTTATTTTTAATAACTATTACAAATAGTTGTTTAACTATTTTGCTCACTCCTGAGATACAGTGTTAGGATTTTAACCTGTACTCTGGTTGTCTACGTAGGAAAGCTAACCCTGCAACAATGAAAAATAACTTTTGAGTGGTAATGACTGTAACGACATGCTTACATTAAATTTTACATGTCCTACTTTTAAATGCCAAGCATCCTGCATAAGAACCAAATAGGGCTGACCTATAAATATTTAAAAGGAAGGTTTTGACCTTTCAAAAGGCTTTATTTTGACAGATCAAACTGGAGTGATTAACTGCCACATTCTGGATATAATGGTAGGCCTTCCGCCATGTTTTACACTGTCACCATAATGGATGGCACAAGAGGTGCTGCAGTCTACTAATGACATTTATCTTATAAGCCTCAAGTACATTTTGTGCCATATACTAAGGACCTATAGGTACGTTAAATATACCAGTCTGAAGTATGCAAATTTGGCTGAGTTTAAAGGAGGAGCACAGGCACTTTGCCACTGGTTAGCTGGGTTAAGGTGCACAGAGTTTCAACACCAGCAGCACAAATTTCATATCCAGCAACAGGTGAAATGTAGGGGATGGACAGGCAAAAAAGGGCTTTCTAAAGAGCTTAGCAAGTTTATCTTTTTTTGTGTCCAAAATTATCGTCGACGATAGGCTTCCTTTCCTATCATCATCTTCCCAGCTTTTAGAAGAAACCAGAGTTGTAAAAAAATAGCAAAGTTAATAAAAATTGTAAATTGTGGTCGATTTTTCCTATTTTTTTATGATTTCTACTTACTTGTGGTTTGTGGTGGAAACAAGTATGAAAACCATGGGTCAACATCGAAAGCTATATATTGCTATTGTTTATATATTTCTAGAAATGTAATAAAATTCTAAAATCATTAAGGGCACATTTGTGTAGCTCGCTCAAGCCTTTTTTTAAAACACAGATCGTTGTAGACTTTTTTTTTTTTTAATAAAAAAATAGAAATGGTGCCATTTTCTTTAGTAATCTTCTGCTCCAATGGCAAATTTACAAAAGTAATATAATACTACATCCCTCAGACTATTTTAGTTACAGGGATAAAAAGTGTTTTTTAGTTGACAATACTCGTTATAGGATATCAGTGCTCAGAGTATTTCACTATTTGGGACACACAGGTTTGTCTGTCTTAGGAACTCAGGTTGGCCGGCAAGTTACAGTGTGCTTGTCTAATTTGCATTGGTATCTAGTTAAGTAAACTGGCATAGCCTGTGTCGGTGCCAATTCAGTTGGCAGCAAGGTTCCACAGATCCTTTCATACACTGTATGCCTCTTTTATTGACAATTAGGGAAGAGGCAATCAATTGGCATTTGCTGTATGGGAGCATTAATTAATTATATCAAATTAAGACAGAAGACCACCATAATGACTAGAGTTACTGTCCTCCATCTCATGAATACATGTAGGATGGACAATGTTTACTAGGTCTGTCAATCAAAATAGCTTTTATTTCGGTTGGAAACCTTAAATACAATAGAACATTTCATATAATACAAAAACACAAATACCGATTTTAAAACAATTATAGTTCATCACAAATTCTTTAAAACGAAGTAACACTAAAACCAGTTAATAAGGTAACATGATCGTATTTTAATTTAATGGTTAAAATGTCTAGTCTTTTTTCATGTGTACTAAATATACAGCAAAAAGGTATCTACTAAGAGCAAAAACTGTAATATGGTACATATCCGTATATTGGACAAAAGAACAACACATGCAATATTTTCTTACGGATTTAAAGTGCATACTGTGCAATAGGCCTCCCCCTCAGCAAAATTACCAGATGACCATCTGAAGAACCGGAAACCTTATGGGTCTGGCGGCACAGGGTACGCCTTAATCTCCTGGGTTCACCTGCTTCAGCTAACAGAGACACGGGGACACTCTGTCGGCGTAAAAGATCAGATTTTATTAGCTGCAGCTAGTACAGTTGTCCTAGAAGTACACACGGTATGTTCTCAGGAGACTGCCACTTCACTCCGTGGCGCACAATCTTTTATAGTACATAGGTGACATATACATTAACCAAGAACACTCCCAAGACATACATGAAAAACCAATAAGAATAGTCTAGAAGTAAGTCAGAGCCAATGGAAAGGATTGGAAAACATAAGTATCGAGTAACCCGAAGAAGTCTCTCCTCCAACTGTGTTTGCCACCCCTCCCACAGGTTAAGGTATTAACATGTCTGTTACTGACTTGCAGGTGGCGAGATACGTTTGTGTGTTTTGGAGGACAGTTGTGAAACGAGAGAATACGAGCGGAGGACAGCGAAGGCCAGAAGATAAGATAAAATCAGGAGAGAATAGTGTGAACCAACAGATAGTTAAGACGGGGATTAGAAAAACCAGACAGGGATTAGTGTACTCGACCAGTCTCTAACACCAGCTTTGTAAACAGAGGCACAAGGCTATTTTGACACAATATTGCAGGAAAAGCAGAAAAGACTTTGTTCGTCGTGCTGCCTGAGTGAGGGCAATACAAAATGGCGGCGGAACACAAAATGGCGGCTCAATACGATCGTGATTGAAAATCCAATTTCCTCACATCTAATTGTGGTTGATTTGATCTGGAAAATATTGAAACAAAACTTCATGTTTAATGATTTTGCCAGTTGTGGTTGTACATTATCTAAATAAGATTTGAAACCTGGGAGCAGTTTAACACTCAGGAATTGTGTAGTGAGCCTACCTTCACTGGAACTGCTCTGAACGCTGTTTAATATGTAGTCCCAAAAAGAGTTTTTCAAGACCTTCTTAGAGTGGATTGTTAGTTGATTGGGGGTATCCCAAAAGCAGCTCAGACCCAGTTTATGAAACCAGGTCTGAACATGATGGAGCGAAGGAAATTTAGCATGGCTATCTATCCCTCGAATTCCCTTTAATCCCTCTTTGTAGTGAGGGAGTCCTTCAGTGATCCATGGATGGACCCAAAAGAGTAGAAGTCTTAATTTGGCTTGCTGTACTATTCTCTTTATGCTGATATCATTGTACACTGGTGTAATTGGTGTACGGTTTGGTAGGTGAAGTAACGCTGTTACAAATTTATTTTCGTCCGGAGTGAGTGATTCCAAGTTGTTCCCCCCCCCCACAATTCCATCCCATAAAGAGCAGCAGTTTGGGCGCTATATTTGTAACCCTCCAAGGCTGGTGACATTGCTTTAGATTTGGTAGATTGATGCTTTTTTGCAATGCCCATGGAATTTTGTAACAGGACAGTTTTGGTTCTAATTAAATGTTGTTTCCAGGACAATTTCCTGTCTAGTGTGACACACAGAAAACTAAAATTAGGCACATAATCCAACTGTTGGTTTTGGACTGTAATGTTTTTCCTGAGAGAATTATGCAGGCTTCAAGGTCATCTATTTTGTCTTGATAGAATTAATTTCCAGGCCATTTATATTGCAATAGTCATTGAAGCGGTCTATGAATTTTAGCACTCCCTAAGGCTGTCAATTTCGGAGGGATTAAGTTAGTGTCCTCTATGTCATTATGAAGTTTGCTGGTCTTCGGGTGCAGAGTGGCAGAAGGCACTCCGAAAATTGATTTTAAAATTCAGTCCATATGTCGTGGTCATTGAGAAGGTATGCTGGGTGGAGCTCCCCCATTTGGGTTGGGTGCCTATGTCTGTCTTATCAGTGTGGTGTGCAGGTCAGGACAGTTTTACAGGTATGGGTTGTGGCTAACGGGGTAGAAAGGTAACCCTTCTGTGTTGTATGCCAGGGTCAGTGGCTGGTGTAATTATCTTGAGAAAGCATATTTTATCATCTTTTCCTAACTTTAATCTCTCCTGGATGCTTTGACTCTCGGCTGGCAATGAGTTCCAAAGTGTGATGGGTTGTACCGAGAAAACAGAGCCTCCTAGCTTCCTCTTATTACAATACAATATGGTGACCTGATGATGCTAGCCTTGAGCACAGTGACCTGCTTTGTTTGTTTTGCTTAATATTTTGTAGGGATAGTGGTCCTTACCCTTGAAAGCCTCAGTGAACAATGCAAATTGCTTTGAACATTTAACAACTAGATACAGGTTTCCAGTGGTGTGCTTGAAGGACTACCATCATGTGTTCTTTGGAGCAAAAGTGGAGGAGACATATTGCTGAACCTCTTTGGATTTACTAAATATGTTGTATGATGAATCAGGGAGTGCCAAGACATAGGCTTTTAACAGTGCAGAGCTTAGACCTCACGATATGTTAAAGGTGCATATAATGTTAATGTAGGTGTATGCAATGTTGTGGTAACATATACAGGAGGGAAGCAACATAGCACTGAAGAGGCATGCAGCCTCCACCTGTTACATCTTGGGACAAGAGTGTCAAAGAGTAGAAAAGTGGTTCAGTCAAATAAGAAAATAGCCGAAAAAGCTCCTACCACCTTTTGTTTGTTTGGTGTTGTGTACTAAGCGGCCAAGGGTATACCCAGATGTGGGTCCCCTGCTCACTGTGCCACTGGAACCATCTGACTGTATATCCCAAATCAGAGAGAATATGGTCTTGGGGGACTTGGGTTCAAATTCAGGGAGGACCCGACCTGGCATTTAGGGCTGGATTGTTCCGATTGCAGCAGAGTCCAGATTGCTTTGCATAAGGCAGTGTCCAAATTGAGGAGACATGGTGGGCATAATCATGATGGGTTGCAATGCTACCCTGAGAATGTGCCAGTGATTATACTTAGTGCAAGCATTCCTCCCATCACTTTTTGTGAGTTTGAAGCAAAGGTCCACTGCCTGTTATTTGACTCACTATGGGCATAAAAGTCATTGGAGAACACTCAATAGGCCTAAAGGGGCAGTGAAATGAAACCCACAGTATGGAAGAAAGGAAGTGCTTCTGCCTGCCTCTGCCACTTCCATCTGCTCCAACTGCTACTTAAAATATATTCATGCTCCCAGCCTTGAAACTCAGCCAATTACAGGGGACAATATTAATCAGTAAAGAGAAGGACCTGTATTCTTTGCTCACATCAATATTTAGTGTTTCATGATGCTCTATATGAATGTATGCAGTGCCTCAATGTTAGAGCTACATGTTTGCCTAATATCACACAATTTTATAACCAATTAAATATTCCTCCATGAAGACACACCAAAATTCGCCATCACTAAAAATGTACATAAGAGAAGATTTGACTCACACTTATTTGCAAATGGAACAAATGATGGACGGAATGCTGAACAATGCAAACATTCATCCCCAGTCACAAAGATCTGGGTTTATTCCATTGTTCTTTTGCTCACCACACCACCCCAGTTTGGACCCAGCCATATGCAAATCAGCCTTGACCCTGATCCCCACAGGAACAGTCCAGCACCGTTCAACACTCATCTGTGCGACTAAAAAAGGATGCAGGCATTTTTTTCCCTCTTTATTACTGATCCGAGAGGCATCAGAAAATTAAATAAAAAGTAGTCAAAAGCTTTTGAAAATTTAGTGCAAAGCACTTTAAAATAACATTTAAAACTAATGAGTGGGGAGAAGGTAGCGAGTAGAGGAGGGATTAAGACAACACAGCAGGCAGGGGTAGAAGCAACACAAGTGAAAGAACACAGTGGCAAAAGTAGAATCATTTGGGCGAAAGAGCAATGTGAAGCATGGGAGAGAAACACACAGGCAAGAGAGAGCAACACAGGTTGGGGTGAGAGGGAAGAAGCACATAAGCAAGACATCCACGTATGGGGAGAAACGCTCCAGGAAGATAGCTGGAAAACACATGCACTTTTAATAGCTCCTTTACCAAAAAGAAAAAAGTAGTTCCCTAAAAACGAGCAGAAGAAGCATAGGAGCCAGCCAATCAAAGAGATGGTAAATAGTTTATGCTCCAAGGTAGGGTCAAACGTAAGATGGACAGGTTGAAACAAATGATGTCACTGAATAGAAAGCAAGCAAATTAGCATGACAATAAAGCTAGCCTGTGGTAAGCCATGGGTGTGCTACATGCTCCGGCCTGTTCTTGGTAATCCCACAATATGTTTTTCACAACCAGATGGCCCATGCTGTCTGGTAGGCTCGACCTAAAAGAGCTTTGCTACTAAGGGACCAGGTGCACCCACACAGTAAGGTGTACTTTTTCGTACGGTATGAGTCTGAAAATGCATTAAGTTTGTAGTGAATTCATGTGCCTCTATAATGATTGATTTGTGTTCTGAATGGAGTCCTTCGTAAGCCACTGTAACAATGTATATGATTTTCCTGAGGTTCACTTTGGCCTATCAGTAGGAAGCTGGCTCTGTATATAATATACCAAAGTGAGGTAGAGTGTGCACAGAGTCCAGTGAAACCCCAAAGGTAGGCAGAGGTAAAAGTAGATAGCACCTTACTCTCTATTTGTGGTAGTGTGGGTGAGCAGTAAGGCTTTATCAGAGGGTAGGGTTAAGCATTTGTTGTGCACACTCAATCAGCAAATGATTTGCACACACTCAAAGACTGAACTTCAGACCAATTGGTTTTGTATAAAAATATTCTTTTAGTCATTTTATTTCCTAGAGCCAAGCAAGCCTGGCTTAGGTAAGTGATTCATACTTTGCAGTAATAATACAGTTTGAATTGCAGTTATATATATACTTTGGTTTGATTACAGTAGAATTACTGGTAATGCAATATTTTGAAATATTGTCCATATACTTTGTATTGGCTTTTCAATAGGATGTCAAGTAGATTACTTCACAGATTACTTTTCTCACACAGTGTAGTATACCTGGATGCTGCGCTGGGACATTTCCTGTAAACAGGTAAGTAAAAGCATTTTGGTTATTTGGTTACAGTTTTAGAGACTTTTATAGATTTTCCAACTCCACACTTTGAAACTTTTTCATAGAAAACAGTCAATGTTATCCTATGTGAGAAAATAGTGTTATCGGTTCAGAGATATGCACTTTGTTGTGGGAGTTGGGTCTCTGGGGTTAGACTCAGGGGTCCCCCAGGGTCAAGGGTGCAGTCTCATAGCACCCTCAGCTGTACTAGGGTGGCCGGGTGCAGAGTGTTATGGCCCAATGTTATCCAATGAGGTACAGGGGGCTTCTGGTTTGTGGCTGCCCAAGAGCAGGCCACAAGGTTGTAGGAGCAAAGCTCCTGGACTTGAGCTCATGGCAAATGGGGGTTCAAGTTAGCACCAAAGGTACACCCTCAACGGCACTAGGGCGGCCGGGTGCAGGGTGCTGTTTTGTCATCAGGTGCCCTGTTACTTTCAATGGGGATTCTATGGTTTGCAAAAACACTGCAGGCTCGGGGACGAAGGTCTTCAGGGAGCGACCACCACTTGGAGAGGTAAGTTGGGATGCTGGGGGTTGATTAGACACTGTTGGTTGGGCCACCCAAGGCCATGGGACATTGGATGCAATGGTGTCTTTTAGGGTCAGATTTTCTTACCAGCTCCTTGTCGTGGTTAGGGCGACCTTCCGGATTGAGGATGTAGGCATCGGCTGGAGGTTTGAGGCAGGTCAGGGATCACTGGATCTTGGGTCTGGATTGCCGGGGATACCTACTCGTGGTGTTGGGCCACTCAAACTTGGGCCGTGGGTGACATGTGCAGAGTGGTGCAGACTCGCAGATTTTGGAAAAGCTGGAGACTGTGGGTGAACAAATCCTGTGATCACGGGAGACAAAGTCTTTTCCTTGGAAGGCAGGGCAGGTCCTTGGGGTTTTTGAGGTTGCTGGCTGCAGGACACACCGGAATTTTGCTTCTGCAGGTTCGAGGTGGGGACAGGCCGGTAGGGCTGGGGCCAAGTCAGTGGGTGTCCTCCTTTTCTTAGCTTCGACATAGCTGTTTGGTCCTCCTTCTTCTTTTCTTCTTGGTTGTTGCTTGTCTGACTTCTTGGTTCAGGGCTGCCCCCTAAATACTGTATGCAGGTGGCATTTTAGGGGTCTCGAGGTCAGTAGCCAATGGGCTACTGACCTTAGGGTGACTACACCCTTGGTGTGCTCACCCCACGTGGGGGAGTGAGCACAATCCCTAATCCTGACTGGGGAGTGGCTGCCATCTTGGAGGGCACTGAAGAGTGGGCTTCACCTCGCCTCCCCCACCTGAGGGGTGGGATTGGCAAAGGTGGGCACACCTTCTGGGCTGGCAACATTTTCCCGCCTGTCTTCCCGCCGAAAAGGAGGGAAAACAGGAAGGGGGCCTGCTCCTGATAGAAGGAGAGGCTGGGCGCCACATTACAAAGGCTGCAAGTCCTTTGAAGCTCCCCTGCCACAGATGGCTCTGCCTGGCCTGGGGTAGGTGTGACCACCTCCTCCTAGGAAAGGCTTTGATTCTGGTCTCAGGAAGTGAAGGCTCCCTCCCCAGGGGTCCAGAAACATGTCTCATGGTTGGTGGCAGCCTAGTGTGTACCAGTCAGGGAACCCACCAGAGGCTGGTCGTTTTTCAGGGGGCATATGAGTGCATTTTCATTAAATCCCACAGTGGCATCAGTGTGGGTTTAAAGTGCTGAGAAGTTTGATACCAAATTTCCCAGATTTCAGCAAAGCCATTATGGTGCTGTGGAGTTCGTAATGACAAACTCCCAGCACCATATACTCTTAATGGCATTACTGCACTTACAATGTCTTGGAATTGGTCTAGACACTGTAGGGGCACAGGGCTCATGCACCTGTACCCTCACCACTGGTATAATGCACCCAGTTAGAGAGGTGGCTGACCTATGCCATGGCAGTGGGTTGTAGGCATGGCACACATGTGCCATGTCGACTCTTCACTTTGGTTCTGCACTAAAACACACAGCCTGCAATGGCAGTGTGTGCTTGTGTAAAGGTACGGGCCTCTAAGGGTGGCACAATAAGTGTTGCAGCCCTTAGAGGCCTTCCCTGGCCACAGTGCCCTTGGTACCCATGGTACCTTTTACAAGGGACTGGCATGTGACCAGAGAGGTGCCAATTGGGGGTACAATATACAGTTTTTGGGAAAGAGCACAGGCTCCGGCGGGAACCTGATTGGCAGGGACCCAGGGCCCATCAAGTCAAAGTGCATCAGTAGTCTGGCACAAAGTGCGGGGGTTACTGCAACAGAAACCCAGCTTCCTACACAATCAAGTTACTCTTTTTTCCTAAAATAATATGGCTCTTGGTATTAAAGTATAGAGAGAGGAAATCCGCAGCAAAGGCAGAACCATAGAAAGAAATGAAGAATAGTAAATCTGAGCGAGTTTGAGAAGCCATAGGAGAGCGGATAAAGGGAGAGAGGGGAGAGTGAAAAGAAAAAACAGAAGAATACAGATAATGGAGGAGAATTAGTGACAGATAAAACAAACTCTAAAAGAGAAAAGGGAAAGACAACTGGTGAGCAGGAAATAAGGCAAAAAGAGATGAAAGGAATTAGAGCAGGTGGAGGAGTGACGTCGAAGAGGGAATGGAGAAAGGAAAGTCAAGGAGAAGGAGGAGTATTTTACAGATGAAGGTAAAGCAATGTTAAGAGAGAGACAAGAAATCGAATGAAAGCAAGTAATACCAGCTGGAACTCATGCGCGTGTACTACCGAGAAAAAAAACAGTGCGCATGAGGGGAAACCATTAAGGAGAAAGGAGGAGTGATGGAAAAGTAAAGATTGCAAGACCGATGATTCGAATGACCGAAATAGAGGGCGAAGGGAGTCAGAAGGAGAGTGAGTCGAGAACCAGTGAATAGAGGGCGGGCGAGGGGGGAAAGAAATCCGAGCGAGAGGGCACTGGTTTGAAAAAGAGAGATTGTGTGAACTCGGCCAACCATCAATCATGGCTGGATAAAGGAGAAGTAACAAGCTCACTTAAAGTGTCAGCTCGCGGAGAACGGTGTGATTTATCCTCGGCAAAGCAGATTATTTATTCATAAATAAAGCAGTCGGGAAGAAAAAAGGCTACTTTTGAAAGGATTCGTTCTGTTGAGAATGACGCTGAAGCGGGGACCCGGCTGCTCTGAAAGCTCGCTCACGCATGTGCAGGGTTTAGGAACATCAAAGCGTTCGCTGGAAGGCAGATCTACAGAAGAAAATACAGTTTAGTGGCGGCCCCTTAGAACATAATACGCGTTCTTTTCCCTACACTGGAAACACACCTGATCGTAGCAAAATTACATTATTAGGTTGACACCTTTCCTATTTCTACATATTGATTTGGTTAGATTTTTATAAATGTTCGCACACCATTCAGAGAGGCGTTTGATTCGACCACATACCAAATTTTTGTTTGTATGCGTATTAGGTCCTAATTATTACAAGTTAAAATATACATATAAAGAAATCAAGAAATTGAAACCCAGTGTTAATATGTACATCTCGTAAAACTGCATAAGATCCAAAGTGCCTCATGAAGCTGCCAGGGATTAGAAAAGACAATATCTGCATTAGAACCAGAGACATTTTACAGCATTGACAAAGGGGGCAATTGCCCAGCCACCCACCTTCTGAAGGGGTTCATGGTAAAGTGATGGGACAGTTGAAATTCTTGACATTATAACGTTGCTCATAAAAAGCAGCGTCTTTTTAGAACTCGACAATCAAGTATGCCTAACAGAAAATGTAGGGCCAGATGTACTAAGGGCTTTCTTCAAGATAACGCCACAAATGTGATGCAAATCAACATAGACTCATTCAAGGGTGTTTATTTTCCAGAGCAAAACGTATTTTGCATTGGAAAGGTGCTTTTTTCTCAGCGCAAATAGGGGCATATCAACAAGGGCTTTATCTCTGCTTTTTTGGCTTTAAAAGCCAAAAAAGAAGAGATAAAACTAGCGCCCTATCAACAACAGGGTGCTAACATGCAAATTTGCATGTTAGCACCCTTTTACTCTACGCTTCCCCTTGCATCTCTAATGAGATGCAAAGGGGGCGTTCCAGAGTAAAATAATAGGAGAAATGTCGCTAAGCGACATATCTCCTATTATCAATAATGTCGCTAACCCTGTTAGAGACAAAAAAAGCAGCGGTTAACGCTGCTTTTTTACGTCTGGTATTTTTCTGACTTAGCCATGATATCCAATGGAAGGAGGATACCATGGCTAAGTTTGCCTCCTATCAACAAGGTAACGTGAGATTATCGCTGGGTTTCCAGCGATAATCTCACGTTAGCCTGTTAGCGTGAGGATTTTTATCGCTATTGAGATAAGCATTGCTAATAGCACGCTATCTCAGCGATAAAAATTCACGCTAGCCGGCGATAATTATCCTAGCGCTAAGTGCGCTTAGAGATAATTATCGCCGGTTGTTGTTGATATGCCCCATAGCTCTTTGTGCTGTTTTGCGCCACTTTGCGTCAAGAGTGCATTATTTGAGTGTAACTTGATCTGATTAGCAAAGCACAGACAGTTTCTGGTGCAAAGACTGATCTACTAAAATAGCCAGATTGGGCTTTACGTAAAAAAATAACACTTCCCTGAAGCATGCAGGAAAATGGAGAATTGTTTTAATTTATCCAAAGAGTCCACATATTTCATGTGGTCTGCCCTATATTTGTATTGTAGTGTATTTATTATATTCTTTGCATAGTTACTTAAATCCATTGCAGTAAAAGACCTTCGATACAACCTTGGTTAGCAATAGTCACACTACCTATTAAAATTAAGGTAAAATCATTATTCATGAAAGGCGTTCTTATACAGTAGCCCTGCTAAGAAAAAAACATTACATTTGAAGTTAAGACGTATAAAGTAGTTTTGTGTGTTAATAAAACTCTAGGGCAAACCATAAAGTAATTAGCTATACGTTTTTGATGAATAGAAACTGGTTTGGAAGGACTGGATGAGGGAAAAGTAAGTCTTCCAGGATTCTCACAAATTTTCCGCACCTTGCAAGCGTTTGAGTGTCTGTTTGGGTAAAAGAAGTGCTACTGCCTCCAAGCATGTCTAGATGCCCTTTTTTTAGGTATATTGGCTTTAGAAGAGGTCTCCTGAGGGCGTCAGAGGAAGGACAGCATCACAGGAGATGGAGCCACGATTCAGACCTATAGTTACATAGTCTGCAGGCCCTCTCCTCACCACATGGGGCCCGTTGGTTAAAATCGATGATACGCAGGCCTAGGAGGTGCATAAACATGATGTTCATGCGAGCCAGTGCGTTTAAGCTGTCTGAGAGGTATGGTTCCTATAACCCTGGGAGATAGGAATAGTTCAAAACAGACAGAGTAGTTGACTTTTTTAGAGTCCAGAGATCCTGCTGGTACGAGCTCTGTCTCACCTGCTTGTTTATAGTCCTTTTCCAGACTGCATAAGAAATGGAGTCTGATTTTAGCGCTGATTCGTCAATTCGTAGAGATCTTATAGCCTTTTCGATTTGTCGGTTCCATGAGTTCCCGGGACTCTCTAAGGTTTCTTTTAGGCGGGCTTTAAGGGTGTTGTCTGGGACTTTTACTACCCTTATGTAGTATTTCAGTGTATCGGCCTCGCAAATAAGAGATTGTCTTGAAAGTCCCAGCTCGAGTCGTAATCTTGCCCCGCGTGTGTGTTTGTGGAGTCAAAAAATTGTTTGTAAGTCATATTTTGGGTGCTATCAAGACTGGCTGCACATGTCTCAGGGAAAGCCTGGTGCCCATAGCTTAGGGCAGGAAGAAGGGTGGCTTCTATCACCTTTAATATGGGATTGGCAGAGACGCTGCTCAGGGTCTGACTGAGACGTGTTGAGCTGTGTGTTATAGCTCCGGCTCTCTTTTTCAGGGCGGCTAGGTGGATTAGTGGTCTAGAGGACTCGCTGAACTATACCCCCAGGCAGTTGTACTTGGGTGTCGATTTGATCTCGTGGACCTAATGCTCCAGGTTAAAAATGTGTTTTTTTTACAGCAAACAAAAATCAGGACCTTGGTCTTAACCTGATCAATTTTGAGGGCGTTGGCCTTATTATATTCATCGAGCTTACTCAGGCCACATTGGAGACCAGATTTTGCATAGTCCATTAGGTCAATATCATCAGCATATTCTAAGAATACACATACAATCCGTGGAATATTAAAGAATTTTCCTAGGTTTAGGATTTTGTACTGAAAGGGTACACTTCCAGGACAAATCCTATGCTATACAGCACCCACACACATCTGCACCTTGCTGCGAAGGTTGTGCATGGCACTAGGTAGCCTGTTTGTGCACCTGTGCACAAGTGAGCAGCAGCAGGCCATTTTTAATGAAAATGGCTCTGTCCTGCTTTCTTTACGGTCTGCCGATCAGTGCTGCATTGTACACAAAAAATAATACATCTGCCCCTTACTATGCATGCCTGGCCTGCCAAGCCTTTTCTTTCCTGTTCCAAGGCAGTTGGTGGCAAGTAAATAGAAAAATTGTTTTTCTGCACCATTTATCTCTCTATACTTCAACTCACCTTTTATATCTTAACTCACTTTCTTAACACACACTCTCTTTAATACTCTATGGGGCATATTTACAAAGAAATGTCGGAGTGCGGAGCTGTGACATATTTGGCAGCGCCTCTCTCCGACATTTCCAAAATGCAGGGATTACGCTGTATTTACAAGAATAGGGTGCACCCCTGTGTTTTTCCTAGCGCTGGCATTAGCTGCCTATCACCAACACAGGCACCCTTGCACCATAGTGCAAGGGTGTCAGAGTTGCAGGGAATTGTTGTTTGTGTGCAGGAAGGTGCCCCTTCCTGCACATAAACAATCAATAATGGCGATTTGTTACTTCTATGGGCCCTATTATGAGTCTTGCGGTTCAAGGACCACCAGACTCGTAGTGGTGCAGCTGTGGCAGATAGCAGCCACACCAGCACCGGCGGTCTGACCACCCGATTAGGACTCGGGCAATGGGACCACACTGGGACCACTAGCTCCATCAAGGGAACTGCCGTTCCCTGGCGTAGGAGCAGCGGTTAGAGGCTGCAATATGCTTGGCAGGACCGCGACGGTCCAGCCAAGCACATCACAAGTTCCACCACCATGAAAACCGTGGTGGAGAGGAAACAAAGGCCCTACAGGTCCCCCTTGTGCCTCAACCACATGTGCATGCACACAGGGGGGCATAACATGTGCCCCCTGTGTGCATGCACATAGGTTACTGCATGGCATGGACTTTCAAGTCCATGCCTTGCAGGAACCTTGTAGTGTGGTTCCATTCCAGATTCTATTTTAAGGTCACCGCCACAATTAAAAGAGGCACCGCCATGGGACTGCCATGCCGCCCACCTGCCAGACTTCTATAACGTCATAATCTGGCAAGTGGCCAAAGCTTTGGTGGGGCAGTGATGTGGCGGTTTGCACTGCTGTGCCACCACTCCGCCAAAAACTTGTAACAGGCCCCTATGTGTGCTGCAGAATGCAGCACACATAGAAGTAGCAAATCGTCCTTATTTTAATCATTGTTTATGTGCAGGAAGAGACACCTTCTTGCACATTAACAATCATTAAAGGCATTTTGCTCTTTCGATGTGTCCTGCAGAATGCAGCACATGTAGGAAAAGCAAAAACAAGGAGAAATAAAAATATTTCTCCTTGTTTCACCATTCTAATGCCTGCTATTGCATGGCGTTAGTTTTTAGTACTCCCGCAGATTTACATATCCTTGTAAATCGGGGGCAGAGTCAAAAAGCAATGGTCATTGTTATGGAATGCCCACAGCAACACCCATTGCGTGCCCCTTTCATACAAAGTGATGCGGGCAAAGGGGCTGTATTTACAAGGCAGCAGTAGATATGGAGAAGGACACAGCGCAACCAGAATGTCGCTAAAAGTGACGATCTGGTGGCACTACCGCTTTGTAAATATACCCCCAAGTAGCCTCAGCTCTTTATGTCAGTTCCCTCTACCTCACATTGGTCTACCGCTCCTCTCTCTCAATATACCAAAAATACCTCACTCAACTTAATCTCTTTCGCATGACCTCTATCTGTAACTCTATGTGCCTACATCTATATCTATGACTTATAATCAGCTCTGCCTATCTGACACCTTTCTCTACCTGATCCCTTTCTGTACCTGCCTGCTCTTTCTTTTTATTTGTTTACATCTGGCCTCCCTGTATCTCTACTCTATCAACTTCACTTCTCACACAAACTCATCCATATCTTTACCTCACCTTTCTATTGGTCTCTCCATGTCTCTACTACCTTTCCTATCAGCCCCTTCTCCACTCTACTCCCCTCACTTCTCTTGCCACCTTATATCCCTCTCACTACTGTCAGAGTATTTGTGCATTAGATCCTTTTATGTATTTTTATCAACACTAAGAACATGGATTTACTCTTGATAATACATGTGCACAGTGACAAAATGCTATTGCACACACTTGAAATTAATTTCCTATGGCATATAGTGAAACGTGTATTATTTGCTCATGTTAACTAGGCCTCAATTTAAGCATAGTCACCATTTATTCCTGAATGGATATCTCCTTCAGTATGTATGATGTTCATTATATCTGCAGCATGCAGTCGAGCAGAGTCATGTTCATTTATATCCATTGAAGCAGTTGTTGTTGATCTCAATTAAAACTGTCCAACATGGTCACAGAAATGTTGCTTTCCCCAAGAACCATTCGCAAACTCACTGTACCATATTCATTTGTAATAGTTTGTTGTTGTCCATGTAACAAGTTTGTCCTGTCAACTAGTGATGACGGTAGCACAGAGTGGGCAGAATCAAAATTCATGTAGTGGGATAGTGCCTAGGTGCTAAGGCAATATGACATTTTATAATGTGCTCTGATTTGTTGAAACTGAAAATCTTTTGCTCAAATCATGCTCAATCTGCACTTTCTATTTTGGTTACAGAGAAGATTTTGTGGGTGAGCCAGAAGACTTTCCAATGTTACTAAGGATCCTGTCCATTTCTTAATTGATTTTGCTGCTCATTTGGGACTCAGAATTTTACTGATTTGTACATTGTTCTGTAATGCCCTACATATCTGAGCCTTTACAGCATTTGATTTTATGCTCTTGGATTTATGATCTCTGTACCATACCTTTTGAAGTTTGTATTACATCTTTAACATGTATTCCTTAACTAGAATTATTGAGTAGGTAGTCAGTTAATTGACTTTACTTTTCTATAGCGCTTATGTTAAGCGGCGTGCTCAGTGGATTGCCCCTCTATGTCGGCTGTTTGGGCTCAGAGACAGATGCCATGCACTGAGAGTCTGCATGTCAGATAATAGAAGCAGCATTGTGTACTCAGTCTCAAAGTTATTCATTTCAATCTGGCAAATGAGGGTGAAGTATGTTAGTGAGAGTGTATTGCCACCAGGGTCCCCCCCCTTGATCTCACACATGTTCTCAAGGATTTTTTGCACTATGCACTTTACTTTTTAACCTGGAAGGTTTATAATATCTATCTGGATGGCATATCGGACCCACTCTTGAGTCCATGTTTTGGACTCTTACTGAGGTTTTTGCTGTCTGGTAGCAGAGATCGCATGAGGGTATACCTTATTGTATCTGTTTCAAAGGAATGTATTTTGGTTTCGAATTGATTATGGTAATTACTGTAATGAACTATGCTCTTATTCTTATATGTTTTACATGATTTTACTGGGTATTTTTTGTACTTTTATGGTTCTTTGAGCCGAAATAAAGTGATTGATTGACTGCATTTTTAATATGTTGAAAGGTGCCTCATCGCGAGGGCACTTTGCCTCATTAAACGGGGGTTCAAAACCTTCTCCTATTCTTCAATTAGTGGGCGTACTGTTGAGGTAATATTTTGGGTTTTTAAATATTACGGGTTCACCCACCCAGACTACCCAACCTTTTGCTGTTAATTTACCTCACCTCTCCAACTTTCCTTATTCTCATTCTATCTCTTTTCACTTTCCTTCACTTCTCTAATCATCTTACCAATTTCCAGCTTCCCCTAATCTTTTTTCTCTATTAACTCCTCTGTCTTCTTCTTTCTCTATATTTCAGAATCTTTCTCATACAAACACATATCTTTCTCTTATTACAACTCACCCCTTCCATCTCAGCTATCACTCTCAACCTCTTTCTCTATGGATCACTCTACTTCCCTGTCACTTCCTCTCACACATCTCTTGTTTTGTACTCTCTACCTCTCTCTATTTCACATCTTGCAACTTCACCTTTTTGCGACACACCACATTTCTCTTACTAGCCTTTACCCCTCTCGCTACTTTTCTCTCTTCCCTAATACTCTTTAACTGACATTTTTTTTTCCATACCTCTTCTCAGTTTGCGCATCCTATGTAACTTGCATCTTTTTTTTCCATCAAGTTTTAATGTCTACCTTTTGGTGCCTTTACTTTTCTCCAATTCACATTTTTCTGCATTACCTTTCTCTCTACCTCTACCTCACCACTTGGAGTACTGCACTTCTCTTTTTCTTTCTACATTTCCTACTCCCTATTTCTGTCTTTACCACATTCCAAAACGCTACCTATTCGGTACATCTCTATCTGTCTCTATAGGTCCTCTTTCTACAACCCTTTATATTTCTGCCTGGTACCTCACCTTTCTCTGTTTACTTTATTTCTGTCCCTTTGTCCGTATCTATCTTTCTATATCATCTCTTTCTCTTCTCCCTCTCCCTCTATTTCACATCTTTATATCTTTGCCCATCTCCTGTAATCCTCTCCATCCAATTTCTTTTACTCAGCACCACCACAGGTAACTGTCTAGCGCACACATTTCAAGAGGGCAAGAGGGATAAACAAGAAGAAGTGAAATAGGGAAAATGTAATTAGATTTCAACTAATGGAATGGTAAAAATCCTTAGAGCAGCCCTTTGCTTTTCACTGCTGCAGCAAGAATGCCAGTAGTGAAATTGCATATATTTGTGATTACAATTATTCTGCAAATAATCTTCAATGTCAAACGTGCGATGTGTATTGGACTTATTTTAATGTTATGCACTAAACATCAAGCATGTCACCCTTGGCATGGTGTTCCTACAATGGAATTAACAAGCTGGTTAGACGCTGAATTCCATTTAAAATGTAGCAGTGGTACTAAAAAGATCTAGGTCCAAACGCAAAAAGAAATGGCTTAGTCAAAGCTTGTTGAGACTTTCATTTGCTATTATTTGGATGATGGACCTCATGCAGGTTGAGCTTTCAGCTGTTTGTCCAGGCTCTCATTTCTGAACAGTTAACTATAATTGAACATCACAGGGCTTGGATGAACCGAAAAGGGATAATAAATTCAAAGTTCTTCCTAACAGGGGGCCCAAAATATTCTTTGCCCAGGCCCCACAAATCCTTAAGATGTCAGTGATTAGAACATTTTCGCACAAATCTCTGTATCCACAGCGAGTACCTGGAGTCATGGGCGGTTGCTCCGTGCAACCGAAAGCATAATCAAAAGCCCATAGACCACCCTATGAAAGTATGTAGGTCATTATCCTCAATAACTATGAATCACAGTGTTCAAAATAAAGGAAGGAGTGCTACTACCTTGCCTTATCATTCCACTCTCTCATATTACCAAACGTGGGAGGGGAGATAAAGGATAGAATACTCATCTTGATTAGACCAAAAAGATACCTAACATGGACTAAATATTGGGCTGTGTGGGTTAGATACAAATTTCTTGTGAGTGCCCTTCATATGCTGCAATGCTAGGCATGGGATCCATACCCCTTTACTGTGACCTAGAAGCACGTTCTCTATTGGCGGATTACTGGCACAATAAAAAAAACAACAATATTGTGAAACAAAAATATGGGGCAAAAAAATCGATTACAAAAATCTTGTGCCCCTATACTTGTAAAAATATCCCCAAAAATATATTTTGACACTAAGAGCGTTAAAAAACATTAAAAAATATTAATGTATTTGTATAAAATATATCTAGAGTTTAAAAAAGTAAATCAAATATTTTAATATATAACATTAATTTGAAGTAAATGAAATACATGTAAATAATATTTAATACTATATAGAAATAAAAACACATACATATATATGTGGGCGTATGTGTGTGTATATATATATATATATAAAATGTAATAATATTAAAATATGTATTTAATAGTATTTTACATTTTTTGGTTAGTTTGTAAAATTTACAAATATAAAAAGCATATATTAACAAATCATTTCCAAAATATTAAATAAATTGACAAATTTATAATATAACATATAACATATTTTAAATCCCCAAAACACACTTGCTAAAAATATTATTAAAAAAAAAAATATATATATATATATATAGAGCAGAAAGGACTGTTTATATATATATATATATATATATATATATATATATATACATATATATATATATATATATTATCTACTGGCGGTCGCCAGTAGATAGTTATAGTTAGGACCCTGTTTCCATAGGAAATCCGCAACATTCTATTTGGAATAACTTTGGCGCCGGTCGATGAATCCTCGCGAAATTTTCAAAATAGGTGGGGCGCTACGCTCCGCTCCTACCCTGAAAGTCTCGGGGGGATTCGTCAAGCGGGGGCTGAGAAAAAAGGGGGGTCCCAAAACGCGTTTTTCCCATGCATTTTTCCATAGGACCTTTAGACACAGCTACAGCCCGAACGGCTGAACAGAGTTACTTGAAATTTGGCAGAGAGGTAGTCCTCAGGTCAAGGAAGTGCCTTTTGTAGGTCTGGTGTAAATCTGTTCAGTAGTTCCTGAGAAAATAGCATTTAAATCAATATATATATGTGGGCGGAGCCTAACCACACATCTCATCCTGAGATCTGATTGGCTGTCAGCACTTCATCCAAGAAGTGTTGGCAGCCATCTTGGGACCAATATACATGATAGCACCTCATTAAAAAGCATTGCAGTTAATAGAAGATTTTAAGACTTTAGTTACATTATAAATCATTTGTTGATGGCACCATACTCATTTTAGGAATTGTGGTATGTTCTAAGGTGATTTCACCATGTGAAAAAGCCTTCTGCTGGGATATCATGATTGAGAGAAAAATATTTTCTCATGCTTTTACCACAGAGGTTTGGAAGGTGATCTATAAGCTAAACTGAGAGCTTATTTTCTGTAAATTCACATTATCTTTCTCAGTCATGTGAGAATGAAGTCTGACATTCTCAGTAAAACATGTACATCCAACAAGGGCAGAGACTGTCAGTTGATTCCTTTGTGTTCTACTGCAGCTTTCCAGAGTGTTCCAAAGAACTACTAGAGCGCTAACCGTCCTACTTATGATAAATGTATGGCACACCTGAAGCCATCTTGCTTGGATTAAAGTGGTAACTCTTAAAACATTTAATTTAAAAAGGAACAAAATGAGGTGGTTCATTTTTCCATAAAAAGTATGATTAGTGCTGCATAAAGAAAAATTAGGGCACATTTTGAGTGACTTCTCAAATCCTGGCATGCAGACTGAAACATGCACTTTCAATACCAGCAGCAGTTTTCCCTGGTGAGCAGTAGCTTTACTACAGTGATCTAATGAGCAAAAAGAGTGCTAACATTCTGATTTTATGGCAAATGTGTGACACATTTGAATGCCTTCTTGATGGAATCAAAGTAAAAAACTGAAAGTATTTCCTACTGAGGAGACTGCAGTAAATGAGGAAATTAGGAAACTTCATAACAAATAAGTCTCCCAAGATGGCCACCAGAGACAAAAGAGCCCAAATGTAGCCCAAATATCACCCAGATGTAGCCCAAGTATAGCCCAATGACAGAATGTCCAAGAATGTTCTTAAAAACAACTAGAGCACTTACTGTCTTCATTATGACAAAAGTATGGCACACCTGAAGCCATCTTGATTGGAATAAACTGGTAACACTTAAAACATTTAATTTAAAAAGGAACACAATGAGGGGGTTCATTTTGCCATAGAAATTATGATTAATGCTGAAGAAAGAAAATGAGGGCACATTTTGAGTGACTTCTCAAATCCTCTTCTATTTCATTAAAAAATTCTGACATGCAGACTGAAACATGCACTTTTAATACCAGGAGCAGACTTCCATGGTGAGCAGTAGTTTTACTACAGTGATCTAATGAGCAACTAGAGTGCTAACATTCAGAATTCATGGCAAATGTGTGACATATCTGAATACCTTCATGATGGAATCAAAGTAAAAAACTGAAAGCATTTCCGACTGAGGAGACTGCAGTACATGAGGAAATTAGGAAACTTCATAACAAATAAATCTCCCAAGATGGCCACCGGAGACAAAAGAGCCCAAATGTAGCCCAAAATCACCCAGATATAGCCCAAATATAGCCCAATGACAGAAGTGTGCAAAACACTTATTATTTTGTGTTTTTGCAGTGTTATATAGTGCAGACTTGTCAGGTATTGGAGTGCTTTACATGAGCATTGGTTACATCACACAAGAACAAATTCATTTTGGTTGTAGACATGGGGAGACTAAGTGATTTGACCAGAATCACAGAATGTCGAGCTGAAGCAGAAACTTCAACCTGGTTCCCCAGTTGCAAAGTCTGCAGTTCTGGAAGTAACACCACATCCTCTCCCCTAAGTGCAACATTTAATCAAGTTGTCAACTAGATAAAAAAACATAAAGATAACAAATAATTTAAAAGTGCTTTGTCGCTATTTGAAAACTCAGAAAATATGTCCTTATTTTAGTCTTTTAGAGCACTAACCATAATTTTGATGCCAATAAGACCCTCTCATATATGTAATTCCTAAAGGAATGCTCTAGGTATTACAGTTTTGATTACATCAAGATGATGTCAGGCGCTCCACACTTTTGTAATAAATATAGAATGTTAGCAATCTAGTTGTTCATTAGGATACTGTTGAGAGGCAGAGGCCAGGGGCACGGACTCTGAAAATTGAAGGCAGGTAGGAGGGTGCAAAGGCAACAATTTAACCACACTGAGCAGGCAGGAAGGGCCGTGGAAGCACAACAGACTATGGAGGGCAGTGGAAAGGGGGGCAGGGGCAACAAACCAACAATACAGGACTTGCAAGAGAGGCTGTTGGAGGGAAGATCTATTACGGGTCAAGGAAGCTAGGGGCGGTCCCCAGAGCCCCGGGAGCCACCACAGAACTGAGCAGGAGAGTGAGTCAGGGACAAAAGGGGCACCTTAATTTGAGCCGGGGTGCCTAGGAACGCTTGCTCCAAAAATGAAGAAAACAGACATATGAGACATGGAATTGGAGGCAGAATACAATGGCAGTTTAATGAGAAGATGCAACTTCAAAGAAACCGCAGAATAGAGACCTAAAGTACAAAATACAGAATCCAGATAATCATACAGCTGTCATGATATTCTCTGTATCTCAATTAATGGACTGACAGAGAGAGAGAGAAAACACATCTATAAATGCATCATGAGAAACAAGTTACACCAAGGAAAATGTTACCTAGGGACACTCACATTTACTCTTAGAGCAAGCATTCCTGCAATTACAATACAACATCTTTTAAATGCAAAAGTAAAGAGAACAATGGTTAAACATAACATGACATTTCATATAGGTAAAGTAGAATAAGATACTTCAAGCAAAGCCGAGCAAGACATTTTAAGAAAAGGAAGACAAGAGCTCCCAGTTCTTGGGGAAAACCTGCACAGCCTGTTAACCTACATGCAGACGGCGAGGTTGTCCGTCGATATCTGTGGGTGCTCCCTTTTTATATCATTTTGTGGGCTCCTTTGCACGCTACATCTACCTACATATGCTACCCAAAAGCTTCGTCTGCAGATTTTACCAGACATTTCGTCATTTACCCACTTAATGCTGACAATGGACTGGGTGAAAAGGTCAGTCTCTCAGGCCAATCGCTTATCGTAAGTTCCATAGAGCAAGCAGAAAATAATGGGTATTGTACAGGAATTCAATATATTCATGTATAAAATCTCCTCAGTTCTCCTAACTTGAGGCTCTGCGGTTGCCACTTAAAAGCGGGAAACCTGCCCAGGAAGCAAGTACCAGTCCAGGATGCAGCCTACTGTATGTCGACAGCTTCAGGGGGATGTTGAACTTTGATACCGAGCACGGAGCACTCGGGTAGGGTGGGGGCTACTAGTTTGGAGCAGAAGGCCTCGCAGACCTGCCTTCAGACTGCTATACACTAAAATTGCAGAGCTATGGTCAATTTAACAAAGAGGCCTACATATTGAACAGAAGGGCCTACACAGGGGTTTTATGCTGGCTGAGTGGTAAGGATGTCTCAGGATAATTATATAGCAACACAGGACCCGCTGGTCAATTTAATACGGCCTACAAATGCGGCTGGCAGGGCAAGGACAAGGGTCTCATACTTCAGGTGTGGACAGAACGGGCCAGGGGCCCCCTGTGATACAAAATCTACCCTCCTTCAAGGCTGTGGCAATGTAATAGACCATTGTGGGCAGAAGGAAGAGGCAATGGTAGTACAACCATACATGCCAACAGACCCGATTCAGCCAGGAAACGTCCAATGTTTTTAAGCTCAAATGGGCTTTATTTGATCTGTCTCCTGTCTACAATATCCTCTTTTTCAATGTAACTCAAAGGGGAAAATCAATACCCCAGTTTTTTTTCAAAATCTCCCTCTTACCAAGTTCAAAATGTTCGCAAGTATGGTACATTGGATCATGGAAGGAAATGGGATAGGGACATGGACTTGGATAACAGAGGACAGGAGAGACATGGAGAGGTGCACCAAACTGACCCTGCAGGGCAGGCATCAGGGTTTGCAGCAGCACAATACACCACACAGGGCATGCAGGACGGGAGTGCAGCACAACAATCCATAGAAAGCAAGAGGGAGGGGACAGGACCATGCACATGGACAACAGAGAACAGAGGGGCAAGAGGCAATGGTAGCTAGCTGACCATAATGGACAGACAGGAGAGAAGGCTGCAGCATAACAGACCATAAAGGGCAGGAGGGACGGATCAGGGGCATTACAATGGAACAGACAAGCCAGGAGGGAGGGAGTAGGGGTCTGCACATGTAAACAGAGGGCTGGGGGCAAGGGGGCATGGCAGGAGCAGCAAGATGGCCATGGAGGTCAGGCAGGATGGGCACTAGAAGCAAGACACAACATGAAGAGCAACAGTGAGACTGTGATGGCATACACACAGACCATGGAGGGAAGGTGGGAGGGGGTCAGGGGCAGCTAACTGACCACACAGGGAAGGTGGGAGGGGCCATGGCAGCACAGAAGACCATGCATGGCAAGTGGGAGGGTTAGTGGCAGCACAATGGCTATGATGGGCAAGAAGGAGGGTGCAGGGGCATGCACAAAGGACGATGGAGGATAGAAGGGAGGGTCAGGACCTGTGCACAGACAAGAAAGTTCAGGGGAAGGGGCCTCACAACAGACCACACGGGGCAGGCAGGAGGAGCAGTTGCAGCACAACAGACCAGGGAGGGCAGAAGGGTGTGGCAGTACAATGGACCATGTAGGACAGGAGGAAGAGGATAGAGGCATGGCATGTGGACAGGCAGGGTGGAGGTGGCAGGGACAGGTTACAGTCATCTGACAATGCTAGGCAGGTGGGAGGGGAGTGGCAGCTCAACAGAACACTCAGAGTAGATAGGAGTGGCAGGTCCATGGGACATGGTGGGCAAAAAGGATGGAGCAGGGGCATGCACAAAGACATCGGAGGGCAGGGGGAAGGAGAATAGGGGCAGCAAGCTAAGCACAGAGTTTAAGCAGGAGGTCAATGATGGGGCATAGAATTGGGCAATGGAGGGCAGGAGGAGTGGACTGGTACATCATACTAAATTGAGGGCAGTGGCAGCACATCAGACCATGCATGGCAGGAGGGAGGAGGCTAGTCCATGGATTCACACAACAGAGGATAGGGAGGAGGGGGATGGGGCAGCAAGCTAACTGTTCAGAGAAGGCGGGTATTAGAAACTTTATTGTTTTTAAAACATTTTGTCTGTGCAAACTACTTAAAATATGAACAAGTATGCAGCATAATCTCACTTTTATTCAGGAAGAAGAAGACGTTAGTGACTGTGACTCCGGGCTCACTTGGCAAAAACACCCCCTGACCCTCCACCCCCTATCGCAAAATGTAATGCCCGTGAAAAGGGTAGGTGAACACAGTGTTATATAGAACATAGTCCTGAGAGCACGATTGAAAATGAAAACTAGATATAGTGTATGGTATAAACTATGCACCAAAAAGTGTGATATAAGATGAACCAGGCGTGAAATATAATATGCAATACATTGTGCGCAATGACAGATTCATTGGAGAGCGCGAGATAGCACAGGCACTAGCGTGTGCTATGCGATATGCGCCTTGGAGTGTAATATGCACAGGGCAGTGTTGTGTAACCTAACTAGTCTCTAAAGTTGTAATATAAAATATGTGCTGGGGAGTGTAACGTTGCATATGCACTGTGACAAAGATATGGATCCCAAATTGTAATATGTATGGCATAGCACTGTGCGTTATAACATAGGCATCGAGGAAGGCACGTTAGATGGGGCAATATAACCCGTGCGAAGACAAGTGTGGCATGACATTTTCACGGGGTGGTGTTACAGTGCACATGGGCTAGAGAGTGTCATAGCATATGCACTAGCTAGTGGAATACAATACAGAGGTGTGTGGCACTCGGCAGGCAATGGTGGGTGTAACACAGCATTGGGCTCTGTCAGGAGCGCGCTGTGACTCGCAAGTGATGTTCGTCCCCTTTCCAGAGAGTAAAATAAAAAGTATTACACATCCGGCAGTGGATGTGTGTTTTATTAACTGTGAGGGGGGTTTCTTGCATAGTTTTGGTCGAATTTTTGTCGAATCCCCTTTGAATGGCTTGGTGTGCATGTGTATTAAATGTGCCCGTCAATAGCTACCCATGTTTGTATAAATAAACGACAAGGGTGTCTACCGGGATTAGGCACGGTAGAGCATCAGACATGTCAGAGCTTCACTAGTGGTGTAAATACATTCCACGTGGATTAATTGCATGCATAGTCGCCTTTTAATGAATATCACGCAAATCGTCATGGTGATAGGTACGTACGGTTTGTCCAGCATGTCCTAGGTGTGTCTATAAATATATATTTTTTAAAAATAATAAAAAACAGTGGCCGGCCCTGGGGATTGGGGTCAAAAAAATATAATTAGGAGACAGGCCCTGGGGGATGGGGTCATCAGGGCCAATAAATTAGAATAAGAAGGGGAACCACACAGCCCCCCTTCTTAAAAAAATAAAATAAATAAAAGACTGGCATCGTGCCGGAGGCCATGCCCACTCCATGCAGCACTCTGCAAACGCGCCCCCAACAGGCATCTCCAGTATGCGCCAGGGAGCTGCGCTGCAGACAGGTGTTCTGAGGCCAAGCCCCTTTTTACACCTCTCTGCAACGCAGCTCTGTGGCGCTTACTGGAGGTACCTAGTGGTCTAGTGTGACCCTAGGGACCCTTAGGATTCAAGGGGACTTAATCTCTCAACTTAGAACAGCCACAGGGCGCGTTTACACAGTGGTGAAGGGAGGGGACGGGGCCTGAGGTGACGTGTGCAAACACGCACCATGGCACGTTTTAAATTGGGGATATAATTTCCCTTCAATACTGAGGGCCCCTGGGGGCTAACTAGCCCACCAAGTGCTTCCAGTAAGCGCCACTGAGCTGCATTGCAGAGAGGTGGTCCAGGCCGTGCCACTTTTTACACCTCTCTGCAACGCAGCTCTGTGGCACTTACTGGAGGTACCTAGTGGGCTAGTTGGACCCTAGGGACCCTCAGGACTCAAATGAACTTAATCTCCCAACTAAAAACGGACACAGGGCGTGTTTACACAATGGTGAAAGGAGGGGACGGGGCCTGAGTTAACGTGTGCAAAAACGCCCTGTGGCCTGTTTTAAGAGGTAGTTTTAATCCCCATGCCCTATTATATACTAGGGGCTTATAGAGGAGGTAAGGCTAATCACAGGGGGACCCCAACGCATAATGTTCCCTAGTGTATGTAGGTGTTTTCACTGTATTCTAAGTGTCTTTTAACATAGCACTGGCTCTAGGACTGGTTAGTCAGACTCAGTTACCACCAGTATCCGTCTGAAAAAGTTGAGGGTACAGGATGATTTTGCAACAAGGCTTCTTTCTGCTCTTCTTTTTGTTCTTTCTGCACGTTATCCTTCTTCCTGCACTTATCTTCGTATTTGAGGACTTCTGTTGCTTCTTTCTGCACTTCTTTTGTTTCTTTCTGTGCATTTTTTCTTCTTTCTTCACATGTCCTATCTCTGTAGGCATAGTTAGAAATTAGCATTTAAAAAATCTTTGAAATTAACAGAAAAAACCATAGGTTTCAGGCACGTTATAGTTAGGAATTAGCATTTAAAAAACCTCAGAAATTCACTGAAAAAACCATAGGTTTCAGGGGTGTTATAGTTAGCTGGACTTTTCACTTGTACAAAACCATTGAAATTCCCCCGTTATAGTTAGTTCAGCTAACTATAACTCGCGCGCCCGCAATGCACTGCTGATGACGTCACATATTACATCACTCATGACATGGTCAGTGACATCACTCATGACATCACTGATGACATCTCAAATGACATCACTGATGACATCACTGATGACATCATCCTTGTGATAGAGTGGCAGACCTCCTCTCACCCTAATATAACCTTTGATACACACATTCAAAAATAGAGACTAAAATTTTCAAAACAATGGACATACCAATACCAGTTACAACAACCTCTTCAGTAATTCTAAGATCCACATACACATCCACTCATTCACCAACAGTCCAATACAGTCACTCATACATGTACTCACTCATCATATGTACTCATACACCTATACATCCTGTTACACAATGCCACTCATCCATAGTTACTCACACACATAGTCACTCATGCTAATAAAGAATCAAACATACATTTACTTGCATATACAGTTATACACACACCACCACACTTACTTCTACGGAAACTTACACATACTTAGTCTTTTAAACAATCACTTATAGAAACACATACTTATTCATACAGGAACTCTTTCAATCTCTCACTCTCACATATACTCACATATATACACCAATAGTCACATATACTAGTTTAAAACATATGTAGTTACTCATAAAGACACTATTGAGACAGTCATTCACTCACTAACACACCCATACACACACTCATCCACCCATACAGTCCTGCACACATACTGTGTTCAACACATACAAACAGTGAGTCACTCATTCATGCACCTATGCACTACGTAATACCCCCACCGAACCATGCAGACACTCAGACTGATACTCAAAAAACCAACTAATAACCTATATAGACACCCATGTAGCTACTCACCAACCCATGCAGCCACTTATACACAAAGTGAGAGACTGATACAGATATTTACATATTTAAACATTACTCACTAAGCCATGTATTCACTATGATACACTTAATCAGTCAGTTACACAATCAATTTTTCAAAAACAAATCATCCATTTAGACACTTATATACCCATTTATTCTTCCATCGACCTTGAGATATACATATATAAAACATATTTAATTTTCAGAATAACACACATTCACTGGATGATGTCATCAGTGATGTCATCAGTGATGTCATTTGAGATGTCATCAGTGATGTCATGAGTGATGTCACTGACCATGTCATGAGTGATGTAATATGTGACGTCATCAGCAGTGCATTGCGGGCGCGCGAGTTATAGTTAGCTGAACTAACTATAACGGGGGAATTTCAATGGTTTTGTACAAGTGAAAAGTCCAGCTAACTATAACACCCCTGAAACCTATGGTTTTTTCAGTGAATATATATATATATATATGCAACACCATACACTTCTCCTCAAGGAAGTATACACGGACACCAAGGAGATTTGCAGTTTTCAAATTGGTTTAATGGACTGCACAAACAACGCGTTTCAGCTTTCGCCTTGCTCACGTTACAATGACGTTTTTTTGTGTAAAGTTAAATACAGTTCATGAACACAAAATAAACAAAATAAACAACAGACTCTTAGCAACAGAGAATGTGTGGAGTGGCGAATTGGTAAACTTGGCGGCCATCTTAGCCTAGTGCCGAAAATCAATCAAAGGGTATTAGTTACCCAGTAGCATATCAAAAAATACACTACATACATGATGATTAGTAACAAAATTGTATCAATTTACAGAATAAACATATCCAATGCAATATTAGATTAGGGTAGCGATTAGAATCGCGCTGTCATGTTGTGAATATAACATAAAGAAGTGTATTAAGCCCCAGTGGGCAAACCTCCATAATTGTTTCTGCTGAAATAATAGGCATTCACCCCAATCAAAAAATTATATAACTTCGTAAAGGATATGCCAACAATCTCGCCCCAGTGGGCATACTGAAAGAATAAATTGATGCTTGAAATAAACATCGAAGTTCTGCAGTGCCACCGCATAATTCAATACCATTCTCTGAAAAACGAAATAAAATAGGATTTAGTGTATTTACAAAAGAGAGAACCACAGTAAACACATGATGGCAGTTCCATATTCTACTTGTGTTAGTGTACAGAAAGTTCTTCACTTGAATTCAATCCTCTAGGGAACATTGTATCGAAATCTACAATGTATCTGGATTCCAATTGTCTCAGATGGAGCAATCTGTTGCCCCCACGTACAGTGTCAATAACAGCATCAATCACCACCATTTTCAACAATCCTTCATTCTGTGCATGTTGTTCAAAAAAGTGTCGGGCAACAGGATATTGTTTGTTGTTGTGGCGTAAAGCCCTTATGTGTTCTAACACTCTCTTTTTGGCGCGATGAATTGTGCTGCCAATGTATGCCTTATTGCATGGACAAGTTAACGCGTAAACACAGTACATTGTATTACAGGTTAAAGCTTTTTTGATAATGAACTTGCTATTCATGCTGGAAAATTGTACCTCCATACAATCCACGCTGTTTCTACAAGCCTTGCAGTTTTTACAACAACAGAATCCTGGTCTACCAACAATCTTTAAAGGTGTTAAGCTCGATATTACATTGGGACTTAGCTCATCTCTCAGAGAATTGCTTCTCTTGAATGTAATTTGTGGATGGCTGGCCAGGTGTTTTTTGAGATTGTTGTCCGTTAATAGGACATGCCAGTGTTTGTCTAGAACACGGCGCACATCATGCGCTCGTCCTGAGTATGTGGTTATGAAACGTAGACTCTCTGTTTCTGATGTTCGTGGCCCAGGATGCAGTATATATATATATTACCTACTGGCGGTCGCCAGTAGGTAGTTATAGTTAGGACCACGTTTCCATAGGAAATCCGCAACATTCTATTTTGAATAACTTTGGCGCCGGTCGACGAATCCTCGCAAATTTTTCAAAATAGGTGGGGCGCTACGCTCCGCTCCTACCCTGAAAGTCTCAGGGGGATTCGTCAAGCGGGGGCTGAGATAAAAGGGGGGTCCCAAAATGCGTTTTTCCCATGCATTTTTCCATAGGACCTTTAGACACAGCTACAGCCCGAACGGCTGAACAGAATTACTTGAAATTTGGCAGAGAGGTAGTCCTCAGGTCAAGGAAGTGCCTTTTGTAGGTTTGGTGTAAATCTGTTCAGTAGATTCTGAGAAAATAGCCTTTAAATCAATATATAGATCTGAGCCAGCTTACCGTGCGCTTACGGTGCGCTTACCGTACGCGTACGGTGGCGTGCGCGAGCGCGATTCTGATTGTCTCTTAGATCTTAGTAAACATTCGAATCGGTCGAAACCAGGAAGCGGCGGCCGCCATTTCGTGTGTTTCACTCAGAAAAAAAAGGGTGATATCTTGAAAAGGGGGCAAGGGAGAGAGTTACAGACCCCCTAACATTTGTAAGGGGGTCAAAGAAGGACAGAAAAGTACAAAGAAAACATTTATTGATTTTAAAAAAAATCGCGGGGTACGTGTACGGTAAGCTCAACGTACGCGTACGGTAGAAAAAAAATTAAAAAAAAGAAATGAAATGCAGATTTAAGAGTTTAGATATTAGGGGGCTCTAAAAAGAGCCGTTGTGTTTATGAAGTGATTTTTTAGTGGTACCTACAAGTAAGTACCGATGCAGAGTCTAAGGTTCAAGAGGAAGACTCTGTTCCCTTCATCAGTGAAGTGTACACCATCTCCTCTATAAATGTCTTGCATGTCGTAACGCAAGTTGCTGTGGTAAATGGAACCCATACCATAGTCACGGAGGAAAGCAGAAACAGATTTGTTGACGTGCTTTCTTGCTTTGTCAATCTGCGGACAGAAATGATTGGACCAGTTCCATTTTTGCCTTTGGCATATGTTAGAAAACACAAAGGCAGTTTTAGGGAAAGGTGAAAACAGTTGTGCAAAGGTGTCCTTCATAAGCATTTCCAGACCTACCCCAGTCAAAGTGCCTAGGTCATTGCCACCACAGTGCACTATTATGAGGTCAGGGTGTTGGATTTGCATGAAGGATTTCACCAATGGCATCAATTGGTGCCACTTTAACCCTCTCTGACCAATCCATTTAATGTCTACATTTGGCAAAGCAAGGTCTCTCACCATATCTGTTTTCTCTGCATACTTTTCACTCCAGAAGACATAGATGTGCCCTACAATCCACACTGTGAACATCTTCAAAGGAGAACTGGATGCACTCAGGAGGTGTAATTCAGTAGAATGGTAAAAAGAAATGAAAGACAGTTTGGAAATGGAGGCATACATATTTTTTTTATTAAAAAAAGAACTGATTGGCTGTTTCATACTATTCTAGAATAAAAACTAGGCTGTATGTGTAAATTAATAGAAGCATGTTTTGTATTGGTACAGAAAAATGTGTTACCAAAGAACAGTACTATGGATTTGCTGTTAGGTTTGAAAAGTCAAGCACTCTTGCTCTGTGGAATTGAAACATTGTTTGGTGAACTTCTGACCTAACTCCACACAGCAGTGTTCCATGAGCTGTTGCTATGGTAGCAGGCAGAAGTCAAGTTGGGGGAAGGGTACTAGGCAGAAGTCAAGTTGGGGGAAGGGTACTTTTGGAAAAGGGTTGGTTTTCAACCAATAGAAATGTGTGATTACATTTGAAAAAAAGGGGGAAGCACTGAGATTTGAAATTAACATGTATATGTGTGGAAAAAGAGAGGGAAAGTTTGCCATTATCTGGTTCTGCTGAGAGGAGAGAGGTGTAAAGAACAGAGATCCTGGCTCTGATAATCTGCTGTTTGAGTGCCACATTTCTTTCACAACTAACTAATTTTAAAGGTGAGTTTAGAGTTTGAGAGGGGATGTATATGGTAAATTAAGAAATGAATAATAGAAATTGAATTCCTTTTGTTGAAGTTGTGTTTATTATTTTCTGTTTTGGGAGAAATTAAAATGTGAGGAACATGTAAAATAATATGGACTATGTTTTCACGATAAATTAAGGTGTACTGGTAAAAATAAGGAATACTTTAAGGGTTTGAGGTTGCACTCAGTGATGCAAATACATTCAGCATCAGTGAGGCTGGTTGCCCTTGCTGGAGTGTAGTGAGTCACCCAGGTTACAAATGGTGCTGGTTTGAAAAAGCAGTTTGGACATGTGCTGTTTTCAGAATCTGAAAAGTGGATTCAAGATGTGTCAGTCTGTAAAAGTGTTTATCACTTGCCAAAAAAAAGAAAAGTAAGTGTGCTTTCAAATTGGCAAAGAAATTTCGTTTTGTGACTAATGTGAAAACATGACTCTGTGTGCAAATAGGAATTACAGGCAGAGATTTATTGCGTATTGCTCTGGAGATTTCACATTTGCATTAGATGGAAAGGGGGAGCCATTTTTTTTGTGTAGAAGCAGACTCTTAGCACACACCCAGCTGCTTATCCTCTGGAATCATGCATAGTATTCACAACCGAGTGGGGTTTGAGGTTTTAGTCAGTAATGCAAATACATTCAGCATCACTAAGGCTGGTTGCCCTTGCTGGAGTGTAGTCAGTCACCCAGGTTACACATGGTGCTGGTCTGAAAAAGCAGTTTGGACATGTGCTTTTTTAAGAATCTAAAAAGTGGATTCAAAATGTGTCAGTCTGTAAAAGTGTTTATCACTTGCCAAAAAAAAGAGTAGTAAGTGTGCTTTCAAATTGGCAAAGAAATTTCGTTTTGTGACTAATGTGAAAACATGACTCTGTGTGCAAATAGGAATTACAGGCAGAGATTTATTGCGTATTGCTCTGGTGATTTCACAGTTGCATTAGATGGAAAGGGGGAGCCATTTTTTTGTGCAGAAGCAGACTCTTAGCACACACCCAGCTGCTTATCCTGTGGAATCATGCACAGTATTCACAACCGAGTGGGGTTTGAGGTTTCAGTCAGTAATGCAAATACATTCAGCATCACTAAGGCTGGTTGCCCTTGCTGGAGTGTAGTCAGTCACCCAGGTTACACATGGTGCTGGTCTGAAAAAGCAGTTTGGACATGTGCTTTTTTAAGAATCTAAAAAGTGGATTCAAAATGTGTCAGTCTGTAAAAGTGTTTATCACTTGCCAAAAAAAAGAGTAGTAAGTGTGCTTTCAAATTGGCAAAGAAATTTCGTTTTGTGACTAATGTGAAAACATGACTCTGTGTGCAAATAGGAATTACAGGCAGAGATTTATTGCGTATTGCTCTGGTGATTTCACAGTTGCATTAGATGGAAAGGGGGAGCCATTTTTTTGTGCAGAAGCAGACTCTTAGCACACACCCAGCTGCTTATCCTGTGGAATCATGCACAGTATTCACAACCGAGTGGGGTTTGAGGTTTCAGTCAGTAATGCAAATACATTCAGCATCACTAAGGCTGGTTGCCCTTGCTGGAGTGTAGTCAGTCACCCAGGTTACACATGGTGCTGGTCTGAAAAAGCAGTTTGGAGATGTGCTTTTTTTTTTTTTTTTTTTTTTTTTTTTTTTTAAGAAGACATCTAAAAGGGTAAATCCTTTTTTTTTTTTTTTTATAAAAACCTTTATTTTCAAAAGTCTGGACACAGCTATTCAGCCGACAACCCGGAGGTTCGGCAGCTTTGGTAAAGAGGAACAGAGACGCGTCCACAGTACAGTGAAAGAGGAGTGCAAAGATTCCATTTTTTAAATAAACACAAAACACACAACAACCCCCAGCAAGGCAAGAACACTGAATGCCCATGGTGATAGCCCCCCAGGGGAGGCAGGACCCCAATCATCTACCATTTACAGTACTGTGAAAAGAGGAAGAAGGGGGACAGCAGAGGCCAAAGAAGTCCATTAACCATACTGAGCTGGAAAGAAGGTTAGGAGGAAAGCTGTTCCTCGGGGGGATCCAAATCAGGGGCAAGACAAATTCCCCCCCTGTATTGATTCCACCGCCCCCAGATGGCGTGCCACTTCCGAGGGCGGCCTCTAGCGCAATATACCGTCTTCTCCCTTAGCATACTCCAGTCCATATTTTCTTTCCACGCGGTCAATGTGGGGGGCCCCACGGATCCCCACAATCGCGCTATATCTCTCTTAGCGACCATGTTACCCAGAGTCACCCATTGGGTCTGCGCCGCATTATGATCAGTGGGCCCCCAGACATTCAGGAGACAACACCGCGCTTCCGGCTGCATAGCAATGCCCGTCACCTCCCCCATCACTGCATGGACTCTCCGCCAGAATTCCGTGATGACACCACATTCCCAAATGATATGCAGGAAAGTACCCACCATACCACATCCCCTCCTGCATAGGCCGTCCTCCGAGAATCCCATGTGAACCAGCCTTGGCCCCGTCACATACACTCGATGCAGTATTTTAAGCTGCACCAGCCTCAGACGCGACGGGATCGCAACCTCCTTAGGAGAGGAAACAGCAGACTGCCAATCCTCGTCATCCAACTCGAGGCCATCCCTAGACCACTGGTCCCTCAACCCCAGAAGCATATCCGCCCGGACGTTGATCAGTTTCTTATAGATGAGCGAGATCGTGCTCTCGGGCATATGGCCATCAAGGACCCGGTCCTCCAAAGGAGAGGACTCAGGCACCTTCTCACCCTCTATGAGGACTGATCGGAGGGCGTGACGCACCTGAATATAGCGGAAAAACTCAGATGGCCCCAGCTCATACTCCTTCTGCAACTCTTCAAAGGACTTCACCCTCCCCTTAATCAGGACATCTCCGACCCTGGAGATGCCGATCAAGTCCCATTTGTCAAAGCCTTTTGTGTGCCAAAGCCTACCTAGTCTCTCAGATTCAAACAGCGGGGTAGCGAGGGTGAGCCTATCCTTCCAGCCCAGCGAGTCAGTTGCCATCTTCCACACACGCACCGCCACACCAGTGGGCCCCGTGAGGGACGAGTCCAGGGACCGCGAATACAACGCCCTGTAATAGTTACCACCACGCAGCAACCACCTGTCCATGGCATACCCAGGGCTGAGGGCAGGGCCATAAAACCCTTGATTAATCGCACTCAGCTGGGTGGCCCAAGAGTACCGTCGGATGTCTGGAAGCACAATACCCCCGTCGTACCATGGGAGCGTCAACTTTGCAATAGCTATTCGCGGCCGCCCGTCCCACAGCAACGTTCGTTGGAGGCCTTCGACCTCCCGAAAGTAGTTGGCCGGTACCCAATCCAAAGTATTCTGCAGTGCGTAGAGGAACCGGGGAAGAGACATCATTTTGAACAGGGCCGCGCGCCCAACGAGGGAGAGCGGCAGCCTCCGCCAGCCCTCCACATCCCGCCTCAGGCGCGCCAGGGGGGGGGAGCAGGTTCCTCTCATATCGCACGGCAGAGTCCATGGAGATAAAGATCCCCAGATACTCGAAGCCCTGCTGAGCAACCTGGATCGAACAAGTTCGAGGGATCGGTGGATCCTCGCCACTAAGAACATATAAATACAATTTACTCCAGTTGATAACGAGACCCGAGTTCCTACCGAAAGATGTGAGTACGTCACAGACCACTATAAGTGATTTCTTGGGTGAGGCAAGATACAACAGGATGTCATCAGCATAGAGCGATATACGGTCCTCGTGTTCAGGCGACCATCTAAGTCCCCGTATATCCGGGTGCCAGCGTATCCACGCAGCCAGCGGCTCAAGGGCGAGGGCAAACAACAATGGCGACAGGGGACAACCTTGCCGAGTACCCCTCCCAAGCTGAAACGGAGTCGACGCCCGGCCATTTACCACCACACTCGCAAGAGGGCCCTCATACAGCAACCTCACCCAGCTCACAAAACCGTGGCCAAAGCCGAACTTGGTCAACACAGCCCACAAATATGCCCATTCCACCTTGTCAAAGGCCATCGTGGCATCGAGAGACGCCACAATAGCTGGTTCACGCAGCGTGCCCGCCATGGCGATTACACCATGAAGGCGCCGAAGATTTAACGCTGTGTTACGGTGCGGGATGAATCCGGATTGATCCGGGTGGACCAAGTCACCGAGTACCCTAATCAACCGGGCCGCCAGGATTTTAGCCAGAATTTTCGGCTCTGCGTTAAGGAGTGAGATAGGCCTATATGAGGCGCACTTATCTCGGGGTTTGCCCTCTTTGTGTATAACCACAATCGTCGCCAGTCGCTGATCCAACGGGAGGGCCCCACTCCCCCGCGTCTCAACGAACATGGCGCGCAGGTGAGGGGCAACCCTATCTGGAAACAGCTTGTACAGGTCGACCGGCAAGCCGTTCGGACCCGAGGCCTTGCCCGCGTTCAACGCGCGGATAGCCCCCGCCACCTCATCGACCGTTATGTCACCATCTAGATCGTCCCTATCCATATCAGAGAGACAGGGCAATGCAATATCACGCAGGAGGTCACGCGAGTCCTCGGGCGGCCTGTCCGACACTGAGGCATAAACCATACGGAAATAGTCCGAGAAACACTGCACAATCCTCTCAGGTTCCACAATCACCTCTCCCCCCTCTCCCGTCAACTCCGGCACTACTCTATTGACCCGTTCTTTTTTGTCCAGCCAAGCCAGGAGTTTCCCGGCCTTGTCACCAACATCATACAGACGGCCCTGCTGTTCCCTACCGAGGGTCTTAGCGGCATTCGTCACCAGGTCCTTATACTCGGATTGCTTCAAGCACAGCTCATGCAGTGAGGCCTCTGTAACCTCCTCCTCCAGCGCTCCCTCCAAAGCCGCGATCTCCTCCTCAACCTGCAAAACCTCGCCATCTCTCCGCCGCTTGGCAGCCACTACAAGGGAGAGGGCTTCCCCTTGCAGCACGGTCTTAAATGCTTCCCACAGCGACACTGCCGAGTCCACGGATCCCTGATTGTCCTTGAAAAAATTATCTACTATCTCTACCAGCGCGCTGCGCATCTTGGGGTCTCGGAAATACCAAGGGTTGATAGGGGCCACCCTTCCCCCTCCCTCTCGACCCAGATCCAGCCTGACCCACACCGGCGAATGGTCAGATATACCACGCGCCATGTGCCTGGCCTCAGACACCAATGAGGCATGCGCAGCCAGAGTGAGTAGGTAGTCAATCCTAGAAAGGCTACCATGCGCCCCGGAGTGGAAAGTGTATTGGCTCTGTGTGGGGTGCCGGAGCCTCCAGCAGTCTATCAGGCCAAGCGTATCTAGAAAGTCTGGAAGCCACTTCTGAGCCCCCCCAGTGTCTCTGGGCGGGTATCTATCCAGCAGGCCGGAGCCGACAGCGTTGAAATCACCTCCCACTACAAGCATACCCCCCGGGAGATCCAGCAGGGCCCTACCCAGATCTGTGAACGTGGAGGCCTGCAGGGCCGGCGGGACATAAACCGAAACTAAAACCAAAGTTCTTCCTTCCCACCGCCCCGCCACCACCACAAACCTCCCCCTATCATCAACAATGGTGGAGTCCACCTCAAATGGTAGCGAGGCTCTGACTAGGATGCCCACACCCCTGGACCCAGAGGAGAATCCCGAATGAGCTATGAATTTATAACCCTTCCTATTCAGGGCATAGCACGTATTACCTATAAGATGCGTCTCCTGCAGCAGGGCAACATCCGGCAATGACCGTTTCAAGAATTGCAAAACAATCCCACGCTTAATGCGATCCCCCAAACCATTAACATTCCAGCTTATAACACTTAAACCCCTACCCCCCATCCCCAAACGTAAAGAGGCCCACCCCACACCCGAAGAGCCACCATGGAACAGTCCTGGAAATAATCACTATGCCTTGTGGAAACAAACCCCCCAACAACAAACCCAAAATCCCGGAAACCCCCCCCACCCTGCACCCCTGCTGCAGCTTACAAAGCCCCCCAACTTGCAGTGTGCCTGTCGCCCTACCAAACCCAAAATCTACAAAAAGTACCCTAAGGGAGGAAAGAGCTCCCCTCGTCCTCCCACAACCTCCGTATTTACTGCAAGTCATTATCTAAAGTCAGTCCGAGTCAGTCCGGTTCCGAAGACATCAACCTTGTTCATCCCGGCCACTGTCCCCGTCTACGGCAGTGTCCTCTTCCGTGCGTCGTCGAGGCAGAGCGTCCAGCCATTCATCCGCCATGGCAGGCGACTCAAAGAAGAATGTTCGGTCTTCAAACACCACATGTAGTCTGGCAGGGAAGAGCATGGCGTATTTCAGTTCCCTCTCCCGAAGCCTCCTCTTCACCCCCAGGAAGCCCTGCCGCTGCCTCTGCACCTGCTGGGTGAAGTCAGGATAGAAATTCACCGACGCGTTCTGGAAGGGGACCGGGCCCGTTACCCTCGAGGCCTGCAGGATAGCGTCCCGGTCTCGAAAATGAAAGAGCCGGGCGACGATCGGCCTCGGTGTGGCTCCCACCTTGGGCCGCCCACCCGGCACTCTATGGGCCCGCTCAACTGCGAAGAACTTCCCTAGACCCTTAGGCTGCAGATGATTGAGCACCAAGTCCTCCACGAGCAGGTCCACTGAAGTCTCGTCCGAGGACTCCGGGACCCCGATAACGCGCACGTTGTTGCGCCTGGCCCGGCTCTCGAAGTCCTCCAGCCGACGGGCTGCGAGATCATTCTCGGTCCGCAACTTACGGACCTCGGTCTGCAGGTCCGAGACATCATCGGCGAGGCCCGTGGTCTTGATGTCCAGGGATTTGACCCGTTCATTTGTTTTGCCCAAATCCGCGCGGATCAGGTTAACATCCACCAAGATGGTATTCACTTTGTGCGCCAGGGCATCAAACTGTCTCCCAATCGAAGTCTGCAGCCCATCGAGTGCACCCATGACATCCTGCAGTGAGAGCTCCGGGGCCAAGGGTGAGGCAGTCCTCTGTGTGTCCGGGGACTGGCTCGGTGCACCCGGTGACCCCTTCTGCTGGGCATAGCGGTCCATGTTATTGGCTTGAGTGTAGGTTCCCCGCCTGGTGGCCTTGGGCTTCGGCCGGTCCACCTCTGCTTTGCCCGACATGGTGGGCTCAAGCAAGTCGGGTCAAACAGGACTGCCCTCTCTCAGCGAGAGAGATCAGGAGTGCTCCGTCTTACGATGGGTCGCCAGTGTGGCATGCAGAGCGTCCAAATGATAATAAAGCAGACGCGAGCACTCCCTGGGCTGGGCAGACAAAGGGCGAGAAAGTGAAAGTGAAAGGATAGGGACCTCCGTCCGGCAGTTCACACCTCGCCTGGCCGCTGTTGTTCAATTAGAGGTCGGGCATCCTGCCAACTCGAGCCCCTGGCATCCCTCGGAGATGGGCCTCAATCTTCCGCCATGCATAACTCCGGTTCATGGTGGGCGATTCGACCTTGGGCGGCATCGATCGCCTCCCTGACAAGTCATCTACACGATGCCATGCATACAAACAGGATTATATACAGGATAGACGACGGAGGGCACGAGGGTCTCGGGAGCTCAAAGCTCACGCGGCCATCTTGGTCAAGCGCTAGGCTCCTCCCCACGACATGTGCTTTTTTAAGAATCTGAAAAGTGGATTCAAAATGTGTCAGTCTGTAAAAGTACTTATCACTTGCCAAAAAAAAGAGTAGTAAGTGTGCTTTCAAATTGGCAAAGAAATTTCGTTTTGTGACTAATGTGAAAACATGACTCTGTGTGCAAATAGGAATTACAGGCAGAGATTTATTGCGTATTGCTCTGGTGATTTCACAGTTGCATTAGATGGAAAGGGGGAGCCATTTTTTGTGCAGAAGCAGACTCTTAGCACACACCCAGCTGCTTATCCTGTGGAATCATGCACAGTATTCACAACCGAGTGGGGTTTGAGGTTTCAGTCAGTAATACAAATACATTCAGCATCACTAAGGCTGGTTGCCCTTGCTGGAGTGTACTCAGTCACCCAGGTTACACATGGTGCTGGTCTGAAAAAGCAGTTTGGACATGTGCTTTTTTAAGAATCTAAAAAGTGGATTCAAAATGTGTCAGTCTGTAAAAGTGTTTATCACTTGCCAAAAAAAAGAAAAGTAAGTGTGCTTTCAAATTGGCAAAGAAATTTCGTTTTGTGACTAATGTGAAAACATGACTCTGTGTGCAAATAGGAATTACAGGCAGAGATTTATTGCGTATTGCTCTGGAGATTTCACATTTGCATTAGATGGAAAGGGGGAACCATTTTTTTGTGCAGAAGCAGACTCTTAGCACACACCCAGCTGCTTATCCTGTGGAATCATGCACAGTATTCACAACCGAGTGGGGTTTGAGGTTTCAGTCAGTAATGCAAATACATTCAGCATCACTAAGGCTGGTTGCCCTTGCTGGAGTGTAGTCAGTCACCCAGGTTACACATGGTGCTGGTCTGAAAAAGCAGTTTGGACATGTGCTGTTTTCAGAATCTGAAAAGTGGATTCAAGATGTGTCAGACTGTAAAAGTACTTATCACTTGCCAAAAAAAAGAGAAGTAAGTGTGCTTTCAAATTGGCAAAGAAATTTCGTTTTGTGACTAATGTGAAAACATGACTCTGTGTGCAAATAGGAATTACAGGCAGAGATTTATTGCGTATTGCTCTGGAGATTTCACATTTGCATTAGATGGAAAGGGGGAGCCATTTTTTTTGTGCAGAAGCAGACTCTTAGCACACACCCAGCTGCTTATCCTGTGGAATCATGCACAGTATTCACAACCGAGTGGGGTTTGAGGTTTCAGTCAGTAATACAAATACATTCAGCATCACTAAGGCTGGTTGCCCTTGCTGGAGTGTACTCAGTCACCCAGGTTACACATGGTGCTGGTCTGAAAAAGCAGTTTGGACATGTGCTTTTTTAAGAATCTAAAAAGTGGATTCAAAATGTGTCAGTCTGTAAAAGTGTTTATCACTTGCCAAAAAAAAGAAAAGTAAGTGTGCTTTCAAATTGGCAAAGAAATTTCGTTTTGTGACTAATGTGAAAACATGACTCTGTGTGCAAATAGGAATTACAGGCAGAGATTTATTGCGTATTGCTCTGGAGATTTCACATTTGCATTAGATGGAAAGGGGGAACCATTTTTTTGTGCAGAAGCAGACTCTTAGCACACACCCAGCTGCTTATCCTGTGGAATCATGCACAGTATTCACAACCGAGTGGGGTTTGAGGTTTCAGTCAGTAATGCAAATACATTCAGCATCACTAAGGCTGGTTGCCCTTGCTGGAGTGTAGTCAGTCACCCAGGTTACACATGGTGCTGGTCTGAAAAAGCAGTTTGGACATGTGCTGTTTTCAGAATCTGAAAAGTGGATTCAAGATGTGTCAGACTGTAAAAGTACTTATCACTTGCCAAAAAAAAGAGAAGTAAGTGTGCTTTCAAATTGGCAAAGAAATTTCGTTTTGTGACTAATGTGAAAACATGACTCTGTGTGCAAATAGGAATTACAGGCAGAGATTTATTGCGTATTGCTCTGGAGATTTCACATTTGCATTAGATGGAAAGGGGGAGCCATTTTTTTTGTGCAGAAGCAGACTCTTAGCACACACCCAGCTGCTTATCCTGTGGAATCATGCACAGTATTCACAACCGAGTGGGGTTTGAGGTTTCAGTCAGTAATGCAAATAGATTTAGCATCACTAAGGCTGGTTGCCCTTGCTGGAGTGTAGTCAGTCACCCAGGTTACACATGGTGCTGGTCTGAAAAAGCAGTTTGGACATGTGCTTTTTTAAGAATCTGAAAAATGGATTAAAAATGTGTCAGTCTGTAAAAGTGTTTATCACTTGCCAAAAAAAAGAGTAGTAAGTGTGCTTTCAAATTGGCAAAGAAATTTCGTTTAAGGGCCTAATGTGAAAACATGACTCTGTGTGTAAATAGGAATTACAAGCATAGATTTATTGCGTATTGCTCTGGTGATTTCACAGTTGCATTAGATGGAAAGGGGGAACCATTTTTTGTGCAGAAGCAGACTCTTAGCACACACCCAGCTGCTTATCCTGTGGAATCATGCACAGTATTCACAACCGAGTGGGGTTTGAGGTTTCAGTCAGTAATGCAAATACATTCAGCATCACTAAGGCTGGTTGCCCTTGCTGGAGTGTAGTCAGTCACCCAGGTTACACATGGTGCTGGTCTGAAAAAGCAGTTTGGACATGTGCTTTTTTAAGAATCTGAAAAGTGGATTCAAAATGTGTCAGTCTGTAAAAGTACTTATCACTTGCCTAAAAAGTAGTAGAAAGTATGCTTTGCAATTGGCAAAGAAATTTCGTTTTCTGCCTAATTTCAAAGCATGACTTTGTGTGCACACAGGAATTATTTTTAGATATTTAATTTGTGAAGGTGTTATTGTGATTTTCATTTATAGGAAAGGGGTTTATGGTATTTTAACATTTCTAAAGAACATAAAAAATGTAGTAATATATTTAAATAAAATAAAGGAATTTTTTTTTAGTTTTATTCAGGTATTGCTGAAGAGCAGTGAACAAAATTTAAGATGCCTACAAAATCCAGACTAAAGAAAGACCACAAAAAAAACCTATATTTGAAGACAACTGGAGGACCTAAGTTAGTTGGAGATGCTCATGTTGGGAAAAAGAAAAAATCTTCTGGTAAGCAGACAAAAGATTTTTTAAAGAACATATTCAAAAAAAGGAAAAATGTACAAAATGTCTGTACTGGAAAGAATGTTTTCAATAGAAAAAAACAGGAAAAAATTGAGAATTTAGTTAATGCAAATATACCTTCTGCAACTATAAAGATTAACTTAAACAGAAAAACAGCGTTTAAAGAGATACGTAGAAAAATGTTTCAGAGAAGAGTTATGTCCAATTTGATAAAGGATGTGAAGAAATATAAGCAAAAGGCAAAATTTTACAAGAGAAAAAAAAGAAATTGAAGCCATTGCAGCAAAGGCATTAGAATTAAAAAGGAAACTATTCATTTTAATTTTGAATAGGATGCGTACATTAGATAAAATGGTTAATGTACTGAAATCACAAAGCAAAAGGAAAAGAGTAGTGAACAGAACAAACTTTTGTAAAGTGTTTTTAGGAAAATGGATGCATAGTTCAAGTAGTGAACCTTTTTTTAATGAAGAGAGCTATTTTCAAAGTAATAGTTTGCTGCATGCAGTTGACACCAGAGGTCGTGCTTATGAAGTGAAAAATGATTGCATAATGGAGAAGGAGATAATGGTTCCAAGAGATGAGGTACAAGTGATGGCGGATGAGGCTATGGGGAGACGTCCTAAAGCCCCAGTGTACACTTGGAATTGTAGTAGTATTTGCACTGTGCGTCAGGAATCTATTGATAAATTTCGTGAGTTTCTAAGAGAATATAGTAAAAAAAGTGTAAAACAGAAGATTAAGGTGCTTCAAAGTCTAGATCCATGCAGAGTGAGAGAGAATACTGGTTTGCAGGGTCATTCTCTGGCTTGTCTATCTAGAAAAGTGTGTAATAGTGTTTTCCATCATTTTAGGATGCTGGCTGTTCATCATACTGAAATGAGAAAGTTTGTGAGACGGTTGTATTTTGCTAAAAGTCCAGCAATAAAGTTAGATGAATTGAATAGGGCTCTGTTCCGTGGATCGGTATCAGATGTAGAGAAGGTTGTTGATGAAATTCAGTTTTGTTACTTTGGTCCTGAACAAAACAGTGCAGAAAAGGACACAGTAAATGAGGAAGAAGTGGAAGAGAATGTAGAACCCTCTGTAAGTAAGACATTTAATGATCACATAACAAAATTTGCAATAATCTCTAATGAAAGACCAAATATTACTTGTATTTGTTGCCGCAGAACTCATCATAGAAAACAAACTAGGAATGTTGATCTCTACAGAAAGAGTGAAAATGAAGATAATTATAAGTGGAAGGATTTTGCCACATATATATTTCTTGAAATTTGTTTTGAATTGGGTGAAGATCAGCGTATTTGTAAATACTGTTACAACAAGTTAGAGGAAAATAGAATGCCGACCAGAGCTGTACATAATAATTTAGAATTGGATGCTATTCCTGCTGAACTTTCTGAATTAAATACATATGAGTCTATACTCATTCAATGTGTTCATCCGTTCCAGACCATAGTACGTATGGAGCCCAAAACTGGTAAATTACCTCCTTCAGATTTACTGAGAGGTTTAAAAGGTAGAGTGGTGTATTTGCCCTTGGATTTGAAAAAAAATATGGAAACTATTGATGCGGATACTTTGGAAACTGAACCATTAATTATTCTGGTTAATGGTGTACCTTCAAAGAATAAGAAGATTTGGCAGGAGCTGGTAGATGTACGGAAAGTACAAAGAGCAAATTTCTATTTGAAAAGGAATAACAAATGGTATGAATCAATTTATATAGAAGAAGAAGAAGAAGATTTACAAGAAGACACAGAAACACCAACTGGACAAATTGAAAAAGTGGACAAGTCAAAGGAAGAAGAAATTTATGAACATTTTAGCATACATCCTCTTCATTCAAAAGAAGTTATGGGAGACAATATTGATCTGTTTCAGATGAAGAAAGCAAAAGGAACTCCCGTGAGTGTATGGGAGGAGAGCTTGGAAGCTCGATGTTTTCCCCAGCTGTTTCCTAAAGGAAAAGGAGGACGATACGATGAACGTCCAGAACAGATTCCAGTTTCTGAGTATCGGACTACAAGACTATATGCTGAAGATCCCAGATTTCGACAAAGTATTCCTTATTTATTCCATCTTTTATTTGAAAGCGACTTGTCTGCATTATCATATGCAGTAAATCACATTTTAAAAAGTGGAGTACATTTACAAAATGTGTCTGCTAAGGATTTTATGGAGAAAGTGCAGCACCGAGATGATCATTTGGAAACACAACTGATCAATCTGATGGCTTGTCAGCGTGGGACAAATGAATATTGGTACCGACGCCATGGTGAATTAAAATGCATGTTACGAAATTTAGGAACACCAACATGGTTCCTTACCCTAAGCTGTGCTGAGTACGCTTGGGATGATTTACTGGATTTTCTACGAGAGGCAAATTCAAACATTAAAAACATCGAATACAAGACAGCAGGAGAACTGTGCTCATTGGATCCGGTTAATGTTTGCAGATATTTCAATCATAGATTTGAGGCTATGATGTCCTTCATCTGCAATAAAAAAATCCACCTCTAGGAGAAGTAGTGGATTTCTTTTGGAGAAAAGAGTACCAGGCAAGAGGTGCTCCTCATATTCATATGCTGTTGTGGATCAAGGATGCCCCAAAGTTTGGAACAGATACTGATGAAGCAGTGTTATCTTACATTGAAGAATATGCAACATGTGCTATACCAAAAAGCACAGAAGAGAAAAAGTTAAAGGAGCAAGTTTTACGTTTCCAAAGTCATCGGTGTGGAAAATACTGTCGACGGAAATACAAGAGCAAAGATAAATACTACACTAAATGTTGATTTGGATTTCCTAGACCTGTTCTTTCAAATGGAAGAGTAAACAGTTTTATGTCATCTGTGAGACATACTATCACAAGAAAATCACCTAAGAATACCTACAACCTAAAAAGAAAAGAAGAATCAAAAAATATAAATGACTACAACCCAGTCATTTTATCCATGTGGAATGCTAACATGGATATACAGTATGTAGCTGACAATTCCATTGCTGTTGCTCGATATGTAACGTCTTACATTACTAAATCAGAAAAAACTGAATTGAAAGAAATGTGGGAAGAGATTTCTCACGAGAAGACTGTCAGTAAGAAGCTGTACAGTTTCAGTTTAAAGATGTCATCGCATCGAGAAATTGGATCCTACGAATGTTCAGATAGGTTATCTTCTGCAAGTCTCTACTCGAAATCAAGAAGAATAATTTGGGCAAGTTTAGGCCTTGCAGCAATGAGAAATCGGGTACTGAAATCTGTTGGAGAAATTGAATATTTGGCCGAGAATGACCCAGAAAGTACAGATATTTTGAAATCAAACATGTTGGACACATATTATCCCAAGAGAAGTCAACATCTGGAGAACATGTGTCTCTATGAAGTGCTGCAGAACTACATTTATTCACGGAAAGCCGCAGAAGACATCAAAAATGGAAAATATAAAGTCATTGGTGAGGAAGGATGTTTGGTGAAGCAAACAAAAGGAAGTTTGATAAATCACCGGAAGCTGAGTTGCGACACTACTGACAAAAAGGAATTTTACTACTTGGCTCTTTTACAGCTGTTTAAACCATGGCGTACAGAGGATGAACTACTGGGAGTATTTCAAAGCTATGAAGATTCTTTTAATGCTTGCAAAGACAGCATACAATGCAGTACATTCTCAACTTATCTGCAAATGTTAAATGAAGAAATTGAACAGGAAACTACAATTGCAGCTGAAGTAGCTAGAGACAGTTCTCAAGACAGCCAAAGTTCAGGAACACTCAGTCAAGATCCCCTAGGACAACCAATCGTTGAAAATGAAGCATCAATAGCCATGAATGAAGTGGAAACGGCTATGAATCAAGCTCAAGAAGAATTTATAGACTTACAAAATTTGGAAAGACAACTGAACGAAGAGCAGCAACAAATTTATGAAGAGATCAGAAACAAAATTGATCACGGATTTCTACATGAAAAAAAAGAGTGCTCATGCACATCATTTCATCCAATCAGGATGTATGTAAGTGGACAAGCTGGAACTGGAAAAAGTTTCTTAATAAAAGTCATCAGAAGCTACCTACAGCAAAAAACGGATTCTACTTTGTCTTGTGTGGTTACTGCTCCAACTGGGTTAGCAGCCTATAACATAAAAGGAATCACCTTACATCGTTTGCTAATGTTACCAGTGGAGCATGAGAACAAAATACAATACAACAAGCTAACTGGAGAAGCATGCTTGGAAGTTTCAAGAGTATTGAAGAAGATGCAAGTTCTCATTATTGATGAGGTGAGCATGGTATCAAACTTAATGCTTGCCTTTGTGCATTTAAGAATGCAGCAAATTCTAAGGACAGACTATGACGTGTTCTTTGGTGGAAAACATGTCATAGTTTTTGGGGATCTTCTACAGCTTACTCCAGTTAAAGGACAACCAGTGTTTAATACTGTGACACATGAAGACACAAAGAAGTCATTGGGAAGCATTGGTAATGCAATTATTTGGTCCTTCTTTGAGTACAAGGAACTTACTACTAATATGAGGCAAGCAAACGATGAAGAATATGGAAGTATTCTGAAAGATATCAGGATTGGACTACTCACTGAAGCAGGCACAAAAGCATTACAGAGTCGGTTGCTACATAATTTATTTCCAAAGGAAGAAATAGTTGCAGAGAAGATATACAAGAACATTGCAGAAAAGAAAAGTGTCATCTGCTTAATGCCAACTCTACGTGAATGCTCAATATTCAATGAGGAGCTTTTGAAATTGGAAAAGGAAGATATCAGGAAATTGGAAGCAGTGGACAAAATTGAGGATGGAAGAATTACTATCACATTAACAGGCACACTGAAAAATAAATTGGATTCACTAGAGAAGAACATTTCCAAAACAGCTGGATTAGAAAAAAATCTATATGTTTGCATGAACTGTAGAGTATTTTTAAGGAGAAATTTGGATGTTGAAAAAGGTTTAGTTAATGGAGCTATGGGACGAGTTGTGGGTTTTATTAATTACCAGAAAAAAGATGGAATTGAATGTTTAAAAATAAAATTTGATCAGATAGAAGAAGTTAAAGACATTTGTCGTTGTTCAGTTCGTTTCATGCTTGTGAAAGACTTATATGTACGTAGGAAGCAGTTTCCGTTTTCGCTAGCATATGCTGTAACTATTCACAAGTCTCAAGGATTGACTGTAGATTGTGCTTTTGTGAACATTGGTTCAACTGTGTTCAAAGAAGGTATGGCTTATGTAGCTTTGTCACGAGTGAAAACATTATCTGGTTTATTCATGATAGACTTTGATGACTCAAAAGTTAGTGCTGATACAAATTGTGTAAAGGAGTATAATAGATTAAGAAGAACCTATGCTCCTCATTTAGGTCAGTATCCTGTGTTGGAGAAACGTGTAGTTTCTCGTAAAAGGAGAAATGAGAATATCTGTAATGAAGATGTAGAGAGAAGGAAAAAAAAGAGGAGTGATGTAATTGCAAGCAAAAAGAAAAAGGAAAATGAAGAAGAGGTTGTAGGATGTCATTTTGAAAATAGCTCTGGTGTCAACTGCTACGCTAATGTAGTGCTGAATGTTGCATTTTATCTGGAAAGTGTGCAAGAGCAGATAATAGTAAATCAGGGAAAAAGATTCTGTTCTGAGTTGAGTCTCCTTTTTCAAAAGCTGAGTAATGATAAAACTCAAATAGAAAGTGCTACTGAAATTAGAAAACTTTTAGATGTATGTTCAGGACGAACACAGTTTTCTCAAAATGTACAGCAAGACGCACAGGAATTCTTGATGTTTTTTCTTCAGGTACTGGAAGAAGAAGGGGTTCCCATTAAAAATTTGTTTGGTCTCTCTTCTAAATGGGAACATAGTTGTGAAAACTGTTTCAATACATGTGGCTCTAATGTTGATTCTGAAAGGTTTATTTATTTAACATTGCCAGAAAGTAAAACAGTCACTTTTGCTAAATTAGTTAAAGATGCTAATCATAACATGGAATGCAGTGAGTGTCAATCTGAAATGTTTTCAACGTTACTTTTAAAGGAATACGGACAATATGTAATTTTAATGATGCAATGATGTAAAGCTGATGGTTCAAAATTGGATACTTTAATAAAGAAGTTTACAGGACAGCAATTATCAATTTCAGGAAAAACTTTTGTAACAGTTGCAATAATTTTCCATGAAGGACCTACTGTTACTTCTGGACATTACACAGTTTATCTTAAATGTGAAAAAGGCTGGACACTGTGTAATGATTCCCAATTGATTTTCAAGCAACGTTTGCCTTTTGATTTAGCAAATTCCTATCTAATCTTCCTGAAACCTAAATTTTAGAAAGACTTGGCAAGATGTGTACAAAACAATTTTACCATTTTATTGGATTACCATTGGAATTTTCAAAAAAAATGATTTTTCAAATTATCATTTGGCCTAATGGAAAGGTAACCAATTGTAATGTGGACTTTTTAAATTTTTAATGAAACTTTGGAAAACCAAAAATTTAGAAAAAATCGGTAACATCTGCACAATTTAAATTTTGGAATGTTATTGGATTGCCATTGGAAATTTATTCAAAAAAGATTTTTAAAATTACTATTTGGCCATGAGGAAAGGTAACCAATTGTATTGTGGACTTATTTAATTATTAATTAATCGTTCGGAAACCAAAATGTTACAGAGAATCGGTAAGATCTGTACAATTTAAACTTTAGAATTTTATTGGATTACCATTGGAAATTTAATCAAAAAAGAATTTTAAAATTACTATTTGGCCTAAAGGAAATGGAACCAGATGTATTGTGGAGTTATTTGAGATATATTTTTGTGATTATACTTCTGAAACAAAAATGTCAGACGATATTTTAAAGAAATAAGTATTGATATTAGTTGATATTTTTTTAGAATATTATGCATTTCTATAATGTTATGTTTAAGTTAAAAGAGATTCTGGGCTTTTTTTATACAATCTTTGAGATTGTTATTTTTTTTTTGCCCGCTGTTAAATGATGAATGCAATTGCTTTCACAATTTATAGTGAAATGCAATATATTCTGAAAACAGCAAAAAAAAGGCAAAAAATTTTTTGGGAAAAACATGTAAATTCGTGTACTGTGTAATATATTGATTTATTAAATATTAATACTTTTTTCTTTTTTTTCAGATTGTGAAAGAAAATTTTCAAAAAAAACCAACCATTTTTTCAAGTAATTTCAATTACATTTTAATTAAAAATTAAATTGTTGGGTGGGACAGGTAACTGAGAAATTAGAAGGTCTCTTTCTTCCACTTTATCTCAAAAAGATTTTTAGTATTTAGTTATTAATTCCTCAAGGATCTTGAGATGTGGTAATTGATTTTTAGTATTTTAAAAAAAAAAAAAAATACGCGTACGGTAAAAAAAAAAAAAAAAAGTTTTAAAGAAAAAATAAAAAAAGTTGAGAGGTAAGGTTGGCTCTTAAAAGAGCCGTTGTGTTCATGCAGGGACAGAGGAAAGGAAGTATGGGAACATTAGCTGGTAGGACATTTGTGCTGATCTATTCTGTTGTTAATGAGGGAAACACTGGTCTCCCTGTGAACAATTAGATTATGGCAAAATGAACACCGCATAGTAACCCTACCAAACTGAGGGTTCATTTCCAGAGGTTCAGAAAAAGGTGAATGTGCCCCCACAGATGAAGGGCTCTGCTGAGCTTCCGAAGAAGGACTCGGCTGAGCTGCTGTGGATGTGCTCGCTCGACTTACTGAAGGGTTGCCCCTAGTATGTCGTGCATGTGTCCTAGGATGCACATCCTTAAGGTGTCTCAACATAGTGTGATTCCCAAAGGAATACTTCTTGTTGGGATTACCTCGCGAAAGTACACGCTGGCACAGCTTGCAAGTCACCAGTGCAGCATTGACTTTTTTCTCACCCTCTGGAAAACTGAAATACTCCCATATGAAAGAGCTCTTCTGTTTCCTCCTTCTCTGCCTGATGGTGGTGCTGCTAGCCTAACTCTCAGCAGAAGAGTGCTGGTCTGCCATCGTATCCCAAAGACAACTCAGCTCCTTCTCCTAAGGGATCACAAGCAGAAATGAGGGGAATGGGTGTGGTGTAGGAGAGTTCTAGAACTGAAAGTAGTTTCAACCAATCAAAAGTTGTGTTTCATGATCACATGACCCACCGTGCACGTACGTTACGCTTACGTTACGCTTACGGTGCGCTTACGGTAAAAGTGCGCATGCGCGTAAAAAAGACACGCGCTCGCGCGCATGCGCAAAAGAGTCACTCTACAACACTTCCGCGTAACGTGCGCATGTAGCGTGCACGCCTACGCGACCCACGGACAGTACGCGCGGCTACGCAAATTGCGTAACTATACGCAAACAGAGTAGATAAATTACAAACATTGCGTAAACCGTAAGCTTACCGTACGCTTACCGTACGCGCACTAAAAAAAAAAAAAAAAAAATATATATATATTTTCTATGTTTTACTAATATATGTTACCTGTTTGGTAAAAAAAAAAAGAGAAAACACAAAAGAGCCTAAATGCAGCACAAATATCACCCACATGTAGCCCACATGTAGCCCAATGACAGAAGTGTATTTGCAGCTTTATATAGTGCAGACTTGTCAGGTACTGGAATGATTTACATGAGCATTGGTTACATCACACAAGATCAAATTCATTTTGGTTGTAGACATGGGGAGATTGAGTGATTTGACCACAATCACAGAATGTTGAGCTGAAGCAGAAACTCCAACCTGGTTCCCCAGTTGCAAAGTCTGCAGCTCTGGAAGTAACACCACATCCTCTCGCCAAGGTGCAACATTTAATCAAGTGGTCAACTGGATAAAAAAACATAAAGATTACAAATAATTTAAAAGTTCTTTGTCGCTATTTGAAAACTCAGAATATATGTCCTCATTTTAGTTTTTTAGAGCACTAACCATAATTTTGATGCAAATAAGACCCTCTCATATATGTAATTTCTAAAGGAAATACTCTAGGTATTACAGTTTTGATTACATCAAGATGAGGTCAGGCGTTCCACACTTGTGTAATAAATATAGAATGTTAGCAATCTAGTTGTTCATTGGGATACTGTTGAGAGGCAGAGGCCAGGGGCACGGACTCTGAAAATTGAAGGCAGGTAGGAGAGTGCATAGGCAACAATTTAACCACACTGGGCAGGCAGGAAGGGCAGTGGCAGTACAACAGACTATGGAGGGCAGTGGAAAGGGGGGCAGGGGCAACAAACCAACAATACAGGACTGGCAAGAGAGGCTGTGGCAATATAATAGACCATTGTGGGCAGAAGGAAGAGGCAGTGGTAATACAACCATACATGCCAACAGACCCGTTTCAGCCAGGAAACGTCCAATTTTTTTAAGCTCAAATGGGCTTTATTTGATCTGTCTCCTGTCTACAATCTCCTCTTTTTCATTGTACCTCAAAGAGGAAAGTCAATACCCCAGTTTTTTTTCAAAATCTCCCTCTTACCAAGTTCAAAATGTTCACAAGTATGGAACATTGAATCATGGTAGGCAGGAGGAATTGGGGTAGGGACATGGACTCGGATAACAGAGGACAGGAGGGACATGGAGAGGTGCACCAAACTGACCCTACAGGGCAGGCATCAGGGTTTGCAGTAGCACAATACACCACACAGCGCATGCGGGACGGGAGTGCAGCACAACAATCCATAGAAAAGTCCAGCTAACTATAACGCCCCTAAAACCTATGGTTTTTTCAGTGAATATATATATATATAAAACACAAAAGTTCACCGCCGTCGCAATATCTCGCCCTGGCTGCTTCCTCTCGCTGTGGTGAGCCGCATTTACGTGCATGCACAGTCGAAGACGGAAATTGTGTCAGCCGACACAAACAGAAGCACGCACAGAAGTCCATGATGAAATCTTTCTTTATTTGTGTAGAACCCCCCTCAGCTCTAACAAATGCATTTCGCCACTCCGACATTGACAAAGCCGGAGTGGCGAAACGTGTTTGTCACGTTTCATCACGAACTCCTGTGTGTGCTCCTGTTTGTCGGCTGACACAATTTCCGTCTTCGACTGTGCATGCATATATATATATATATATATATATATATATATATATATTATCTACTGGCGGTCGCCAGTAGATAGTTATAGTTAGGACTGTGTTTCCATAGGAAATCCGCAACATTCTATTTGGAATAACTTTGACGCCGGTTGACGAATCCTCGCGAAATTTTCAAAATAGGTGGGGCGCTCCGCTCCGCTCCTACCCTGAAAGTCTCGGGGGGATTCGTCAAGCGGGGGCTGAGAAAAAAGGGGGGTCCCAAAACGCATTTTCCCCATGCAATTTTCCATAGGGACCTTTAGTCCAAGGTACAGCCCGAACGTCTGAACAGAATTACTTGAAATTTGGCAAAGAGGTAGTCCTCAAGTCAGGCATGTGCCTTTTGCATATATGGTGTCAATCTGTTCAGTAGTTCCTGAGAAAACCAAAAGTAAAATCACATACATATCTGGGCGGAGCCTAGCCACACATCTCATCGTGAGATCTGATTGGCTGTCAGTACTTCATCCAAGAAGTGTTGGCAGTCATCTTGGGACCAATATACATGATAGCACCTCATTAAAAAGCATTGCAGTTAATAGAAGGTTTTAAGACTTTAGTTACATTATAAATCATTTGTTGATGATACCATACTCATTTTAGGAATTGTGGTGTGTTCTAAGGTGATTTTACCATGTGAAAAAGCCTTCTGCTGTGATACCACGAACCATGTTTGAGAGAAAACTATTTTCTCATACTTTTCCCACAGAGGTTTGGAAGGTGATCTATAAGCTAAACTGAGAGCATATTTTCTGTAAATTCACATTATCTTTCTCAGTCATGTAAGAATGAAGTCTGACATTCTCAGTAAAACATGTACATCCAACAAGGGCAGAGACTGTCAGTTGATTCCTTTGTGTTCTACTGCAGCTTCCCAGAGTGCTCTAAAGAACAACTACAGCGCTAACAGTCTTACTTATGACACAATTATGGCACACCTGAAGCCATCTTGATTGGAATAAAGTGGTAACACTTAAAACATTTAATTTACAAAGGAACAAAATGAGGGGGTTCATGTTGCCATATAAATTATGATTAGTGCTGCAGAAAGAAAAACTAGGGCACATTTTGACTTCTGAAATCCTCTTTTATTTCATTAAAAACATTCTGACATGCAGACTGAAACATGCACTTTGAATACCAGCAGCAGACTTGCCTGGTGAGCAGTAGCTTTACTACAGTGATCTAATGAGCAACTAGAGTGCTAACATTCAGAATTTATGGAAAAGGTGTGACACATCTGAATGCCTTCTTGATGGAATCAAAGTAAAAAACTGAAAGTATTTCCTACTGAGGAGACTGCAGTAAATGAGGAAATTAGGAAACTTCATAACAAATAAATCTCCCAAGATGGCCACCAGAGACAAAAGAGCCCAAATGTAGCCCAAATATCACCCAGATGTAGCCCAAATGTAGCCCAATGACAGAAGTGTGCAAAACACTTATTTTTTGTGTATTTGCAGTTTTATATAGTGCAGACTTGTCAGGTATTGGAGTGCTTTACATGAACATTGGTTACATCACACAAGATCAAATTCATTTTGGTTGTAGACATGGGGAGATTAAGTGATTTGACCAGAATCACAGAATGTTGAGCTGAAGCAGAAACTCCAACCTCGTTCCCCAGTTGCAAAGTCTGCAGCTCTGGAAGTAACACCACACCCTCTCCCCTTGGATGCAACATTTAATCAAGTGGTCAACTGGATAAAAAAACTAAGATTACAAATAATTTAAAAGTTCTTTGTCGCTATTTGAAAACTCAGAAAATATGTCCTCATTTTAGTTTTTTAGAGCACTAACCATAATTTTGATGCAAATAAGACCCTCTCATATATGTAATTTCTAAAGGAAATGCTCTAGGCATTACAGTTTTGATTTCATCAAGATGACGTCAGGCATTCCACACTTTTGTAATAAATATAGAATGTTAGCAATCTCGTTGTTCATTGGGATACTGTTGAGAGGCAGAGGCCAGGGGCACGGACTCTGAAAATTGAAGGCAGGTAGGAGAGTGCAGAGGCACAAATTTGACCACACTAGGCAGGCAGGAAGGGCAGTGGCAGCACAACAGACTATGGAGGGCAGTGGAAAGGGGGGCAGGGGCAACAAACCAACAATACAGGACTGGCAAGAGAGGCTGTGGCAATATAATAGACCATTGTGGGCAGAAGGAAGAGGCAGTGGTCATACAACCATACATGCCAACAGACCCGTTTCAGCCAGGAAGCGTCCAATGTTTTTAAGCTCAAATGGGCTTTACTTGATCTGTTTCCTGTCTACAATCTTCTCTTTTTCAATGTAACTCAAAGGGGAAAATCAATACCCCAGTTTTATTTCAAAATCTCCCTCTTACCAAGTTCAAAATGTTCGCAAGTATGGCACATTGGATCGTGGTAGGAAGGAGGAATTGGGGTAGGGACATGGACTCGGATAACAGAGGACAGGAGGGACATTGAGAGGTGCACCAAACTGACCCTACAGGGCAGGCATCAGGGTTTGCAGCAGCACAATACACCACACAGGGCATGCGGGACGGGAGTGCAGCACAACAATCCATAGAAAGCAATAGGGAGGGGACAGGACCATGCACATGGACAACAGACAACAGAGGGGAAAGAGGCAATGGTAGCTAGCTGACCATAATGGACAGACAGGAGAGAAAGCTGCAGCATAACAGACCATAAAGGGCAGGAGGGACAGATCAGGGGCATTACAATGGAACCGACAAGCCAGGTGGGAGGGAATAGGGGTCTGCACATGGAAACAGAGGGCTGGGGGCAAGGGGGCAGGGCGGGAGCAGCAAGATGACCATGGAGGTCAGGCAGGATGGGCACTAGAAACAAGACACACCATGGAGAGCAACAGTGAGACTATGATGGCATACACACAGACCATGGAGGGAAGGTGGGAGGGGGTCAGGAGCAGCTAGCTGACCACACAGGGAAGGTGGGAGGGGCCATGGCAGCACAAAAGACCATGCATGGCAAGCGGTAGGGTTAGTGGCAGCACAATGGCTATGATGGGCAAAAAGGAGGGTGCAGGGGCATGCACAAAGGACCATGGAGGATAGAAGGGAGGGTCAGGACCTGGGCACAGACAAGAGAGTTCAGGGGAAGGGGCCTCACAACAGACCGCGCGGGGCAGGCAGGAGGAGCAGTTGCAGCACAACAGACCAGGGAGGGCAGAAGGGTGTGGCAGTAAAATGGACCATGGAGGACAGGAGGAAGGGGATAGGGTCATGGCATGAGGACAGGCAGGGTGGAGGTGGCAGGGACAGGTTACAGTCATCTGACAATGCTAGGCAGGTGGTAGGGGAGTGGCAGCTCAACAGAACACTCAGAGTAGATAGGAGTAGCAGGTCCATGGAACATGGTGGTCAAAAAGGATGGAGCAGGGGCATGCACAAAGACATTGGAGGGCAGGGGGAAGGAGAATAGGGGCAGCAAGCAAAGCACAGAGGCTAAGCAGGAGGTCAATGATGGGCCATAGAATTGGGCAATGAAGGGCAGGATGAGTGGACTGGTACATCATGCTAAATGCAGGGCAGTGGCAGCACATAAGACCATGCATGGCATGAGGGAGAGGCTAGTCCATGGATTCAGACAACAGAGGATAGGGAGGAGGTGGATGGGGCAGCAAGCTAACTGTTCATAGAAGGTGGGTATTAGGAACTTTATTGTTTTTAAAATGTGTGTCTGTGCGAACTACTTAAAATATGAACAAGTATGCAGCATAATCTCACTTTTATTCAGGAAGAAGAGGACGTTTGTGACTGTGACTCCGGGCTCACTTGGCAGAAACATCCCCTGACCCTCCACCCCCATCGCAAAATGTAATGCCCGTGAAAAGGGTAGGTGGACGCAGTGTTATATAGAACAGAGTCCTGAGAGCACGATTGAAAATGAAAACTAGATATAGTATATGGTATAAACTATGCACCAAAAAGTGTGATATAAGATGAACCGGGGGGTGAAATATAATATGCAATACATTGTGCGCAATGACAGATTCATTGGAGAGCGCGAGATAGCACAGGCACTAGCGCTTGCTATGTGATATGCGCCTTGGAGTGTAATATGCACAGGGCAGTGTTGTGTAACCTAAGTAGTCTCTAAAGTTGTAATATAAAATATATGCTATGTAGTGTAACATTGCATATGCACTGTGACAAAGATATGGATCCCAGATTGTAATATGTATGGCATAGCGCTGTGCTTTATAACATAGGCATCATGGAAGGCACGTTAGATGGGGCAATATAACCCGTGGGAAGGCAAGTGTGGCATGACATATTCACGGGGTGGTGTTACAGTGCACATGGGCTAGAGAGTGTCATAGCATACGCACTAGCTGGTGGAATACAACACAGAGGTGTGTGGCACTCGGCGGGCACTGGTGGGTGTAACACAGCATTTGGCTCAGCCAGGAGCACGCTGTGACTCTCAAGTGAGGTTTGTCTCCTTTCCAGAGAGTAAAATAAAAAGTATTACACATCCGGCGGTGGATGTGTGTTTTATTAACCGTGAGGGGGTTTCTTGCATAGTTTGGTCGAATTTTTGTCGAATCCCATTTGAATGGCTTGTTGTGCATGTGTATTAAATGTGCCCGTCAATAGCTACCCATGTTTGTATAAATAAACGACAAGGGTGTCTACTTGGAGAGTACCCACCAGCGGGGGCGCCGGGATTAGGCACGGTAGGGTGTCAAACATGTCAGAGCTTCACTAGCGGTGTGAATACATTCTACGTGGATTCATTGTATGCATAGTCGCCTTTTAATGACTATCACGCAAATCGTCATGGTGATAGGTACATATGGTTTGTCCAGCATGTCCTAGGTGATGTCATTTGAGATGTCATTAGTGATGTCATGAGTGATGTCACTGACCATGTCATGAGTGATGTAATATGTGACGTCATCAGCAGTGCATTGCGGGCGCGCGAGTTATAGTTAGCTGAACTAACTATAACGGGGGAATTTCTATGGTTTTGTACGAGTGAAAAGTCCAGCTAACTATAATGCCCCTGAAACCTATGGTTTTTTCAGTGAATATATATATATATATATATATATATATATACATATATATATTCACTGAAAAACCATATGTTTCAGGGGCGTTATAGTTAGTTGGACATTTCACTCGTACAAAACCAATGAAATTCCCCGTTATAGTTAGTTCAGCTAACTATAACTCACGCACCGGCAATGCACCGCTGATGATGTCACATATTACATCACTCATGACATGGTCAGTGACATCACTCATGACATTACTGCTGACATCTCAAATGACATCACTGATGACATCAACGATGACATCATCCTTGTGATAGAGTGGCAGACCTCCTCTCACCCTAATATAACCTTTGATACACACACTCAAAAATCATAGTCATGCAACAGAAACTGGATCTGAGAGGCTTATCCATAGAGGAGAGAACTCTTCGGCTGTGCTGGCACAGGAGCATGAAGAGAGCGAAAGCAGCACGACCGTATGCACCAGAGATCCCTCTGGGAATGCTGACGGCGTTGCCGCATGGAGGCGACTGGTCCCCGTTGGCGGAGTGGGAAGAGTTAGGGCTGCAGATGGTAGGGGACCTCTATGTCGACGGGGTGCTTGCCCCCTTCGGGGTGTTGCAGGATCAGTTTGGCCTCCCGGATGGGAGTTACCTCCTGCATGCGGCGGTGATTGCAGCGATACAAAAGCACTGGAGGGAAGGGCTGGTGGAACCTACCACAACCATGGCCTGCCAGTACGTGGTGATGGCAGCGGGAACGATTAAAGCGGTGACCTGCCTCCACTCTAGAATGCTACATGAGGGAATCGAGCCGCTCACAGCATTGAAGGAGAAATGGGAGGAAAGTATAGGCAAACCCATTCCGGACACGGTCTGGAGCCATATTCTGCGAAGGACGTGGAAGGGTAGCAGGAATGCCCGTTTTCAGCAGGTACATTTCTTCATCCTACATAGGGCCTATTTGACCCCGGGAAAGATTGGACGATACTTTAAGGTGCAGGATGCGGCATGCCCGAGATGCTTAGCGCTTGGGGCCCAGCTAGACCATCTACTGTGGGGAAGCCCAAAGCTAGGGACGTATTGGGCTGAGGTAGGAGAGCTTCTGAACGCAGTCACTGACCGGGAGGTAGAGTTCGACATGGCGACATGTCTACTGCTCTGGTTCCCTCATACGGCAAGGACGAAAGTAACGAGCAAATTCATTGACCTAGGTCTCATATTGGCCCAGAGAGAGATTACATGGCACTGGAAATCCAGGGAGGGCCCGTCAGTTAGGAGATGGATGAATGAGCTGTTGAAATGGTCTAGATGTGAAAGCTTGCTCAGAAGGCGACAGGCTGCCAAGGCGGGTAACGAGAAGGGCTTGGAGTTGGCGAGGGCTTGGGAGATGATAGTACAGGCTCTGCAAGACTACCTGCTGGAGTGCGAAGAACACGAACATTCGGAGGGCGGGGTTCCATGAGGCTTGGGAGACCAAATGCAAAACCCGATTAATGGCAAACTTTAGCGTCAGAACCCACAATTATAACCCACATCAGCAGCAGTTTGGGGGGTGGGAAGGGTGGAGGGGAGTTAATGGGGTATTGCGGTAGTGATCAGAAGAGCGCCTGCAGAAAGGATCTATGACTGATGACTACAGGGGAACAGGGTTCCAGAGCAGCGCTCCTTGGGTACATATAATGTGATTACCGATAGGCCTTAGGAACTGCTCCCACGGGAGGGCACTAGTGTGGACCTGATGTTGTGGACACGAACAATACTGGTGCCAACCACTCTGAGTGGCTGACTATACTTGGCGGCGTTTTTGGGGAGGGAGTTTGATGGGTATAAAAGCAGATACTATAATATGCTGTTGACCTGACATCTCTATGAGATGTTCGCCATGATACTCTGAGTCACTGTACTGGTACGCCGCCCGGCCCCCGGGATGTGGGCTGAATGGCTGTGTGCATTTTTATAACGATGGATGTGCTTTGAGATGACATGCGTGTACAGGTTGACTTAATGGATGCCTTGTTTACAACTCTGCAATAAAAACATGTTTCAAAAAAAAAATACACACACTCAAAAATAGAAACTAACATTTTCAAAACAATGGACATACCAATACCACTTACAACACACCTATTCGGTAATTCCAAGATCTACACACACATCCACTCATTCACCAACAGTCCTATACAGTCACTCATACATGAACTCACTCATCATATGTACTCATACACCTATACATCCTGTTACACACTGACACTCATCCATAAAGTTACTCACACACATAGTCACACATGCAAATAATGTATCAAACATCCATTAAAGTGCATATACAGTTATACACACACCACCACACTTACTGCTACAGAAACTTACACATACTTACTCTCTTAAGCAATCACTTATAGAAACACATACTAATTTATACAGGAACTCTTCCAATCTCTCACTCTCACATACACCAATACTCACATATGCTAGTTTAAAACATATGTAGTTACTCATAAAGACACTATTGAGACAGTCATTCACTCACTAACACACCCATACACACTCGTCCACCCATACAGTCCTGCACACATGCTGTCTTCAACACATACAACCGTGAGTCACTCATTCATGCATCTATGCACTACGTAATACCCCCCACCGAACCATGCAGGCACTCAGACACTCATACTGATACTAAAAAAACCAACTAATAACCTATATATACACTCATGTAGCTATTCACCAACCCATGAAGCCACTTATACACAAAGTGAGAGACTGATACAGATATTTATATATTTAAACATTACTCACTAACCCATGTATTCACTAAGATACACTTAATCAGTCAGTTATACAATCAATTTTTAAAAAAATAAGTCATCCATTTAGACACTTATATACCCATTTATCGACCTTGAGATATACATATATAAAACATATTTAATTTTCAGAAAAACACACATTCACTGGATGATGTCATCAGTGATGTCATTTGAGATGTCATCAGTGAAGTCACTGACCATGTCATGAGTGATGTAATATGTGATGTCATCAGCAGTGGATTGTGGGCGCGTGAGTTATAGTTAGCTGAACTAATTACAGCGGGGGAATTTCAATGGTTTTGTACGAGTGAAATGTCCAACTAACTATAACGCCCCTGAAACCTATGTTTTCTCAGTGAATTTCTAAGGTTTTTTAAATGCTAATTTCTAACTATAACGTGCCTGAAACCTATGGTTTTTTCAGTGAATTTCAAAGGTTTTTTAAATGCTAATTTGTAACTATAACGTGCCTGAAACCTATGGTTTTGTCAGTTAATTTCAAAGGTTTTTTAAATGCTAGTTTCTAACTATGCCTACAGAGTTAAGACATGTGAAGAAAGAAGAAAAAACACAGAGAAAGAAGAAAAAGAAATGCAGAAAGAAGCAACAGAAGTCCTCAAAGACGAAGAAAAGTGCAGGAAGAAGGAAGACGTGCAGAAAGAATAAACAGAGGAGCAGAAAGAGGCCTTGTTGCAAAATCATCCTGTACCCTCAACTTTTTCAGATGGGTACTGGTGGTAACTGACTCTGACAAACCAGTCCTAGAGCCAGTGTGAAGTATGGATGATGAATTGAATAGGCAGGAAGCATTAGGTGGGTTGAGAACTCTTTAATGAAGAGAGTAATCTTGAGACCTCATCCTCCAGCAAAGCCAGTACAACTGACAATAGCTTCAACCCATAACATTCTTAACACCAAAGATTCTTTAACAGAACACCCACAGCAGCTGACATCATCATCTTGGCATGGATGCTCAGCACCATTAATTAAGAACACTACATTACCTTCCCCTTTTCATCAATCAAACTAAAACAAATAAAAACAAGTATATGCACCAACACATCAATCTTGCAAACGAAGAGGAACACTCTTTACTCTGGTCTCGTACCTAGAGAGTGTGAAAGGTTATTAGGAATCTCAGGGACAGCAATATGACCACATATAGAGGGACACTTCACAATCCTATTGAGGTTCCAGACTCTGTGATCCTGTGTCCTCACTGCATTGCCCAGAAGCTTGTTAACTCTGATTGGTTGACTAAACTTGGATTCACCCCACCTTCTTTCAGGAAGTTTTACCCTGACCATGTCACCCACTTGAATGACAGTTCTTTTGACAGCTTTTCTCTTGTCAAAAATCTCTTTTCTCCTCAACATTTTCTTGAACTCTTGGTCTTTCCAATCAGCTTTTTTATCAGGTACGCCACCCACTTCCAACCTTTTAGAGGAAACCCAGAGAGGACTTACTTGAGAGCTTGCAACCCTTCCTTTAAATAAAGTAAAAGGAGTAACACCCGTAGAAGAATGTGGAGTGAACCTATACTCAAACACCTTCTTCTTGATAGCTTCCTCCCAGTTATAGCTAGAAGTCACGGCTAATTGCATAGCCTCCTTCAAAACCCTCACAAATCTCTCAACAACTCCATTGCATTCAGGATGATAAAGAGCCGCACGCTTATGCATGATACCTCTCTCACTCAAAAACTCTTCAACCACCCTGGAGACAAATTGTACCCCATTATCAGTCAACACCGAATTCGGCAACCCTTCATTTGCAAACAACTCATCCAAAAAATTGATAACCGAAGAGGAATCTACACTATTCACTATTTTGATAGAAGGCCACCTGGAAAACATGTCCAAACAAACTAGGACATACCGATCTTGTGACTTTACCTTTACAGGACCTAAAATATCAACAGCAATGTCAATCCATGGACCAGTAGCCTGCTTCCTCACCAGCATCGGCTGAGTTCTACATCCTAAAACTTTATCACTACTGGCACACAGAGGACAATCACGCACCAATCTTTCTACAAAAGTATCCATCGCGGGCCACCAATAATTTTCCCTAAGCCTCTCTTTGGTTTTGGCAATGCCCATGTGACTAGCATGTGCACTATCAACCAGTTTTTTGCGCAACACCAAAGGAACAATCAATCTGCTTCCTCTAAAAAGAAGACCGCTGGAAATCGATAACTCCTCCTTGATAGACCAGAACCCTTTAACCTCCTCATCACACAACCGTTTTTCACACCAACCATCACGAATATAAGAAACAACCTGTTGCAAAGCAGAATCGTTGCCTAAGGCCACACTCCATTCCTCTTCAGTGATCACACCTTGAGTGACTAAACACACCTGTATGTCTTCCCCAAAGTCTTCCCCAAGAAAAGAGTCATCTTCATCATCATCTGAGCCAGAAGAATTAACCAGTCTTGACAAGCAGTCTGCCAGAATGTTGCTAGCCCCTGGCAAGTAAGAGACGGAGAATTCAAAATCTTGCAAAGCAACCACCCATCTCCTTATTCTATGTGATACTCGATCAATCCCTTTATTCCCAAATACTTCCTTTAAGGGTTTGTGATCAGAAATCACAGAGAAAGCCTTCCCCCACAAGAATTTCTTGAGCTTGCGAACTGCCCAATAGACGGCCAAAGCTTCTTTTTCTACTACTGAGTAGTTGCACTCAGCTCCCCTAAGAGGTCTTGAGATGAACAAAACCGTGTTGTCTACATGTTCCCCTGGTTGCAACAAAACAGCACCTAATCCTTTACCACTAGCATCTGTCATGACAAAGGATTTCTTCTTGGGATCAAAACTAGAGAGATTGGGTGCTTTATTTAGACAGTCCTTAATTAAATCAAATTCCTTGCTACACGAATCATTCCAAACAAACTCGCTCCCTTTTTTTAATAAAGATCTTAAATTTTCAGTTTTACTAGCAAAACCAGGAACAAACTTATTGTAGAATTCTGCCATGCCCAAAAATTTAGTAAGTTCATCTTTGCTTGCCGGGTAATTGAGGTTGGAAATGGCTTCAACCAAGGCAGGCTTGGGTTTGATCCCAGAGCCAGAGATTGAATGGCCCAGATACTCAATCTCCTTAACATCAAATTTACATTTATCCAATCTAAGAGTAAGGCCATGGTCTTGCAACCTAGAAAGTATAAGACCCATCCTCTCATCATGTTCTTGCAAGCTACAACCGTACACAAGAACGTCATCTTGGTAGACTTTGACCCCACCTATGCCGTTTAATATGTTTTCCATGACCCTTTGGAACACGGATGCAGCAGATATCAGACCAAACGGCATCCTAAGAAATTTGTACGTTCCAAAAGGTGTTATAAAAGTGGTCAATTCTTGGCAGGAGGGGTGTAGCCTAACCTGGTGGTAGGCAGAAGACAAGTCTAATGTAGAGAAATGCGTGGCACTACCTAACGAGGATAACATCTCTGTTATGTTTGGGAGAGGATAGTGATCCACTACCACTGCCTTGTTCAATTCCCTCAAGTCAATGCAGAGCCTGGCCTCACCATTGGATTTTCGAGCCATCACAACCGGAGAGACCCACTCCGTAGCTTCTACCTCTTTGATGACACCATTAACCAGTAGCTTGTTCAATTCTTCTTTCATTTTGTCTCTGACCAACATGGGAACATTGCTGACTTTGGCCACTACAGGGACAGAATTGTCTTTTAACTTAATAAGGAGTTGGTACTTTTTTAAACAACCAAGTTTTTTATCAAAAACATGTGGGAACTTATTGATCCAATTGTTGCGGTCAGAGATTGAGGCTATAGTCGAGAGATCTCTCAGACACACTGAAGGTGTTTGATTAGGATCTAGATAAACCCCAAGATCCCTTTGATGAGACCAACTTATCAAAGAATCTCCTTTCATGGAAACATAAATCTTGCCTGCAGTGAGCCTACTTTTGTAATCAATTGTTCCTTCAAAATATCCTAAGAGATTTATTATTTGTCCCCCATAACCTCTTGGCACAATATCCGGTTTGAATAACTTTACTTTTGTGAGTAAATATTTCTCATAAAAGTCTTTTGGAATCAAAGTGATCTTAGCTCCAGAGTCGAACAACATCTTAACACACTTGTCATTAATTAACACATCTTCCATAGGACCATCCTTCACCTGGCAACAAATCTGAGAAACTATTACATCTTCCCCGTCTTGTTCATAGAGATCAACTTCCCTCACACTCTTTTGGTTCCTATTGGATCTACAACATTTTGAAAAATGACCTTTCCTTTTACAAACAGAGCAAATAGCTTTCCACCCAGGACAGTCTTTGGAATTAGCCAAATGTCCTGTGTTTCCACAGCGAAAACATTTTACAGATGAATACTTTGGATTTACGTTCGGGCGCACACCCTTTGAAGAGCTTGAAGTGCCTTGTGTGGAACCTTTGGAGGCTTTATCAGGCCCTGAAGGTGCATCTGTTTTTACTTCCTTAACCTCTGCATCAGAACTTTTATTGTTGTCTACTCCTTTGCGTATAGCCTCAGAACAAGCTTTTGAATGCTCGTGCAACTTTAAAGTGGTGATGACTTCCTCAAGAGAAGGATTGTCTTTTTGCCAGAGTGAGTCTTTTGCTTTGTCAATAGATGACCCAAGCATGAGTTGATCTCTGAGTCTTTCCTCCAAACTTGCCCCAAAAGAACAAGTGGAAGCCAACTTGCGCAAGGAGGTGACATATTGTTCTACAGATTCTTCATGTTTTTGGAGTCTCTTACCAAAATGATAACGTTCTAATACCATACTCATTTTGGGTAGATAATGCAAATCCATTTTTTTAATGCAGATTTCGTATTCATTTAGAGAGTTACCCTCACTATCCGGTAGGTCAGGAAGGTGTTCGAATACTTCTTGCCCCTCAGAACCAAGACAGTGTAAAAATAAGGCAGACTTCCTTTCTGCACTCAAAGACGTCCCACAGACCCTGGCATAATTGGAGAAAACTTTTTTCCATTTCAACCAAGGTATGGGAGGGTCTTCTGGGGCAGAAAGAAAGAACGGTGGCGCGGTTACATTCTGCATTTCGGAGGATGAATACAAACCAAAGTACACTAGTCACAAATAAAATCAATAGACTGTAACAGTGTAAAATTGCAACAAAGCTAAGGCAAAGATGAAAATAAAACCCAAACAACACTAGTACCAAAAGTACCTTTGGACTAAGCATTCAATACAGGTAAATAAACATTAGAAAATAAGCGTTGAAGCTGTCATATAACAGTATGACCCAAGAAATGGCAGAAAGTAATAAGTGAGCAAATCTGTTACCACTGTGAAGAAAAGAAAAGTCAGAGTGGCAAACGTCGAACATGAACAGATGAGGCAAGGAAAGGGAGCGTTTTATCTCGCAATGTGGAAGGCAGTCAGAGAAACAGGAACGTTTTACCTCGCAACGTTCAAAGGACGTGGTTCCTTTCCTTTATTATTGATGTGTAACGGGAGGCGCCGGGAGTTGGTAGAGTTGCGTAAAGGAAAGCGGGTTGCTAAGCAACAGCACCCGATGCACACCGAGGCCTAGCGATAAGGCCTCTACGCAAACCAATGAGGAAGCACCTCACAAGGAAGTCGAGAAGCACAGACCAACCAATGAGGAGGCAGTTCCCGAAAACAACGTTGAAGAGTTGAAGAGGAGGAAAACAGGAACCAGCACTTGAGGCGAGTTTTTATCCGCTCGGAACAGGTACTCGAAGAGAGTTCCAACAAACAGCGGAGGCTCAGAATTCACAGCTTGCTCAAAGCAATTGAGGCGAGTTTTCACCTTGACAGACGCAGGAGATGCTCCGCTCGGAACCGATACTCGGAACGGCGGAGGCTCCGCTCTCACTGCTTGCTCAAAGCAACACAAGAGGTGAACCGTTCACACAAATTGCCGAAACACGATACATCCAGTGGATGGGCTCCCACGAAGCGCAGAGGAAGTCAACGGTAAGGAGCGTGTGGCAGAATGCTCAAATAGATGAGTTGAGGTCTCTTCCAGTTTCCACTCGTCGCCAAAATGAAGTATGGATGATGAATTGAATAGGCAGGAAGCATTAGGTGGGTTGAGAACTCTTTAATGAAGAGAGTAATCTTGAGACCTCATCCTCCAGCAAAGCCAGTACAACTGACAATAGCTTCAACCCATAACATTCTTAACACCAAAGATTCTTTAACAGAACACCCACAGCAGCTGACATCATCATCTTGGCATGGATGCTCAGCACCATTAATTAAGAACACTACACAGTGCTATGCTAAAAGACACTTAGAACACAGTTAAAACACCTACATACACTATGGAACACTATGCATTGGGGTACCCCTGTGATTACCATGGCCTCCTCTGTAAGACCCTAGTACATAATAGGGCAGGGGGATTAAAACTACCTCTTAAAACGTGCCACAGGGCGTGTTTGCACACTGGTGAAGAGAGTGGGGGCTGAGCTGACGTATGCAAACACGCCCTGTGGCCGTTTTAAGTTGGGAGATTAAGTCCCCTTGAATCCCGAGGGTCCCTAGAGTCCAACTAGCCCACTAGGTACCTCCAGTAAGCACCACAGAGCTGCGTTGCAAAGAGGTGTAAAAAGGGGCACGGCCTGGACCACCTCTCTACAACGCAGCGCAGTGGCGCTTACTGGAAGCACCTGGTGGGCTAGTTAGCCCCTAGGGGCCCTCAGGATTGAAGGGGAATTATTTCCCCAATTTAAAACGCACCACTGGGTGTGTTTGCACACGTCACCTCAGGCCCCGTCCCCTCCCTTCACCACTGTGTATACATGCCCTGTGGCCTTTTTAAGTTGGGAGATTAAGTCCCCTTGAAGCCTGAGGGTCCCTAGGGTCAAACTAGCCCACTAGGTACCTCCAGTAAGCGTCACAGAGCTGCGTTGCAGAGAGGTGTAAAAAGGGGCATGGCCTCTGAACACATCTCTGCAACGCAGCTCCCTGGCACATACTGGAGGTACCTGGTGGGCTAGTTGGGCCCCAGGTACCCTCAGTATTGAAGGGGAATTAATTCCCCAACTTACAACTCGCCAGGGGGTGCGTTTGCACAGTGGTGAATGAAGGGGGCGGGGCCTGAGGGGACATGTGTGCAAACACGCCCTGTGGCCATGATCGGCCCCGGGTACCCCATCACCCGGGGCATGGCCAGTTTTTTTTATTTATTTAAATTTTTGGAGGGGGCTGCGTGTCCCCCCTCCTCAGGCCATTCCCTGCTCTCTCTTCCAAAAACCAAAGCAGTTTGCCATGACAGGTCGGGAGCCGCGAGGCTCCCGCCCTGCCATAGCAAACTGCAGTGCCCCAGGGGTGGGCACCCCGGGACACTGCAGGAGCCGGCCCTGGTGGGTGGCGGTCCTCAGGGCCATGACAGGGCTCCAGGAGGGGGGCCGTGCGGCCCCCCCACCCAACAGTAGCAAAGCCCCGGGGTGGTGGTGGTCCCCAGGACTGGGGGGTCTGTAACGGACCCCCCAATTTGCATACTTAGTGCCCCGGGGAGGTGGCGGTCCCCGGTGCGTTTGGGGGGCTTGAACCCCCCCCACAGGTTAGGTTTTTAAAAAAATAAAATACAAGCCACCCCCGGGGCTGCGGGAGGGCATGAGCCCCCCCACAAATATTTTTGAAAAGCCCCAGGTGGCGGTCCCCGGGGCTTGGGGGGCCTTTGAGCTCCCCCACCCATTTATTTTAGAAGCCTCAGGGATGGCAGTCCCCGGGGCTGGGGGGGGGGGCTGTGAGCCCCCAGCAAATATTTTTGAAAAGCCCCGGGGGTGGTGGTCCCCGGGGCTTGGGGGGGCCTTTGAGCCCCCCCACCCATTTATTTATTTACTTTAGAAGCCCCGGGGTGGAGGTCCCCGGGGCTGGGGGAAGCTGTGAGCCTCCTCCGCACATATTTTTTAATAGCCCCGGGGGTGGCGGTCCCTGGGGCTGGGAGGCCCCTTTGAACCCCCCATTACAATATAAAGATTGCCCCCGGGACTTGGCCCACCCAGGGGCTAAATATTTAAAAATTTAGGCCGAAATTCATGCTGGGTGAGTGAATCTCGCCGATTTTTTTTTTTAAATGCTTTTTTGTTCCAGGCAGTCCTTGTGGGACCCCCTGAGCCGGCCTAGGGGGTCAGGGTGTTTCTACCCTGCCCCCTTTTCTTGTTTTTTGCGATTCTTTTTTTGTTTTCTCGTTCCTCGAGGCACAAGATGACTGCCGACACTTCCTGGTTTGGAGTGTTGACAGCCAATTAGCATGTAGCTCGTGATCGGGATGGTGCGCGGATCCAACGCGGCCATAGATATCACTATCTTTATTTCTTAATTTCTCAAAAACTACTGAACGGATTTACACCATTTTTTAAATGCTATCTGAGCCAAGCAGTACCTTTTTGCCAAATTTTGTGTAATTCCGTTCAGCAGCTTTTGCTATAACCGTGTCTAAAGTTTCCTATGGGAAAATGATTTTTTTGACCACTATTTTTTTAATTTCTCAGGAACTACTGAACGGATTTACGCAATTTAAAAAAAGGGCGCTTTCTGAACCAAGGGCTACCTTTTTGGAAAAATTTGGTGTAATTCCGTTCAGCAGTTCGAGCTGTAGCCGTGTATAAAATTTCGTATGGGAAAAAACATTGGGGGAAACGCATTTTGGGACCCCCTTTTTTCTCGTCCCCTGCTTGACGAATCACCCCCAAACTTTCAGGATAGGAGCTGACTGTAACGGACCATTCGTTTTGAAATTTTCACGAAGATTCGTCAACTGGCGCCAAAGTTATTGGAATTAGAATGTTACGATTTTCCTATGGCTAATAGGTCCGAACTATAACTACCTACTGGTGACCGCCAGTAGGTTATATATATATATATATTTATATATATATATATATATATATATATATATATATATTCACTGAAAAAACCATAGGTTTCAGGGGTGTTATAGTTAGCTGGACTTTTCACTTGTGCAAAACTATTGAAATTCCCCCGTTATAGTTAGTTCAGCTAACTATAACTCGCGCGTCCGCAATGCACTGCTGATGACATCACATATTACATCACTCATGACATGGTCAGTGACATCACTCATGACATCACTGATGACATCTCAAATGACATCAATGATGACATCACTGATGACATCATCCAGTGAATGTCTGTTTTTTCTGAAAATTAAATATGTTTTATATATGTATATCTCAAGGTCGATGGAAGAATAAATGGGTATATAAGTGTCTAAATGGATGATTTGTTTTTGAAAAATTGATTGCGTAACTGACTGATTAAGTGTATCATAGTGAATACATGGCTTAGTGAGTAATGTTTAAATATGTAAATATCTGTATCAGTCTCTCACTTTGTGTATAAGTGGCTGCATGGGTTGGTGAGTAGCTACATGGGTGTCTATATAGGTTATTAGTTGGATTTTAGAGTATCAGTCTGACTGTCTGCATGGTTCGGTGGGGGGTATTACGTAGTACATAGGTGCATGAATGAGTGACTCACTGTTTGTATGTGTTGAAGACAGCATGTGTGCAGGACTGTATGGGTGGATGAGTGTGTGTATGGGTGTGTTAGTGAGTGAATGACTGTCTCAATAGTGTCTTTATAAGTAACTACATATGTTTTAAACTAGTATATGTGACTATTGGTGTATATAAGTGAGTATATGTGAGAGTGAGAGATTGAAAGAGTTCCTGTATGAATAAGTATGTGTTTCTATAAGTGATTGTTTAAAAGACTAAGTATGTGTAAGTTTCTGTAGAAGTAAGTGTGGTGGTGTGTGTATAACTGTATATGCAAGTAAATGTATGTTTGATTCTTTATTAGCATGATGACTATGTGTATGAGTAACTCTATGGATGAGTGGCATTGTGTAACAGGATGTATAGGTGTATGAGTACATATGATGAGTGAGTACATGTATGAGTGACTGTATAGGACTGTTGGTGAATGAGTGAATGTGTATGTGGATCTTAGAATTACTGAAGAGGTTGTTGTAACTGGTATTGGTATGTCCATTGTGTTGAAAATTTTAGTCTCTATTTTTGAATGTGTGTATCAAAGGTTATATTAGGGTGAGAGGATGTCTGCCACTCTATCACAAGGATTTGTCATTTGAGATGTCATCAGTGATGTAATGAGTGATGTCACTGACCATGTCATGAGTGATGTAATATGTGACGTCATCAGCAGTGCTTTGCAGGCGCGCTAGTTGTAGTTAGCTGAACTAACTATAACGGGGGAATTTCAATGGTTTTGTACAAGTGAAAAGTCCAGTTAACTATAACACCCCTGAAACCTATGGTTTTTTCAGTGAATTTCTATATATATATATATATATACATACATATATATATTCCAAATTTACTTGCCATGCAAATGAAGACACCCACACAACGTAAACTTAATCCTTGTTCATTCGGGAGGCAGCAGCGGACTCAGGGAGCATCCTACAGCGTAGTGTAGCGCCTTTTGCCTACACGTTTCGAGAGCTTGTCCCTTCTTCATGGCATGGCGTTGATGGGGAAGACAAAAGCGTGCACAATGTTTTCACAGGTGATATAGTTTGTCTTGATCCCGCCTTAGTGGGCGTGTTTTTGCAAAGCACCCTGGTTCGTGTAGTCCTGGGCAATTACAAGAGTCCATGGTGGGTGCTGCTTCCCTTAATCCCTCTGTGATTCTTGCCCAGTGGGTCGCTGGCGATCCTCTTCTGCTTCCGCTACTTTAGTGATGCCCCATCGAACAGGCACGTTGTTCCGCATAATGTGTTACAACTTGAAACACTCGGACCTGCGACAAGCAGCGGAGTTGTCTTCGTGACCCTGGCTGGCCACCAAATATTCCAAATGTACTTGCCACGCAAATGAAGACACCCACACAACGTAAGCTAATCCTTGTTTATTCGGGAGGTAGCAGCGGACTCAGGGAGCATCCTACAGCGTAGTGTAGCGCCTTTTGCCTACGCGTTTCGAGAGCTTGTCCCTTCTTCATGGCATGGCGCTGATGGGGAAGACGAAAGCGTGCACAATGTTTTCACAGGTGATATAGTTTGTCTTGATCCCGCCTTAGTGGGCGTGTTTTTGCAAGGCACCCTGGTTCGTGTAGTCCTGGGCAATTACAAGAGTCCATGGTGGGTGCTGCTTCCCTTAATCCCTCTGTGATTCTTGCCCAGTGGGTCGCTGGCGATCCTCTTCTGCTTCCTCTACTTTAGTGATGCCCCATCGAACAGGCACGTTGTCCCGCATAATGTGTTCCAACTTGAAACACTCGGACCTGCGACAAGCAGCGGGGTTGTCTTCGTGACCCTGGCTGGCCACCAAATATTCCAAATGTACTTGCCACGCAAATGAAGACATCCACACAACGTAAGCTTAATCCTTGTTTATACGGGAGGCAGCAGCGGACTCAGGGAGCATCCTACAGCATAGTGTAGCTCCTTTTGCCTACGCGTTTCGAGAGCTTGTCCCTTCTTCATGGCATGGCGTTGATGGGGAAGACGAAAGCGTGCACATTGTTTTCACAGGTGATATAGTTTGTCTTGATCCCGCCTTAGTGGGCGTGTTTTTGCAAAGCACCCTGGTTCGTGTAGTCCTGGGCAATTACAAGAGTCCATGGTGGATGCTGCTTCCCTTAATCCCTCTGTGATTCTTGCCCAGTGGGTCGCTGGCGATCCTCTTCTGCTTCCGCTACTTTAGTGATGCCCCATCGAACAGGCACGTTGTTCCGCATAATGTGTTCCAACTTGAAACACTCGGACCTGCGACAAGCAGCGGGGTTGTCTTCGTGACCCTGGCTGGCCACCAAATATTCCAAATGTACTTGCCACGCAAATGAAGACACCCACACAACGTAAGCTTAATCCTTGTTTATTCGGGAGGCAGCAGCCAACTCAGGGAGCATCCTACAGCGTAGTGTAGCGCCTTTTGCCTACGCGTTTCAGGAGCTTGTCCCTTCTTCATGGCATGGCGTTGATGGGGAAGACGAAAGCGTGCACAATGTTTTCACAGGTGATATAGTTTGTCTTGATCCCGCCTTAGTGGGCGTGTTTTTGCAAAGCACCCTGGTTCGTGTAGTCCTGGGCAATTCCAAGAGTCCATGGTGGGTGCTGCTTCCTTTAATCCCTCTGTGATTCTTGCCCAGTGGGTCGCTGGCGATCCTCTTCTGCTTCCGCTACTTTAGTGATGCCCCATCGAACAGGCACGTTGTTCCGCATAATGTGTTCCAACTTGAAACACTCGGACCTGCGACAAGCAGCGGGGTTGTCTTCGTGACCCTGGCTGGCCACCAAATATTCCAAATGTACTTGCCACGCAAATGAAGACACCCACACAACGTAAGCTTAATCCTTGTTTATTCGGGAGGCAGCAGCGGACTCAGGGAGCATCCTACAGCGTAGTGTAGCGCCTTTTGCCTACGCGTTTCGAGAGCTTGTCCCTTCTTCATGGCATGGCGTTGATGGGGAAGACGAAAGCGTGCACAATGTTTTCACAGGTGATATAGTTTGTCTTGATCCCGCCTTAGTGGGCGTGTTTTTGCAAAGCACCCTGGTTCGTGTAGTCCTGGGCAATTACAAGAGTCCATGGTGGGTGCTGCTTCCCTTAATCCCTCTGTGATTCTTGCCCAGTGGGTCGCTGGCGATCCTCTTCTGCTTCCGCTACTTTAGTGATGCCCCATCGAACAGGCACTATGTTCCCCATAATGTGTTACAACTTGAAACACTCGGACCTGCGACAAGCAGCGGGGTTGTCTTCGTGACCCTGGCTGGCCACCAAATATTCCAAATGTACTTGCCACGCAAATGAAGACACCCACACAACGTAAGCTTAATCCTTGTTCATTCGGGAGGCAGCAGCGGACTCAGGGAGCATTCTACAGCGTAGTTTAGCGCCTTTTGCCTACGCGTTTCGAGAGCTTGTCCCTTCTTCATGGCATGGCGTTGATGGGGAAGACGAAAGCGTGCACAATGTTTTCACAGGTGATATAGTTTGTCTTGATCCCGCCTTAGTGGGCGTGTTTTTGCAAAGCACCCTGGTTATATATATATATATCCAGAATCCAAATTGCGGTGGTGCTTTAAAAATAGCGCTACTGCTAGCGCCATGAATGTACAAGAAATAATCCCCAACCAAATCTGATTAAGGAGAAAGCACTTGTCATCATGGGGGTTCTCTCGTTTATTGCGCAGGTTACATCAGGCTATGGACAAACAGGAACGCGTTTTGGCAGACAAGCTGCCTTTCTCAACCAAAGGCAGCTTGTCTGCCGAAACGCGTTCCTGTTTGTCCATAGCCTGATGAAACATGCACAATCAACGAGAGAACCCCCATGATGACGAGTGCTTTCTCCTTAATCAGATTTGGTTGGGGATTATTTCTTATATATATATATATGTATACATACATATATATATATATATATATATTCACTGAAAAAACCATAGGTTTCACACATGTTATAGTTAGCGGAAATTTTACTGATAAAAAACCAATGAAATTCCCCCGTTATAGTTAGTGCAGGCAACTATAACTCACGCGACCGCAATCCTCTGCTGATGCTAATACTGTATTTAGACACTTATTTGCCCATGTCTTTTAGCTATACATATATTACAAATATTTTTTTTTCATAAAGACACATATGTCATCAGCAGAAGATTGCGGTCGCGTGAGTTATAGCTGCCTGCACTAACTATAACGGGGGAATTTCATTGGTTTTTTATCAGTAAAATTTCCGCTAACTATAACATGTGTGAAACCTATGGTTTTTTCAGTGAATTTGCAAGGTTTTTTAAATGCTAATTCCTAACTATAACGTGTGTGAAGCCTATGGTTTTTTCAGTGAATTTGTACGGTTATTTAAATGCTAAGTTACTTTACGCCATTTGTGGCGTGCGCGCCCACTTAACGCAGTTCGTTCTGTGCGCGCACGGTGCGCTTCGCGCACTGTGCGCGCACAGTAAGCACGCGGTGCGCTTCGCGCACTGCGTGCCCACTTTACGCAGTTAGTGCCGTGCACGCACGGTGGGCACGCGGTGCGCTACGCGCACCGCGTGCCCACGTTACGCTAGATGGGCCATGTACGCACGCTGCGCTTCGCGAACCGTGCGCACATGGAGGACATATGATGCACTTCGTTTTGAAAGGTAATATTTTAATTTTTCGTAATTTTTATAAGCCATGCACAAATGGTGCCCTTTGGGCACCATTTGCACATGGGGTGAACAGAGTGTGGATAATTTTTTTTTTTTTTTTAAATATTATTGTTTATCTCATCATGTTATAAGCCATGCCCAATTGGTGGCCTTCGGCCACCAATTGCACACGGGGTGGGGAGAGTGTGGATAATTTTTTTTTATATCATTTTTTACCGTACGCGTACGGTAAGCGTAATCGGCGAAATTAGCGAAAGAAAAAAAAATCCGTTTTTGGCCTTGGGGGATCTTTGGGGACTCCCTCAACATGGCTATGTGTGTGGGAGCTGTCTAAACAGCCCCTTTACATGTTTTTGTGCTTTGTATTTTCATCATCACTCTCAGTGCGAGAGAGAAAATGGCGGCCGCCGCTTCCTGGTTTCGGCCGATTCGAATGTTTACTAAGATCTAAGAGCCAATCAGAATTGCGCTCGCGCACGCCACCGTACGCGTACGGTAAGCGTACCGTAAGCGCACCGTAAGCTGGCTCAGATATATATATTGATTTAAAGGCTATTTTCTCAGAATCTACTGAACAGATTTACACCAAACCTACAAAAGGCACTTCCTTGACCTGAGGACTAACTCTCTGCCAAATTTCAAGTAATTCTGTTCAGCCGTTCGGGCTGTAGCCCTGTCTAAAGGTCCTATGGAAAAATGCATGGGAAAAACGCGTTTTGGGCCCCCCCTTTTATCTCAGCCCCCGCTTGACGAATCCCCCCGAGACTTTCAGGGTAGGAGCGGAGCGTAGCGCCCCACCTATTTTGAAAAATTCGCGAGGATTCGGCGACCGGCGCCAAAGTTATTCAAAATAGAATGTTGCGGATTTCCTATGGAAACGTGGTCCTAACTATAAGTACCTACTGGCGACCGCCAGTAGGTAATATATATATATATTATCTACTGGCGGTCGCCAGTAGATAGTTATAGTTAGGACTGTGTTTCCATAGGAAATCTGAAAATTCTATTTTGAATAACTTTGGCGCCGGTTGACGAATCCTCGCGAAATTTTCAAAACTAATGGGGCGCTCAGCTCCTACCCTGAAAGTCTCGGGGTGATTCGTCAAGCGGGGGCCGAGAAAAAAGGGGGGTCCCACAAAACGTTTTCACCATGCATTTTTCCATAGGATATTTAGTCGAAGGTACAGCCCGAACGGCTGAACAGAATTACTTGAAATTTGGCAGAGAGGAAGTCCTCAGGTCAGGCATGTGCCTTTTGCATGTATGGAGTAAATCTGTTCAGTATTTCCTGAGAAAATTGCAGTTAAAGCACATAAATATCTATAGCCGCGCACCGTGCGCGCACGGTGCGCGCACGGTGCGCGCACCCTAACGTGCGCGAGCGTAATTCTGATTGGTGGTTACATGTCAGTCAATGTTCGAATCGGTCGAAATCAGGAAGTGTCAGCCGCCATTTTGTTTGTTGTGGGTGCGAGCGTGAAAAATAGAGGTGGCGAACGTGAAAAGGGGGCAGGGTAGAGAGTTCCTGACCCTCTAGCCTTTGTCAGGGGGTCCCTAAAGGACCCGAAGGGTGAAAAAACATTTTATTTTTTATTGAAAAAAATTGCGGGGTGCGCGCACGGTGCGCGCACGGTGAAAAACTTGAAAAAAAAAACCCCATACATAACTTAGCATTTAAAAAATCGTACAAATTCACTTAAAAAACCATAGGTTTCACACACGTTATAGTTAGGAATTAGCATTTAAAAAACCTTGCAAATTCACTTAAAAAACCATAGGTTTCACTCATGTTATAGTTAGGTGTACATTTCACTCGTAAAAAACCAATGAAATTCCCCGGTTATAGTTAGGTCAGATAACTATAACTCGCGCGACCGCCACTCTATCACAAGGATGATGTCATCAGTGATGTCATGAGTGATGCCACTGACCATGTCATGAGTGATGTAATATGTGACGTCATGAGCACTGGATTGCGGGCACGCAAGTTATAGTTATCTGACCTAACTATAACGGGGGAATTTCATTGTTTTTTTACGAGTGAAATGTCCACCTAACTATTACATGTGTGAAACCTATGGTTTTTTAAGTGAATATATATATATATATATACACACACACACACACATACAATATATAACATTGAAAAATAAATAAATAATAGATATATTTAAACAATATTTGGAAAAGTATTGGCATCTGGGAATAATAGATATTCTATTCCGACTCCAGTTTATACAACAGTAGTGAAAGTGTAGGCTTTTAGAGGGGTTACATTTACTGTTCCCACTCCAAACAGGTCAACAGTAGGGAAAGTATTGGACTGAGGTGGGGTAAGATTTACTATTACATGTCTAGTTTGTGCAACAGTAGTGAAAGCATTGCATTTTGGAGGGCTTAAATTCACTATATGCACCCCAGTCTGTGCAACAGTATGGCAAGTTTTGGACTTTTTGAAGGGTTACATTAACTATTCCCACTCCAGTCTAACCAACAGTAGGGAGAGTACTTCAATTCAAACATAACTCTATTCATTTAGAACACATATAAAACTCTTACTATGAACACTATTAATTAACCAAAAAACAATTAAACAATTTACATGAGTATTAAACAGTTTAATATCAATGATCAATAAATAAAATGTGTATTACCAATTAACTTTCCACACAATGCCCCTACAAACCTAGAGCGCCACATTTAAAATATAACTAAAATAAATAAGTAGAACACAGTTTACATAACATCCCACCCTCTACCCCTACAAACCTTACAACCCACAACTAAAATATAACTAAAAGAATTAATTAAACATTTAATAATAAATAAATAATTGTTAATTATTGCTTAATTAACTTCCCTATAAACCCAACAACCCACACCTAAAAAATAGCTAAAATCTAAAGTTTTGACAATTTACATAATTCATAATCGGTTAAATAATTATTAATAAAATAATAAAGAATTTGTATTACTTTGTTAACTTCCCACCCTTCACCCCCACAAACCCAGCAGCCTGCACCTAAAATATAATGACATAATTCACATAAATAATAATCAACTATATAATTAGAAATAAATTAATTAATTCTTGATCAATTATTATTTGGTTATTTTCCCACTTTACCCCCGACATATCGGCGGCCAGTACCGAAATATACTACAAAATATAATTTTTACAAATAAAAAATACTCAATTAAATAATTATTAATTGTCAATTAAGAATTACTTAATTAACTTCCACCCTGTACCTCTTCAAACTTAGCAGCCCTCACCTAAAATAAAAATATATACAATTATTACTTAAGTAAGTTCAGACCATATACGTCTACAAACCTAGCAACCCACTTCAACAATTTGAATTACTATTAGCAATTACGTAAAAAAATTATGTATCACTTAAAATTAAAAACTAGATTTAAAAATATTATTAACAATTATACAAACAATAACATAAAATTAAATAATATGTCATTGAATGTATTAACAACAACAATATTCTTAATAATGGTATTACTTAGCTGAAAAAAATGATATTCTTGACAACAATTTTTCTGCACCACAATATATTTGTATCACAATATTTGTTTCCGATATTTGTCTCCCGATATTTACAACTCAATATTTTGTCCACATACCCTATAGGCAGAAGCCGCAAGCATGGACCTTGTCGGAATCAGGACAATGTGCGGGTGACCTGGATGAAGCTTTAATCTGCTATCACACCACCTCATAAATATGTTGTGCCCCATTTGGGGATCATGCTGTGACTGCAGCCGCAAACCATGAAAGTGTGATGGCAGGACCGGTCTTGGTCCCACTCTCTGAGGCAGACAGGTTGCTAAAATGGAAATCCCTTTCAGATGCAGCCTGTACTTTAGCATTCCCGATAGTAATCTACTGCTGTGCAGTCTGCAAGACTGAAGCCCTCTCAATAAAAGTGCTGAAATATTCAAGCTATATTGAAAAAGCTGTCCAGCCTGTCAAGTGACTGGCACCGTTCACGATTCAAATTAAAGTTTAATTTGCTTAATGTCTATATTATTTTTAATGTCTATAAAACGTTTACCTCTACCAGTCTATGGCTGCTGAGGGACAGACCTCTCCATTCGATCTGAAAGTTAATTCCAGTACCAGGCGCAAGACCGGAGTCTTTAAAAAAAGATATAGGGAGAGAAGAACACGAGTAGACAAAAAATGAAATTATGTGGGAGTCTTTACAGTTTCCACTTTGCAGATCCAGCTTGTCAGGCCTAAGAATTGATTGGCTTATCTCGAGGCACATGCAAATGTTTATTACACTGGGCAAACTCGTGAATTTCTACTAGTATTTCGTGACTGTTATGTACTGAATACAATTTACTAAGAAGGTATGGGGGAAAATAATATTTTTTTAACTCTCTTGGTTATAGACTTCTTGACTCGGAGAAGATCTCTTTGTCCTATGCTTAGGAGTTTTGTACCTCCAAAGGTTCGCCTCTGATGGCATTTCTGTTGAATGCTGCTGGTGTGAATGTGCTCTCGATAGCTCACCTTTAGTTGTAAGCTAGTCTGTAAGGGCAAATCAATATGCTCAAGCATAAAACAACCTACTTCCAGCATGCATTGTGGGTTATGCACAGTTGACCATAATCCATTGACTTTTATTCATTGGTAGCAGTTTAATAAAAAAACTTTTTTGTATATTATGCTATCTTTACATTTCATGCCAAGGTATAGTCAGAAGGAAATTATATTTCATAAACTTTTCAGCAAGGCACTGGAACACACTTTTGCACTAACCCAGGCAAATACCCCACGGATTGATGAATGCTAGCCTTGTATGGGAAGCTTGCCATGCGTTGTTCAGGTTTAACACATCCCATTGCAGGACAAAGAATAAAGTTGGTATTGGAATGGGAGTTAGTTTAGATTCACCTTACCAAAGAGCATCACTTTTGTTTTGATGTATGTAATGTCTTACTGCTGCCCTCATCGGTGTTTTTGGGGCAGAGAGATCTCTAGGAAAGATGATCAGTGTGGTGCCGGCAAATAAGGCGACTCCACCAGGAATTGTGTGTGTTCCTGTGGCGAGCAACCGCTCTTTTCCACCTTGATCGCTCTGTGACTGTAACTCTGAAGTGTGCCATGTGACAGAGCTTGCGTGCTAAATTAGCAGCATTGGCTGGAAGATCTTCTTTTCTTGAACCAGCTACCTCAAGTAGCGCTCTTGAGACACACACTTTGATAGCTGGGACCACAACGTGGAGAATCCTTTAGAACAGCAGCAGTTCTTTGTGCTGAAAGAGTAAGGGTGGATGGTTCACCAGAATGAGAGAACATACACCATAGGCTCCGATTTGGACTATCACTGTGTCCACTTTGCAGAGTTCGTTTATAATTCATTAATCCTTTGTGAAGTTCCCCGTGTGCAGTATTGAGCTGAACGTGAATGTAAAAGCACTACGTTAATAAGACAAGCACTGACTGGAAATAGATTTATTATGTGTAGATTATCTGAATTCATAGCCCGTGCGACCTCTCAGTGTCTTGCCATTGTTATGCTTCATTGACTTGAACCTCAAGTGTAAATGAAGTGTTTTAATTGCTTGGTTTTGGGGTCATTAGCCAAAGGTCCCTGGACACCAAATGTAAATGGCTCCCATTGACACAGTTGGAACCCTGTAACACCTAACTACCCAGAGACCTCAGTTCCCACTTGCTGCTCTACATGATGACCTCCTCTGTTTCACACATCTAATGCCTCAGCACTTGCCAAGAACAAACATTAAAAAGAAAAAAACTGTTTCAATGACATGACCCGTAACGGCATACAACCCCAACTTTCACCAAAAGCCAAATCACTTGGATTTACACTGGACACCAACCTCACTCTCAAGGAACACATCGGCAAAAAACAAAGATAGCATGTTGCAACACAGGGAACATCAAGGGTGAGGGAGTCAGGGGCAGTAGCCACTCAAATTCGGACCTCATCTCCACCAGAAGAGGAAACCAAGAGGCCCGTGGCCAAGCCGGGGCAATTAGGACTACCAACGCCCCGAAAGATTGAACCCGGAGAAGGAACCGGAGAAGCAGTAGAAAGGGAGCGAACGTTTACAGATGACCCAGAGGCCATGGGCAGGATAAAGCGTCCACAACCCAAACTGAACTCTCCCGATTCCGAGAATAAATTCTGGGCACTTTGGCATTGGCAAAACTTGCAAAAAGGTCCACCACCAGAACACCCCAGCGCACCGTCAGCTCCTCAAAAAACTCTGGATGCAGGCAAAAATTCACATGACGAGAATTGGACACCCCCCGAATATGAATTGCCGATAGCACCAGCAGACCAGACTCTGCCCAACAGAACAACTTCTCTGCTATCAGAGCTAGAGAAGGGGACTTGGTCCCCCCCTGTGTGATCACATAGGCCATGGTGGTGATGTTGTAAGTCCTGATCAGGACCACTGACCCCTCAGCAACTGCGAGAATGCCTGCAGAGCCAATCAAACAGCCTCCAACTCTCTCCAATTTGAAGACCTCCTGCTCTGAGATTGGGACCAGCAGACCATGGTCCGATGAACCCCCATCAAGACTCCCCACGCGGAGAGGTTGGCGTCTGTGGTGACCACTAAAGGGGCAGAAGGGGAGAGAGATACCCCCACAGCAGCTGATCCTGAACCAGCCACCAACCCAGATCCTCCCTGATCTGAGGGGAAACCGGTATCGGAGAAGAGAGGGGGAGACAATGGGGAGACCAATGCACCAGAATGTGTGCCATCAGCTTGTGCAAAGGAGACAGGGCCCATGGAACCAGAAACACTGTGGCTGCCAGATCCCCCTGAACTTGGAGCCATCGAGCTGCCACCTGTTCCTGCCCAGACAAGAGATCCAAAATGTGAAACTGGATCCTGGTCACCCAAACCTCGGGCAACGTGACCACCCCCAAATCTGTAAGAAATATTGCTCCAATAAAGATACGGTCCTGGGATTGAAAAAGGCAGGACTTTCACTGATTGATAAGAAAACCGTGCTCCTGCAAAATTTTCAGAACTACCCCTTTGTGACTGAGAGCCAACGTAAAGGAGGAAGCGTGAACCTACCATTCATCTAGGTAGGGATGGAGAAAATCCCCGATGATGAGCTAAAGCCACCAATGGAGCCAACAGCTTATTGAAGACCCTGGGAGTGGACTTGAGCCCGAATGGCAACACCGCAAACTGGAAGTGGCAGTCCCCTATCACAAAACGCAGAAACTTCTGATGCTCCCATGCCATGGGAACATGGAGATAAGCATCCTAGAGGTCTATGGATGTCATAAAGGCCTGGATCCCTACCAACGGAATTATGGACTGTAAAGTCACCATCTTGAAGTCAATGGTCTTGACCCACCCATTCACTCTCTTTAGGTCCAGAACTGGCCTGAACCCCCTGGACACCTTTTGAACCAGAATAATAATGGGATAGCGACCTATTCCCTGCCCCTCAAGGGGGACAAGAATGATCAAATTATTTTCCAGAAGAGGCTGAACCCCATCCAGAAGAGCCCGCATCTTCCCTGTATCCCTGGGGAAAGGAGTACGGATGGTGCCCCAGCAGGAAGGCAGAGCAACAAAGTCTATATGATAGCCACTCCTAACAATGTTTAAAGCCCAATGATCCCTCACATCCCGACTCCAAGCCTCCTGAAAATACAAGTCTCCTCCCCACAATCATTGAAGCAGCCCCGCTATTGTTGGTAGGACTTCTGCTTGAAGGAATCAAGTTGACCCTTGGTGCCTGCCAAGGAAGAGGCCTTCTTGGGCTGGAACTTACAACAAGGGTCCGAAAAGGGCTTGGAGGACTGACAGGAGGAATGAACGGAAGATGAGGAAGAAGGAGAATTCCAGAAACGACGTGAGTAGCAAGACAATGAAGTCTTCCCCTTGTAAGGAAGAGCATGCTTTCGATCTTTGAAAGCTTTGGTATTCATGCTGTGCAGCTGCTCCCCAAACAGCATTTTACCCTCAAACTGAATTTTAAGGAGAGAAGATTTTTCAGAGAAATCTGCCTTCCAGTTTCACATTCACAGATTCTTCCATGCCAATATCATGGAACCAGACGCCATGGCTGAAGACTTTAGGACATCCGAAGAGATGTCCACCAATAATTTCGCCTGTTGTTCCATGCGAACCAGTAAGTCAGAGCAATCAGTCTCCTCCCGAATTGCTGTGGCCTGTTTCTCAAAGTCCAACACCAAGGACTGAGCAGCATAAGCAGAATAGATTACTGCCTTTAAAGTCTAATTCTCCACAGAGAAAGCCTTCTTCAAAGCCCCATCACCTTTTTTGTCCCTAGCATCCATTGCCATACGACCAATCAGAGTGGTCAACATGGCGTCTACATTAATAGAGTGAGGAATAGAGTCCTCCCCCTCCTCCTGAGAGTATAGCTTTTGTAGAAAGTGTGGAACTGAAGAGTGTTCCAGGTCATGCCATTCACCAGCTATCAAGTCCTTGATTCAACCATGAAATGACATAGCAGAATCAGGGGGCTTAACATACTGAAAAATGCCTTCTGCTCCCGCAGATTGGGAAAAAGGCGCAAATCCTAAGTTCTCCCGGATATGTTGCAGAATATCTGGAACTTCCTCTCTATGCACAAATTTCCCAGTAGAGGTAGAGGAATGGCCAGCTTCAGAAGTCAAGGAGTCGTCAGAGGGCGAATCCACCGGACCCACTGCAGAATGGGAGCCTCTCCTTCTTTCAGATGGAACCCAGGACTCCAAAGCACGAGCAACAGCAGCCTAAATCATAGCCAGAACCTCAGAAGCCGAGAGTAGGGCAGAAGAATCCACTGGCGCCCCTGGACCTGCTCCGGTGAACAGGAATGGGCTCATCATCATCAGAAGAGGACAGAACATGCTTGTGCTTGGATGCACGTTTCCCCACCATAATGACACACAGTAAAAAACCCAGGAGGGAGACACTTAGATATAGGTATAACCCCCCAACAAAATAACCAACATGAATATCATTTACAAACTGGGAAGGAAGCCCAGCCTCTAATAATCAACGGTAAAACAATCATACAATCCCAAATCTACATGAATGACAGCAAAAATGATTTTTAAAATTCTTTTTCGAGGCCCTTACTGTGAACAGAATCTAGAAGTAGACAGCTGAGGAGTCATGCTGACCCGTATGCTGCCGCTTTCCAATCCAGTCTTCAACCTGGAAGTTCAGCCCCAGCCACACCCAGCCAGTGACTCCCTCATTCGGACTCAGCCTGCTCAGCTGCCAAGAGCGCACCGCGATCCCAGATGCAGCGAGGCAACGCCACTCTGCAGACCAGGTTGACCCGCCATGCCCAATCCAACAATGAATATCCATCAAAAAATAAAGTAAACTACTGCAGCACCTCACACGGCCAGCACGTGGTACACGCTTCTCACGTCAGGTGAGACAAGGAAAAAACAGGAGGTTGAAGGGGGAGAGGGAGCTTTTTATAAGGATTTTTATCACGTGGTTTGGGTGTCTGGTGAGGCAGGAATGCCTCATGTGTGTAATGAAGGGAAGCGAGGGAGGGACGAGAAGGTAATGGGACTGAGTATTCCCAGCAGCTGATAATGGCAGCTGCTTGCCCCCAGTAATTCGGGTAAGGTCTGTGATGGTTATGCTGGCCTCTAACACGATGCTCCTCTTTTACGAGGCAGCCAAAGCAACAACAAACTGCTTGTCGCACAGCAGGACTGCGGAGCTCCTTAAATGCAGCAGATTGCGAGCAGGTGATGAGGCGAAGGGGGTTGTGAGACTACGAGTCCCCAGTGGTTGGTAATGGCAGCGGCTGGCCCCCTGCAGTTCAGGTAAGGTATGTGATGGTAAGGAGAACCCTTCGCCTACGATGATTATGCTGGCCTCTTGTTATGTTTCATATAGGTACCCCAATATAGGCTCAGGTAGTCACGTAATCTTTCATCTATATTCTCCCCTACCATTACACTACATAACTGTTTAAGTACTGACCTTTTACCTATTTATGGTAATGCCTAAATGTCATGGGGTTTTCTCTGAAAACTAGCCTCATTCATTATGCATGAGGATTCTTGGAATCACAGCAGGACACCATCTCCTGCATAATAACTATGTACAAAGGTCATTCCTTCCGTCATCCTAGTCCGACATGACACAGCAAGGTATATCCCCTGATGGTACCACTTTGGGTATATATACATCATGTCTTGCTGAGATAGTCAGAGGAGAAAAGGACTTCCATGCCAACATACTGACACAAGACGCTGAGGTTCCTGTATGCAGACATTCCAGCTCGCATTGGTCTGACATCCCTTGCAGGCTGTCCATCTTGAGACCAAGACAGGGTCCAGCAGTCTCTCACTTCAGGTAATGAGGTTGACTTTATCCTAGAGGAATTCTTGGCTTTACACCTACATACATGCTAGGTACACTTAGGTACATCTAGTTAGGGTCGCATCATAGGAGTACGCATTTACTACTGTTATGTATTTTATATACTTGCCTGTATTCATTGTTTTACCACCCTTTTACTCTGTTAGTGCTTATAATCATTTATATCTGTCACTGTCTAATGGTTGTTTCAGCACACCTATTTTACACTAGAATGACGCTAGCTCAATAAATGCTTATTGAAAAACGTCCCCACCATTTATTCTGTGCATCTCTCTGAGACAAAGTGAGCACGAGGGACTGAGCAAAAAGTATCGCACTGTTTCCATGATCTTGAGGGATCAGGGCTGTCATGTTCGATAGTTGCCAAGAACTATTCTCTCCCTGGTGAGAGGGGTTTCTAGTGGCACTGTGAGCTAGCTGTTATATAGGCTAACATACCCAGTAGGGGTGTCTAGAATCAGTACGGACACCAATCCTACAGTGTATGTTGTCTAAACGCGCAAAACCTATATTGGATTATAGGAACTACACGACACTCTGACACAATGCTCCTCTTTTATAAGGCGGCCACAGCAACAACAAACTGCTTTGAAGTGTTCTGATCTCTTTTTTTTATTTATGTTTTAAAGCAAATGGAAATCCAAATTACCAAATGACTTGATTAACAAAAACATACTTGCCCAACTGCCTGCCTCTCAGTTATGAGCACACCTTTTGTGGAATGGAGTCAAGTCTCTCTTTGACTTTAGTCCCACACCTTGACATAAAGCATCCTTTGAAGCAACAAGTGACTGCACTTTCACTCACCCTCAAAAATAATGGAACGTGTCGCCAAGCATAGCAGAAACTATAGTTGTATAAACTACAACATTCTCTAGAATTACATGCCAATTTCCAAAGCTAATATTGTTCTGTACCTGCGACATGTTCGGAGATTTTGAAGCATTGGACAGAGGGGTCACCCGACAGAGGGTCTGCTGTTTGAACCTCCATTGCTGTGTAATATATGCCACTTTCTAGGTTAATCACTATATTTTGGATGAAGCACGTGTACAAAATGTGTACAATATACATTCAGTGTTTGCATAGTTTTGGAGATCATGTGTTTATCTCTGCTCCTAACTTCACTTGTAACGTGTTCCCTCGACACTTCAATGTTAATCACTGCTCTGTAATCCCCGCAGACCGTGTCTAATTACCTTCCACACCTCATTTGACAAATGTGAATTGGAAGAGAACTCCCACTAGCATAAGCTACCATAAAGCAGCAGAGCGGCGTCGTTTGTGTCTACATCTAAACACTTGAGTGCCAATTAAAGGAAACTAAACATGGCAGTGCCAGCATGGGGTGCCGGATAGGCTCCTGTGTGCTCGTGAGCATGAGGTGCACCAAGATCTCACTGTGCCTAGGTTGATAACATTCTTCACTCTATCCCCGGCTTTTATTCATCTGTTCGTCGTCCTCAGTTTTTGCTCTCGTCAGCATTATTCTGTCCTCCTTACTCGACGACTTCCACAGCATACATCTGGCAACCCTTCCTTGGCATGCTGCATATTGCGTCTCCACTAAGGTTTCTGAGCTCAAAGGGGCATGCGCAGCAGACAAAACCATCTTACTACAGCGCATCGAGATTACATGGGCATCACTCTGGATCAGCTTGCCTCCTTCATGCAAAGCTGGATGCAATGTTTGCCCCCCCCCCCCCCAAGATTTCTACTTCCCCTTTACTTTGCAGTTTCTACACATACATGCACCCTTTGGTCAGAAAAATAGCCGTACAGACAGCCACATTTTAAGTGTTTTGGGGGCCTGCGCCAAACGCATTTTGGGGGTCCATGTCCCGAACAGCTTTGAATGTCTGATCAGTTTCCGCTCTTTTATGCCCTCTTTGGCCAGGTCACTGACAGCGCAAAGACACACTGGTCCAAATCCCAAATGTGTTTATATTTAATATTCAGAGATAGTGACTGCTTTTCAAAGTTGTAACACAGCAGCAGCTCACGGATATTGCTGCATATAATCTCCGTGACCCCCTCCCATTTCTCACATGAGGTCCGGTATGATCTAAAAGAAACTTTATTTTGCTGTTGTTACATGAAACACACATTTCTCTGCAAAATGTCTGTAATAGACTTCCACACAACACCCACATTAAAAATAAATGAAAGGAAAACGCTATTTACAACAATCTGTTTAAGAATTATTCAAGGTCATTAGGGTGAAACTCTGTCGCACAGAGCTGGCTCTATCAGGGGCCCCTGAAAGGCTGGGACCCTGGGTCAACGCCCACTTTGCCCATGCCTTAACCTCTTCAGTGCCCATGACGAGCTGGACTCGTCATGGGCCGCGGTTGCGCTGTGCCCATGACGAGTCCAGCTCGTCATGAACCCCGCCCGCTAATGTAACGGCCAGCACAGGGCGGGGAAAAGGCGTGTCACTGAAGGGGTTAAACCGTCTCTGCTTACAGGTTTATACTGAGGACAGCTGATCATTCACTGGCTCCAGAGTGTCCTGGGAGACACCTAAATATCTCTGCCTGCCAAACTCATGCCCAGGAAAGGCCCCTCTGCCTCGACTGATGAAAGAGTGACGGGCTGCGTATCGGTAAGCTGAGTCAAGGCCAACTGAGACTTCAGCTGAAAAGATTTAAGATTATTACCCAACACAAAGAGACTCATTGTTTCAGCCACGGAAATGAAAGGTTTAGATTCAAACCAATGACACTGATTTGTGCAGAGGACTACAGAGCAATGATCTTGGCTCTCTGGAGTAGACTCCATGACTCTTCACCCTTATGAAGAGGTCATGAACTAGGACAAGGAAGAAGTCATATCATGATCACTCAAGTGTTACTCTTAGGTACAGTGAGTCAAAGCAATGTACTAATTCAACTGCCGGTGACTCTGAATAGCCTTCCTGCCCATCACTCCAACCCCTGCTACCAAAGTTGGAACTCTGGGAGTCGTCCTCCAGCAAATGACGAGATGTGCATACCTGCAGCACTTCAGATGTGTCTACTCATATGGTCAGGTAGAAGTCAATGTCCCCTGGGGCCAACCAGTCCCACACTTGACCCTGCCCAATGGCCGTGGCGACCTGCGCCGCAACCCCCGGGTAACAGACATATGCACGGCTCCCCCTAGTTTGGTGAGTCTCTGCCGTACATGCATGGAAGGGGAAACAGCCTTTACCACGAAGCATTTTCTACGCATTACGTTTACAACGGTACACTTACCTTGTAAACGTCTTCACAACGCATAATGCTTCAACGACCATCTTTACCACGCAAGCAACGTCATCATGGAACAACGTCTTCCTAATCCGAAAAAATGCGTCAGTCCGTTTTCAGTGTCGGCGGAGACCTGCGAAAAAGGCAAATAAAAAAGAGAAGAAAGGGGGCTTGGTGGGGTCTCCCCTCAAAAAAAGAAAAAGCGGGGTAAAGGAAAAATCGAGGTAAAGGCAAAGCGTAGAAAAAACATTCCGTTGTAACGCATGCGTGGTAAAGGCATGCGTTGCAACGGAATGCGTAGTATCGACATATATTCGCATGGAAGCTGTTCTACGATTCTAGGACAGTTGGGTGGGCCTTGTTGCTTCTTCCATGGCTAGACTACTGTAAGAGCATATAATCCACTTACACAGAACGTCCATAAACCAACTTCAACTTGTGCAAAATCGTCCAGCACAACTAGTCCTAGCTTTGTAAAGATCAGACTGCACAGCAACTGGAAATGAGTATTCACATATTTAATTCAAAACCAGAAGTGATAGAAAATACATTTGCAGTAATTGGTAAACATGAGTCATTTTAAATATTTGTATTTTTAGATATGCTTTTGTACATGCTTTTAGTCATGCATTATTTATAGAATCTGTGCTTCTGTTGTATGTTGTACGGTTTACACTCATAGGCTGAAACAATGAGGTTGATTGATTGATATATACGAGTACATTTTAAAACACTTTTACATTCAGAGCCATATAAGAAGCTTTTGTACAAAATAAAGAATATTGAATTTAGAATTCTGAATTGGTGTTTTTCTTGATTAAATTAGAAGTCAATGATGGATGCTTATTGACATTGCACAGGAGGGTGGTGTTTCACTGTAAAAGGCTATTTATCTCCCAACCCTCTTGCTTTGTAGGGGTGCCTCCCCTTGCAGTGCTTAAATTGAGTGGTGGTCGCAGGTGGGGCCTAATGGCCCTCATCTTTGGAGACCGGAACTTATTTTTCCTCAACAGACTTGGGCCAAGAGCATGAGAGCTAAATCTCAAAAGGGAGAAAGAAGGAGGAAGAGAAAGACAGAAAAGCTGTGACAAGGTGGGAATGTGGAGATGAAATAGAGCCTGAAAGAGTGAGCTAAAAAGGCAGGGAGTCTCGGGGGGATGGTGGGCGGGGGGGGGGGGGGGGGGTCAAAGAAACATGAGCTTGGGTGAAGCCTAGGCAGCCCTAGTGTTCGACAACCGGAACTTCGATAGAACCGGTTGTCAACTTCTGAGCAAAACTTTGGGCCCTGGCAGATATTCATTACAAATTAAGCACATCTTTTTGGTTGTAGTTTGGACAAGAGTTTAGCGGCTCAGCAGAGAAATAAAGACCTCAATGTCCCTTCAGACTGACCCTGACCAATAGTAGCCAGAGCTCCCCTTCAAAAGCCCGCAGACTGGGGCAGGGCAAACCATGATGCAACTTTGGGATGCACAGATATAGCTAAGTAGGTGGCGTGAAGGAAACGATGAGGCCTCTCTGCAGAATGTGATGAGGGGCCCCGGAGTCTCCAATGTCTCACAGATATTCATTGGCCTTGGGCCGAATGAGGTCCCCTTAAGGTTTGGGGCCACCCTGTGCTGCAGTGGCCCCCCTTGACTAAGTAAGGTGTTGGGCCATTCTTCCTGCCACAGAGAGGAATTTAACTACCAAAACAGATGTAGTACCTGGCTGCTCCTTTAGTTTCTGTTTTGCTCCCTTCCTCCCCCATGTGGGGGGCACAAGGACTGGCAGCCATAGATAAACAAAGGCTGGTTGGAGACAGAACGCAGTGTACAGGAAATGCTAAAGACAGGGTAGCAGAGGAGCCGGAGCCCCCGCCCCCGCCCCCGCCCCTCCCCCTCTCAGCAGCACCACATGCGAAGCTGCTAAAAGCGCACTGCTTGCTGCTCTCCAGATAGCCTGGCAGCGTTTTTGTCATTTGCAATTTCATGCACAGATACACTGGCAATATGCAGACATGACAGATAAACATGCAGACAGAAGCATATATAGTGAAATAAGCCAGCAGACGCTCACTCAGACAGAAACACTTACACGGGAATAGACAGAAACAGACAGACAGATGGGCGCAGGCAGAAATATTTACAGAATGCCCGCACGCGACCAGACAAGCGTGTTAATAGAAAGTTAACCAAGAGACTGAAAGGGAAAGACATCCCCGTAACCAGGAGCCACCAACACGGAAAAGGATGGGACAAGACAAGTCGTTTAAGCTGTTTGGTAGCGACAAAGAAAGAACGAATGCAGCGCATCGACTCTCGAACGAACGTGAAAGCCAGAGGATGCGAACATGTCTGGGGCACTGGGACATGTGTGTGCTGTATCAGTCTGATGTATGTTCAATCAGACACACCGACTCCTCACCTTCATATGCAGTAGCGGACAGTGCCGGAATAACCCTGTGGAGGCCCCTGTGCAGTAGACGTTTCGCTCCCCCCCCCCTGTAAATTACCTCCTCATACCCAATGCACCGGATTTACGTTTACAAACTGACAGCTGCCGGAAGATGAGCTTTTAAGAGACAAATTGTTATGTGAAGCTGATGTGTCTGGTTTACCTACTTTAATTTGCTAATCGTTACATTACCTTAATTCAGTATTTTCTCTACAGAGCCTGTAATGTGAAGGTTTCGTTTCTTTGAGTTAATTCATTTTTTTGTATCTTTTGGAAACAATATTTAAGAAAGCTTGATGGTAATTTTCTTTCAAGATCAAATCTGTATTATTTGTATCCGTTGTTGAGTGGCCCCTGGAAGGAGTTGGGCCCATAGGTTGGGGCCTACTTTGCCTATTTGATAATCTGGCACTGGTAGCGGCTCTCAGCGGGAAACAACCATTACAAGGCAGTCATTATAACGCACTACATTTACAACGCAGTAATTACAACGCAACTGCCTTTACATCGCATGCCATTACAACGCAGCCATTACAACGCATTTCACTACAACACATGCCATTACAACGCATGTCACTACAGCGCATGCCATTACAAAGCATTATAAGATAAGTAATGAGGAATAGTAATTTTTAACCCTACACTATCCAACACTTACCCTACTATTGCACTCACTGGAGTGGGAATAGTAATTTTTACCCCTACACTGTCCAACACTTACCCTACTGTTGCACTCACAGGAGTGGGAATAGTCATTTTTACCCCTACACTACCCAACACTTACCCTACTGTTGCACTCACTGGAGTGGGAATAGTAATGTTTACCCCTCCACTATCCAACACTTAACCTACTGTTGCCCTAAAAGTATTATGTGTTTTAATGGTATGCGTTGTAATGGAATGCGTTGTAAATGTAGTTTCAAAAAATGCTTTGTGATGGCATGCGTTGCAAAATCATGCGTTGTAATGGATGTTGCAATGTAAAAACCGCGTTGTAAAGTCATGCATTGTAAATGCTTCCGTTGTAACGTGTCCTATTCCACTCAGCAATTTCAACAAGTGTTTGGTGACCGTGTGCCTGATTTGAGATGGCTGACGCGTTAAATAACAATCGTCCTACAGGTTAAAGACCTGCTCCTCAATGCACATGAAATCACCACTCTGTGATTATACTTATTAAAATTATTTGATGTTTAAAGCAAAAAACATCCTAATGTGAGAAGGACCGCCATCAAACTGCCAAATCAGACTCGGCACACATGTAAATAGGATGCTACACATTCCCCTTCCTTAACATTTCTAATTAAGGAAGAAGGCACATTTACACCACAGCGCTCAAGACCCAACAATGTTTTACAAAAAGACACTGAGACAATGAGAAAACGCACCTATCACTATAGTGGGTTTAGTAGTAGAAAACAGTGGTGCACGAATCTGGAAGACCAGTCACCTTAATGTTCCACAGAGGAGAAAACTCTGTGAATTCTTCCAGGACAAAAGACTCAGCACCCACTACTTATCACAGATAATGCATAAGTCAATTAAATACAGTTATACTGTTACGTAACACTCAGATAACATAATACACAGACTCCATCTAGATTTCTTTATACAAAATCTCTTTTTTCATAGAAAAACGTTCTTTTATGTTGACCTAGCCAACTTCAAGATAAAAGAAGAACTTTTTTTTTTATAAAAAGAGAAGATCTTGAATAAAGAAATCTACTTCAGAGTGTCATCATCTTCTCCTTCCTTCATCCACTCCTCAGAAGAAACACATCTTTGTTTTACTTCCCGAAACTCTGTGACCACAAGTTCATCATCATCTTCCTCTGGTAGATGTGACAAACAACCACATGCCACATTCTTGAATCCAAGAACATACTCAACTACGAAAGGAAATTGTTGTAGCTCGAATAACCATATGGCAATGTGGAGTTACTACCTTGCCCACTCCTTTTGTGGTAAATAGATCTACCAGTGGCTTATGAATCACCAGACAAAATCTGTCCTCCACGCATTTTAGCTGAAATGATTGACAACCCACCATCCAGCCAGGGTGTCTGTTTCCACCACCAAGTACTTGAATTCAGCATTTTTTAATGTCTTGAATGTATACAATACTAACAAATGTTTTCCATCTATCACCTGCTTATGCACCACCCCAACCCATAATCACTCGTACCTGTCACTAGTGTTTATTCGCAACACATGGCCAATGGTTTGGGAAAAAGTGCTTAACAAACTTCCTTCTTCAGACCAACAAATACTACTTCCTCACAGCGGCCTTCTAACTCCTCTCTTAATGCCAAAGGATGTGGCCAAATTGTGTGAGCCTTCAGCATTTTTCCCTTCCTTTAAAATGATTCTGTGTTTAAATGTCTTTAACAGCTCAAGCTCATCACTTAACACTTCTGTTTTTTTCCCACTTATTGTACAATTCTCCTCTCTTGTCAACTTCAGTGCTCAATACCCGGTCAGGATGGTTGAGATCCAGAGTTATGGCTAAATGTTGCAGCTGAGGCCATCATAAGCAGCACTCACCATCCGATGGCTACAATCATTTTAGATTGCGAATCTCTCCCCTTAACCTCATTTTTGCTTCATAACATTCTCTGACTTTGATTCACTTCCTGAAGTAGACCATTTTGTTGATACATCTAACTTCTCATCTTGATACACTTGTACTGCGACTTTGCCAATCAAAGTATACCTTGCCCCTAAATTTGCTATCAACTGAATAGATTTATCCTTTATACGAATTTCACAAAATGGGGCACCACGTACCACAAATATGAAGAACAAATTCCTCATCTTGTTGGACATCTTCTTCTGCTTCATTGCCCTTCGACGATTTTTCATTTACACATACACACATAATGTCCTTTTTGATTGCACTTCTTACAGATTTGTCTGCTTGCTGGAAAACATTTGTCAGATGCTAAATGCCCAGTATGTCCAATCTTGAAAGACACACTGTCCTTTCTATTTTCTTTCTTTTCTTTTGCACCTAGGAAACCCCCTGAATGCCACACCTCTACTAGAGCTGAAGATAACTTTATTAGGTTTAACATCTTCCACACTACATTATTCCACCTCATTTCTTTCTAATGGTTTGAAATGTTCTGGGATGTACTCACACAGTTTTGTAATCGTCATAGCTTTTTCCGATGTCAACTGTTTAGTTAATAATAATTTACCTGGGACTAGGAAACCCTACAATGGAGCTGTGTGGACAGCAGACATGACAGGTGATGTTATAGCTGACTTTCCTGGGGCTACTGGAAGCACTACAATAGAAGGGGAGAAGAGCACCCCTTGTGCACATCAAGGGCATATTATGATTCAGGAAGGGTGCTGGGTAGGGCATCCAGAGCACAATATTAATGGAACACAAAATCATAAAAGATGAGAGGTTTAATCCTTTGAACCCTTTAGATGCGTATATCACTGTAGCCTGACACCCAGAACTAACCCTTTGCTGCATCCAAGACCTGTGTTGTACCATCAGCTCTGGTGCCACCCCTGTTTGGGCAGATGGGCCACTGGACAAATAATAGAACACTTCAAAGAGCCCTACATCCACAACACAAATTTCAAAGGGCCGGTGACTAAATCAGATTTGTGTCTGAAGAGACACTATACAAGTGGAAGATGAAAACCCATTTGTTCAGCACTGTGACAAGATCATCGTGACTTGAGGTACTGCCACCAGGACGAGGGATTGAGGTCTGCTGGTCTTCCAGCTGTGCAGTGTGACACTGATCAGGACACCAAGAACACTACCACTGAACCTGAAGCCCCAGCCTGCTTAACTGCCAAGACCATTGTGCTCTGTGAGTAGGTGGTAAGCCTGGAGGGAGAGGGGCCCAGCTGGGATCCAGAGATGAGGATCCTGGTGAGCGCAAAGTGTGAGGCAGAAGGTCTATTGGGACTGACTAGGCTGCAGGACCACCACAGTGCACCGAGGGTAGTTTGCCTGTGTGTTGTGGGCTGTCACCCAGGGTCATCGTTGGGAACAGCTCCCATTAGCATTGTTTGGGGGCCATTGCCATTGGATCACCAGAAGGCCACCCAAGAGCTTTGTCATGGCCATTGCTCAGGGAACCAAGTGAATCCATGGGGCCATCCGCTCCTATCTGCCAGGAAAGGGGGTCGCTGGACTTCAGTACATACATGACCCAGAGTGTGCACCACCCAGCCCAAAGAGCCCGGGAACTGCTTACCTGCCATCGACTGCCAGACCTGCCAGTTGAGGAGGATTTTGCAAGATTAGGAGGCTCCCACTAAACTGTAACTCTCCAATACTTTCTCTTTTCCTACCTCAAGGCTTATAAGAAGCTCCTTCCTCTTCTTCCACCCTAATTACCAGACAAGAGCTGTGCAGACCCTTATGTTTTCCCATCTGGATTACTGCAATGCTCTTTTACCAGGTTTGCCTCTCTATTCTCTAGCCAACATTTATTGCACTCAGAATGCCACAGTTTACCTGAAGCTCGGTCTTAATTGCCAATCTATGCTTTCTCACAACCGGAATCATCTTTATTGGCTACCCATCAATTAGAGATGTATCTTTAAGGGCACCTGCTTATGTCACAAAGTGATACGTTCATCATCATTCGCTGACATGTCTTTTCTTTTCAAAATTCGACTTCCCTAAAACATTGGTCTTAAGCTCTGTCAATTACCTCGTTGCCCCAGATTTAGGAAATCTCTAATCAAAGGTAGGAGCTTCCCAGTTCTTACCTCCAATGCAAGGAACAATCTTCCTTCCAGTCTGACCACCCACCTCTGCTTGACGATTTTACTTAAAGTTCTCAAAACACCTTTGTTCTTAAAGGAATTTATTCTCCACTCACTCTGTAGGCCTCTTCAGCACCAATAGGCCCTTTTATCAATTGCCATGTTCTCTGCAAAGCACCAATCGATCTATCAATCAAAGAATTCATCTAGAAATCGTCACTGCATTATTTAAGTCTAGAAACCTACTTAGGATTTTACCCCGACACCATCAGCAAGCCCTCTAGGTTCCAATTAAGGAACAGTTTTTTTCCCACCAGTCTAAGTTTGAAAAATCACCATGGAACATGTTCATAACAGTAGTGAGAGAGACAGTGATGCTTGGTGAGTCTGTGAACGAGCATGACAAACTGGAAGGGTGTGTAAGGAACACCAGGTACGAGAAATAAAGGGACATGAAAGAGAAGTTATGTTGAGGTGTGATCAAGAAGACTTAAGGTTCCTAAATGGAGAATAAGAGCAGATACACAATTAACTTCTAGGGTGCAAGCAAGGGACACTATGAAGCTCATTTTGAGGGGTGCGTATTGGGAGAACATGTGGGTTTTGAATGCAACTGGAGTGGGATATTAGATAGAACAAAATATGTCACATATTTGGAAATGTACAGGGGCAGACACCGGAATGTGGTAGTGACCTTATGAATCCAAAAAGTAAACAGGGGAATTATACACTTCTTTGGACATGTGCTCGTATGTTCTATGGGCAACAGCTTTATCGGAAAGCTCGAAGAGTCCTCAGGCAGGGCAAAAACATTGAGAGAAAAACAAACTCCGGTGATACATAAAGAAAGCGCACCAGGAGAAGTATGTTAACGGTAGTTGTAGTTCATGCTTTCACTCAAAGCATTCTAGCTTTGTAGAAACTAAGGGGCTTATTTATGAGATGATTGCGCCGCCGGAGTGTCACTTTCTCTGACGCTCCGACGGCACAAACCTCTAATTAAACCATACCGATGAGGCCATGCAAAGCCACTTTGCATGGCACCATAGATATGGAGTGAGACAAAGCAGCGCTAGTCACTGCGTTGCCTTACTCTGCGTCAGGGAGATGTCCATTGGCCTTGTGGAGGGTTTTCCCAAGCAACACCCATGGATTGTGACACTACCCCAGATTTACTTAGTCTCGTAAACCTGGGACAGCACCAAAACTTTATGCCTCCCCAGAGCAGGCGTAACAAAGAGAAACTCTCTCCATGTGTGCATCATTCACTCATAGAAAAAAAAAAAGCCTCTCTGTGTTGTTTTTGTGCAGGAAGGTTCCCCTTCCTGCTCAAAACCAGTCCTGCATGCAACACGGACACCTTTGCACCATGGTGCAAGGGTGCCTGTATTGGCGCTAGGCAGCAAGTTGTGCGCCAGTGAAGGGGGGAAAGGACAGGAATGCACCTTATTTCATAAATACAGGGCATTTCTGCCCTTTCATATTAGTGTATGGCAGTGCAGCAAGAAGATTTGCGGATCTGCCCTACACCAATGTCCCATAAATGAGGCCCTAAGGATATTGTGCACAAGACTGGAGCATAAAAGACCAATATGAAATTTATTAGATAAAGAGCCATGTTTGAGATGTTTGTTTAACAGGCTGTGTGTTCCAGAGCAAATCATCCCGTACTGTGAACGTTCTTCACCAGATTTTGGTCAGTATACACTCTCGAAGGTGCAGTTTAAGATCCAAGGCCCAAGTTTCTGAGAGACCACCTTGACCAATAGCAAAGAAATGTACTCATGAAAAAGCAAAGCCTATGGGCAAGGAAAAATGGACTTTAAACGGGCTCTCCTTTAAAGATCTGAATGCCAGAGAGCTTTGAACATACTTATGTTTTAGAAGGAGGGGCAGGCACATGCTGCACAAACAGCAACCTATATATACTCGTAAATGGCATCCCAAGGAAATATTATTGGCATGATGCAGTTGTAGGAGAAATCTAAAGGCAAGTTTATTTTAGCAGCTTCATTTAAAAGAACAAAAATATACAGCTGCAGCAGACTGCATCGATCTGAGCATTCAGAGTTAGGATGCCCTTAATGAACCCTTTTAAAAAAAATATTTTATTTTTTTATTTTTATAAGTTTTTTATACATTCATACATTTGTTATCTGGGTTTACCCCCGTTGGTCTAACATGGTATAAAAATAGCATAGAGTACATTCCGGTCGGGTCCACCATTGCTGGCTATATTTTTGTGAAGAAGGTAGATCTTAGGTAGGAAAGTACAGGACAGATTGGAATAAGCTGAGGAGGATGATAGGACAGAGATACAACTATATATATCCTTTTTGGACTGGTCGTAGATTGTTCTAGTCCTCAACAGGTCTCTTGCTCGGAAGGTACTGTACTGCACGCAAGTGTGAGCAGAGCGGTTTCTTATGGCGGCTCGTACGGGACAAGGGCTTTGTCCAGAACTTCCCATAGACCTCTAGATGATGCTTTCCATGGGGAGTATTGCACCGCCAGGTTATCTGCTCCCCTGAGGTTAAAACTTCAATCAATCTGGAAGGCTCCGTTATTAGGTCAAAGATTCCTAAAACTAGTTGGAAATCTCTGATAAGTACGACAATCAAGGGTTTTGTGAGCATAGGTGTGACAATAGCCACCGTTTGGCAGCTAAATGCAGCAAAGTGCTTTTTTTGCGAGGTCTTACCATCAGACATATATCGGTGGAGGGCGTGGTGAATTCTTTAAATCAAGACTGTTTGCATGTTGTACCATACGCCGTATCTTTCATGAGGTGGGGTGCGAACTTAACTCGAATAAAGCTAGTTGTCCCAATTGTGGATGCCAAGCAGTGGACAGTCTCAATATGTTACATTCATGCCCCGCTCTTAAGGAGTTTTGGGAATGGGTCACTCAATTGGTTATGGCAAGCTTAGGATATCAAACTCAGTTTACTCCTATGGAGATACTATTAGGATAGAGAATGGAATATGATATTGGGATAAGAAGGCTGCTGTCTATACTTATAGTCTCTGCTAGACTTGGCATTGCTACATCTTGGTTTCAGTATGTTTCCCAGCGAGTTGTGGGCGACTATCCAGCAAATACATGACTCAGAACAAGCTCTTGCTAGAACAATAGTGCTCGTTCATTTAAGAAATTTGAGAGAATATGGGGAGGGTTCAATTGAGGTCTTTAGATTGAGCAGAATTTTGACTCTTGCTGAAATTGTAAAATTTTATACTTTTTGTACTTCACTTTCTGTCGGCCTTTCATGTGCTTTATTTATTTATGTGCTGGTCATTGAATTCTTTTGTTTCTAATGGTATTTCCCTCCCTATACCTGTTGATTACTATCTCCTCTCAGATGGAAATATTAATGTCTGCTTCAATGATGTGCTCCCATTTGCTGGTCAAAGGGGCTGTGTCCCCTAGTACTTTCTCTTTTTTCTCATTGTAGCATTATATATGTGCTCTGATGAATTCTGACACAATAAATAATTATTTTTTTTTTAACGAAAATAGCTAGGCCATTGACACAGCTGGAGGATGGCAGGTAACAGCCTGTCACCCCTAGAGAAGCAACCAGAAATGTTTTATCCATGCAAATGCAAAACTCATTAGTAATACCGTAAACACATTCATGCACGCCACAAAGTATATGTAATTCTTGTTACTGATTCCATTAACAAAAAGTTCTCACCTCAGGCTCATGGACCTGGGTCTACAGACGGTGCTGAGAGGAACCTATCGCAAATTGGGCAGGTAAGGCTGCCCCCAGTGAGAAGTAAAGCTGGTTTCCTGCATTCCCTCTAGACTGCCACACACAAAGGCCAAAGCGGACCCCAAAGACCTCAAGAACTTCCGGCCCATCTCCCTGCTCCCCTTCCCGGCAAAAGTCATCGAGAAAATCGCCAACATGCAGCTGACCCACCACCTCGAGGACAACAACATCCTAGACCCATCCCAGTCCGGATTCAGATGCAACCACAGCACCGAGACTGCCCTCATTGCCACCACAGACGACATCAGGCGCCAACTAGACAACAGCGAAACGTCAGCCCTCATCCTCCTGGACCTGTCAGCCGCCTTCGACACGGTCTGCCCCCGCACACTAAGAACACGCCTCCAAGAAGCCGGTATACAGAAGAAGGCCCTGGACTTGACCACGTCCTTCCTCTCTGGCAGAACCCAGAGAGTCCGCCTCCCGCCCTTCCGCTCCGAAGCCACCGACATCATCTGCGGCATACCCCAGGGCTCATCCCTCAGCCCGACGCTGTCCAACATCTACATGGCTCCCCTCGCACAAGTGGCCCGCCAGAACGACCTGAAAATCATCTCCTACGCCGATGACCCCCAGCTCATCCTCTCCCTCACCAAGGACCCACACACCGCCAAAACCAACCTCCACGAGGGAATGAAGGCCGTTGCCGAGTGGATGAGGAGCAGCCGCATGAAACTGAACTCGGACAAGACAGAGGTCCTCATCCTAGGTCCCACCCCCTCTGTGTGGGACAACTCATGGTGGCCGACCACACTAGGAGCAGCTCCAACTCCCACAGACCACGCACACAACCTAGGGTTCATCCTCGACTCCTCCCTCTCCATGTCGAAACAGGTCAACGCCATCTCCTCCTCCTGTTACAACACCCTCCGCATGCTTCGCAGGATATACAAGTGGATCCCAATCGAAACAAGAAAAACAGTGACCCAAGCCCTCGTGAGCAGCAGGCTGGACTACGGCAACGCACTCTACGCAGGAATCCCGGCCAAACACCGGCGACGACTATAACGCATCCAGAACGCCTCAGCCCGACTGATCTTCAACATTACCCGCCGCAGCCACATCAACTCCCACCTCAGAGACCTGCACTGGCTCCCCATCAACAAGAGGATCACATTCAAACTCCTCACCCACACACACAAAGCTCTCCACAACACCAGACCAGCCTACCTGAACAACAGACTCAACTTCTACACCCCCGCCCGCCAGCTCCGCTCTGCCAACCTCGCCCTTGCCACTGTACCGCTCATCCAACGAACAACCTCTGGCGGCATATCTTTTTCTTTCCTCGCCGCCAAGACCTGGAACACCCTCCCCACCTATCTACGACAGACCCAAGACCTGCTCAGTTGCAGCACCCCCCCCCCCCACCAGTGCCTTGTTATGTTATGTTATGTGAAGGAAATTTATAAGAGCGCACATATACCCGGAGGTGTCTAGGCGCTAGGACCAACAATGACCCACCGTAACCTCACCCCTAAGACCCTCACACCCTTGAGACCCTCATGGGTAAGTAGCGCGCTTTACAAGTTCACTGATTGATTGATTGATTGAAGGCAGTGTAGGTGCAACTGAGCAGCCATTTGCATGTTAAAGGGTCATCTTGATGCAGAATGAGAGGGAGATGCTGACACTTGCATCTGAATAGGGCTGTGCCTCTCTCCACGCAAAGGGTTGCATACCCCCTATACTGAGTTTCGGGACAGGGCAGGAAAAACAGGGCCTTGTGCACTTCAAAGCATCTCTGTGAATTCTCCCTACTTCAAGGCTCAAAAGAGTACAAGTACTGGACCTCTTGCAGGAAACTGACTCTATATATACTACACCAAAATGAGGTACAGTGTGTATCGAGTTCAGGTGACCCCAGAGGTAGGCAGAGGTTAAAGTTAGATAGAACCTTACTCTCTATTTGTGGTAGAGTGGTCGAGCAGTAAGGCAGTATCAGAGGACAGTGTTAAGCATTTGATGTGCACACTCAGACAGCAAATGAATTCACACACTCAAGAACTGAACTCTAGGCCAATTGTTTTTGTATAAAAAAAATATACTGTTGTTTTATTTTTAGAACCAATCAAGCCTGGCACAAGTAAGCATTAAATCCTTTACAGTAATAAGTTGCTGAATGTAGAACAGTTTGAAAATGCAATAGGAATTGTACTTTGGTTGATTTACAGTGGATGCAGTAGGTTGCAATACTTAGCAAATGCAGTACATTGAAATGAATAGGCTTTTTCAGTTAATTACAGGTACGTTACTTTTTACATTACTTTTCTAACTCAGTGCTGGATACCTAGATTCAGCACTGCGACATTTCCTGTAAACAGGTAAGTAAATACGTTTTGGTTATTTGTGCAATTTTGAAAGAATATTTTTAGATTTCAAAACTCCACACTTAGATACTTTTTGGAGGAAAATTGTCAATGTTACACTATGGGGGGAAAACCAGGTTATCGGTTCACAGGTAGGTTATCGACTGTAGGAGTTAAGGTTCTGGGGTTAGACTCGGGGGTCCCCCAGGGTCAGTGATGCACTCTGGTTGCACCCTCAGCGGCACTAGGGTGGCCGGGTGCGGAGTGTTGAGGCCCAATGTTATCCAATCAGGGATAGGGGGCCTCCGGTTGGTGGCTGCTGGCAAGCATGCCACTGGGTTGTGGGAGCAAAGCTCCTAGGGTTTAGGTCAGGGCAAATGGGGAAACAAAGTAGCACAGAAGGTGCACTCTCAGCACCACTGGAGCGGCCGGGTGCAGGGTGCTGTTTTGAGGTCGGGTGCCCTGTTGTTTTCAATGGAGAACTCCGGTTTGCAAAAGCACTGCAGGCAGGGAGACGAAGGACTTTTGGGTGCGACCACCACTTCGAGTGGTAAGTTGGGAAGGTAAGGGTTGGTTAGGCACCGTTGGTTTGGGCACACAAGGCCATGGGGCGTCGGGTGGGGTGGTGCCTTTTGGGGTCGGATCTTCTTACCAGCTCCGGGTCGCGGTCAGGGTGCCTTCTGGATTTAGGCTGCAGGCGTCAGCTGGAGGTTTGAGGCAGGTCAGGGGTCGCTGGATCTCAGGTCAGGATCGCCAGGGGGGACCTCCTCGTTATGTTTTCCCACTCGAGCTCGGGCCGGATTCGGCAGGTGCAGAGTGGACTGGATTTGCGGTCTCCGGCTGCTGTCAGAGGTTGTAGTTGAATAAATCTGGTGTTCACGGGAGAAGCAGTCTTTGGAAGTGAAGGCAGGCAGGTCCACCGTGGTTTTTGAGGTTGCTGGCAGCAGGACACAGCAGGATTTCGTAGGAGCAGGTTCGAGGGAAGACAGGCCTGTAGGGCTGGGACCAAGTCAGTGGGCATCTTCCTCTTGTTAGCTGGCTGAACGGCTGTTCGGTCCTTCTTCTTCTTTTCCTCTTGTTGTTGCTGGATCTGAGGAAGCAAGGTACAGGGTGCCCCTAAATACTAGATTTAGGGGCGTTACAGGTATGTAAAGGGCACGGACCAATGGGTCCCTTCCCTGGGGTGGGTACACCCCCTATCGTGCCACCCTCCTGTGGGAGGGGGGCAGGAGCCTGTCCCTGGTTCATTTGGCCCCCCATCCTCAAGATGGTGGGGACTCGGAGTTGTGCTTCACCTCGCCTCCCCCTCTTGAGGGGTGGAGTTGGCAGAGGTGGGCACATCTCTTTTCCTCACTTGTTTTCCTGCCGGTTCTCCCACCCAAAAGTGGGGGTAGGACCAGTGGGGACCAGATGCTGAAAGCAGCAAGTGGTCTGGGGAAGCTCACAAAGATGGCATGCTTTTGAAGCTTCCCCTTCGTGAACCCTGCCCATCCTGGGGGAGGAGACTTGGCACCTCGTCCCATGATGTGCATTGTTTCAGGCCCCCGAGAGCAGCAGGATCTCGACCCAGGGGATTAGAAACATGTCTGTTGATGGCAGCCTAAGCAGCCATGCAGTCAGGACACTAGAGGTGAGTTAGTTTTAAGGAGGCATCTCTGAGATGCTCTCTGTGTGCATTCTTCATTAAATTCCACTTTGGCATCAGTGTGGGTTTAATGTGCTGAGAAGTTTGATACCAAACTTCTCCGTTTTCAGTGTAGCCATTATGGTGCTGTGGAGTTCGTAATGACAAACTCCCAGCACCATATACTCTTAATGGCAGCACTGCACTTACAATGTCTAAGAATGGACTTAAACACTGTAGGGGTACAGGACTTATGCACCTGTACCCTCACCACTGGCATTGGGCATCCAGCTAGAGGGGGGACTGATCTATGCCAGGGCAATGGGTTGTACGCATGGCACACAGGGATGTGTGCCAGGTTGACTCTTCACTTTGTTCTGCACCAAAACACGCAGCCTGCAAAGGCACTGTGTATGTGTAAAGGTACAGGGCCTCTAAGGGTGGCACAATAAGTGCTGCAGCCCTTAGAGGTCTTCCCTGGTCCCAGTGTCCTGGGTACCTGTGGGACCATTTACCAGGGGCTGACCTGTGGCCAAGGATGCCAATTGGGTTAGTTTTGGGGAAAGAACACAGGCCCTGGGAACCTGGTTGGCAGGGACCCAGGGCACACCAAGAAAACGTGCATCAGTAATCTGGCAAAAAGTGAGGGGGTTGCTGCACTAGAAACCCACTTTTCTACACTTCTGTGCCATGATTTTAGAACGTTCTGGAACTAAGGACATCCGGCCAAAAAGAATAGCTGATGTGCTGTAGGAAGGAATTCCACTTTGCTAACTGCTTTGCTGTGTTGGCCTGCTGCCTGTTTATTTCTGTGCTGTACAAGGGGCTGCTACTTTGTTACCTGTTTTGCTGTGTTTGCCTGTTGCTTCTTGCCTGGGAGTGAGAAGGACTGGATCTGCTCTCTACATCCTTGAACCCAAGCCTCTCCAAAGCTTTCCTGGCGTGCCTCCTGTTTTGAAGTCTGAGGGCCATCAAAGACTAACTTCAATGCTGCTTCAGCTTCTGGACTCTGCCAACTGTGAGTCCTGCCCTGCCAAGAGGTGCCAATCTAGTCCTAGTCCTTGAAAGTGTGTTCCGTGGCTGCTTTTCTGCAAAAGTAACAGACTAGCAACCGATCAGCACAAATGCAGTGCACTTCGACGCCAACACAGCGCTGATTTGAGGATATCCCTGCGTGGCTCTACAATGATGTTAGACTCAACTGCGAGGTTCGATGACAACGCAGCTCCTGCATCATAAGCAGTTTGATGACGAAGTGGGACCCGACTGCGAGGCTCGACTATGACGCATCACCCACATCAAAAGATGTTTGACGACAACATGGGACACAACTACGAGGCTCAGTGGAGATGCATCTATTCGACCGCATGGACCACAACCCCAGCATCGAGTCTACAACCCAGGCGTTTGCTCCATTCAAGGTAGTTGTTCAGCGTGCTCTCTGTAGGTCTTGTAGCCACCCTGCCCTCCATCATGGTCAGCCTGAACTGTGGATTTACCCTGTTCCAGCAATACTCAAGTAACCGCAAAGCGCTATTTGCTTTTAAGCACTATATTGCAGTTTATTCTTTAAAAAGTAATATCTTATGTTCTACTTATTGAATTTTTATAATTTTGATCTTGCTTTACTCAGATAAGCAGTCTCTTTTGTTTTAAAACTGGTGTAGAGTCTTTCTGTGGTGTTTTCACTGTATTACTTTAATTACATCTTTACACAAATACTTTACACATTGCCTCTTAAGTTAAGCATGACTGCTCAGAGCCAAGCTACCAGAGGGTGAGCACAGATTAATTTAGGTTGTGTATGTGAATTACCCTTACTAGGAATGTGGTCCCTACTTGAGCAGGGTACAAACCTCTGCCCACTAGAGACCCAATTTCTAGCAATGGAGACAGCGATGGGCTAGGACTTGTGTTTGTGGAGTACCTTACAGTAATTTGGTATAGACTATTATCCACACCTAAGGCCAATTCAAATAAATTGTCTCTGATCCCCATTTGGTATTTTGTTCTTGATCTCTTTTCTTGGCATTTTTAATTTTTCCATTTCTTCTGATTGCCATTTTTGCTTTTTCCTGCAATCATGTCTCTGATTGGAGGTCCCATAACTGCATCTGCACCAGCAAGAATGGATTTTGAGTTAGCCAAGTTGGAGAAGTACACAGTGACCCAACTTCAGGATTTTTGCAAAAGGGTTTAAGGTTTTAACCAAGGGATTCAGTACAAAGTTAAAGTTGCAAAAGGTGTTGAGGGCCTGGTTGGAATCTTGAGATGCAGCATGAGAAACCTCAGAGGATGAGGAAATAGAGGATGAGGAAGAGCTGGACCAGGATTCAGTGGATAATCTGGGACTGCCTGGGGACAAGGAGCAATCAGCCTGCAAGGAGAGATGCTTCCCCCAGGGTAGGAAGCAATGTGCTCTCTAAAGACCTGTCCCAAGAGAAACTGGAGTACAAGAGAGATGAGAGGAATCTAAAGGTACAACTTGCCAAGCTAAAGCTAGAGGCAGAGCAAAAGAAACAGGCCATAGAGGAGGAAAGGCTAACCATGGAGATAGAGGAAAGCATAAAGAAATTGGCTATAGAAGAAAAAAATGATGTTGGCTCAGGAGCTGAGCCTGAGGGAGCTGGACATTAAATCCATGAGGGCTGAGTTTAACCAAATTGATGGCAGAATTTCTGCAGTGTCCTCTAACAGGAGGGTCCACATACCCAAGGGTCTGTTGTCTCACTTTGTGGTGGAGACAACATAGACAGATGGTTGGATGCCTACAAAATAAGTTTACAGATGCACAAGGTCTGTGAGGAAGATTGCGGAGCTAGTCTGTGGAGTTATATCCCTAGTGAGGGGAGGGACACTCTACTAGCCCTAGAAGGGAGTGAGAGGATGAGGTATACCCCCTCCAGGAAGGAGGCCCTAATAAGGACATTTGGTTTAACTGCAGAAAAGTATAGGCAAAAGTTCAGGGACAGTCAGAAGCTATCTCAACAGATCTGGGTGGGTTGTGTAGAATATTTTTGCAAGGCAGTGGTTGGTTAACCTCTTCAATGCCCGTGACGAGCTGGACTCGTCATGGGCCGCGGTGGCGCTGTGGCCATGACGAGTCCAGCTCGTCACAAACCCCGCCCGCTAATGTAACGGCCGGCACAGGGCGGGGAAAGGGGCGGGCACCGAAGGGGTTAAGTGAAGGGCAGTGAGGTAAAAGACTACAAGCAGCTGTATAATTTGTTTACAAATGAGCACATGGTCAGATTTTTTTGCTCTAGATCTGCGCCAGCACCTTGTTGACAGGAGGCTCTCTGACCTCATGGAGCTTCTTAAGAGGGCAGATCTCTGGATCACCACCAGGGTCCAAACGAAGTTACCTGGGAGTTATACCGAGAGGGGTGGTTCAGGCTCCCCCCCGAACGGTGAGAGGGAGGTCAAGGGAGACACCGACAGTTTCTGGGGTAAGAGGTGAGGAAAGGGATGTTATGCCTTTTCTGAGAAACAGGGAGGGGGTTATGGTGGGCAGTGGCCCAGAGCGCCCCATTTCCAACCCAGCTGCTTTGATTGTAACTAGCTAGGGCACAAGCAGAGGGACTCTGTGTGTCCTAGGAAATCATCCACTGGTGATACTTCTACACGGGTGGCCAATGTGGCCTTAGGAGTAAGTAATCCCCAGGAGCATGCCATAGACCATGCTATGATTTCCTTCAGCAGGAAGGTAAGCTCAGAGGGTGAGTTTGTGATCCCTGAGGTTGGGATTCACCACTTCCACCAGGTGACAGTGGATAGTGTCCCTAGTCACTGATCTGAGAAAAACCAGGGCTAGCCGGGCCATGGTTGTGGAAGGGATAATTTCCCAAGAGCAGTACAATGGCCAGGTGTGTAGGGTAACTTCAACCATGGGCAGGATTTATTCTGCCCTATGGCTCTGGCATCCCTAGAGTGGGGTGGGGAGGTGACCCAGAGGATGGTCATAGTTATTTCCCAGATGCCCATAGCGTGCCTTCTGGGGAATGGGTTGCACACAGTGTCTGGGGTACTTGGAGGGGCAGCCACCACAGGTGCCCTAACAGTTCAGGTTTCTGGGAGTACCACTCCCAAGCAGAGGGTACAGGACCTCAGATGGAGCAGCAGGGTGAGAGAGAGCCTAACCCTGTCACCTGTTCAGCTTCAGGGTGCAGACCCTGGACTGGGTGTCCAGTCTCAGGATACAACACAATAACTGGTAGGAGGTGAAGTAGAACCAGGGCGCAAGGCACCTAGGGCTACTGACCCACACTTTGAGAAACCACAGAAGTCAGAAAGCCCTGGATGGCCTGGGACCTGGCTTTTGACACTGACAGCTGCCAGTGGCGTCTGTTGGTTGTTGTCCTTGTGGTCATAGTGTTCCCTGAGTTGAGGACTGAAGCCAGACCCAAGGGGTGGAATGGGCCACATCACACTGTTGGCCATGGTGGCTCTGTCTGCCTACTGGGATGCATCTGTGAGCAAAGCAATGTTAGGAGCTACACAGATGGGGTCCACAGGTGAGGAAAAGGGTTCCCCATGGGTCATTTCAGTTAGCCCAAGAGTATAGACAGAGGGATCCAATTGGGTTCAGGGAGGCATAGAATTGGCAAATGCCACTGTAGTAGTGGGTTATTTTCAATGTTCTATCACCCTAAGCAGAGAAGTCCATTAAGGTATTTATTAGTCTACCCTGGCTGTAGGAGGATTGTGTTGGAAATGGTCCATCTGCACAGTCACCCCCAAACATTTTGCCTTCCTCTTGAGGTTCTGGACTTTTAAGAGTCCAGAGGTGTCAGGGAAACAACACCCAAAGACCCCTGAGTTCCTTCCTGTCTTGGTGCACAAATGAAACAGAGACGCGGGCTTCTCGATGGTGGCGTCAGAGACCAAGATTTATTTACTGCAGGGACACAGAAGTCATAGGAACCACACAACGGCAGAATCTACGAGACTGTTCGATTTGCAAGAAGTGGGTTGTACCTTAAATACATAAAATATGCCTTCAGGCAACATTACACGAATACTTTTCATGCCCAACCCGGTATCCCAAACAGACAATAAATATACACCAAACAATAATTAGTCGTAGGTTTTCAGTATTCGATCAAATCCCTTTGTCAGTTTCCCATTCTTTGACCGATCCTCCCCATCATAAAAATCGTATCCTCCCCATCGTAAAAGCCCAGAAGGAGAGGAGCAGAGCCAGGTGTGGGAGATAGAAAAGTAGGATAGGGATGTTTATGGATCATAAACGGGCATGGCTACCGTCTTCGGCCTCTCAATCAGGACAATGGACACGAGAACCAGTATAGCAGGGCTGGCCTCAGGCAGGGGAGGCAGTTTGATTCTGCCTAGTTACGCAGCGTCAGCCTCCTCGGGCTCGGGCTTACGTGTCCTTAACAAGGTGATTCTGCCGGGGTCATTGCTCGTCCATTGACTATGTGAGGGCAAGAGACAAAATGGGTGCCGTATCTAAAATGGATGCCATGGCTTTACAACAGAATGCCCTATTTCTCAGTGAATTCATGCTCGTAGCGCAGCGAAAACACTGTCATATATATAATGGATCATTTACGGTTCATTGGTATCAAAATCGTGTCAGTACTACGATACCGAATACACGGGTTCGGATCGCTGCAGAACCTCAGACCGTCCTTTTGCCCTTACATAGGCAATAACTCACTCTATGTCAGAGTCCATCTCTATGTTCATCAGGTAACTGATATGTTGCTGGAACATCATTCTATCCTGTGGCGTATCTCCAAGAACAGGTGGTCTTCTTACGCATGTCGAAACACAAAGGCCACATAAGGCAGGACCACACTGAACAATGAGACAGCACGAGAATAAAAATACCAACGCAACACCAGTGACTATCAGAACCTTCCATCCCCACGCAGATAACAAATTCCAGAACCATCCCATTAGTGACCAGTCACCTTCCTCTACATGAATAGAGTCAGAGATTTTGTGTAACTTCGAAATGGCCTTATATACCGTTGGTGCATTATCTGGGATAAAAACACAACAACTCGATTGGATCATCTTACATACCCCACCTCGATCTGCAAGTAATACATCAAGGACCATACGATTCTGTAACGTCATGAGGCGATCCGCTTGAAGCTCAGCTGTCAGGTTGCTAAGGGCACCCGCAGTCTCGGTAATAGTGGATTCAACTACCCGTGTTAGTTGACGTAAGTTTCTACTGTTGGCCATAGGCCCCCAGAACGGAAGGAAACCTTTGAAGAAGTCTCCTGCTTCTTGGCCAGCGGTGTCTTCCTTATTAAAAACACCTCTCACAACTCTAGTTTTGTGATAATCCGGTGCAGCAGTGTATGTCGGAGGCAACAGTTGAGCGACATAACATGAGCCTGAAAAGTCAGCGGGCAGCCACGTATATGCTCTGTCTTTGCAAACAAAATAGGTGCCCTTAGCAGCTAAGAATGCAGGGGAAAACTGTGACGGGAAAACGTATGTCTCGGTACAGTCACTCTTCCCTAGTCGAGCTTTCGGATTCCTCCCATTTCCTTGCAGACAGACCTGACCTTGGTGGGGTACGACCCAGATCGGAGTCGAGCTTTTACGTTTGTTCTCACCCAAAGTAATGCCATATTCCGTAACGTTCCAACCCATGTAAACTCGCAATTCATCCTTGGGAATAAACGGAGTGTTATTGACATCTCTAACCATGTCAGTAATCCCCTTTACCAAGGCTCTATTAGCGGAGTTATACCTAGTGGAACGCGGAGGTCGCGGGGGATAGGTCTCTAGAGCATAGACGAACATGGTCTGAAATGCCCAGAATGATCCATTATAACTAAATGGCAGAACCAGAAAAGGGATACCCTTGTCCATGGTATGTGGTATCAAACCACACACCCAGCAGTTCGTTGTGTTTACCACTAGTTGGTGTTGGTGCAAGAGCTGAATGAAAGTGTTATTTATAAACTCAGAGCGTCAAGCTTGCTCATGTGCAGGAAAAGGATGGAAAGAATGAACAGAAACAGTAGTCGGAGAAACAGAAACATGGGGAGATACCGTAGATGTAACAGGTGCAAAGATCAGTTGAATACCAAAAATAATTCCGCCTACCAGAGTTATTAAAACAATCAGAAATGTCAGAGCACATTGCATTAGAAAACATTTGCTATATAATATTTCATACAGTTTTGTCTTGCGAGCATTTATGACGTTAGCCCGTCGCAGTTCAGGAAGCTCCATCTTCTACAACCGTTCGCAACGGATGGTTTTTACCGGTTAAAAATTGCCTCTGTCTACCCTGGGAGTTCCCAAGATAAACAGAAGAAACCGACCTTGTGTCTGGTTCCCTGCAAGTTAAAACAAGGCACACGTTACGACCCTACGGTAACCCAGATGGCAAGGTGAGGGAACAACACAAAAAAAAAAAAAACACAAAACACAAAAATTATAGAGCAAACTTCCTGACTGAATGGAAATGTGATAAGATCAAAACAGTTTTCAAATAGAAAGGTAATTATGCAATGTTATTGGTTCATAGAATGAGAACGTAGGTTATATCTGTACTTTCCGGGTCTTGTCTGATCCTGAAATAGCTGGTCTACAGGTGCAGTAATGTTCGAATCCACAGGTGACAAATGTTCACTTTGTACAACACTCTGTTCAGGGTTCGAAAGAACAGTTCCTGGTGGGGTATCAGAGTTCTGCCTTTCAGTTCGTTTGTCCGTTATGTACTCTGCATCACTGAAGGGGATGAGCCTAGGAACAGGTTCTGTCTCGGATACACCAAATCCCTGTCTAACCCAGTTGTCGTAGGGGAGTGGGAGAGGGACACGCTTCGTATGGCTAGCGTGCACCCAATTCTTTCTTCCAGCTAGGCGTACAGCAGTTCTTGTTGCCAGGAGCACCTGAAACGGTCCCACAAATCTTGGCTGGAGGTTCCGGGTTCGTTCAAAATTCCGCACCACCACTTGATCACCGGGTTTCAACGTGTGGCCTGGACTCTCTGGCAATTTAGGCAAGGATTCAAATACCTGTTGATGAATAAGGCTCAATTTAGCAGTCAGGTCAAAAAGGTAATCGATCAACATTGGATATTCGATCTGTTTGAATTCCTTTGGCCTAGGGACTCCCCAAACATTAGCAGGACGACCAAACACAATCTCATATGGGCTAAGCCCTACTCGAGAGTGTACAGTCGCTCTGGTGGACAGTAAAGCTAAAGGCAGTGCGTCTGGCCACGATAGACCAGTGGAAGCTTGAATCTTAGCAAGTTTTAGCTTCAAGGTACCATTGTACCCTTCAACCAAGCCTGCTGACTGTGGGTGATTCGCACTGTGGAATTTCTGGGTGATTCCCAGACCCGCACACACACTCTTCATAACTTTCCCTACAAACTCACTTCCATTGTCCGACCATACAATCCGTGGCATACCATACCTGGGGAAGTACTCTTTGAGGAGGATTTTTGCAGTGGACATAGCAGTGTTGTCCTTTAACGGATACGCCTCAATCCATCTTGAAAAAGCACAGACTACCACTAGGACATATTTAAGATTATTACATCTGTCCATGTGGATAAAATCCAACTGAATCACTTCAAAGGGACAAGAAGGGGGAGCAAAGTGACCAACTGGGGTTGGGGTTCCCTTGCCAGGATTATGCATCAGGCATATCATGCAATTTTTCACCACTCTTTCCGCACACTTAGTAATTCCATCGTTCTTCCATCCTGGAGCTAACATCTTACATATCCCTTTCGAACTAATGTGTGCCGCTCCATGCGCCATCGTGACTACCGCAAGTACATACGCATCAGGTAACATCCAACGCTGCTGTTCAGACAAATCAACCCAACATCCACTTGAATTCATTCTACCCGTTTTCTCCTTCCATTCATTCTTCTCATTTTCAGTTGCTTCATTCTGGATTGCCTTCACACTTTCAATTGTATTCTCACACATTCCTGATTCAGCAATCCATCTCGCAGACGTTGCAACGTACATTCGACTCATCATGTTCTTGGCCGTCTCTTTGGCGACCTCATCAGCAAACGCATTCCCATGGCCAACATCATCCGTAATCTTCCGATGTGCACTGCACTTCACAATCGCAACTTCATTCGGTAAGGTCAGAGATTCCAACAGGTCATTGACTAACTGTCCATGTTGGATCTTAGTCCCATGGGACGTGAGAAAACCTCTTTCTATCCACAGACGTCCAAAACTATGTGCTACGCCGAAGGCGTATTGGCTATCGGTAAACACATTCACTCTCTTTCCCTCAGCTAAAACACACGCTCTTGTTAATGCAATTAATTCTGCAGCTTGGGCAGAATTCTGACTTACTCTTGCGGTCTCAACAATCGTGCTCAAAGTCGTAACTGCATACGCGGCCGTCACATCACCATTCTGTAGTTTAAAACATGACCCATCGACGTACAAAGTGCCATCTGGATCTAGTAACGGAGTATCTTTTAAATCAATCCTACCTTTTGTCTCTTCCTCAGTTCTAAAACAACAATCATGGGGCTCTGAATCACTCGACTCTTGAGTAGTCAGCAACAGCGTTGCTGGATTCAATATGTTGCATCGCTTGATCTGAATGTGACTTGCCAAAAGCGTCAGCTCATAGCCTGATAGTCTAGCACTGGTGAGGTGTTGAGTTTTCGTTCGATTCATGAGTGTATCCACAGCATGTGGAACCATGACTACTAACATGTTGTTCATGACTAGTCCAGCAGACTGTCGAATAGACACTGCAGCTGCTGCTGTAGCTCTCAAACAACTTGGCAATGCTCTGGCTACCGGATCTAATGAGGATGAGAAATATGCACAAGGTCGCTGTTTGTCACCAAATTGTTGCGTTAAAACACTCAACGCACAACCTTCTCTTTCATGGACATATAAAGTAAACGGCTTACTGTAGTCAGGAGTACCCAACACAGGAGCTGAACACAGCGCATCACGTAAGTCGGAGAAGCTCTGTTGACATTCATCAGACCATGGCAAAGGGCTCGGAACACCTTTTCCAGTCAGGGCTACCAATGGTTTTGTCATGAGAGAAAAATTTGGGATCCATTGCCTGCAGTATGACGTAATACCCAAAAACAGACTCACTTCTCTCTGTATGCTTGGTACCGTCATCTGCGAAATTGCTTTGATTCTCTCTGGGGTCAATCTTCTTCCCTCCTTTGACAAAAGATGACCTAAGTAGGTCACTTCTTGGCAACAATATTGCAGTTTAGAAGGTGAAACCTTGTGATGTAAGTCTGACAAATTACGTAATAAAGAAATTGTAGCTGTTTTGCAAGTTTCCTTGTCATCAGCAGCCAGTAAAAGATCATCTACGTATTGGATCAGGGCAACACCAGGAGGAAGTACAAGAGCATCTAATTGACTTTTTAATGCTTGGCTGTAAATTGAAGGGCTCTCACAATAACCTTGTGGAGCGCGCTTAAACCTGAAACTGCGACCACCTAGGGAGAAACCAAAAATGTCTCTACTTTCCTCGGCTATCGGGATGCTGAAAAAGGCATTCTTCAAGTCTATCACTGTAAACCATGAGGCCGATGCAGGAATCAACGTCAATAATGCAGTGATATCTGGTACCACAGGAAACTGTGGAATCACTATTTTGTTAACCTCTCTGAGGTCAATCACAAATCTGTAGATTGGAGGTTTGGAAGGGTCAGTGCGTTTCAAAATCGGCAGAACAGGACTATTGCAGACATTTCCTCTAGTTTCCTCTATCACATCTTTCTGTATTAAGTCTTTCACGATCAGTAAAAGTGCACGTTCACCTTCATTCGAAATCCGATATTGTGGGATTCGTGGGAATCTAACATTCGCTTTCAGACTCACCACATAAGGGGGAATTTTCAAAAGATCTACATCGTTAGGACCAGTTGCCCAAAGAGTATCAGGGAGAGAACGCAGCTCCGGTGGGAGTTTATCCATCGACATGTACATTGGAGAAATGACTCTCTTACCCAATGTGAGCTGTACTCCCGAAGGAGAACAGTACAGTGTCGCATGCAGGCGTTTCAACAGATCTAAACCAAGCAGATTCTCATTACAACCGGTTGTCAGAATAAGGGGTGCTTCTAGTTCGCATGGCCCAACAGAAATTGTCAAAGGACTAGAAACGGGATTGTGAACAGGGGCGCCTGAGAAACCTACTGAAGTGTTCGTTAAGCCAGACAAAGGTGCGCCAGGGAGTTTCGCATGCATAATTGAACTTTTTGCCGCACCAGTATCCAACAGAAACGCTTCGACCACGCCTGATGTAACTACTGCGACATAAGGTCCACTCTGATCAACTGGAACTGATACTACTCCCTCTCTTTGCCTGTGGCTGTCCTAGTACTCGCTTTTCTGAATCTCTTCATTATTATCATAGTAATCCTCAACATGATACTGTGGAGATCTACCTGGTCGCGTAGATTGTACATTTCGCTGATCGAAATAATTTGATGGGCGATCAGCCTGTGGAGTCATTGTACCACGTCCTCTACCTCTAGGAGCTTGCATAAACCCACCACTACCTCTATGAGCTGGGACACCACTGGTTTGTGTGTGCAGTACTGGACACTCGTTCTTATAATGGCCCTCCTTTTTACAATAGGCACACTGATTCCATGCTAACTGTTGTCGGGGAAAACCATAATTAAATCTTTGGGACGTCCCTTGCTGGAATTGTGGCTGTTGCTGAAACTGAGGTCGCTGCTGTGAATCTGACTGAACTGTGCGAGGTGGGTATGCCTGTTGCAAAAGAACTTTAGTTTTTAAATCCTTTGTCTTCTTTTCTGACTTTTCCCTCTCTTCTTTCTCTCTATTCTCGTAATACTGAGCAGTTGCAAGTATCTGTGCTGTCGTCGACACTGCCCATGCACTCTCAGAATCTTTTAATTTGTTACTAAGCTCAGGCAGTAAATTAAACACAAACTTGTCGACAAACAACCTCTGACCTCCTTCAGTACTCATATCTTGCCCACTGTGGTCTACGAAGGTCTCTTCAAATCTAGTGAAGAAGTCAGAGACGCTTTCGTCCATCTTTTGCTTGCATGCTGATAATTTGTCCCAGTTGACCCGTAACGCTGGCATCAGCGTTTTCATCAGATTAATTATTCTGCCAGGTAAAGCAGCAATCAGTGGCTCAGGTTTAGCACCACCAACTTGTTGCGCGTCTGCCGCTACAATAGCTGGCCAATCACCTCCTAAGGCGACTGGGTGGTTCTCTTGCCGAATCTTGGCCCATATAGGCTGTGGCACTACATTGCCAAATAGCATTTCGATGTCTGCCAAATTCATGACACACGCTTGAACCGTCTGCGTTAACTCTTTATAGTAACCAGCAGGATTCTTACGCGGGTCCGGCAATGCCTGTTTTACTGCTAATACTTCTGCCCGCTTCCAAGGGATGTGTATCCACACTCTATGGAAATGTGCCGGAGCAGCTGCAATACCGGTAGTAACTGTGGTGCTGTATTACCCTGTGCATACGGTGGAGGTGATCTCAACAGATAAGACAACAGAGGATCCTTTTCAGGGTCCTCTATCGGCTTAGCAGGACAAGATGGCAAGACAGGGTAGCATTTATCAATCGCCAAATTATGTTTTCTATTCACTATCTCTATTGCTTTCTCAGTCTCGTTGACATGCAACTGTCTAGCAGACTCCATTAATGTCAACCCTTTCTCTTTCTGTTCCTTCTTCATCTTCCTAATTTCTCTCTGTTTAGCTTCTTTACGCCATAAGCGAAAAGAATCAAACATTGCCGGCCGGGCTTTCTTTTTAAACAACTTCATCTCTAGATTGTCGAGAATTTCTGTTTCAAAGCTACCATGCGGTGGCCAACTAAGGACACCATCTTTCCTGGTGTAACGGACCCATACTTCATTATAAGCGATAGGACCTACACCGTGTTTACAATAGAGCTCATATGTAGGAGTTCCAATTGGAGGAACCGAACACGGATCCTCCAACCGGGAATCCCCGTTGCAACTTAACCAGGACAGGAAACAATTACTACTGTTAGTCATTATAAACTAAGGACAGATTCCAACCAAAATGCGCAAAGAACTTAGGCCTACCAAATGAACTAATACCAAAACAAAGATTATCTTAACAAGAGCAACCAATGATAATCTACGAATTCAAAAACAAAACGTATCCAGAGAACAAAACAAGAGCAACCAAGCACAACCCACTTAATACTTAACTGAAATGTGGAAGACGTCACCAAGGAGAACCCGTCTACGTCTCGCCGTACTAAGGTCTGCACCTCGGGTCCAAGACAGGGCGACAGTCAGGGCAACGGTCCTCTGTAGCCGTCTAGGAACGGGAACCCTCGTGGAAGAGATCGTCGGGCCACTTTTACGACATACAGGGATCGATGAAGCGGGGTACCTCCCTCCGGAATCTTCACACGAAACTCCTCGAAATCTTCAGGCTTTGGACCGGTACCAGATGACGTCGCCCTACGTTGGGCGCCAATTTGAGGTTCTGGACTTTTAAGAGTCCAGAGGTGTCAGGGAAACAACACCCAAAGACCCCTGAGTTCCTTCCTGTCTTGGTGCACAAATGAAACAGAGACGCGGGCTTCTCGATGGTGGCGTCAGAGACCAAGATTTATTTACTGCAGGGACACAGAAGTCATAGGAACCACACAACGGCAGAATCTACGAGACTGTTCGATTTGCAAGAAGTGGGTTGTACCTTAAATACATAAAATATGCCTTCAGGCAACATTACATGAATACTTTTCATGCCCAACCCGGTATCCCAAACAGACAATAAATATACACCAAACAATAATTAGTCGTAGGTTTTCAGTATTCGATCAAATCCCTTTGTCAGTTTCCCATTCTTTGACCGATCCTCCACATCATAAAAATCGTATCCTCCCCATCGTAAAAGCCCAGAAGGAGAGGACCAGAGCCAGGTGTGGGAGATAGAAAAGTAGGATAGGGATGTTTATGGATCATAAACGGGCATGGCTACCGTCTTCGGCCTCTCAATCAGGACAATGGACACGAGAACCAGTATAGCAGGGCTGGCCTCAGGCAGGGGAGGCAGCTTGATTCTGCCTAGTCACGCAGCGTCAGCCTCCTCGGGCTCGGGCTTACGTGTCCTTAACAAGGTGATTCTGCCGGGGTCATTGCTCGTCCATTGACTATGTGAGGGCAAGAGACAAAATGGGTGCCGTATCTAAAATGGATGCCATGGCTTTACAACAGAATGCCCTATTTCTCAGTGAATTCATGCTCGTAGCTCAGCGAAAACACTGTCATATATATAATGGATCATTTACGGTTCATTGGTACCAAAATCGTGTCAGTACTACGATACCGAATACACGGGTTCGGATCGCTGCAGAACCTCACTCTACTTCAAAAGCTCAAATAAATATAAGTACTGAGCCTCTGCCACCATGATTTAATAACATTGCTGAAACTAAGGACATTCTGCCAGGATGAAGAGCTGCTGTGCTGTAGGAGGGACTGTCACTTTGCTAACTGATTTTTTGTGTTGGCTGCTCTCTGCTGATTGCTGTGCCGTAGGAGGGACTGCCACTTTGCTACCTGCTTTGCTGTGTTGGTCTGCTGCCTGCTGCTTCTTGCTTGGGAGTATGAAGGACTAGACCTGCTCTCTACATCTTTGAACCCAGGTTTCTCCAAGGGCTTGCTGGCTTGCCTTCTGTTTTGAAGTCTCAGGGTCATGAAAGACTTCCTTCAACTCTCCTTCAGTTGCTGGACTCTGACAACTGTGAGTCCTGCCCGGCCAAGAGATGCTAATCCAGTCCTGGGCCTTGAAAGTGGATTCTGCAGCTCTTTTTCTAAAACAATCAATGCAATGATGACGTTGCACCGACAGGCGCCGACACAGTGCCATTCGAAGCTGACGCAGCGCCAGCGCGTGGACATCTCAGCTCAGCTTCACGATCCGACACATGACCAGACTGTGAGGCTCGAAACTGACACATCTACCCGATTGCGTGGATCAGAACCGACACATTGAGTCTTCGACCATGATGTTTGCTCCATCCAAGGTACTTTTTCAGCAGGCCCTGAATGGGTCCTGTAGCCGGCCTGCTCTTTGAATTTACTACGGACCAGACCAACGTCAAGTAATCCCTAAGCGCAATTGGCTTTCAGTTACTTTATTGTCGTTTATTCTTTAAAAATTCACAACTCAAGATCTACTTATTGGATATTTGTTGTTTTGCTCTTCTTTTACTCAGATAAAAAAAAATCTATTTTTCTAAACTGGTGGGGAATCTTTTTGCAGTGTTTTCACTGTGTTATTGTAAATAAAGTGTTGCACAAATGCTTTGCACATTGGCTCTTAATTTAAGCGTGACTGCTCTGTACCAAGCTACCAGAGAGTGAACACAAGTTAATTTAGGTTGTCTATCTGACTTACCCTGACTAGGATTGTGGTCCCTACTTGGACAGGGTGCAAAACCTCCACCAACTAGAGACCCAATTTCTAACACAGCGCAATCACACGCATTTCATTAAAATGGGCTATAAATCCTGCAACCCTTTGTGACTCTTCCTGTGGGGCTAATGGTGCTGCAAATGCCACTTTCGTATAGTTGTCCCAAATTCATTGTGCCCATCATCCACCCAACCACTAAGAGTACAAGGATGACTTATACAGTTTGCAAACCACCCCACGCTGTAAACTCCTGCCATGCAGGATATAACCCTAACCTTGCCAAAGCCTCAGCTCTACATATGTGGATTGCTTTTCAATGATACATGGGTTATCATACTTAGTAGGAAGAGATCAGATGTAACTTTCTTCTAGAAGATGGATGCATTTGGAAGTCTTGGAAGTGCAGATCTGAAGATAATTTAATTTGGAATGAATTCCACTGTGTTAATTTCAGATGTAATGTTCTTCACTGAAACCAGAGAAATGGAGCTAAATATAGGGCATATAAGATGACCAGAGGGTGAATTGTCGTGATCTGCTGTGGTCACTAAATGATAATTATTAAGAACAGAGAAGTCCAGTACTGTAGATTACATCAAAAGTAGAGTGGGAAGACAAATCCCATCATTTAGATTACCAAATTTTAGAATACATCATATTGGGAAGTATACTGAGAACTAAGCTCCACACATTTAAAAAATAAATGGTCAGTACCTGGAGCAACATAAAGTAAAAGAAAATGCATTTAGAAGTTGTTGGCAGAATTGAACTGAGAAAGTATACTTGCACCAAAACTTTGGGAGTATGAGGTAAATTTGATGTTCAAATTCTGGAGATGAACTTGGAAAGCTTTGTCACCTAATATATATGTAATCAATCTTTTTGTAGTATCTTGTGATCACATCGAACAGTGTTGCACATTAAAGAGGGACAGTGTAAAGAGGATAACTTTTATAACTCATCCGGCCAGGGCTGGGTTAATCAGTACATGCACTCAATTTATAGTGCTGGTGAGCAATGTGAGATTGATTACTTGATGGTGAGTGGGAAAACATTGAGGACTTTAAGGGGCTGGTTATGCTTATAAGGAGGGAAAGGGTGTGTAGGAATCAGGAGTGCCATCCGTGTTTGGAAGGACACAGGCAGTGAGCATCTTTATATGTATGATCTGATGTCTGCTCACTTAGCTGAGGGATGAAGGGAAACTCTTCTTGTTCCTGAACAATTAATTAAATGACATCAGAATATAAATGGAAAAGGAATAAAGAACAAAGAAATTGGGCAAAAAATGGATAACTGAAATACAAAAATACAAATAAAGTGGCAATGTCCTGCTGAGTACAAACAAATAGAAGGAAATGGAAAAAGCTAATTAAAAACAAAAGCAAATAAAGTGAAGGCATTTATGACTTTTAAAGAAATAGAAACGTATGTGCCAAAGTAGGGAAATTATGGAAATTTTGAGCAAAAATAAAATCTGAACAGGAGTAAAATTAAGGAGTGGGCTCGAAGAAATGCGGCCCACAACTAACTTGGTCTCACCTAGCTCTCGCATTGTATGTGTAACCTTACAATGAGGTACATTTGTGTGGCAGAGGAAGCAAGTCCTATGCCTACTTGAACAGTACAGGCAACTATCTCTAGAAGCTGCTTAAGTAGATGCACACATCTACTCCCAGTCAAGACACCTCCTACTGTGTCCTTCCTCACATTACAATATTTACATAACATTCTGTTAACATAAAGATCCTACCATTAATTACACAGGAGTATGAGGAAGAGACAACTGGAACCCAGTTGCACCCGATTGAAGAGGTCTAAATAGGCCGAAATCAGTTTTGGGTCGGTGGTGTTCTGGTTAAAAGAGGACCTGGCTTGGCAGTTTGGGTTGGACTGTTCCTATTGGAGATGAACCAAGGCTGATTTCCATATAGCTGTATCTAATCTTAAGTGGTATGGTGATCAAAACAACAGTGGGTTGGAATGCTACCCCAGTCGATTGCTAGGGATTAGACTATCTGGAAGCATTCCTTCCATCACCTTTTGTGCGTTTGATGCAATAACCAAGTGTCCAAGGGTATGCCCAGACGTGGGACTCATGCTCACTGTGCCATTGAAACCAGGCTGCACCCCAAAGAAGAGGCCTAAATAGGTGAAAATGATCTTGGGCTGCTTTTGCTCTGGTTCAGAGAGAACCTGGCTTGGCAGTTAGGGATGTACTGTTCCTATTGGAGCAGGACCAAGTCAGATTTCGTACGGCTGGGTTTAATCTGAGGTGACATGGTGGTCATAAGGACAATAGGTGGGAATAGTACCCAAGGGATTGACAGTAGTTAGACTATTTACAAACATTTTCCCATCGTCTTTTGTGTGTTTGAAGATACCACATCATCTTTATGATACGGGCACCTACATTGTAAAAACAAACGTGTGTGTGTGTAACCTAGTATAAGCTTTATAACTTTTAAGAAGTCAAAGCCAGCTGCCAAGTGGCTGAGGAAGATGAGCAACCCTTCCTTTAGGGGTCTCCCAGAGAAAGAGCAGAGGCTGTCCGAGTGGCGTAGCTAGACCTATGACCGCCCATGGCGGCCCCTGTATTTGCCGCACTGCAGCCACAGAGCGAGGGAAAAAAGATGGGGGTGCTGACAATTTCCTCTATGGCTGCCCTGCGATGACCACAGGTAAGAACAGGAGAAGGGGAGGCCACCGCCCCCAAAACTTGTGCCGCCTGGGGTGGACAACTCCCCCCAACCTTTCTACGCCACTGGACTGTCCTTTTGCTAACCAGACAAATGTGTGCTTCTGTTCCTCCAAGCGAGCTACTCATTTATGTTAACTTATTCACCTTAGCAGCACATTGTACACCAAGAGAACATTTTCCCTGATTTGAACAACCACCATACCCCATTTGCCTGGGTGCACTAGTCCACAAGCTAGCTCTAACTTAAACTACAGGACAACAAAAAATGCAAACCCACAACAAAGTAACTCCTGCAGGGCTCCCCATGCCATCTGTGACCTATCTTATCTTCATCAATTCCAGTATAAAATTATAGGTACCTGTGAAACTGCCAAACTCTGGCCATCTTCCATCAAATGGGAAGAGTTCTTCTTTTGAATACACATACCAATATCAATTGAGTAGCCGCGATCCGTGCAGTTAACAGCGGTGGGGCCGTGAGGCCAGGTGGAGGAGGATATCGAGGGACAATGCCGAGGGAAAATAAAATAAATAATTATTTTTCCCTCGGCATCATCCCTCGAAATCCCCCCCACACGGCCCCACCGCTGGTACCTGCAATGACCGCGGCAGCAATTTGGTGAGCCAAAGAAAGCAGTTGCTTACCGTGACTTTTCTTTTGGTATCCGGGTCACAGCCCTTGATACTACAGGTCATGCAGGTGATAAAAGTAGCAAGAGGAGCAAAACATAAACAAAGCTTTGTGTACCTTCAGTCATTTTTATTCTTTGTCCAGACACTGCTACTTAGCAGAAATCATGAGGCTATTAACCAGCATAGTCAAATACTGGATCAAGCCCATTGATATCACAAGGGGCCAATGGAAGTGTTAATCCTTTTTAGCAATTTCAGCCATTTTGATGACATCTATAAACACCAATGAAAGAAAAAACTGCCTAAGCCTATGACAGAATATTAGGAATGAATGATACATTTCTAGGGTATAGCAGGAATACATAAGGGTGTGCAATTAAGACAATGTTATCGGTTAGTAAACCACGCCTAAATCAGGTGCTATGGCAAAAAAGAAATTCAAGCAATTCACGAAAATACAATCAACCTCAACACCAAATGTGCTGACTGAAAACATTGTTTGTTACAGTGGGTATCTTAGAAACTCAATTTACTTGACTGCCAAGTTCCTCATGGAAGCTGCAATGGCCCAATATAGAAAATAAATATCTCCCAAAGTATTATCCCCCCTTTGCTCCAAATGAGTAACAAGGGTAGAGCATGGAAGGAAATTGTCTTCCCAGTATCTTGGGCTCAGCATCACTTCCATCACTGCCTAAAACATGATTTTATTATTTAAAAAACGTGTTGTATTCTACTGATTTCATTTCGTGAATGAACCCGAGAGAAGAGCTGAAAGCCAGACAAAGACACAATAGCAGAAAGCAGCTAGCAATGCTTTGTTTCTAGTCTGGAGCTTCCCGTTTCCTCTTATTTTTAATTGATAAATTGTAGTGCTTGCCAATGTGAATTAAATATATGATGGTTAAATAGATTTGGAAATTCAGGGAGCGTTACCTTGCAAGTGGAGTATGTCAACTTTGCAATTCTGTTGGTTTGGAGGAAGGTAAGTCATACCCTCCCCCACCAGCTGCAATCTGAGATGGACATTCAGCACTCAAAGGCCTTCTAAAACCTTGTCCCGATGATTCATCTAAGGTGACGCTGAATGGGTATGCATACTGGAGGGCTGAAAGCTTAAATCACCACATTATGCTGGCATCAACCCTATGGCAAATATTAGTTTAATATATAACTGTTTAATTATAATTTAAAGCATGAAAATGCATAACACAAGGGCCTGTTCCAGTTCTGCTCTGACTTAGGTCTGCAGTGGCTGCACCATGGAGAAGCAATGGAAGAGGAAATTATTCAAGGGTGATGGGCATCAGGCTACTTTGTTTCCTCTGCTTCCTCTGATCGGAATTATTAACAAGACTGTTCTTCTCCCACAGTAGTGATAACTGCCACCTTCCATACAACAGAAATTGCTAAAAGCTTAACAGCTTGACTGAAGTGTTAAACAACCTTACCACAGAAAGAACCACTGTGCGGAACTATGGAATTTTTAAGCAGGCAGGTCTGGTGAGCGAGGTTCAGGGTGTCTGGAGAGTAGGGATTTGGCCCCGGATTTCTTCATGTAAGCTTACTGTCTTCCTGTTCCTTCTATGTACAGAGTGCATGAAATATAAAACCAGGTGTGAATAAGGCCCTATATTCTTACTTCAGGGACAAGGATATCTCAGGGACACCTTCAAAATGAGAGTTCCCTGAAAAAGGTTGTTAGGAAAAGGGTAAACCCAGCCTGGGGATACCCAGTCCCTCCATTCAAGCCCCTCTTATGTAAGGCAGCAAAACAGAACAAACAGAGCAAAGGTGTTTGGGGGTGAAACAAGACTCGGAGCAAAGTGCATTAATGGCTGAAGATGAGAGTTCAATGTACAGGCAAATTACACAATCTCTAATGATATCCATCATAATCCAAAAACAAGTTTGAAGAAATACAGGCATGCCAAACCCAGGAGGTTGTTTAATCTGTTAATAATACTGCCAACAATGGGAATGAAGGAGTGATTTCAGTGTTTTGAATTCCACATACGAGCCACTTTCCAAGAGCAATACATATAATTCTAAGACACAAGATCTTCTGGGAGAGGAAACAAATAAATACCTCCCATTTATTAATCACACTGTTTCACTTTTTAAATATAAAATCTCTGCTCAGTTTAAGCAAAAGCTTCATTTTAAGCTAAACAGATTAACAAGCATTTACCAGGCAGGAATACATCTCAACACTCCAATGTGAAATCCATTGCAAACTCCCTCTCTAAGGAATCTAGTATCAAAGTAACAAACCCATAGTTCCCAACGTTCACCCAATGGTATCTAAAGAGAAGCAAAAGTCTAAGTCTAAGGAGCATCGAGCAATAGAATCAAAAGTCCAAATAAGAGACCTACTGATCAAGATCCAGGATCCAAAATGTAAGAGCTTAAATCTGCGGAATCAGTCAAAATCTACCAGATCCACAAGGTTCCCAACATTCTCTGTAGAACACAGCAAAGAAAACTATGCTTTCTTTCCTCACATGAAAGTTCCTGCTCAGCAGAAATCTCTGAAGACCCATGAAGTATATATAAAACCCTACAACCCTCATAAAATTACAACATTAGTGAGCCTCACCCAAAATGTTGCAGGAGATGCAAGAAATACAACTCTTCCATCAAGCGACCACAGCGCTGATGAATGATGAGATTGAGGAACTGGATTATAGAATGGAACACTTCATCAGTTACTTCATTCAATGAGAGCAGCATATCTCCGATCCAGCAGACACCCACATTGAAACTCAAACTGCAGTGATAATAAAACATATGGAAGGAATCAATCAAAAGCAAGTGGGTCTGGAAAACAGATCACAGAGATACAATCTTCACTTTCTAGGCATCACAGAACGTAGAGAGGATAGGTCATCCGCTAGAGCACAGATAGAATCAATATTTAGAAGTTATGTAGTAAGGCACTTTGAAATGATTCTGAGAATTCCTTGAGTACAGAGTTCCATTACACTACCCTAAACAAGGTTTCTGGGTGGGGGACTTGAAACAGATGAAGGTGATGAAATCAAAACATTCCAAATAAATAATTAATTCGATCTGGAAATGTATGTGGACATGTTCTTTGAAACATCTAGAGAAATTAAACAGTTGAATACATTATTTTGCAATGCAAGAGTACGGGCAATGATGATAGCATAACCTGAAGGTCCTCATTTCAGGAAACATTCGAGATCGTTCCAGGAACAGGATCAGCCTGGGAATGACTAAATTTGCTGACACAAGTCAATTGTAAAAAATGACAATTTTTACAATGCAAATTTGTGACTTTGAAACTGATCGTGTTACAATCTTCATGTGATCATTATCTCTGCTAAGATTATCATGGATTTGTTTGGGGGTGCTTAGTGCTCACCTGCACCTTGTGAGTAGGTTACAAAGTAAGTCAAATGTTGTATAACCAAGGTACTGTGAGTATGATGGGCTCACAGATTGAAATATATCAATATGGACTCAATAGCTAGACATAAGGAAGGGAAAAGATGGAGGGAGAAGGGTTAGGGAAGCAGGGTGGGAGGTAAGACACAAAGAGTCAGAGAGGGTTGGGGCAGGTGGATGGAAGAAACAATAGACAAAGGATTTTTTCAGCTTACTACATATATAATTAATGTCAGGTGGTCTAAATAAATGTAAAAACCATCAAGCATGAACGGCATGGTTATAAGAATATAGTCCCCTCTATAATATTGATGTATGAAAAACATTTTACAAATGAAACCAAATTCACTGAAGCTGGATGTCACATTATCCCTGCTCCGCTGCCTCTGTGCAATACAGAGGGTCGTTATACTGACAAGAAAGGATTTCCTGCTCGGAACAGTCTCCTCAAAATCAGGTCATGAAGGGCTTTGGCTTTGTGCTATGGGTAAATAGGAAACTTAACTATTGACATTAGTTAGCTTTTATGGTACGCTTAACTACAACTTCAAACCTTTATATTATTTGATGTTAGAGATAGAAACTGTTAACTCAGAAGTAATTATATGTGGGATCTTTAATTTTGTGCATATACCCACAACTAGACTCTCCTTATCCAAAAAGAGGTAAACAAAAGAAAAATTACAAAATATGTAAATATTGTAGGAAGGTGGAATCTGACTGCATGGTTGCCCCCACTTTTTTTCCTGGTGTTTTGCTGGTTATCGACTTAGTTTGGCTGGGATCCTGCTATTCAGGACCCCAGCCTATCTGCTTTCCCCTTTAAATTGATTACATGTACTCTAGGTACACCATAGATTGGATTCTGGGGTACCCTTATGAGTCCCTAGTATATGGTATACTATGTACCCAGGGCATAGGTACCCCAGAGGCCTACCAGGGGCTACAACATGTATTGTGAGACCCCTGGGAAGCCATTTAAACTGACACAACAGGTATTCTACAGCAGCCTGTGTAAGGTGGTGCATGCACCCCTTACTGAGATATAGGTTCCCTATATCTCTCCATATCACTGCACATATAAACCTATCAGTCACCCCCTATGGCAGGCCTTATCAATCCTGAAGGCAGGGTGCTGGGTTTTGTGTGAGAGGGTGCAACTGCATGAGCAGATCCCCTCTGCAGCCTTCGGAACCTTTATGCCAGGGTTTTTTGTGATGCAGCCAACCATATACTCTTAAGTGCACTATAACCTCGCCGTAAATGCTAACTTTAAAATGGCTGCATGGAAACATGTTGTGTTTGGTGTCAAACACCTTGGAATCATACCTCCACACCAGTAACTGGTGTAGGAGGTATGATTCCACCCTACTAGAGGGAGAAACATGGCACCACTGGTATACCCGGTACCCGCTTAACAGAACCCTGGCATCACAAAATGGATGCTGCCAGTCACAGACAAGAGTCTGCCCTCCTGCTGCTGGACGAAACTCTGGCAGGGGAGGCTGGACAATAGGTTTCCTGTCACAGGGAGGTGTGACCACCTCCCAGACAGGCTTTATTGTATTGGGGCTGGGTGGGTGCACTCCAAGAGTGCTTTGATGTCTGCCCTGGGGGCACAGTTGGTATCCTGTGCATAGTCCAGCTCAAACCGGTTGCAGGGGCTACCAGCCCCTGCTCTGGCATGAAACTGGACAAAGGATATGGGTGTAGCCCCCCTCTGTCTTGACCCTCCCGTAGTTGGGTCCCCAGAGTTTGTCCCACCCCTTCCTTGGGTATAAAGTAGGAACCCCTGGCTACAGGACTTTAGATTTAACTGGACGAAACTCTGATACAGAATCCCAGAACTTCAACTATCTACACAACGTTAGATGACCGAAGAATCTCCCCTGGAGTAAAGGAGTTACTCCCCTGCTTGACAGGCACCAAAGATGCATCTGTCCGGTTTGCATCTCCAAAGCTCCTGAGGACTCTGAAGAATTTTGCAACACAGGAGGTGGGTTCCCGTGGTTTCTGGGGTCGATCTGTGCTCTCAGCAAGTCTGAGACCTGTATCTCTCGTGGAGACCGTGCAACCCGAACCCCTGGGCACTACGACCATTTGCAGAAGCGTCAGCTTTGAGGCGGCCTCTGAAGCTGAGCTTTGGGTTACTTGTAGCCCTGACCCCGAACAGAAATTCCACCAAAGATTGCTGGCCTACACTCCACAAGTGTTCCGTGAGCTGGCCCTTTGTGTCTTCTCTCGAGGTCCCTTTGCGATCCATGGTCCGTTGACCTGTGGGTCCCCAAGAAGGTATCTTCAACTTTAATTGGGCTTCTCTGATTGCTCCAGATGTGCCCTGACTCTCCATCACTTGGGGAGTCTCCAGGACGTTGCTGGTCTACACCGAAGCATCTTTTCTCTGAACGCGTGGGTTGCAGTTGCCAAGGCTTGTTGATGTTCCACCCAAACACTGACCCCCCAGCCCTCGACATCCTTCATGGCACAGCTCATCCCCGGATCCTGGTTGTCGTCGACATCTCCTGGTCCCTGTGGCTGCAGAGTCAAGCTTCACCTCTTTGCACCTGAGGCACACGACATCGGTGGGCATTTATCTATCGTGCCCCTGGTCACTGGCAAGTGACCCAGACTCTGTCCCCTCTGCTTTCAGGTTCTTCACAGCTCTGATCCAGGCTTGGATCACACCAGACACTTTTCCTCTTCCCGGCAGCAGCACTTTGCAGCTCATCGCCATTGAAAATGACGACAATTCCCGACACCATTTGACATCTATGCACCCGGCTTTCCTGGGTGAGGTAACACAAGTACTCCAGTGCTCCCATAGGTGCTGGCCCTAGAAACCACTAAGTCTGCACGGGTTTGCTCAAAGTCCTCTCCAAAGTGTCCTTAATCTTTAAAATTCCAACCGCGACATTCCCATAGAATGGTACGGTGCTCGCAACTGTGATCTCACACTGCACACGTCCCCCGTGGGTCCCCTGTGTCACTACCTTGGGTGGTTCCTTGGGGTCCCAGTGATTTTATGTGCTCTAGGCACTGTGTCTAGTCTAGTCGTGGTTGTTATACCATTTTCTTAATATAGGGTTTGGTCTCCCCCTGGGGCCCACTGTATATTGTGCTATTTACCATCATTTTAAAACTTTATATTGTGTGCCTTGCTCTCTAATCTCATAAAGAGGTTAGTAGAGAGTGTTTAGTAATAAATACATATATTTTATATATATACCTTGTGTGGTTCTCCTTTCATTTGGTCATTCAAGAGGTTATAATCTGGTAAACCAAGCTGCTTTACATTCCTTCGAGACTTAGCCTAAAGGCTGCTCTCAATAGCTACCACTAGGATAGCTTTCAATAAAGGTTGCCTTTAACCTAATCATCAATAAGGGTTGTTTGCTCTGGTACAAGGTGCCCACTATAACTAGTGGACAGCATATGCCAGGCCAACTTCTCACAAATATAATGAGAAAATTAGAGCTAATAGATATCTTGCCTCAGCAAAGTCCAAAATGTGGGAGTTCACATATTATTCAGCCAGATTAACACAGCATCTACGTTTGACTGTTTTCAAATTTTCTAATAATACTAATATTCACTTCATAGTACAGTGGTAATGACGTTGCTTTCTACGCAAAACAGGAATAATTGCAGTTATTTACAGTTTAAGGAAAATTATGAATCTGATCAGGGCTTTGAAAAGATCAATTAGCTTAGGTAAGAGCTAAATGGAAACCGAATTAATATTTACAACAGTTCTTAGTAAACAGTAACACAATAGGTCAGAAGGTCTATTAAAAAGCTGAGGTTGCAACCAACTGCAGCCTTCTCATTTAAGCAGGGAAAACATAATGTCCAGGTTAAAGAACCCAGAAACAGGCATTATCACCTCGGAATTCCACAGAGATACTGAATGTAATGCATCTTCATTATGCAAACATTTATAAACTAGTAACTGAAATAACTCCAAGTTCAGCAATGACCCTAATATTCTAGCAATGCCTCCTATTACAGATCAAATTCATGATGAATTTATTGTCCCTTTCTCAGAACAAGAACTGATCAGTTCTATTCAAGAATTAACAAGCTGCAGAGCTAGTGCCGAAGGTGGGTACCCATTTGAATTTTATAAGACCTTTTTGCACCAATTAAAAGTCACCATACTTAGGCTATACAATCTCATTCCTGTAGGTTGTTGGATGCCTTCCTCTTTTAAAATAGGTACAGTTTTCTCAAACCTGGTAAATCAACAGCAACAACCCAACATCACATCGACCAATTATGCTATTAAACACAGATTACAAAATGCTAACAAAACTTTCACCAAGTAGCTTCAGTAAAATAGCTACATATTTAATTCATCTTCACCTGGATGGATTATTTTCCAGCTGCCAACAAATACCCTTTGCATGACAGAAGCAATAGTTTATTATAACACCCTCACCAGTACGATTCGATCTGTCATTACCCTATTAGATGCTGAGAAAGCATTTGATTTAATTCGTTGGGTTTGTCTATGTTCTATCTTGAAAAGAATGAGTTTCTCTGTCCAACGTAAATTTGTTGATCAAGACTAAGCTCGACAGCCTCAGTAATAGTTAATTCTGAGATACACTGGCGAAATCAATATTACCATAGGCAGATGTCTGGAATGCTAAATGTCACACATATTTTTTGCTTTCTTCAAAGAACTGCTAGTGATATACATATGCAACCATACCATCTATCTGCCTTCGATGGAATCATTTTCTGCTTTAACCTAAAGTTAAAATTATATGCAGATGATTGTAGTCCCCTTCTTAGAAACCACAAAAAGAAAATTAGAAAATGCTATGCAGAAAATGGGAAAATTCACTAAAGTGGACTGATGTATAATCAAAAGTAGCAAAACTGAGGGGGCGCAGTTACTCATTTGCAGAGCTTTCGGCTTACCACTGCTCTACATATATCTCACGAGTCAATTGTGTATACTTTGTGTATGGTCCTCACCTGTAGATAGCAGCAGATCACTGTTAATAGATATTTTTGCCTTAGCCAGCCTCCAACAAGTTACATTTCACTTGGTAAGTGCCACTTATGAAAAGGTTTATTGAAACAGGGCTTCATCAATCATGACTTCTTCCCATTATACCGGGTACCTCAATATTTCCTGATTTAAATGCCTTCTTTTTAGAAGCCTAACTGTCTCTATGACAAACTTGCTAATTTGCCAGACTTCCTGCTGCAGTGTTTAGTGATCAATAGGTATTATTTTCCTTCCATTTGTATCCTACATTTGCAACCACAATTTTCCCTGGCTCGCAGAATACCTTGGTTTTCAGTACACAGGCAGAATAGCCCATCTTACAATTGGCTGAAAGAGATATGCTAATGTCTTGCTTCGGCAATGGAGTTTACTAATTGAAAATTGGAAATACTAGGAAAATGTCTATATGAAAATAAACGATATGTAATTGCTGTAAAGCAGAAAGATGAAAACAAGGAGAATGTCAAACTCATAATAGACATGTTATTTTGCAGAAACTTTGCACGGTAGTGAAAAAGGCGTAAATTCATTTGTAGCACGTTTGCGTAATGGAAAGCAGTGCAAAATGTATTTGCTCTAGACTAAAGATTTGTTTTTGCTCCTTGACAATATATGGAGCACACCAAATTCATATTTTTTTTGTTTGTATTATAACAATGGAGAAAATAATTATTCTAAAGGTAAAATATGAAATTGAGATAGTCTTGTGGAAATACAGTATGTTTCATTCTTCAATATGTAAGTTAAATAGAGGTGCAAAACCTACTGGGTCTACTTTTTAATCCGTTATTCATGGCTAAAGAATTTTTGGTTGCAATATCTATTATACGTGCAAAATAATTTATGAGCAGTAAACGTGTGATATGTATTTAGCAATGATTCCCTAAACAGTTTACTTCATTTTCTGCCCTGCTGCAACAAAAAATTAATATAGAGAACAATTTGCTCTATCCTCCGTGGGGCATATGTATGAACAAGCCCTTTTGCGATTCCTTAATAGTGATTTGTAGCGAATTGCTATTAAGGAATCACAAAATGCTATGTATGTAGGAATCGCAATAATAATTGCGATTCCTTAATATTCCTTAATTGGGAATCGCAAATTGCGATTCGCAATTAAGGAATACCTTCCCATTCATTCCTATTTGCGTAGAGGCCCATAGGAATGAATGGGAAGACATTCTCAATTTGCGATTACCAATTAGAGAATCGCAAACTGAGAATGCTATTTAAAGGTTGCAAGGGTGTCATAAGAACACCCTGATGTACCCCTGAAATGAGCATGTGTGCACATGTGGCGCACTTACATGCCCTAAGGGCATGTATGTGTGCCACATGGCACTTTGAAAAAAGCAAAAAAGTGCTTTTTTCAAAGAATTCGCAAATTACCACCAACTGTCAGTTGGTGGTAATATGTGATTTCTTATGCAAAATTCGCACAACTTAGGTGCTTTCTACATCGCATTTAAGGAATCGCAATTTGCGATTCCTTAACTGCAATCGCAAAATAGAGAATCACAAATTTTGCGATTCTCTAATTTGCGATGCCCTTTTGGGATGATACATCCCAAAATGCCTTGTCCCGTTCGCAAACGGGCCGATTCTGAGAATCGTCCCATTTGCGAACAGGAAAAGGGCTTGATACAAATGCCCCTATGTCAAATGTAGCAGAATAATGCAAAACAGATTTGCCATTTTCAATTACACCACATGTATAATTTGGGTAGACAACTGTACCTAGTAAATGATGAAATTCACCCAAAAAGTATTGCAGTCATCTGCAAAAGTTCATGCCATGCATTACAGTTTTCCCTTATAGTACAAATACAGAATATGTCCCCTTTTCCACACCGCACATTGCCACTGAGATGATTTGTACGTTACCCAGTACTGTTGTCACCCCAGTGCTCCTTTTATATCCAGCATTCAGTGCTCCCGGAGTCACATTGCCCCGCACTCCCCATAATCATATCACCCAGTGCTACTCTGAGACACGTCACACAGTGCTGCCTAATGTGAGCTGGTCAAAGTGCTCCCGAGGCACACGTGCCAGGGCTCTTCTACAATCAAAGGAAGATCCTCGGGAGGCTGGTAACGCAGGTTTTATGATGAAGGTATTAGTCTAGTTATAGGTGTTATATCAACGCCCCACAGGAGCAGCATCCTGCAGCTCAGCCCACTCTCTCCAACTGATCTCTCAGGCATACATAAACATTCTATGACATCACACACACACTGGCTGAGCCGCAGGTATAAAGGAACTAGGGAGAGAGAATGCATTATACCTAAAAAAAGGATGTGACAGCTCCCCTGTGTGCTGATTGAGGTGCCTCATTTTCTGCTTGGCTGAGGAACAGCACCCTGTGCTCCACTGGGGCATATCACCTCTTGGTCTCCTGAGGCATAAGGTGTATCTGGATGATGGTCTGTGCAGGAATGCTTACTTGCTTGCGCATATGGCGACCCATGTTTCTGCTGGCCGATGTAAAAGGGTGTCTCGTTTTGGGTCTGTGTGCATGTGAGTACATAATTGAGCTTTATCTGTGCTGTTAGGCAAAATCATAGCTGTAATTAATAAAAGCCAAGCCTTTTGGCTTTGATAGCGCTTTTCATTTAGTGTAATTTCTCTCGTTTTTTGGACACTGTTGAGAAACAAACTTATTTTTGTAATCATTCAAAAACTGCAAGCTCTCGGCCAGCCATTAAGATAATTCTAAGTTTCAAGCAACCGCCCTATTTAGTCAAAGCCTATTTAGAGAAGGGGGTTTCTTAAGCATAAGCAGAACAGTTACACACTGAGCGGCAAAAAGTAATTCCTGGATAAGTTGTTTGAAAGGGCATATTACTGCATCTCTTTCTCTATGTGGCACAAGTTCATTGATTCTTGCTACACTGAATGACCTTGGAGAACAAAAGGATGCGAATGGGGCTACTGTCCTCAAAGTGCAGAGTTGTCGAGGTACCGAATGATTTGTGCTGCCTTCCAACAAATTCAACAGTACAAATCTTCACCATACAGACCCGCCAGGCAATAATTGAACACGTAATGCAAGGTATATAGTGTTTTTTTTACTTGGGTGTGTAAACTGAGCTTATGACCATCTATCTACCTACATTCTACAGAGGATGAGAGTAAAAGCACAGCCTCAGTACCTGTTAAGTCTAGGTCACAAAGAACTTCCTCCTGTTTCTTAGTCCCTCAGAATATCTCTCAGCGGTGTTGGTGGCACAGAATGATGCAGGTAGGTCTTCAGGTACTCTAGCTCAAAATGGGTCAGAGACTACATTGCCTCTACTCCCTACCGACACCAGCAGAAACCTCACTCCCACCTTGTTCCTCATCCCCATGGTCGCACAGTTCTCCACCCTGACACACCTTCATGAATTACTGCCCTTCCTTATACAAGAGCAGAGCCACGACTAAGGAAACTTCTATTCTCTTTTGTTGCATCACTTTTCCTACTTGTGGTGTTCCATCTTTGACAAATTCCTCCCTTATCTTGTGTCTTAAATTGTCACAGCTGATCAAACCTGAAGGCACCGATGGCTTCATGAGCCCCTCCTTTCATACAGACTCCTCCACTTGTATACCTGTAAATCCAACCCTAGCAAATCACGTATCCTGTTCTCCTACCTCCTTCCCTGGTAATTCTACTGACCTTGCACAATCACCTCTAATCTGCATGCCCACTTGCCTCTAGAAACGTCCCATCCCTCTTCTCCTCCTTTCTATAGCAACTCCACCATCATGAAGTTCACCATTTCCTGTTTTATCTTTGCCTTCACAGCAACCCCCTTCTCATACCCTTTCTCTTCTCTTATGTTCATATTTCTGATGTAGGAACCTCAGAGCCCATCCCTTTTCCTTCTGCCTCTTACTCACCATTACACAGTTTCCCCCACTTTGTCCCTCTGGCCTGAAGACACCTTAAGCTACCTAGCCAGGCTTATGTTTTCCAAAAACTATCATACATATATAGGGGGTTCCCAAATAAACACACTTTCACCATTGGTTGGCTGAGATGTGACTCAAATAATGCTTCCTCCCACCACAGCAGAAATATATTTCACCTGAATAGCCATTTAATACTCTCACTTTGAGTGACTGCATTTTGCTCTTGCACATGTATATACACACCTGAAAAAATAGTTTTCCAAGAATAGAAATTTTTAGACACTAGTAATTTCTAGTGACTGCTAGTTCCTATGTATGGTGGGGGTACATCTACTATTTCCATAACCCTCAAATAATTTAATTTTGCACACCTTAGTGAAATATTTTAGTTGGCTGAGAATATTAAACCCAATTTTCCTTTAGCTAGACATTCCCCACAAAGTGTAAGCCACATGGCTTTCATAATCTCCCACCTTGTCTACATATGTAGGCACCAGAATCCCTCCTCCGCAAATTAAATAATGGATTCAGACTTCTCAGGTATCATTTTTAAGGAATTTACAATCATGTTTATTAATTGGTGGGATACGCCCATTTTCCTTAATAGCTACCATAAAGGTTTCCAATTAACAAATTCAAATGCCTTTTGCCATCTAAAATATCTTTTAAGGCTGCTTGATTTTGCTGGGACAGGAATGAGAAAGAGGCAAGAGACGTGCAGAAAAAGTAATACAGATGCAGAAAGGAGAATGAGGCATGATGGGTGCAGAAAGAAGCAAGAGAGGTACAGAAAGAAACAAAAGAAGTGCAGAAAGAAGCAACAGAGGTACAACATATAGATATAAATCTTATAGGCAGTGTTGAGAAGAGTAGAAGGATGATATTAAATACATTGTCTAGGGCTTTTGTTGAGCTTTAGAAAAGAGTGACGAATTCAGTTTTTAAAAGACAGTGCACACAGACTTTTTTTGTAACTAAATAGAGTTACATCATTTAACCAAACAAACTTCCAGCAGATCTGAAATAATGTTATAATTTTCACAGTAGAGACCATTAGCACCAGGAGTTTTACATACCAGCAAATCTTTAGTAGCTTTTACAATGTCATCTCTAGAGATTGGTTTTGCTAACATTTCTGTTTGGGATGAATTAAAACACTTCAGGGGGATATTTAATTTAAAAAATCCTCTATCGTGTTTTAGGATTACTGATTTCTGTATATATTTTAATTAAATATTTTGGGGAAATCTTCACAATTTCCAATGGAACTCTAATCAATCGACCATTATCCAGGTCCTCAATACTTTGAATTTCATTTTTTATCTGCACATACTTTGCATGCTTTGCCAGTAACTACTTCTCATGTATATTCTTTGTTGAAAATGTCAGGCATGTACTTAGGTTTCTTGTGCGTAATGTTTTTAATCTCATTTCTAGCCTTATTTTTCTTTACTGGAGTGTCAACCTCTTCTAAGTGTTTAACATGATTTTGGATTAAACTTGTTTGTTCAGTTCTCTCTAAATAAGCAATCGCTATATATATTCCTATAAAAACTGCTTTCATCCCAGTCTACAGGCCTTGTTATTACTATCTTACAATAAGGGTTGATTCTTGCTATCTCGTCATAGCATCCCATTTTGTTTTTTGATCCAGGGGTCATACGGGCTATGCCTCCCTAAACATTCTATAATGCAACCATACAATGATCCGCACACATATCCATAGAGCTTCTGCGTCTTTAACAAGCATTGGTAAATGCATTATGTTACGCCTATGTGATTAATAATGAGCAGTTTTTTGTTGTAAGTTGTAGCTTGCTGAGTAGTTCAATATAAGTTACAGAAATTCTTAACATGTTATGATTTACTTATGTACAAAATTGCAATATATTGTGCTGTTACTAGAGGTATTTCGTTGGTAAGTAATAGGAAATTTTTGAAAAATATAAGAGGGAAATTATGTAATTAATTGATGTAATAGCAATATTATGGGGCTTATTCCGATGTCGGTCAGAGTTGCCTCGGACTGACACCATCACATTTCTCTATGGCAGTTTGATTACGGCCGATATCAGGCCATAGTACAGGCTCCCATACAAAATGGGTGTGTGTGTGTGTAAAACCGGGCACCCTGTAGCAGGCCTTCCATGGTGCCTGCCATGCAGTGCATAGATTTACAGGGGAGCACCCTAGTACCCCCTTGGCCACCAAAGGTAGGCCATTCAGTCAAGGGAGCCCTGCTAGGGGCCCACAAAGTCGCTTACCGACAGCCTTTCCATGTCGGAAAGGCCTGCACGGAAAGACCATGGGAAACCAACATCATCAGAAACGCCATCGATAGGGGATTATGGTGCAGTTCCGACTGGCTGGAATACTCCGAGAGCCGGTCGGAATCAAGTCGCAATGACCACCGGTTCACGCTCCGAACACCGACATAGTAATTCAGCAGGCAAGCCCCATGTGAAAGGGCCTGCGTCAGTCTTACGCCTGCTGTGAGGCAGGCGCAAGATATTGATGCATTTGCACCCTAGAAGTGGCGCAGTGAAATCTCGTAGATTTCACTGCGTCACTTCTACGATGCTTACTTACGTGGGAACGCCCACCCTGCATACATTATACCTGACGAAGGTATAATGTAGCGCAGGGATTTACAAAGTGACGCATCTAGGTAGATGCGTCACTTTGTAAATACGGCGCATCATGGCGCATGTTTTACGCCACTGGTGCGTCACAAAAAGTGACGCACCGGTGGCGCAAAAGTGACGCAGGGGTTCATAAATGAGCCCCTAGGTGTTTAGAGGAGTTCTGATAACGTTTGTGCCTGATGCCCCTGCACCTGCTGCACCATTCAAATAATGACCCTGTTGTCTGCAAATAACTGAAATTGTGACTGCCTGTTTAGTAGCAAAATACAGCAATATTTGGTGTTTAGTGGAAGTATGACAACTTTTGGACCCAGGGTGTGAGAAGTTGGCCTGGTATATGCTGTTCACTAGTTAAAGAGACCACCTTGTACCATGCCAAGCAACCCTTATGGTGTGGTTGTAAGTCAACCTTTTCGGACTAGCTGCCCTAGTGGTAGCGTAGGCTAAGCAGTCTTTGAGGCTAAACTCGCTAAAGCGTGTTAAGAAGGCTGTTTTACCAAATGTAACCCCCCTTTATACCAATGAAAGGACACCACACAGATATATATTCAAAATATATATGTATTTATTTCTCAAAGTATCACCTAGACTCTTTATGAGCACAGGAGCACAAATCGTTAAACAAGACAACGTTATAATATACAGAAGTTGCACTTTATATGGATGGGCCCTGGTGGCCACTCATACCATATACTAAAATAGTGGTATAAGTACCACGAACAGGAAAGGAAAAAGGCCTAGGGCCTCTAGAATCGCTGGGCCTACAAGGAGCTAACTTCAGTTAGTGTCCAGGAGGTCCACGGGTCGCGTGTGCAGTGAGGAAAGTTACACACGTGCTCCCATAGGTTTTCAATGGGTGCGTAAAAGTTTAAAAGTTACTGCAGAAAGGGTCTTCTGGATGGACTACGATCTTAAGATTCAAAACACAGACACTAGAGATGTTTCTCTACACTTGGGCACCGGAGTGCCAGCTTTACCTCACCCACAGGAAGCGGGTGCATAGGTCTCGAAGTGCGTCGGGTTTCTTCTATCGATTCAATGGAGCCTGATGACAAAGATGCTGCAGGCGGTCGGTCCAGAAGAGATGCGGTGGATCCAAGAGTGGATCGGAGTTGTAGAAGACCTGAAAGCAGAGGGGACAGTGTTCACAGTCACTAGCCAGTGACCGGCGTGGCACCAGGTAGGTACCAGGCGATGTCGGGTGCAAACAGGTGATGAGGTGTAGCTTGTCTCCGCAGGCACGTGGTCCCGGAAGGTCGACCACATCCAGGAGTCGGTTCACGAGCTGTCCCACGCAGGTTCTCACTGTCGGCGGTGTCGGCGACTCGAAAGAAGCAAACAAGCCTTGGCAAAGGCAGGAGTCGTGGAAAGAGAGGAAAGCTGATTGTTCTGACCAGCAAGGTCAGAGGGGCTGCTCTTTCGGAGAGCAGCTAGGGCCAGTCTGGAGCAACCAGACCAGCATCGTTGATTTCAAGTTTCGTTGCCAAAATGGCCACTAGCCAACGGGCCAGGGACCGGGCAGGCGCGTCAAGATGCAAAATGCAGAAGGGCCCCACGCAGATCGTGGAGATGCTGGAGGGCTCACCTTTGGTGCAGATGCTGCTCGGATGTTGGGCTTCTCAGGACCCAAAGCACAACTTGGAGGGAGCCTCTGTCGTTGCGCTTGCAGCTTGTCATCCGTCTTCCAAGATGGCTGGCTCCCCATGTCTCGGTGCCTCCACGGGTTCCTTCTTTGCAGGGACTGTGGATCGGGCGGTGAGAGGTCTGGAGGTCCAGGTCTTGTCGGGCTCTGGGCTCGGGCTCCGGCGGGAGGCGGCGGCAAAGCAGACGTCGAATAGCTGGTTGGTGCTTGCGTTAGCAAGATGGTCACTCCCTGACCATAGGGGAGATTTCCTTCAGTCCTCTGTGCAGCAGAGCGTCGAAGTTCCCGTCTTCTTCTTTGTAGTAAGTTGATTCCAGGATGTCTGAAGTCTTAGGACACAGCTCCTACCTTTAAGCGGATTCTAGGGGCCGGACTACCTGCTAGGTCCCTCCCTAAGGGTGAGACCAGGAAGGGGGGTGGTTACACCCCCAATCCTTTGTCCAGCTTGCCCCAGGTCCGGGGCTGGTGTGCCCCAGGACCGGTTTGAACTGGCATATGCACCGAGGCTCCTTGTGAGCCTCAGGCATGTCTGATTCCTTTCAAGCCCTACCTGACCAATACACAAAATCCTGTCTGGGGTGGTGCTCGCACCTCCCTTGGCAGGAAACCCTTTGTCCACGTCTCCCAAGCTGGAAGGACTCCCAGCAGCAGGAGGGCAGACTTGTGTCTGTGGTGGCAGCATCCATTTTGTGGAGCTGAGGCTATGTGTGATTTTACCCGGGTTTCAGGTACTGTACATGTTGTGTCCCTCTAGAAGGGTGGAATGCTAACCCCGTCGCCAGAATTGGCGAGGGGTTAGTATTCCAATTCGTATGACACCTTACTCGACATGTTTTGATAAAGCCAAACCAAAGATAGCATTTAACCGCGAGGTTCATAATGCACTTAAGAGTATATGGTATGACGATATCTGGAAACGGTAGAAGGAAGTTGTTCCGACCACTGCAGACAGGCTCAGCTCATGCCAGAGCACCATCTCACATGGAACCAAGCACTCTGCCTTCAGGATTGTTAAGGCCTGCCTTAGGAGTGACTTATAGGTTAACATGTGTCCCATTTAAGGTTAGGTATAGGTATACTACACCTAAGTAAGAGGTGGTTACACCAACTTACCCCAGCTGAGTGATCAGCCAGTTGTGTCAAATTTGTTAGGCCAGGCCTGGGGTGGCATAATACATGCTTCAGCCCCTGGTAGACCTTAGATACACCAATGCCCTGGGTACCTAGTGTACACTGGTACAGGGGCTCACAGGGTGATCCAATTCCAATTGGTTATGCACCTAGGGTGCATAGTGTCAATTTAGTTAGAGAGAACAGCAGGCTGGGGGTCTGATTAGCAGGCCCACAGCCTCAATATGTCAAAAACCAGTGAAGCAAAAAGCAAAAATTTGGGGTGACCATAGGATAGCAGACCCTACTCTCCTACACAACCCCCCCCCAAACGCAGGGTCATTAAACTAGCCTTGACCAGTCTCGTCTTCATGTCCTAAGTGGAAGTACCTGGAGAGACCATCTGCATTCCCATGGTCTGTACCTGGCCGGTGCTCCACTGTAAAGTCCATCCCCTGTAGGGAAATGGACCACCTAAGCAGTTTGGGGTTTTCACCCTTCATCTGATTTAGCCACAAGAGGGGCTTATGGTCGGTCTGAATCTTGAAGTGAGTGTCAAACAAGTATGGCCTCAGCTTCTTCAGGGCCCACACCACAGCAAAGGCCTCCCTCTCAATAGCTGACCAATTCTTCTCTCTGGGGGTCAACCTTCTGCTAATAAAAGCAATGGGTTGGTCTTGACCATCTACATTAAGTTGTGACAGCACAGCTCCCACATCCAACTCAGAAGCATTTGTTTGGACAATAAACTCTTTGGAGTAGTCAGGACTTTTCAGGATAGGTGCAGAGCACATGGCCTTCTTCAGGTCATCAAATGCCTTTTACAGCTTACTGTCCACTGAACCTTTTTGGGCATCTTCTTGGATGTCAGATCATTAAGAGGAGTCACAATGGACCCATAGTTCTTAACAAACTTCCTGTAGTACCCAGTCAAGCCCAAGAAAGCTCGAACTTGAGTCTGGGTGGTTGGAGGAGACCAGTCCTTGATGGATTGTATCTTACTCTCCAGTGGTTGAACTTGGCCTCCACCTACAAGGTGGCCCAAATACACAACCTTACTCTGCCCTATCTGGCACTTAGTAGCCTTGATAGTGAGGCCTGCCTTTTGCAGAGCCTCAAGTACCTTCTTCAGGTGGATCAGGTGATCCTCCCAGGTGGAGCTAAAGACAGCATTGTCATCAAGATATGCTGCACAAAAGTCATCCAACCCAGTAAGGACTTGATTCACCAACCTTTGGAAGGTGGCAGGTGCATTCTTCAGACCAAAGGGCATCACCAAGAATTGATAATGCCCACCTGGGGTTGAGAATGCTGTTTTGGCCTTGGACTCCTCAGCTAACCTGATTTGCCAATAGCCAGCTGTCAAATCAAATGTGCTCAAAAACTTAGCAGAAGCCAGTTTATCTATGAGCTCATCTGCCCTTGGAATAGGATGCGCATCTGTCCTAGTGACAGCATTGAGTCCTCTGTAATCCACACAGAACCTCATCTCTCTCTTGCCATCTTTGGTGTGAGGCTTGGGGACCAGAACCACTGGGCTAGCCCAGGGGCTCTCTGAGGGCTCAATGACACCCAGTTCCAGCATTTTGTGTACCTCAGCCTTTATACAGTCCCTGACGTGGTCAGGTTGTCTGTAAAGTTTGTTCTTTACAGGCAGACTGTCACCAGTGTCCACCACATGGGTACACCAGTCAGTTTGACTAGGTATCAATGAAAACATATGTTGAAATGATTGTAGAACCTGTCTACATTCAATCTGCTGATGCTCAGTGAGGTTGCCTCCAAGGGTCACTCCTTCAACTGAACCATCTTCAGGGTTCTGAGACAACAGGTCTGGGAGAGGGTCACTCTCTTCCTCCTGCCCCTCATCTGTAGCCATGAGCAAGCCCATGTCTGCCCTGTCAACATATGCTTTTAACCTGTTAACATGGAGTACCCTGTGGGGACTCCTGGGAGTTCCTAGGTCCACCAAGTAGGTAACCTCTCCCTTCTTTTCCAGGATTGTATGTGGTCCAGACCATTTGTCTTGGAGTGCTGCTGGGGCCACTGGCTCCAACACCCATACCTTCTGTCCTGCCTGAAACTCAACCAATACAGCCTTTTGGTCATGCCAAGCTTTCTGTAAGGCCTGGCTTGCCTCAAGGTTTTTGGATGCCTTCTCCATATACTCAGCCATCCTGGAGCGGAGACCAAGTACATAGTCCACTATGTCTTGTTTAGGCTTTTTGAGAGGTAACTCCCATCCTTCCTTCACTAAACACAGTGGGCCTCTCACAGGGTGCCCAAACAACAATTCAAAGGGGCTGTAGCCAACTCCTTTTTGTGGGACCTCTCTGTAAGCAAACAGAAGGCAGGGTAGAAGGATGTCCCATCTTCGCCTGAGCTTTTCAGGTAATCCTTTGATCATACCCTTTAGGGTCTTGTTGAATCTCTCAACAAGCCCATTGCATTGTGGGTGATGAGGAGTGGTGAACTTGTAGTTGACACCACACTCCTTCCACATAGCTGTCAAGTATCCTGACATGAAGTTGGTACCTCTGTCAGAAACCACCTCCTTAGGAAACCCCACTCTGGAGAATACTCCTAGCAGGGCCCTGGCCACAACAGGAGCTGTAGTGGTCCTAAGGGGAATTGCCTCTGGATAGCTGGTGGCATGATCCACTACCACCAGTATAAATCTGTGCCCAGATGCAGTGGGAGGATCCATGGGACCCACTATATCTATTCCCACTCTTTCAAGGGAACCCCCACCACAGGTAGTGGTATTAGGGGGGCCTTTGTTGTGCCACCTGATTTGCCACTGGCTTGGCAGGTCACACAGGAGCGACAAAACTCCTTTGTATCTTCATTCATGTGAGGCCAGTGAAAGTGAGGGACAAGCCTGTCCCAAGTCTTGTTCTGGCCTAAGTGTCCTGCTAGAGGAATATCATGGGCCAAGGTAAGAAGGAAGCCCCTAAATTGCAGAGGTATAACCAACCTCCTGGTTGCACCAGGTTTTGGGTCTCTAGCCTCTGAATAAAGGAGCCCATCATCCCAATACACTTTATGGGTACCTTGAGCATTCCCAGCAGCCTCAGCAGCAGCCAGCTGTCTGAGGGGTTCAAGAGATGGACAGGTTAACTGAGCCTGCCCCAAGTCAGCCCTGGAAGGTCCCCCTGTCCCCAGAAACTCAACCTGATCAGGTTCAAGCTCTTCAGGGACAGTTCCTTCAGGGTTCTCAAGATCATCTTCCTGGGAAGGCTGATCATCACTTGGAGGCAGGGGGGAAGGCACAGCCTTAACCCTCCTGTTCTTCTTCTTGGTAGGTGCTTGGTCCATTGTTCCAGGATCCAAGACCTGTGGTTCAGTAAGGCACTTTTTGGCCTGTGACCTGGTCACAGCAAGGACATGTGGTGATATACCTAACAGCTCTGCATGTGTCCTGTACTCCACTTCTGACCATAGAGAACTCTCTAGGTCATTGCCCAACAAACATTCTACTGGGAGGTCTGCACTAACCACAACCCTTTTGAGGCCAGTTACCCCTCCCCATGAGAAGTTAACAACTGCCACACTATGTGAAGTAGTGGGATTGCTGGCATTGGTCACCAGGTAATTCTCACCTGGTATGTACTGTCCAGGGTCCACAAAGCCTGGTGTCACCATAGTGACACTGGCACATGTGTCCCTGTAGGCTTGAGCCACTTTTTCATTTATTAAAGGAGTCTGTCTGTACTTGCCCAGGTTACTGGGGCTCACAGTCAGGGACAAATCCATGTCCCCATCACAGATCAAGACTGCCTGTGTCAGGGTTCTGTCTAAGTCAGAATCTCCTTCAGTTCCTATAGTGATTCCCACTACACCCTTTGTCTGGGGACCAACACTGCTAACAGTAGTACTGGGAGCAGGTGCCTTAGGGGCAACAGTGTTGGGGGCTCCACCCTTCTTACAATCACTAGTCCAGTGAGTTGTATTCTTGCAAGATTTGCACCAGGGTTTCTTTGGACCTTCTTTCTTCTTCCCTTTAGGCTGGGACCCACCCTCGTTAGTACTAGTTTGGGGCCCTATTGAAGACTTCTGGTCTTTAGATTTCTGATCTCCACCCTTTTGGTCTGTTTTCTTCTGATCACCCCCTTGGCCCTGGTTCTGGTTCTTTTGCTTAACCCTGGTTCTGACCCATTTGTCTGCCTTCTTTCCCAATTCTTGGGGAGAGGTCAGATCTGAGTCAACCAAGTGTTGATGCAGTTGCTGGTTCTGACAGTTATTTAAAATCTGTTCTCTCATCATCAAATTGTACAATCCTGTATAATCAGATACCTTACTTCCCAGCAACCAACCCTCCAAAGCCTTAGTGGCACATTCAATGTATTCAGACCAGTCCTGAGTCTGTGTCTTCTGGGTGTCTCTGAACATTAACCTGTACTGTTCAGTGGTTAAGCCTAACCCATCAACTAGGACACTCTTCAGGGCTCTGTAGTTTCTGACATCCTCCTCTCTAACAGTGAGGAGTCTATCTCTGCCTCTTCCTTCAAAGGAGAGCCATAAGATTGCTGCCCACTGGTCTTCAGGAACCTGCTGCACTTTGCAGGCTCTCTCAAGAGCAGTCATCCATTTGTGGATGTCATCCCCACTTTTGTAGGGGGGCACAACCTTGGACAGGTTCCTATTGTCAAAGACCCTATCTTTGTCCTTAGGGACAATGCTGCCACCAGTGGGTATAGACCCACTCTCTCTAGGTTGCCTAGCCTTACTCAGTTTCTCTTCCATCAGAGCTACTTCTAGCTCCTGTCTCCTGATTCTCAGCTGAGCTTCCTGCATTCTGGCCTCATGTTCCCTCCTCTGAGGGGTGGTCATCCTTCTTCTGGAGTGACCTTGAGAGCCTCTAGAGGCATGAGAAGCATTAGATTCACCTGAGTGATTCCTTTGCCTCCCAAACCCCTGGTTAAGTCCACTAGGGAAATCCAATGGGATGATCCCATTGTCAGTCCCCAGTAGCCTTAAGTTAGCTGGGCCACGCATAACACTTGGCACTGGGCTAGTTCTCCCTTCATCCCCACTAACTTCTGTCTCAGTACCCTTATCACTTTCATCCTCTGTAGTATGATTCTCATCTAAGGGGTGACTATTGGAAAGGGGTACCTCAGTAGCATCTTCAGAAGGGGGGCCTCCTGTTCCAGTCCCTAAGGGGCCTAACTGGGAGGCTTTCTTGAGAGCTTTCTGATCTTCATCAGCTTGTAAAAGCTCTCTGAGTTCAGCAGAGGTAGGGTTCTTGGGCTGTTTAAGGCCCCTGATATTTGCCAACTGCCTGAGCTCATTTTGGTTTAGGGTAGCAAAGATGGATGGTGCCCTCTGGGGGTCACTCTCAACAGAGATGGGTACATTGGACCCCTCTGCCCCAGCCATTGCTCTTAAGTGTGGGTGGATGTGTTGCAATCTACCTACACTTGGGTTTTCCTACTAAACCTATCTAGTAGTTGTAGTCAGGGTGTGCTACTCCCTTTGCTGTACAACAACTAAGTTCAGTAGAACTTAAGTATATCTATCTTGTTTTATATGTACCTAAAGGTACCTGTATGATCTTTCAATTGGTAACAAAGAGATTACAGAGGTAAAACACAGCAAGCTCAAATCCAACCGCTGCTCACCAATGTGAGAAGTTGGCCTGGTATATGCTGTTCACTAGTTAAAGTGACCACCTTGTACCATGCCAAGCAACCCTTATGGTGTGGTTGTAAGTCAACCTTTTCGGACTAGCTGCCCTAGTGGTAGAGTAGGCTAAGCAGTCTTTGAGGCTAAACTCGTTAAAGCGTGTTAAGCAGGCTGTTTTACCAAATGTAACCCCCCTTTATACCAATGAAAGGACACCACACAGATATATATTCAAAATATATATGTATTTATTTCTCAAAGTATCCCCTAGACTCTTTATGAGCACAGGAGCACAAATCGTTAAACAAGACAACGTTATAATATACAGAAGTTGCACTTTATATGGATGGGCCCTGGTGGCCACTCAAACCATATACTAAAATAGTGGTATAAGTACTACGAACAGGAAAGGAAAAAGGCCTAGGGCCTCTAGAATCGCTGGGCATACAAGGAGCTAACTTCAGTTAGTGACCAGGAGGTCCACGGGTCGCGTGTGCAGTGAGGAAAGTTACACGCGTGCTCCCATAGGTTTTCAATGGGTGCGTAAAAGTTTAAAAGTTACTGCAGAAAGGGTCTTCTGGATGGACTACGATCTTAAGATTCAAAACACAGACACTAGAGATGTTTCTCTACACTTGGGCACCGGAGTGCCAGCTTTACCTCACCCACAGGAAGCGGGTGCATAGGTCTCGAAGTGCGTCGGGTTTCTTCTACCGATTCAATGGAGCCTGATGACAAAGATGCTGCAGGCGGTCGGTCCAGAAGAGATGCGGTTGATCCAAGAGTGGATCGGAGTTGTAGAAGACCTGAAAGCAGAGGGGACAGTGTTCACAGTCACTAGCCAGTGACCGGCGTGGCACCAGGTAGGTACCAGGCGATGTCGGGTGCAAACAGGTGATGAGGTGTAGCTTGTCTCCGCAGCCACGTGGTCCCTGAAGGTTGACGACGTCCAGGAGTCGGTTCACGAGCTGTCCCACGCAGGCTCTCGCTGTCGGCAGTGTCGGCGACTCGAAAGAAGCAAACAAGCCTTGGCAAAGGCAGGAGTCGTGGAAAGAGAGGAAAGCTGATTGTTCTGACCAGCAAGGTCAGAGGAGCTGCTCTTTCGGAGAGCAGCTAGGGCCAGTCTGGAGCAACCAGACCAGTGTCGTTGATTTCAAGTTTCGTCGCCAAAATGGCCACTAGCCAACGGGCCAGGGACCGGGCAGGCGCGTCGAGATACAAAATGCAGAAGGGCCACCACGCAGATCGTGGAGATGCTGGAGGGCTCACCTTTGGTGCAGATGCTGCTCGGATGTTGGGCTTCTCAGGACCCAAAGCACAACTTGGAGGGAGCCTCTGTCGTTGCGCTTGCAGCTTGTCGTCGGTCTTCCAAGATGGCTGGCTCTCCGTGTCTCGGTGCCTCCACTGGTTCCTTCTTTGCAGGGACTGTGGATCGGGCGGTGAGAGGTCAGGAGGTCCAGGTCTTGTTGGGCTCTGGGCTCAGGCTCCGGCGGGAGGCGGCGGCAAAGCAGACGCCGAATAGCTGGTTGGTGCTTGCGTTAGCAAGATGGTCACTCCCTGACCATAGGGGAGATTTCCTTCAGTCCTCTGTGCAGCAGAGCGTCGAAGTTCCCGTCTTCTTCTTTGTAGTAAGTTGATTCCAGGATGTCTGAAGTCTTAGGACACAGCTCCTAACTTTAAGCGGATTCTAGGGGCCGGACTACCTGCTAGGTCCCTCCCTAAGGGTGGGACCAGGAAGGGGGGTGGTTACACCCCCAATCCTTTGTCCAGCTCGCCCCAGGTCCGGGGCTGGTGTGCCCCAGGACCGGTTTGAACTGGCATATGCACCGAGGCTCCTTGTGAGCCTCAGGCATGTCTGATTCCTTTCAAGCCCTACCTGACCAATACACAAAATCCTGTCTGGGGTGGTGCTCGCACCTCCCCTGGCAGAAAACCCTTTGTCCACGTCTCCCATGCTGGAAGGACCCCCAGCAGCAGGAGGGCAGACTTGTGTCTGTGGTGGCAGCATCCATTTTGTGGAGCTGAGGCTATGTGTGATTTTACCCGGGTTTCAGGTACTGTACATGTCGTGTCCCTCTAGAAGGGTGGAATGTTAACCCCGTCGCCAGAATTGGCGAGGGGTTAGTATTCCAATTCGTATGACACCTTACTCGACATGTTTTGATAAAGCCAAACCAAAGATAGCATTTAACCGCGAGGTTCATAATGCACTTAAGAGTATATGGTATGACGATATCTGGAAACGGTAGAAGGAAGTTGTTCCGACCACTGCAGACAGGCTCAGCTCATGCCAGAGCACCATCTCACATGGAACCAAGCACTCTGCCTTCAGGATTGTTAAGGCCTGCCATAGGAGTGACTTATAGGTTAACATGTGTCCCATTTAAGGTTAGGTATAGGTATACTACACCTAAGTAAGAGGTGGTTACACCAACTTACCCCAGCTGAGTGATCAGCCAGTTGTGTCAAATTTGTTAGGCCAGGCCTGGGGTGGCATAATACATGCTTCAGCCCCTGGTAGGCCTTAGATACACCAATGTCCTGGGTACCTAGTGTACACTGGTACAGGGGCTCACAGGGTGATCCAATTCCAATTGGTTATGCACCTAGGGTGCATAGTGTCAATTTAGGTGGAGAGAACAGCAGGCTGGGGGTCTGATTAGCAGGCCCAGAGCCTCAATATGTCAAAAACCAGTGAAGCAAAAAGCAAAAATTTGGGGTGACCATAGGATAGCAGACCCTACTCTCCTACACAGGGCCACTGCACATGCTGCACCGTTTAAATCAACTCCCTTTTAACTGCAAGGTAACGAGAATTGTGACTGCCTGTATAGTAGTAAAACATAGTAATATTAGGTGTTTAGAGGAGTTCTGACAACTTTTGGTCCAGGTGCCACTGCACCTGCTGCAACGTTCAAATCATGACCCTGTTGTCTGCAATGCAACTGCACTTGTGACTGCCTGTTTAGTAGTAACATATAGCAATTATAGGTGTTTAGTGGGGTGCCTAGAACTTTTGGCCCTGGTGTCACTGCACCTGTTGCACCATTGAAATCACGACCCTATTGTCTGCAACGTAACTGCACTTGTGGTTGCCTCTTTGGTTTTATATTTTAGCAATAATCTAGGTTTAGTGGGGTCCCTAGAACGTTTGGCCTGGTGCCACTGCACCCGCTGCACCAATCAAATAAAGTACATTTTAACTGCAAAATAACTGCAATTGTGACTGCCTGTTTAGTACTCAAATATAGCAATATCAGTGTTTAGAGGAGTTCTGACAATTTTTGGGCCCAGTGATACTGCAACTGGTGCACCATTCATTCAAATCATGACACTGTTGTCTGCAAGGTAATTGCACTTGTGGCTACCTGTTTAGTGGTAAAATGTAGCATAGCTCTTGTACAACATTTAGAATTTGATCATAATGACCAAACAGATTAGGTTGTACAATCAATCCGATAATGCCTACAAAGTGCAAAGAAAGGTAATGAGGCATGAATAGGAAATGCCACAAATGTTCTAAGGCTAAAGCATCTGCTTTACACAATTAAGTAATAAAATGCAAGCATTCCAGCATACTGTTAGAAGCTGTCTGCCTTTTCCGTGGGAAGAGATCTTATCTTGATAATGAATGCGGCTTTAACAGTGTGAATAGCTTTAGTAGAAGTATTGTAAATGCCTGCAGCCTGAGGAAGGTTTTTTTTTTTTTTTAAACCTTTATTGAGAAAGTTGCACCACATGTTACAATATATGCAGGCGGAAGGTGTGCAATCAATGAAGACCACATCTGTTACATACATTGTAGGGACAACCATGCATAAGCAGCCCGGTACATTAAGAGGAGAAAAGCTGCGTGGAACGAAGCAGGAAGGACAGGGGAACGCCTGGGAGAGGCCAAGTGCCAATGAAAATGGTAGCAAGGAATAGGTAGGGCGTGTGAACGGAGGGGCTGCATATCATGAGCCATTCCCGGCGGCCGCTGCCAGTGGAGTGCTAGCGGAGGGTGCAGGAGAGGCCGCAGAGGGCAATTCAGACAAAAGGGTCTGACAACGCGCAGCGTCTTGGAGCCAAGCGCTGACTGTGGGCGGGCGTAGACCTTGGTCCCCAGTGCATTGAGACCCTACACCATGCAAGAACGAGCAGCATGGTGGTCAGCTTATGGGAGGCATCTGGGCAGCATTTCAAAATGCCTAAGAGGTAGAGCAGTGGGTCTGGCATGACAGGCGTGGAGGTGATCTCAGTGATAGCGGCGCTCAAATCGCGTCAGTAGGCAGATACCTTTGGGCAGAGCCAGTCTAGGTGGGAAAAGTCAGCAGCGGGAGCGGTGCATCGCAAACATCTGTCGCTGGGAATGAGGCCCATTTTGTGCAGCATGACACGAGAGTGGTATAATATATGCAGGTATTTAAAATGTATAAGGCACAGGCGGTAATTGGGGGACAGGCATTTAGTATGATTGCAACAGTACAGTCAGACCTCCTGAGAGAGATCGGCGCTCAAGTCCTCACTCCAGGCGGCGTGGGCGCGGTCAGCAGTAGTCGGGGACACCACCAGCATGAATCCTGGAGACCAGCTTGCGGGGGGAGCTGGATGTGTAAGCGAAGTCGAGGACAGCCATCGAAGGAGGGGGGGGGGGGCTGAGGAACCATGGGGTGAATCTCCCTGCAGGACGCTCTGAGTTGGTAATACAGCAGAGTGTCCATGGGGCCGGACTCGGCAGCAAGGGTGCAGAAGGTATTATCGGATAAAGGTCCAACACCGTGGCTAGCCCCAGGCGAGTTGTGTGCTTAACCATTCTGGCAGTCTGCAGAGGAGGAATGCTGGGTTGTGTGCATTGGGCATGGCATTAGCGGAGAGCATGCTAGAGCCAGAGTATCTCCTGAGGCTGTCCCAGGCCCAGCGCAAGGTCTCCACCATGTTTATTTCTCCGCACAGAGGATTTACAAGGGCAAAGACTGCAGTAAGGAGTGGCCAGGGGGCAGCGAGGTCAGCCTCCACCACAACGTGAGGTTGAAAAGGCATTGGGTGCGACCAGAAGTGAAGGAAGCTGGCTTGGGCGCTGAGGGCATACAGTTTGAAGTCTGGGGCACCCAGTCCCCCTCGCGATAAGAGCAGTGTGAGAATGTTGTAAGTGATTCTGGGCTTGCGCCCGGCCCAGACAAGGGTGATTATAAGTGAGCGGAGTCTGCAAAAAAAGTGAGCCGTGAGAGGGATGGGGATGTTCAAGAATAAGTACAGAAACTTCAGATGCACCACCATCTTGGCAATGGCTTTGCGCCGCCAGAGGTGAATCTTGGTCTCCAACCAGTCCACTGCCCGGCCGAAATTCGCCTTCCAAAGTTCATCCACATCCCTGCTGAGCCAAATGCCCGGATATATAGTGAGTCCCAACGCCCAAACAAACGGGTAGTCTGGAGTGAAGGGGACAGTGGCATCCATGAGGGGAAAAAGAACGGACTTACCTCAGTTGACCTGGATGCCAGACAGACCTCCGAAGCACACCACCTCACGGACCATGGGGCCGAGATTCTCATGGGGATGGCGGACATAGAGTGTGACGTCATCTGCATACAGGGAGACGACCAAGGCATGAACCGTGATGCCGAGACCCCTCTGGGTGTGGTGTTGCCTGAGCCAGGTGGCAAGGGGCTCCATGGCAATAGCAAATAGCATGGGTGAAAATGGGCACCCTTGCCTTGTGCCCCTTTCAACAGGGATGGGCTCCGTGATCTGAACATTGATCCAAAGGAGAGCAGTGGGGAGAGTGTAAAGAAGCTGGACTTTGCGCAGAAAAACCGGGCTAAAGCCTAAGCGAGGGAGAAGGTAAAAGAGGAATGGCCACTCAAGTGTATCAAAAGCTTTGGTGGCGTTCAAAAGGGCAGCCACAGCTGGGAGAACGGTGTTAATTTGATGGAGGATGGCGAATATAGTCCGGAGATTGTGCGAGGTGGCACAGCCGGGGATAAAGCCGGACTGGTATGGGCGAGCTGTCATGGGCATGAGAGGGAGTAGGCGGGAGGCTAGCAATTTGGAGAAGATCTTGTTATCGGTGTTGATGAGAGGCAGAGGGAGAAAGGAGTCATGAAGCTTGGGGATCTTGTCCGTCTTCAAGAGGAGTGTTAGTAGGGCCTCGCGGAGCGAAGGAGGAAAATGGCCACACTCAAAAGATTTGTTGTACATAGCGGCAAGGTGTGGAACCAGGAGGGGTACAAAAGTCTTGTAAAAGGATGCTGGCAGTGCTGTCGGAGCCGGGAGCTTTGTTGCCTGGTAGGCCATTAATAGCAGCCAGAATCTCTTCCTTGGAGAAAGGCTCGTTGAGGTATTCCCAGTGGCTGTTACCCAGCCGTAGGAGCTGAAGAGTATCGAAGTATTGATCAAGGATGTCGCGCAGGGCACAACTCCAGTGGTGTAAAGTTGAGAGTAGAAGGCAGTGAATCTGGCCACCACCTCCTTGGGCAAGGTCGTTCTTTCCGGGCCTCCATCCTGGAGCGTGGCGATATAGGATGTGGCATGAGGCTGCCGTAGGAGATTGGCAAGAGTCTTGCCAGGGCGATCCCCCTCACCGAAGCGACACGCCCTTGTCTCCCTGCCCAGAAATGAGAGCTCTCTATTGGCTCGTCATTGAAATCAGTGAGTTTACCCCTAAGCTGTGCCAGGGTGTCGGGGCTAGGATCCAGAAATTGCAAGGAGTCCAGAGCCTTGATCTCCCCCTCCAATCTCTCAAGAGCACCACGAATAGAGCGCAGTACGCACGATTGCTTGGAGATGCATTCGCCCTGGATCACCGCCTTAAAACCCTCCCAGAGCGTGGAAGGGGAATCGACGGAGCCAGCGTTGAGGTCAAAATAATTTGTGTTTGCCGTTTGGATCTTGTCGCAAAATACTGATTCCCGGAGTACATGGGGGACAACCGCCAGGCCAATGCGCGCCGCGGGGAGTTCGGGAGTTGAATACCGAGGCGCACAGGAGTGTGGTCAGAGAGGTTGCGCGCCATGTGCTCCATGGAGGTGACCCACGCAGAGGCGTCCTAAGTGGTGATCCAGATGTCTTAACAGGACCAGCAGCCCCGCGAGCCCGTCACACACGTGCCCTCGCGAGCTCCTGGGCAGGTGTGCCACCACGCATCGAGCAGAGAATTGTTGGTTAGTATGGAGTGCAGGAAAGAAGTCGTGCGTGGGTGCAGAGCATGGGGCCCGAAGCGTTCAAGGGTGGCAGAAGGTGCAATATTAAAGTCGCCCCCCTAAAGAAGAGCGGCAGGGCCCAGGGAGGAGATGCGACATGAAACAAAACAAACAACCAGCCTCGAGAAAGAGGCAACAAGCCCAGTAAACCCATATCCTCACCACCCACACCAACCCCCCAATTAGGTTGAGAAGCCAACCCCACCCGTGCAAGGGCGCTCCAACTAGGAAGGGGAAGATCAGAGACAAGGTAGGGAATCATCCCGTGGAGGCATGGTTCTGCCCGGCGAACACCCCTGCCACAAGGACAGGGTGACCAAGCCGCAGATTATTGCGGACAAAGGAGGGCGGCGGAGCGCCCACGCGTCGGGGGTGCATTAGATGGACGCAACTATGGTATCAGGTAGCCAAGATTGGGAGCCAGTATGTGCTGTGTGAAGGAAGAGGTAAAGGTAGGGCCATTACATTAGGAACAGTAGGTTACCCCCCCGTCGAGAGAGACCCTGGGACCAATGGCCAGTGAACATGAGAACAGTAAACAAAAGTGGGAACAAGTGCGACTACAGGAGCAGGTGATAATCTAGCCAGGGCAGATAACATCATGTCAGAGAGTACAAACAACAAGAACCCAATAGTAGAGGCAAGAATCAGTCATTGTCACTCAAATTGCCATCGGCAGCCTGGGGAACTGGATGGTGAAGATCGTTATGGCTTGTCTAGCTTTTTCACATAGGCCAGTGCCACCTTCGGCTCCGTGAAGACGTGCACTTGGGAGCCTAGTTGGACTCGCAGCTCAGCCGCGTAAGCCAAGGAATAGGAGACGTCATGTTTCTGAAGCAGTCGCTTGGCTGAGAGGAAATCACGACGGTCAGCCTGCACCGCCATCGTGTAATCAGGATAAAAGGCAAGAGAGTTCCCCTGATGGCGAATGGCCAGGAGAGGGCCGAGGACCCAGAGAGTGGTGGGCACGCTCAACGATGAAGACATTGGAAAGAACATCGCCAAATAGGTCCCGAATTAGTTGCTCAACAAAGTCTTCCATTTTGGAGATGTTGGAGGAATTTGGCACGCCCGTAATGCGGAGGTTGCTCCTACGGGAGCGCGCCTCCAAATCCTTGTTCTTGTTCTTTCTCAGTTCTAGAACTTTGTCCATTTGGAGTAGTTTATGGTGGTCTCGGGTCGCGGCGTCTTCAACATCATATACTCTCGCCTCCACATGAGTCAGCTGTGCGTCATGCGAGTCAACCCGGGCTTTGACCGTATCCAGATGGGCGGACAGTTGGTCGAGCTGGGTGGTGGGTGGTGATGCCAGTTATGGTAGCTTTCACATCTAGCATGATGGCTTTTAGGTGGTCTTCTCCGGTCGGTCCAACTTTAGTCTGGGTGGCGGGCTCGCGCGTGTCCAAGGCCGCCCCATCTTGTCGCATTTGCCTGCACTGGTCGAAGGCCAGTTTGGGATGCTTGGGGTCAGTCTTCCCCATGGCCAGGCCGCAGTCCCCACACAAGGGCACCACCGGAACCACCGAAGATCTAGAGGCGGAGAGGCAGCTTAGGGAGATGCAGGAGACAGTGAGAGGGATTATGGCCCTGGGTGGCGTATTGGACGGTGCGGCAGGCACAGGTCCCAAGAGAGAGGCTGATGCAGGAAGGGCGCTGACCAGGTGACACAGGCAAGCAAGGTCAGGGCCAGAGCAGGAAGGCAGCGTCTGACCAGACCCCAATGCAGTTGTGCAGATCTGGGTGGGAGGCGGTGAGGTGCTGGGCCACGCAAGTGGGGTTAGAGATCAAAAAGGCAGTAGCAGGCGCCGGCAGCATGTCAGGCAGAGGAGCCAAGTGGGGCCAGAGGCAGGAAAGTGAGGCGAAGGAGAGGCTGTTTCAAGTCGCAGGCCGGCAAGGACAGGGTCCCCCCCAGAGGCCAACGCCGCTCCGGGCAGCAGCACAGCAGACGTGCCCTCCAGTGATGAAGAAACTGTGAAGGGCTGGTGGGCACCGCCACGCTCAGCGGCAGGCCAATAAGGGCCAAAAATCAGGTCAGCGAACCTCAAAGGCGGGTGGGTGCCGGTTTGATGAGCCTGGCATGCAGGGCAGCAGTGGTGGGCCTCTCACTCCGCAACAGACAGGACGACCGCCGCGAAGTCCCCAACCATCGCGGCAGATCAGCAGGAGCGCTACGGTAGGCCCGCGTCCGTGGGGGCAAAGGCAGCGGGAAAGCGCGGGGAGTGCGCCGCCCATGTCGCGATGCCCAAATGACACAGTGGGAGGCGATGGGCTCTTAAGGCGACAGATGGCCCCCCCCCATGATAATAATTTTAGGGTAATCAGTTAAGGCAATTCTAAGGTCTTTCAAAGCCTGGGGATCTTTTGTAGTGGGTCCATAGTATGAAACTAATGTGCTTGAGTGAATACGCCAGAATAAATGTATGATCGTCCATCAGTCTTTGGAATCGGACTCACACTTAATTATTTGAGTAGTCTGCATGCCTGGAATAAAGGAAGCTGTCCATCGATGCAACGCAGTGGCACTAGAAACTATTATCTCCTAAATCCAATTATACCTATCTTTCAAATTAATCTTAATTGCTTTCACCGTACAATGCATGTTTCTTGAATAAATATAATTAGTGCCTGAACATCACGTAAATAGGAAAATATCTAATATCCTTTGCAAGCATTATTTAAGCCATTAACATTTACAGTCACAACCTTAAGCATACACCATTATTCTTAATCAGTTTAGTGGATCTGTTCTCTCCTTATCATCAATTCCTCAGCACCACTCAACCCCCTCCTGTCCCTTCAGTTCCAGCCCGGTAGGCCTTATCTTTGCCAAGATCCCCTCAGGCCCGGTTCTGTCCCATCCTGGTTTTTGCTAAATGCAGCTGACAGCACCCGGGGAAGTGGTGCTTCGCCTCTTCCTTCAGTGGTTTGTTTAAACCGAGATGTCATTTAAGTTTCCTTCTTCCTGTCATTTTAGAGCAACACTGGTGCAATACTTACTCAATAAATGCCTATTTATCTTTTTTTTGCACTTTCATCATGACGCTTCTCACGTCCTCAAGTTCATGACACCCTAGTACGTCACCTTAGCAGGCTACCATTATGTCAGCCCGGGCTGATATGGATGCAGAAATACCCATTCTTTTCAATTTGAACTGCAAGGATCTCATCTCTAAAACATTTGCCTATGGAGTGAAAATAATCCGGGAATGTGGACAAATTATACCCAGCAGAAGCTGCAATTGTTCTTTTCATTCAGGCCTTAATATTTCTTCCTTCACCACATAATATTTTTCAAAAACAACAGTTCTTGGCATGGTTTCAGTTTGATGGAAAATCCAAGACCTGAGGTACCCTCTCTAATATTTCAAGATTACTATTCCCATCTTCTTCTAGTATTTCTGTTTTTATTACTTGGACCACCCATTTTATACACAAAAACTCCTCCGCTTGGTTCTATGAAGCTTTGGGATGCCAACCAAATTAAGACTGATAAAATAAGATCTGTTCTCATCTTTTCGCATTTCCGCTTCATCTGAAAAGGGGGGGCTCTTGGCCCCCCCGCCCGCATGGCGGTGCGGCGACCGCCCTTACCTCCTGGACCTCTTGGTGGTGGGGCGTGTCCTCTGGGGCGCGCCCTGCCACCGATTGGTTGCCGCCCTCCCTGACCCGGATGGCGCTAATCGACATCCGGGTCTTCCAGGATAAAGAAGCGGGGAGCGCCCAGGTGACCCCCTTGTTGCCTGGACGCTCCCCCACACCGGACGTGCCCTGCGCTCAGGGCTTCTTGTTTTCCCACCCACCATCCCTGGAGCAACGCGGTTGATGCGTTACTAGTCCGATTTAGTGTGTAAATTGCTAGGATGTTGTTAGCTTAATTTCCCATGCGTAGTAAACTGTATCTGGAATGTTTATTTTCTGATGAGGCTTTCTCTTAGGACTTTCTCTCCCATTGTAGTGACCGATACTGTACCTGGAATGTTATGTTGCTGATGATGCTTTCTCGTAGGACTTTCTCTCCCATTGTAGTGAATGGTACTGTATTATGTGTTGCTGGTGCAATTGTGTTTAGGCCCTTTTTCCCTTGTAGCTCTACGGTGTTATGCATGATGTATGACTTAGTCAGTGTAGTTGTCCTTTAGTATTTTTTCCCATAGGTCGTCGTATTTATTAGGAATGGGGCATGCGGTAAGGTCATGACCGGTGAGCAACTATTTTAAGGTCTGAGGGGGCGGGCATCATCCTATGGAGGTTCCTGCCCAGGGGGAGGGGCCATTGGCCCCTCCTAGAACTTCAGGGGCAAGGTAACTGGTGCTTCAAAGGGGCGCGGATTGGGGAGTCACGCTTTCCTTAGGCTGGTAGCCACCCCGCGCGCGCATACTCATGACGTCACCGGATGGCGCAGAGTAAGGGCCCTCCTTTAGTGGGTAAATTAAGTTCACGGCGTGGACCGGGTTAATTACCGGGCCCGGCTGCGCATGCGCACATCTTCAGGTGAGGCGCAGCTAGTAGGACCTGACACCGGTTAGCGACCTTGCCATATGGCCCAGAAATGTTAGTATACAAAAATGCAGAGGAGGATGTTAGACTCGGTTAGGAAACAATCTGTATTAGAGTTTTGTTAAGGATAGTCACTCACACCTGTTGACAATAATGTATCTAATGTCCTGCTGATTTTTGTATAACTGATTATCGTGCAATTAAAAAATGTATTGTTTTATAACTTAATAAATACAGCCGGGGGGTCTTGCGACCTCCCGCCTTCCAAAGATACCATGTTTTATGTTCCTGTGTCCGGGGGTTTCGTCTGTTTGAGTGATCATTTCAAAACCAATTTAACTTCATCAGAGAATTCATCCACCTTCTTATTTGATTCCTTAGGTACCCATTGAGAATTTTTGATCTAAGTAACCTTGCTCAGTATCCGTTTCACTCGCTTTTTGACTGAGGTCTCCTCACAGGTCTGCTTCACACTTATGGCTGCTGAGCATATGTCCTCATTCGGTGCTTTCTCAGACCTACCTGGTTTCTTTTTACCTCTGAGACTGCTTTGTTCAAAGCTATATTCTTCGATGCATAATCAATGCATAATTATGGGGTCCTTGGTTGTTTACTTCCATAGATGGAGGAGGAAGACTGCACAGAGTTTTTTACTGGGCAATCTTCTCTTCCTTCTTCATTTGCTATTCTGACATCTCTCTTTATTGTTGGAGATACACAGCCCATTATGTTCCTTTGTTTGCCTTTTGGGAAGCAAATGAGTATCAGTAATTGATGGGTTTGAATTTGGCAGCTTAGTCTCAATATCAGGTTGCCAGAGGTGAACAGAGAAGCACAGGACAATGCTGTCACTTGCCACCTCCAATTCAACTACTTTAGCTCCTTTTAACACCGTTTTTGATGTGAATGTTGCACTGATTCGCCTTTGTAATGGAGGGACTGTATTTAGAAATGAGACCCTCGCTGGCATTGTTATGATTCTTCTTTTGTCACTTACCATCTTTCCCAGCAAGTACTGACTCTAAGCCATCGCAGACATCCGTAGTTCAATATCTTCTACCCCATCAGATTTAGTGATGGTCAAGCTATTCTCATACCTGCTCTTTTGTGCCTTCATTGCATCAGAACGGGGTGGTACAACCTCCTCACCCATTCCTTAGTGAGAATGATACCTTGACTCCTATCACCCATCTTCAGCATTTTACCACCACTATCACCCATCTTCAGCATTTTACCACCATCAGTCGAAGACTGTAGCGCAAGAGAGTAACCTGTGCTAATCGCTTGTGATTTTCTTTTTACCTCCACTTACTTTCCCTTGAGTCCGCTTAGGCCAAACTCACACGAGGTATAGTCCCACTACCTCCGCCATCCATTGCAACTTTTCTCTGCTGAAGGATATTTGCCCTTGGACACACCTTTAGGAAGAAGAGGAACACACTTGTTCAATAATTGGGCTAGCACTACTTATATATTAAGCTCAGGTGTTTTTTGGCTGATATCTGAGAATCCCTGATAGCTTTCTCTCAGTAGAATTAATAAATTTGAAATATCGATGTCAATTTCCGAGTTATTATTTTGGTGTAAGCCAGTCCATGTTCTTATAATTTGAGGATTACAGTACAGCCAGGAGCTCTGAAACAGTCCTTCATTAATAGTAAAGTGTAGACAAGTTCATATCCTTACAACAGTCTTTAGAAAATTCATTGAAATGCACTTGAAATACACGTAACCCTCTAGTGCAACAAAATATCCACCAGCCGGATGCAGTTATATGCCTTATTTAGTATCCATGTAACCACACATATCCCTCAGTAACTTAGTATATCTCTGTGGATATGGTAGCTTTCCTGCCAGTCTCTACTTTGGGAAGGTGAGAAAAATAAGCCTTACTTGCTATAAAGATGTTGCATCTCTCCAGCCTCTCCAATTTGTTGTTAAACCTTGCAGATCAAGTAGAAAAGAGAAGCACATGCTCTCACCCCAAAAGTGGGTGCTTCCAGGAATGTGGCCAGGTTGAAGCTTAATCATGTGTCCCATGGCTCTTTACTGCTCGCTTCGCCTGCCTACTCTCTCCTTGTTCTACTGGTTCATGTCCTCAGACCACTAATGATGTCTTGCATCTCTGTCCCCAACCACGCAATTAACAGGGTAAGCACACTCATGATTTAAGAAGGCAATGTGCCTTCAAGAAGTTGACCTCCATCTGACACCACTTTAGCTTAACTCTTGCATGTCCAGCATATAACGCACCTTTTTGCTCCCGCTGATGCAGAACAGCCGGTAGGTCAGGCAGTGCGCTCCTATTGGCGTACCTCACAGAAGCCATCTTCCAACTTATTTGAGGGGCTTCTTAAACTACGGATCACAGTACCGATACACCGCTGCCAATTTGTTAGCTTTGCCTTCCTGGCTCTCTACTGAATGCACCAGGTACTCCAAGAAACAGTAGGAAGACACCTTCAGCTAAAGTATATACTCTTGATCTCAATGCAATGCTCCAATACTTCAGAAAAAACTCACTTTGAAATATTTTAGCAAATTGCAACTGGGTGGTTGATCCCAAAGCCGAATATAGCAAATAGTAAAACTCTCTGCTCTTCCACAAAAGGGAGTGTAAAATCACCTTGCCTTCCAAGAGACCATAAAAACTTGAATCTTTGAGCTTTACACCTCACCCATAGTGTTACCTCTTAACAAGATATCATAGATTAATACCTCAAAAATAGCAACCTACTAACTAGTAACTGCTGCTGTTTTCTACAAAGACACAAAATCTATCCTAACTCTGCACAACATGCTCTTGATTGAAAGATCTGGGTAACAGTCACTGTGCAGTGTTTCACTGACTAGCTCAAGCGGTGTTCTCTAACCCATCTCACCTCCCTCGGTTAAAATGTAACACTTTTAAAAATGTCTACATTAAATGTCCTAAGTGCAGTGGGCATGCAGAGACTCTGGTCCCATGTTTACCATGCCATTGGGCTCATGTTCCACCTCACTGATGAAGTCCAAAATACTGAAACCAGTCCGGGTTTGCTTGAGTTCCAGTCCTTAGGAGACCTGGCCTGGCCTTCAGACTTGACTTTTCCAAATGGAGAAGGACAGAGATTAATTTGCATATGACATATATATCATGGTATGCAAAAATAAAATGATGGATTGGAACGTGGCTGCAAGTAACTACTAGCGGATGGGATCAATTAAAGCCCCAATATATAACTATGATTTTGAGATGTTGCAGCTACCAATCCTTAGAATGATCTTGTCCCGAATCAGTTCTGATATCAAGTCCTTCATGTGGGGACGATCAAGATCAAGGACCAAGCCCAGTGAGTTGTTTAATCATACCGAATCAAGGGGGATTGAGGGTGGGCCCACCTATTGACTTTGGGATTCTAACACTTAGCGAGCCAACTATCCTAATTGGGTTATCTGGTGCCACAGTCCGCCCATCCTTCGTTGTAGGTCTGTTTTTTGTACTGCACACTTCTACAATGCTAGAGGGATTGTCTCTGCTCCACGAACTAAAAGTTCCTAAAAACTTTTATCAAAACCCGGTCATGAAGGCAATGATCACTACCTGGAGGATGATCCTTAAAAGTCTAGGAGTGGACCCCTAGGTCTCAGTCTGCTCCTATATGGAGGAATTAAGGAATAATGGTTGGGGGTACTGCTATTAAATGTCTGAAAAACTCATCCACTGGAATAAAAGTATTTAACAGCTGATTGAGGAATAATCGCTCAAATCTATTCCAATATCAAGTGCTGATTTAGAGCTGCGTCTGTTTTCCTGAGGCAGTATTATCTTATTGCCTCAGTACCTTCTTGGGTGGGTTCTACAGTGAAGCTCTATAAGGTCTCTTACACTGTACAACCATGACTGGATTTCTGTGTATGACAGTCCCTGGGCTCTGAACCTGTCCCTTCCTTCCCTGGTGAGAAGACTTAGCTCATTCTCTAAGCAGAAGCCTTCCAAAGTATAAAACTGTGGGATTTTGGGTGAGCCTCTTTCCCAATGCCCTTCCTGCTTTGAACATGCTACCAGAGTTGATTTCTGTGAGCCTCTCTGTGACCCCGTTTGCTAGGAATGAAGGTGGCCTCTTTGTCATCATGTTGTCTATCTGGTTTCCTGCCACTCTACTGTTCTGACCACTTCCATGCATATGCACATCGCGCCTCTTGTCAACTTACTGGAAGTCTACTACTATCTACTTACCACTGTTGCTATTTATTGCTTATGTACTTTGGGCCTCCACTGAAAGAAGGCATCAGATGTTCCTCTTTCTATCATGAATTTTAGCAATGATGGGATATATGTTCAGCATTTCCCTCATTGCTAATTTTGCCTGTATGACAACATATTTTGAAACCTCAGTAACAAATTATTTTAAGAGATTTATTGAAGCATATTTCCTCCTGCTTTTGTTTGTTTTTGAGTGCATTCTGTTGCAACTGGAACATCTCCTGCATGGTTTTTCAAGTGTGCACCAATGGCCTAAGTTACCCTAATGCAAGTCTCTACTGTATTTTTGATTTTCTGGCCTTAGCGTCAAACAGAGGTAGCTCCTCGCAGTGGAGGAGGAGTGTCACCCCTCTGCCTCAGAGCCAGCAAGTGAAAAATAAAATGATATCTTAGTATCGTTTTATTTTTCATTTGCTGGCTCTGAGCCAGCTTGTGCAGGGAGAGGGAGGACTGGGGTATAGGAGGCGGAAGGAGGAGTGCCATGTGCACTTTTAGGTGTGCGTGTATGTTTGGCCAGCCGTCTTCCTCGCAACGCGTTTCCCGTGTGGTTCTCCTCCATGCTTCACGCTGGCCCCCATTCCCTCCACACCCCCTCCACCAGCCCCGCCGTTTTTTGTGTCGGCCGCCACTGGCGTCCATGGTCTTTAGGGCCTGATTACGAATCTGGCGGTGTGGTGCTGTGTTCGCCCTGCTGCCGCACCGCCAAATCCGTGGTTGGGCACCGACAGATTACAAGTGTTTCTCTTGTTTGTTGGGTTTTTCTTTTATTTGCATTCCCATAGCAGCGCCTCAAAATGAGCACCGCAATGGGAATGCCAAAAACAGTTCCTGCACGGCATGCACTGTACAGTCTATGCCGTGCAGGAACTTGGGTTCATTCACACAGGGGAGCACATGTTTTGCTTCCCTGCATGCACCCCATGGCCCAGAGGCAACGGGGTCCCTGTAGGGCCCCCTTTCTTTCTTCTTTGCCGTGGTTTTCAAGGAGGAGAAACCACCATGAAAACTGTGGCAGAGAGGAAACTTGTAATATGTTTGGCGGAACCACGGGGGTCCCGCCAAGCATATTGCTCTCTCTACCTCACTGCACCACTGCCAGGAAGTGACGGCTGTAGCGGGGAAATGGCGGTCTGACCACCTTAATTGAAAAAGGGCAGTCGGAAGAGCGCCACTGCTGTGCCCCGGCATGTCTGGCAGTGTGTGGACCGCAAGACTTGTAATCAAGCCCAAAGTGTGCACAGTAGGGGTGGTTAATGCAATTTGCAATATGAAACCCGGGGAAGGGGGTCTGTAGTCTGTGCATGCCTTCCTTATCAAGAGGGATTTCTGTTGCCTTGTAGGCTACTAACATGAGCTTTTACCCACCCGTAATTAGAGCCCCTCCTAGTCTCGGGAACAATGAAGGGATATTCGAGGAGTCTACTTTAACATGACTGAAACAGGTGTCCCTCTGCATGATGTATTCAATGCCAGGAAGGGGGGACTATATACCGTAGTCCTAGCCAAGAAATGGGCTCAAACGTAGACAATGAAGCATTGAAGGAACTTGTTGCGACAACCAGACTGCACTGGCATTGGTCAGTGTAACCATGTCACTTTGAACCCCATTTCATGAGTTGCCAGGTTTTCCGGAGCACATGCCCCTGATATGAACGAAACATTATAACCTGTTTTTCATGACAATTTGTATTATTTTACAATATTTTATTAAGTGGAAAGTCTTACAAAACCTCGTTTCCATATTGGCAGTAGAAAATGTGTACCCAGAAACTGCGTATTTACTATCTTAATGTTTTTATTTCTAAAGCATTTTTCAGGCCGGCATGTTTTGCATCTGGTTTCCTTTTTTGTCTCTCCAGAGAGAAGGGCCTATTTCAAAACTGTAGCATATAATGCTTGCTAGACGTTCTGTTAGAAATGATGTAAAATAAAGACATGAATTATTGAACGCAGAGTTACTAATGCTCACAGGGGGAGGGAGACTCTTTCGCTTTACACAGAATAAACAAATACATCAGACTTCTCTTGGGCTGTTTAACTTCAACAGAAGGTGCATTAGGGATGGTGGGTTAGACTCAGCTCTTCCGAGGACCCCTTGCGCCAAGGTAAGGAGATATTTTTCCAAGGGAACTGGGGTGGAGAGCAGCCCAGTGCCTTACCTGCCTTTCAGGTCAGACAGCGTTATAGCACTTGAATCTAAATTTTGATGTCAAGTTACATTTATTGAGATAATGAAGGTTTAGGATTTAAAGAAAACAAGAGAATGAAAATGTTGTCTCATCATGGTAGAGGTGCCCCGGAAGTGAGTGAGAGGAGATATAGATAAGTGCCAATCCTACACAGTGACATTAGTTTCTTACATGACTCTTTCTGCTCCCCGGAGCTGACATCAAGACTCAAACCTTGGGTGTGGCAGGTGTCGTGTCCCCACGATCCCACAAAGATGCAGGACACAGGTAGGGGTTATCTCTTTCCTTTATTGTACTTCTGGTCAGAGCTCCTCGTGATCACGTCTGCCCACGCTCCCTCGTCCCCTCTAATGTCCCCTCCCACGCCCTTGACCGGATGTGGTGTCCGGTTACCCTGGGGTCCCCATGGTCCACTGCAGGGTCCTAGTGCCCTGCCCCAGGTCACTACAGCAGGCAAGCCTGCAAGCTTGCTCATGAGATAGCTCCTCCTCCTGCCTCCCACTCTGCGCCCGACTGCAGAGCTGGTGAGCAGCATCTCATCCGCTGTACCGCAAAGCTCTGAAGTTGGCGTTTGTGAGGAAGATAAGTCAGTGCAGCAGAGTCGAAGTTCTCGATTTGCTGTGCCACGAGGCCCTAATACTGGTGAACAGAAGAAAAGTGAAGCCTGTGAATAGAGAGGCAGACCCCAGGACCCGTTTGAGAAGCCCTATTCAACTGTAATTGCCGCGCCAAAATGAAACAGCAGGGCTTCGACTGCCATAATCAGCGACTTCTGACCAGATGACACAAAATCTACTTTCAGGGCCAGTATCATGCCCACAGTAAGCAAAACAGATAGTGCTCAGTGAGTAAATGATGGGCTTTGCCTTTTCCCCCCGCCTGTAAACGGAAAACTGATTAATTTAAATGCAGTTTTTTTTCTGACTCAAGTCAAGAATACTTTTTTCGATCTAAAATACACATAGGTCATAAAAGCACAAATCACGTAATTTTCATATAAAATCAGCTGTTTTCAAATATTCATCATCTTATTGGTGCACATTAAAAGAAAACAATAAATAGATCAAGTAAAATATATCCATGTCATATTTACTTACTAAGCCTTCTTGCATTTTGCAATAGACATATAAAGGATGCTACCGAATAGCAGACATAGTGACCATGGAGCATTTGCAGGAAATATAAACCTAGTCGACATTGCCTAAAAATATATATTTGCGCATAACACGGAGAATACATTTTTTCCGGTACAGTGTGTAATATTTAAAGGAAAAGAAAAAGTGAAGATCATTTTGTGTCGACACTCCATCACATGGACATGGAGGCCTAGCATACTGTGAATGGATGCCAGAGGGATAACCCAACATGCAAGGTATAAGGTTTAATCTGAACCATAACAGAACAAATCGATCCTGGGATTAGTTACAAATGTCAAGTAGGTTTCTGATCCCTCAGGAAGACTGGTATATTCAGATAAGTTGAAACCATAGTTTTATTACGATTATGTTTATATCTTTCTCTTTCCATTTTACATAAAATAGTTTTTGAAATATTTTTTTTTTTAGATACATACACATGTAGATGGGGTCTCAAAAAGATGTTGTAAACGTAGGGTAGTAAAAGTATGTCTAACATGTAAGATCCATGGGATCGTATGAGCATTATCAAGAGAAAGACCATCCTTAATAATATTTTGTGTTAGGTAAAGAGAATCCCTTCTTCATATTGAGCGCTACAGCAAGATCGGAGCTAGGCAAACCTGGTCAGATAAATAAGGTACTTCCAACTTCGCGATAACAATAAAAAGTGGAGCAAGACATAGGGAGGTCTACAAATTTTTTCAGGAAAGTATCTTCTATCAACTGAAGTGTTTCTACATTTGCATATACGCATACTCCTGCTCCGTATGTCGCAACAGAGGTTGCTTTGGCCCTAAATATCTTTTCAATGACATCCAGTGGTTTGGAATCAAATTTTTCCCAAATATGAAAAAGTATCTATTTGTTCAATTTTGCGGCCCTCTATGTAAAAGACAGGAATATTTTAAGCTCTATTGCCAGCTCTAACATAAAGCCGCGTTCCATGAATTTCACATACTCCTTTATCAGTTTCTGCAGTGCCATTGCCTAATAAAGAAAATATTTGCTTTATCAATGCCCATCTCTTCCCTGATGTCCAATAATTGAGAATGGGAAACACAGTCAAAGGCCGCTGACAGATTCATAAAGGCCAAGTAGATTGTTCCCGTTTTGACCTGGGTGTATTTAGAAACAATCAGACTTAAATTTAGACACTGGCCCATAGTACCTTTTTACTTCTTAAAGCCATATTGCACAGGGATCAAAATATTTCTCTGATAAGCCCATTTTTCTAATCTATTTAATAAGATAAGTCCCATTATTTTGGCTGTGTCATCCAACAATGAAATTAGTCTATAATATTTGGGCATAGATTTATCACCTTTCTTGTGTATTGGAACTTTTATTGATTTGGACCAAGAGATTGGGGGCCCTACTCTAGCTATTGCATTAAAAACATTAGTTAAAAAAGGTCCCCACAGGTCTGAATTATCAAAAAAGAAATCAATTGGTGCGCCGTCCGGTCCAAGAGCCTTATTCCTGTTACACTGCTCTAAGGCATATCTGACTTCGGGCTCTTCGAAGAATAAAAAAGTATTAGATGTTACCAGGGGGGCTTTTGAACATGGTTCCAATTCATTAGAAATGAGACCAACATTTTTCTGAAAATATTCAACCCAAGTATCTTTATCCACATGAGTCTCACGGATAGGGTCCAGGTTATTTGTCAAAAAGGGAGAATTAATTACTGCCCAAAATTCTTCTGAATTATTTTTAAGTGCAGCATGGTGAAGGCGATCCCAAGCCTTCTCTTTGATTTCTTTCTGCCTATTATTTCTGGCCTCTTTATATTGTTTACGGGAGAATCTGACAAATGTCTGGTCCCTAGGGTTCGATTTAAGAGCATTATGATTGTTGGCTAAAGTTGTTGAACCGGTTGAGTCAAACCAGCCTCGTATTTACGAGAAGAGGCATTATTTACAAGGTTAGATTTCACCTTTTTCATAATTAATTCAAAAGCAGCCACCACATTTGTTTAGGAAGAATCTAAACTAATGCAAAAAGAACAATTGATGGGGTGGCATGGTGAGCAAAAGAATGATGGATTTAACCCAGATCTCTTGACTGGGGGTGAATGTTTTGATTGGTTCTGCATTCCATCCATCAATTGTGTGTCCTTTGCTTTCTCACCCTAAGTGTGCCAGGGTATGCCCAGACATGGGTCCCAGGCTCACTGTGCCACTGGATTCAAGCTATTCTGGCTGAAGAGGGGTGAAACCCCGAAACCGGTCATAGGATGCTGGTTTCTGGTCTAGGGAGGACCTGGCTTGGCAGTTCGGGTTGGACTGTTCTCATGAGGCACAGGGCCAAGACTGATTTGCATATGGCCTGGTCTAAACTGGGGTGGCATGGTGAGCAAAAGAATGATGGCTTTAACCCAGCTCTTTTGACTGGGGGTGAATGTTTTGATTGGTTCTGCATTCCATTTATCAATTGTGTGTCTTTTGCTGTGTCGCCCTAAGTGCGCCAGGGTATGCCCAGACATGGGTCCCGGGCTCACTCTGCCGCTGGATTCAAGCTATTCTGGCTGAAGAGGGGTGAAACCCTGAAAACGGTCGTAGGATGCTTGTTTCCGGTCCAGGGAGGACCTGGCTTGGCAGTTCGGGCTGGACTGTTCCCATGAGGCACAGGGCCAAGGCTGATTTGCATATGGCCAGGTCTAAACTGGGGTGACATGGTGAGAAAAAGAATGATGGATTTAACCCAAGTCTCTTGACTGGGGGTGAATGTTTTGGTTGGTTCTGCATTCCGTCCATCAATTGTGTGTCTTTTGAGAATCTAAACTAAGGCAGGCCATTATCTCAGAGTAACTCCTGGTGATCACCTGCAGAACCACTTTATCTTTATCGATATTGCCCCATTTAAGAGATATCCAATTTTTTCCCTATATTCATTTTAGGGATACAATTGGTACCCATACTGTGTGGTTTTTCCATATCAACTTACACACAATTAAGCCACATGATCGCCAAAATATGACAGATGTGCTTCTATATCTATAAAAAGGCTTTCAGTGCTGTTGATACTATCAGATAGTCAATGGTAGAACCCTGCAGGTTGCCTCCAAATGTTCCATATAACATGCCTGTATTAATATCTCCTGGATTGATAATTTCTAGATTCTTTATGATGAGTATTCTATTAAGCGCTTGGCCATAAATGTTATGTGTGAAGTGAGGGACTACTTTGCCTTCCTCATTGGTAAGTCCACATATTGGTTTTGTTGTATTATAGCAGCTATGAACATTAAAGTCTCCCACCCACAGAATATTTATAGTACTGTTATGATCCCTGCTATAGTGTTCAATTGTTTTTCCAATGCATCCAAGATAAAAGTTAATTAAAAGTGCAAAATCACCCTCCGGGCTTTTAAACAGCAACAGGTAGTTGAATGAAGAGTCATCGCTGGAGGCAAGTATCTTAGATTTTAAAGTGTTTCTTACCAGTACTAAAATACCTCCTCTCACTCACTCTAATCTAGATGAGAGAGCTTGGGTAAAGTATGAATGAAAACCATCTAGATAGTCTAGGCCAGTTTCCCATTTGTCTTGTAGACAGATGAAGTCATATTTATTTATGAATTTGATCTATTTTGGTCTGCTAATTTAGACCTTAGTTCCAGCTAATTAAATTCAGCCACTCCATTCTTTTTTTGTATATATCGGAGAGAGCCTTGAGGCGGTACTGGCACAGTTCCGTGGAGCCTCTAAAATCGTCCTATCCACGCTATGTCAATCGCAGTCCTCAAGGTCTTCTAAGGATGCAAATCGATTATTGGTTATTATCAGGGGGTTTATATGTGGTTCATAATACTGACATATTGAAGCCAGGGGGAATGTTGTCTCATTCATAGTTTCCAATCGATTAACTATTCTGTTTGTAAGTCTATAAAAGAAACCTAGAGGTAGGGCATGAATCTGTGAATTAAACGATGGGCAGCTAGGTAATCCATTTAGTAGTTTCCGTGCCAATAGATGGGTCTTCAAATATAACCACTATTCAGTTCCCCCTTATATTTTTCTTAGAGTTACCTATCCATCCTATTCTTCTTGCCATGCTAATGTGTGTAATAAGTTGCAGCCCTCCTGTAGAATGGTTATTCAACCACTGAAGAGTTTTAATCATTAATTGTTCAGTGGTTTCTGCTTCGGAACCCTAAAACTCGGGAACATTGACCAGAATCACCGCATATGGGGAAGCTGCTGGAGGTAAATCAAGCCTTGTAAGTATCTTACCAGTGTTATCTCTCACCTGCCCTTCTTAGGGAGGGATACCTCTGTTCCTAAAAGAAGCCACTACTCTTGATACATCAATAGGCCGGCCTTCTAAATTCAGTGTGTTTCCCTGTGAAGCAGGTATACTGGTATTCACAGGAGGGATAGAATCTAATGGGAAGAAATGTTGAGTTGGCAAGCATGACAGCCTTATCTATTGTATGTGCGTTCCCAAGTGTGGTTGGGAGTTGTAATTATTATCTCCTTTAATTGCTATATCCGACCCTCCGTCGTCTCCCCCCTGTGACTGTATCTGTCTTACTGGATGGTTGGATAAGGAAATACATTGGGGAGGGGCGGATTCTGGCATAATATGCAAATAAGATGCCTGTACTGGTAGCTCTGTCCCTTGGTCTGTATCCTCTTGTGAGATTAATGTAGCTAGGATTATAGCTATGGTGTCCTCACTTTTAATTAATTTCACCACAAGAAAGTTTTATAGTTTGGCTGACTGACTGTTCCAGCCTGAAGCATGAATGATCACAATCAGATGGAATATTTCAAATAGAATTTGAGCATAAATGGGTCATAGTTTTCGCTTTCCCACATGCAGGTTTATTTGGGCGTCCCCCCTTTATATTCTTATTTGGCGGTTCCGTGGGGGAGTTAATAGTACCAGTCCTAGCAGGTATACATGTTGTACTCAACCCTTTACGACTGGTATTTACAATATCTACAGTCTAATCAATCTCAGCCACAGTTATTGTTCCAGAGGGTACAATGTCAAGAGGAGATGGTATTAGTCCTACTTCACCAATTGAGAGTCTGCACTCTGCATTTTCAATCTCTTTTGATAAGACTTCCGTTGCTTTACAGAGAAATGAATCCAGGGTTTTGATGGTGTCTACACCCTGCTCAGCAGTCTTCATTTTCTGTGTACCTCCTATTTATTCTAATATCCTAGAACGTGAAGGTTAGAGGGGGCCCAGCCCAGTCTCTTTCAGGCTCTGTTGGGCATGGACAGGCCTGCCCTTGGCAAGCGCGCGTCTGAGGCCGCGGGGTTGCATGGCGCATTTTGAGCACGATAGAGGAACCAGGAGGCTCACAAGAACTAAACTCCCCAGTGGTGCGGCAGGAAAACAGGAACGGCTCACTCCTCCTCTACTCAATTACTCAGGTAACTGGGTCGTTGGTGGTTTTTGGACTCTATTTTCCACCCTGCAAGGATATATGGCACTCATATAGCTGTACTGCAGTGTTTAACTGAGGGCAGTAGGCGTGGCAGATGTGTGGCGTTCTGATGGCAGCATAGCTCAGTTTGAATGAAAGTTCACATTGTCAAAAGAAACAGAGAGAGCCAGCTGAGTGATGCCTGGGAGGTATAAGGGCCGTGACTCCGGCAGACTGATATCAAACACAAGGCAAAAACTAGATGGCGAGGCCACAGGTGAGGGATCCTTCTCGAGGCGACAATATGACCATGGTCTTTCAGAAGGGGAAAAGACAATGAATCCAGGACACTTTTCGAGAAATAGACTGCTACAAGACCTACCAGAGCCTCCCGGGTCCAGGGTCCTGTGTGGGGCAGTGTTGTCGGGCTGCCAAACGCTGTGTGTCTCCCCCGCCGCCAACGAAGATCCTCGGCTGCAGTTGGGGGAGACTACAGCTCCCGTGATCCTTTGCGCCCCAGCCTACTTCCGGCCAATAGCGCGCCCGGAGGCGCTTCAAAAGCACCGCCTCCCCCTGCGTCGCGGGACGCGCGTGGGCGCCGCCGGGCAGAGGGCGGGCCGTCTAAGGCCGTCAGGGGCCGAGAGAGGCCGGGCTGGGCCGCATCTCTTGGCTTTCAATACGTTTGCTACATCAGCAGTGTATTGGACTGACAGTGGGACACCTGAGTGAACGCGAGGGAGGGTGTACCCGGTTCGTTGACTGATCTGTCCGCTGAGCCCTCACAAAAGGTACTCAAGGAATTTATAGGGGCCTTGCTAAGGTGTCTTGATATCTTTGTTACGTTCGTCATGTTGGGTTTGTAGTGCCAGCTAGTTGTTTGTGTCTAAGTTCTGCGTGCCTGCCCTATTTGTCTCCTTTTAGTTAAAGGGAGTTAAGGAAGACGACACACACACCACTATATAACTTTGATCCTATTATGGGCAAAACAAAAAAAAAAAAAACTAGGACAGGGGGCGGAATCAAGGGAACTTTGGATGCTTTTATTACGAGAGCCGAGACCCTGCTAACTCATGAAATACAGTTAACAGAACGAAGGCTGTCTCTTGATTCCCTTTTGGCACATAAACGCTCGTCGCTGGGGAAAATATCTAAGTGTGTAACGCCAGGAGCAATTATCCCAGCAGATCAGGGTCCCTCTGCTCATAACGCAACCCAGTGTGTCATTACAGCACAAGTTTATGCTAACATGCCTCCCCCTGGGGAACTGGAGTCAATTAATTCCGGGAGGCTTGAAAACACTGTGCATCAGCCCGAACATTCCCCTCCTAGACCAGAGGAAGAATTGTTGGTAGACACGTCTGGGATTGGGGCGAAGGGAGACCGGGAGCGGGGGAGTGTTGTGCTAGGAGTGGAGAGCGAGTCTAATGCACTAAAGAGAATGGACTGGGAGGTGGTCACCCGCTCAAAAAAATCACTACTTGTTCCAGTTTCTCCCCCAGAAGTAGGTGCTTCAGAGGCTACAAGGGTCAAGGGTATCCCACACAATAATGGGGTGTGTAAAAAAAGAACTGACACCAAACCCAAAAGAGGAGGGGCTAGAAAAACACCCATAGCGCCCATAGCTATAAAGGATGGGGCCAATAGGTCAACTTGTCAACATTGTAAAAATAGCTCTGCCACAAATGGGTTGGACTGGTCCAGGGAGATAACGAATACATTAGAGGCCAATCTGGAAGCAATCATCTCTAATCATCTGGGTCCCATAGTGGAACAATTAAAGAGGGTGGAGGAGAAAGTTAGTAGGCTTCTAGAACAGAATAGAGGAGAACTCTTAGTGCCTCTGCTGGAGCAGAGTTTTCAGTTTGAAAATTCAGTGGCTTTTGAAGCTCTGGCATGTCTATTCGTTGTACTAATTTATTAATAATTAATGATTAATTATTTGTCTTGTGCAAGTGTGTTTATACTAATCAATCCGTCTGTCTTAACATAAGAGAGAGTTACACGTGGGTGAGCATAAACGTGCTGTTTAACAATAACGTGCGTGTTTCCATGTTTAAACGTTGCTGTGTGCTGTTTATTTTTGAGCACAAAACGCTTTCCGAATTAATGCTTTTTTATGTTGCAAGAGCTAGATAAATACATACACATAAGGGTGTTAGTGGGGTTAACACTGTTTAATCATTATGCTGTAGTAACGAGTGTTTTGTCTCTTTAATTAAGATGGTCTATTGTGGCCTATGGTGGCCTAGAAAAGATGGCCGATTCTGTGAGCCTGGCCTTGATTTATGATGTGAAAGCTGTGACAAGGGAGACCCCTGCTGGAAATGGTCCTGAAGTTAACTGACCATAGTCCTTGCTCGAAAACTTTCCATGAGGACTGCAGCAGTTTTGGGAGATCTCCAAAAGAAATGGAACGTCCTTGGCAGCCTTGGGAAACAAAGGAGCCTTAGAGAAAGACTGTGAACTATGGCTCGATTGCTGAGGAGAAGTTGAACTAACAAGATACTTTTTTGGTTTCTTGGTTCCTGTTCCGTAGTCTTCATTTTGTGAACTTTTCCTGAGCGGAGATTTTCAAATGTAGCGATGTTACATCCTTTCCTTCTCGCTCTGCTCAGTGATTCAGCGGACATTACTACTTTTTTATGTTTCCAATGTATCTTTCCTTTGTCTGAAATGCTATAAGAATTGTTAGCCTAGAGAGGGTTTTTGCCACTTGCCATTTGCCGCGTACCGAATCTGCGTTGGTGAGGATCGATGCTGAAGGGACTTCGTCTTGAGAGACTTTACCGAGAGACTTGTCCTGACCCGTTCTGACATTTAGCTAGAATAGGTAACTATGAGAAAAATGATTTATTCTGATTTACTTTCTTTGACTAATTTACATAAAGTACCATACTTTTGAATACGGTGTTGGCTATCATTTCTTGTCAATTATTGTGTACATTATTTGATTATTGTAGTATAGATTGTTTAGATTATGTATCAGGACAGTCATAATAATCAGATCTTATTGACCTCGATACAGATGCAGGGTGTTTAGGAGTTTTCCTCCCACAGGTTTAGTGCTGGTAGAGTATTTGAGCGTATGTTAGTGAAATGGGCCCTAGCGTATGATGAATGTATGTGCGTGTAACTGTGAGATTACTCTATCTGTGGTAGCGGGAATATTATACACATCCTGATCTCTATCAATTTCCTGGTAGCAGAGGATGGTTATTGATGGTTGTCTTGATCTGATAAGATTGCTTGTACATTAGCTTATTGATTATTGATTATTGGTTCATGTTGGAATATGTACTAATACTATATGTTGGAGTCGTCTTGTTGAGTTATATGTAGTGCTTCTGGAATTTGGGAGCTAATAGCAGTTCCGTAGTAGGGCAGAGGGAAGTATATGCTGCTCTCGGGAAAGACGGGATTGTAAGGAATAACGTGTGACAATTGAAGTTGCACGTCACATTGTCTGTGTTCGGAATCAGTGACATTATTGTATGTTACTATTAGATATATTTCTGGTATATTAGGAGTGTGTATGGTAGTGAAGGTTATCTGTGAAACTCTGGTCTTAAGTCCCAGGGATCCGTAAGGTTTTCCGTTAAAGCTTATCGCGGGAGGAGTAATAGGTATTCTCTGAGCTTGTTTGAGGAACTGGGCAGAAGTAAGCTGCTTAGTTGTTGTGAGTTATAATTCTGTAGTGGGACAGATTGTTCGCTGTTCTCGGGAAGCAGGATTCTGTGTGTATGTACTATATTTTTCTTGTATGAATGTGCGTGAATGCATATACATTTAATTGATTGTAAGACTCTTTGGACAAGTCCTAGAGGAAACAGTTAAGAGATGTATGAAAGTTGTTGATTCTTGAGAAATAGATTTCTTTACTATTCTGTGGTTAGCGAAGCAGACAATGGAGATGTTTTTATGTTGTAACTAATAGAGTTTGTAGAAATTTTGACACGAAGTCTACTGAAGAGTTTTGTAAAGGAGGGGTAGACGAGTGACAGAAGACAGGAGACAGAGACTGCAGCGACTGTTGACGTCAGAAAGACCGCGCTCTGATTGGATAGTGGATCAGAATAGGGTTCGCACTAGGATTGGTGTGTTGATGTGAGCCGCGCAAGGATTGGAAGAGCTATTTAGTGACGTAAAGACTCCAGGATTGGTGCGTTAGTGTGAGTCGCGCTGTTATTGGTTGAAAAGGCTCGTATTGTATAATTATAATACGGAAAGAGTAGAAAGTTTGGTAAACGCTAAGATGTATTACCAAGAAGAGAAAAAGAAGAAAACATTCTTTGGAAAAATTAAACAGTGGTTTAGCAAGGATAAAGAGGTTAAGACGAGAGAGGGTGAATTATTACCTCCAGCGAAGACACCTGCATCCTTCATGGCTGCGAAATATGGGTATCATACCTGTATATGGTTGGAGAACTGGGTTAGGTATACTAAAGAAGATGGTGTTCTAGCATTTCCAGAACATGGTTCATTTAATCTGGCCGTGTTAAGAAATTTACGGGAAAAGATGTTATGTCTAGACCCGAAACCAAGGCCTACACAGTTTGAGGCTTTAGTAGAATGGGAAGAGGAAGTCCATGAGCGAGAGAAACAGAGATCTGGAGGTCATTACAGGTACATGTTTGGGAGGAGACATGATCGTGAGACTCATCATGATCGAATGAAAAGATGGCGAGATGCTAGTATGTCAGAGGGATTATATCCAATGAGAACAGTTGAAGGGGGAGCAGAAAGGGTTCCTGAGTCAGAAATGAGAAGATATGGAGAGTATGAGGATGAGGTCTTGAATGACATGATTTACAAAAGACCACCTCCATATAGACCAGAACCAGATGAGAGTACACCAGTTGTTTCTCCGATAAGAGATACAGTCTGTATCATTGAGAAAGAAAAAGTGACACCTGAATCAAGAGGTAGTAATTCTTTCAGGGAGAGAGAGAATCGAGGTAGTGACGAAGATGCCAGACAATTAGCCAGAACCACAACAGAGCTGACTGAGAAAATCAGGGAGTTAACGAAGAATCTGGAAGCTGTTACGGTGCCTGTAACTATAGGTCCGGTTATTCCTGTGTTTGACAAACAGAGGACAGGTGAAAATGGACTGGTAGTTCCATATGTTGGGAATAATTTGACAAATTCAGTTGGTCCTTCAGGAGATTCGAGTAAAAGAACAGAGAGAAGTGACCTGAGACAATCCAGACATGACATATGCAGTAGTGAAATACTGGATGCTAGTGAAGCTAGTTGTTCAGGGATGCCAATTTTAGAACCGCAGAAAAGAGTGGTTCCAGTGAGAAAAACTGCTGAAATAACAGTTGAAGATTTGAATGATTGGATGAAAGTTCTTCAGAAAAAAGATAAGGATTCACAAGTAATTGATGTGGCTAGGTTACGTATAGAATTAGAAGAGCTTGTTACAGGAACAGTTCCAACAGAAATTCTGAAGAGTCATCATGATGGTGAATTAATGTTCATGTGCAAAAGCATCACCTGGAGAGCAAGAAATACACATGATAGGCTAAGAGCGATAGCAAATGAGCAGGGAGTTGACATTGATAAAATGAAAGCTTTACAAAAAACCTACAGGATGGACTTCTAAGAGAAGGATATAGAGAATTTGAGTGCTACTGGTAGAACAGGACAGATTAAGGAGATGGTAGCATTATTGCGAAGATGGGGTGATGTAGAAAAGTGGAAGGATACGTGGTATAAGAAAAGAGAGGAATCTGAAGACAGAACGACTTATTCTGCATTTCCAGTGAGAGAAAAGGAGAAACCAGTGGATAATTATCCTATGAGAGAAATACCTGGAGGAGGATATGTGCATGTTCCGTGGACTAGACAGGATATTTTATCATTTACGAATGATTTCCCTCGATTGAGAGAAAAGCCCGTCGAGTGGTATAGGCAGGTAGATAGGTTTGTGAAATTGTCAAAAGTGCTGTGGATTGACCTGAATAGTCTGTTTGATATAATTGTTCCAGCAGACTTGTGGACTGAGTGTAAAATAGTTGTGAGTTGGCCTACTGAGGAATATCCAAGAGATCCAAGAACAGGGGCACCAGATCCAGAAGTAATGAGAAAGTATGATCAGGTGATGGTATACCTGAAGAGTAAAGTACCTGCAAAAGAGACAGACTGGGTTAAGATAGATCGAACACAACAGGAAGCAAAAGAATCAGTTCATGCTTTTTACGAAAGGCTGATACTGGCGTTTAAACAATTCAGTGGAGATGAACACCTGGGTGACAAAGATTTGAGTCACTTTGTATACAGATTTGTATATGGTCTCAGACCTGAAATTGGTGAGAGAATTCGTGAACACACAGTGGATTGGCAGAGTAAGAAAATAGATGAGATTTTGAGACATGCAAAATACTTCAGTGATGAAATTGAAGCAAAACAAAGAAAGCTGAAAGAGAAAGCAATGTGGGCGCAAGTGAAAGTTGCAGAAAGACAGGAAGCACAGTTGGTAGAACAGGCGAATAATCCAGGAAACAATGCAGGGAATAGACCTAGATTATTATTTTTTTTTTTCAGCTTTATTCGGAAAGTTGATTTCAATCCATAAAAGCGTATACATTACAACATATCATACTGAATACATATACACATAAAAAGGTTTATAAAATCCTATATGTACAAGATGTGGTGCAAGGAAATTATCGGTACAAAATTGGAAAAAGCGAAAGCGACTTTACAGCTCGAAAATATACAAGTCGTTATTTCAAATTTATCTGCCCTGCTATTAAATTGGGAAACATTTATGTGAAGGCGATAAAGAGAATCCACCCAGCAAATATATAATACAATATTAACAACTTTAAAAGTCCATATATACAAAGGTGCTAAAAATGAATTAACAGTTTTTCAGGGCAAAATAGAAGAAACGGATGCCCCCTACTGCTTTTTTAGGATGCATTGGGGGATAAATCCAAAACAACGTTTGGTAACTGGTGTCTGCTATTCTTCTAAAAATTTGCTCTATTTACAAAGAATCTAGAACAATACTATGTCTGTGTTTAATCAAATGTTTTAAAAAGACGGCAACATTGTAATTTATACTGTTGTTATCAAGACATTGTAGGGCCAAAAATGCTGGTCGACATTGACGAATTCCCCAAAGTTTAAAAATTGGTTTCAACCATCTCTTTCTGTGTTCATCATAAAATTTACAAAATAAAATGACATGAATTGTTGATTGCACAGAAATGGAATCACATGGACAGGGTAAAAGTTCGTTAGACCAGTTATTGACAGTTGGAAAAGTCACCAGCCTATGAAAAACATTTAGACGGAAGCGAGTGAGCACAAATCTATCATAACTTTTATCTGTGTTTTAAAGATATAATTGCATGCCTAGTGAAGTAGATATCATTAGGTTATGGCTCACTGATAGTTTTGTGGCTTCATTGGTTAGTCTCAAACTCTCCATATGATTCATACAACGTTTCTTAAAGTCTTTCCTTGCAATAGCTGTCATGGAAAAGGGATTGTTAAAATAATCTGGATTACCAATGTCTGTCATAAAATCCTTCACATACTTAATCCATTTAATTTCGAGGCAGTGGTCCAGTTTGAGAACATCTTGAAGCACCAATTGGTTAAAGTGGTTTGTTTCTGACTTCCAGATACGGTGCCATAAAGTTACGGGTTGAATTTTTATAATGTCCGTGATGTAAGGGACTCCCAGCTCAGCATGGCAAACGAAAGTGGAAGTTGAAGCTGGAACCGCTAATAGATATCTTAGAAATGCGTTTTCCACTTTCTGCAATTCTAATACATTCCTATGTCCCCAGATCCCTGCCCCGTATGTTGCCACGCTTAAACATTTTGCTTTGTAGATTTTGATCAGTTCTGATGGTGGTCTTTTCCCCAGTTTTTGTGAAAAATTGACAAGGGCAGTGGTGGCTCTCGTAAAAAGGAGTTTTCTTTGTATGATGGCTTGGTTCCATGTGCCCTTATCATCTATAAGTATTCCCAAATAAGAGTAAGTAGGTGTACTGGCCAATTTATTCCCGTTTAGGTAGATATCTTTACTCTTTTTGCTACCATTGCCACAGTTCATCACAAAAGTTTTTGAAATATTGATATTTAAGTCGATGCCTTGCATATATTTGTTATACAATACTAATGCCTTCTGGAGAGCTATGGGGGTCCTAGCTAGGATCACAGCGTCGTCAGCATACAATAATGCTGGTATACGTCTAGGGGTCGGGATTTGCTGAACCTGGGGGACGTCCTGGATTCCATCAAGTAAAGCCTTCTCAAGGCCGTTTGCATAAAGAGTGAAAAGGAATGGGGCCAGGACGCACCCCTGTCTTACCCCTCTAAGTACTTTATATGACGAAGTACATTCTCCCGCTTTTCCGTATCGAACTCTCGCTGAGGCATTGCTGTAGAGGGCTTTTAAAAAATCTATTAAAGGTTCTTCTACTTTCATTTCCTTTAAAATATGCCACAGTTTATCGTGAGCAACACAATCGAAGGCTGAAGAGAGGTCAACAAACGCAAGGTATAGTTTCCCTCTCTTTGCCCTCGTGCATTTGCCCAACAAAATGGCTAGATTAAGTCCCTGGTCTATTGTCCCCAGGCCTTCTCTAAAACCGAACTGTAAGTCAGACAGGATGTTCTTGTCTGCAGCCCAGGTTTGCAGCCGCGTCAGAAGGATCCTTCCTGCTACTTTTCCTAGTGAATCCAGAAGTGAGATTGGTCTGTAGCAGGAAGGATCCTGTCTATTGCCCTTTTTGTAAATAGGGACCATGATGGATTCCGTCCAACTGTTAATAAGGCCCTGAGAGGAGGTAGCATTGAGAACGCGGGTTAATATTGGTGCCCAGAGATCTGTGTTATATTTATAGATGTCTACCGGAACCCCGTCAGGACCAGGGGCCTTGCAGCCTTTACTTTCATTTAGTGCAATTAGGACTTCCTCAAGTGAGAAAGATAACTCAGTGGTAAGGGGGATAGGAACTTCATATTGCGGTGGTGAATTTGAGGCAAAACTATTTTGCGACTCTGAGTCGCCGAAAATTCTTGTGAAGTGATTCACCCATTGGGCCTCGTCAATAGCTATTTCTATTGATGGTTGATTATCCGTTGAAAGAAACGGGGACCTAATTACTTTCCAGAATTTTTTGATATCATTCTGGTTGCTTGCCCTATGTAGATCCTCCCACAATGATTCTTTTAATACCTTTTTCCTGGTCGCGATAGCCTGATTGTAACTTTTCCTTGCTTGCTGGACTGCTAGTCCGTCTTTGTCCCTATTATGGATGGCTCTTTTTAGAGTGCGATGGGCATTTGTGCAGGTTTTATCGAACCATTTTGTTTTCTTAGGGTCTATATTTTTCTTGTTTACAATCAGTGTGTTTTTTATAGTAGTTGTAATGGAGATAAAACTGTCTATGATAGTCGATGAAGGGGTATTCTCTTCCAAGCAGGACATTATATGGGGTAAGGCCTTAGTCACCACTAAAGAAGTAATGGTTTCTGGGTCTACTAGTTCCCATTTTAAAGAGAAGCCATTCAGACTATCAATAGCAAGATTGGGACAATTGTGTCGGAATATGTTCGTTTTGCGTTTAGTGAGGGAATTGGAACTTTTCCTCATGATATCTACGGTCTGTGGGAAGTGGTCACTAATAGCGATCTTATGGGTGGTAAATTGCTTTACCCTGTTTTCGAGATTATTTGATGCAAGAATAAAATCTATTATAGAGCCTGTTCCTCTCCCATTATAAGTGGGTAAGAATGCAGTTGGAGGGATCACTAGTTCATTTGCGAATCTCAGGTTCAGCATAAATAGAGATTCATTCAGAGCACCCCCCAAAATATTATGAGGAAAGTGTGTAAGATTATAATTGTCCTCGTCAGTCATACCACAAATCCTATTGTTATTTATGGGACACAACTTAACGTTAAAATCCCCTCCCCAGATGATTTGAGCGTCACCTGAGTTGACCAGCTGAATATCATGAACAGCTTGTCTGAGGTTATCAATAACTTTAAGTTTGTTCTCTTTTGGGATGTTGTTGTAAAAATTGACGAGTATTAAAACGTCTTTCCTATCTAATGTGAGGGTGAGTATTTGAAAATAAGAATTTGAACATTCTAGTTTGACTTTTTTTAGTACCACATGATTGGATAAGTATATACATAGGCCTCCCTTTGGTCTTCCATAAGGGGAGGGAGAGGCTGGAATATGGAAAGTTTTGAAGCCATTGATATTAATTGCGCTTACCGACCAAGTCTCCTGCAGGCATAAAATGTCCGAGTTTTTAACAAAATCAGTGAAAAGGTCGTTGTGAATTTTTGAGTATAGGCCCCATATATTCCAGTATGTGATATTAATATAACCTTCCTCTTTCCTAGATGCTATAAGTGGAAGGTCAACTAGTCTTGGGGCCTCTGTTTCCTCTAAAGTAGGATTCAGGTTGATTTTATTATTGCAAGCTATAGCGGGTATATCCTCCTGCATTGGCTTATGCCGTGACTGCCTTTCGGTGTCAGCGGCTGTTGCTACTAAATCAATCTCAATCTCAGGAGAGCTCCTTCGAGGATGAGGAAGCAGGCAGATGTCGGAGTTCCCAGCTAGACTCCTAGCTCTGTTTAATGGCTTTAGGGAGAGTCAATCTTGATCGTCTAGAGAGGTGAGTACACCAAAACGATTACGGACAGGGATGTTAAATTTTTGGTTCAACGAAAATTGATGATGAACCAAATTCATTTGTTCGGAGGGAGGGCGATAGAAAAAGCCTAGGGGAAGAATCTTAATTCCTTTGTCGAATATATTTTTTGGTGCGGACCCCAGAATTTTTCTAACTAACCAGGGGGATCTAAAAGTCAGTATCAGGCAGTCGCCCATAAAGGATTTCCTTGATCTTCCTATCCATCCTATTCTGCGTATCATCTTGAACTCTTCGAAGAGGATGTTAGTGTCACCCACTCTGTCTCCCAACCAATGTAGTGCTTTGTTCCTTAATGCTCTCCTGATCGTTTAGGCCTAGATGGGGAACATTGCCCAAAATCACTGTATAAGGAGTACATGCTGGAGGAAGATCAAGATGTAAAGGATGAGATGCCTTTACAGATATTGGATTAATAGCAGAAGAGGAGTGACTATTAGAGACTATGTGAGACGGCATAACTGTATTATGTGATGTCTTTGTTACCCTAGGCTGTTTGGTACTTTCAGTTATGGGAGTATCTACAAGTGCGTCAATATGGTGATGAGAGGTTCGAGATTTCCTGGTGTGATTCGCGCTGTTACTAATGGACCTTAAGCTGGGGGATGAGATAGGTGTATCTTCTTTACGCGAAAGGAGTTTCGCGACCTGGGACTCAATCTGATCTAGTCTAGAACCGATCGCCTCCACCGCTTCTCTAACGAAAGCATCAAGAATTTTAATGGAAGAGAGGATACATTCCGGTTCAGTCCCCTTATTATGTTGTTGTATGGGGTTATTTGTTGCTATATGGGATGTATCAGGAAGTTGTGTTGAGTTTTTAGCCCTGTCTTGGGTTTTCTCTTGCCAAAAATGTCCTTACCTCTATGTGGCCTAGATTGACTAACCACTTTTGTGCCTTTACCTTGTTTCCCTAACTGTTTCTTGGTCAAGTTTTTCCCCTTATCTTGTTGTACTAAGTTTTGATCGCTGTTGTTGTGTACTATTATGTCATTTGTAATATTTTGGACACACCCATTAACTGGTATTACAATATCTGTACTCACAGTCGAAATAGTGGGGTTAATGAGAGTGAGTTGATCGTCCCCCTCACTGACTTCTTCATTCACCAGAGTACCCGCTGCTAATGATTGTTCTACTGAGGAGATTTGTTTTTCAATTGCCCCCATTGCCCCGGTCAAGTATGTTAGTAGAGATTGCTTTTTTGGCTTCTTTGTGTCCACTCCCTCTGTTGGTTCGCAGCTCAATGCTTTCCTTTTGCCCATGATAAAGAGAGATATTCAACTATATCTAAGGGCGTTTATTTTGCCCACAGACTGGTAGATGTAATCAAAGAAGTTCGAATCAGTTAGTGTTAGAGGAATGGATGGCAATTACCTGCGGATGAGCACCAATCCTTGAGGGAAGATCGTGATGGAGAGATGTAAGGATATAAGGAAAGGCCACGATGGGTGGTCCAGTCCGGTCTCACACGGGCACAGACAGGCAAGGACGGGCCCGCCCTTGGCCCGGGCGCTGCCCGCGCGCGTCCCGCGCTGCGTGAGCACCTGCTCGGATTTAAAGCAGACCGGCCCTGAATAGTGTCATCATCAGCGTGCGCTGCCAAGGGGAATGCTGGGATATGGAGTTTGAACAGGCCGTTTCCCTCACGGCGGTGTTACTCCGTGGATATTCAGCCCCGCAGCACCTCTGCGAGCCGTTCCCCTCACGGCAAGTAGGTAAATTATGAATCTCTGCTTTCTCTGCGTCCTGTAATGAGCGTCCCGCGCTGCGTGAGCACCTGCTCGGATTTAAAGCAGACCGGCGCTGAATAGTGTCATCATCAGCGTGCGCTGCCAAGGGGAATGCTGGGATATGGAGTTTGAACAGGCCGTTTCCCTCACGGCGGTGTTACTCCGTGGATATTCAGCCCCGCAGCACCTCTGCGAGCCGTTCCCCTCACGGCAAGTAGGTAAATTATGAATCTCTGCTTCCTGTAATGAGCGTCCCTAGACCTAGATATGCAGGGAAAGGAAAGGGGAATCTTGAGGAGGCAAAGAAAAAGTTTCCTTGTCACAACTGTGGCCAATTGGGGCACTGGAGATCGGAGTGTCCTAATCCACCATTAGCGAGTAATGAAAATAAACCCTTAAATCAACAGGTGCAGAACGAAGGAAATAATCAACAGCAGCAACAACAGAAAGTTGTGAGACAGCAGAGCCAAGAGCCGAAACCGCCCTTGCCGCAGAATAGAGGGTTACAAAAGTATAATCAGGATTCAGGATTCTACAATGATGAACAGGTAAACAAACCAAGGCGTTCTAACCAGGTACAACAGTACTTGTTAAAGAATGAAGGAAGTGAGTCTGAGGGTGATTATTGACGGTGCCGAAGAGAGGAGGAAGAGTGCATACTTGGTGCAACTCTAGAAATAGACCAGGCAGGACCATTTGTGGATGGGAAAATAAATGAAGAGAGTGTTACTTTTTTGGTAGACACAGGTGCGACAAGATCAACTGTCAGGTCAACAGATGTTAGAAATCTTCCTCTCTCGGATGAAGCAATCCAAGTAGTTGGTGTAGCCAATACACAAATCAGAACACGTCTTACTGAACCAGTAAGAGTACAGATAGGGAAATTTTCAGACATGCACAGGTTTATTGTTTGTGACTCAAGTCCAGTGAACCTGTTAGGTAGGGACCTATTGTGCAAGATGAATTGTACAATTTTCTGTACACCGGATGGAATAGCTTTTGAGACACCAGATGAGGATGTTTTGTACCGAGTGACTCTAGAGAATAGAGAAAGTGAGTTAATTGGTGCATTTGCTGTGTTTAATCCAGAGGATTTGCCTCGAGAACTGAGAGACACAGTGAAAAGGACAGTTTGGGATTTTACTGGAGAGGATGTAGGATTGATGAATAATGTAGATCCAGTGAAAATTGCAGTGAAAGAGGGAATTACATATCCTAACATTCCTCAGTACAAAATGACACCAGAAATAATTGAAGGGATAACTCCTATAATTGAAAAAATGATTCAGCAGGGAGTTCTGAGAGAACTACTAAGTAGCCCGTGTAATTCACCGATAATGGGGCTAAAGAAGCCTAATGGCAAGTTTAGGATTGTGCAGGATTTGAGAAAAATTAATCAAATTGTGGTGGCATGTTGTCCTATCGTGCCAAATCCATCAGTGATCCTGTATCAAATACCACATGATGCTGAGTGGTATACAGTGATTGATTTGTGTCATGCGTTCTTTTCAATCCATTGCATCAGGACAGCCAGCCGATTTTTGCATTTAGGTTTGGCCAGCGTATTTTAGCATGGTGTCGTATCCCACAGGGGTATGCAGAGAGTCCTTCGATATTCAATCAGTTATTGAAAAAATCGTTGGAAAGCTTGATCATGCCCGAGAACTCAGTACTAGTTCAGTATATTGATGACCTACTTGTGGCATCAAAGACACGTGAAGCTTGTGAAGTAGATACCATAGCTTTACTGAATCATCTGGGAGATGGAGGGTTAAAGGTATCTCCAGCCAAATTGCAATTTTGCAAGAAAGAGGTGCATTATCTTGGACATAATATTGAAAAGGGTCTGAGAAAAGTGACTGATGACAGGATCAAAATCATCAGGGGAATGAAAGCCCCGAAAACCCAGAGGGAAGTGAGAATGTTCCTGGGTATGGTGGGTTATTGTCGTCAGTGGATAATTAATTTTTCGCTGATAGCAAAGCCACTGATTAAGCTGACAAAAAGTGAGATGACAGACCCATTGGAACTAGATGCAGAACAAATGGCAGCATTTGAAGAGCTCAAGAGTAGAATGTGTGAGGCTCCAGCTTTGGGTATGCCAGACTACGAAAAGGAGTTTGAATTGTACTGCAGCGAAAGAAATGGATGTGCACTTTCAGTGTTAATCCAGAAGCATGGACAGCTGAGAAGGCCTATTGCGTACTTCTCATCGACACTTGACCCTGTAGCTGTGGGTTTACCAGGTTGTCTGAAATCTGTGGCTGCAACATGCAGAAGCCTGGAACAGAGTGAGGGAATCATAATGGGATATCCTGTAAGGGTATTCGTACCTCACAATGTGGCAATTCTTTTGACAAGAAGCAGAACTCAGTACATGTCACATAGTCGGTTGACTAAGTATGAAAAAGTGATTCTGGGAGCATCAAATGTGACTCTTGAGAGATGTGTGAATGTGAATCCAGCGACACTCTTGCCGGATATTGAAAATGTGGGTGTGAAAATGGAAGATGATCATGATTGTTTGGATGTGCTTGAGTACTGTACAAAACCGAGACCAGACATAAGGGATCTTCCCTTACATGAGAGTGATCATGTGTTGTTTGTGGATGGATCATGCCTGAGAAATGATAATGGTGTGCTATGTGCAGCATATGCGGTGTGCAAAGTTTCAGAGGTTATGGAAGCATCACCATTGAAAGGAGTGAAATCTGCGCAAGTTGCTGAATTAGTGGCATTGACAAAAGCTTGTGAAATTGGGAAAGATTTGAGAACGACTGTGTTGACTGATAGTCAGTATGGATTTGGAGTGGTGCATGATTTTGGCCAGCTTTGGCTACAAAGAGGTTTCTTAACATCAAGTGGAACTCCAATAAAGAATGCTGAAATGATTGGTAAATTACTTGAGGCGATACAGCTGCCTAAGGAGTTAGCGGTTGTAAAATGTGCTGCCCATGGTCAAGGAGAGGACTTTATAACGGTCGGAAACAGATATGCGAATGATGTTGCGCAATACTGCGCCAAGACAAATCAGTCCATTAATCGGGAACGAGAGGGGGAAATGTCTTTTCTCTCTGTGATGTTTACTAATGTCTTAGAGACATGGGATGAAGTGAAACAGTTGCAAGATGAGGCAGGAGAGGAAGAGAAGAAAGATTGGATTAAGGCAGGATGTGCTCCAAGAGAAACAGACCATGTTTGGGTCTACAGAGATGGCAGACCAGTAATGCCGAACTCCATACTGTCGTCAATGGCAAGAATGTATCATGGCCAGGGACATTTGGGGAGGGACGCGATGGTTAGGTCATTTAAACAAACCTGGTACAATGCAAAGTTCAGGACAATTGCAGAAAGCATCTGTCAAAGGTGTTTGGTTTGTCAGCAATTTAACACTGGGAAAAAAACAGTGGTGAGTCTGGGAACAATAGGCAGAGAAGGAGGTCCTTTTACGAGAATGCAGATTGATTTCATTGAAATACCCCAAGTGAACAGACTGAGGTATGTTCTAGTGGTAGTTTGTTTGTTTTCAAGATGGGTGGAGGCCTATCCGACTAGGAGAAATGATGGAATAACGGTGGCAAAGTTACTGTTAAGGGAGTTGATTCCTAGGTACGGGTTCCCAGTAACAATTGAGTCTGATAGAGGTGGACACTTTCAAAATGAACTGATGGGCTTGATTTGTGAAGCATTGAAAATACAGCAGAAGCTACATTGTGCATACCGACCAGAGGCTTCTGGTGTGGTTGAGCAGATAATGGCACAATCAAGAATAGGATTGGAAAAATGTGCTTAGCCACTGGCATGAAATGGCCAGATGTGTTACCTCTAGTGCTGATGACTATTAGATCTACTCCAGATAGAACTACAGGCTTGAGTCCGCACAAAATAATCATGGGACGTGCAATGCGCCATGCATTTGTGCCTGTCAATAAGTTGGTGACAATAACTGATGACATGATTTTGGATTACTGTAAAGGCCTGGCTGACGCAGTTCATTCTGTGTTTCACCAGGTTGGAGAAGAAGCTACCACACTTGAGAAGAAGCAAGCTCATGATCTGAGTCCAGGGGACTGGGTGAGGATTAAGGTGCACAGAAGAAGAAATTGCTTGGTTCCAAGGTGGGGAAGGCCGAGACAAGTCATTCTGACTACGACAACTGCAGTGAAGTGTGCTGGAGTGAAACACTGGGTACATGCAAGTCATACTCTGAGAGTTCCAAATCCAAAAGAGGGGACTGGTAAAGAGTATTTTGAAGAGTCAGATTCCAGTGATGAAGAAGATACAGAATCAGTGAGGAAAGAAGCAGAAAAAGCTTCAAGTGAAATACCGCGAGTATCAGAGAAGAGATCAGATTCTGTGAGAGAGCCAGAAGTTTCAAAAAGCAGCAGTGAAGGAAAAAGAAAGGAAAAGAGAAATTTCACAGAGACTACTCCTGAATCAGAAGAGGAGGAGATTGAAGAACCACTTGAGATTATACTTGAAGAAGCAGGGTCAGAAGAAGATAGAGAGGGACAGATTGCGGAAGACCCCCGAGGAGGTGTAGGGAACATTCTTGATGAGTTAGGTGAAGGGACAAGTAGACAGCAAGAAGATTGCGTGTCGGAGACCCGAGGAGGGACAGAAGTAGGGAAGTCTCAAACAGTGGTGAAAGAATCTGTGGAGAAGAAGAAAGCTGCTAGAAAACGAAAACAGGAGGCACTTGAAACAGAGTTGGATGAGAGTGAGAATGAACAAACAGAGGGTCGAGTTCTGAGAAAGAGAACTTGGATTGGAGAGAGAAGTAATAAAGAAGTAAGGCCTAAAAAGGTTGTGAAAGGAGATCGTTGGCCTAACAACAGAGTTAAGAGGCTGAGATACAGAATAATAAGAGCAAATACATCAAAAGCAGAACAAGTGAATGAGATATCGAGTCAAAATTTAAAGACAAAAGGAGAAGAATCAAAAGAATCAAAGAAACCAGAGGAAATCAAACGGAAAAGAAAACCTAACCAAAAGTATAGGTCGCCGGAATGGATGTATGTGACACTGCCTGAAGGTGAAGAGGTGGAAAGTCAAGGAAATCCAGAGGAGACCGTACGAGAAGTGGTTGAAAAAGATACTGGTGAAATCCTGAAAGTATTATTGACTGACATTGGTGAAGAGTCAGATACTGAGGATTTTGATGTTGGAGATCTAATACAATTTGACGTTGAAGAGAAGAATGACAAGTATCCAAACTGAATGAAAGAAAGATTCGCTTGGATTAAGTGAACGAAAAAAATCATTTTGAAGAAACTGAAGAGATATCAGTAGTGGAGTAGTAGAAGCTAAGTCAAGAGATAAAGTCAACGTAGTAAAATGGCTAACATAGAGGATAATCAAAATAGATGTGCCTTCCTAAAAAGGTGGTGTAGGATGTGCTGCTGCTGTACTGGATTATTAATGCTTCTATGGGGTGTTTTAATTTTATTAGTGACTTTTAAGATTGAATTTGAATTACATACAGAGAATGTGACAAATGTAGAAGAGAATTCGCAAAAAGCAGTTCCGGTTAGAATTAGTAACACTTACATACACAAAGATAGGTCGATTAATAATTTTTCTAGTAATGTTTTTTCAAAGTTGCTATATGAATATGTGAAAACAATGGAAGTCAGGGATTGCTATGTCTGTATGCAGTTACCTGCATCCGTTTCAGAGGGTGTTACCTATCACCATTTGCCGGCTACATATAGTATTTCTTGTAGTGTTTTAAGTAGTGTTTTTTATCTGTTAGGGAAAATAGATTATAAGATGTCTAACAGAGATAGTATTTTTGGGCACTTGCCAATGAACAAAAAGTTGAATCCGGCTAAAGAAGCTAACACTTTTGGTGAGATTTTTATTGAAGAAAAGGGATTAACATTAGATTATATTTTTAAGAATAATTTAACTTGCAATCTGAAAGAAGAGGAGAAAGCTTTCCTGGATATGGTAGAGGAAAGGAGATTAAACATGCAGGAGAAAGCAGGAAAATATAAAGTGAGTGAGACGATTTGGGACATTGAGATGGGAGAAAAGTTGAAAAATGGGGCTAGTCCGACTTTAGCTCTAGATGCACCACAGAAGGGTAAATTATGCATTACCAGAAGGAAATCCCAATATGATACATACTTTGTTGGGACTAGTGAGTGTCATGATACATACTTCATTGCAACAGGATGGGGTTTCAGAGGTGGAGAAGATGCAGTTTTTCCGGGAGTGTATTATGTTTGTGGGAACAAGGCTTATTACAAGTTGCCTGACCATTGGTATGGCACGTGTTATGTGGGCCTGGTCTTTCCAAAGATCTTTCATATAGATAAAATAGAAGATGTAGAGAGTATTAATTTACTAACACGTTTTAAGAGAGAAACTTGGTCTGAGATAGTGGGTGATATTTTTGGGGTTTTGATTCCAGCAGTGGGAATTTCTTTGAATGCTTATGGGATTCGGAAACTGTCGACAGTGGTTGATCGTTTATCGACAAATACCGCTGGAGGGTTTCTTTTGGTGAATACGGAATTAAGTGCCGTACGTGCCATGTCTATGCAAAATCGACTTGCCCTTGATATTTTATTGGCCAAAGAGGGTGGAGTCTGTGGAATGCTGAAAGTTCAACATTGTTGCACAAAATTCAGTGGCTTTTGAAGCTCTGGCATGTCTATTCGTTGTACTAATTTATTAATAATTAATGATTAATTATTTGTCTTGTGCAAGTGTGTTTATACTAATCAATCCGTCTGTCTTAACATAAGAGAGAGTTACACGTGGGTGAGCATAAACGTGCTGTTTAACAATAACGTGCGTGTTTCCATGTTTAAACGTTGCTGTGTGCTGTTTATTTTTGAGCACAAAACGCTTTCCGAATTAATGCTTTTTTATGTTGCAAGAGCTAGATAAATACATACACATAAGGGTATTAGTGGGGTTAACACTGTTTAATCATTATGCTGTAGTAACGAGTGTTTTGTCTCTTTAATTAAGATGGTCTATTGTGGCCTATGGTGGCCTAGAAAAGATGGCCGATTCTGTGAGCCTGGCCTTGATTTATGATGTGAAAGCTGTGACAAGGGAGACCCCTGCTGGAAATGGTCCTGAAGTTAACTGACCATAGTCCTTGCTCGAAAACTTTCCATGAGGACAGCAGCAGTTTTGGGAGATCTCCAAAAGAAATGGAACGTCCTTGGCAGCCTTGGGAAACAAAGGAGCCTTAGAGAAAGACTGTGAACTATGGCTCGATTGCTGAGGAGAAGTTGAACTAACAAGATACTTTTTTGGTTTCTTGGTTCCTGTTCCGTAGTCTTCATTTTGTGAACTTTTCCTGAGCGGAGATTTTCAAATGTAGCGATGTTACATCCTTTCCTTCTCGCTCTGCTCAGTGATTCAGCGGACATTACTACTTTTTTATGTTTCCAATGTATCTTTCCTTTGTCTGAAATGCTATAAGAATTGTTAGCCTAGAGAGGGTTTTTGCCACTTGCCATTTGCCTTTGCCGCGTACCGAATCTGCGTTGGTGAGGATCGATGCTGAAGGGACTTCGTCTTGAGAGACTTTACCGAGAGACTTGTCCTGACCCGTTCTGACATTTAGCTAGAATAGGTAACTATGAGAAAAATGATTTATTCTGATTTACTTTCTTTGACTAATTTAGATAAAGTACCATACTTTTGAATACGGTGTTGGCTATCATTTCTTGTCAATTATTGTGTACATTATTTGATTATTGTAGTATAGATTGTTTAGATTATGTATCAGGACAGTCATAATAATCAGATCTTATTGACCTCGATACAGATGCAGGGTGTTTAGGAGTTTTCCTCCCACAGGTTTAGTGCTGGTAGAGTATTTGAGCGTATGTTAGTGAAATGGGCCCTAGCGTATGATGAATGTATGTGCGTGTAACTGTGAGATTACTCTATCTGTGGTAGCGGGAATATTATACACATCCTGATCTCTATCACCTCCACCTAGCCCGAGAGATGAAGGGATAGGGATTGCACCTTGCCCTGTTAGTCCTTGTGTAAACAACAGTAGGATGGTAGGAAATACAAAGGGAGTTGATCTCAATACTAACAGGGACAAAGATACTTTTACTGCTTCTGTCTCCCACAGGCCACAATATGAAGGTAGTAAAAAAGTGGCTGAAGTCCCCAACGGAACTACAGATGAACAGGTGAATTGCACGCCGGGGTTGCAGACGTTGGACTTACCCCCTGCTTCTTGTCCCTACACGATAGTTTTAGTGGGGGTTCCAGCTCTTAATCAGGATAGAGAAGAGACAACAAGTTCCCTGATAAACAAGGTTAGATATTGGATGCATAAGAACGCGAAGGTGCCTAACTCGCAGAGTAGTCACATTCTCATGGCAAGGAGGGTAGCCTGGGTTGGAGCCTCTGAGAAAAAATTCGCAGGAGACTGCGTTATTGTTAATTTTAGGTACTCTGAGTTGGTAAAAGAGCTGCTCATTTCCAGTTATGGGGTTTTTGATAGGGGGACGAGCATAAAGATGTTCCCCCTGAACTTTTTTTACAGGGATAATTCAAAAGAGACAGGCCAAGTGGCACACAGGAGAGGGGAAATGACCCATGGAGGGGCTAACAGACTGGGTCTAGTATCAAATAGGTTCATTCCGTTGTCCGAGGCGGCAGTAATGGATGAACTGGACTGACTGGCCCAAGGTGTGACCACGAAGAATGTCTCCATTCCTGTTAGTTCAGTGTCAAGGGACACTGTTGGTTCTGTGGGGAATTCATTCTTATCTGTTATCCCCCTTTATGAGGTTTCGCAAAACTCTCCAGGAAAGAGTATTGCATTAACAATGAGTAGTCCAGCTGGATTTTCTCCGCAAAGGCAGGTTAATCCAGCCAGGAGAGTGATAAATCAAGCGGCCGAAGAACTCAGGGTGGTTTCGTGGAATATTGCAGGGATCTCAGCCAAAATAAAAAACAAGGAATGGCTAGATTTTAGTCGACAGTTCCACATTATCTGCCTGCAGGAAACGTGGGAAACTGATAGTAGTGCCCCACCCCTTGAGGGATATAAAATGTTTTTTGTCCCTGCCCAAAAATCTATAATGGGCCGAGCAAAGGGGGTCTAATAACCTATGTGTCTCTGTCCCTACAAGGGTCTTGGGAGGTCCTGGGATGGAGCTCGGACAACATCCAAGGTATTAGATATCGCAAGAAGGGCCTAAAATTTATTCTGACAAATTTTTGCAATGCAGGCCAATCAATGCAGAGGTTGAACGAGCTCAACGAAAGACTGGCAGGTTTGCAAGAGAGGGAAGATAGTCACCCCAATCTGATTTTAGTGGGCGACTTTAATTGCCACCAATGTCCATATTTGAAATGGGGAGGGGGAAAATGGGACTCCTGCCCAATCACAATGGACTGGCACTTAGAGCACACAAGGGAAGGCGGCAAATTAAGTAAGATCCTGGGTACGCACGATTTAGCCCCCACGATGGACTTAATCAGGGCTAGGAACTCTAATATTATTAACCCTTCCTTTAAAGGCAGGGGCAGGGATACAATTATTGATTTTATTTTTGTTTCACATATTTTCAAATGTAGGGTCATAGATTTTAGTATAGAAATCAGTATTTTTAGCGATCATAACCCTTTGGTATTGTCCTTGAGGGATACAGATCTATTTACCCACCCAAGGAATATGATGACGAGGGGAACATTGGAAGCAGTAAATCAGGGCAGACGTATAAGATGGATTAATATAGATGGGGAAGCATTTTACAAAAAGCTTATTACTGCCCCAGAAAGTGGGATATGGAAGTGGGCAGAGAATTGATTAGTGCTTTTGAAAGCACGGCAAGGGACATTGATAGGTTACTGAGGGCCAAATTATTGCCCACGTCTAATCTCTCACCAGAATGGTTTGATAAAGCTTGCTCCAGAGCCCAAAAAGAATTGAAGTTGGCACTTAAAAGGGTCCCGAAGGATAGGAGCAGGATAGTGGAGTGTAGGGCTCAATATAAATCGGCCATAAAAAAGAGGAAACATACTATCCACTGTGAGGCCTGGGAGAACCTGAGGGAGGCAGCTGATAAGAGAGACATGACGAGATTTTGGAAGGTGATTAATGACCCCAGTTTCCAGGCACCGAATAAGGAGAAGGTGGCATGTCACGTCTTGCCTGAAGCATGGGTATCTCACTTTCAGAACCTGTATAATCATGGCAGCCCTACTACTCGCCAAATTGTAGATGTTGGCATTTTACCGAGCTCATGGTCACAGTTCGCGGTGGGCGAGATTAAAGAAGGAATACATGCTTTGACACGCAACAAGGCTCCAGGCCCGGATGGGATCCCACCTGATTTATTTTTGTCCCAGGTCGATCTATGGGCGCCCATACTCATGCGAGTCTTCAATACGGCAGTGGAAATGGGAATGCCCAGGTCATGGTCTACGGCTACCATTGTACCCCTATTTAAAAAGGGCAATAAGTGTGATCCCCAATGTTATCGCCCGATCTCATTAATAGATGTGACTGCGAAGGTACTAGGGAAGGTTATTCTAAACCGTCTGACGGTCTGGGTGGAGGAAAATGAAATTATTACTGACGCTCAGTACGGTTTTAGAATTGGTCGTTCCACTACAGACCAGTGCCTTAACATGTATAATTGGGTGGCAAAGTACACCGTGGCAGGTGAGGGGACGATTTTCTTGGCCTTTATGGATCTGACAGCAGCTTTTGACCGGGTTAATCGCGAGAAGGTGTGGGAGATCCTAGAGCTGCTTGGGGTTGATTCAGGTCTGATATATATCCTAAAAACATTACACCTGAATACAACAGCGCAGGTCAGATATAGCAATGAGGGGAACCTTACGGAACATTTCTCATGTACCATCGGTGTGAGACAAGGTTGCATTTTGGCGCCCTTTTTATTTACATTATACATACATGGTTTGGACAAAGCACTTGTAGAGTTGGGGGTAGATTGTCCAAGAGTTGGTAAAAGAAGTATACCCGTCCTTTTATATGCGGACGATGCAGTCCTCCTGTCCCGTACAGGGAGGGGACTTCAGTCTCTTATCGATGGCTTTAGTGGGTTTATGGCAAATTTAGATCTTTCTCCTAATCTTACAAAATCACACATAATGGAAGCAGGGAAAAGACCAACGAAGAACTTTATCTTTAAAATTGGGGGTCATGAATTAGAGAAGGTCGAGGTTTGTAACTATTTAGGGATAATATTCGACAAACACCTCAATTTTAATACACTAATCTCAGATAAATGTAATCAACAAATGAGCACGATGGGCTCAATTATGAATCGAGCTACGAGATTAGGTCGTTGGTCACCGAATGAAATATTGCATCTATATAATTCGATATGTTGCTCTAAAACCATGTATGGGAGTGAGGTTTGGGGATTCAGAAATACTTCCATGATACAACTGGAGGAAAACAAGTTCCTTAGAAGGATTCTGCAAGTTCCTCAAAGTACACCTGCCCACATTGTTCATGAGGAGCTAGGGCTTCCTTACATTAGTGACAGGCTAAGTACTAAACCAATAATGTGTTGGATCAAAATTTGGACCAACCCTGAGGCTAGTCTAAGTAGACAAATAATCAAGGACTGCATTAACAGGGATAAGGGATATCGGATACCCTGGCTTAAATACGTGAAGGACACTCTGAAGTGGCTGGGATTTGTAAATTATTTTGACGAGCCCACGACCTTGACACCTCAGGTAAAAGCTGTCATAAAAGCTGAACACCTTAGGCGCCTAGTCTGCGCACGGGAAGACAGTGAAATACTGAAAGGTTCAGTGAGAGCCCATATATTAACGAAATCTGTAGCAGGCTTAGAACCTTATCTGGCGTATATATATAACAAAAATGATAGATTTTTAATGACCAGATTCAGATTGGATCTTTTACACCATATTTTAGCTGTCCCCGCAGGGTACACAAGAGATGTTGCGTTAAAGGGTCCGTGTGGCTGCGATCTGGGATCTCCGCAGGATACCCTTCATTTTGTATTTTTCTGTCCATTTTATGAGTACCCACAGGCAGTTTTTAAAAAAACTATTTTAAGAAAGAATAAATTTACCCAGGTAAGGGTGTCACTCCTGTACCTGAAACTTTCTTCGGACCCCCTTACGATGTTCTTGCACCGTGAACTTTTTAAGACTAGCTGCAAAATTAAGGAAGACTAGATATGAGGTGTAGACAACTTTGTCTTTCAGGGAGAGAGGGTCGGGTATTTTAATTAAAGCTGTTTTCCTGAAGCTTTTATGTATATTTTACCCCTACCGTAGACTTAGCCAAGGACCTAATCTAATTACGAAATGAACGGTATATTGTATTTGGGAAGTGTTATGAGGTTTTAAAATGATATAGTTTATATTATTACCTATCGTTTTAACTTGGCTATGATCGTGCATTTTTAAAATTTTATGTTGTTGGTATTCCCTGTACTGAATCGGTTAAAACCCTGCACTTTATAATACCTTGTTATATTAATGTATTGTTGAAATTTGTAAATGTTATGTTCTTTCTTGGATGTTTTAATATCCGAATAAAGATTAAGTGATGATCTCTCTGAATCCAGGGGAGACTAGCATCTGCAAAAGTTAAGAAAACTCCCTCTATAAAATCTGGGGCACAGAAGACTGCTTTAATTAGATCTGCTCTATCTAAGGAGGGAGAAAACTGGGAAAGCTCTGTTAACCCTATCAATTTTGACACTACTTCACCCTCGGATGTGCTATGACTGTTGAACTGAATATCCCGTCTATGGGCTCACAGTTGCAGAAGAAGAGAATGAGCAAGGGATGGGCTCAGATAGACAAAAAAAGGGGGCTGTAGCCCAAGAACACTCAGCAAAGGAGCTAACTAACAGGCACGCTTATTTATTGAATCAGTTGATGCAGAGGGAGAGTGATCTAAAGAAAGGGATAAGAGTGAAAGAGTATCCCCTTTTCTCAAAGCCATAATGACCTGGGGAGAGGGGAACAGACCTAGAAGAGAATCCGACAGCAAGTCTTCTTTTTAGTCAATTGGAAAAGGATGAAACCATGAAGAAACTCCACTCCCAGGGCAGGTGAATGAGGGACACTGTCAGGAGAAAACTGTCTAAAGAGTCATTCAAGATCCTTCTCCTGCCCAGTGAGCCTGAGCCCCAAAAAATGCCAACATACACAAGAACCTGTTAATCAGAGGGAGATCAAGAGGGGTGGAAAAATAATTAAGCCAAGTTCCTGCACAGATGCAGGAATGTCCATCTGAGAGGTCTAAGTCACTGACAGATCTTTTGGCAAACATTCTTAAGGAGGTGAATTAATGGAAGCCTTGAAAGAAATTCAACAACTGTCAAACAATATTGAATATCTCAAAATTTACATTAGATGATCAAATTTACACTTTTTGGGTGTCCCTGATGGTGAGGAGACTCAGGGTGGTCACAGCAATTCAGAACAAATGATGGAAAAGCTGATAAGGGAATATATAATTTACGTGTCTTTGATAAAGACTTGACAATCATGTCAGCAGAACGATAACCTGCTCAATGCCCTCCAAATATGAAGTGCCTGTGAACTATCCAATGAATTTCAATGACTACAGGATTAAAGAACAGATTTTGGCAGCTGCAATTCAGCATAAAGAATTTGCTATCACAGAGAAGTCAAAACTTTCTGTGTTTTTGGACATGTCAATAAGAGTGACTCAATGATGGAAGGAGTTCCAAGGACTTTTGAGTTAGTTTAGATCTGCTGGCGATCAGATATCAGAGTTCCAGCAGTCAACGCTTCAATTTATTTTTTATAAAGGACAGTTCCAAATCTTTGCTGGAGTTGGAGATGCAGGCACAATGCTGGCAACTATTTTGAAGCTGGCTGATGCTGCCAATGAGGGGAAAAAAGTCTAAGAACCAATCTGCAAATTGCACACTATAATATGATAACAATTTTGGGTGTAGAGTGGGGGACACTTATCCACAGGTAGGTGGAGGGGTAGAAGCGGCCTAGGTGCAGAAACAGAGAGCCAGTTAAAGACGTGCTTCAGGGGAAGCAGTGGGTAGTTTTCCATTTGAAGGAGGGTCAACAGGGAAGATAGGAGATAGGAGGCTGGGTAATGCTAGTGAAGTAGCTGCACCGAATATATGATGTTACAACGCATACCCTTACAGTGCTTACTTTTACAACGCAGTTTTTACAACATGACTACCGTTACTTCACATGTTTTTAACATGAATGCCATTAGAACTCGTGTAGATAGGGATACATTGAAAATACCATTGCAACACATACCATCACTTCGCATACTAGCATAACGCATGCCATTACAACGCATAATGGAAAGTAATTTACAATATTATAATCATTTGGTTTTTTTTGTCGCCCACCCACTGGGACGGGATGCAAGGGCAACGGGGGTTTTGCGTGAGGGAGTGTATTAACACTTGGGTATTAATTTTAATATTTGTTTGTGTATTAATTTTAATCCTTATATATTGATTATTATATATTTTTAAAATCGATGCATTTACCCAAAAGTATATTTCACATTAATGTAGATATACAACACATTTTTCTTTAAACCAACAACAGTCGTTTTTAATAGCAGCATCCACATACAATGCATACATGGCAAATTGGTGTCCTTTGACTATTTCCACTACAGCAGCCAAGCCATCCTCTACTCAAAATGGCTGTCATGTAAAATGGAATGCAAAGACCAAACCTTCACACACAATATTATAAATATACATTCTGTCAGGTTCTGAATCAGAAGGAAAAATCATTGTTGAAACATATTTTCCTTTAAATTTTCTTTTACCCCTACCAAACGTATAAATTATGCCGACCACCATTTTGTCCTTAGTGGTGCTCAGACTTTCCTGTTAACCACACACATCTCGAGTTGGAGGAGAAAACTGCCACTTTTGACTTGAAACACTGCCATTTGTTGACTAAGGATAGTGTACATCAAACATGAAGCATAATTAGATAGAAAACAATGAATTGGCAAACCTAAAATAAAACCATGATTTTTAATATTTTCGCAGATCGTCCGGCAATAGTGTCCCCCTTATCTAACTAAAGTAAGTGAATATTTCAAGTAAATCTGATTGTAAATTAAATGAGAAAAACCTGAAAATGTCTAATTTAAGATTTGTAAATTCTTAAACGATTTTTATTATATTATACTTTAAAAAAAAATGTGTATTCCAAGAAAAATCAAATTTTTAATAAAAAAAAAAAAAACTTGAAGCGGCGGAGAAAAAGAAAACATGGAGAGACAACGGTGAGGGCCAAAATGTATATTCAAACTCGGCTGGGTGCTTGAGTCAGGGTAGGTGCAGGTCAGTAGTAGTGATCAAAATTACTATTGTAACTCTGCAAGGTGCTTGTATCTGGGAAGGTGCTGGTCAGTGATGGTGGGGGCAATATTTTTATTCTATCTCCACAGGGTGCTGGCCTCAGGGAAGGTAGTTGGGGCAAAAATACTGTTCTAGCTGTATAGGGTGCTTTGCTCAGGGAAGGTGCTGGTCAGTGGTGGGGGGGCAAAAATACAATTCTAGCTATTCAAAGTCTTCAAGGTGCTTGCCTCAGGGAAGGCGCTGGTCATTGGTGGGCGAAAAATTATTATTCCAACTCCACAGGATGCATGCCTCAGGAAAGGCGCTGGTCAGCAGTGGGGGGACAAAGTTACTATTCTCACTCCACAGCGTGCTTTCCTCTGGGAAGGTCCTGGTCAGTAGTGGTGGGGGCAAAATTACTATTCTAACTCCGCAAGGTGCTTTGCTCAGGAAAGCTGCTAGTCAGTGGTGGGGGGCAAAATTACTATTCTAACTCCGCACTGTGCTTGTCTCAGGGAACATGCTGGTCAGTGGTGGGGGGGGCAAAATTACTATTCTAACTCCACAGGGTGCTTGCCTCAGGGAAGGTGCTGGTCAGTGGTGGGGGTACAATTACTATTCTAACTCTTGGGAGTACAGGCCTCAGGGAAGGTGCAAGTCAGTGGTGGTGGGAGGGGCAACATTAGTATTCTATCTCTGCAGGGTGCTTGCCTCAGGGAAGGTGCTGCTCAGTGGTAAGGTGGTACAAAAGGGGGTGGTGATGGACGGAGCATCAGAACCAATCAAACACTCACACCCAGTCAACAGATCTGGGTTTGATCCATTACCGTTCTTTAGCCCACTCTGCCACCCCAGTTCAGACATGGCCATATGCAAATCAGTCTGACCCTGTGCCTCATGGGAACAGTCCAGCCCGAGTGGGAAGGGTATGCTCAGACGTGAGTCCCTTGCTCTCCATGCCACTGGAATCAAGCTATCCTGGCTGACGAGGGCTGAAAGCCCGAAACCGGTCCTAGGATGCTTGTTTCCAGTCCAGGGAGGACCTGGCTTGGCAGTTCGGGCTGGACTGTTCCCATGGGGCACAGGGTCAAGACTGATTTTCATGTGGCTGGGCTCAAACTGGAATGGCATGGTGAGCAAAAAAACGATGGCTTTAGGCCCAGATCTCTGTACTGGGGTGAATGTATGACATTGTTCTGCATTCTGTCCATCAATTGTTGTTTTTGCATTTGTCACCCCGAGTGGGAAGGGTATGCTCAGACGTGAGTCCCTTGCTCTCCATGCCACTGGAATCAAGCTATCCTGGCTGACGAGGGCTGAAAGCCCGAAACCGGTCCTAGGATGCTTGTTTCCAGTCCAGGGAGGACCTGGCTTGGCAGTTCAGGCTGGACTGTTCCCATGGGGCACAGGGTCAACACTGATTTGCATGTGGCTGGGCTCAAACTGGAATGGCATGGTGAGCAAAAAAACGATGGATTTAGGCCCAGATCTCTGTACTGGGGTGAATGTATGACATTGTTCTGCATTCTGTCCATCAATTGTTGTTTTTGCATTTGTCACCCTGAGTGGGAAGGGTATGCTCAGACGTGAGTCCCTTGCTCTCCATGCCACTGGAATCAAGCTATCCTGGCTGACGAGGGCTGAAAGCCCGAAACCGGTCCTAGGATGCTTGTTTCCAGTCCAGGGAGGACCTGGCTTGGCAGTTCGGGCTGGACTGTTCCCATGGGGCACAGGGTCAAGACTGATTTGCATGTGGCTGGGCTAAATCTGGAATGGCATGGTGAGCAAAAAAGCGATGGATTTAGGCCCAGATCTCTGTACTGGGGTGAATGTATGACATTGTTCTGCATTCTGTCCATCAATTGTTGTTTTTGCATTTGTCACCCCGAGTGGGAAGGGTATGCTCAGACGTGAGTCCCTTGCTCTCCATGCCACTGGAATCAAGCTATCCTGGCTGACGAGGGCTGAAAGCCCGAAACCGGTCCTAGGATGCTTGTTTCCAGTCCAGGGAGGACCTGGCTTGGCAGTTCGGGCTGGACTGTTCCCATGGGGCACAGGGTCAAGACTGATTTGCATGCGGCTGGGCTCAAACTGGAATGGCATGGTGAGCAAAAAAACGATGGATTTAGGCCCAGATCTCTGTACTGGGGTGAATGTATGACATTGTTCTGCATTCTGTCCATCAATTGTTGTTTTTGCATTTGTCACCCCGAGTGGGAAGGGTATGCTCAGACGTGAGTCCCTTGCTCTCCATGCCACTGGAATCAAGCTATCCTGGCTGACGAGGGCTGAAAGCCCGAAACCGGTCCTAGGATGCTTGTTTCCAGTCCAGGGAGGACCTGGCTTGGCAGTTCGGGCTGGACTGTTCCCATGGGGCACAGGGTCAAGACTGATTTGCATGTGGCTGGGCTCAAACTGGAATGGCATGGTGAGCAAAAAAACGATGGATTTAGGCCCAGATCTCTGTACTGGGGTGAATGTATGACATTGTTCTGCATTCTGTCCATCAATTGTTGTTTTTGCTCAGTGGTAAGGGGCAAAATCACTATTCTAACTCCATAGGGTGCTTTGCTCAGGGAAGGTGCTGGTCAGTTGCTCTATGAAATGTAATTAATTAAAACAAACATATAAAGTGCTTCTACTTTTTTTCAGAGGTTAATTCAAATATCTGAAAAAACATTGCAATCAAAACCATCAACTGGAAAGCAACCCATCATCCAAACAATGGTTCAACAAGCAGAAGGCATATCACAGGCATACTGGTTCCCAAACCTTATGTTGTAACCACAACTCACCAAAACATTTCTTCTAACCTAGCAGGAAACCAAATAAACAACAATCTGTTAATGAAATGTAAATATAATTTGACAAACTGAATCAAAAGTAACAATATTTTTATAATCATCCCTGTAAAAATCCACTTTACTTTTCAGACCTACCCAACCTCAGACATAATAGAAGGAAGTAAAACAGCTGAATCAGTTGACAAAAAATCAAAACCAACAAAGCAAGTTTACTAAGGTGAGGGAAACTACATTTACAATTAAAAATGCCTATTACCTTTTCAAAGGAACCAACTCCAAACCGTAGTAGACAATCAAACCTGGCAAACTCAAAATCAAGGAAAAAATAAACAGCATGTTGACAGTGCACTCAATAGGCAACCAAAAACTTATTAACCATTTTTTTACAGGTTGTAATCAATAAACAATGCCAAACATGATAAGCACATAACATCAGCAATATAATTTAAAACACAATGTCAGAAATGTCAACAAACAAACATATACAAATAACATTTTCTTTGCAGGTTAAACATTCATTAAAAAGCAATAACACAAAAACTCTTTTTCAATCTTCTTTTACAGAAAACAACATAATGGCATCAAGAAGACAAGCCAGCTATCTTAAGTCCAAAAGAGGAAATCATCTCCTAAAGTATGGTGGCTATACTTATTGTAAGGAGAGACTAACTGAGCCCATGAGTCTTTGAAGGTGTGTGCAAGATTACTCATCCCATTGCACAGGCAGAACGATTACTCTTGGAGAAACTGTTGAAAGGACCACAGAGCAAAACCACTCTGCCTCTGAAGTGGAGATAGAGGTTAGAAAAACATTAATCAAATGAAAGACCTTGCATGCACCTCCAATGAACCCTGTGGCTCAGTTTTGAGGGAGGTATCCCAAAACATTCCTTTGCATGTAGCTAGTTCTATGCCCACAATCCCTAATTAGAATTATTTAAAGGAAAAAGCAGGCTAGTAACCCTCAATGTCTAACACCCCAAACATACTCTGATATTAACATTCCACCTGAACTAACTGTTACTAATGAAACCTTTCTATTGTATGACAACAAAAACCCTAAAAAAGAATACTAATCTTTAACACATCCCCTAACCTTTTTAAATTGGAGACTAGTGATATTTGGGTGATGGATGGGATGGTTAAATCCACACCCCATCCATCTGCCAAATATATACTATATTAATAACACCCTAGTTCCCTTAGTGTACAGTTTACTCCCTTATCAGCAAACCTCAACATACACTGACATTTTAACAGTTCTAAAATCTAAAACACAAAACAAAAGTCCTAGAAAAGTAATAATTGATTTTGAATTATCAATGGTTAACACTATAACTGATGTAGAAAATTCAAGGATGTTTTTTTCACTTTTCACAGGCATATTGGTGAAAAATTAAAAAAAGATTGTTAGTCGAGAATTACATATCAGACAGTTAACTGCAATTTCTATTAAAAAAACTAACAGCATTGTGGTTTGTTCCTCCCGACTGTGTGGATGAATACTACACATCAATCACAGAATCAGACTATTTTAGTATGAATGAAGACAAATTGGGCACCCAACTAAATTACTTCGAAGACACTTGGTCGGCAGGTCGGGTCGCAGAAGGAATCTGAGGTTTCCTGTCAAGTGGTGGTACTTTTACATGACCTGCTTAGAGGGAGGAGCAAAGACCAATGATGCCATAGAGGGATTGCACAACTCCTTCAATAAATCAATTGGAAAACCACACCTTAACTTTGAAGAAGGAGCAAAGTTTCCAAGAAATGAGAATAGCACAATCATTGACTGGTATTCTGAACACAAAAATTTCAAAAAGAACATAAAATATGTCTGAGAGACTATTGGGACAGATCCAACAGTTTTCATTGATGGTGGCTTCATTTTTAACTATCAATAACACATATTCTATCTTACTTGTCTGTTAAACGATTTTTTCAAATCATTGAAATTGGATTTTTTTAAACACATTTTTATTACAAACATTAGAAAAAAAGAATCCTATCTTCAGTTGTCTTCCTTCTTCGACTCGTGTTCCTCTGTAAAAATCCAAAGTCCAGCGAGAGTCTGCAGCTCCCCAATTATCCAAACTGTGTAACCATAATCCACAATCCAATCCAAAGCACGTGCATAACTATCAAAAAAGTCACAGATTGGCATAGCCATTTGTATCTGCAAATCAAATGCTGCAAATAAATCTGTGTTAACTAAAAAAAAAACATTCCCCCAAAAAATCCCGAAAAGTAAAAATGTTTGGCAAAAAACACGACAATAAATCCAGCGTTGCAATTCTTTTTCAATCGATTTACTTCCCTAAACATTTAAATGCTTCAACAACAGTCACATAGCAAAAAAAACATTAACAGATGTACTCCAAAATGACCCTAAGTTTAGTTCTGGCGAACCATACCATCTGCGTAGTCCAAAATTCCACATAGTTGAAGATCCATGAATCGCACCAAAAAACGCTAAAAAGAAATTGTTTCTTTTACACTTTGGTTTAAAAGAAATATAAATACTTCTGTCCACAGAGTTCCCTTTTCTTTTAAACCAACAGTGTACAATCACCCAGACATGAACTGCTACCTGCATAGGGATAGAATTGTTGTTAAAAACATAAAAACACACTCCTAAATACTTACATTCAATTAAATACCTCCCTCTACTCTCCTTACAATAAAGTATGCCAGCCACAATGTCTATTAAATAAATAAAGCTTCTCTTACCTGACCGCAGCTCAACCATGTACGTCATCTGTAAAAGGAAAAAGGAATAAAGGACAATTTCACCCATTGAATACAATTGAAAACCATGACATTTAAAAAAATAACATGTGTTTTGAAGATTGTAGATGTACATCTTTGAATGGGTGCCTGCCACAGTATTCAAGGTTTTCCCTAGCCTGTGTTCTAGTTTGGAAAACAGGCTCCCATTGAAGTAAATGGGAGTCTGACCGAACGGTGTTCAGACACATCGTAATCGGTCGGTTGGACTCACCGAACCTGAGTCGTTTGGAAAGGATTCCCAAACTGATTTGGTTGGACTGCTTTCAGGACAACATCATAATTGCTCCCTAAGTGTTTAGGAAGCGTTTAACACCTGCTTTTGTGGTCAGGTCCATCGCGTTTAAAGTGAACACAATGAAGACCCATTGTGTCTTGGTTGAGGGAATGCAGGCCAATATAGAGAGTGAGATTAAGGGTTGATTAGGTCTATCTTCTCTATTTCCTAGTAAAGCATTAAAAGTTGCTAAAAGTAATCTTCAGATTTCTTTTTCAATGAGGGAATAGTGAATAAGAAGAATGCATTTCAGCAAGCTTGCAAGGAAACTGGGAACATGGGCTGTGTCTTGTCTTGGTCAGTAAACTCTATGGCCAATGCCAATCGGATATCAGACCTGATAGATCCCAGTACTAACAGTACCACTTATAGAGGGGAAGATATCTGGAAAATTTTCTTTAAGCACTATTTCACTCTTTATCAGGCATCATCTGAGGTTCCAAAGGATGCTATTCCAAATTTCCCCAAGACCATTCAGTTTCCTCAGTTATCAAACAAACAGCAGGAAAGCCTACTAAATCTAATATCAAAAACAGAATTTAAGATGGCTTTATCCCCAATAGCCATTGCTAAGGCAGCAGGATCAGATTGCATTCTCATCGAGTTTTATAAAGAACTTGCTATGCTTTTCCACAATATATTTAATTGATAACCTTTCAAATTAGATAACTGCAAGTGGGCCTATCGCTCCATGATTTACTCAATCTATTGCTTTAAGTTTTTTGAAAAAAGATAAATCACCTTTCAACCCTAATTCATATAGGCCTATTAGTTTGTTGAATGTGGGCTGTACACTTTTAATGAAGATCTCAACTAATCGTTTGGCTCCTGTTGTTCAGAAACTAATGCAAGGGGATGAAAATTACTTCCTTCCAAATAGATCTATGGTAGCTAATACCAACTATCTGTCCAGGCCCTATTCCAATTTTCGGTTAATAAAACTGAAACAACCATAATTATGGTTGACGCATAAAAGGCTTCCAATCTGGTTAGTTGGCCAGCTCTATTTGAGATTTTGAAGAGATTTGGTTTTCCTACTCAATTTATAAGACTTCTCAAGAATGTCTATTCAGGAGCAGTAGCCATGATCAGTATAAATTCAAGTAACGTAGAGCAAATTCTCGTTTCACATGGCACACATCAAGGATGTCCTCTTTCACCAGTTTTCTTTACTTTTTTCTTTGAGCCGTTGGCTATTGTTCTGCAAAATGGCAATTCTATTTTAGCTTCAGTCTCTGGTATTGTCAAACTGAAGCTCTTTGTGGACGATATTATTTTGTATCTGGATGCAGCTCAAGCTAATATTACAATAACACTCAACAGGTTTAATGAGTATTCGCTAATCGGGGGCTATAAGATCAACCACAATACATCAGAAATCTTGCTTTTTAATGCTTCTGTTGAGAATCTTCCTAATGCACTTAGGGAGCAGTGGGAGCCTCCTCGCTTTATTACGTATCTTGGTATCTTTGAGACCTCTAACATTCTCGATCTGTATGAGATAAATTATAATGTAATGATAGATGAAGTCAAGAGTATGTTGGAGTCTTGGAGGATTTTACCCTTGTCCATTATAATCAGAGTTGCTTTAATTAAAATGTTGATCTAGACTCTTTTTTATTTCTGTTTTCTAATGTACCTATTTCACTTAGTAAGATTTTCTTTAAGGAAGTGGACAGTCTAAATGGGAGATTTATATGGAAATAAAAGCGCCCACTTGTTGATTTACTGGCTATCCAATTAGACAAGGCCTAGGGCGGGTTGGCTCTACCTGATTTTTATCAATATTACAAGGCACCTAGGGCGGGTTGGCTCTATCTGATTTTTATCAATATTACCAGGCAGCCTTTCTTGATAATCATGCCTGTCGGTACGCTGATCCATTCTCACCTGATACATTTTTTTAAAATTGATTGTGCAGGAGCAAGGGTTGCAGCCCCACAAAAACAGGGAATAACATGTTACAAGCAATAATCTCGTGTAAAATGAATTAGGGCTAAATTATAAGATTTTTGATGGTCATCCTTTTTTATCTTTACAGGATTGTGAAAGTTTGAGTTTGTGGATCCTCAATCCACAACTGCACTACAGAATAGATTGGAGTTTGGTATTCTATCTGATTTTAGTACTAATGAGAGATTGAAAACTTGGCAGCAGTTAGGTTAGCCAGTTTTTGAGATTCTGTCTCTCTGGTTCAGTTTTGCTCAAATTTCAAACAGTTTGCAGAATGTTAATCCTGATCTTGATCCATTTATTGTGACTTTTTTAAAGCTATTTTACAAGCATAATATGAGTGGGGTTGAACGTTAATTCAAAGTGTTGAATCTGCAATTTCAGCAGTGTTATATTGCAGAGCGTCTCCAAAACCTTAGATCAGTTACTGGATGTGTTATTTCTCAAAATCAGTGGGTGGACATTTCTCTCTTTGGGCATAAACTGTTTAGGGTGGACCACTTTAAACAAATTAATTTTTTCTAGATGGACTCTCTATTATACCCCCAGTTTTTAAACAAACGTTTTCCTAGTACCCCAAATAACTGCTTTAGGTATACCACTCTAGCTCAGGGAGATTGGGCAAATATTTTCATTGTTTGTCCCGCTCTGTATTAGTTTTGCTACCAGATATTTTTTTTTATCTCAAAGAATGTCTAAAAGGGTGGAGCCAGGTTTATAAGTATCATTCTTTGGGGTATAGATGGATAATAAAGCTATCATGCAATCCGAACAGAAGTTCATTTTTATGGCAGTTTTGATTGCAAGATCACACATTCTACAGTGTTGGAATTTTTCTAGATGCACATCTTTTGACCAATGGCAAACTAAAATGAGTAGGGTACGTCATCTAGTATATATGTATGCCAAGAGGAATAACCAAACCAACACATTTGAGCAGCTGTGGGGGTATTTCTTGTTGTATACAGCAGGGGTTAACGGCATATAGGAGCCGCAGGAAATATGCTTTTGTTGACATTGAAATTTCTTCACATGTAGTTGCATTGAGTTGTTTTCACATATGTATTGCTATTTACACATTCCATATTGCACTATGTCCAATTGTTATATGCATTTCAGCGATTGTATTTTCATTATGTGGTCAAACTCTCCCTTCTTATTTGAGCAGGTTGAAATTGTGCCCTTAAAACTTTAGTGGCATTATTACACCTGTTTATTTTGCACTTTTAACATCAATGAATAGCAGACTACATCATCTTAATAGGCACTAAGCCTTTTTTTGTATATGGAAATTGTTTTCTATTTGCTGTGAGGCAAAATTTTCTAAAAATAAAAATAAAATAGTAGATCATATAACTGTTGTCTTTTGAAACCTAGTTAACATGTTATCTTAAGAAAAGATATTGTACTATCTGAACTATTCCTTGAGATAAAATAGTTATTACACTGCTAATTTACCACTTAATAAAAATCTTTTTTAAATAGACTCTTTCCGCTCCCCGAGAAGTGAAACATTAATAATTGTCGATAAGAACACAGCCTTTCTTCTTTTTTTACCAAAGAGAGCTTCACAAAATGCTTAGCTGACACCCAATGGTCCTTGATATGATCGATGTAAAGATTAAAGCTCCTTTGTGGTCCAACCAATGCAAAGAACTATGGAAAAGTAATGGCTTTTCCAACATGGAAAACAATCACATCTTTTGGCAAGAATGCCACCCAAATCCTCAACACTAGTAGGTCTGAAAAAAGGTGGTATATGGAGTTTACACTGGCAGTGCCTGAAGTCACTCACACAACAAGCTGAAGTGATTACAACGAGCAAGACAATCTTTATTTAGACTCAAAAGGTGCAATGAGCAGCTGTGCACTGCCCCGAAGGGTGCACACATGAGCAATGTCAAACCAGGTTGAGATCCTCCTGTCGCATCACAAATGGGTTCGGATGGACTATGTGTGTCAAGCCTTTCTTATACAGCATCACAACTGGTAAATTGAACAAGAGGGTTGGTTGGGTGAATGAAAAAAAGTCAAAAGGGCTGACAAATAACATTTAATAGTTCCCATTACATGGCGTTGCTGGGATAAAGACAAAAACAATAAAACATCTGACTTGGCTAGTAAAGTGATTACAAAAGGTGTTCCTATAGTTCCTCAGAAATAGAGTAGAGTCAACACGAAGGCTAAATCTAGTTTAGTACACCATGTGGATATGGTTGGAAATCCATCTATTGGATTTTGATGCCCTCACACACCCTTGCAGGTGTCATGCTTCATCATTTGGGCTGCTCCTCGTCAGACCGGTGGTGCAATGCCCAACGGGCTCCCTAAAAAGGGGCACTTTAGCGGAGATCTTCTATCCAACTGCCGTATGGTGAAGTGCGGGTGTGGGGCCTGGTTAATGTAGATGTATATTAGTGTGGTTAAAATAAGGTCAGGAGTGCCTGGTGAAGATTAATTTTATTCTGATGGCCTCCTACCCTAAATTAAAAGCGTGTAGACATGGCATTTATTAGAGTATAATGTCTCGTATTGAGGTGTCATGTGATTATAAGAAGTCGGTCAACATGTTTCTCGCCTTGAGCAAATATACTTGCGATTCGTCAGGTCCTTTAGGAAAAAACTATCTACATTTATACAAACTAATCAAGTTTGGGTTATTTACAACCTCAGTGTTATGTTCAAACACAATACCTGTTTATGTCAGGAGCTACCCTATTCAGTCATTGTCCTGGCATCAACAGTACTCAGTGGACTGTACATGAGTGTGAATTCCTCAATATTTAGGAATTTCTCCTCCTCGCGCAGTTCGCTGTGACCTACCCTCTCCACCGAGTCCGGGAGGCTAGTAAAGTGTCTGACTTCAGGACTTCATACCAGTCCTCCAAGCTGTCCTAGAACCCAACATAAATGGACTTTGTGGTAGGGTGTCTGACAATAAGTATGACATCCATAACTTCAGGTGTCTGATCAAATGCAGTCAACTGCTGTCACTCAGGGCCTTAATTACGCGGCCCCTAGCTGCACTTTTGCGCTGCCGAAGCGTTACATTTCTAATGCCCCAGTGGCGTAATGTGGCGCAGCATACTTGCAAGGAGATGCAAAGCCATTTTGCGTGGCTTTTCATGGCCTTGTAAATATGTGCCTCTTTCACACAGAACACTGCGTGAAAGGGTTGTTTCATGGGTGTTGCTCTGGGTGTTCCCACGCAACACTCATGGAATCTGAAGTATTCCCAGATTTACGAGGAATTGTAAATCTGGGAATGTGGCCGATTCTAATGCCACCCCAGGGGAGGTATAAGGGAGGCACGCCCAGGAGAAATATCCTTATTTCTCTCTGTCTTTCCCTCTTTCTATGTGTGGTGCAATCTGCAGCACACATGAAAAGAGGAAAACACCTCTCATGATTGTTTTTGTGCAGGAAGGTAGCCTTTTCTGCACAAAAACAATCATTCCTACAATGCAGACACTCTTGCACCATGGCACAAGGGTGCCTGCATTGGTGTATGGCAGCCCACTGTGCGCAAGCACAGGTGAAAAAGACAGGAATGCTCTGTATCTCATAGATACGGCGCATTACTGTCCTTTTCTTTTGACGCAGGGCAGTGCAGCAAGATTCCTTGTGGCGCTACCTTGAGCCAAAACCTGGTAAATGAAGCCCTCAGTCTCCACAAACAGAGTTGTAGATTGCGCAGGTTTAGGTGAAGAAGCTTGCGCTCCTGGGACAGAGGATCCTTCTCAAGTGGCAGCCTCATCCGAGGGCAGATGCTTATGTTCAGAAGCTCTCCTGACCCAGTGCATAGGAGTCCAGTGTTCTATTCCAGCTAGAATGCATCTCCTTGTGAGTATTTTCATGAAAACTCCAATGAGTAAAGCAACTCAAGCATTCTCAACAGTGGCGAAAAGATCTAGCCAGAGTTTCTGCTGGAAGAGGATGTGGCCTAATGGACTAGGGTGGTCAATCTCAAATCGGAGGAACGTGGTTCGAGTCTCGGCAATGACGCTCAACTTCCTGTGATTCCGGGCAAATCACTTAATCTCCCCATGCCTGACAAAAATGAATGTGTCCTTGTGTAATATAAGTAGTGCTCATGTAAAGCGTGCTAATACCTGATAAAATACTGTCATTTGAGATGTTATCAGTGATGAGATCAATGATGTCACTGACCATGTCATAAGTGATGTAATATGTGATGTCATCAGCAGTGCATTGCGGGGGCGCGAGATATAGTTAGCTGAACTAACTATAACGGGGGAATTTCTAGGGTTTTGTATGAGGGAAATGTCCAGCTAACTATAATGCCCCTGAAACCTATGGTTTTTTCAGTGAATTTCTAAGGTTTTTTAAATGCCAATTCCTAACTATAGCGCGCCTGAAACCTATGGTTTTTTTAGTGAATTTCAAAGGTTTTTTAAATGCCAATTCCTAACTATAACGTGCATGAAACCTATAGTTTTTTCAGTGAATTTCAAAGGTTATGTAAATGCTAATTCCTATCTATAACTTATCTCTAAAGATATCACGTTTAATGATTTTCATTGGAGTTCTATATTTTTCAAAGGTTTTTTAAATGCCAATTCCTAACTATAACATGCATGAAACCTATATTTTTTTCAGTGAATTTCAAAGGTTTTGTAAATGCTAATTCCTATCTATAACTTATCTCTACCGATATCACGTTTAATGATTTTCATTGGATTTATATATTTTTCAATTTCAGTGTGTCAATTTCATTAATTATCTTTTTTTAAATACTTTTTTAACACCATTTTTTAAACTTATTTTTTCAATTAATTATTTTAAAAACTAAAAAATATTATTTGTTTTTATTGGGTGTTTAAAAATATTTTTTATATATTTAAAAATATTTTTTAAACTATATTTTCAAAACTTAATTTTTTATTATATTTTTCCATTTTTTGGGGATCCGCGCACCCTATGCGCACCGTTCTCGAGCCCTACACGAAAGCATCCGTGCACGGTATGCGTTGGGTACGTGTTTGATGCGCGATTCCAATGTGACCGGAACGCGACCCCAAGCCTATACGCGACGCGTCCGATTACGTTCCGCGACGCTTACATGCTTCCGCGATGCGTCACATGCATGTATGACGCTGTGGGTGTGCGGATCCCGCGAAACATTGAACATTTAAAAAAACATATATATATATTTCATGTGAATATTAATTGAAGACAAACTCTAAACTACTCTTAAAAGTAATATATTTATATATCGAACCTATATTCCTTTTAACTTCAATTTTGCAGATGCGCGCTGGGTGCGTGCTGCGTAAGCGCAGGGTGCGCGGATCCCATGTGACCTGCAAAAAAAGAGATTTGATTGGTTCATTACACTTCCTGTTCTAACTAATGAAAGACCCCACCCATTTCAATCATTCTTCTTTGACCTTCTTTGGTACCATCTCCTTGCAGAGAAGAAGCTTTTTTTACTAAGTTTTTACTTAGCTCAAACTTTTTTTTCAGAACAGATAATGGCTTCAGGGCAGCAGGCATCTCCTGCATCTCCTCATACATCTGAGGATGATTTTGTGGAAGAGCCACCACCCACACCACGTTTTTCATCTGTGGTGTGGACGTTTTTTACCTATCCTGAGGGGCAAACTAAAACCAATGCCACCTTGGTGACGTGCAAGATCTGCAAAAGAGTGCTGTCTCGAGGGGATCCTAACAAGAAATACTCTTGCGGGACAGCTAGTATGATGAAGCACCTGAGGAACCTTCATCCGGTAAATCTTGCTCGGGAGGAATGCCGGAGGATGAGAGTTGCTCCTGCTCCTTCCGACTCATCGCAGCCGAGCACTTCAAAAGTGCATCCTTCAGCACAAAATTTGGACATCCGTCCACAATTCCAATTTTTGAAAGTTCTCTGCACTAAATGCAGCGCGACAATATGCTACGGAGAGCAGTCTATCGATCTGATCTGCCGTTGGCAAGAAAGTCACAGTTGCTAGTTTTTTGGGGTTTTTTCCCCTGAAGTTCATTGTTTTTTTCCTCCTGTTCAGAAAACCCAAAAAATAATATAAAAGAAGAAAGAAGAAAAAAAACTAACTTTCCTGGTTTAAAAAAGAGCAATATTTGTTTGTTTGTGTGTGAAAGTTTAGATGAATGTTTGTGTAGTACGTAATTGACTGAATGAATGCATTAGTAGCGTATGGTGAATGTATAAGTGCAGAACTATGAGGAAGTGCTGCAGCATCACACAGTAACCTCTTTAACTGCAGTGTGCTGTAGTACTTCCGAAGCACTGGGATGCAACATATGTACATAAATATGGTGCAAATCTATGCTTCTCTCTGCACGGCTGCTTAAACTGCAGCCATGTGGTTACACAGGCACCCATGCACAATCGTGCAAGGATATCTGTGTCATGTGCTGTTTGTTTTTGTGTTTAAACTTTGTAGCTTCTTGCAGATCTCTCCAGTCTGCATATTGATACTTAGTTAAACTTACCTTCACAGTAATAGAAATTAAAAATGGTATGCATTTTTTTCAGATTTTCTTTGAAATCTAAATTGCTGTAAATTGCTTATTTTAAAATTAGGATCTGTGAAAGAAAAGAAAAAAATAGTTATAGCATGTAATAATACATTTTTTACACCACAGCATAATTTCCACAAAGTAATTTGTTTGCCTTTTTTGCTGTTCTCAGAATATATTGAATTTCACTAGAAATAGTGATTTCAATCGTACTCATCACTTAACAGCGCGCCAAAAAAAAACAATCAGAAAGATTGTTAAAAAAAACCAACATGCTATTCTCAGTGAAATACCAGAAAATACAAATCACACATATGTGAAATGCTTACGGCTAACAAAATTATACAACTTTAATTTATAAAAACTGTAAATGTTGCCGCTTTAAAATATTCACCGAATCAATGACCACCAAAAAGTCCATAATTCAAACATATACCTTTCCTTGAGGCCAAATGGTTTTTTTGCACTCCTTTTTTAATGTAAATTGTCCAATGGTAGTCCTATTAAATTATAATAATACATTTCTCAGAGAGTGAATTATCTTCCTAAAACTTTGGCTTTAAAAATATTAGGTGGGAATTTGGTAATTCACTAGGCAAACGTTGTTTGAAAACCAACTGGGCATCATTACAAAGTGTCCAGCCTTTATCACATTTTAGATAGGCAGTGTAATTTCCAGATGTGGTGGAAGGACCATCATGGAAAATTATAGCAATTGCTACAAAAGTCCTTCCTGATATTGATAGTTGTGCTGCTACAAATTGCTTTATTAAAGTATCCAATTTTCATCCGTCAGCTGTACAACGTTGCATCATTAAAATGATGTATGTGCCGTATTTTGTTAAAAATAATGTGGATAACATTTCTGATTTACATTGGCTACACTCCATGTTTTGATTTGCACCTTTAACTAATTTATTAAAAGACACTGATTAACAGTCTGGTAATGTTAAATACAGAAATCTCTCAGTGTCTACATTGGAGCTACATGTATACATGCAATTTTCACAATAATGTTCCCATTTGTAAGAAAGGCCAAAAATATTTTCTATTTCTACACCTTCATTTTCAAAAATGGTAAGCATATACATGAAAAATTCCTGGAATTTTGTGAAAATTGTGTAGAACCAGAACACACATCCAAAAGATTACGAACATCTGAAACAGATTGTATTTTACTTGTGTCTGTTGTCAATTTTTCAAAAAGAGAATGCAACAGAGAACAAAATCTTTGTTGCCGATTCTGCATAATTTGTTCTTGCAAACCTTCAAGATAAAAAACAACATTGACCACTACATTAGCATAGCAGTTGACACCTGAACTATTTTCAAACTGATATCCAACAACCTCTTTAACAGTGTCCAATTTCTTTTTACTTGCAATCACAACATTATCTTGTGCTATTCCCTTCTCAACACCTTCAGAACAGATACTGTCAAACCTTCTTTTTCGACCAACCACACGCTTTTCAAATACAGTATATTGACCTAAATTTGAAGCATACACCCATTTTAACCTATTATACTCTTTTACACAGTTTGCATCTGCAGTAACCTTTGTCTCATCAAAATCAATCAAAAACAAACCAGATAATGTTCTGACTCGCGACAAAGCAACATATGCCATACCCTCTTTAAATACAGTTGATCCAATGTTCACTAATGCACTGTCTACACTTAATCCTTGAGATTTATGAATAGTCACTGCAAATGCCAGAGAAAATGGAAATTGTTTCCTACGGACATATAAATCTTTAACAAGCAAAAAACGAACTGAACAACCACCAATTTCTTTAACTTCTTCAATCTGATCAAATTTCATTTTAAAAAATTCAATTTCTTCTTTTTTCTGATAATTAACAAAATCTACCACTTTACCCATTGCGCCATTAACGAACCCTTTTTCTACATCCAAATTTCGCTTTAAAATTACCCGACAATTTACACACGCATACAGTGTCTTTTCTAAACCAGCTGTTTTAGAAAAAAAAATTCTAAAGAATCCAGTTTTGTTTTCAACTTTCCCGTCAAAATAATTGTAATTCCTTCATGCTCTATTTTATCGATGGCTTCCATTTTTATAATTTCTTCATTTTCCAGTTTCAATAGTTGTTCGTTGAATATGGAACACACTCGCAGTGTTGGCATTAAAGAGATCACTGATTTATTTTCAGCAATTTTCATGTACACTTTTGCAGGAAGTACATTTTCATTTGGAAAGACATTGCAAAGTAATCGACTTTCCAAAGCTTGTTTGCCATGTTTTGTAAGAATTCCAATTCTTATATCTTGAAGAATACTTCCATATTCAGCATCATTTGCCTGTCGCATATTTGTTGTCAGTTCTTTGTATTCAAAATTAGTCCAAATGTTCACATTACCAACACTACCAAGAGACTTTCTTGTATCTTCATGTGCAAGTGTTTTAAATACCGGTTGTCCTTTTACCGGAGTAAGTTGTAATAGATCTCCAAAAACTATGACGTGTCTTCCTCCAAATAACACGTCATACTCTGTTTTAAGAATTTGTTGCATTCTTAAATGCACAAAGGCAAGCATTAAGTTAGAGACCATGCTCACCTCTTCAATAATGAGAAGTTTCATTTTCTTCAAGACTCTTGAAACTTCACAACAAGCTTCTCCAGATAGCTTGTGGTATTCCAATTTGTTCTCATGTTCTACTGGTAGCATTAGTAAATGATGTAAAGTAATTCCTTTAATGTTATGTGCTGCCAACCCAGTTGGAGCAGTGACAACACAAGACAAATGCGACTCAGTTGTTTTTTGCAGATAACTTGTAATTACTTTAATTAAGAAACTTTTTCCTGTTCCAGCTTGACCACTCACATACATTCGGATATGTTGAAATGATGTACATGTGCACCCTTTCTTTTCATGAAGTAATCCATGGTCAATCTGCTCTTTCACTTGTTGATATATTTGTTTCTGTTCAACATTTAGTTGTTCTTCCAAGTTTCCTAACTGTACTACATCTTCTTGAGCTTGATACATTGCTGTTTCCACCTCATTCATGGCAGTTGCTGCTTCATTTTCAACAATTGGTTGTCCTAGTGGATCTTGACTCAGTGCAGCAGAACTTTGACTGTCTTGAGAACTGTCTCTAGCAATCTCAGCTGCAATTGTAGCTTCTTGATCAATTTCATCATTCAACATTTTCACATAATTTGCAAAAGCACTGCATTGTATGCTATCTTTACAAGCATTAAATGAATCTTCATAGCTCTGAAAATCTCCAAATAATTCCAGTTCTGAACACCATGGTTTGAACATTTGCAAAAGGGCTAAATAGTAAAATTCCCTTTTATCAGCAGTGTCGCAACTCAGTTTCCTGTGATTAATTAAATTTCCTTTCCTCTGTTTCACCAGACATCCTTCAGAACCAATAAGTGCATATTTTCCATCATTGATGTTCTCTGTAGTATTCCGTTTAAAAGTGTAGTTTTGCAGCACTTCATAGAAACACATGCTCTCAAGATGATGACTTCTGTTCGGGTAATATGTGTCCAACATATTCGTTTTCAACATATCTGTCCTTTCTGGTTCTTTTTCTGCTAAATATTCAATTTCTTGAACAGATTTCAGTACCCAATTTCACATTCCTGCAAGACCTAGACTCACCCAAATTATTCTTCTACTGTTTGAATATAGACTTGCAGATGATAACCGATCTGAACACTCATATGCTCCAATTTCACGATGCGATAACATCTTCAAACTGAAACTAAATATAATTTTTTACTTAGAGTCTTCTCGTGAGAAATCTCTTCCCACATTTCTTTCAATTCCGTCTTTTCTGATTTAGTAACGTAGGACGTTACATACCGAGCGACAGCAATGGAATTGTCCGCAACATACTAAATATCCATGTTAGCATTCCACATGGATAAAATAACTGGATTGTAGTCATTTATGTATTTTGATTCTTCACTTCTTTTTAAGTTGTAGGTATTTTTTGGAGACTTTCTTGTGATAGTATGTCACACAGCTGACATAAAACTGTTCACTCTTCCTTTGGATAATACAGGACGTGGAAATCCAAAACGACATTTGGTATAGAACTTATCGTTTGACTTGTACTTTCATCGACAGTATTTTCCACATCGATGGCTTTGGAATCGTAAGACTTGTTGTTTTAAGTTTTTATGTTCTTTGCTATTGGGTGCAGCACATGTGGCATAATCTTCAATGAAAGACAAAACAGTTTCATTTGAATCTGTTCCAAATTTGGGGGCATCCTTGATCAATAACAACATATGTATATGAGGAGCACCTCTTGCTTGATACTCCTTTCTCCAAAAGAAATCCACAACTTCTCCAAGAGGAGGATTCTTTTTATTGCAGATGAAAGACATCATAGCTTCAAATCTATGATTGAAATATCTGCATACATTAACAGGATCCAATGAGCACAATTCTCCAGGTGTCTTGTATTCAATATTTTTTATATTGCAATTTGCCTCTCGAAGAAATTCAAGTAAATCATCCCAAGCATACTCAGCACACCTTAGTGTAACAAACCATGTAGGAGTTCCCAAGTTACGTAGCATACATTTCAGTTCTCCATGACGACGGTACCAATATTCATTAGTCCCTCGCTGACATGCCATCAGATTAATCAACTGAGATTCTAAATGATCATCTCTCTGATGCACTTTATCCATAAAATCCTTAGCAGTTACATTTTGCAGATGCATTCCAGTTTTTAAAATGTGATTTACTGCATATGAAAGTCCAGACAAGTCACTTTCAAACAGAAGATGAAACATATAAGGGATACATTGTCGAAATCTTGTATCTTCTGCATATGATCTTGTTGTCCGATATTCAGATGCAGGAATCTGCACAGGACATTCATCATATCGTCCACCTTTTCCTGATGGAAACAACTGCGGGAAACAACGAGCTTCCAAGCTCTCTTCCCATACACTCACGGGACTTCCTGTTGCTTTTTTCATTTGGAACAACTCAATCGTATTCCCCATCACCTCTTTGGAATGATGTGGATGTACACTGTAATGTTCATGGATTTCTTCACATCTGGACATGTCCACTTTTTCAATTTGTCCACTTAATGTTTCAGTATCTTCTGCTAAATCTATTTCTTCTTCTCCTACAAACACATTTCTATAGTACTCATTATTTTTTAACAGATACAATGATGTCTTTTGCACTTTTCTAACATCCACTAACTCTTGTCAGATTTTCTTATTCTTAGTAGGAACACCATTAACTAGAGTGACTAGTGGCTCATTTTCTGCATGGTCTACACCAATAGTTTCAATATTTTTCCTTAAGTCTAGCGGTAAATACACAACTCTTCCTTTCAATCCTCTTTGCAACTCTGATGGAGGTAATTTACCTGTTTTATGCTCCATACGAACAATAGCCTCAAACGGGTGAACACATTGAATGAGAATAGACTCGTACGTATTTAAATCTATCAGCTCTGGAGGAATAGCAACCAACACTAGATTATTATGAACTGCTCTAGCAGGCATTTTATTCTCATCTAATTTGTTATAACAATATTTGCAAATACGCTGCTCAGATCCCAAATCAAAACAATCCTCTACCAGCAAATAAGTTGCAAATTCCATCCACTTATCATTATCTTCTATTTCACTTTTTAAATACAGATTGACACCCCTAGTCTGATTTTTATCGTGAGTTCACCGACAACAAATACAAGAAACATCTGGTCTTTCACCTGAAATTACCTTAAACTTTGTGATTTCATCCTCAAAATTTTTTGTAATCACAGGTTCTACATTGTCTTCAACATTTTCTTCTACTAATGTCACAGTTTCTCCACTCTCTTGCTGAGGACCAAAGTAACAAAACTCAATATCCTCACAAACCTTCTTCACATCTGATACTGAGCCACGTAAAAGAGCACTGTTCAACTCATTTAACTTTAGTGCTGGACTTTTCGCATAATACAATCTTCTCACTAACTTTAGCATTTGAGTATGATGTACTGCCAGCATCCTGAAATGGTGAAAAATACTTTCACAAACTTTCCTAGAAAGACAAGCCAGAGAATGACCTTGCAAACCAATATTTTTTCTCACTCTGCAAGGGTCTAGTCCTTGCAACACCTTAATCTTTTGTTTAACACTTTTTTTAGTATATGCTCGTAAAAAACTACATAATTTATCAATAGATTCCAGTCGTACACTACAAATACTACTGCAATCCCATGTATACACAGGGTGTTTAGGACGTCTCCCTAGAACTTCATCAACTATCACTTCTTCTACATTTCTTTCAACCATTTTCTCTTTCTCAATTGGACAACCATCTCTAACTTCGTAACCTCTACCACTGGTGTCAACTGCAAACACTAATTTTTTGCTCTGTAAATAACTCTCTTCATTAAAGAAAGGCTCTGAACTGGAACTGTGTTTCCATTCTCCCCAAAAAATATCACACATTTTTTTTCTATTATTTACTCTTTTCTTCCTACTTTTGGCCTTCTTTAAATTGATTGGTTTATCTAGGGATTGAATTCTGTTTAATACTAAAATGAATAGTTTCCTTTTTACTTCAAAAGCCTTTTCAACAATGTTTTCAATATGCTTCTTCTTTTTATAAAATAGAGCTCTCTTTTTATATCTCTTCACATCTTTCAGCAAATTATATACTACTCTCTTGTAAAATATTTTTTTAGTAATTCCTTATACTGATTTTGCCTTCTTTTAGCACACTTTGTCTCCTTTGACTGAATATTTGTTTTTTTGCTTTTACTCTTATTTTAATTTTTTTCTAGTTAAAACATTCACAGTGGATTCAGCGTTCTGTACATTCTGTTTCCTCCTACAAACATTTTTAATAAATTGCTTTTTGATCTTACCAGAAGATTTTTTCTTTTTAGCCACATTATCTTGTACAATCAATACTTGCGGTTGACTTTTCTTCAAGTAATTCTCCTGTCTCTGTTCTTTTATTTTTTTTCAGGCATGATTTCTCTATTTTAACGTCGAAAAACAGTATCTGTAAAAAAGAATCACAAATATAAGATTATTAATAACTTTCAAATTCACACTATTCTATTACTGTAAAAACACATTTTATATAAAAACTTACTAAGAAACTATAGCCATGAAGCACAAGTGTGACGATGCTTAAAACACTACAAGCATAGTGCATACTGCTTTGAAACAGTTTATGCCCTAAAGCCTACCTCACTAAAAGAGTACATGCTAACTGACTGAATGATTACAATACTATTAGGAAACAAACTGGGTGTGTGACAGGGTATTTCCTAGAAGTGTATGAATACTGACATGATTATTGATGGTGTGAAAGACAAGTGTTAAGGTGATTAGAGACCTACATGCATGCTGGACACATGTTTCAATCCATTCACACGTTAAGGCCTGTCTCACTCCAATACTATTTGGATACTGATTAAATGATTAGAGTACTGCAAGAAGAATGCCTAGGTGAGTTTATAAGTGTTCGGGTTTTGGCACAGTGAATGAATTACTCCATGGTTTTGAATGGGTCACTAGAGAACTCCAAGAGGAGTGACAGAGTATTTGCTAGAAGTGTATGAATACTGACTAGGGAATTGAAGGTGTAAAACACAAGTGTGTAGGTGGTTAGAGGACTGCATGCATAGTGGATAGGCATTTGAAGCAATTCATGTACTAAGGCCTGGCTCACTGCATGAGTACTTGGGTACTGACTGAATGATTAGAGTACTGCAAAGAGAGTGCCTGGGTGAATTTATAAGTGTTTGGGCGCACTGAATGGATTAGTACATGGTGCTGAATGGGTCACTGGAGGACTACAAAGGGAGTGATAGGATGTTTGCTGCACTAGATGTATACTGAGTGGGGAATTAAAGATGTGAAAGACAAGTGTGTAGGTGGTTAGAAGACTGCATGCATACTGGATAGACGTTTGAAGCAATTCATGTGCTAAGGGCAGGCGCACTGCATGAGTACTTGGATACTGACTGAATGATTAAAGCACTGCAAGAAGACTACCTGGGTGAATTTATAAGTGGTTGCCTTTCAGTGCAGTGAATGGATTAGTGCATGGTGCTGAATGGGTCACTGGAGTAGTATAAGGAGAGTGAGAGAGTATTTGCAGGAACTGTATGAATACTGTCTGGAATATTGAAGGTGTGAAAGACAAGTATGTAGGTGGCTAGAGACCTACATCCATAATGGATAGACATTTGAAACAGTCCATAGAGTAACGCTTGGATCACTGCAAAACTACCTAACTACTGACTGAATCATTAGAGTACTACAAAAAAAGTGACTCAGTAAATCTTTTTAAGATTTTGGATTCTAGTGCAGTGAATAGGTTAGTACTTACTGCCAAATGAGTCAGTGGAGGTGTGCAATTAAAGTGACAGAGTGTTTATTGCAGTTTATAGATACTGACAGAGAAATTGAATGTCTCAAAGGCAATTGTGTTGGTACTTACAGGCCTCCATGCATACTGGAAACACATTTGAATCAATCCATGTGCTAAGGCCTGCCTCACTCCATTAGTACTTAGGTACTGACTGAATGATTAGACTATTGCAAGAAGTGTACCTGGGTGAATTTACAAGTGTTTCAGTTTTGGCACAGTGAGTGCATTACTACATGGTGCTGAATAAGTCACTGGAACACTGCAAGGGGAGTGACAGGATGTTTGCTGAAAGTACATGGATACTGACTGGGCAATTGAAGCTGTTAAGGACAAGTGTATAGTGTGTTACAAGACTGCATACATACTGCATAGACATTTGTAGCCCTCTATGTGGTAATGCATGGTTCACTACATGAGTACCTGGAAACTGACTGAATCATTAGACTACTGCTAGAAGAGTGCCTGGTTAAAAACTGTTATGTTTTTCAGTTTTGGCACAGTAAAAAGATTAGTGACAAGATGAGTGACAAGATGTATATTGAAGTATATAGAAACTGACTAGTTAATTAAAGAAGTGAAAGACAAATGTGTAGGTGACTAGAGGCCTGTATGCATACTGCATAGGGGTTTCAAGCAGTCCATGTTGTAAGGTCTTGCTCGCTGCATGAGAACTTGGATACTGACTGAATGATAAGAGTACTAAAAAGAGAGTGCCTGAGTGAATTTCTAAGTGTTTGGGTTTTGGAAAAGTGAATGGTTTAGTATATGCTACTGAATGGGTCACTAGAGGAGTACATGGGGAGTAACAGAGTGTTTGATTGAAGTGTATGAATACTGACTGTGGAATTAAAGGTGTGAAAGAAAAGTGTGTAGTAGGTTAGAGGACTTCATGCATAGTGGATAGGGGTTTGAAGCAGTCCATGTGCTAAGGTCTGGTCACTGCATGAGGACTTGGGTACTGACTGAATGATTAGAGTACTGCAAGGAGAGTACCTGGGTGAATTTATAAGTGGTTGGGTTTTGGAGCAGTAAATGGATTACTACATGGTGCTTAATGAGTCGCTGGAGAACTAGAAGGGGAGTGACACGGTGTTTGCTGGAACTGTATGAATACTGACTGGGGAATTGAAGTAGTGAAAGACAAGTGTGTAGGTGGTTAGAGGACTGCCTGCATAGTGGATAGGGGTTTGAAGCAGTCCATGTTCTAAGGCCTGGCTCAGTGCATGAGTACTTGGGTACTGACTGGTTGGGTTTTCGCACAGCGAATGGATTAGTACATGGTGCTAAATGGGTCACTAGAGGAGTACAAGGGGAGTGACTGGGTGTTTGCTGGAAGTGTATGGATACTGACTGGGGAAATGCAGGTATGAAAGACAAGTGTGTAGATGGTTAGAGGACTGCATGCATAGTGGATAGGGGTTTGAAGCAGTCCATGTGCTAAGGCCTGGTCACTGCATGAGGACTTGGGTACTGACTGAATGATTAGAGTACTGCAAGGAGAGTGCCTGGGTGAATTTATAAGTGGTTGGGTTTTGGCGCAGTAAATGGATTAGTACATGGTGCTGAATGGATCAGTAGAGGAGTGCAAGGGGAGTGACAGGGTGTTTGCTGGAAGTGTATGGATATTGACTGGGGAATTGAAGGTGTGAAAGACAAATGTGTAGGTGGTTAGAGGACTGCATGCATAGTGGATAGGCGTTTGAATCAATTCATGTGCTAAGGCCTGCCTCACTCCATTACTACTTGGATATTAACTGAATGTTTACAGTATTGCAAGGAGAGTTCCTGGGTGAATACATAAGCAATGACTGGCTTCTAATTCTACCAAAACTTGAGAACAGGAAAGGTTTTTAAGCAGTTATGTGTATGCAAATATATGAAGTACCCAAATGCTTCTCTCACAGTGCTTCCCAAATGCACACAGACTCACAGTGTGATTCTAGACAAGCAACACTATCCCTTGGACATTACCAAAACATATTCACTACTCTGGAAGGAGTAAGGAGACTGCACACAATCTACATATTTAAGTACTGCACTTTAGTGTCAAAGCCTGACTCATTTTATCAATGCATAAGCAATGGCTGGCTTCTAATGCTACTAAAACTTGACAACATGACAGGGTTTAAAACAGTTATCTGTCAGCAAATACACGATGTTCCCAAATGTTTCTCTCACAATGGTTCCCAAATACACACAGACTCACAGTGTGATTCTAGACAAGCAACACTATCCCTAGGAGTTTACCAAAACGCATTCACTACTGTGCAAGGGGTAAGGGAACTGCACATAATCTACATATTTAAGTACTGCACTTTAGTGTCAAAGCCTAACTCATTTTATCAAAGCATAAGCAAAGACTGGCTTCTAATGCTACTAAAACTTGACAACATGGCAGGTTTTAAAACAGTTATCTGTCAGCAAATACATGATGTTCCCAAATGCTTCTCTCACAGTAGTTCCCAAATGCACACAGACTCACAGTGTGATTCTATTCAAGCAACACTATCCCTAGGAGTTTACCAAAACTCATTCACTACTATGGAAGAGGTAAGGGGACTGCACACAATCTACATATTTCAGGACTCCACTTTAGTGTCAATGCCTGACTCATTTAATCAAAGCATAAGCAAAGACTGGCTTCTAATGCTACTAAAACTTGACAACAAGACAGGTTTTAAAACAGTTATCTGTCAGCAAATACACAATGTTACCAAATCCTTGCCTCACAATCCTTACCCAAAGGCACACAGACTCACAGTGTGATTTTAGGCAAGCAACACTATCATAGGAGTTTAACAAAACTCATTCAGTGGTGTAGAAGGCGTAAGAGTACTGTACACAATCTACATATTTAAGTACTGCACTTTAGCGTCAAAGCCTGACTCATTTTATCAATCCATAAGCAAACACTGGCTTCTAATCCTACTAAAACTTGACAACATGACAGGTTTTAAAACAGTTATGTGTCAGCAAATACATGAAGTCACCAAATGCTTCTCTCACAGTGGTTCCCAAATGCACACAGACTCACAGTGTGATTCTAGACAAGCAACACTATTCCTAAGAGTTTACTAAAACTCATTCACTACTGTGCAAGGGGTAAGGGGACTACACACAATCTACATATTTAAGTACTGCACTTTAGTGTCAAAGCCTGACTCATTTAATCAAAGCATAAGCAAAGACTGGCTTCTAATGCTACTAAAACTTGACAACATGACAGGTTTTAAAACACTTATCTGTCAGCAAATACATAATTTTAGCAAATGCTTCTCTCACAATCCTTACCCAAATGCACACAGACTCACAGTGTGATTTTAGAGAAGCAACACTATCCTAGGAGTTTACCAAAACTCATTCACTAGTCTAGAAGAGGTAAGGGTACTGCACACAATCTACATATTTAAGTACTGCACTTTAGTGTCTAAGCCTGACTCATTTTATTAATGCATATGCAAAGAATGGCTTCTAATGCTACTAAAACTTGACAACATGGCAGGTTTTATAACAGTTATCTGTCAGCAAATACATGATGTTCCCAAATGCTTCTCTCACAGTGGTTCCCAAATGCACACAGACTCACAGGGTGATTCTAGACAAACAACACTATACCTAGGAGTTTACCAAAACACATTTCCTAATCTACGAGTACTACATTTTAGTGTTCAAACATGACTCATTTTGCAAATTCATAAACAATGACTGATTTCTAATTATACCAAAATATAAAAACAGCAGTTATCTGTCTGCAAACACATGAAAAACACAAATGCTTATCACAGAATTGTTTTTACATGCACACACACTGTCAATAAGATTGTAGACAAAAAAAGTACTCCCTACACTTTAGCAGGAGAAATACATTAGTCTGATTAAAATCAAAATAGTCTACATACATCCCCTCACAATTAAATAACTCACCTTTCAAGTTGTTTTGTAGATTAAGAAGTATATCAGTCACACACCAGATATCAGTCACACACCAGATGTTCTTATACAGAATCTCTGCACTGTGCACCTGTCAGCAAAAACAAAGAATGGCAAAGTTTCCCTCTCATTTTCCACACATATACATGTCAACATCAAATCACATTCCTTCCCACATAAATTCAAAAGCAAACCCACATTTCTATTGGATAAACATTTCAACCCTTTCCAAATGACATAAATTTGAACGCTACTCCCATTCTGCCTTCTGCCTGTTACCATAGCAACAGGTCATGGAACACTGAACTGAGCACACAGGTCACAAGTTCAGCACACAATGTTGCTAATCAAAATAGCAAGTGTTCTTGACTTTTCAACATGTCAGCTTATCATATATAATGTTCCTTTCATGCACTTTTTGTTAACCAATAAGAATCATGCGTTTAAAAAATAGAAACATGCACCCTACCTTTCAGTGTAGAAGGTTGTCAAACAACCAATGATTTCTTGCCTTTTTTCAAAACTGCATCTTAGCTACCATTTTAGAAAAATCTTACTTTTCAAGCTGCCATTTCATTTACAGAGACCATCTGAGTGCATCCAGACCTCAATTCAAGATGCAAAGGCATTCACAAAGACCTAGGTTTGCCAAATGTAGACATTAAATGGATTGGACAGAGAGGGTTAAAGTGGCACCAATTGATGCCATTGGTAAAAACCTTTAAGCATATCCAACACCCTGACCTCATAATAGTGCACTGTGGTGGCAATGACCTAGGCACTTTGACTGGAGTAGGTCTGGAAATGCTTCTGAAGGACACCTTTGCAGAATTGTTTCCACTTTTTCCCAAAACTGCCTTTATGTATTCTAACATATGCCAAAGGCAGAAGTGGAACTGGTCCAATCATTTTTGTCCACAGATTGAGAAAGCTAGGAAACATGTGAATAAATCTGTTTCTGCTTTTCTCCGAGACTATAGAATGGGATCCATTTACAATAACAATCTGCGCTTTCATATGCAAGAGATGTATAGGAGAGATGGAGTACACTTTACTGATGAAGGAAACAGAGCCTTCCTCAACAACTTTAGACTCTGTATAGGTACTTACTTATAAGTACCAAAAACTCTCAATGAACACAACGGGTCTTTTTAGAGCCACTCAAGAACAAAACACTTAAGCTAGATGTTTATCTTCCAAAAATATCCTTTTTTTTTCCGTTGGATCTGCGCACCCAACGCGTTAGGAACCACACACCCAACACGAGAGGAACCGTGCACCCAACACGTTAGGATGCGTGACTCCTAATTTTACTGTAAAAAAAAAAATAGCCCCTATCACTAATTTTTATTATCCCCGGGGTCCCCATCCCCCGGGGCTTATAAAAAAACATTGGAGACCGTGGGGGGAGCCCCAACACACCCACGGTCCCAGCCGGCTCCCGGCGTCCTTCGGGAGCCGGCATAACGAGGCACAAAATGGCTGCCAACAGTTCCTGGTTTCGAATGTAGACAGACACTCGACAGCCAATTAGCATTCAGCGCGTGATTGGGAGGGTGCGCGCACGGTTCGCAGAGGGTGCGCTTAGGGTGCGGGGAGGGTGCGCGGATCCTCCGAGGCCATAGATATATATGTACTTTTAACTCTAATTTTCTCAGGAACTACTAAACGGATTTTGCCCATTTAAGCAAAAGGCACGAGTCTGAACTGAGGGCTACCTCTTTGCCAAATTTGGTGTAATTCCGTTCAGCAGTTTGGGCTGTAGCTGCGTCAACAGGTCCTATGGGAAAATGCATGGGAAAACGCGTTTTGGGACCCCCCTTTTTTTTTCGGCCCCCGCTTGACGAATCACCGTGAAATTGTCAGGATAGGAGTGGACCGGAGCTGGCCAAAAGGCTGGAAAATTTTGCGAAGATTCCTCAACCGGCGCCAGACTTATTGTAACTTTTCCACACACGTATGTGGTCTCTATATGGATTGTTGGTACTAAAAATGTGTTCTTGTTCGAACATGTGGACATACAGATTTGCCAGGCTGGGAGCAAAAATGCTCCCCATTGAAGTGCCAGACACTTGGTGGAACAATTGTTCCTCAAATTGAAAAAAGTTTTTCTTCATAGCCAACCTTGCACAATTGATGATAAAGGATACCGGCGCAATGGAATCTGGAGGGTCATCCAACAGGAGAGTCTCGATAGCAGAGAGAGTCTCATCTTGTGGAATGCACATATATAGTGACTCCACGTCGTTGAGACTTTTTCAATTTTTTTTGTAGTGCAGATATTTCTTTCTGTTTTTATCTCATAATGGCTGAACATTTGGGTTTGGCCTTTGACGAGATTATGGCTCAGTCTCTTTTGAATACACCTAGTATTATTGACACCTTTCAAGGGGTTGCTACAGGTCAAGGAGATGATTGGACAAAACTGTTGGTACTTAAGAAGTCACAGCCAGTATCTTTATTGACATACATCCACAGTTCCTTTACTGATGTTACACATAGCCTTGATTATACATTACTGTTGACCACTCGATAGTTTTGCCTGTGTATACTTAATTGTATGAATATTATTACTTCATGAATGGCAAACTTGAAAGTGGTCATGTTCATGTTGAAAAACTTTGTTACTCTGCTTTAACATCTCTGACTTTTTGGGCACAATGTTTTTTATATTTTTGTAACCTTTAAATTGCAGACTACAAGTGTGTACGCGCCCCGATACAGCACTAATAGACATCACTCGCTTTTACAGATTACTGCTTGGGCATTATTTGACATGTGCGATTGTGAAGAGACAGTGTCTTTTTTTCACACATGTGCAGTATACACCTTTTCCGGCTGTATTCAGACGTAAGAGCTTACGTCGGTATTTTGATTGGAAGTTTAGTACGTAAGGAGTGGAATTTATGGAGGCGTCTTTCCCTTCCCGGTACCTCCGGTCACAGGCTCAATTCGACGTCGGCGTACCGACGGATAAGTAAGCCCTCCGATGCCCTACTTTGAATTATTAGCTTCAAGGACTATATTGGCCCATATCACTTTTTGGGCTTTTTGTAACTTGAGGTACGGCTGTCTAAACATTAGCGAGACACTTGCACAATACGTTTTAAGTTAGATCTATTTGTTTGCCTAGGAGATATATATAGACTTCTATTCTTACTCGCATGAATGAGTCAATGTCATAATCCTTTACCATTTGAATTATGGCTAATCACGAGGCAAAATGCCATTAGACAGTTTGTCCTTATTTATTTATTTTTTGTGCATTGCTATACTAATATATCTTGGGATTATGACTCAACATTATTAGCTTAGAGTCTAGAATGCACTATTGATCATTGTGGCTCATGCAAGCCCTCTGCCTTATTGTTTTAAGTCTCCCTCTTTAAGTTTGGCATTCTATACATACATGCTTATCTGGGGTATTACTACAATTGGTACACTCCTTTCTATCCTTAATAAGACATGTTATTATTGATAGCTATTTTGCTACTGTTTCTTTCAGAGCGGTGCCCCTTTCCTGAGCGGTTGCCAGGTAGAGGTGTGGTGACTTACCTAGTAGTTACGGGTGAGTTATTCCTTTTGTTTTTACTTGTGAAACATTATTAGTTTTTTGATGCACCTACGATCATTACATTGATGTTGGCTCTTTAATTTTGATTGTAGGTAATGCACTTTATGAAACAGGCGCACCAAGAAAATCCTTGTCCCTGTATCCTTTTTTGTTATATCACTAGTTCACTTTATGTAAGCAGCATCATAATGTCCTGATGAAAGCCTAGCCCACTTTTAGGCACTATGGCTGAAACATGTTGACAAATTAACTTTCTTTCATTACCGCGGTTTATAATTCTGACCGCTGGTGCACTGGATTTTTTAATCCTGGCAAAGAACGTCTCATAATAAAGTTTTTCCTTGGCGTCCTTTAGTAAGTTTTAAACTTCACTTCCCTCACAGTTTTGATTTGATTCGCGCTGCGTCCTCACTCATACTATCAGCTCCTCATATGTGGATTTAGAATATCCGATTTAACAAACAAAAACATCCCTGAGCTCCTCCCTCTTAGTTGAGGGGGTTGTAGCCCCCAGAGGAACTAGGTTTTTCCTCTGGGAGGAGAATCCCAAATGATGAAGCATGTCACCTTTGGTGAGTGAGGGATTTCGTCCTAAAAAGGAAAATGCCCAGACCTAGCTCTGTTGGGCTTAATTACTAGTTCTGTTTCACTTTATTCTTTTGTAACTGGTCAGTAGTGGTTTTTCCACACTTTTTTTAAGTACATTTTTGTAGACCTCGGGATTTCTAACATGAATACTCCTACAGAGAAGATAATGAGACTACAAAGAGGTGTATAGTTACAATAATGTAAAGGGAGAACCATGTATTCTCCTCTCATCAAGAGAGGACAACAAAGAACCCACTGATCACACAGTCAATGCATATTGCACTCTGATTAATCAATCATGCATTCACATTCACCAAGCATTTCAGATCTTACTTTAATGTGGAATTGCTGACAAAACACACTTACTTTGCCTTCGCAAAGCTCAGGAATTTAGGATTATATGAAATGCATAGAAATATTCTATCATGCAAGAAACAGATGTGCACAAAAGCCTTTTTTCCTATTTTTTTATATTTGTGAAAAGTTGCAATATGTACATTCTGGTACCGCAGTTATTCATGGACTCAGCGTGATTTGTAAAAAGTCTAAAAAGCATATGTACACATATTGTAGTTAATTTTTATGATTAGTAGTTTACGAAGATAAATTAAGAAGTGATATTTTCATAAGTAATTTTATGTTTCAACGCCATTTTATTTCATTTCATGAATTTGTTAATAGGTCAGCTTTCGTGAACAGTCAGCATTTACAAATATCACATGACTATGGATTAAAGGTTTTTCATTCAAAAAAAGGATTTATAGATAAGAAGCCCCCACCCAGTTTTCTTTTTTTCTGCAGCCTTTCAGTGCTGAGTTTGGAGGTTCACTTTCCAGCACATGCTGTTTTCCTATTGGAAAATCATTTTGGAGTTTTTTTTGTTTCAATTTAAAAATAAAATGTCATCTGCTGGCAGTGGAGATCTGGAGTCACACCCTGTGGAAGACAACTTATCAGAGGAGGAATCCCCAGCAAAGCGTCAATCCATTGCGTGGGAATTTTCATCATTCTCTTCTGGGAATGAAAATGGTGGAAAATCATGTGAAGTGCTCTCTATGTGAGAAGACCCTCTCCAGGGGTACACCACAGAAATATTTGTGTAGCACAAGTATGCCGAGACACCTTAAGATGTACCACTCAAAGCATCTGGCCAGAGCACAGAGGGAGTGAAGTGCAGAAGATGCATCCACATTAAGTACAACTCCAATTGCACCAGGGGACCCTATACCAACTGAGGTTCAGTATAATTTTCCTGGGAGGTCACCAGAGCTCAAAACAATTAGGACATTTTGTTTGGACTACAAGAAAGTCTTCACTGTAGGGGAAGAATCTATTGCTGCCATTTTGGAAGTCCACAAATGTCTATTTTTGTTTTTTGAATGACACTTCTATCCCCAGTTTAGAGTTGTTTGTGTTAAAACCCTTTCCAATTGCCATTTTATTAGTAAACAAAAAAATACAAAATGCTAAAAAACTCAAAAAGAACAAACGTTTAGAAAAATCGGAAAAAAAGGTTCTCATTAGAACCACCTTTCCTCAATTGAGAAACATAAACTGTATGAGTCTGTATGTAAAAGAAAGTATGAGTGAGTGAGATTCTGTGTTAGTGAGTGGGTTTAGGAGTGAGTAAGTGGATGTGTAAATGGTTGAATGGGTGGGTGTGTGGCTGTGTCAGTGGCTGAACGGGTCTGTTAATGAGTGTGTGAGTGTTTTTATGGGTAAATGAGTGGGTGTATGAGCAACTGTGTTAGTGAGGGAGTGGGTGTATGGGTTTCTAAATGGGTGTGAGTGACTGTATGGGTTCATGAATCAGTGTTTGAGTGTTTTTATGACAGTTAGTGGGTGTGTGGGTGGCTGTAATTGGGGAATGACAAGGTACATGAGTTTGTTAGGTGATGCATGAGTGTCTGCATGGGTGAGTGAGTGGGTTTATGAGTGTCTGTATGGGTGAGTGAGTGACTATGAGAGACTGAGTATATGTGTCTCTAACTATATGGGTGGCTGACTAGCTGTGTTGGTAGCTGCATAGGTGAGTGAGTTCCTGTGTCAGTATCTGTATGGGTGAGTGAGTGGGTGTGTTTATAGTTATATGGTGAGTGATTGGGTGTGTGAGTGGTTACATAAGGAGAGTGACTGGGTGTGTTATTGATTGCATGGGTGACTGAGTGGGTGTATGAGTGGCTATATGGGTGAGTGAGCATCTGTGCTTGTAGCTGTATAAGTGAGTGACTGGGTGTGTCAGTAGTTATATGAAAGAGTGACTGGGTATCTTAATGATTGTATGAGTGTATGAGTGGCTGTATGGGTAAGTGAGTGAATGTGTTAGTAGCTGTATGAGTGAGTGAGTGAGTGGTTGTGTTAGTGTCTGTATAGGTAAGTGAGCGCATATGGTAGAAACTGTATTAGTAAGTGAGACTGGCTGTTACTGACTGTGTGGGTATGTGAGTGGCTATATAGGTGAATTACTGAATATATGAGTGGCTGTGTTTGTGTGTGAATGGCTATGTCAGTGGCTGCATGAGATTCTCCCTTGGAGTACAGCTTCACAATGTAAGTCTCTTGAACTACACAGAAAGAAGTATTTAGGAAATTACTTTACTGCAATAGATGGTGTCATCCATCTGTTTAAAAAGAAAAGGAGCATAAGTTAGTATTATTTTTTGCAAAATTCCATAATAAACTTTAAGTTTCTGCAATGAATAAGGTCATAATCTAAACAAAACAGTACACATTTCTTATGCTGTAACAGTATTTCACGTTATAGTAAAGCATTTCCATTTCCCTTTTGACTCTTTATCTTTAGAAGCAATGTAATATTAATACAATACTAATAGATATCTGAACTGGAATTTTGGAGACCCTTCTGAAAACATCACCCCTGGTAGGCTGAATGATGATCCACGTAGAATAAATATGCACACCAATTTATAAGAGTAATACTCATTAGAACTGCCTTTCGCAAAATATCGCGAAACGGCAAAAAATCTCCGCGATCACGCGAAATTTCGTGTGATCGCGGAGATTTTGTGTGGATTAATGCGTTACTGAATTTGACCTTCAACTCGGGCACCTGCTTTATATCTGTAAGACTTACAGATATAAATAAAGCAGGTGCCCGAGTTGAGGGTCAAATTCAGTATAGGTGCTTCCTGTTGAGGTTTAATTTTTGTGACAGGAGCATCATGCCAGAATGAATCCTGCCCTGCATATTTATCCAAGAAGATGCCACCGTTTTGTGCAATGCCTCTACTCAACTAAAGTACTTTCTACTGGCTAATCAGTAAGTGCTACCTAGTTGGGTAAATGTATAGTGCTTTTCCTACACCACAGCTGCGTAAAGGGCCAGAAGAGTTGTTTCCAGCGACCATGTGTGTCTGTAACTTTGCCACCGCGCCGATGGGTGCCGGGGTCCCTCGAGTGAGCTGTCCATCATAGTGGGGAAAGGGCGGGAAGACGTTGCACACCGCCAGTGGGTGGGGCGGGGCTTCTATGTATGCAGTTCACATGCCTCTTGTTTATAAAGGGTCAGAGACCGACCAGAGCAGCAGATGAGGAGACAGAACCTCCTGGTGTCAGGAACTACACGGGATTGCGCTCGAGAAACCCATGGATGCACAGACCTCCATCAATTATTACAGCAAATTGCTGACAGTGGATATGGGGAGAAAGCACACCTGCCTAGCCTCCACCGTGCTCACAAATCTTTTGTGCTGATTAATGCGTTACTGAATTTGACCTTCAACTCGGGCACCTGCTTTATATCTGTAAGACTTACAGATATAAATAAAGCAGGTGCCCGAGTTGAAGGTCAAATCCAGTATAAGTGCTTCCTGTTGAGGTTTAATTTTTGTGACAGGAGCATCGTGCCAGAATGAATCCTGCCCTGCATATTTATCCAAGAAGAGATGCCACCGTTTTGTGCAATACCTCTACTCAACTGGAGTACTTTCTACTGGCTAATCAGAAAGTGCTACCTCGTTGGTTAAATGTATAGTGCTTTTCCTACACTACAGATGCGTAAAGGGCCAGAAGAGTTGTCTCCAGCGACCATGTGTGTCTGTAACTTTTAAGGGTGGGCGACAATTTCCGTTCCCTCGCGGTTTGCGGAAGTTTCGACATTTTCGCGTTCCGCGCGGAATGCGAAAATGTCGATTGTCGCCCACCCTTAATTAGAACATTAGAATGTTGGGAGCTCCATTGAAGACAATAGAGTGGTCCATGCTTTTACGGGCCGGTAAAGGCTCACAAAGCAACATTCCAATGTTGTTTTCAAAGGCCTCTCGGAGCCCGAGGGGATTTAAACCCCTCGAACTCCGAGAGGCCTTTGTTTTATTTGTTGGAACATTCTGCCCTCTTGTGGCAGAATGTTCTAACAGCCATATAGTATTTCGTAGTTGTTCTATACCGGCTATTAAAAGTCCTGTTTCCTTGTTAAAGTTCCTCGCCTTGGACTTGGGCCTTTAACGCAGGAGCGGGCCTTTAATAGCCGGTATAGCCCGCTACGTATAAGGCTATATTAAAACTTTGGTTGAAGAAACAAAAGGTAAGAATTTGGTAGTTTGAAAGACAGGGTTGGTTTGAATTTAAGGTTGCTGTCATGACATTCTGTATATCTAGTTTCATTCTTTAAATAGACAGAGTACTGTTCAGATGTTATATTAAGTCCTTCATGAAAGAAGCCAAAGTAGTATAAGTTCTTCCAGAAACTGATATTTGTCCAGCTTCGAAGTTCGTAATTTCGATTTTCATTTTAGATCCATCTGCGCTGCATCATTGTAAGATTATTATAAGGTATTTTCCATGTCTTTGTATATGCAATGTAGACATAGCATCTGATCTACAATTTGTTCAGGTCATATTTTGGTTAGCCTTTTTGGTCAATCTGTCAAAAGGCACAATTTTGGAATCCAGCTGTGTTAAGTATAGAAATTGTTCAGAATTGATTTGAGTGGTAGATGTAAAGGAGCAATCTTCACAGTCATTCATGGTTTCATGTGTAACTCAGTAGAAATATATAATCAGTACATTTCTTCCTCTTCTAAAACTCAAAGGATGATCATAATAAATGCTTGTGCATCTTGAGTAAACACTACTGACCCACTACATATATCTACTAGTTCTGGAATGCCTGAAGCACAATGTATTACAGTCCTATCACTGTGTAATTGTTGCAGCAAACAACAGAGTGCAGAACATAATCTATTCTGTGGTTTCTGTTCAATTGTATTTATATGATGTGGTAAATGAAAGAGTACATTGAGAACAACATTTGCATAGCAGTTGACACCAGAAGGGTTTGACAACTGGTAACCTACAATGTCTATCTTATTTTCAATTTTTTTCTTAACACCTTCTTTCTTGTCTTTGTTTTTCTTCTTTTCAGCAACAGCCATAGATTATTTAGTAAGCTTCTGCTTTGCACAGATTCTATGTTTTTCAAAAATGGGATACTGTCCTAAATGAGGAACATTGCACTTCTTATCTGATTGCACTCTTTGACACAACTTGCATCAGCACTAACTTTGCTATCATTAAAATCAACTAAAAACAAACCGGATAATGTTCTTACTCGAGACAACGCAACATATGACATACCTTCTTTAAATACAGTACTACCAATATTAAAAAAGCTACATCTACTCTTAAACCTTGAGATTTATGGATAGGTACAGAGAAGGCTAGAAACACTAAGAACTGCTGCTGCTGTCTTTTACAAGCAAACAACATACAATAAAACTACCAATCTGCTTCACGCCATCAATCTGATCAAAGTTTACGGCTAAGTATTCAACCTCATCCCTATTTGGAAAGTTAATGTGAAATCAATCACTTTAACCATAGCACCATTTACTAATCCTTCCACTTTTCTAATCCTGCAGTTCTCGAAAACAATTTCTCCAATTAATGCAATTTTGCTTGCAGTTTTCCACTTAGCAGTACTGTCACCCCCTGGTATTCCATTTTGTCAACTGCTGAAATTTCCAAAAGTTCTTCTTTCTCTGGTTTTGGTAATTCTTTGTTAAAATTGGTGCAATCCTGAAGTGTAGGCATTAAACACACTATGGCTTTCCCTTCTTCTATGAAATTGAACATTAGCTGTGCTACTGTGTTGTTAGAGGAAATTCGTTTCCTGATAAGTTGACTTTCTAAGGAAAATTTCCCCTCCTTTGTCAGATTTCCTACTCCTAATGTCCTTCAGAATCTTTCAATTTTCAACATGAAACACTTGATGGCTATTTTAAATCTGTATTGAAAGTTTAGCTAAATATTTTCATTGCCAATACTTCCCACAGAATGTTGAGTTACATCGTGGAGAAGTGTCTTGATAACAGGCTGTCCTTTTATGGGCGTAGGTTGCCGTAGGTCACCGAAGTCAAATGTTTTCCTCTAAACAGTATGCTGTACTTTGTTTTCAAAATCTGTTGCATTCCCAAGTGTACGAAGGCAAACATTAGGTTTGAGACCATGCTCACCTCATCGATGATTAAAAGCTTTAGTTTCTTCAGTACTGTTGAGACTTCATGACAAGCTTCACCGGATAAATGTGGGCATTCCAGTTTATTGTCATGTTCAACAGGTAGCATAAAGTTGATGTAAACAAATTCCTTTACTGTTGTGTGCAGCTAATCCAGTTGGTGCTGTTACTACACATAACCAATTTGATTCTGTAGTCCTCTGTAGGTAAGCAGTGAGATTTTTAATTTAAAAGCTTTTCCCAGTGCCAGCTTGAACACTGATGTAAAATAGTATTGGCTTAAATAATGAGCATTTACATTTATTCTTCTAGTGGAGGAATCCATGCTTCATTTTCTGTTTTGCCTCAATATAACTTTCCTTTTGTTTGTTGTTCAGTTGTCCAACTAACTGTTCCAAATCAATATTTTCCTATATCGATTGTTGCCATTGCACATTCCACCTCATTCATGGCTATTTTGACTCAGTGATCCTACACTTTGGCTGCTTTGTGGACTCTCTTTAGCTATCTCAGCAGCAATTGTCTCTTCCTGTTCAATTTCATTATTTAGCATTTGAAAATAGTTTGGAAACACTGAACACTGATAGTGTCTTTCAAAGTGTTGCAAGAATCTTCATAGCAATCTTAGTTTCCAAATAATTCTGATTTAGAATGCCAAGTCTTGAAGAGTTGGAGAAGTGCAAAATAGAATATATGTGAACTTCTCAGATGATACTTGTCCAATGTATTTGATTTTACAATGTATGTACTTTCTGTGTCAAACTCTGCCAGGTACTGAATTTCTGGGAAAGACTTCAGCACTCTATTTTGTGTGCTTGCAAGGCTTAGACTTACCCAAACAATTCCCCTTGACTTTGAGTACAAACTGGCTAAGCTCATTCTATCCCAGCATTCATAGGAGCACATCTCTCTATGGGAAAACATTGTCAGTATGAAGCTGTACGATTTCTTGGTTAGAATCTTTTTAGCAGAAATCTCCTCCCATATCTCTATCTCTTTCTTCTCCGATTTTGTAATATGCAAAGTAACATAATGAGCAACAGTGATGGAGTTGTCTGCAACAAACTTTATATCCATATTAGCATTCAGCATTTTGAGAATCACAGGGTTAAAGGCATTAATATGCTTGTAAAATGTAAATTGATACTTGTATAGCGCACTACTCACCCGCAAGGGTCTCAAGGCACTTGTACGAATACCGCTGTGGAACCCATCCTGGCTTTCCCTGTGAGGCGTCCACTCCTGGGCACCCCCAAGGTGGAGGCCAGGCATCCTTAGCGTTGTGGGGCCGTTGTGGAGATTAAGCAAGCTATTACCCAGAGTTGCAGAGTGGGACTCCATGATTGTAATAGGCACCAAGGCGAGAATTATCAGGTCTGTGGAATTTTTGAGCCCAAGACCCGCCGAGGCGGAGAATTGAACCGTGGTCCCAGGCTAGACCTCTGCATCAATGTCTGCCGCTCTAATCATTGAGCCACACTTCTCCACCGTAGGCCTCTGTTCTTCTCAGGTTGGAAGTATTCTATGGTGATTTTTGTGTCAGTGTGTGTTTGACTGCTGTTCACTCTTCCTTGAGAAAATGGCAATTCATGGAAATCCAAAACAACATCTTGTGCAAAATGTTCCTTTACATCAGTATTTTCAATGGCAGTAATTGCCTCAACTATGTGTTTGAAAGAGCAACATTTGCTGCATGAGGTCTTTTTCAGCACTGTGTTTCGGGATGGTGCATGTCACATACTGTTCTATCAAAAGAGAGTACAGACTCAACACTGTCTGTTCCAAATTCTGGTGCATCTTTATCTATAGTATAAAGAATTGTGTTGTCCCAGGGTCACACAAAACGTAATAAAGCTCCACTGAACTAAATAATATTATCTCTATGTCTCTTTTCCTATAGCTACAATATATTAAACCAAGGTATTTATAGTAATATGTTCTATCATACAAGGAAAGGAGGAAGGTTAAGATGGCCGCCATAGTTACTAACACGACCTGTGTCACAATTTTACACTTCCGGGTTGGGTGGCCTTTAAATAAAGAACTTCCTTCCAAACATGGTGTAGCAGATGGACGGATGCTTAGAAGCAAGTTACAAGGACACGGGAGGTGAGTGCGTAGGGCTCAGGAGACTAAACTGGGGGCAGATCACTAGTGAATTCAGCACTTTTATGTATTTTGACTTTTTCTGGCGCGTAGCTCCCACGATAAAAATGGTAACAACTATGCCGTAGTATAGTTAACTTTGACTGGCTCACAGCTCCTCTGAAAAAATAATGATAACCCTGCATTATAATTAGCAGAGCATTGCGACGGTATTTGCTATTCACTGGTGTATAGCTCCTTCGATAAAATGGCAAATATTACGCTGCAATATAGCGAGTAAATACTGTCCCCCGCAGACTGCTAAATACCCTTCTTAGGTTCCGTAAGGGGGTGTAGTGAACGTAAGAGACCATCATTATGGCAGGCATGGTTCTTCTTTTTTATTATTAGTAACCCTATAGAAAATAGGTATTTTCCAGGAATGGGTGAGAGAATAAAGTTATGCCGGGTCTGTGTTTCGACCGTAAAGGTCCCTCAGGATTCAATATGCCTTCCTGTCTGTCTCCTTTTAGAAGCCACGGAGACGGGCAATATCCAAGGACCCTGTTGGGGCCCCTGTGATTAAGAGCAGTTAAGCCTGAGGCCACTGGGCAATAGGCTTCCCCGTGAAAAAATTCACAACTATAGGATCCCCACTGCGGGATGTATTAAATATCGAAATTTAGGGTACTTTCTCTGACTGATGCAGCGGGGAGGTATTATCCATCGAAAACTGCCTTGAACATTGTTTTTAAGGGAAGTGTAACTTAAATAACAAATAATATACGTAAAGGATATGCAGGCAATCGGTTATATTTTGCAATATCATTTCTTTCAGAAATAAAGACCTCACCTTTATGAAATAATATAAAAAAGAGAATTATGGGTGGTCTAAATTTTATTTTGTATTTTTAACACCACAGAACGGCACATCATTATTTTTGGTGAGTGAAGTTTGAATCTAGCAGACTGTGGTAAAGATGACTGAGATGAATGCATGGGGTAACACAAATGTTGTATGCATGCTATTACCCCGGTTTTATGAATAAATTATCCACCAGGTTTCAAGATTGTATTTTGAAGATGCCCTCCATGGGGCGGGGAAGTGTATTGACACCTGGGGATGCTTAGCTATGGTGAAGAAAAATTCTTCTCTCTTGTTTTTAAAAATTGAAGAATGTATTGCTTGTGTTTATTAATTTACACATGTAAATAGGGGAATATACACTAAATATCTCTTTTGTTATATATTTCCTTCCCCTCTTTTAGATTTACCTGTATGTTATTCTTTCTGAAAGGGAGGTTGTAAATCCCTCAGAGTTTTCTGTCCTGAAGAAGGTGGGTTTATTAGTCAAATACCACCGAAACGCGTTTACGCAGTTCATTACACTGAATCCAACCACGAGAGAGTATCACTAATAAATTCAAAAGGAGTGATAGAAAATACAGGACCTCTACGTATTAAGTCGGGTCAGGTTGAGTAACAGTATTCTATACTGTGCAACAGGGCCTCCCAGTTAGTAATTGCTGTTTTTTAGTAATACATGTTTTATGGACTATGTTATTGTTAGCAGACATTTCGATTTACTTATCAATTATATGATTATAGTCAATGTATTGCACTGCATTGCTGTATTTGCAGACTGGGAATGAATTGTTTTTAAAGTATTAGCTTTTTTTTGTACAGGAAGCATTGAATTGGGGTTTTTATTGTAACTGGAAATTGTTTTTAAACACATGATCTTTTTATGTCTATGAATAAAACCTCATGGATTTACACTCTTGGGTTTAGTGGATTTTAAGCAAAACAACAAGGGTGTGTGTGGATGAACTGTAGAGTGAAAGTGAATTTGAGACTGAATTTGGTACAGTGGAGCTTTATTACATTTTGTGGGACCCTGGGACAACACAGTTCTTTACACTATTAAAAAGTGCCCTGGTTCCTTGGGTTAGAGGAGCCTCTTCTCTCTTATTTACTCACATCTTTTATCCATAACAGCATGTGAATATGAGGAGAACCTCTTGCTTGGTACTCTTTAAGCCAAAAAAAATCAGTTACTTCGCCAAGAGTAGGATTTGTTTTGTTGCAGAGTAAAGATAGTTTGGCTTGAAACCTGTGGTTAAAATAGCTACAAACAGCAGGATCCAAACAGTAAAGGTTCTGCTGCTGTCTTCACATTTGATATCCTTAATGTTTGTGTTTGTTTCTTTCATAAATGCAAACAAGTCATCTCACGCGTACTCAGCACAACTCAGATTCACAAACCAAGTAGGTGCACCTAGGTTTCTCAGCATACATTTCACTTCTCCATGGTGACAATACCAATACTCATTGGTCCCGCATTGGCAAGCCATCAAATTAATCAAGTTGTACTCCAAGTTTTCGTCCTTGCCATGAACTGTATCAACAAATTCCTTTGCAGATAGATTTTGTAGGTTGACCTGTCTTCAGTGCATGGTTTACAGCATATGATAGTCGAGACAAGTCACTCCCAAATGGAAGAAGTAAAATACACTGGCGAAATCTAGGATCCTCTGTATATAATATGGTTGACTGGTAATCAGCTTCTGGTATCTGTACGGAGCGATCTTCATAGCAGCCAGCTGTTCCAGTTGGAAATAGTTGTGGAAAATAGCGAGCCTCAACACTTTTCTTCCACACATTCATGGGAGCTCCTTTTGCTTGTTTCTTTTGAACAGATCAAAAGTATCACCAATAAATTCTTTGGAATGCAGTGGATGGATGCTGTAGTGTTCATAAATTTCTTCTGATCTGGATCGATCCACTTTTTCAATCTCTCCACTTGATGGTAATTTTTTATCCTCTATTCAAGTTAACATCTTGAACATCAACATTTTTTAATAAATATTATTTTGTACCAGGTATAAGTTTTTTTTTTTAACTTTATTAACATTCACTAACACTTGCCAGATTTTTTAATTCTAGGTAGGCAAACCATTTACTAGAATGATAAGTGGTTCATCAATATCTCTCTCTATCTGTACAGCTTCAATATTACGTTAAAAATCTAAACGTAAGTAGACAACTCTTCCTTTAAGGCCTTTCTGTAGCTCTGTTAGCGATAATTTTCCTGTCTTTGGTTCCATATAAACTATTGCTTGAAAAAGTTGTATACAGCTATGAGAAATGATTCATAAACATTTTAATCTTAAAGTCCTTCTAGAATTTATACAAATTCTAGCTTGATATATACTATTCTGGCTGGTATTTTATTATCCTCTAACTTATCATAGTAATACTTTCATATAATTAGCTGTGTGAGCAAATCAAAGCGTTCCTCTATGGATAAATATACAGCAAACTCTTGCCACTTATCCCCGTTCCCTTGTTCAGTTTTTGACTACAGCACAACATTGCGAGTTTGACTTTTGTAGTGAGTCTACAACAAATATAAACACAGTTTGGATTCTCTGAAGAAACTGTGTTGAACGTTGTAATCTCTTGTGTAAAGTTATCAATACTAATGCCTGTGTCCTGTTCCTCTACACCTGCACATCCCAACTTCTCATTATCCCTAGACTCTAGTCCTGGAAGAAAGAAATGAAACTGAACATGTTTAAAAACGTTTTCTACCTCTGCTACTGTATCATGCAAAAGAGCTCTATTCATTTCTCCTACACATGGGAAAGGAGTTTTCACATAGTAAAGTCTCCTAACTAAATTTCATTTTTAATAGTGATGAACACCTAACATTCTGAAGTGATGAAAGGTGCTTTGGCACACTTTCTTTGATAGACTTGCTAGTGAATGCCCCTGTAAATTAGTATAATTCCTTACTTTGCATGAATCTAATCCTTACAAAAATTACAGATTTCTATATTAGACTTCTGCATGGAAACTTGTGTAGTAAAGTTCTTGATATATCAATTGATTCCTGATGGACACTGCGAGTAATACTACATTTCCATTTGTATACAGGGGCCTATCTACATCTTCCTTGTACCTCTTCAGCTATCACTTCCTCAATATTCCTAGGAAATATCTCCTCTTTGGAATGGGAGTACCATCTTTAACTTCATAACATCGACCAGTTGTTTCAACTGCATGCTCTAATGTGTTCTTTTGGAAGTAGCTTTCTTCATTAAAGAAAGGCTCAGTGCTGGACGTATGTTTCCATTCACCTTTGAAAAAAATTCTGAAATTACTTCTATTCACAAGTCTTTTTTGGCTGCATCTCTTCATAGACAACACTGTTTTATTCAGTGCACTCATTCATCTCTGAATCTAAATAAATAGCTTCTGCTTCAGGGCAATGCCTTAGCAACTACAGCCTCAACACATTCTTTTAGTTTGACTGCTTCTCTTCTCCTTTTATAATGCTTCATAGTTTGTATGAAATTCTGAAATACCCTACTACTGAACATTCTGACTCTTATTTCCTTGAATTGCCTCTGTCTTCTTGTTAAACTATCTGCTTTCTTAAATGATTTATTACTCTCAGTGTCACTTGTTTTTTTCTCCTTTATGAGCTGATTTGAAACCTCCTTTTTTATTAACTTGATTTTGTCAGTTTGCAGTTTTCCACACACTATTTTAAAAAACGGCTATTTTCTTACCAGCAGCTCTTTTTTTCTTTCACCACAATTCCTGCATTTGCTCCTTTTGTTTCCTCTGTTTCTTTTGTCTTTCTGGTTTTTTTCGGCATTGTAACTCTCTATTTGTAAGTAGAAGTAGATGTCTGGAAAGAAAAATCAAATCAATACATTTAGCTTTTCACACTATACTATTGAATTACATATTTTAAGCATTTAAGTACCTTCATAAACAGCTAAGTCACTATATTATAGCCACTCTAAGTCTGATACTTTTCATGTTTAAATCAGTTTGTGCCTGCCTATGTCAGATTATGCATCAGTGTGTGACTGGGTGTATCACTTTATGCATCAGTGTGTGCATGGGTATTCCACTGAATGGATCAGTGGGTGTCTCAGCATATGTGTCAGTGTGTGCCTTGGTGTCTCAGTGTATGCGAAAGCGTGTGCCTGGGTGTGATAGTGTACAGATCAGTGTGTGAGTGGGTGTCAGTGTGTGAATAAGTGTGTCATTTGGTGTTAGTATATACATAAGTGTGTACCTGAATGTGTCAGTGTATCCATCACTGTGTCTTTGGGAATGTATGCGTATATATCAGTGTCTGTCTGAGTATACTACTGTATGTATCACAGTGTATTGGGGTGAGTAGGTATCTGCATCGCTGTCTACACAGGTGTGTCAGTATATGGATCAGTGTGTGCCTGGGTTTCTTACTGAATGGGTCAGTGTGCTATTGGGTATGTTCATGAGTGCATCACTGTGTGCCTGTGTGTCATTGTAGGAATAGGTGCGTGCCTGGGTGTGTCAGTGAATGCATCAGTCTCTCTGTTGGTGTGTTAGTGTATGCATGAATGTATGCCTGTTTAAGTTTATGCATGAAAATGTGCCTGGGTGTGTAAGTTTATGCATGAATGTGTGCCTGGGTGTGGTAGTGTATGCATGAGTGAGTTCTTAGGTATGTTAGTGTATGCATAAGTGTGTGTCTGCGTGTGTCAGCCTAAGCATTACTGTACGTCTAACTAAGCCCTATCTTAGCGGATAGGGCTGGTTTGGCAAGCAACTGGGAATAAAACTGCACACACAAGCTCTGCAGTAGCAGGCCCAAGACATGTTTGGAGGGCTACCTTTTTGCACGGGTGATTAGGATTATCAATATTTCAGTACTTATCGAAATAATTATATCAGTCCCTCTCTGGGTGTGTCACTGGATGTGTAATTGACTATGTCGCTATATGACTAGCTGTCTTAGTATATCTATCGGTCTATTCATGTTTATGTAAGCGGCTGTATGGATTGCTTACTGGCTTTATTACTGAGCATTGGGGTGTATAACTGTGTGTGCAACTGGATCTGTTACTGCAGGATACATAAGTGCTGTATGGGCATGTCACTGAATGTGAAAGTGCCTCTGTCTTTGTCTGACTGGGTGGGTATATTCCCTTATGGTTTTGTAAGTAGGTATGTGAGTTCCAATATGGATGGGGCACTGGATGTTTAGCTGGATATATGGGTCTTGAAGTGCGCATGTGACTCACTAATAGTTAAAAGTACATGTCTTACCTTTTAAGCACATAGCACCCTGCCTTACTGCCTATATACACTCTACCTTAGGGGTGATTTATGTGTAGTGGAAGGGAAGTTTAAAGATTGGCTAGGAGTTTCAGATACCAATTCGACTTAGCTGTGAAACAGCACATACATGCTCTGTGGTAGCAAACCCAACATATGTTTAAAGGGCTTCTTGTCTGCATGGGTGATTAGGAGTATCAGTACATATCTAAATAAGTGTACCAGTCCTTCTCTGGGTGTTTCACTGGATGTGTAAGTGACTATGTTGCTATATGACTAGCTGTCTTAGTATCTGTATGGGTCTCTATAGGCATCTGTTACTGGCTGTAAGGATTGCGTACTGGCTGCATCAGTGAGAGTTGGGGTATATAACTGTGTGCAACTGGCCCTGTTACTGCTGGATACATAAATGCTGTAGGGGCATGTGACTTAATGTGTAAGTGCCTCTGTCACTGTCTGCCTATGTCGTTGAGTGACTCTGGTATTGTTAATATGTCTATAAGTTGCAGTATGGGTAAGACACTGGATATTTAACTGTACTAAGGGGTCTCAAACTACACATGTGACTGAGACTTTAAAGTGCATGTCTTTCCTTTTAAGCACATAGCAATCTGCCCTGTGGCTTACCTACACCCTACATAAGGGGTAAATTGTACATAGTAATACTGAATGTTAAAGCCTAGCAATCAGTGTTCATTGCAATTCAACTATGCAGGGAAACTACAAATGCATGCTCTAGAGTTCTAGGATCACACCATTGAAGGACTACTCACACACCTACTCTCAGACCCAGAAAGTCACTCACACATCCACAGATACTCACACACCCATTCCTAAACCCACAGAAACAATCCCACACCTTCACACAGATCTCCGGATACACTCTCAGTACTTTTGCACATATCATACACACTTTCATCAACCTCATGTACACATGTATGTTTTAAGTCACTTTGTCTTAAAACTACACACTAATTCACATATTTGTTAATTGAGTTGGTTGGTCAGTAATTTTTTTGAGTTTGTCAGTTGCACTGTACTCTCACAGAAAATGTGAAAACTAAGCATAAGAATGGTACACCACCCTCATGCAAAGCAACAATTAATAGCAACCTTTTCAACTTTGCTCTCAGTGATATTGTCACAGTATATGGACACTCAACGTAGTGTCGCTGCTCCCGCTGCAGCGGAGCGGGTAGGTGAGCTGGACTGCTCTGAGCGGGAGCAGCGACACTATGTTGAGTGTCCATATACTCCACTGCGGTCTGATGACGCCGCACTTGACTCTTTAAGAGGTTGGCTGCTTTTCTCAGGGGATCATCCTACCGAGAGAAGAAGTGGCATGTAGAACCACACCACACACTGTAGATAGTTTTCATTTAGTCACTAGGTCCTGAGGAATCGCCAACTGATCTATTACAGACATTTTATAGGCGAGAAACATGTTGACCACTAAGGGGTAGAGCGTAATTTTTGTCAGATTAAAACAAAATAGTCACCCTCCTTCTTCTTTTTACTTTTTAATCAGGATGTGACCTCTCCAGAAAAAAAAATTATTATAGAGGATTCCCTTACCTGTTTTAACCCACACACCACATCTACATCTTACCAGGCCCCTCACACCTACGGCACCTATAGAGCAAGGAACAAAAGATCTCTGATAAAGAGCCCCTTTATGGGTGCCCGTCGAGCATTGCAGCACCGGCTCGACGAGGAGCAGACCCATATGATGAAGCATGACACCTAGCTTGCTGGGTGTGTAAGGGTCCTAGTTTCGAAAGGAGGTATTTCCAACCTCCCCACCACTCTGAGTACTCACCAGTGGCCAACTTGCCACCCAGGAACACCGTACCTCTTTTGTCTTCTATATCTAACTACTGCCATGGTATTCGAGAGTAGGGCCGTTAGAGTATTAATTATTGCCGGATCCACCCCGAGCTCTGCCATGAGTGTCCAGAGTTTACGATGGTTCACTCTGTCAAAGGCCGCAGTTAGATCCATAAATGCTAAATACAACGCCCCTGGTTTGGCTAATGTGTATTTAGCAGTGATAAGATAAAGATTGAGGTACTGGTCTGCAGTTGATTTACCAGATTGGAACCCATATTGGACGTTCTTTATAATTTGGTTGACCTCTGCCCATTCAGACAGCCTGTTTAAAATCACCCACCCCAGAACCTTCACTCTCACATCAATAAGAGATATGGGGCGACAGCAATGAGGGTTGTCCCCATCTCCTTTCTTAAAGATGGGAACAATACTGCAGTGGACCATGATGCTGGCAATACTGATACTACTGCCGCATTTAATACCCTCACTAAGAGTGGCACCCATACCTCTATATTACGTCGGAGGAGGTCTGGCGGGATCCCATCTGGTCCCGGCATCTTTTTCCGTGAGAGATCCTCAATTCCTATTCTCACCTCCTCCAGAGAGCAAGTAATAGGGTCAGCTTTCTGCTCCGGATTTGAGGCCTGAGATTGCTCGGCTCTATGGGGGTGGATATACAAACCCTCAAAGTGTTCCTGCCATTGATCTGGCAGAATGTTGTGGCTTAACCCTGGTTTATTTGTGTCTTTAAAACATTGGTTGTTATTGACCATCCAAAAATGGGTAGAGTCCTTCAGCTCAGATGCCTCCGTTAACTCCTCCAAGGCTTTCTGTTGTAGTTGGCCCTTTCACCCTTTGACAGCTTGCTTGTAAATTTTAAGGCAGGCCACCACATGATCCCTGTGGGACTTGGCCCTTTATGGCTAAAGTTCCCTAAACTTTTTGCTTTTCCCCTAGACCTTTTTTCTTACATGTGTTGCCAACTTAGATGCTTTGGACACTTTGCCACTGCTAAACAGTGTCAAAGTGCAAGTGCTCCCTGTGTAGAGAGTAATGGAGATTGGCTGTCCATTATTGGTATGTTTGCTTTACTAGTAAAGTCCCTAGTAAAGTACACTATGTGTGCCAGGGCTAGTAATGCAAATGCTACTGGTGGGCCTGCAGCACTTATTGTGCCACCCACTCAAGTAGCCTTGAGAAGGGAACTCAGGCTTGCCATTGCAGGGCCTGCACGTAGTTTCCTAAACTGCCATGTCGTTCTGGCTAGTGCACACACTTACCAGACTCGGCCCTTCCCTTTTCATACACATCAGGCACCCCTATGGTAGGTCTGGGGTACCCCCTGGACAGGGTGCAGTGCATGTGAAAGGTGGGACATGTACCAAGGTGTGTACCATGTCCCGGCAGTGAAATAATCTCCATTTCATTTTTACTGCTGAAACGCCATCTTGCCCATTGGAATAGAATGGAAAAGCTGTGTAATGTGTTTACCAGCCTATCTTCCCAAAGGCTTAAGATGGAAACGTGAAGTTTAGTATGCCTGAACTCACCCTGCAAAACACATCTTTTTATAAAGATGGTTTTTGCATTATGTGTTTGTAAGCCACTCTTTCAGAAGTGGCTGGGATTTTGTGCTTTAAACATTTCTGTGTGTCTCTGTCTGGCTGTGGATTGACTGGCTGGATTTGAAAGCAATAGGATCTGGGGAGTGTCTTGACCCAGGGGAGGAGGTGAGACAACACAGGCTGAACTGCATCTGGAGTGTGTAGGGGGAGGAGTAGGCCTAGAGGTGAAGAGGCCTGGGCTGGTGCTATAAAACAATTGTCCCATCTCCTGCTGAGTGATTGAGAATTCAGACCCCCACTAATCAAAGGAAGAAGGTGCCACTGGTAGGGAGGCACCTAGAACTGGTTTGTGCAGGGGTCAGTGCCCCCTGTAACACAAAGACTTCAAAGCCATTGAGGGGTATAACTTTGCGACCTGAAGACCCTGAACTTTGGAGAATGGCTTGATCAAGTGTGAACAAGACTGGAGCTACTTCATGGATCAAGAGGAACCTTTGTCAAGGAAGAATAAACTGAAGAGACTGTTGGATAAGACTGCTCTTGCTATGTAATTTGGGGCTGGCCTGCAGTTTGCTGTTTCAGTTAAGGAAAGGCTGTAGGGACTTTGCTGTGTCACCCTGCTTGAAGGACTTTGCTGTGTACTGTGTCCTGAAGTAACTATCCCCAAGGGCCCGCGGTGAGGTGGCTCCCTGTTTGGAAACACAGGAACACAAAGCTTCCAGAGAAGACTCTCAGATACGCTGTGGGTGCATGTGCTCTGTCTAGCCTGAGAACCTCGCAAGTTGTGCCATGTGACCTTGGACACCTGGAGTTCCGGACGAGACTCAGAGACGTGTTGTGCGTGTGCTCTGTCTAGTCTGAGTCCTTTGAGAAGATCGTCCTGTGAATGTGTGTATCGGGGATTCAAGTAAGTCTCAGCGACGCAGTGTGCGTGTGCTTGGGGGCAGCCTGAGACTTTTGTGTGGATTGGCCCATGATCGTGTACATCAGAAGAGCAAGTGTGTCTCAGTGACACTGTGTGCGTGTGCTGTTTGCAGCCTGAGACCCTCGCTGGAGGTGCCTGTGATCAGGGGCACCAGAAGATAAAGTGTGTATCAAGGGACGCTGTGTGTGTGTACCTTCTACTGCCTGAGACCTGTGCAAGGGGTGCCCTGTGATCGGGGGCACCAGAAGATCAAGTGTGTCTCAGCGACGCTGTGTGCATGTGCCGTGCGCAGCCTGAGACCCTTGTGAGGAGTTGTCTGGTTATTGTGCACCCGGAGTTCCTGTGAGACTCACTCAGTGCGGGTGTAGTGTGCAACCTGGGATCTTCACATTGCCTGGAAATTCGGAGAAATTGCATCGGAGGCCAAAGTCGCCAGACGAGGAGAGGAGAGTGGGTTTGTGCTCCCCAAATAACGTGTGTTGACTCCTGGGGCGGGTCGTGGGCTCAGAGGGGGACGCATTACACATTGGCCTTGAAGATAAGCCTGGCTGCTCGTGCCAAGCTACCAAGGGGGTGGAGTGGGGCTATCTCTAGAAGCGACCTATCTTTTCCCTAACGTTGGGGCTCGCGGTTCCATGTTTGGCCTACGGTACCTACCTCAGCCAACCAGGGATCCTGGGAATTCTAACAATCCCTATCTCTCTGGGACTGCTTAAGGGCCAATTTAAAGTCTCTGACGGCCCAAGAGCATTGCCCTTCAAACCATCTTGGGGCATGCATACTAGGGGAAAAAGCCGGTGCTTTAAGTAAGCTATCTACTAATTGCGTGATATCACTAAAGGCCTCTACTAGTTCAACCCCTTGCACTTCTGGATCTAGATATTTCAAAATTACCTGGTTGCCTATTTAAAAAAAGAAGTTTTAAAAGCAACAGTGTCTACCTGTGCCCAGCGTAGCCCCCTGCCTTGATCAGTTGTGAAGATCATACCCCCAGTTACTCTATGAGGTGCCGGATGATGATGCAAAGCAACAAGTGACATAGTCACCAGATTATGGTCACTAAATACACTATAATTGATGTTAAAAATGGATATGAACCTTCTCAATGTAAGAGAAACAAAAATAAAATCAATAATTGATGAGCAACTTCTCCTTTGTAAGTCGGGGGCACAGCTATGTCCGCATAGGTAGCAATCAAGTCCAGTGTGTGAGATAACCCATAGGTGTTTAGGAGGCCACTCAAATCCCACCCTTCCTGGGCATGCTCCATGTGTGGTCCCTCTTTTAGCATACAGGACGACCAATCACGATGGGTCACCCTTAAATTTGGAAAAAGATGGCAATTAAAATCTCCGACTAGATTCAGTGCCAGACCTACATCATGTATTTGCTCCAGCCGTGTGTTTAATTAATCGAGGCTAGTCATTCCCTGAGAGTGTGATTTTGCATTATAAAAATGTATAAAAACTAGTCTGTACATGTTATTAAAGAATGTAAATCCTTGGATGACATCCAAGTCCCATAACTGAGTCTTCCCCCTACCGTGAATTCTTAGGTCTATAAACATGATTAGGCCCCCCCTTGCTCTCCCTGAACCCGATTTTAATGCTGGGAAGAAGAAAGTACCTTCAATGAAGAAGTTGTTTTCTGGCTCCCACGTTTCCTGGAGGCATATTATATGGAAGTCTATAATGTAATGGAGCCACTGCTCGCCCGTGAACTTGCTGGTTAAACCTGCTATATTCCAGGAGATTATTTTGAGATCACCCACAATATGCCCTTCCAGGGAACCAACGGACAGGACGATAATAGGGGTGATGATAGCCCTCTCTGTGCTATCTGGTCACAGTTGACTGTGGTCCCTGCACTTGTGGGGGGTTTGTGTTGTTATCCCCAAATTGGTTCCCTCCCTCCCATATACTGACCCAGTGGATTCAGGACGATTATCAGTAGCTCTGCCCAAGCCCTCCCATTCTTGTAGTCAATCTATGTCATTCAGGTCCCTCAGTGGTGCAAATGAGTTACTTAAAATCAAGGGTCCCCTGCCCAGGGTAAAAGTAAACCCTCTTATTGTTCTGCAAAACATTGAGGCAGGTTTAAACTAAGTGGTGACCTGTAAAAGAAACCCAGTGGTAATGGTTTGATCCCTGATTCTACTGGAGATAGGTGCGAAGGGGGGAAATAGGATCTTGTGGACCAATTCAGGGTACCTAAATGTGACAATTACACTGTCTCCTGAAAATTCTTTCCTAGTCCTACCAATCCAGATAGCCTCCTGCCCATTGGATATGCCTGTGCTTGAAAATATTAAATCCAGCATGTTTACACAGCCAATGGGTCACTTTATTGATTAACTGGGCGGTGGACTCATCATTTGCATGATTAAGTCCTGGAACACCTGTCAGGACCACTGTGTAGGGGCAGCTTGCTGGTAGGAAGTCTATGCCTGCTAGGTCTCAGGTATTAGGGGCAGCTAGAGTAACCCCCCTGCATGGCTGCTTTTGCAATCGATGATCTCTTTGGTGAGCCCCATGCAACAACTTAATATTATAAGAAGGCAGCGGCCCGGGCATTATTAACCCCAGATTTGTAACCAGTGCCACAGGCCATGTTGCACTGGGAATAATTTGAGGGATCTGGGTCCGGATTTCTACCAGAGGAGATAACAGGGGGATTACTTGTTGGACCTCCTGTTTAATGGGCGCTGCGTTCTGCACAGCCTGGCTAGAGGGGGACAATGTGTTACCAATTTTATCGAGCGTCGCCGTAGTTTCTGCCAATACATTCACAAATTAATTTTAAAAATAATTCAAAAGGCCAGACACTGTATCCACAATTTTTTGTTTCAAGGGCTCCACAAATCTTCAAAGTCCTTAGCAACCTCAATATCTGAGGTTGCGGTACCTTCCGCTTTCTTCACCAGGGTGATTTTCTTTGTCACTTTCCTTTGTTTCTTTGGGGCTGGTGGGCCACTTAGTTCCACACAGTGAGTGTTAGTCGGCCTGGCCTTATTGAGACTAGTTTGACCAACAGCTGTGGGGGTAAAACTGGTTCCGGGGTTGGAGCCTCCTGAGACATCCGCAACCTCGTCTTGACATTGGCCTTGTCCCAGAGAACCCCCTGCTGGTTTTTCAGCCACCTCGGACCTGCAACCCTCTATGAGTGGCATTGCAGCCCCTACTTTCCTAAAGAGAGGCCCCTCTTGGCTCTGTCTATCTCTTTGGTAATTGCCTCTAATACTTTTAGCACAAACAAGTCAATGGTTCCCTTGGTTAAGTCTTGTGGTGAACACGAGGGCATAGTAAAAAGTCTAGGACGCTTCAAGGAGCTTCGGGAAGGGGTAACGAGGGAGAAATTACTCACATGAGCTGGTTCAATCATCGCTGTCCTGCAGTCAGACCTCTCCAGCCCCAGATTGATTCCTTGCACCTATGTCTCCTTGCCGAAGTTCAAACAAAAATCACGCTGCTCCAGCCCATGTTGATATCGATGGCTGTACAGTCCCACTAAAAGAGTGGGCCCGGATTGGCCTTAAAAGGCCGGGGACAGGCGCAGACAGGCCCACCCTTGGCCGGACTTTCCCCGGGCGAGCCCGCGCTGCGGGAAGCCCCGGCTCCTTTTCTGTGCCTCCGGGTGCGGGAAAGAGGTCACGCTGGTGGCGCACTGCCGCAAAACTACTGGGAGTGGTTGTCCTCTCACTCCTTGCAACACACCACTGGCAACAGTCTCCCACACTGCGGGAAGCCCCAGCTCCTTTTCTGCACTTTGGGGCGCGGGAAATAAGTCATGCTGGCAGAGCACTGCTGTGAAACTACTGGGAGTGGTAGTCCTCCCACTCCTTGTAACACACCACTGGCAATGGGCTCCCGCAATGTAGGAAGCCCCGGCTCCTTTTTTGCGCCTCCGGGTGCAGGAAAGACATCACTCTGGCAGCGCACTGCCACGAAAATCCTGGGAGTGATAGTCCTCCCACTCCTTGCAACACACCACTGGCAACGGGCTCCCCAATCACTGGTATACCTACTTATCCTTTAAAGACACTAACTAATTTTATCAACCTGCATATTTACTCCATCCAATCAAATATTTTTTTTTAAACCAGGTCCTGTCCTCCATTTTAGCGGCCATTCATTTTGAAAACTTGCCATTCAGCTCCAGCTTTCTCCTGTGTGCACTCCTCCTTGCATTCAAAATGGTTAGAGTGTGGGTCACAGCTTTGTGTTTTGGATTAGAGTGTGTGCAAGAAAAAGTGGACTTCACAGTGACATTGGTTGGGTTAATGTGGACATTACTCGGATTGGCCAGAGAGGTTTAAAGTGGCATCTGTTTTGCTTTTGGTTGAAAGCATTGCGCATTCCCAACACCCTCATGATGAGGCACTGTGGTGCCAATGAACAATGCAGACTTACTGGGGTAGGTCTGGAAATCCTAATGAAGGATACCTTTGCTCAATTAATGATTCTTTTTTCTCAGACTGCCTTAGTATTCTCCAACATATGCCAAAGACAGAAATGGAAGTGGTCAAATGAATTCAGTTCACAGATAGCTAAAGCCCGGAAGCATGACAATAAACCTGTTTCTGCATTCCTTACAGACCATAACATGGGCTATATCTACAACAACATATGCTTTACATGGATGGTATCAATAGAAATGATGGAGTTAATTTCAGAGAAAGGCAACAGGGTGTTCATCAACAACATTGAAATGTTGCATCCTGTTTTACGTGAAGTTATCATCTACACACAATAAACACAAAGGCTATTCTCAGAGCCATTCTATTAGCCAAACACTGGTTCATTTTTTTTTTTTAAATCCTGTTTTTGTGCTTTTTCGTGAATAAGTTGTGAATGCACAAAACAAAAGCAGACATTCAATAGACACTCAGCACATTTAAAATTCACAACTATATAAATGACTCAATGCATATGACCAGGTGCATTAGTATCTGAATTGATCTCTAAGTGGGTGAGTGAGTGGGTGTGTGAGTGTCAAATCTGGTATGTGATTGAGTGCTTCAGTCTCTGAGTGGGGCTGTGACTGGGAGGGTGAGTGTCTATGTGGGTATGTGAGTGGGTGTGTGATTGTCCGAGTGGGTCTGTGAGTGGATACATGAGTCTCTGAGTAGGTGTATGAGTGGGTGCGTGAGTCTCTTAGTGGGTCTGTGCGTAGGTGCAAGAACTCTAAGTGGGTCTGTGAGTGCCTGCATCAGTGTCTGAATGGTTATGGACTGGGTGCATGGGTGTCTCCGTGTGTCTCTGAGTGGGTCTGTTAGTGGGTACATGACTCTCTAAGTGGGTCTGTGAGTGGGTACATAAGTCTCCGAGTGGGTCTGTGAGTTCATGCATCAGTGTCTGAGTGGGTCTGTGACTGGGGGCATTATTGTCTCACTGGGTTTCTGAATGGGTGCATGAGTGTCTGAGTGGGTTTGTGAGTTCATGAGTCTCCAAATGGGTCCGAGACTGGAAGTGTGACTGTCTGAGTATGTGGGTGGGTACATGAGTGTTTGAATGAGTCTGTAAGTAGATGCAAAAGTTTCTGAGTGGGTGAGTGAGTGTATGAGTGAGTCTGTGAATGAGTGCATGAGTCTGAATAGGTCTGTGATTGGATGCATGAGTGTCTGAGTGGGTCTGTGAGTGGGTGTGTGAGTGTGTGTATGGGTCTGTGAGTAGATACTTGAGTCTCTGAGGGGGTGCGTGAGTCCCTGAATAGGTATGTGCGTCAGCGCATGAGTCTCTGAGTGAGTGTGAGAATGGGTGCATGAGTCTCTGAGTGGGTCTCTGAGTCGGTACATGAGTCTCTGAGTGGCTGTGTTAGTGGGTGCATGAGTTTCTAAGTGGGCCTCTGAATAGGTGCATGAGTCTTTGAGTATGTCTTTGAGTGCATGCATCAGTTTCTGTGAGTGAATGCATGAGTCTCTGAGTTAGTGAGAGAGTGGGTTCATGAGTTTCTGAGTGGGTCTATGAATGGATGAGGAAGTATTTGAGTGTATGTGTGTGTGAGAGAGAGAGGGTCATTAAGTGGATGAATGAGTCTCTGAGTGGGTGCATGAGTCTGAGTGGATCTGTGAGTTGGCATATGAGTCTCTGAGTGGGTGTTTTAATGGGTGTATGAGTCTCTGAGAAGGTCTTTGATTGGGTACATGAGTCTCTGAGTGGCTATGTAACTGGATGCGTGAGTCTACAAGTTGGTCTGTTAGTAGGTACATGAGTCTCTGAGTAGGTCCCTGAGTGCATCCAACAGTGTCTAAGAGGGTTTGTGACTGGGTGGGTGAGTCTCTCAGTTTGTCTCTGAAGGATAAATAGTCTGTGACCAGGTGCATGAGTCTTTAGGTGGTTCTTTGAATAGGTGCATGGGTTCCTGAGTGGGTCTAAGGGTGCATGCATCAGTGTCTGAGTGGGTTTTGAAAGGGTGCGTGGATGTCTCACTGGGTCTCTGAGTAGACGCAGGGGTCTCAGAGTGGGTCTTTGACTAGGTGCACGAGTCTCTAAGTGAGTGTGTGAGTAGATGCATGAGTATCACAGTGGGTCTGTGAGTTGGTACATTAGTCTCTGTGAGTGTCTGTGAGTGGGGTAATGAGTCTCTGAGTGGGTTCATGAGTGTCTGAGTGGGTTTGTTAATGGGTGCAATAGTTTATCAGTGGCTCTCTGAGTGGGTGCATGAGTCTCTGAGTGGGTCTGTGAGTGGGTGCATAAGTCTCAGAGTAGGTGTGTTAGTGGGTGCATGGGTGGCTGAGTGGGTGTGTGAGTGGGTACCTACATCTCTAAATGGGTCTGTGAGTGGGTACAAGAGGCTCTGAGGGAGTCTACGAGTGGGCGCATGAGTCTCTGAGTGGGTGTGTGAGTCTCTGAGTAGATCTGGGAGTGGTTATATGTGCAGGAAGCTAGCTCTGTATATAGTGAACTAAAACAAAGTACACTGTGCAGAGAGTCCAGTGGTAAAATAGATCAAAGTAACGCTCTATTTGTGGTAGTGTAGGGAAGCAGTTAGGCTTTTCAGTGGGTTTTGCTAAGCATGTGTTTTACTCACAGAGACAATAAATGAGACACACTCAAGAATAAATCCGAGCCCAATTTGCAAAAATAATATCAATTTTTATATGAGTTTTCAGGCCAAGAACATAGTTCTACAGTAAGTACTTTTAAAGTTATGAATTTTTTGAGAATGCAAAGTCAATCACATTTGTGCGCAGTTACGTACCATTGAAATAAATGGGGAAAAATACAAAAATGCATATATAATAACACAGTTGACTTTCAAGGTTCACCTCTTGAATCTCGGTAGTTTGCAAGGCCATGTCCAATGTTCCACCAGCGATTTCCAGGAGAGCTCAGGAATCAGCCAAAGAAGGGTGCTGAGGTCATTTGTAGCTGGTGCACTCTGGGAGAGGGGGCTACTTGAAAACATACTGCACAGGGGGACTTAAAGGTAAGTCTGAGGGGGGCCACTCAAGGGATTAGGTTGCAAGGACATCAGGACCACAGGAGTACAGCTGAATTGTTACAGAGCCAGTAGGGCCGGGTGCAGAGCAGATAGGTCAGCCAGGAAGCATGCGTCATTATGTCCTCGCAGTCAGGAGCAGACAGCTTGGAGAGGTGATTTTGGGATAGCTAGGCCACTCACGAAGTGGGTGTCAGATATATCCCCGTTCTTCAATTTGGTGTTTGCTTCCTGGTTAGTTGGATTCCAGAGTGAAGTGTTTGTCTCCGTGTAGGTTGTAGGAGGTTCAGTATCCCGGGTATTGGTGCAGCACGGCTCAAGTAGAACCTGTTGTCCTCCAATTTGTCTCTCCATTCAGAGCTGGTGTACCACTATTGGTCTGGCTGCTGCGTCAGAGTGGCCGGGGAGCAGCAAGTCTGTAAGACCGGGCGGTGCCTGCTGTCACGGGGAGCAGAACCTCTGCTCCAAGGAAGGTTGTTTGGCAATTTTTTTATGACTGGAGGTGCTCCGGGGTTCTTCGAGTCCTAACAGTAGCAAGACGAGGCAGCACACACTGATGATCGAGTCCTTAAGGCAGCAGGCAGGGTTTAGTGCCAATTTCTCTTCAGCAAGGCTTCAGTTCTGGGGCAGCAGCTCTTCTTGGTCCCTTTCTTCTTTGTGTCCATTGAATCTAAGTTCAGGGTCAAGGGATGCCACCTAAATACTACATTTAGAGTCGTTAAAGGGGGAGACATGTAGTAACCAATGGGCTGCCTACCATTAGGGTGTCTACACCCTCTATGTGACCACTTCCTGAGGGAAGGGGCACTACCCTGACCCTAACTGGCTAATTCCCTCACAAACCAAGATGGAAGGAAATGATAAGTGGGTTTCACATTGCCTGCGCCACCTTAGGGGTGGAGTAGGATAAATGGGGACCCACCTCCTAATTACCAAATGTTGCTGTCTTTCATACCACCAAATGGGGGGCATGAAAGGGGGGATGGCATCCCCTACTAGCTGTAGCTTCCTGGTTTATATTTCAAAGGTGGCATCACCTTTGAAACTTCTGACTTTGGACGGCCATCCTACCCTGGGTGAGATGTGAAGCACTGGGGGCACTTACAATATCCAAAATGGCTCAGCTATTGCAGGGTCATATCCCTCTACTCATGCAGATATGTACACACATTTGATTTAGCGCACCCGGCCTTAGGGTTTGAAGGCCTGCAGTGCAGTATATTGAGGTATGGCACACAGGGATATGTGCCATGTCGACTCTTCAGTTTTCTCTCCATCAAGAAATGCAACCTGCAATTCCAGATTGCATGGTCTTGGTGAGGGGTCTCTGGGTTGGCACAACTTGTGCTGCAGCTCTGTGGGACCCTCTTCCTTCCCAATGCCCTAGATACCAGGAGTACCATTTACTAAGGGCTTATAGAGGTTGCTAAAGTTGTGCCAATTGGGGTACCGTTTTATGGAGAGAATACTGATACTGGGAATCTAGTTAGCTGCGACCCAATACACATTAAAGCTGCATCAAAAATCAAGCAAAAATTGGGGGTATACTGCAACAAGTACCAAGTTTCTCACAGCCTGTGAGTCTCTGAGTTAGTCTGTCAGGGGGTGTTGAGTGTCTGAGTGGGTCTATGAGCAGGTCATGAGCCTCTGTGTAGGTCTGTGACTGGGTGTAAGAGTGAAAGCCTTAGTGTCGGAATGAGTTTGGGAATGTATTTTTTATAAACAGATTTCGGCCATCTTCTCAAATTACTTGCGATGTTACATGGGCACCACACTAAACGTCTCAACATAGATGCGAATATCACACATGGAATTTTTTTTTCCATGTAAGGGGTCCCTCAAACACCACTATATTTCAGCCATGGGGTCAGGGTACCTCTACATTGACCCTTTCTATTACTATAAATAATTATTTAGAGCCCTCAGGACCATGTTCCGTTACATAAAATGGGAGCTACAACTTTCTGCTCAGGTTGCGGCCAGCCAATCACAGCATTCTTGTTTGGCAATCAGTCGCGAAATGGTCGTAAAGTATTCGCGCCTCTAGATATATATATTTATTTTTCTTTAAATATCTCAAGAACTACTAAATGGATTTACACCAAACAACAAAAAGTGCTCTTTCTGGACCATGAGCTACCTTTCTGCCAAATTTAGTGTAATTCAGACTAGCGATTTAGGCCGCAGTCGTGTCTAATATCTCAATAGGAGTTAACATGTGGACAAAGTATTTTGGGACCCCTCTTTTTCACAGCCCCCACTTGCAGGAGCACCCCGAAACTTTCATCACAACAGCTGAACTGGGTGTTGATCTAATTTTAAAAATGTCATGAAGATTCATTGAACGGCGGCAAAGATATTAGCAAAACAAAAAGTGCTTTTCCTATGGAAACTAAGTCTTAACTAGGGGTGAGCGGAGTTCACAGAGTCCCACTACGTGGAATTCCGCGGAGTGGCAAAAAACTCACGCCCTTTCGCATTGCATTGGGAACACGGAGTGCGACCGATCGCTTCAAAATCATGCAGGAAAGGCACTTTGCTGTCCTGAAGTGTACTAGCGTTCTAAATCATGCACGAACAGTACGACATGGTCGGCATGGGTTCAGCCATCTTGTTTTTCTCCTCTCTGTTATGGTGCTGGGCCTCATATTTAATCTCTTGTTAATCTTTGTGATCCTCTTCTTTTATTACTTTTCTAACCCAAATGTTTACTTTTTATAATAGTGTGCATGTTTTTGTATTTTATGTTTTAGTTTAAATCTTTGCATGTTTTTATGACTTTTTGACCTATTTTATTTCCCCCTACTTCTTTCATTATTTCTTTCTTCTTTACATGCCCTTCCTTACCCATCTTAGTTTATTTCCCCACCCAGCATCATGGCAGAGGGGCAACTTCCATGCGTGCGGCGCTGCCGCCCAGGTGTGTAGCCCGGCGATCTTTGCAGAGGAGGAGGTGGCCACACTAGGTTTTTTTTGTGCAGCACCACCTCCCCTCTATGGTGGCAGCAGGTGGCAGGCCCAGTAGAGGCTACCACCTGCAGGAGTGTTGGTGGCACTGGGGGATGGTGCGCCAGTTCGTGGGCGCACCAGCCAGGTTCGGCACACCGCCCAGCAGCTGACGCACTGTTGGGTGGGCATTCTCTACTGGGAACAGGACCTGCTTGACCTGCTAGACATTGAGATTCAGATTGAGTGAGTATCAATTATTTGTTATGCTTGTGTTCTAAAATGCTAAAAAATTAAATCCGAATAGCATGCTGCTGAAACTCAGAGGTAAGATGTGTTTAGTAAAGTTTACGTTGGTATATTATCATTGTGTAATCCAGTTTCTAGGTTCTGCTAGGCAGGTGCCGCTACCTAATTGCATTCATCAGGCGCTCACTTTGGTTGATTAATTAAGAAGCCATTGCAGACTGTTCCGTCTGTCACTATAGTGAATCACTGAGTAGAGCATTCTCTCTGTGACTTTGTTATGTAGCTTGTACAGTTCCAGGTTATTTAATTGAATTCACAGTGATGATGTGAAGCATGCATTTGTGCATTGCAAAAAATGGAGACTGAGTTGGCTCATCGAGGATGCTGAGAAATTGGAATTTGATAAGATCAAAGATCATTAACTGCAATACATTAGTTCCAAATGTAGTTTTTGTTAAGGAGATTTTGAATTTTAACAACAGTCGATCTATTTTAGCAACTGTGTTTGCTTTTCATAAAACATTTTGTGGAGATTATTGACAGAATTGACTAATCTATTTCTATTTATCTTCTTAATTTCTTTCATCAACACCCAAGGGGAAGAAGAGGGATGATACCACGGGTCCGGGGCAAGCTTGTCAGCCAGCGCCGACCATCAGCGCCACTGCCGTGGGCTCTGCAGATCCTAGTAAGTCCTTTTATAATTGTTGTGGACTTCTTAGGGTAGAACCGTAGAATCTTGGGTTATTTTGTCTTTTGGAATCATGATTCATGTTGATTCAGATAGCAGGCCCAAGTAAGCTAGTATTTTAAATAAAAGAAATCACCATGTATGTTTGTTCAGAAGGCTTTCCTTTTCCTGCTTATGCCTAGCTCTAACACATTTCACTTCACAAGACAGTATCCATGGCCATCATGGACGCCCCCCCACAGTGTAGATTGCTGCAGACCATCTAATTTATAGTTACAGTATACCACCAGTTTCCAATGACAGTGTAGCAAGGCTGGGTAAAAGAATATGAGGTCCCACTCACATTGCATTTGCCACCCAACCCCATAGGTTTTTATTGAGCGTTATTACACGCCTGGCTTGTCTAACTTTGTGAACCAACCAATCGAATGCCCAGAGTGATATTTGGAAAATTCATGCTAAGTGAGCTATAGTGCTGTATTGCTGTTGTATTTGGGGTTGCCTATCTGGGATCTAAACTATGTGTAATGTTTTATATCCCTAGTCACACAGAACATCGGTGATGCCGGCTCCAGTGCAGCTGCAGAAGATGGCGATGGCTCAGTTGCAGGGGGAGAAGCAGCAGCAGGGACAGGCACTGGAAAGTCACATATTTCTTGCAATTACTATGCTCGCTAGCTATTGCCATGGCTTGTCGCCATCAAAAATGACTGTGAGATGAGCGCCCCCCCCAGCTTTACCAACCACAGCAGTGGTTGAGTTATTATGGACTCTTCTATCTGCAATGCAGCAAAATCTCACATAATGTGCTTTGATGGCTTGAGGGAGATATGAAAGAACAGAAGGCAACTAAAAAGAAAGAAAATAATATATGAGTGAAAGGGTGGGTGGGTCATTCTTGGCATGTGCCACATTTAATCATGCAATACACATGTGAAGTGATTCCAGAACACGTATCATGATTTCCCATAACAGATTAATTTATGCTTGTTCAGATTTGTCCCTTGTGAATTGAATCATGACTGAACAAGCCAAAGCTGAAGAATCGATTATCAGTGTAATGGCCCCTCTATTATATATAAAAAAGATCTACCCTCCCTGTCTAATCCCTCTACCCTACCCCCTGCAGTAGAGAAAATCAAGTTTGTTCCTTTCCTTAGTTCTAACCCTGTAAATGATTTTTGGGGAAAACGTGGTGGCAGGCGAGGCCAGAGAGTAAAGTGGGGGTAAGTGCATGGTTTGATATCAAGTTTGGCATATCTGATACACAGTGACAAATAAAATCTATATAATCTGTTCCTTTACCTGTAGTGCAGTCCATTAGATTCATTTTCCTCAATGTCTATTTAAGGCAGAAAGGATAATATATTTATATCTGCATTTCATACATGAGGTGTGTGACTGATGTAGTATCTTATTATTCATCAGCCGCTTTCGAGACAGGTTAGAAAGAGAAATGCATTTGGCAAAGAGCAGGACCATTGGAATTAGATAATTGTCAGCTACACCTGCAGCCAGTATTTTACTAGCAGAGGCATTGGATAGCAATGAGCAAGGCTTCATTATTTTAGCACCAAACACAACTTGTACTCCATAATAGTGCATAATGCCATACTCATCAATGAGAAGCCATTTATTTTTTAACTCAAACTCTCTGACTCTGTTTATAATTACTGAGAAACCAGTCACTGCTTTTTTATGTTTGGCAACATGTGTGGGTAAATGAAAACATAAAATTGGCCTTGTGATTATCCTAGTCTGATAATCCGACAGAAGCTTTTATCATAGCTTGAACTGCAATATTAACTGTCTTATGTTGTACATGTATTCTATGTATTGCGTACCACAGGAACGCTTTCTCCCTTTTAATGAATTTGTAAGCAGCATGGCTCCCAGTAGGAAGCCTGTACTACAGTTGTTTTTTTTATCTATTTTTAATGTATTCTGATGTATGTTTGGCTGATCATTCCTATAGCCCTCTTTTTACTTGTGATTTGGAAATGTACTCATTTTTATATTTTTAGACTGTAAATAGACAAATGTTTTTACTTTTTGTACACTTTGATGGTTTTTGAACAAATAACCGAATAAAGTGTTTTGATAATGATGATGATGATTATCCTAGTCATAATCGTCACATCAAATATATTCCATTGGCCATATGGTACCAGCAATATACTGCTACTGTGCCACCCAGTAATTTAAAACAATTGTTTGCACACAGAATGTCTTACAATTTGCCTTTTTTGTTTTTCTTAATATAGCAGCTCCTGCTGGTCCAGCCGGACTACCCACCAGGCAGGAGATAGCGACCTGTTTGTGGCGGCAGCGGCTGGAGCATATCCAGCAGGAATACCGGCGGCTGGTTGTCCTGGGAGAGGAGGAGGAGGAAATCAATGCACAGCTCCCAGGTCCTAGTGCAGCCGGTCCCCCTCAGCCTCCAGCCTCCCAGCCATCCCATCGCAGGCACTGCTGCCAGCCAACTGCTACCATTACCCCTCCAGAATGGCAACAGGCCATTGCTGCCCGGCATCCTGCAGCGGCTGGACACTATTGAAGTCCGGCTCACCTCGATGGAGCAGAGCATTGACCAGATCCTGACCGACATCCATAATGCCCTCTTTTCACCCTTTTTTAAATATTTTGCTTTGATGGGAGAGAGTTGTTGTTTGTTGGGGCTTGGTGGAGGAGTTGGGAGAGGGACACTAGACACTTTCTTGAGCATTTTGAGCTTTGGGGCTTGTGTCAGTTTTGTTTGGGAGAGTGGTGGGATGTTGTTTGGGTAGAGAAGGTGGGTTGCTTTGTACATAAATAAAGGGGGGAACTATTTTTTATAATCTAAATTTATCCCTGAAGTAGTTTATTTTAATTTTACTTTGCACTTCTACCTTCAAGTAGTTTTGCGCAGCCTGTTTATGTGCTTGTAACTTAAGACTGGAGATAGCGTAGCACTTAGGGTCTAGGCTTATACTTCTCTAACTATCTTGACCATTATGGGGAATGCTGCCTTGATGATATGACCTAGTCTATATTGTGTGGAGGGTCTGAACTATCTAGATAAAAAAACAGTGCCAGTTAATTTATTTCCTACTAAGTTAAATTACATCTATACTAGTTGTCTTACCTGAATATACATGCAGGAATAACAGGGGAGGCATCACAACTTCACAAGCGAGGTCCCACTTCCGGTTCCACCCAGTTGAGCTCCAACTGTAGGATTGTTCTGAATGATTGATTATTATTCATTGTAGGCAACTAAATGGAAGCTGAAAGACTAAGTGGGTTAGATATATTTATTAAAGATTTACAAACTCTTGACACTACTTGAGTACTCCGTAATGATGATGGCACAATGATAATGGCTGATTGTGCTACAATAGAAAAAATAGCAATACTATTACGTTTGGGATAATGTGGAGCTAGCAGTATTATTTGTAAAATCCACAAGTTATCAAAAATTGACTCAAAGTCTTGAGTCGACAAGCTGAGGTTAGGCGTTTACAGTGAGGCGAACACAAGGCCTTATTAATGATGCTGTTCTTCATTCTATATCTAAAAAACTATGGAACATTTTTAATGTGCAGGTTAGTAATGGCCTGGGCTGGTGTGGACTTATTGGTGAGTAGTGCGCTTTATAAATCCCTGATTGATTGATTGATTTATTTATTGCTTCGAAGATTCTACAGTAAGTTGGTGTTGCTTTCACCACATCCTCCCCACCAAGTGTGTGATCCATTGATGATGCAACTTAAGTCACAGCTCAATAAATCGCACAGCTTGGGGGAAAAGGGTTAGGGGTTTGATAAATTGTTGGGTAATGGGATTTGGGAAAGGTTTGACAAAGACAAACACTACAACACAAGGCCAACATTCATCTGGGAAATAAGCAGCAGCACATCATTCACCATCAATCTGTTGTTAGAAGGAAACAAAGGAATGAGTATGACAGAGTACAGATACATGCATTGCAAACAGTCCTTCTGCCCAACACCAAATTTACCATATATTCAAATGTTCTGTCTTCTAGTTTAGGGAGAACTCACCTACCCACTTCTCTTAGTTAATATGATTGTTAAAAGAAAAATGATACTCTATTTCAAAATTGGGTGGTGCGTCTGCATTCTCTTCTGGAATGTCCACTCTGTGGCCTCTCTCCACTGGTCTGGTAGGTAAGCAGGAGTTGAGTTCAGCTAGCTTTAGCCTTTCATTCATGAAGGAGACTAGAAGAAGGCCTATGGATTGTAAAAGAGAATCTATATTTTTGAGTCGAGGAGAAGGACAGAAGGAAGGTAAGCTTCATGAGGAGTGTATCAAGGTAAGAAGACTTAGAGGCTGAGCAGAAAAACACAAGAGGGGGGCTCAGAGTTTCACTTTTAATTTAATTTAATTTAATTTTGGCATTTATAAAGCGCAAACGAATACCCGTGGGCGTCTCGGCACAACACACACACACACACACACACACACAAACACACCTTTCTCTATTCCAAATAGCTCAGTAGTACTAGACCTCAGACTCTCAGTTTACCTTTGTAATGAAGTTTATACTCAATAACTTCTTGCTGTTGGTGAGGTAGTCCTGCGGCTCCCAGTCCCGCCCTGAGTTCTTCTATGATACTCCTCCAGTCCTAAGTGACTTCCAGTAACCCCGTACCAAAAAAGTCATCATCCTCATCATGAATCGGGAGGACCCGAGCAAGATAGATGTGGAGAGCAGTGCACTGCTGTTGAAGAACAAGTAGAGAATGAAACAGAATTGCAGTATTTTGCATAGGTTTTTGTTTTGTTGAGACCAATAGCAGATGAACTAGGTCTCAGACCCATAGTCTTCTGGCGAAGGCTATGGAGCAGTGAAGAACTTTCTTCTTATAGGGCGGAACTGAGGGAGTTTCTAACCCACCCCAAAGCTTTACAGATCCCATGGATAAAATACATAAAAAAGTCCTGTGTAAGATTGGGGCTTCCCGACCTGTGGATGGATCCAGCTAACGCCTCACTAAGGATCCCACGAAGAGCTTTGGTCAATGCTTATGACGAGCAGAAATTATCTATGGCCCTAGACTGCAAGGATGAGGGGTCATTAACATTTGTATTCGCGCAAAGCAAGGACTCATACAGGCTGGAGTGGGTTCTGGACGCTATGTCTCCTGTGTTGGCCAGGAAGCTATTTCTCCAATGGAGATATGGTACATTGCCTCTTCGATCTTACACCTTTTCCTGGTCAACACCGCCCTCTACCAAGCAATGCCCTGCATGTGTGTGTGCCGAGGAAAGCGATCTGCATGTGGTCTTGTTTTGTCCAACTTACAAGGCCGCCAGGAAATACTGGCTCCTACCTCTCATTAGAAACCTTGGTTTTAGGGAGTACCTCCCGGTGTATAGAATTTTAAAAACTGACGTTTCAGGTCCAATTGTGTTTGCATTAGCCAAATTTCTTACTAAAGTTTGGTATATTCGCACCCGTATTTTAAAGTCGCAGGCTCTCACCTAATTTTAAGTCAAAATTTTAATCGCATGGCCTTTTATCTGATGTGTTGCCTGATTATTTTTTGATGGTTTTACATGTGTAATATGTGTTTTCTTTGTATATCTTTTATGGCCAAATTGGCCGAAATAAAGATTAAATAAATATAGGTTTTTGTTTCATAACTAAAGTGACTATTCTGGTGTCTGAAGACCCAGAAAAAAAGGAGATCACCCCTGCAATTAATTGAATTTGGCTCAGTGTTAAAAGGCTGATTATCACCTACAGGGATAAAATAGGCACCCATGACTCAAGCCCCAAACACTGCAAATCAATAATCATATCAAGAAATTTCCCATATTACAGTTCAACACACACCCTCCCTGAGTGTCTGCCACCACATGAATCATCAATCAACTAAAATATTCACTCACACAAGCAGTCACTCACTGTTGAAATAGTTGAAGTTACCTCATCCAATCCAAAGCAAGCATGGGTAGTTCAGGTATTAGGCAGTCAATCATCTTTGATGCAGGCAACACATTGGAATTTGGTATTGGCAGGCAGTCCTGTAGATAATAAATGATTTTATGGGCAGCTGTTCTAGTACTAAGTGATGCAAAAAGGGATAGGTATTAGGCAATAGGCATGCCAGGGGGCAGGCATTGTCCCCAATGTCATTAAGGAGCTTTGGAGGCTTATTCAATGCATACTGGTCCAACTACAATCCGGCAATATATATGTGACTAATAAAAAAGTGTGGGGCAGCATAAATCTGGCACAAAAATATTAATGTTCCTTTAGTTCATTTTTTTTCTTTTTTGCAAAGAAAGAACTAAGTTCAAAGAGAAGATCTTAAAAGCTCTATGGGGGCACTGGCATACTTAGTCAGGGAAGTACAGTTCATCCACTAACTCAGGGGGTTCACCCGGAAGTTGGTCAGCTAACACATTTGATTCAATTTTGGACCAATCACCCTCTTCCTCCCCCTGTGCTGCTGTTTAAGGAATGGTGTAATTGTGTGGTATAAAATGTTGGCTCATTTTGATCATAGTCAATCTCTCCACATTTTGAGCCGAGAGGCTGGTTCTTCTCACTGTGACAATCAGTTGTACAAAACATCCATTCAGCAGACACACTGACGAAAGGACAAGCCAGATACTTTATTGCCAGCCTGCTGAGCTCTGGCCATTGGTGCACCTCCCCATACCAATTCATCAATGGATTTTGATCCACATACACATCTTTTGGATCATCCAGATACTCCTGGAACATCATGTGGATGGTCATTGGAGCTGCCAGTTGCTCTACATGTGTTGCCATCGCCTTTGCACTAGACTTGAGCCCTGACAATTGAAATCAATACAATGCAGAGGTTGGGTCCGGTCCTTCTATTGCTGTTGTTGCCGGGTTCTGATTAATGTTTTTGTTGGCTGTTGTGAGACAAGACTGCCCTCTCTGGAAGTTGAAAGCAGGACCCCTGAACTGCGGGGTGGGACTCGAAGTTCCAGCCATTCTTCTTCCAAGTCTCTGGCTTGCTCTACAATCCACCTCTTGTATTTTAAAACATCCCCTTCAGAAAAAGGGCTGAAAGTGGGCAGAATTTTTTTATACTGTGGATCAAGTAGTGTGGCACATATGTGTTTGGACTGGATGATGTCATGTTGCAGCCTTATATTAGAAGTCATGCGCATGACTAAGCTCTCAACCAAGGCATGTGCTTCTGTGTTTTCATTCACACCTTCAGGGTGAACCTTTCAAATGCCTTCTTTACCTGGTCTTGTAGGAGATGCAGCAATGGAATAGCTTGGCCCATCATACAGTCCTCCTTGCTAACTTCCCGCATGGAAACCTCAAAAAAGAGTAGCATCTGTGCCAGGCATTTGACTAGGCCTCATCTGTCCGCATCCATGGTCATACCTTTCCCAACTGCATCCCCTCCTCTTTGAATGACATAGTCATTGATCTCTTTGCACTGCTCAAACAGACGTTGCAGCATGTAAAAGGTGGAGTTTCAATGTGTTGGCACCGCCTGTATCAGGGTTTTAACTGGTGCTCTATTATTATGCTGAATAATCCACAGCTGCTTCCGGGCTTTAAAAGAAGGGATGAAATGGGTGCAGATTCTTTTGCAGGTGGTTATTATGTTGCTGACTATGTCTTCCTTATTGAGGAAGACTTGCACCACCAAGTTGATGCAATAGGCCAAACACAGGACCTCGAAATTGCCTCCATCTGACATGGCCTTAACTATGTTATTGCCATTGTCTGTGGCAACAAATCCAATTCAAAGACCTCTGGGTCACAGCCATTCATACACCTTGCTGTTAAATTCTTCCAAAATGTTTACAGCTGTAAGTGATTTCTCGATGGCGAACATGGCCACTGTTGCATGCCGCCGAATGCTCTTAAAACTTTCTTCAGGACCAAGGTATGAAAATATCTTTTGCTATAACCCTGCAAAAGAGATGCAGTGTGCAGTCGCCTGACAACTGGTCCACATGTCTGTCATCAGGTGGATGGTGTGAACAACGCTTTGCTGCATAGTTTTTCCAACAGAGTGGCTGAAAAAGCCACTCTGGCAAAATAGACCCTACTTGGTACCTTCCATTTTGGGCAGATGGCTGCCACAAATTCCAAAAATCCCACTCCTTTCACAAATGAAAAAGAGAGGAAGTCCAGTGCTAACATTTTTGCCTGCTTTCCATGGTACAAACGTGCAGTTGGCTGGTTTTGCTCATACGGCCCCTCCTGTCTAAACATGCCCGTAGCAGTTGCCTGGATTTTTTTCTTTTCTTGGGGCAGTGACAGACGTCATTTGAGAAGTAGATGCTAGTGTTAGACTCAATGTGCGTTGTGGTGTTGGGCAGTCACTGTATGCAGCAGTGTCTCCATCATCTCACTCTGAGCCTTCTTGTGCCATTGTGAAGTCACTGAGGTGGGTGATTCTGCTGGTGCACTGCTGGGGACAGGGCTGCTTTCTTCCTCGTCATCATCACCTTCTGCCGTGATTGTCCTTGTAGCTGATGTTCCCCGGCTCTCCCTACCACCACCACCATGTTCAGCAACTTTTTTTAAGGTGCTCCTCTCAGTTGATTGCGTGGTGTTTTTTCATATGGGTAGTCTGGCCTCCAGTACCATAATGTGTACCAGGCATACCTCGCCGAACATTTGTGTGGCAAATGGTGCATACTTTAATCTGGACCCTATTTTTTCCAAACTTTCACTTCTCTCAGCTGACCTTCCCGTCCAACTGAGCTGGACCGACCATTTTGCAGTTCCTTTCAATATTACAGTTCCTTCCTTGCCGGCTAATTGGTCCGCCTGACAAACCCCAAACAGGCATTGGGCCAAATTGGCAATGAGGGAATTAAACAAACTTCTCCTTCACACGCCCCATTCTATCGTCTAGAACAGATTCTGACCAAATTACGGTACATCATTGGCTCGAAAGTGCCAAATCCTCAATTCTGCCTCGTTCTTCCAAAATAAATGGCAGAGTGCGCCCTCTGGCACCTTGGTTTATGACAGCCTCCACTTAGAAAAAAAGTCATGTAAAGCTCTGGAAAGGGTCTGGAGAAAACACTATGCACCTCTGGCTAATGCTGCCTATGTGATGGCCTTTAAAAAATACCATTCCTCCTGTAAAAATGAATGGGCAGCTTTCTATACTGAAGTAATTTCTAATGCTCACAACTGTCAAAAAACCTTATTCAAAGTAGTAAAGGACTTGTCTGCAGCCTGCTTCTTTAAACTGTTCTCCTCCCTTACCTAGCAACAGTGTGATAAACTTGCCTTGTTTTTCTTAACAAAGTTCAGATAATTCACCGGCAATTAGAAGATGCCACTTCTAGGCTTGAGACTCATTCCCCGTATGTTCTATCACCCAGTCCATCAGCTTCTCACCTCAGGGTTGGTCAGCACATAGGGAGTCAGACACATCTTTGAGGATTAATGTGTGGCCTCTTCTGGACCTTGAACTGTTATGAACCTTACTGGCGACTATTAAGTCTGTCTCCCCGCTCAACCCCTTTCTCCCATCTAAATTCAGCCTACTTGAGGATGTTGCCCTCAGGGTAGTATTGGATCTTCTGAATTCCTCCCTGGTCAAAAGGGATATTCTCCAGAACAGGGAGCACGCCTTGATACTCCCTTTGCTTAAGACGAAGGACCTTGACCCCCAGAGCTGGTCCAATTTTAGGCCAATTTCACTTCTCTCTGTTTTTTTCAAAATTCTGCAAAAGCATTGGACTACTCGCCTCTCCTGATTTGTGACCACCTCCAACATGTTGCACCCTTCCCAGTCTGGGTTTAGGGTAGGATTTAGCACCGAATCCACCCTACCTGGAGTCACAGAGTTTTTGAGGCAAGAACTTGACTCGAGTGGGACAGCCGCCCTTATCATCTTAGATCTAAGTGCTGCCTTCGATACGAACTCATACTCTATCCTCTTAGATAGTTTGGAGGCTCTAGGCATTGCTGACACTGCTTTGAAATAGCTGCCCTCCTTCTTGAAGGAGCGAACCTTTCAGGTTTTTTCAGCAAATAACACCTCTAATACTGTAGCACTGCCCTCGGGGGTTCCACAGGCGTCCATTCTGAGCCATCTGTTGTTTAACATCTACTTAGTAGGGCCCTTGATGGATGTGATCAAAGAGTGTGGTCTCACAGTTTTCTTGAATGCGGATGATTCTCAGATTATCTTTTCAGTATCTGATACGCATAATAAAGACCCATCCCCTCTCAGGCAAGGTTTGGCTAATGTTGATCTTCAGATAAACAAAAAAGCCCTTAATCTCAACGGTGATAAAACCGAAGTTCTGATCCTGGGAAATAAACCTGGTCTTTGGGGAATCAGCCACTGGCCTGCCATACTGGGGCCTCTGCCCGTGCCGGTGGATAAAGTGAAGAACCTCGGTTTCATTATCGACAAGAATCTCTCCTTGACACCACAGGTCTCTAAGCTCACTGCCTCCTGTTTCTCCATTCTGAAATGGCTCAAGAAAGTACTTTGGCTGATCCTCCCAGGTGCTCAGAAAACCGTGCTCCAATCTTTGATCACATCCAGATTGGACTATGGGAATGTCCTCTACCTGGGTGCCGACAAAGCCGTGATTCGTCGCTTGCAGATCATCCAAAATGCAGCTGCCTGCCTTCTCTTTCGGCTGCCAAGATTTTTGTCTAGCTCTCCCCTGTTGCAGAGACTACGCTGGCTGAGAGTTGACAAACGGATCAAGTTCAAGGCCCTGTGCTACATGTTTCGCGCCAGACACGGTCTCGCTCCTTCCTACATCCATGCTCTGGTGTTTCCATATGTCCCCACCCATGAGCTGCCTAGGTTTCTCAGAACTCGCCTTAAGGGTCGCTCCTTTTCTGTGGGATGGGCTCAGAACTTTGGACTGCTCTGCCGCTCTCCGTTAGCTCCTGTAACTCAATGCTTCATTTCTGTAAAAACTGTACTTTTTAGCAGCCCTGATTAAATCCTGCGTCCTAAGATCCTGCCTTCTTGTTACTGTCCACCAATAGCGCTGGGAGACCCTTGGGGTAGCTGCACCCTCTACAAGCTCTTTAAATAAATAAATGGTGTCCTCATCTTTGCTAACTGTAAATAAGTCTCAAACTGGGAAGGAGTACTTTTTTACTGGGCCAATGCCTGAAGACGAACTGGAGGTGGGTGGTCTTGTTTTCGATTGCCTCTCTGCTTCTCCTGAGGCAGGAGGTTGGTGCAGGTCTCAGCTGGGGCTTTGCAAATATGGAAGGTGGTGGCTGTGCTACCTGTGCCACATCTCTCAGAGCTGGTTGAATATCAGTGTCAGATTCCTCTGTGTCACCTTCCACCATGACTACCTCGTCATCATTATCCTCCTCTTCATCCCCTTCCACGGGGAGATTAAGTTATTTGCCCAGAATCACAGATTACTGAGAGACCCTGCCGAGACTTGAGCCCAATTTCCCAGCTCCGAGGTCGACCGCCCTAGCCGTTAGGCCACATTCTCTACCCTACAGTGTGGTTAGTAGGCCTGGGTGGTAAATTCCGTTCCGCTCGCGGAATTTGGGTAATTTTGCGTTCTGCGGAGAACGCGGAATTGCCAAATATTCCGTGATCCGCGGATTCGCATAATTTTATGCTTGTTCGCGCTTTCAAAATGCGTGTTTGTGAGATATTCCCCCGAGCACGCAAACAGCGTTTGCGAACAGGAAAAAAGCATTGCGAACGGGCGGAATAAGCAATTCCGCTTGTTTGCGGAACTCTGCGTGCTCGCGGAGATTACCATTTTGCGGAGCTTTGCGTAGTGCAACTACGCAAATTCAGCCCACCCCTAGTGGTTAGTGCGGTTACTTAAGTTATTATAGATAATTAACAATAGTATACAGTGTTCATTTGTAAAACCAAAAACATACACCAACATAAACTTTCATAGTGACTGTACACTTAGGAAGGATTAGAAAGAGCAACAACAACAAGAAAACAATACAGCAGTAACTGTTTGCTTTATGTGCAATGCATCACATGGGATGTGGACACAGGGAGGTACAGCTGAAGAATACATGAGTTTGATTCATTAATGCCAGATGTTATGAAAATGGTAACAAAAATGTTTACAAAAATTACAAAATAATAATCAAAAAAACTAAAATTGAAAAAAAAAAATTATAGATAAGGGACATTATCTTCAAGCATATAATAAGTTTTCATTTATTAAACTGCTATTTCATTGCTCGACCATTCATGCAAGCATATGCAAAAGGCCACAGTGGCTGGACACAAACAATGGCTGGCTGCCACTGCCACATGGTCATCAACAACAACAACACGGAGCAAAAAGGCATTGGGAACAGAGAAGACATGCAGGTCTATGGAAAAATAAATCACACTGACTACCAACACAAAATAGCCACAGACTAATCACATGGTGAACCAGCAAGCAGGGAGGCATGGCCACATGCAAGCCTATGGCAAAAGCACACTAGATTCCTATGCAAAATGGCCATCAGCCACAGGGTCAAACAGCAAGCAAGGTGAACAAAGAGAAGACATACAGGCCTATGGCAAAAGCACACTGGTTGTCTACACAAAATGGCTGCCAGCCATATGGTCAGACAACAACAATCAGCATGAAGGCATGGCCACCAACAACGACATGCAGGCCTATGGGGAAAGCACACTGGCTAGCTACACAAAATGGCCACCAGCCACATGGTCAGACAACAACAACCAGCAAGGAGGCATGGTCACAAACAGAGAAGACGTGCAGGCCTATGGCAAAAGCACACTGGCTGACTACACAAAATGGCCACCAGCCACATGGTCAGAGCAACAACAACCAGCAAGGAGGCATGACCACAAATAGAGAAGACGTGCATGCCTATGGGAAAAACAGACTGGATGGCTACACAAAATGGCCTCCAGCAGGCATCCACATGCCTAGTCACAACAACAACAACAAGCAAGTGGGCATGACCACAAACAAAGAAGAAATGCAGGCCTATGGGGAAAGCACACTGGCTGGCTACACAAAATGGCCGCCAGCCACATTGGTCACAAAAACTGCAAGCAGGAGTGCTGGAAAACATTGAACACTAGCAGGTCTGGGTGGACACTGACTAGACAAAATGGCCCCTGGCCTTATGGCATAAAGAGATTCCTGAACAGCAAAGGCAAATGGTGGCCTATGCCAAACACACATATACACACACACACAATGGCCAGACAAAAGAGGCATGGTAACACAGAGAACATAACATTAATTCAGCAATGCCAAAAATTAAAATTAACAGGGCTAAAAATGTTCACAACACATATCCTCCAGAAGCATCACTCCACCTAAACACAGAGGAACAACATGAAAATCCACCAAAAAAAACACATTTTATATTTAAATCCAATGTCATCCATGGTCTAAATGATGTTTCAATTCTACTGACACCACAGAAACAGTTGTTTCATGCACCCATGAATAGTACAGGGCTTACTGGCTGGAAGGCCCATTGTCAAACTAGGCCACATAATGAATTAAATCAATCAATATTGCAATATTATTTTTAATAAACCATGGAGAAGAAAATGTACTGAACTGAGCAGCATTTTTCCTTTACAAAAGAAGATACATTTCATGCACAAAAAACTATGCCCCTACTAAAATGAAGGCCACCTACCACAATACATTTTTAAAACAAAATACAAATACAAATACATTCAGGTGCATGCCACAATCAAACAACACCCTGATATGGCATTTTTTCAACTTACTTGTGATATCTCAAAAACAAAGTCCTTAAATCCAATGGCATATATGCAGCAGACAAAGAGAGTGATCCTTCCAGCTCCAAATCACAATGAAAAGTGACCAGGAGAGAGACAAAGCACTGGGAGGAGCCTGCTGAACAGGAACAGGAAGATGGAGTCTCTGAGGCACTTCTTTCTGGTTTGAAAAAAAAAGTTACAAAAAATGGCTTCTTCTTAAAAAAACCAACTCCAATGGCCAGTTTGAAAAGAAAATCCACTCCAAATGCCTCTCAGCTGCATTCTCAAGCAGAAAAGTTGTTCGACCGCTCCATTTGTGATTGGGTCTAAGAATGCTAGATTGGTGCCTTCATGGCCATAAGCCATGCGAGTGAGCACGGAAACTTGACCTAGCTCGCTAGTGGTGTGAGAAGCCAGACGCACTTGCAAGTGGCCTGAGATTCTTGGCGCTTGTGGTTGAGCACCAAAAGAAAACGTGAGCTGCGGATGGAAAAAAAACTCTGCTTCATGCCCGAATGGCAGAATTCAGGAATTTCGCGTTCCTCCACGGTGCGCGGAGGGCCCGAATTCCGCAAACGTCACGAGCGGAGAAGAGTTTACCATCCGGGGTTAGTTCTAACTATAACTACCTATTGGCAACCACTATATACATATCTTCCACAATTTATGACGCTGGGGGCACCCTTCCACCAGGTCGAGGCTGTAAACGGCTGTGTGAGTGACTGTATAGGTGAGTGAATGGGTGTTTGAATGGCTGTATGGGTGAGTGGCTGTTTGAGTGTTTGTAGTTATGTGAGTTGTTATGTGAGTAGTTGTATTGGAGAGTGAGTGTCAGTGTGAATGACTGTATGAGAGAGCAAGAAGATATCGGAGGGCTTGTGTGAATGGGTATGTAACTGGTTGTGCGGGTGTATGAGGGAGTGTGTGAGTGCTTGTATGGGCGAGTGGCTGTGTTGAGAGGCTGAATGGGTGTGTGAGAGGATGTGAGAGTGGCTATACAGGTTAATGACTCTGTGCGTGAGTAGCTGTATGGATGAGTGTAATGCCATGTGAGTGGCTGTGTGGGTGAGTGACTGGTTGCATGACTGACTGTATGAGTGGGTGTGTGAGTGGCTCTGGAGGAGTACTTGTATGGATTTGTGAATGGATATGTGAGTGGTTGTGGGTAAGTGGTCCTACAAGAGGTTGTATGGGTGAGTGAGAGGGTGTGTGAATGGTTAGGTGGATGATATCAGTGATGTTATCAGTGAAGTCATCAATTGTCATGAGTGATGTAATATGTGAAGTCATAAGCAGTGCATTGGGGGGTGGAATGTTATACTTAGCTCAGGTAACGATAACTGCTGAATTTCTATGGTTATGTATGAGTAAAATCTGAGCCTAACTATAATGTCCCTGTAACCTTTGTTTTTTTTGGTGAATGTCTAAGGTTTTTTAAATTCTATTTCCTAACTATAACGGCACTGTAACCTTTGTTTTTTGTGGGAATTTCTATTTTAACTACTAGGCGTGTTTGCAGAGAGATAGAGAAAGGGGGCGAGGCCTCTGCCCAGCTCTCAGCTCCACTGTGTGGGATTCTCTGCTAGTAACAGGTGATCTTTTTGTACCCCAAGAACCTTCAGCATCCAAAGTGACATCATCTCCCAACAAGTAGTGCTCCAGGAGGCACGTCTACAGAATGGTGGAAAAAGGGGACAGGCCTCCCACCAGTTCTCAGCATTCCCACTGTGCTGTGCATACTGCTGGTAACAGGAGGGCTTCTTGGCCCCCAAGGAGCCTCAGCAGCCAAGGGCACTTCACCTCCGAGTAGTGCACCAGAAGGCGCCTTTGCACAGCGTTGGAGACAGGGGGTGGGCCTTCCATGAGCTCTCATCAATCCCACTGTGTGGGACTTACTGGAGGTAACAGGGGTTGTTGGCCCCCCAGGGACTTTCAGCAGCCAAGGTGACTTCATTCCCCAACCAGTTGTGTGCCAAGTGGAACATTTGCAGAGTGGTGGAAAAAGGGGGCCAGCCTCCCACGAACTGTCAGCAATCCTGTTATTTGGGACATACTGGAGGTAACAGGAGGGGTTGTTGACCCCCAAGGACCCTCAGCATCTAAGGGGACTTCAACCCCCAACCAGTACTGCACCAGGAGGTGCATTTGCAGAGTGCTGGAGAAAGGGGACAGGACCTTGATGACCTCTCAGCAGGAGGCGTATTTGTAGAGTGCTGGAGAAAGGGTGCAAGACCTTGATGACCTCTCAGCAATCCTGCTCTGTGGGACTTACTGGAGGTGACCAACAGTGGTAGAAGGTGCGGGAATTTGGCTCATGAAGCTGAGTGTCTTTTATCACCATTGCTCAGATCAATGAGCTCCATCCTTCATCATAATCTACATTTACCAGAGGCCTCCTTTCCTTACCTCAATTCTGGGGTCTCAAACACTACTGCCCTGGGGCAGCTTGCCCATACCATACGGACATCTGCTCACAGCAGGGCAGAACTCACAGATGCTTGTCGAATCATCTTACTCACGTACATCAACTTTGTAGAGACACATTGCATTGCCTGTGTCACATACCCTGGTCACCAGATGAGTTCAGTTTTTCCTGTGCTATTCACACTGAATGCCTCTGCGCTTCATATTGTGATGCCCAGTAAATCACTGTGCCTATATATCAGGCCCAATATGCCTTTTACACGCCTCTAGCCCTGGTAGCACACTTTGTTAAACATGTGAAAATGGCCACCAATGTCTGTACCTTTTGACTTATAGTCCTTCATTCATGTTTATGTATGCAGGCGTGGACATCTCAAATCATTCAGAGGGACGAGTGTTTGTAGGCTAGCTCACCTATACTGGGACTGCGAGGACCAGCGTGCTCCCTGCTCTTTGTGCGGCGAAACCATCAGCAGCTGGGGGACTCTTCCCGACCCTCCCTCTTCTGGCATATAACGCCTCGCGGACCCCGCTTCGCGGGAGCCGCTCGCAGGCGCGGACATCTCAAATCATTCAGAGGGATGAGTGTTTGTAGGCTAGCTCACCTATACCGGGACTGCAAGGACCAGCGTGCTCCCTGCTCTTTGTGCGGCGAAACCATCAGCAGCTGGGGGACTCTTCCCGACCCTCCCTCTTCTGGCATATAACGCCTCGCGGCCCCCGCTTCGCGGGCGCCGCTCGAAGGCGCGGACATCTCAAATCATTCAGAGGGACGAGTGTTTGTAGGCTAGCTCACCTATACCGGGACTGCGAGGACCAGCGTGCTCCCTGCTCTTTGTGCGGCGAAACCATCAGCAGCTGGGGGACTCTTCCCGACCCTCCCTCTTCTGGCATATAACGCCTCGCGGCCCCCGCTTTGCGGGCGCCGCTCGCAGGCGTGGACATCTCAAATCATTCAGAGGGACGAGTGTTTGTAGCCTAGCTCACCTATACCGGGACTGCGAGGACCAGCGTGCTCCCTGCTCTTTGTGCGGCAAAACCATCAGCAGCTGGGGGACTCTTCCCGACCCTCCCTCTTCTGGCATATAACGCCTCGCGGCCCCCGCTTCGCGGGAGCCGCTCGCAGGCGTGGACATCTCAAATCATTCAGAGGGATGAGTGTTTGTAGGCTAGCTCACCTATACCGGGACTGCAAGGACCAGCGTGCTCCCTGCTCTTTGTGCGGCGAAACCATCAGCAGCTGGGGGACTCTTCCCGACCCTCCCTCTTCTGGCATATAACGCCTCGCGGCCCCCGCTTCGCGGCCGCCGCTCGAAGGCGCGGACATCTCAAATCATTCAGAGGGACGAGTGTTTGTAGGCTAGCTCACCTATACCGGGACTGCGAGGACCAGCGTGCTCCCTGCTCTTTGTGCGGCGAAACCATCAGCAGCTGGGGGACTCTTCCCGACCCTCCCTCTTCTGGCATATAACGCCTCGCGGCCCCCGCTTTGCGGGCGCCGCTCGCAGGCGTGGACATCTCAAATCATTCAGAGGGACGAGTGTTTGTAGCCTAGCTCACCTATACCGGGACTGCGAGGACCAGCGTGCTCCCTGCTCTTTGTGCGGCGAAACCATCAGCAGCTGGGGGACTCTTCCCGACCCTCCCTCTTCTGGCATATAACGCCTCGCGGCCCCCGCTTCGCGGGAGCCGCTCGCAGGCGTGGACATCTCAAATCATTCAGAGGGATGAGTGTTTGTAGGCTAGCTCACCTATACCGGGACTGCGAGGACCAGCGTTCTCCCTGCTCTTTGTGCGGCGAAACCATCAGCAGCTGGGGGACTCTTCCCGACTCCTCCCCCATTTTCACTTTAGGCACGCACGATCTCGCGTAAGCGGGACGCGAGCGGGGCGCAGACCGGGGCTAAGCCCGGGCAAAGGGCGGGCCCTCTGTGGCCCTCAGAGGCACGAGGAGAACGGACCGGGCCCATCCATTAACACTTTGTGGATTTCTACGTAAGTACTGCTAGTCTCTGCTGATTTGACTATTATGGCTGAGACATTGAACAAACATCCACCCCCACTACAGGAGGTACAAACAAGGGCACATTGGATGATTATTTTACTAGGGTCGCTTTGGATATTGGGAAGGAGACTATACTTGCTGAACGTAGGGCAGAGCGACGTCGTTCCGTAGAATGCATGAAAAATAGACTGCCAACGGACTTCATGCTCGATACTACATCTTCTGAGCCAAGCCCTCTTATTGTTACCCAGGAGTCATCACCCATAGACAATTTTCCCATATTATTACGAGATACCCCCTCACCGCTTGATTTGTTTAACAATCTGCATGTTCCTAATATTTTATCTCCCCCTAGTATTTCTATTAACGAAACTGATATGATTATGGTTTCCTCTTTATCAGAGGTTAAGGTTGCTAAAAAGAAGGCTGGGAGGGTACTTGCGTCTAAAGCTCAAAGACCCCCTCCCACCAAAAGAAGAAAGAGGGTAGGCGACTTACAAAGAAGTAAGATCAACCACTCTGATTTTGGAAAAAGATCAAGGTCCATTGTAGATACTGTATCTATGCCAAAGTCTAGTGTACCACCTATTTCATCCATAGTGGCCCCCACGGAAATAAGCCCTAACCCTACATCTTCTGCTCCAATGGCACTTCCCCCATTTGACCTAATTAGCCCCTCACATTGTTTGTCTAATGAAGCTCTGCATGTTGCCCCCCTTGAGAGTATCGAACGACTTTTAAGGTCATTCGTATTACCTATAATGGAAAGATTAAAAAAGATGGAGGAACGGCTGGGGGATCTAGAACTGGCCATTACTAACAATGTGGGGGTACTTAAAGATTCTGTAAACCCAGTGCCCCCCCCTCTGTAGTACCAGTGATCCCTCCCATTCCTATAAGTAAAAACAGCAAGGATATTCCTGGTAGTCAACCTAGGGTTATACTCCCCAAAGCAGTTCAACAAAAACTAGTACAAAATGATTTGGGTGAAGCAAAAAGGGGAGCGAAACAATCTTCCGCAGGAAACATGCAAGATGAGAAGGGAGGTACTTTTTTAGCTAGGTCAGTGGACCACCTGAGGTATCAAGTTGATTTACCCCCAGAAGCGGTCCCTCATATGGTTGTGCTTACGAGAGTTCCAATATTAGAAAAGGGTAAGAAGGAAGGGTTTTTTGAGCTTAAAAATAAAACTATGCACTGGCTTACCTTGAATAAGCCCCTCTCCTTTAATGTTAATGGAGAGATATTGCACGTCCGACGACTCCCCTGGTTGGGACGTAGAGCTAAGGACATTGAGGGGGATTTAATTGTTATTAATTTCAGAGATCCTAGAGCTGTCATTCACATTCTTAATCATTCTTCGGGCAAAAGTAGCGGGTCTATTATGCCTTGTGAACTGACATAGTTTCTCATATGACGTATCCCGGGGTCTCAGCTCGAACATAGAAATACCAGCCTGTATCATCCAGACCTTCTGATAATCAGCATATAATTCATGCACCAATTTCTGCGGCTTGTGAAAATCCATCCGACTGGGCCACTGTACCTTTTAGGAGCCACCGAAATGGCTTTAGGAGGATGGACTATCGGCCATCATTCACCCCGCTGGAAGTTGCAAATATATTTGATGCCTTCTCAGGCTTTGATGATTGCGATTGACTGGGGGGATTTCTAGCTAATAAGCCTACCATTATGGAGCAACAGGCTGAGAATATTGAGTTAACTTCCCTAGTGCAGACTTTCTCCCAATAACAACCTATTCTCCCTGTAATTGCTCCCCCTTCTTCTGACCAGCATGCATCGTCGCTTAAGCACGTGTCTGTACCAGAAGCTGGATCTGCAATGACTAACGACCCAAATGGTCCCTTGTCCCATGATCCAACCACCCAAGATCTACCGACTGGCCATGTTAAATTTCTTTCCTGGAATGTAGCGGGCCTTAAGAGCAAATTGTCCATCCCTGAGTGGAGCTCTTTTATGGCCCTTCACGACATTTGTATGCTACAAGAAACCTGGGCACTAAAAAGCAGTCCAGCCCAGGGATTTGCTACATTTGATATTGTGGCCAGCAAGGGTGAGAGGGGTAGACCTGCGGGGAGATTGTCCATTTGGGTTGGCACGCACTTGGGAGTCACGGCATTACAAATTAGAACTAATTCGCCGGACGTTCAGTGCGTATTTAAGTTTATTGTTTAAATAAATTAGAGAGCATGATTACTTTGTTTTGTGGAAACTTAATATAATGTTGGAAATGTGTCATTTTATGGCAAAATTCCGGCAGAGTTTCGTTCTTCTCCAGTGTTTGCAGTTTGAGAGGTAATTTGAAGTTAAGTATTTGACATCTTTTATATTGTTACCAAACATCGCCCTGTTTAATGTATATTCAAGGCCAGTTAGGCGGGGCCTTGTGTCAGAGGCTATTGAAACTTTGTTGACCCTTATTCAGTCAATGGATCTTTCCGCTGTGCTAATCCTGGGTGGTGATTTTAACTGCCACTTTGAGCCACTCATGGATTTGAATATGGGTGGGCCGGATGACGTTGATTCATCGTGGGCCATCCCTCAACCATTGACTTCCCAGGTCAAGGCTTGGACCCCATTAGTTCTACAACTGCAGTCATTTGTGCTCACAACCTCATTACGAGCCTGCAATGGGAGGGTGGAACCTGACAGACCAGGGAACGCAACATTTAATCGGCACAATCAGTCCTCGATAATTGACTACATTTTCTTAGAGGCTAGGGATTGGGACAAGGTGCATGAATTCAGAGTTACTGAAAGAAATGGCAGTGACCATAATGCCCTGGTGCTCTCACTTAAGATAGGCAGCTTTGGGCTTAAATGTCAAATTTTGGATGATGCCTTTAATTATAACAAACTGTAGACGTAGAGTTAAATGGCCAGATTTTCAGATGTCCGATTCCAAGCTTGCTGCCTTATATAAGACTATTATCCCATTTATCGAAGAAATGGGGAAATTTGGTCACTTAGGCAGGGCATCTGAAATTCATATTAATTTGGTAGCAGCACTCAAGGATATTCTCTGCCCTGAGAGAAGGGTTAATCGCCCATGGTCTTCGTCCCTCCAGTGGTATAATGCCTTCTGTCGGGCTACTAGGAAGGCTCTCTTTAAAGCTTTAAAAACAAACAACAGGGAAGCCATTAAAGTACATCGTTCTGCGTATAAAAAGGCACTTAGTGACGTTAAAAAGGAATGGGAAGTTGCCAAGTGGGAGAATTTGGGTTCTGCACTCGGTAACAACAATTCCAAACTATTTTGGTCTATAGTAGCAACTGGACTTAGTAGGCACAGCTCGGTTCCTGCCCCCAATATCGCCCCTTCCGTCTGGGAAAGCAATTTTTGTGCCCTTTATGGCATCTCTGAGTCTGGTGTTATGGTCGTCAATACCATTGAATCTCAGCAGTCCCATAGTGCTAGTGGAACCGAAGAGCTTGTTCGGTCTATTGCCGTACGCCCATACCCTTCTTTAGATGAATTAATTACCCTGTGTGAGGTAGAGACTGCATTAGGAAATCTGCTCCCAAATAAGGCCCCTGGCTTGGACAAACTGCCTGGGGATCTGTTTGGGACGCAACCAAAAATCTGGGCCCCTTATTTAGTCGCCTTATTTAATGGTATTCTGCAGGGGGACGATCTGCCGCCTACTTGGATAGGTGCAGAAATTGTGCCGATCCTAAAAAAGGGCTGTCCTTTAACCCCCTAAAATTATAGACCCATCAGCCTAATCGATACATCACAAAAGCTGATGGGGAGGGTTATTTTGGATAGGATCCTTGGGTGGATCGAGGAAAAGGGGATACTATCTACACTCCAGGCAGGATTCAGGTCTGGTAGTTCTACTCTAGACCAGATATTCCGCCTGCAGGTCCTGTACTGGAAAACAGCTAAGGTGGAGGGTGGCAGCCTCTACCTCGTGTTTGTGGACCTGCGGGCTGCTTTTGATCTGGTCCCACGTGGGAAACTCTGGAGAGTCCTTGCGGATATGGGTCTCCCGCCCTATTTGCTAGCCATCCTCTCGAGGTTGCATCTAAATAATTTTGCGCAGGTTAGGTCCGGAAGGCATGGTGAACTCACAGATAAATTTCCCGTTTTGAAAGGAGTCCGCCAATGGTGCGTCCTGGCACCCACCCTTTTCAGCCTTTATATCAATGGCCTCATTAAACATCTGAATGGTGTGACCAATAATGACGCCCCTAGACTGGCTACAGGTAGAGTCCCCGCTCTGATGTTCGCGGACGACACACTTTTGTTGTCCAGAACATCATCGGGCATTCAAAAAACCCTTGACGGTTTTGTAGAGTTCTGCCACCTCAGGGGGTTGGAAATTAACATAGGAAAAACAAAGTTTATGATTTTCAACCCCCCAAAGCGCCCACGTCCTAACCCAGTACTTTATGGTAGCCCCTTGGAAAGGGTCAAAACATTTATCTATTTGGGCGTTACCCTTACAGAGAAATTTGATTGGCATAAGCAAATTTCTAGATCTACGCTTAGGCTAACCCAGTTAGCGGGGGGACTAACCAAAGTTTTTAAGGAATCCACCTTTAGGCCAGTTTCTCCTGCTCTTAAAATATATAGCCATTAAGCGAGAATGGCAGCAACCTATGGGGCTGAACTCTGGGGCCACAAGCAGACCCTGGATCTCAAAAGGGTGGAGCAGTCTTTTGTCAGAAACCTAATTGGTCTACCGCCTAGTACGCCATTGATCCCTCTTAGATTTGATCTTGGGCTGATCCCAATAGAGGAGATCATAAGCGCTAGACCAATTATGTACTGGAAGAGATTGTGGTCCGTCTCTGAATTGGCTGACTATAGAGCTGAATTTTCTGAGATTTGGCCTATTCTTAGATCTAAAGCGATCCCTTGGCTTCAGCACATTAGTGCAGTTTGTATTGGGCTTGGCTTCCCCGGTCTATGGGATACTCCGTAGACTAATTGTTCCGGGATACCTAAGAATATACTCCTTTCTCATATTCGTACGCTAAACCATCAGTCGTTAATGAGTTCTACATCATTGGGTAGGCTGTCATCTGAGTTCCTCCTAATAAAAACAGAGCCTAAGGCTGAGGAATTCATGGATTCAATTGAACCTCCGGCTGCCCGCAAGCTGTATATTCAGCTAAGACACGGCACCCTTCCCATAAGATCTTTTACCTCTAAATGGACCAAATCAAACATTGTAGCTTGCCCCGCATGCACTTATAATATTGAGAATATTACTCACGTTTTGTTTTTTTGTCCTGCCTACTCTGTATTTCGAAAACGCTGGTTGATCCCTATCTGCAGGAATTTGGGATTCTTGCATTTTACTCAGGCTTGCAGGATATTGACGTACGATACCCATCCTCCCATTGTGTTTGCGGTTTCCCGCTACCTGTTGTATATGTGGCGCATTAGGCTGAACTTTTTAACTTAATTGTCTCAATTGTCCTATTTATTGTTTCTTTTTAATGTTTATTGTACTTTTTATGGTCTGAAGACCGAAATAAAGTTATTACAACAGCTATGTAATGACACCCATCTGTTTCCTAGTGTGATCAAGACTGTCCGTCAGTCGAAACGTGTAACGAGATTTATGAAGGAATAGATCCATACCACTTTACTGAATATTGTCTATGGTTATGCGCATTACTCTGGATTTGTGGGATATATACGTCAAGCACTCCAGGCTAATGATATTTTCAATATTTTATTTCAAAAGCAACCCATAGTTTCGGCCTCCTGGCCTTCGTTGATGACATTGACGAAGGGCAGGAAGCCAAAACAAGTCTGTCAGCTTTTTCTTCCACAATGGGTGCTTGTGAAATAAAATATTGAAAAAATCCTTAGCCTGGAGTGCTTGACGTCTTCTTTGAGATCTAATTACTTGTTACACAAGTCCGGTCTAGCATGTCGAAGCACCCGCTGCAAATGCAAGCGGCGGCATTAGCAGAAAACTTCAAGGGAATCTATCTATCTATCTATCTATCTATCTATCTATCTATCTATCTATCTATCTATCTATCTATCTATCTATCTATCTATCTATCTATCTATCTATCTATCTATCTCTCTCTCTCTATCTATCTATCTATCTATCTATCTATCTATCTATCTATCTATCTATCTATCTCTCTCTCTATATATATATATATATTTTTTTTTCAACAAATTTGCCCCAAAGCTTCGAAGACGCACTCGACAGGTGATGAAAGTATAAACAGGCAGCCAGCAATTTCATTCCAGTTCAGGTATTTCTTTATTGCGCCAACGCGTTTCAAAGCATCAAGCCTCTTTTTCATAGGCAGCTCAGAATGTGCACAGAAGGCTTCCATTACTCTTTTTATATCCATGCACAACGTATAGTACAAGTGTTCTTAAAGCATGATGGGACATGTAGTCCCTTAACGGAGCATATTACTTCCCTTCAGTAGGTTCTGGCACAGTCTTAACATTAAAAGCATTTCTCTCCCTCAGTGGGCCTCCGGATTAATTGCTGGCTCATTTTGCCACATCTCCTGTGCGTCATCACGAGCGTGAACATATTTTCCGCCGCGCAGCCTCACATTCCATTTGAGTGATGGTGCAGTCTTCCACGGTCAGGACGGCCGTGTAGATATTTTTCAATAAATTTGCCTCAAAGCTTCGAAGACGCACTTGACAGGTGATGTAAGTAAAACAGGCAGCCAGCAATTTCATTCCAGTTCAGGTATTTCTTTATTGCGCCAACGCGTTTCGAAGCATCAAGCCTCCTTTCATAGGCAGCTCCCAATGTGCACAGAAGGCTTCCATTACTCTTTTTATATCTTTGCACAACGTATAGTACGAGTGTTCTTAAAGCATGATGGGACATGTAGTCCCTTAACGGAGCATATTTTTTACCTCGAAACGCGTCGGCAAAAATGAATAATTACTGGAGCATGAAGGCGAGCTGCAATTAATGCCTGATGGTGAGAGTGGTGTAGAGTGACCTTCTAATGCTTTGGGGCACTTTGGTGAAAATATATATATATTTATATTTATATCAGTGCATCAATATCAAAGTGGTGGCAGCCACTCTGTAGGTATTGTTAGGATTTCCAGAAATCAGAATTCCTCGGATTGGATTTTTTGCTTCCTAATATTTTTGCCACCATTTGACACATCTCCACAAAACTTTGGTTTTTCAATATTGGCTGATGTTGCAAACTTTTGTAGGGAGTGAAAAGAAATAAAAGTGGTCTAAAAAACACATATTTACTAATCTATTTTCCATAGACTTTTCTCTCAACCATAGCAGCAAAATGGCTGAATGGATTCATATGAAATTTGGTGGAAATGTAGATTATTGTGAGAAATGTGGTTGTTGGTTGACTGGGGTGGAAGCTCTGGTCAAGAAGCAGCCACAATCCTTTTTTGTGTTGCTATTCTTTATTGGAAAAAGCAACCACAGTGCTTTTCAGGGCGAGGCACAAAGCAACCCTGTGCTCAATACTCTGGTAGCGTGGTACAGAGAATTCAGGCTTGACTTAGAGGCAATGTGTAAAGTATTTGTGCAACACTTCAAACAGTAATAAAATGAAAACACCACACATAAAAGGTCCCACACCAAGTTAGAAAAATACAACTTTCTTTAATAATAAAATAGGACCAAAATGAAAAGAATCCAATCAGTAGAACAGGAGATGTTTAATTTGAATGATTTTAGAGACGATAGTGCCAAAAAGCACAAAGCGCCAACTGTGGGAATCTAGTTACACCGGACCGGAACAAAGTCACAAATTCAGGATGACCATGATTAAGTGCAGGCCAGTTACTGGGACCCAGTTTGGCCTGCTGAACAGGGTACCTTTAATCCTGGTTTGGAGAGCATTGTAAGAATCTGCGCCGATGATGCGTTGCACAGCCAAAGTTATGCGTCGGTTCAAAGATGCTGCAAAGCTACAATGCTAGGTCCTGCATCGTCTTCAAAGATCCCATGAAAGAGGGCTTGTGATACAATCGGTGGTGTCAAGGATGTGTCCTGCAATCGAGGCTATGCATTGGTTCCGAGGAGCTGTGAGTCTTTGATACGGAGTTCGGCTTTGAGGCTGCCATGATGAGGGACTCGAGGGCCTGTGCCAAGGATGCATCATGTAGTGGCAGATCAAGGGGCTGCGATGTGGGGCTTTGCGAAGGGGTCCAATTCACACAGCAGCTGAAATGTGTCAGGTTTGCGCCACAGAGGAAAGGAGATATGTCAGTTCTGATGTATCCACAGAGGCTTGAAGAGCACCGTAAGCCCACTTTCAAGGGGCCAGGACTGGGGTTGCACCACTTGGCAGGGTAGACACAAAGATGGCAGAGTCCAGATGCAGATACAAGGTTGCTGGAGTCTTTTGCATCCTTGAGGCTTCATATCAGAAAGCCAGTCAACTAGCCCTTGGAGTCACACTGGGTTCTGGGTTCAAGAGAGGCAGGTCCAGTTCTTCTCACACAGCAAGAGGTCAGCAGGTCAGCACAGCAGGACAGCAGTTTTTTTAGATCAGGAGTCCAGCAGAGTGGCAGTCCTTTCAGCAGCACAGCAGTCCTTCTTCCTGCCAGAGTATCTACAGGTCCAGAAGTGAACTGAATAGTTGGTGTCTGAGATCCAGTATACCCAGTGTGCCTTTGAAGTAGGAAGAAGCTCCTAGAGCAATGCCTTTGATGTGCACACTTGCAATGTCTTCCTGACCCTGGCTCCAGAGTAACAATAGGGGGTATGCAGTCCTTTGTGTGGATTCAGGACACAGCCTATTTAAGAGTAAGTGGGGCTGGGTCCAGCTCCTCTCTCCCAGCCTGTCAGTGATAGCCCATCCAGTCACACCTAAGCTCACCAATGTGTGTGGCTGTCTAGGAGGAATACATAAAGTCAAACTGTCAACTACCTAGTCATGCGACCCAGAGACAGGCTGCAGGTACCAAACATTTAAGGCAGAAAAATGCCAAATATCTAAAGGTGGCATTTTCCAGATTGTAGTTTAAAATCCGACTTCAAGATGTTAGGATTTTTCATTACAATTCCAGAGACACCAAACATGAACTGATTACGTGTTCCCATATGGAACTTACAGTTATAAAATGTAATAAGGTATATAATGTTATCCTATGGGAGAGGCTGGCCTTGCAGCAGTGAAAGACAAATGTAACAGTTTTTCACTACTGGGACATGTAAAGCTTAAAAGCACATGTACCACTTTTTAAATACAGTGCACCCTGTCCTCTGGGCTGTCCAAGGCCTACCCTAGGGGTGACTTATACATATTAAAAAGGAAGGTTTGGACCTGGCAAAAGGTCTATTTTGCCAGGCTGAAATAGCAGTTTAAAACTACACCCAGAGGTTGCAATGGCAGGCATGTTTAATGTGTTACTTAAGTGTGTGGCACAATCAGTACTGCAGGCCCACTAGTACCATTTAATTTGCAGGCCCTTGGCACAGGTAGTGCCACCTCAATAGGCTCTTTCAAGAGAATTAAATATGCCAAATGGGCATAAGCTAATCTAACATGTTTTAAAGAGATAGCACAAGCACTATAATACTTTAGAAATGGGGTCGCCGGCAAGCACGGTGAAAAACCTGGGCGTCAAGCGGGATACGGACCTCTCTTACTCGGCCCAAGTCCGTCATATATCAGCCTCATGCTTTGGCAAGCTGAGAAGTCTGAGGAAATTCTAGCATCTATTGCCAGAAGATTGTCAAAGGATCATAGTCCACGCCACGGTGACATCTCGGCTGGCACTACGCAAATTGTCTCTACCTGGGATAGCCTGCCTAACTGATCAAGAGGTTGCAGATGGTACAGAATGCAGCAGCAAGATTAATTTGATGAGTTACGTTCCGTCACCACATCTCTCCGCACATCAGACAACTTCATTGGCTACCTGTAGCAAAAAGAATAGAGTTCAAGGCCCTGACTCTGACCTTTCATGCTTAGCAAGATAACAGCTCTAGATATCTGAAGAGTAGGCTCTGCCTATATCAACAAAAACGCTTTCTGAGATCTAACTCCCAGCACCTGCTCTGTGTACCGCACTCTGCTAAGTCCCGCATAGTAGGCAGGTCCTTCACAGTGGTGACGGCCAGATTGTGGAACTCCCTGCCTTACTATATGTGTCTGATGAAGTCTGAACGTGAGCTCAGAAAGACCTTAAAGACTTGGCTTTTCAGCCAAGTCTAGCACCTCGTTTGGACCCCCTCACTTGATTACCGCAAAGCGCTGGGACACCTCTGCTTGAGGTAGATGTTGCACTCTACAAATGCTATTATTATAATTCTTATTATTATTTAAGTGTATTTAACATTTTTAAACACATTTATTTGTTTTATTTCTTTAACTACTGACGTACTTTCTAGGTAGTAGCGTGCTAGTCCGTAAACTGCATTTTTAAAATATGAAGTAATAAAACTACTTTTACCCACCATAACAGACTAACCTAAACTGCTACATTCCTTCCTATGCACTCATAATAAAGTAATACGCTACATATCCACTTAAAACCAATACGCAGACTAAGTGTGGTCTAAATAATATGACCGCATTTTAATTGTATAATGACTTTCAAAACCCATTCATATACTGTTTTGTAATCATGATGTACCTCGGTATACCATGAAATTACTGCAGTTGTACTGCTGCACAATATATATTTTTGTGCATTACAGGCCTGATTCACAATGGTAAACAAACTTTTGTGTAAGTTTAACTTTATTTGGTATTCACAAAGGAATTAAGTAGTTCCATCTTTACAACTGCAGAGTCTGCACACATAAAAAGATAGACCTGCCCTATCTTTATATATGTGGAGACTCGAACTCTGCAGTCGTAAACAAACATGCTACTCTTAAAATACCTCTGTGAATAGCAAACAGTCGTAAATTTACAACAAAGTGTACACAAAAGTGTAAGTTGCCCTTCCTGAATCGGGCTCTATAACTTTAAAACTACTAAAACTGTTGAGATCTAGTACCAAAGTGGGCCCTTTACTCCCCATAACTTAAAGTTCTGCAAAATGTAATCATAATGCGTGCAGTCTTTTTCCCACTACGTTGGTTTAAACAACTCTAAGACTTGCCACACCACTACACTGTATGCCGTCCGCCCCACTCTAAGACATGTCACTTCACTCTACGATGCCTCACTCTGCTCTGCAACAGTAAACTCTATGCCACTGAAGTCTACAACACACCATTTCACTGTACAGCATGCCACTCTACTGTATGACACACGCTTCACTATATGACACTTCACTCTATGCCACTCCACTGTAGCGACACTCCACTCATCTGTTCGACACGCCACTCCACTGTAGGTCACTCTTTTCTACTCTACTCTACGACACACTACTCCATACCACTCAATTTCACTCGACTGTACGCAAGTCCACTCTATGCTCTTCAAATGTGTGTCACTTGACTCTACAGCACTCAACTCTATGCTTTCCACTCTACGACCCTCCACTCTACACTATTCCTCTCTACTCCACTCCACTCCACTGTATGCCATTCTACTCAATGCAATTCCACTTTACACAACTCCACTTTAAGCTATTCTGTTCTATGCCAGTCCACTCTAACCTTTTACTCTTTATGCCACTCCATGACACTCTACACCAGGGGTACTCATAGTACGGCCCGCGGGCCGCCAGCGGCCCGGCAAGCCTTTCTTGGCGGCCCGCGGACCTTGCAGACATCGTACCGGTGTTTGTTTAACAGTGTCAGCAAACACAGACTCTGCTCTGTGGGGGCCTGGGGATTTAAGCGATAGTTAGAGTGGAGCTGCTGGGGCGCTAAGAGGTGAAATACAACAAAGCCTCGTTATCATGCAAATGGTCTCTTAAAGACCTGTGAAGTACTTGGGTGGGGCTGTGTGTGTGCCCTGGATGGGAAGCTGCCTCAGCTGCCAGGGGCATAACGCAGCCCCCATGGTGCGGGGAGCCCCCACGCTCCAGGGGCCCCCTCACTCTAAGCTAGGGAGAGGCTGCGCCTGGAAGCAATCCTCTTCAGCCTCCCCAAGTCCCCATAAATTAAGCTGTGCGCGTACACGCCACGGTGACGGCATCTAAGCCTCCGAGTCTTCCCTCTCATTCTATCTCGCTCCTTAATGAAAACCGAGACTTCAAGAAAGGGATATTACCCTTTATTTCCTCCTTTCGTTTATTTGCTCCTCTGTGAAATGGATCCAAAAAAGAATAACATTTTTGCTGGAAACGTTGTCTTTCTCTGACACAAGTGCAGCCTCCGGGTGGAGAGAAATAAAACATTCCAAATGTGAAAAATAAATCACTAATTAAAGCAAGACAGAGTGGTTGCAAGATGTCCAGATTGATTTATTTACACCTAAACACATTAGTGCCACTTTACAGTGTTTGCCTGTGAAGTGATACTTTTGTTTACTCCTCTCTCTCCTTGAAAACATAGTTTTCCCTGTGTGGGAAAGTGCACCTTGCCTGGAGGTACTGAAATACCTGCTTGATGGGTGAATTGGAAAACAAAATGTGTACAGCGACTGTGCGTTTACGAATGTGATCTTTTTATACCATACTGCCTATGTTTTGAAAGAATATAAGCAATGGGCACTGAAACGGGTCCCTTCCGGGCCCTGTAGTCATGGCAGGGAGACGGAGAGGGAGGGAGAGAGGGGAAGAGGGGGGGAGGGGGATGGAGGGAGGGAGACGGAGAGGGAGGGAGAGAGAGAGAGGGGGAGAGAGAGGGGGAAGAGAGAGAGGGGGAGACAGAGAGGGGGGAGACAGAGAGGGGGGAGACAGAGAGGGGGGAGACAGAGAGGGGGAGAGAGAGATGGGGAGAGAGAGGGAGGGAGGGAGGGAGACAGAGGGGGAGACGGAGAGGGAGAGAGACGGATAGAAGGAGAGAGGGAGGGAGATGGAGGAGGGAGGGAGATGGAGGAGGGAGGGAGATGGAGGAGGGAGGGAGACGGAGGGAGACGGAGGGAGAGGGAGGGAGAGGGAGGGAGAGGGAGGGAGGGAGAGAGAGAGATATGTGTATGCCGGGTCCAATGGCTCAGTGGACGAAGGCGTCCGCTGCAGGGACCTGTGTTCCACCTCATGGTCACAGTTTTTTTTGTTGCTCTAGCCCCGCCCCCCCCCCATGACCACGCCCTCAAGGTGCAGCCCTCGGCCACAAACCACACTGTAAATTTGGCCCCCGAGAGAAAGTTTGTGAGTGCCCCTGCTCTACACCATACCACTTTACGTCACAAGAGTCCATGCCACAACTCTACGGCAAGACACTCTAGGCCAAAAGACTGTACGCCACAAGACAGTACACCACTCCTCTGTATGTCACTCCACTTTACCCTACCTTACTCTACCCGACTACACTTTACCCCACTTTACTCTACCATACTCCATTCTATGCCACTCTACGCCACTCTACTCAACGCAACTCCAAGCACCACTATACAAAGAGAAAAACATTAATTCTTTACTTTGGGATATCTTACAAAAAAAAAAGATATACAAGTTCAATGAAAAAACCATAGGTTAAAACTTATTATATTTAGTACAACTTTTTCTATTCATTAAAAACTCCAACTTAAACTACAGAAACGTTAGAAATTCTAAAGTTATAGTTATACATTAATTGTATAATGTGCTCACCACCTTCAAACTACAATAATTCATGCACCTCCGTACACAGTGTTCTCAGCTCTCTAGCAAAACCACATTAATTATAGCTCGCCAATGTACCATGCAAAGTGTTCTCACAAATTTTTTAATTTGAGATGTCATAAGTGCTGTTTTGAATGCTATGCTTTCACATGGTATAAGTGATATAATATGAAAGGGTATATGCAGTGAATCATAAACAGACGTCATAGGTAATGTATATAATAATATCTATAAAAACATACTATCATAATATATTGCCAGACCTTCCAGCTGCCCCTTCACCTCACCCTCCCCATATGCCTCTGTGAATTAGTCTTCAAGACTATGCCTTGGATGGCTATCGTCCTTCCACTATAATCAACTCCAGATCAAAGCCACTTGACCTTTCTCCTTTTGACCATGGCATCTCACTTTCAGCATTGCATCTCATTTTATTCACCATTTACTGCAAAACCTTACCTCAATTATTCAGCCTAATCTGCTACAATTATACTGATTAGATGTAGAGAAAACTCAAATTGGCACAGCAATCCGACCTTGACAGCTCAGCACTTGGGTCGCCTCATATGAATGAGAGACCAGAAATCAACCTAAGCGTAACTTAGTAGTTTGGTAATTCCAACCTGTGAATCAACGTCACATGACCTTTAGACCCTAGGTCATCACATTTGTTCAGTCATCATCCGATTGCCTAAAACAGCTTATCACTTTGATTTTTTATCCACTGACAAGCCGCCGTAGAGCTCTTACATCTTGATTATGTCAACAGTGATTCCCTCAGCACATTTGAATAGAATCAAATGGTCGAGACAGAATCAGTCTTCTTCCTTTGGGAACACAACATCACACCATTGTGTGATCTGCCCATAACATCTCCTTCAAGACCCTGTAAACTAAGCCTGGGCAAAGCACTACGCTACGCTCGCGTAGTTTGCGAAGTTTGCGCTACGTCGCACTACGCGAATTGCACGCAGAACAGTGCAAACACGCGTAGCGTAGTGTTGCGTAGTGCAGCGGTCATTTTTTGCTTGTTCGCGGTCCTCAACGTCAAGTTGGCAACCGCGAGCAAGCAAAATGACATCCCGGCGAGACTTTTTCCTCGTTCGCGATCAGCAACATCAAGTTGGCGATCGCGAGCGTGGAAAATAAACTTCCCGGCGAGTTTCCCAACGCGAGGAGGTCAGGTTTCTCATTGCGAGTGGTCGCGCATGATCGCGACCGCTCGCGATGAGAAACTACCAGTCCGCGTTGATAAAGCTGCCGCTCGAGTAAAAATCTACTCGAGCGGCAGAAACTACAGCTCGCACTGTGCAAGATGCCGTTTTCAATGATTGCACAGTGCCGGTTGCTTGTCCGCACTGTGCAATCATTAAAAACGACATCTTGCACAGTGCGAACATGTTACTACGCAGTTCGCGAAGTGCTACGCGTAGCTCGCGTAGTGCTAAGTGCACTTTGCGTAGCTACGCGTAACGCTACTTCGTGAACTACGCCCAGGGTTACTCTAAACACCTTGCCCTATTGCAGTTCACTCAACATTTGTCAAAGAAAACCGAAGATCTAATGGCCCAAATATAGCTTTCTCTCAAACGAAAAGCAACAGACAAACCTTCCAAACTCAACAGATCTCCATCTGGAGGTTCATCTTTCACCATCTAAGCTAGTGGTGGCTGGCAGGGAATAGTGGTAGCAGGACAGGGGGAACAAAATATTATAAAAGAAACACTTACCTCCTCATGGCCGCCATCTCTCCTCCACTGTTGCTCCGCTCCTTGATGAGTCACGGAAGTACCGGGGTTCACCGTGGTTCGGTGCTCAGACGAGGTCTAGGAGCCTGTGCATGTTCTCCACCCAGGCTGTGTATTACAGCCTGTTGGAGAACATGCTAAGTGCACATGACTGTTTGGCCGGCCCAAGACGGCCAGCCAAAAAGTCATGCTTTCCTATTCTGCACAAACCACACCTCCCCACGAGACACCAGCTCCGCTCCTCCGTGCCTTAGCCCAGCCCCATAGCTATGAAACATAAAATGATAATAATTATGTTATTATCATTTTATTTCTCATTTTTCTTGCTCCGGCAGCAGTGGGGTGACGCTCCTCCGCCTTTGCGCATGAGTCGCCCCCAGGGCCGGGCTGGGAACCAAAACCGGCCTTGGTAAAGTGCTCGGCCTAACCCTCCTGTTTGCCAGGGCCGGTTTTGGCCGATTTTGTTACAGGGGCTGATATTGCAGCTATGCTGCAAAAACGGCCCTGTAACAAAAACGGGCCCCAGGGGCCCAAAATCGTCCCCCATTCTAGCGGCCCACCGGGGAAACACCCGGTGTCCGCTACGGCCAGTTCGGCCCTGGTCGCCCCTGATCTAAACTGCAAACTTGTGAATCTCTTTTCCAGGCTGCATTAGGCATATTCACAACTGCATTGCCTACCGCACGACCAGGAGCACAATTGTTCACATAAAGATTCTTCATAACTGCAAATTATTGATACCGTGAAAAACTATCATTTTTACTCATGCATCTTCAACTTATGTACGAGCGCCTCCAATATACCTCCTTGCCCCCATGCCTGGGCACCCTCAACATTTGGCAGCGCTTTACCAACTGTATGGTTTTGGTGGTGAGTTGTGTGAATGAGGGTGTCATTGGGTCTGTCCAGTGTATTCTGTAGGAGAAAGGTGAATACAACTTTCGATTAGAAATGTGCTGTGTAGTGGGTGCTGTTCGGTGGACGCAGCAACTGTTTTTCGGCATTAGGACAGCAAGCTACGTGGCATATCTGGGTTGGGCAAGATGTGTGTTATCATTTCAGCCTTACTGGATCTGTTTGATATTAGGAGGTGGCATGTCATGGTCACAAGGGCCGTTATGAGCACAGTGGTAGCCAACGAGACACACATGTAATGCTGGACCTATGCAAGGGTAACGTAAAACACCCTCTCTTATCAAATGCGCTTTACAAATAGCAGATTTTATTTTTGTTATTCAGTTCATAAGTAGTCATTTTTCCGATCTTAGAAGGATGAAAGGCAAAGTGGAGTCACAGAGATTCGAACTCGCATTTGTGTGTTTGTTGACATTAGTGCCGATGGCATTGACTAAAACAATAAATGCAATCCGCCCCTACAGGGCACCACACACATTAACACAGCCATAGACCATCGATCATCCAGTCTTAGATAGAATCAGTCGACCCTATCTGTGGGTCAGCCTTGACTTGCCCTTTATCATTGATAGTACTTGTTTTTTTTTTACCAAGCACTAATTATCTTCAAATCTGTTCATAGTAAATGCAACTAGAAAATTAAACACAAAATAGATTATCTTGAATGCAGATGTGCTCAAGGGATGAAGAGTAAGGAGAGGGAGTGAAGGGGGGCAGAGACAGCAGAGGAAATGAAATCGTGTGAACATCAGTTCCAGCAAGATTAAAAACCAGGCAACACGGAAAGCGTGACATCCAATTTCTTGGACAGGAGAGGTTAACAGTAATTAAATGTTTCTGGTTTTGTTGAGCAGTCTCTCACAAATCACTGCAGCTGGTTTCCGGAATGAGCAAACAAGGGGTGGGGGTGGAGGCAGAGTGAGAGAGAGGGACCAGATTGTTAGAGAAAGAGAAAAATTGAGAGAGAGGTAAAGAAAACGAGGCTCTGATTGAGGAGGGTGGAAGCTATGCAAAGAGAAACAAGCAAAGGCAATGCCCATGCAAATAAAAGTGCCTCCTTAGTCAATGATGGGTTTAGGCATTCAATAAATCATCATACATGCACTCTGCCACTCATCTTAACATTCATGCATTCTTTCAACCACCCACCGACCCGAGCCCCCACCATGCACAGTATTGTGATCAATAATTTTACAGCAAATGTTGCACTGATATGTCATGAGTGATGTAAATATGTGGAGAATTAGCAGTGCATGGCGAGGGTGCGAGTTAAAGTAACCTTAGGGCACAAGTTATAGTTACTTGAGATAATTCTAGCTATAACTGCTAAATTTGTATGGTTTTGTGCGTGTAAAATGTGAACCTAACTGTAACATCCCTGTAACCTTTGGTTTTTAATAGATTTCTAAGCCCTTCTTTTTAAATGTTTATTTTCTAGTTATGACATCCCTGTAACCTTTCTTTTTTTTCAGTGAATTTCAATGGTTGTTTTAACAAAAAGTAATATTTAATTACCAATTCAATTCAATATAGTCTTTATTTCGATTGCTCAATCGTAAAAGACAAGATAAGTCAGTATTTAAAATATTAAAAAAGAACTTCATCTCATTGCATTTTTCCATTAATTGATAAGACCGACAACATTCAGAGATCTTTGTAGACAAATAATAAATATATATCCATTATTTAAAACACTTGATTATACATAATCAACAGTAAAATTGATCTTTAAAATGCATTATGACATTCAACTATTATCATATCACAAGACTATTTAATTACCATATGTTAATCCAACCTCCGCCGCACACGGTCGGCCATGTGTAGAGGGGGTTAGCCGCAGGACCTCCCTTGGCCATGCCCTGCAGTCAACATGCACCCAACCCAAGTCGAGCACAGCCTTTTTTCATGCGTGGTGGTGTGAGTTTGGCCGCAGGACCTGGCCTTATGAGGCTCGGGGAGGGGGCCACATGCTGCCCTCTTGTTTAAAATAAAAAATTGATCTGGGGGCTGGCATCCCCAGGGCCTATTAAAGCTCGGGAAGAAGGGGCACGTGTACTCTTCCACTTTAAAAAACATAAGGTCCTGTTGCCAATCCGTGCGGCACATGGACGAAGGATGGTCACAGCGGGGGGAGTTGGTCTTACGTGTGATAATAAAATATTACTTAACTTAACTGTTTAAAAAACAAACACCTTAGAAATTCATTGAAAAAAACAAAGGTTAAAGTAACGGTATAGTTCGGTGAATATGTCACCGGCAACATTAGTATTTTGAACAAAAAAAACCTGAAATTCACCAGTTATAGTTAGCATAGCTAACTATTAATTGCACCCCCACCATGCACTGCTTATAACCTCACATATTACATCACTCATGACTTGTTATATGACATCATTATGACTCCACTTGTAGCCACCAGCGCGATCCTGCGAGCCTGTGCAGGGAGAGAGAGAGTGTGTGGAGACGCCACAGGACTGCATCTCCCACAAACCCCTGGGCCTCCTATGTGCACAAAGGTGCGACACAGTCCGGCAGCCATGTAGCCGCCAATGCAATTCTGTGTGCCTGTGGAGGGAGACAGCTGCGCCTGGAGACACCACAGGACTGCATCTTCCACGAGACCCTAGGCACCTTACGTGACCAAAGGCGCAACACAGTCCTGCAGCGTGGGAAGCGCTTGGGGGGCACCTGGGCAAAGCTTGGGCCAAGAGTGGGCCAGTCCACACCCGTCGGAGCCCGGAGGAGGTTGCGCTGGGCCCCCTCTCCTAACGTGGGAGTTTTCAGAAGCTCGGGAGAGATAGAACACTACCTGCTGATGGGGAAACCGAAAACTAACTCTGCAATACATGGAGGTGAGTCTATCTGCACATTGGACTCTTTCCTCCTAAGAGCATCTGATGCATTGAATAAAGAAATCCAAATCAGTGAGCGTAGGATTTCTTTCGGGAAACTAGATTCTAGGAATAAGCACTCAACCACCGAGCCTTTATCTGAGACTGTTAATGATCCTTCAAATTTCCAAAAGCCCTTTCCCAGCATATCAATTACTCGCTCTAAATGTCAAATTCCATCGAATCCCATACAGGGGCAATATTTTACCCTCCCTGCCAGAACCCCCCACCAAGAAGGAAAAAAGCGGGGGAGATCGAGCAAGTCCATTCCCGCTCCACCAGTGCTTACTGGGGATATCCCTTCAGTTTCTCAGGGATTGATTTCTAAAATTGAACAGTCAATACTAATTTGTTACAACCCCTCTTGGAGAGACTCTCCAACATCGAGACTAATATAGCTTCATCTATCTCAACAAGTAGAGGGACTTTACGGTGTAATCAGACTGATCAGGCATCTGCCGTTCAAGCTTTTAATGATGTGACAGTACCCCCCCCTGTCTCCCCCCCAAAAACGCAATGATTCTCAGGCTTCAATTAAGGCTGGTGATGGTAGAGGGAGCAAAGGCCATTTAATGAGTTGGGCCCTCCACACAGCTCTGAGGGACCCTATAAGCTCAGCCCATCACTCATCGGAGATGAGGCAAGAAGGAGGACACATAGCCGAACAAAAAAGACAGATAGGATCTCACACAAGACTGGCACTGCTGCCAGCAGCTTGCCCTTAGGTGATTATCTTGGCAAATGTCCCCAAGCTGAATGTAAATCAAAAGGAAACTACTGAACAAATAATGTCCAAAGCATGCCGTTGGATTGACACGTGGGGGGAAAGGGGGAAATTTCCTCTAGAGATATAATGGCGAGAAGGGTGGGTTGGGAGGGGAATTCAGAGAAATCCTTAAGGGTGCATTGTCTGGTAGTACATTTTAACTTTCCCTCCACGGCTCAGCAATTGTTGAGATCATTACCGAACGGGCCATCATCGGACACACAGATGTTTGCGTTGCCATTAGGCTTTTTTTTAATAAACCAGTAAGGACTAATCTTTGGGGTCATGGCGCAGCGGTTTTTCCCAGTTTTCCTCATGCAGAGATTCAATCTCTTTCCATAAGGCAAACTAATAATCCCCTCCCAACTCGCAATCGATTTACTGCATTAGCAGACTTAGAAGCTTGTGATTGACAGAGGATGAATCGGAGGATCGCTAATCCTGTTCCCAGCAGGGAACAGTAGGGTCAGAGTATCCCCCCATACAACAGAAACAAATGATCACATTAAGTTAATTACCTGGAATATTGCAGAAATGGGTTCTGAATTGTACGATCAGGAATGCATAAATATCATTACCACTATAATTATCATTATTATATATTATTATATATATTATATATTATAATTTTATGTATATTATATATTTTATATATTATATATAGATATATATTATATATATCATATATTATATAGGGTAAATTATTATATACTATTTTATCTTATTATTATAAATTATGATATATTATCATTATCTGTTATGTTTTCAAGAAACATGGGAAACAGGCCCCATTTATATAGATGGTAATCGGTCCTTGTATACCCCTGCCCTCCCGAAAAAATCAGGACGTGCAAGGGGAGGGTGTTTGACATTGTTGAAAAACACTCTAAGATCGGAAGTTCTGTCTTCCCACAATGATTTCCCTTATTACAACATGTTACATCTAAAAGGTTCAGGAGGTAACACTGTGTTTTTAATTAATTAGTATAATAATAATTTTGCGGGAGGAATGAATAATGTTGTCGACTTACTGGAAGGAAAGATTTATGCACTTTTTTATACTTTTAAGCAGATACCCTGCATCCTATGGCTGGGCGATTTTCGCGCACATAGTTGTGGCTTTTTAAACAAAGCAGTTTGTGGTCTAACTGATGAGGCAGGTGAGATTATCCCACATTTAACGCATAAACCTCATGGAGATGAATTGAACAGACTTATTATTATCAAAGACTTAGAAAATAAGGAACCCTGTTGATACAAGTACTAGTTTTCTTCAAAATACTTTTGGTAACATCAGCCTGGGATCAACTATTTATTATTTGATAGTTTCGGATTCTTTTAAAAATGTTATCTCTGATGTCCAAACTAATTTTTTGAACTATAGCGATCACACTGTTATTTCCTGTCAATTGGGATGGAAGGTATTTTTACCAAGCAGACGAGGCATGTAAAATGTTACAAGGAAAAATGGGATCATCCTTACATGAACGATAATCAACAAAAGAAAAAATTATCCCCATGGTGGTTGCAAACAGACACAATGAAAATATGACCTGCTTAGAATCGGACAATAAACCATCCAAGGTAATGACTGCCTTTGATTCAAATTTAGTAGAGGTGAGAAACAATCTAACCAAAAAAGGCCCCGCTGCTAGCTCTGTAGCCCCTAGATTGTTCGACCAAGACTGTAGAAGGTCCTTATCAAATTACATAAGGAGCTTAGGATTGTCTCTAAGGATGTAGATCAAATCAAGCTCATGTGCCATCAGTATAAAGAGGCTAGGAAGACCAGACTAAAATTGTTGAAGGAACAAGCATGGGAACAACTTCACCAGGCTGCCATTACAAACAATTCTATAGATTTCTGTATGGTAATCAATGCTCCCTTTCTAAAAGACCCATAGACCCGAACATAGATTCTCACATGGATGAAGAATCTTGGGTCACCCATTTTTCCAAAATATTTGATCCTTTTGGTGAGGGAGGGAATTTACCTCAGAAGATAGCAGAAAGATAACATGTTCCCTATAAAATCATTCCACTGTTTTAACCATACTGTGGTCAGGGAAGCTCTAATGCAGTGCCCCAGCGTCTCCATAAAGCTGCCGGACCGGACGGTACTCCAATAGATTTCTTTTTAGACCAGCCAGATCTTTGGGGCCTGGTACTGACAATTTTTTTCAAAGCGGTTGCTACTATGGGCCTGCCAGATTTGTGGTTGAAATCTATATTAATCAATACGACAAAAAGGGCAATAAATATGAGCCAGAAAATCACGGGCCAATTTCCCTTTTGGATAGTATCGCCAAACTCATTAGACGAGTCCTACGGAATAGATTGGAGGAATGAGCCAGCAATAACATCCTTATGGTTTTAAAAAGGGAAGAGATACCCAGAATCAGTGCCTTAATCTAAGTCTCCTTATTGCTAAGTATACTCAAGCCAAACAAGGCAAGTTATACTTGGTATTTATAGACTTATCCACAGCATTCGATTGCATTGTCCACCATTATTTATGGAGGATAATGAAGGAGATGGGCAATTATTTCCTTTATTAGGCAGCTATAATCTACTGCTGCTATGGGAGGCAGGGAGAGTGCACCAGGTGGTTTCCGATAAACAGGGGGTTAGACAGGGAAGCGTTCTGGCCCCATTTCTATTTTCAATATACACTAATGGGGTGAAGCTCCCCTGTTAGAAGCCATGCCAGATGTTCCAAAGATGAATCAGGTGTGCATTCTATTCTCCTCTATGCAGATGATGCAGTACTTATTCCATGTTCTGGTCTAGCACTTCAGAAATTGCTTGACACATACGTTAATTATATGCCCAAATTCGACCTGTAAACTAATGAGGCAAAGTCCTTTGTTATAGTTACCAGTCATAAGAAAAAGAATGCTCCAAATCTTTATATAGAGGGTAGGAAAGTGGCACAGACAGACACTTTTTCATAATTAGCAGTGACCTTTGATAGATCGTTAAATTGGTCTCATATGATAATCATTAGGGTCTTAATGTTAGAAAAAAGTATAATTACCCTTTACTCCTTTATTAAAAAGTTGGGTGCGAAACCCCTAGATATAGTCAAATAACTAAATAAGTATATATGGCGAAATCCATTTCAGTTGCAACATATTGGGCTGGAATCTGGGGATATTCTAATGCTTCAGCTCTCCAGACCATTGAAAACATCTTTTGGAACAAACTAGTAGGTCTCCCTATAAGTTGTTGAAATTTTATCTGCCATTTAGAATTGGATGGCCAATTTATTTCCGATCTGATTAGACTTGCTCCAATTCTTTTATGGCACTCAGTTTGGAGAAGGGAATCCGTTAATCTCACCCAAGAGTTTATTGCAGATTGCCTTTCATTGGAACAATTGCATAGGATCCCTTGGATTATGTATGTTGAAAACAGTTTAATCTGCTTAGGTTTAGCACGCATATTTGAAACCCCAAGTAACTGTTCTACCATTTCTAAAAAGGAGATCAAAACACGATTTTTAAAGCAGATGGTAAAAGAAAGATTTAAAATCAATAGTTCAAAACACTCAGTACATTCTTACTTAGAGGTACCAATTGCTAATGAAGAGATAGTCCCATATTTACTTTCTGTAATAACTCAACGCCATAGATTGATTTTACTTAGGTTTTGCCTAAATTTGATTCCTTGCATGTTGGCCTATCCATCGGGAATTTTTACATTTCACGAGCTTCCGCTCTGTCCATGCGATGGTGTGCCCACACAATCCAATTTGCACATCTTTTTCTTTTGTAAGTTTTATGTGGACCATCGTAAAAGATTCATATTGCCAATCATGTGCAAATATAATTTTAGGCAATGCCATCCTGGAATGTTCATTTTAACCTCCTTGTTTTTTATAATGTTGTGTCCTTTTTATGCCTTTCTTGGAAGACTAGGAGATCGCTTAGTAATTAAGAATAAAATGTAAGTATTATCTTGTTTATGACAGACGGTTTTGGATTGGGAATGGATATCTTAATATTGTACATTGATGAATGTCTTTGTTTTGTATGTTTTGTGCTTTTATGATCTTTGAATAAGGATTGAATAAAGTGATTTGACTGACTTCATGGTTGCATAATTGACATCATTGATGAAATCATCCAATCTCCTTTGGTACACACTGCTCTATAAATGGGTATAGCATTGGAGCTATGAAAGTGCAATATACCTCAGAATAATATGAAGAATCATTACTGCTATCATACAAACAACCCCCATAGGTAAACCAAGCTTGTGTCATGTGCAACATTGACCCTATACCATGCACGTCATGGGTAGCTGAGTTCATGTTGACTATAAACCACAGATGACAGGGTAGCCTAGCCTGCTCAAGGTGTTCAATCTGTATTAAACTGTTCAGGGAATATCAAGATACTGAAGCCCTATTTCTTAACTAATGCCCTACTACGGACAGTCTTCACCTGCATCAAACCCCTGCTAGTCACTGAACCTACTTGGTGAAAAGAATTGGACATAAATAGAAAAGTGTGTACTGTTAACACTGTTTACTCTATGGAGAGAGATTACTCTGTGCCACACTGTTTGCAGACAGTGAAACTCTCATGTGAAATACACCACAGAACATGAAAAACTATCTACTAAGAACAATATATACCCCAGGCAACTCTTGTCCAAAAACTGACTATTCACTTAAAATAACCAAGATCTTAAAGTACTAAAGACCATACTCCCTGCAGCCTTCATTCTGTGGTGAAAGCGTTACAGATAGCCCATCTTCTGAAGCAAAACAAGCACATATTCATAGGTTGGTACCTGGGGTACACAGTCCTCTATGTTTAGTAGAAATTGCCATGCCGAGACAATTTTGTCTAGTAACTCAAGGCTGCTTACAATACTTAGCATGTGGAACATAGAATCTTTACCCTGCTGGAACCTTTTTCTGCAGTACCAAAAAACGTATGTGGAACATAATGAGCACAAGTTATCAACTGTCACCTGCACACAATTACACTTCAATACAAAGATTTATAACAGGTTCAATAGTTCTACATACCTATGGTGCATTAGGAGCAAATGCGTTTTGTAAACACTTATGTAATTAGCTGGACCCAGGCTGTACAAAATAAGGTATAAAAGTAATATGGTAGTTACCTACCACTATGTAAACTATAAAGCAACACACTCATTGGATGATGCCATCATTGATGTCATTAATGAAGTCATTTGAGATGTCATCAGTGATGTCATAAATGATGTCACAGAACATTTCATGTGTGATGTAATATGTGAGGTCATAAGCAGTGCATGGTGGGGGCGCAAGTTAAAGTTAGCTCTGCTAACTATACCTGGTGAATACCTGTATTTTTTAAAATTCAAAATATCAATGAGGTCACTGACATATTCACCTCGCTATAATGTTACTTTAAACTTTGGTTTTTGTCAGTGAATATATATATTTAATATTTATATATTTATTATATATATATAGGGGCCCTTGCCGGTGGAGTTCGGGAGCAGACAACGTCGGAGGACGCGGTAGGCGCACTGACACACGGTGAGTGTCTCTTGCTCACCCTTGGGGCTCTGGAAGTGCTGCGCTCGTGCTGACAGGTTGGAGGGAAAGGGAGCCGACTGGATCACGGGACGAACAATTCTCGATGAAGTCGGCACCAAGTGCTGGAGCAATTGTGATAATGGCAGCTGGTCTCGAAGCAAAACGCAAAGAAACTGCCAATAAACTATTTTTTACTCAGATGGGAATGGCAGGCAGTAACATATTGAATGCACCACAAAATATTACAGAGGAAATCCAAGTGCAAACATTATATTCCCTTTTGGAGAAATTGCACAAAAAAGAACTCTCTAAATGGTGGGAAGCGGAATCGCTCCGAAAATACATCGATGGTGGGCGTGTCCCACGTGGTTTACGAATATTTACAATCCCTACCTATGAGGACCCGGATCCAGACATGCTGGAGGAATGGTTGAATAATTCCAGTTCTTGCTCAGTAACAATGATGCAGATTTTGATTAAATATGCCCACAAAGATAGAAGTAAGCTGTTGGAGGAAATTGATAGAACTATTATGGAATTGGGAAAATTGGTACCTAAAGAATCTGTGGAGGAATTTATAAAAAACTTCATGAGCCACATGGGAAAATTGAAAGAAGAAATCACGGCAAAAAAACACCGGAAATTTCTACAAGATTTAAAAGATTACCAGGCTGGGCAGACATTGACCTTCCACAAAAGATATGATCACATGTTTGAAAATAAAGAAGGTGGTCAAACTGAAATAAAAGCGGTACTAAGAACTGCAATTGAAATCAGCAAGAGTGACGCATCTGATAGAAGCATGTGAGATGTTTCGGTTTCTGCTTTAAATCAGGGTACCACTCGTGACATTCAGAAGATGAATTTTTTAAAACAATTCCAAATGTTAAACCAGGGAAGAACAGAGCAATTCCAGGAACAAAGTGCACAAAGGAGCAGAGGACGAGGAGGTAGAGGAAGAACCAGAGAAACAAACAGGCCAAAGAAAGAAGGAAAAAGCGAAGAATCAAAGCCAGTAGGAATGCTGACGAGGGGCAAGACAGGGAAACAATGAATGTGGTTAACCTATCGCAACGGACTCTGATGCTAGAAGAGGAAGATTTACTCTAACTAGGAAATGGTTTGACACTCAACATGTGAATAGAGTGACTTTAAAATCTGTTACTGAATTTAGTAATTTGAACATTGATGATGTGGAACTGTTGCATACTATAACATCGTTAAATGATGTTTGTGATCACCATGAGGATGCGATTTTGAATCTTGATGATTGTGATATAGAATTAGATAGAAATCCAGACAGTACCTTTAGACCAAAATCTACTTTTTTCACCTAATGTACAATGTGATGCAATAGAAAGTTTTGAAAAGGGTGTGTTAAAAGACCTTAAGAAAATTAGATACAAGACCTTACCAGCATATAGAAAGAATATCTCTATATCTCAGATGCAAGCATTGGAGAGATTGAAAACTGATAGTTCTATTGTAATCCGCCAATCAGATAATGGTGGGAATGTTGTGGTTTTAGATAAAAAAAAAAAAACAGTTGAAGGGTTGCACCAATTGGATGATGTCAACTGCTACTGCACTTCTAACAATAAGGAGGTAGTAAGGTCTAACAAAAGATTTGGTGAGATGCTAGTGGACTGGAGGGAAAAGGAGCTTTTTGGAATGGGAAGAGTACAATTATCTTAAATGTACTCACCCCAAAATGCCCGTATTATACCTTTTGGCCAAATTGCACAAGCATGCAGTAAATCCACCTGGTAAGCCTATTGTTTCATCTATTGGAACTTTGTTAGAAAACACATCAAGATTCATTGATCACTATCTACGACCATTTGTAGTGGGATTACCAGCATATTTACGTGGCACTACATTTTTTTTACAGTAATCGATGGCATCCATTGGGAGGAGGATTATATTCTCCTAACTCTGAATGTCAGCAGTGTATTTACCAGCATCCAGCATGATCAGGGACTGAGGGCTGTGAGACATTTTCTAAAAACACGCTCATTATCATTATTTTTCCATTTTGAAATGATAATGGACATGATTTATTTCTGCTTAACAAACAACATTTTTATCTTCAATGATTCGATTTACAAACAGCAACAGGACACTGCGATGGGCACCTGCTTCTCCCCCTGCTATGCAAATTTATTCATGGGCTGGTGGGAGGAGCAGGTGACTGCGCAACTGGAAGATTTTTAGAACTATGTGGCCCTGTGGCTGCAATTTATCGACAATATTTTCTGTATTTGGAGGGGGAACGAATTTTCAGCTAAGGCTTTTGTGCAAAAGCTTAATATCAATTCCTGTAACTTACTCTTCACCGAACACATAAGCAAAACAAGCATTGAATTCCTAGATGTGCTGTTGACTGTGGAGGAAGACAGGCTCCAGACCACATTATTTACGAAATCAACAGCAGGTAACAGCTTATTGAATGCGAGGAGTGATCATCCGTCTAGCCTAATCTTTAGCATACCATATGGAGAACTATTGAGGGCTATACGCAATTGTAGCACAGAAACAGCGCCTGCTTGTGAAAGAGAAAATAAGCGTAAACGTTTTGCAGAACGAGGATACAGTGAGAAGATTATTGCCCAAGCCAGGGAGCATGTTGAGTCAGTGACAAGAGTTGAATAGTTGCATCAAAATAAACAAAGGAAAGATTCAACAAACATTAGGTTTATAACCACATTTTCGTCACAGGCACCTGATGTACGCAAACACTGGCATGTCTTGAAAACAGATGAAAATTTAACTAGATATTTGGACAGCAATCCTCAAATCACCTTTAAGAAAGGTAGATCTATACAGGATGATCTTAGTGTCAACATGATACCCAATGTTGAAAAATCAGAAATGGTGGGACATGCTGCATTTTATTGTTGCAGAAACTGTAAGGCGTGCAGCAATAGCAAGGATTGTGCTGCGTTTCAAATACCTAATTCGAGGAGGACTTTTGAGATCAAAAAACATTTGAATTGTAACACCACCTATTGTGTTTATGTCCTCATCTGCCCCTGTGAAAACATGTACATAGGGAGCACGATACATTGTGCAAAAAAACGAGTTATCGAGCACGTACGTGCTATAAGACATCATGATAAACACTACCCTGTGGCGCACCATTTTTTTTTAATGCCAATTCCAAAAGTAGAAATTGTTGCGCATGATGGTTATTGATGCAGTGACCATGAATGCCAGAGGTGGGAATCGAGAACTTGCTCTGCGTAAACTCGAATCAAAATATATAATTGACTTTGAAACTCTTGTACCACAAGTTTTAAATTCTAGTGAAGAATTAGCAATCCATCTGCATACATGAATATTGTTGATTATAGTAGCAGTAACTTTGCGTTAGACTTCTCCTTGTAAATAAAGTTTTTTACATATAGTTTTTTTATCTTCACAGGTGCAGGGGTACATCACTTTTTTTTCACTGTTATTGAGTGTTCATGAATTTGTAAGTGGAAGAAAAACTCTTTTTTGCTTATCATGAGCCACTAGGGCAGTACTTGGCAAATGGTTTCTCCATGCCCACTTGGGCTTCATGGGGAAGTATTCATCATGTATTCATGTTAAACATTATTGGATTATATGTTGGACAATCTTCAATTTAATTGGTAATTGGTATTTCCAGTCCCACTTGGGCTTTATGGGAAAGTATTTATGAAGTATTTATCATGTATTCATGTTGAATGATAATGGATTATATGACGGACCATTTTCAACTCCTGTATAAGCTCAAAAATGTTTATTAATTATGGATCTATTTAAAAATCATATTATTAAGCACTTTGTAATTTTGCAATGAATTGCAATACTCATGCGGATTTATTTGTAATGAGGAGTATGAAAAACTGATGTTTTCTGATATATCTTAATAATGTTATAAGATGGCCGCCGTTTTTACTCAACTTTCAAGTCATAGTGTGGAGATGTAGTCCGCATTCTGTTTTTATGATTGCATTTAAATATGGAAAAGTGTTTATGGAGTTTGTAGACCGTGAAGAAGGCGTAAGCCAAAACACGTTGTTTTTGCCATTAACTACATATTTGCAGCATATTGGAGTGTCTGATAATTCCTACTGACGAGCGGGAAGATTTTTGAGTATATAAATACATATAAGTAGATATATAAATATATATAATTTTTTTGCTGAAAAACAAAGGTTAAAGGGATGTTAGAGTTAGGTTAAAATGTCAATTAAAACATGCCATTTTAAATGGATAAATCCACTGAAAGTCATCAGTCATAGTTATCTCAAGTAAGTCTAACTTATAGTAGCTATAAATCACACCCCGCCACGCCTTGTTTTCATCAATGATCTCATTTACGATGTTGCAGTGATATCATCAATGATGACATAGAACATGTTATGAGTGATGTAATTTATGAGTTAATTAGCAGTGCATGGTGAGGGTATGAGTTATGGTTAATTAGGGCACACGTTATAGTTAACTTGGGATCACAATATCAGTGGCTTTGTTCTTTTAAAATTTTATATTTTAACTGACATTATCATCTAACTGCAACATCCATTTAGCCTTTGTTTTTCTTGAGTGAATTTTTAAGTCTTTTTAACAAAGTAAGATGTCCATTGCTGTGTGTGGCAGGAGTTGGGTGTCCAACTTCTGCCACAGTGGGTGTTGGGTGTAAGGCTTGGCATGTGGATGACCCCCGTGCAGAGCCTACAACCCCAGCCGCCCACAGCCTTTGTTATTGTGCAATGTGTGGTTATGTGCAGGGTCTGTGCCTAACCCCCTGTGGACGTCTAAACCCTGTTGTGCAAATCTGCCGTATTCATGTAAGGATATAAACTGTGTAATTTTAAGTGAGGCAGAACTATTGGCTTGGTCGAGGCACAACATACCAAAATATAAAAAGTGGCTGGACCTATTGGCTATATCAAGGGGTCAGCATATCAACATAAAAAGCAGACCTGTTGGTTTTGTAAACAGTCACCAGTAACTATAATCAAATTTATATTTAATAAATTCACACATTGTAATGTGTAATTAAGGTGATTGATAAAAACAAAAATGTCTTTGAGTCTTTTGTTAAGATTTTTTCAGGCTTCAAATAGAAGCCAAAGAACCAACCAGTAGTGTTCCCTGTTGTATGTTCTCTACGGGATATTGGTATAAATGACCAAGGAAACTTACTATGTTTTTATTTTAATGTTCCTGGGGCTAGCTGCACTGTCTGCAGCCCTCCAAAACATTTAAAAAATCGTTTGTGGTGCACCACCACTATGAAAAAATTTAATAAAAAAGTGTTAATAGGGCCTTATGCAACGTTCCTTACAGGAGCGGCCCGCTTAAAAAATAAATGTGTTTGGCCCCAGGCGGTTTCTCTGGTTACCCCCCCAACAAGGACTAGAGAGGACGATAGCTCTACTCTGCCACCGATAGTTTTTTATTATACTATTTTTCAGGACAGGGGACTGAGTCCCATGTCCTAAAATAGATAATGTCACATCTTTGCTGATGTGGTAGCAACCAATCAGATCCTATCTTTAGATCTTTCAGCTCAGTGAATACTCTGTTGTGTGATGTATACAGACATTTTGAACCTTAATGTCTCAAAAATTACTTAACGGATTTACACTAAATCACAAAAAGCACACTTTCTGTACAAAGGTGTAGCTTGCTGACAAATTTGGTGTCATTTCGTTCAGCCGTTTTTATTGTTTTTATTGAAATTTCTTATGAAGAATTGCATGTGAAAATTGAGTTTTGGGACTCCACCTTTTTCTTGGCACCTGCTTGATGGATCACCCTGAAACTTTCCAGGAAGGACCTGAGGTGGATGAGACTTTTTTGGGGAAACTTTTGTGAGGATTTGTCAAACATCTCCAAAGTACTTAGCGAACCCCAAAAATTATTTCCTATGGAAACGTGGTCCTAACTACAACAAAGTGGCGACTGCTACTGGGTAATTAATATTGAATATATCTATAACTTTATAATCATTGTATTAACAGATCTTGGTAGATGAGGATCTAGCAAGAACTTGTGAGGAAGTCTCCCTCCCACGGGTCCTGCCTCCCCTACTCACCCTACCCCGAGTACCACTTTCCCACAGAACTCCTATTATACAGGGCGCGCGATCCGGAGCGTCAGCCACAGCGTCCATGACAACAGAAACCCCGCCCCTCTCTCTATTGCAGACACCTATCCCGAACGCTGACCTCCCGGAAGGACTGCCTCCTGATCCCGGAAGTCCCTCCTCCCAGATCCCCACTGGAGACAGAAAAGACGGAGGATCGTGGCAGGAGATTTCGGCAGGAGCTGCAGCAGACGGAGAAGACGGAAGCGGCGAACCCGAAGAGTGGTCGGAAGATTGGTGGAGTCCTCCGGAGGTGGCTGAAGAGCGGCCGTAACTCGGAGGAGAGTTACGGCGGAGCCCGTGAGTACCCGCTTCCTTTAGTAGATTACCCTAGGTATCTGTATGTATGATAGTTCCCCTGTATATATATACTCTTTCTCATAGACACTACACCCTGATAGGCCTCTTTGTAATTATTGTATAGCATCATCCACGTTGTATATAACCACCCGCACGAGTCTTCCGCACACCCCTCTTTTCTTCAACCCATCCCTACCTCCTCATCCTCCTCCTCCCTCACAGTCTCCTCACCCTCCTCACTCCCGGTTACGGTGACAGCAACAGTCCGGATTTCCGCAGGACTAACGGCTCCTTTTTTCCATTTTTGTGTCTCTCTGCCCTCCGAGGTACCCATCCATCCCTTACGGCGGACGACGACGTTCCAGACGTCAGGGGAGCCCTAGGAAGACCACCGCAACGGATAAACCAGAGTCCGGCTCCAATTCATCTTTCTGTTGGGATTTGTCTCCCTGTACTGTTCTGTTACACGACTTGCTCCGACATAATAAACAAGGAATATTGCACGCTATATACGGCCTCCTTGCCTGCTTTTCCAGCCCGCCGACTCCCCACGGTCACAGGTGGTGTCAGAAGTGGGATCTGCTGGAAGCATGGAGGCCGTGATGAAGAAGATGGCTGACTCTCAGGAGCAGTTGGGAATCCTAATGGAGCGCTTTTTGAAGACAGCCGAAGACGACCGGGGCCAACTCCACGACGTCTTACGGGGACAGGGGACCACCCACGAGCAAGCTATGGGGAAACTGACCTCTGTGTTGGAACAGCAGAGACCAACGGCCTCCCTACCATCAGTGGTTCTCCAAAAGTATGTGCCCGGAGAGGACCCTGATTATTTCTTCACCAATTTTGAAAGACTGGCCCAGGCTGCGTCATGGCCGGCCGACCGTTGGGGTCACTACCTGGGACCCCTGCTTACCGACGATTTACAGGCGGCCTATCAACAGGCTAACGTACAGGGTGTCACTCCATATGCGGACATTAAGAAATGTATCCTTGAACGGTTGGGCATTGATGACAAGACCTATCGCATGAAAATCCGCCAAATCAAGGAAGGGCCACAAGAAACACCCAGAGCCCTATCGTTCAGGATTAAGGACATGACCAATCGCTGGTTGAGACCAGACACGTCCACCAAGGAGGACATCTTAGAAAAAATATACTTAGAGCAGTTTTTAATGTCTTTACACCCCGGCACTCATAGATGGGTACGACAACATGCACGTCTTACCTTGGATACAGCGGTGGAGATCGCGAGTGCCTACAGTCGTGCCCAGGAGACCCAACGAAACAAGGAGGAGCACTTCCACAAACCACATCCCTCCATAAGCCTCAGACCACCCCGTCCATCTCTCCAGAAACGACCCGAGCCCCTCCCTCGGGCTCCATACCCTCTACCGCCCCGACCTACCAACCCCGGACCCCAATGCTACAGTTGTGGGGGTTTTGGTCATATTGCTCGGATGTGCCCCCACAAGGAGGAACCCATGGAGGTGGGACTGGCAAGGAACTATGTGTGTTCGGTCCCAGGTAAGACACCTCCGTCGTTCCACCATCCGGTGACCATCGACGGACAGTCCATGATGGCCTTGGCCGACTCGGGGTGTCGACAGAGCGTTCTCCGACCCCAGCTCTTGCAAAAGCCCGTAGGCCCTACGGAGGGTACGGTCGCCATACAGTGTGTTCACGGAGATACAAAAAACTACCCCACCACACAAGTACAAGTCCAACACCCCAGAGATCCCGGAACCACTCTCACCGTGGGTCTTGTCCCTACTCTCCCGGAAGAGGCCATTCTGGGGAGTGATTATACGGGCCTACCCGGGCTTCTACAGGACACCACTGATTCCCTCACTCGTTGGTGGGGAGAAGCCCCGTTTCCTCAGGGGCCTTCCTCCCCTGGGACTGCATCCAAACCACCGAAGACCAAGGCACAAAAAAGGAAGGAGAAACGGGAGTACGTCGGTGCATTCCCAGTGGTCCCCGGAGAACACCCGTGGCACACAGACAGAGAGTTCAGGGCAGCGCAGAAAGAGGACCCCGTGCTGCAGGAAGCATGGGCCAAGGCGTTAGACCACGAGGATCCCCTTATCATAGGTCCTTACTTCTATAAGAAACATGGGTTGTTATATCGGAAGGGAGGGTCCCGGCAAAAACCACAACTTCTCATCCCTGGGCCCTTCTGAGACAAGGTCCTGTTCCTTGCCCACAGCCATCTCCTGGGTGGTCATTTTGGAGACGAGAAAACCAGCCAAGCGATTTTAGAACGATTCTATTGGCCCGGAGTGTACCAACACATCAAAACATATTGCAGGGAGTGCCCAGTCCCCCTCGGGTACCCCTACAACCCCTACCCGTTATTGACGTCCCGTTCAGTAGGGTAGGGATGGACATCATAGGGCCATTGATACCCTCTCGGAGTGGCTGTAGATACGCCCTCGTTATTGTGGACTATGCCACCCGTTTTCCAGAAGCCCTCCCACTGCGACAACCCACCACCCAAAATATCGCCAAAGCCCTCATCTCGGTGTTTGCTAGGGTGGGGTTTCCCCGGGAAATCCTGACTGATCAGGGCACGCCTTTTGTTTCGGCCCTCATGAAACAAGTCTGCTCCCAACTAGGGATTAAACAAATACGTACCTCGGCGTATCATCCACAAACCGACGGGTTAGTGGAAAGATACAATGCCACATTGAAGCAAACCCTAAAAAAATTATTGGGTCTGGAAGCGAAGCGGTGGGAAGAAATGCTACCCCTTGCTTTATTCGCAATCCGTTGCAAAACGCAGAGCAGCACAGGTTACTCTCCATACGAATTATTGTATGGTCGACCCCCTCGTTCCCTATTGGATATGGCCCAAGAAGCCTGGGAAACAGAACCCGATCGCACTCGACCCCTTCCAGAATACATAGAAAACCTAAAAACACACTTGTCTCTCATAAGGGACATCGTACACCAGAACCTAGCACAAGCGCAAGAAAGACAGAAGGGTCAATACGACAGGGGTACAAAACACCTGGTTTTCTCCGTGGGGGATTTAGTTCTGTTGATGATGCCCTCATCCGACCAAAAACTCCTGGGACAGTGGCAGGGCCCCTATACCATCCTCCGACAAGTAACCCCTGTCTCCTATGAAGTAAGTCTGGACCCCGCACGGGGTACAACCCAGGTTTATCATGTCAACTTGCTTAAAAAATGGGAAGGACCTCGTCCCGTCCTAGCCAGCTCTGTTACTCAGGTCTCCCTCTCTTTTTCCCCTTGTATTGATCCCGTCCTCCCCACCCCACAACAGGTTGAGCTTAACCATCGCCTCTACCCATTACGACAGGTGTTTTCTTCTGTACCCGGTTGCACCACCATCACAGAGCACGCCATACACACGAGTCCTGGGAAGGTGGTCCGACAAAGACCTTATAGGGTCCCTGAGCCCGCAGGGCTGTTATACGTCAGGAAATAGACCAAATGCTACAAATGGGCATTATAGAACCCTCGGTAAGCGACTGGAACTCGCCGATAGTGCTTGTACCCAAGCCCGACGGGTCTGTTAGATTTTGCATCGATTTCCGGGAAGTCAATAAGATATCATCCTTTGACACGTATCCCTTGCCCCGAGTCGACGAGATGGTCGAACGCATAGGAAGAGCCCAATACATCTCCACACTGGACCTTTGTAAAGGGTATTGGCAGATACCCCTTAGAAAAGAAGACCGAAAGAAAACAGCTTTTTCCACCCCTGAAGGATTGTATCAGTTCCTTGTCCTCCAGTTTGGCCTCCATGGCGCACCTGCCACTTTTCAACGGGCCATGAACCACCTCTTACGGCCTCACACTCAGTATGCAGGAGCATATCTAGATGATATAGTCATTTATAGCGATACCTGGTCACAACATTTGGAACATCTACACAACGTCATCGCCTCCCTGGGCTCCTATGGTTTCACGATTAACCCCGCCAAAACCACCCTAGCGGCTCAAACCGTGAAATATCTGGGATACCTCCTGGGAGAGGGCCTAATCCGACCCCAAAGGAGCAAAATCGAAGCGATACAGTCTCTTCCATTTCCCCAGACCCGAAAGGACCTGCGTGCCTTTCTGGGTCTCCTTGGATACTATAGGAGATTCGTACCTAATTTCTCCCAAAGGGCGGCCCCACTCACCGACCTGTTAAAAAAATCCATAAAACAGAGGCCATCCTAAAAACCCCAACGCCCTTATTGTGGCATGCGTTTTTGGATCTGAAAAACGCCCTGACCTCCAGTCCTGTGTTAATAAGCCCTGATTATTCCCAACCCTTCCTTCTCCAGACAGACGCTTCAGAACAGGGATTAGGAGCTGTGCTGTCACAAAAAGACCCTGAGGGGAACGAAAAACCCATCCTCTACCTCAGCCGGAAGCTATTCCCCCGAGAAAAGAACTATGCTGTTGTGGAGAAAGAAGCCCTGGCAATTAAATGGGCTGTGGACAGCCTTCGCTATTACTTAGAAGGACGAGACTTTACTATCTTCACCGATCATGCCCCGCTTGAGTGGATGGCTCGGAACAAAGGACACAATGACCATGTTCTGCGGTGGTTTTTGGCTCTCCAACCCTACCACTTCAAAACGGTGCATCGGAAGGGTAGTGAACAAGGCAATGCGGACTTTCTCTCCCGCTATCCACTGTCCAACCCCCCTACGAGAAAGACAGCTAGGGGAAGGGAATGTGAGGAAGTCTCCCTCCCACGGGTCCTGCCTCCCCTACTCACCCTACCCCGAGTACCACTTTCCCACAGAACTCCTACCATACAAGGCGCGCGATCCGTAGCGTCAGCCACAGCGTCCATGACAACAGAAACCCCGCCCCTCTCTCTATTGCAGACACCTATCCCGAACGCTGACCTCCCGGAAGGACTGCCTCCTGATCCCGGAAGTCCCTCCTCCCAGATCCCCACTGGAGACAGAAAAGACAGAGGATCGTGGCAGGAGATTTCGGCAGGAGCTGCAGTAGACGGAGAAGACGGAAGCGGCGAACCCGAAGAGTGGTCGGAAGATTGGTGGAGTCCTCTGGAGGTGGCTGAAGAGCGGCCGTAACTCGGAGGAGAGTTACGGCGGAGCCCGTGAGTACCCGCTTCCTTTAGTAGATAACCCTAGGTATCTGTATGTATGATAGTTCCCCTGTATATATATACTCTTTCTCATAGACACTACACCCTGATAGGCCTCTTTGTAATGATTGTATAGCATCATCCACGTTGTATATAACCACCCGCACGAGTCTTCCGCACACCCCTCTTTTCTTCAACCCATCCCTACCTCCTCATCCTCCTCCTCCCTCACAGTCTCCTCACCCTCCTCACTCCCGGTTACGGTGACAGCAACAGTCCGGATTTCCGCAGGACTAACGGCTCCTTTTTTCCATTTTTGTGTCTCTCTGCCCTCCGAGGTACCCATCCATCCCTTACGGCGGACGACGACGTTCCAGACGTCAGGGGAGCCCTAGGAAGACCACCGCGACGGATAAACCAGAGTCCGGCTCCAATTCATCTTTCTGTTCGGATTTGTCTCCCTGTACTGTTCTGTTACACGACTTGCTCCGACATAATAAACAAGGAATATTGCACGCTATATACGGCCTCCTTGCCTGCTTTTCCAGCCCGCCGACTCCCCACGGTCACAGAACTATTACAGTGCAAAGTTTTATCCTCTTAGTTTCAGACAAGATTGTAGCAAGAACTATTGCAGTGCAAATGTTTAGCACCTAGATTTTTTTCAGATGTTCCAATCAATACCAAAATCATTGCCTACAAAGGTAAACAGTATGATTCAAGTAACAAAATACAAATACTAAACATGGTACAATAAATAAATGTCCTTAAAGGTTTATTGGCTTTAACATGTGTTTCATAAAAATAAATGAGGCCCCATTCCTTTGTAATATCATTTATAAAACCAGATCAGAACTATGGTACCTGGCATAACTTTTCCCAAAGATTCACTAAGACCCACAGCCTTTATCATCAACTCGGAATCGTATCCAACTCAGTCCAACTTTTTGGAGGATAAGGTTTCCTAAAAGGCATGCATCAAGTGTGCAGGAATAAAATTATAAATATGTAAAAAAAAAAAAAAAACATATAACAACATTTGGAAGAGAGCCTAATAAGAATTATCAGATTATAATTCTTCTATCCCTCAGTTTGTTTGAGTGGGTCACCAACACAAAAACCCTTGTCCACTATGGTAATCTGTTAGATTCCATTTAACAGAATACATGCCTATGTGCTTAGTCCACTGTGTAATAACAATCAACAGTTAATTAAAAGCCTATTGCCTTTAATATATGCTTTTCACAACAAGCTAAACCTACTGTCTTTTTCATAACCTTTTTCAATAAATTAATTTTGAAATCTGGCGTACCTTTTCCCCATGAACCAATATAGCCTATAGCTTATACCATTCACCTGACACTATAACCAACACATTTGTAAACTTAGAACCATGTACAAAATAAGAATTGGCAAAACATTAGACAACCCCTGGCAAAATGGCCTGACAAGGATTTGGAGATAACAATTAAGATTTTATTTTCTGTCCCAGGGTTTATCATAGGGGGTGATGAAAACCAAAAACCATGTCTACTATGGTAATCTGTGAGATGTCGTCTAACAAAATACCTGTCTGTAGCCTGTAACAGAGAATGATAACAATCTACCTTTAAAGACCTATTGGCTTTAACAAAATCTTTTCACAATAAATAAACCAAGCCTGGTAAACAAATCAGGTCTTGAATATGTATCATCGTCTTATCAACATGCCTGCTGTATTGATCATAAGCTTTCCAATAAATCTGAGAGAGGGTAGATTTTGTATCATAGGGGGCCCCTGGCCCGTTCTGGCCACACCTGCATTATGAGACCCTTGTCCTTGCCCTGCCAGCCTAATTTGTAGGCCGTATTACATTGACCAGCGGGTCCTGTGTTGCTATATAGTCACCCTGGGACATCCCTCCCACTTAGCCAGCATGAAACTGCTGTGTAGGCCCTTCTGTTCGAAATATAGGCCTTTGTTACATTGACCATAGCTCTGCCGTTTTAGTGTATTGCAGGCTGATGGCAGGTCTGACCCAACTCATATTCAGTTCCTCTTTCTGCGAGGTTTCCCGCTCCAAACTAGTAGCCCCCACCCTGCCGTGCTCTGTGATCGGAATCAAAGTTCAGCATCCCCTTGAGACTTCGACATACAGTAAGCTGCATCCTGGCATGGCACTTGTTTCCTGAGCAGGGGTCCCGCTTTTAAGGGAAGTGGCAACCGCAGAGTGTCAAGTTAGGAGAACTGAGGAGATTTATATGTGTCCATATTCAATTCGCGCACAATATCTGTTTATATTTTCTGAGTCGCGTACAATGTCTGCTTATAGTTTCTGCTTGCTCTGCGAAATTTACGACAAGCGATTGGCCTGAGACACTGACCTTTTTCACCTAGTTCATTGTCAGCATTAAGTGGGTAAATGACGACATGTCTGGTAAATACTGCAGACGAAGCTATTTGGGTAGCATACGTAGGTAGAAGTTGCGTGCAAAGAACCCCAAAAACAGTATAAATAGGGAGCACTCACAAACATCAAGCGGACTACCTCGCTGTCTGTATGTGGGTTACGGACTGCGTAGAGTTTTCCCCAAGAGCAAAAGAAGCTCTTGCGTCTGCTTAGCATTATGTTGTATTTTACCCATATGAAATGTCTTGTCATGTTTAATCATTGTTCTCTTTATTTGTTTCTCCTTTTTTGTATTTATATAATGTATTCATTGTAATTGCAGGAATGCTTGCTCTAGAGTAAACGTGAGAGTTCCTAGGTAACAGAGTTCTTATACTCCGAAATGTTTCTCCTTGATGTAACCGGTTTCTTCAATTGCACTTATAAATGTGTTCTCTTTCTTTGAAGTTGCATCTTCTCATTAAACTGCCATTGTATTCTGCCTCCAATTCCATGTCTCACATGTCTATTTTCTTCAATTTTAGAGCAAGCATTCCTAGGCACCCCGGTTCAAATTAAGGTGCCCCTTTTGTCCCTGACTCACTCTCCTGCTCAGTTCTGTGGTGGCTCCCGGGGCTCTGAGTACCGCCCCTAGCTTCCTTGACCCGTAATGAATCCTCCCTCCAACATTTTGGTGCCGTGACTCGGATTGGCAGTGCCTGCAGACGGGGGCAGTAACTGCTGGGTACGAGGGGACGCAGACTGAGCACTCGTGACTCCTTTCTGGCCGAAGCCTTTGAGTACAAGCACTCGAGTGAGTATTATGACTACCTGACATGAGGTGACGCTTTGGTAACGGTTTATGAAAGGAGCGCTTGTGAGGCTTCTGTGTTTTTCTCGGCGCTCTCAGTTCTTTCCTGTCTCCTGTCTGGTTGGTCTCACTATGGACGTTTTTAACTGGGGAGGCTTGTGTGTGCGGCATGGAATTCTGAGCTGGACAGTACGGTCAGGAAGTTGTTGGTTTATTGTTTCCTTTTTGTTATATATAGATGTGTGTGCTATTGTTTTTGTCTTGAGTGCCCGGAGGAGAAGGCTGCGTCTTGCGCCTTTCACGGGCTTATTTAGCTCTTTTTTTTATTATTACATTTTTACATTTTACATTTTTACATTGTTATGAGTTTTGTAGGGAAACAGGCATAGAAGAAAGACACTAAAAAAGTAAAAAGAATAAGGGATAAGGAGAGGCTGTTTATGTCTGCAGTCTTTTCAATGCTATTCTTTTTGGTATAGCTTGCTGTTGGGTCTCTCTGTATATAGTGAAACAGAGAGCGCCTCTTTACCAGGGGGCTACGGGTCGGCCTGGTAGAAGAGAAGGAGAGATACGATTTACTATCGTATTCTTTCAGCAATAAAAAAGTGCTCCACCGAGTGCTGTGTGGATACAGTGGAGGCTCTCCTACATCAATACAAGGTAGGAAAGAGGTTGGATATTGTCGGTCCACTTAGCTACTGGATAACGGATATCGCCTGGATTATGAGGATTTTAAGAGGTTCCCCGGGTTGGTTTATTGGATGTTATGAGTTTTTGGTAGTTCTGTGACAGTTTCCCTTTTGTGCGTGCGCCATTTGTAAATAGGAAGCACGTGTTCTATTTTTGTCCTTCAGAGGGCAAGGTATGCAGTCAATGTCTGAGAATAGACACTCTGAACGTGCCTGACTTACTTCTTTCGTGAAACACATGTAGAATTTCATGACTGCATGACTTCAGGTTACCGTCTGATAATGCATACAGAGGCTCATTAAAGTGAAGCAATTGCACTTTATTGTGGTTGGTGCTTATATGGGCACTGCAGTAAGGGTCACTGGCTGACACAGAAGCTGCTTTTAGTAAGGCCATATTATTTACGTGCACAGTTATTTTGTTATTTGTATTTTTGATGATATGTTTTATGATATGCAGATGTATATTGAATATATAAGAACATGATGGTTATGTCAAATTGATGTTGACTGGTCTGTATTGTTTTATTAGGATAAGACCTGCTAGGTAGGGTTACCATTGTAACAGAAGATCACTGCCAAATGCAGAAGATTGGTTTATTAGTGAGATTCAATAACTAGGGAGGAATGTAAATGCTTTTTGTACTCCCACATGCATTGATCTGCCACTGATAACTGAAGTGATCTGACTTCTCACCAGAAGGAGTTTATAACGGCCCAGATAAACGGGAGATTAAAGAGGCATTTTATTTAACCATCAAAGAGGCATTAGGGGACAAGCTTATACTTGACCACCCTGCCTCCTCCCTAACTATTGACACATAAGGAGAGCAGAATATATATATATATATATAGTACTAAGAGATACAGATGAGCTATAGTGAACAAGAGTCAGTTGGGGTAGTTCTGCACATACTAGATGACAGAATAATAGCGGTACACAATCCTGGCGCACCGACCTTTCGTGTATTTAGTAAGACCAATAATAACTAGGATTGTAACTGTTTTTATGTATTAGAGCTGTTGCATTTTTTTGTGAATAAATAGTATATCATTTTCCTAGCCCCTGTCTGATCCATGTGGCTCAGCACCACATTTAATTAGCACAGGTCATTTTCATATGACTGACCACGTAGTGCACAACAATATATCTCGAATTGTTTAACTATTTCCTCACATTTATATTTTTATGCATGTCCTCGGCAACAGGAGGTTGTGTCTGGCGTCTCTCACTTTGTGCCACAAATATTTGTTTATGGGACTGCATCTGGCAGCTCAAATTTGTTCTGAATTTTGATCACTTATTTGGTGTAGATTGTATTGTTTGAACGTTTAACAGTGTCTTTTTTTCAACTGCGAGTTTCCAAAAGCGGAGCTACTTTTCTTCCTTCCTCACGTTGCATTGTGGTTTTCTACCTTAGGCCTGGCACTAGCCAACGCCTTTTTGACTTCTCTCTCCATATTTGTAATGGGTGTCCTCTGTTCTTCTCCTTTGTCAGCTACGTGCGGTGTACTTTAATAGATATGATGTCTGTCGCCTTCTCTCGATTTGCAATTTAGCGTCTCTTCCCTCGCTCACCTGGCTTATAGGCCTTTTTCCCAGAAGTGACCACAAGTACGTCATGTCCTATAGGTCAGAGGCACCTGATAATGTTGTCCTTTTGTGGTCAACTGTGCGTCATTAAAAGAGTATAAAGATCTGCTCCGTAATCCATTCAACGGACTACCCTGCTGCAGTGACCCCTTGGGTCACTGACGCCTGTGTGGTCTCCTTCAGCCCTCTATTTGAGCATCTTTGGCTGAAGCTCTGATTTCTTATTGTGCTATGGAATGGTCTTTTTCTCTCTCCTCTGCATAGCCCTTATTCTGAAACATTATTGCAAAGCACTAATGGTTGTCCCTCCTAACTTAACATGTGCATTCCTGGCATTGCAGTAAAGTGGATGTTGCATTTTGTAAGTATTTGCACTATATGAGTTCATTCTTCGCTTCAGATATGTGTCTTTAAATGCCAAGACTTTGTTAAGACTTCCAGGCTATATATTGAATTTTCCTTAAACAAAGGGGTTCTTCTTTCATACAGATAAGACAGCTATTCTTCCCTATCGTTCACACGTCTATATTGTCATACTTTTGCAGAAGCACCCCCTCAAATTAAGCTCCCTTGGTGCAGTGCCCCAGGACCATGAAATTTCACCCTTTCATTGCATTTAAATGTATTTTGAAATTTTAAATCCTTGCACGATTACTTTTCTCATTTAAGGGTGTGTCTTCTGGATAATTGAGCGTCATAAACATCTATTTTTGTGTCACTATTTTTGGTGAATTACAGTTGTAGTTTTGAATAGCCTTTCAGGAGTTAACAAACTGATGAATATATTCTCTGCTGGGTTAATGATTTGATAAATAAAGGTGGCACTTCAACGTAAGACCTTTGTTTTTAGAAGAGAAATACTTTCTCTTATTTTGCCCATGGGCCCTCCTCATCTCTTTCTCTTGCAGTGGTGCCATAGGAGATGTTATATGTAGGTGTACTTCTCTTGTGCACTACAGTAAGAAGTGATAAGCAGGAACATCTGGGTACGTGCCAAGCACACCCACTTTAACTGAGACAGGTTCAATTAGAGACCACGCAACTGGTGTGCGGTGCTACCAGTGAATACTGTGTCTAGCTTCCAAGTAGCTGCCTTCACGACTCTTAAATTACGTCTTTCTGTGCACAGTTTTAGATGGGCTCCACTATTTTAACTCATAACACTCTACATTAAGTACATTCTGTTCTTTGACAGTGACACCTCAGGCTTCTCATCTCACCTTTCTGGTGTGTTTGCACCCATAGTACAGGTTCCTTCGACTTGAATATTCAGTAAAGTGGTAGTAGGAAAGGGAGAAAGGTTTTTGCATGCACTTTTCGCCACAACGCACAGCACCTCTTTTGCATTTTCTGGTTGCTTTACACCCTAGACTTGGCCCAGTGTCAAATGATAGACCAATCACACAAAAGGAAGAATGACATAATAAGATGAGGTTAAGGACTGCCGTCCCTTACCACCCAGAGCACAATGATAGAAGTTGTGATACCAGGTAAAATGGAGCTGTTACTTATGATATTTATGGGTCATGGACCGCCATATTGAAAAGACTGACAAAAAGCCATCAATATAAGTAATATAGTTTCCTGGCAGAAAAGGAGATACTTTCAGTTTCAAATGCATATTAATATCTCTCTCTTTGGGTGGCCAGTTATAATTCACACTGAAGGTTGCACTGAGTGCTGTAGTACTGAGCAACCAAGTACAGAATAATTTACTCCTACCTGCGTTCCAAATTCAGCAGCAAGTGAAGCAGGCACAAGCAGTAGCCCATCATGCTAGGGCAGATCCAGTAAGTGCTGCCACAAAGAGCACACAGTTGGGATTAGTTAATAGGGAAAAATCCTGAAATTGTGTCTCATGGCCAAGAAAGTTAGTGACACTTTAGAGATAAAATGATGGAGTGGAATGCATGCTAGACATACCCATGGTTTGACTTCATGAGCACACGTCAAGTGCTGCCAGATCTCCTCAGCCTTTCATCTTTCCAAGTTGGATAAAATTAGTACCGTGGAGTTAGGGGAACAGTAAAGGTTTGCTATTTTGCGCCACAAAACTATTCTGAGTAAACGTGCGCTTTACAGAAAAGCCATATTATTTTAAACTAAGCTATATTTTACGTACAATTAAAGACAACATGTGTCTGGATGTTACATGGTGTTGAAGGGTTAACAGATTTTTGAGGCTGCCTTCAGAAGTAGCAGTCCTGGCCAACAACAGATTCTGGGCGTTGAGCCAGGCAGGAAAGGTGCTTCCTGTGTTTGGAAGTGAACATAGGATTTTGTAGAAAGGAAAATGTATGTGTAGAAATATATTTGTTTGTGGAAGTGAAGAGGAAGAGTTGCCTAGAATCACACAATTTGGTAACGGGTGAAGCCGAGATTGAAAATAATGTTTTCAGGTTTCACGTGGAGCAGTTCAGTGAAGGAATATGTATGTGTTTATATACAGATGGGTGAGAGGAAGTGAGGAATAAGTTTTCGGATATGCACAGCTGTGTGCAGCCTTCAAAATATGAGACAACCAGAGATTCGTAGGAATAAGATTACCACAGGTAGCTACCACATGCCCCAGTACTAGGAAAATACAAAAGAATAATTAATATGTGCAGATATAAAGTAGATGTCAATGTTAAAAGACTGGCTCAGGCCTACCACATTTTCCCACACGTTTGGATGACAGCTAGACCATGTGTCCATTATGATATAAAAGCAGCAACAACTTTCAGCAATGCCTGAACAGACTGTTTAAGGGTAATGAATTGAGAATTGAGAGAAAGCAAAAATAGGTTATTGCCCTTGGATCGCTCAGTATTCACTCGCAAATATTACAATGTTCTGACAACAACTTAACGCCCCATATACTTCTCCCTAATCAATTAATATATGTAGAGGTCACATCAACTGGGTATCAAAGTGGCATTGAAATTATGTAAGAGGCATGTTTTTGTGTAGATTAACACCCGCTGCGAAGTTTCTTTCTACTCAGGTATTTAGGCAGAAGGAGAAGGGTCTGCCCCATCAACATTGAGTCCAAGGAAGAAGAGGACGGGTGATCGGCTACAACAGAAACAACGCCATCTTCACAAGAATATTTGAGTAATAGATTACCGTGTAAGGTGAATGTGCTAAAATGCATTCTCAGTGCAGTACATTTGCCAGGGACACAGAGGATAGGAGTAAAGAAAAGTAGTAATGTTGTGTTTATATTATGTTTAGGTATTGATCATTTGTAATTATGTGCTTCGTATTATGATATTTTAAGGATGCAATGTGTGCAGATGGCTTCACTGTGAGTGACTTCGTTCTGTTCTTTCACAGGGAGCATATTCACACACAGTTGTTTTATCCAGTGCCAGGAACTACTGTGCAATGTGTGATTTTTGAGGCCACAACAGTTTCTGCTTTTACCAATGTTTGTTATAAAGATGAGGGCCCAGCAACACCCACACCAATAAGGTTTCATGAAAATATTGCCAAGACAAGTTGTGCATTGACAAAGCCAAAAGGCTGAACAACAATTTCATTGGCTTTACCAATGCTTGTTTATTTTTATTTTGCAAAGAAATGGTACCTACCTCATTCCAGTAGTTTAGCTAATTGTTTTGCATTCTTTTTTGTGAAGCAAAGAATTACCAGTCTTGCTTTCAAGCTTCTGCAAATATTTGCATCTAATTGAAGAGCATTCTGAGAGCAGTATATAGTCTCTTAGTCATACATAGGAGTGTGTACACATTTTCATACTCTAACGACTGTCAGTAGTGCAGTCTGAGCTTACAACAGTTACTAGGAGCGCTCACCCTGATAATGAAGCCTTTGCATCAATGAACATTCAGCATTAGCACATGGACACAGATATTGTCCTTTTTGCAAACTGTGCCTTTCACAGATCCTTAGTTTGGTACTGTAAACTGACAGCCAAAGGACCTCAAACGGATGTGTCCTGGGCGTGGGCTATAGGAATTACACATCCCTGGGCACAATTTGACAACTATGAGTGTTTTGATTACTAAAGGTGTTACTGTGACAGAGGTTTTCATCTGGGTTTTCTGTTGGGTCAAGCTGTGGTACAGTGTTTTGATTCCTCTTTTGCTCTTAAGATAGTGAATTTCGTTGTAAGGTCTTGTATAGGGATGCCAATATCATTTTTGGGTTCTTTTCTTCTTCTCTGCTGGACAACACATGCAGTGTGCACCATTAATAACTCAACTATTGCAAGGCCTGTTGCTTCCAGTTCCGATTGTAGAATGTGTTGCACACACCTCCCCCAAGGACTGTGTATCAATTGGTAAAGAATTTATTGAGGCAGATGTTCAAGAAAGAATAGCCTATGACACTAAATAGGGTGGAAGGAGAGGAAGAAGGGAACAGAGGAGGATGTATGCAAACAGAAAAGGGATATGAATAGGCCCAAATGGAAAGGAATGTTTACCAACCATAATGCTTGCCCCCTTGGCCCGTCTTCTTTCATGGTTCAACACTTGTACGATGTGATAGGAGGACCAGACTGTTTTCCTAAAGCTGTATTTCCACTGCCTCAGGACACTTCATTTCCCCACATGAAATGGACTTCATCAACATATCTCCTACTGAAACTACAAGTACGTGTTGGTTATTGTGTGCATGATCAGCAAGTGGACTAAGGCATGCCAATTCAAGAACAGCAGTGCACAAACTATTGCCAAATGCCTCCTGAAAGAGTTCATACCGCGCTTTTGAGAACCTATGCTTTTGGGATCTGAAAATGGACCGGCGTTCATCTCACATGTGATTGAGGGGTTGTGCAAGGGGCAAGGAGCCACACAGATACTACATGTGTTCCACAGAAACTACCGAGTGGGAATGATATCCCAAGTTCATCCTGAAGGGCTGCACGTGCTGCACAGAGGAGAAAGGACGAGTGTGTAAGCGGGCCCCTAGGATACGTCACCTAAAGAACGTCTGGAAACATCGACGCCCCAACCCCTCAGTCTACAAGATGTGACATCTTTACCTTTTCTTCACTTTGTTTCTTCATTTCGAATGTGCCCAAGTAATAAGAAGTGCTTGCAAACCTCTCAAATTACTTGAAGACGGGCACCAACGGTTACTTTTTCTGTTTAAAGGTATCATCTCTGAGGCACTACATCATTATGCAGCAGACCTTTTTGGAACATAGTACAGACGCAGCAGAAGATAAGACATTCTTCCAACTAGTCACACTAGCCACACGTACCAACGACTGGAACAATGCCTCAAGACTTGCTCAAGCCTTTCAGAACAATTAGAGAAAATTATCATGGATGCTACTAGCAGCATTGACACCCCATTGTTGCTATTATAATGACTTTTGTACCACATTGAATGAATTGCCATTGATAAAGACGGGACAGGGGGACAGTTGACAGAGCATGTGTTACAATGTCATACCTGTTTGTCCTAATGTGCAATATCCTCTTCTGTAGACATACATACCGAGTACGTAGCAGTTGCACCTCCTGAGAACTGCATAATTAGCAAAGGGAGAACAAGCATCGAACAGGGAATGTGAATATCTTGGCACGTATAGAAGTTGTAGAAGTAACAATGGGACCACCCTAAATGCGTCTACAATTACCAAATACCTCAAAGACCTGATAGGTATGCTGTCAGGAGTTTGTTCATATTATGAACAAGAGGGGGGAATGAGAGAGGGTAGATTTTGTATCATAGGGGGCCCCTGGCCCGTTCTGGCCACACCTGCATTATGAGACCCTTGTCCTTGCCCTGCCAGCCTAATTTGTAGGCCGTATTACATTGACCAGCGGGTCCTGTGTTGCTATATAGTCACCCTGGGACATCCCTCCCACTTAGCCAGCATGAAACTGCTGTGTAGGCCCTTCTGTTCGAAATATAGGCCTTTGTTACATTGACCATAGCTCTGCCGTTTTAGTGTATTGCAGGCTGATGGCAGGTCTGACCCAACTCATATTCAGTTCCTCTTTCTGCGAGGTTTCCCGCTCCAAACTAGTAGCCCCCACCCTGCCGTGCTCTATGATCGGAATCAAAGTTCAGCATCCCCTTGAGACTTCGACATACAGTAAGCTGCATCCTGGCATGGCACTTGTTTCCTGAGCAGGGGTCCCGCTTTTAAGGGAAGTGGCAACCGCAGAGTGTCAAGTTAGGAGAACTGAGGAGATTTATATGTGTCCATATTCAATTCGCGCACAATATCTGTTTATATTTTCTGAGTCGCGTACAATGTCTGCTTATAGTTTCTGCTTGCTCTGCGAAATTTACGACAAGCGATTGGCCTGAGACACTGACCTTTTTCACCTAGTTCATTGTCAGCATTAAGTGGGTAAATGACGACATGTCTGGTAAATACGGCAGACGAAGCTATTTGGGTAGCATACGTAGGTAGAAGTTGCGTGCAAAGAACCCCAAAAACAGTATAAATAGGGAGCACTCACAAACATCAAGCGGACTACCTCGCTGTCTGTATGTGGGTTACGGACTGCGTAGAGTTTTCCCCAAGAGCAAAAGAAGCTCTTGCGTCTGCTTAGCATTATGTTGTATTTTACCCATATGAAATGTCTTGTCATGTTTAATCATTGTTCTCTTTATTTGTTTCTCCTTTTTTGTATTTATATAATGTATTCATTGTAATTGCAGGAATGCTTGCTCTAGAGTAAACGTGAGAGTTCCTAGGTAACAGAGTTCTTATACTCCGAAATGTTTCTCCTTGATGTAACCGGTTTCTTCAATTGCACTTATAAATGTGTTCTCTTTCTCTCTGACAGTACAATAGTGCAGATACGGAGGGTATCATGATGAGCTCCATGTGATTATCTGAATTCTGTATTTTATGCCTTTGTCTTGCAGTTTCTTTGAAGTTGCATCTTCTCATTAAACTGCCATTGTATTCTGCCTCCAATTCCATGTCTCACATGTCTATTTTCTTCAATTTTAGAGCAAGCATTCCTAGGCACCCCGGTTCAAATTAAGGTGCCCCTTTTGTCCCTGACTCACTCTCCTGCTCAGTTCTGTGGTGGCTCCCGGGGCTCTGAGTACCGCCCCTAGCTTCCTTGACCCGTAATGAATCCTCCCTCCAACAAATCTCCAAATCATCAGGCATATAGTCACAATATTACAAATGTAAGCAGCTTTACAGTTAGCAAATCAAAATATTAGGCCTCCTAAAAGGGCCTAACAATGATTATCATAGTGCAAACTTTCTATTTCACGGTTTGTAAGAGGTAGGGAACCAACTTTAAAACCCTTGCCTACTACGTTAAACAGTGAGATTCAATGTAGCAAAATGCCTCTCTGTGTATTTTAATAGAGTAATAACAATCCACCATTAAATGCCTACTGACTGAAATATATCAGTTTCTAAATTCAGAAGTTCGGACTTCTGACTTCATGGTAACCTTTCAGCATTAACAGATCGAGCCTTTAGTCTTGATCATTGGCTTGCAATCATGACCAGCAGACCCCCGCTGTATGGAGCATAAGCTTTCAAACATGGCAGCTGGAGAAGCACAGACACATACTCATCTAATCATCTTGGAAAGCGTATAATGGCATGGTGGCATTTGTGTAATGTTAAAGGTCCAGCACGTCCATCACTGTGCCATGCGTGTGTCTGGAATGTCAAATACAATAGCTTGGCCAAAGCCAATAAATAAACGGATGATCTCCGCTGATTGGACGGTAAGCACTCTTTCTGTGGAAGCAGACAACTTTTCCCAAATCAAAAATTGCACTCAGATTAGCCAACATCTGAGTGGCCCAAATTCCCTTTCTCTAGTATTCCTCCAAACATTTTTTGGATCACACGCGGTCGGAGACAGCTGTGCTGTCAGGCTTAGCCTATGAAAGAAGGGGTAGAACGGAGGTAAGGGAAAAAGAGTGAGAGCAAATCGAGAATCCAGGGAAGGAAGGAAAGAGGGATAAAAACAAGGAAGTAAGATAGGAAAACAATTCCTGTAGATTAAAATATGAAAAGGGAAAGGAGACAAGGATATCCTTGCATTCCACATGAGGTTGACAGATAGATACTGTGCACGCCCACAGCGTTCATGTCTCTGCTGCTTTTCCCAATCACCGTGTCTTCAGTGTGCCTTCCATGTCAGATCTGTGCAGTCTTTTGCAGAACATTTAACAATACTTTCGCCCTTCTCCATTGGCACGCGGTGAAAGCTCTGCCGGTGACATCATCAAACAGCAATCGGCTGCTCCCTGACCAGTGATGTCACGCGCAGAATTGAGTCACGGCAACAGGATGACTTACGGGCTGCATGTTCGGAGAGATTTATTTGTAGTAAAGCAAGGCACAACCTTCGATACCGTATGGCAGGTTGCAGCTGCACTTTGTCAGGAAAAAACGATTTACTGCGCATTAATGAAGCTAATTTTCAGACTGGAATCATCGTCTGTGAATCACGCGATCTTTTACTCAAGAGCTAAATTGTGTGCGTCCTATGTCAGACATTAAAAGGTCTCATAAATTAGCAGACTTCGTAGGATGGGAGAAGGGGCTGCGAGGGGGGCCATGGCATTACACATATTGAGAAGAGGAGAAATGGGTGCAGGGGGAGAAAGCATGTCAAGTAAAATGGGTTATGCAAGTGGGGCTTGCATAAAAAACAATTTATATTAAACAACAGGACAGGGATGAGGTATTTTGTCCTGCTTTGACCTTAGGGTATCTCCCATCTTCCTGGTCACCAGATTCTAGGCATAGACCACCCCACTCACCGACGCAGGTGCAACGTCATTGTTTCCAAAGAAAGACGTCACACGCGCATGCCAGGCATAACGGTTCAAATGAGGGGATGAGCTTTTAGCAGCCGCAGAGCTCGTGTTTCTCGGCAAAGGTCCAGGTGTTTTGCAGGAAATCTGGTCATACAATCTATATAGGACACTATTTCGAGGTTACTATCGGCCTACAATAGAACTGCATCCACCACACCGACCTACCACTTTGTAGTGAGTTAAGTATATATTTATGATTCCTAACACCACCTTACAATATAGAGTTAGCTCGAAGTAGTGGGGGCAATGTTGTGGTCATACAATATATTGCATTTGATATAGTGACAACCCTCCACCCAAACATGCCCCCGGGTCCCGTTGTAAAATAAATGGAGAAGACGAAGCAAATAAGCATTGGCAAACCCAATAAGGATTGCCTTTGGGAACCATTGCCTTTTCCAGTGTGTTTTTAACGATGCTGTACAGCATGGCTGACGAGGAAACCAAAAAAGGTGCTATGATGCATATGACGTAGCAGCAGTAGGTGTGCCATTTGCATACATGAGCATCATGCACCATGTACCATGCATGGACGTGCCTACAAAATGCGTGGAGGGTGGAGTTGCTTTGGTTTGGTAAATTAAAACAAAAATAGGTAGTGACAAAGCATATTTTTTAAAAGGTGGGTGGAGGGAAGCTACAAGGAGAGTGGGGTGGAACCAACGTGGATGGCCCTGTGGAGGGAAGGATCAGGAGGACAAGCTTGAAAGCAACATGGAGGGCGGCGGAAAGAGTGCACACCACGGACGAGAGAGAGCAAGGAGGTGGGTGGGAGAACTGAAGCACACAAGTGAGAGAAAGCGCAACATGGAACGGGAGAAACAAAATGATTAGAAATCAATGCAGCGGGAACTGCACTCGAGTGCAAACACAACACGGGGTGTGGGGCAGAAGCATATGGTGAGAGCAGCAAGGAGCACGGTGGAGGGGGTGAAAAGAAGTACATGAGGGAGACAACTGGAAAACATATGAACTCTTGTGGATCACTTAACTATAAAGAAAGGAGGATTGTCCAAACATTATGCAGTGAAAGGATACAAGATATGAGGTCATGCTCCAAGGGAGGGACAAACACAAGAAGAAGATAAAAAGCTCAAACGTCTAGTTTTCAAAGCAGGATTGACTGCATTTGTAGGTTGCTATATTAAAAGCATGCAACGTAATGCGATGAACACTGCGTTTTCTATTCCCATTGCACAGAAATTGAAATGTACACAGCAATCAAATATGAAGTTTATGTAATTGTGAATCTGCCAAGCAAGTGTTGGCCCTACCCGCCAAAACAACATCCCACCATAGACTTCCTACTCAACGTTCACATTCTGATTTCCGTAAATAAGGCCCGCAGGTTGATTGATAGCTTTAGACACATGTAAATGTTTCTTAATCTGTGATATGACTTAGCTTTACTGGATACCTAGATGCATATATTCAGGTGAGAACAAGTTACTCAAGACTAAGCAAAAGCAAGCATAGGCCACAAATTTCCATAAAAACAGCATATCAAGTAAATAATTGTAAATGATTGTTAAAAAATGAAGAGCTTCTACAGGAGCTGGGAGCCATGTTTAGTGAAAAGAGGTGATGGTTCGGATAGCGAGGTTTAGATATTTTTGTTGTGGATGGTGATGTGGGTCGTGGTAGGATGGTGGTTAGGGTGGTGGTGGTAGATAGGTTGCTGTTGGTGATAGGGTAGTAGTGTGGTGGTGGTTAGTGTAAGGTGGTAGTGGTTAGGGTGATGGTGGTGGTTGTGGGTGTAGGTAGGGTAGTGGTTGTGGAAGGAGATTAGTGTGGGGTAGAGTGGTGGTAGGCTGGTTTGGGTGGTAGTGGGTAAGGTGGTGCTCATGGTTAGGGTGTGGAATAGGGTGGTGGTAGGGTGATGATGGGGTGGTGGTTTGGGTGATGGTGGTTAGGGTAGTAGTGGTTAGGGTGTGGTCGTAGTGGGAGTGGTTAGAGTGATGGTAGTGAAGGTGGTGGGGTAAGGTAGTGGGTATGGTGGTTGCGGTTAATGTCCGACAGTGGTTAGGGTATTTAAAGGGCAGTGCTGACATGGGTGGTAACATTATTGAATGGGGCTATCTGCTTCTACGCCTTGATTCGTGCAGCACAGACACTCTAACCATACTGAAGGTCTCCATGTTTTCTCTGCAACTGGTGGGGGAGCCAGCAACACACATCTCCGCTTGCTCCCACTTCTAGGAGGAGAAGCTCTATATGCAGGACCATCCTCAGTCCAGATAGTCAGCAACAGGGTTGGACAACAGGAGTCACCTGCTAATACAGGTACTTGGGGTAAGTGGGGGGATCACAACAGGTGTAGGACCTGGTGCTGGGTCTCACTGCAATTCGCAGCAGGTAGGTTATCGCAAACATTTGCATCACACTGGATGATAACAGACGAATTGCAGTGGCAGTGACCACCATGGCTACAGTTCTCGGTCACAGTGGCAAAGTTCACTGCTGGAAAAGTTCTTGGTTATGGCAGTTAAGTCAGACAAGGTCACACTTCTTTCATAGTGGCAGGGTCAGCTGCCAGTTTGCGATTACCCTTAGAACCATGATTCAGGAGAGACTGCGCCACCACTTCTGGGGATCACAGATCAACCTCCATAGTCTTTCTTTTCCTAGCACATCCTCTCTGCGCCATGGTCCAGCTGATTTTGGCATTCCCTAGACAGCCGCACAGCCTGAAAAGTTTGCAGGCTTCTTGCCTCTCTCAACAAGCAAGCAAACTCCTAGGTGTTTTAGGTCAGAGTAACAGCTTCTTCTAGCTAGGCAAGGCTTCAGGCTATCAGATAGACACCATCTCTGGTTGCACGGAACTCCTCTAGGTACTCTGGGGAGCACTCCCTTCCTCGGTGAAAGGAAATTTGGAACAGGAACAGCAAGTGCATTAGTGGCTTACAGTTTTATACAGCTGAAGCAGACAAGAGATATGGATCCATTTTCTGCACTTTCACATCTGGCTTTAAGTGGTTCTCTTTTATACAATTCTCTAGGCACACTCTGTGTAGAGATGCTCCTCACAGAAGGGTTATCGCCAGCCTGGAGCACCCACAACAGAGACACAAAGAGGTGTAAGCTTTCTGAACCTGGCTATCAATAGCTACATTGAACAGCGATCAGAGGTAAGACAAATGGCTGGCCTCATCTAAAGGGTCCTTTGTCTTGAACAGAGATGGTGGTCACATTCTTCACCCTCATCACCTAGCAAATTGTAGTGCTACAGGAGGAGTCATCAGCAGATATCCATAGCAAAAGGCCTAATTGAATTTCTAAAGGAGCTAAATCTTACATGCCCCCACCCCAGTGTTTAGGACTCCTTGTTCCAACTTCAGGAATGACAGCAATAAACATCCAGGCTGGGAAAACAACAGCGCCTCCACTGTGTGCACAGGAACAGGCCAGAGGCTTCCGAAATAAAACCCAAAGGCCTCCAATTACTCTGGCTCACTCACGCACACAATGAATGTGCACACAGGCCACACAAACAAACACTCACAAAACACACCTGAACTATTAGCACTAGATTTTGAGTTAGCACATAGAGGTGGAACTTTACACGTGTCGGCCAATAAGCCTCCACATCAGTGAAACAGATAAAGAAAATCTGACCACAACTAGAGATTCATAAATCACAGTATGTTACCACCACTGTACTTACTAAATCCATCAAAAGGACCATAGTCCACTGTCAGTAAAAAGAGGGCATGCTTAGTGGACCCTTCCAGGTCACAGAACAGGTCGAGGACCTCACACACATCGAAGGACAGGCCAAGTCCTCCACACACGCACACTAGGGGAACACAACCGAACAAATGCAGTGGACATTCCAAACTGAGAGTTCCATGTATTTAATCTTCAGCATCTGTATGGCTGGCAAGTTTATTATCCGATAGGATGAAATAAAAATAGTTTGGATGCACTCTTAAAATGAATAACCTTGAACTGTTACACAGGATACGCTTTTAAAAGACACCTTTACTCACGTTTTTGACTTGGGAAGGTTAAAACGATGAGTCCAACTATTCCGGATCCAAACACGCAAAGATGCAGGTTTACATAGGTCTTTCTGGCAGGTGAATTGATAAACTGGGCTATCTTTCCATAGCTGTGAGAATTCTGTGAATTTCTCTTGACTATGATGCGTGTTGCTTGTCAGGATTGTGGGACCTGTGTGGATAAAAAAAGAGAAAGTGAAGTGTGACAGCAATAGGAGAGGCCTGATCTTATTTCAACATTGAAAACCAGTTCTTGCAGAAAATCACACCAAAAATACTTTGTGACAGCTCTGTGGATGTCTCACTCACAGTACTCTAGTTCATGATACAAATCAGGATTACAGTGCATTGTGAGAACTCTGTGAATGTCTTAACAATGTTTAATAAAACATGCTACAGGTCAAAACAAACCTTTCGAATTTCATCCTATATCTTAAATCTGAAGCAACAGCACATACTGCCAATCAGGACAGATGTTTATTGCACGAGTTCTATAGGTGTATCAGCAACAGTGCTTCATTTATGCCTGTGTTTGCCAGTGCTCGACACCAGCTCATAATTATGTCAGTTTACCACATGAGTGTGCTGTCAGTCTATCTTTAAATGAGAAAAACAATAATAATATACTGTTTCAAAATCAATTGACCAGGCGTCGAGTTTAGAGGTTCAAAATGTTTCACCAGAAGCATTATTTTGTAGAAGCAAGTGCCTTCACCCACCCAAAGTTGGCATGCTTCTTCATAGGGCTTCATCATCGGGCCTGCTCCTCATTGGGCTAGTGTTGCAATGCCCAATGGCCTCTCGAGGGGGCTCTTTGCTGGAGATGTTCTCAATGTGCCAAAGTAATACTGGGGATATGTCGTATATCCCAGTATAATGGTAGGAATACTGGAGATAGGTGTGATCTAAAATTGACTATAGATATTTCTAAGAAGCTTTTTTAATACAAGTGAGAATATATATTTCAAGGTTAAGAAGGTGAAGGAAGCCTGGGGATATAACGAACCAAGCTTCTCCTGAATGGAAACAATGTAATCCAATGAATAATTATGAGTGTGAGGTCGACATGTTTCATGCCTATATTGTCAGGATAGATCGAGTGGCTTTTCTTCAGTACCAAAAACCATATATGTTGGAAGGTGGGTTATTGGTAGGGGCAAATGTCGGTCTGCCACTAGCAATAAGGCCACCAACACATAATAGGGCCCAGCATAGGTCTTAGAAAATTATTCCCATGCTCAACCCTTGGTAACGTGGCTGCGAGCAGACAGGCTTAACTTCAAAGACAGGTATGTAAAGCATTCAAAAACACAATTTCAGTAAATAATTAAGACACAACCCAACATAAAAATCCAACACCAATTTATAAAAATATATAATATTTGTATCTTTTAAATGACACCAAAATGAAAAAAATCCACTGTAGGGAACCAGAGTTATGAATTTTTAAAGATTAGTCACTTTCTAGTGCTTAGAAACCAACAGTGCCCCTTTTAGTCATTTCGTTTTCTCTGACAGGGACACACCTTTAGAAGCGGTTCTGGAGAATGTCTCACCACTGTGCAGTGCCGCCTTCTCCAGCAGGCGGGTCCAGTTAGAACTCCTTCCTGAAGTTCTGCGTGCGGGTCCCAAAGTATCCAATACACAGTCCAAGGTTCTGGAATCTCCAAGAGGGTCCTTGAAAGTGTGAAACTTCAATTCCGCAATCCACTTGAACAAAGCCCTTTCAAATCCACTGGCACTCCAGGCTGGGGATTCTTTGTGGGGATGTCCAGGTGGGCTCTGTTAACCTGTAGCTTGCAGGGAGTCTACTTCTTAGTCCTTTTGTAGCAAGGTAATCCACAGGGCTGCAGTTTTCAGATGGCGCAGTTTTCAGAGGTCAGGCCTTAGAAGTCTTTGCACAGCAGAACTTCGCAGCAGGGCACGTCTTGCTTCAAGTAAGTTTCAAGCAGCAGATCTGGAGGGCTCTGCCCCTCTCAGATACTTATTCACAATTCTCTGGGTCAAGCCACAGGTCACTTCTGACCAATGAAAGCAGGGTAACTCCTCATAGTTATGACCACATCCGGCAGAGTGTGGCATTATGTTGTCCCAGAGTGCATCTTTCTGCCAAATCCATAATGGCTGATTTTCCAGCAAGGAGGTAAGAGCTGGCTAAACACACCCCCTGGGATGGCTTATTTCCATGGACTCTCCCCCTACCATCTGCACATACCTTCCTTAAGCCTATCCCTGACTCCTGGTCAAGAGTGTCAGATTGAACCTGAAACCCAGGCCTCCCCTCTGCCTTTGAAGAGCATAGTTTACGACTCCACCTCCTGGCCTGGCATACCTAGAGACCAGCACACTGCCCTCCCAGCAGAGTGGCCGTTTATCACCTCTTCAAAGCAGCCTGGCTAATCCACTTAACTCTGACCAATCAGGGCAGACCACTGGAAGGCTGAATTTGGACTTACAAACAAGAAAGTCTTATAACTTCTTGTATGTACACTTTAGGAGAAATTCAACAATATAATATTGTTGGATTTACTACTACCATTCTGGGAAGTCTTTGAATGGTCCGGCTAGTCCTCTCCTATCACTATTTATTAATCTTTAACTTCCTACCATGTTAACCTATGGGCCATGGGGTTTGCAATGGGGAAAATGACTTGGGTCAGTTTTCTAGCACCAGGGCTTATAAAAACATATTTTATAAGTATTTCCCTAATCTCTACAGGACCCCCACCCCCTGTGCAACTAAGGGAGACTTTAGGGGTTCTGAATCTGCAGAAATATTGCAGATCGCCCTTAACCAGGTTTTCTAGCATCAAAGTCGAATTTGAGCAGCTCTTTACTTTTTAAAAGCAGTCCTGGCAACCAGGGCTGGTTTTAAACTGACCCCAGGCTTCAGCAGAGCACACATGCAAGTGCAGAAAAGCTGCTGGCCTCTAAACTGCCGTGCCCCAGGATACTGGGGACCTCTAGATAGTTTCAATCCCCTGCCATATTATATATAAATCTAATGTGTTCCTTTCAGCTTGGCACTGGCCCTGGGCCTGGTTAGGCAGAGCCCAGGGTCAGTCAGAGTCAGTTACCACCAGTTCCAGTCAGCAAAAAGTTGGGGGGTGCACAGGGCACAGGATGACTTTGCAACATAGCCCCCCCCAAACGAAAGGTGATGGGTTACTAACCTACACCCTGGTAGTCCTCATCAGCTAAGTGGAAAAACCTGGAAAGTCCATCTTCATTGGCATGGGCAACCCCAGGTCTGTGCTCCACTGTAAAGTCCATTCCCTGTAGGGAAATGGACCACCTTAACAGCTTGGGATTCTCCCCTCTCATCTGCATGAGCCACCTGAGAGGTCTGTGGTCAGTTTGAACATGAAAGTGAGTCCCAAACAAATAGGGTCTGAACTTTTTCAGTGACCACACCACAGCAAAAGCCTCTCTCTCAATGGCACTCCACCTCTGCTCTCTGGGAAGATGCCTCCTACTAATAAAGGCAACTGGCTGATCAAGGCTCCCTTCATTTAGCTGTGACAACACTGCCCCAATCCCTTGCTCTGAAGCATCTGTCTGAACTACAAATTCTTTTGTATAGTCAGGGGCCAGTAACACTGGTGCTGAACACAAAGCAGCTTTCAAAGTGTCAAAAGCCTTCTGACACTCTGGGGTTCAAATCACCTTTTTGGGCCTCTTTTTAGAAGTCAGTTCTGTTAGGGGCCCCACAATGGTCCCGTAATTTTGAACAAACCTTCTATAGTACCCTGTCAGTCCAAGGAATGCACTGACCTGAGTCTGGGTAACAGGAGCTGTCTAATCCAAAATAGTTTGGATTTTAGCTTGGAGAGGCTGTACATGGCCCCCACCTACCAGGTGGCCCAGGTACACCACAGAACGCTGCCCTATTTGGCACTTGCTTGCCTTAATAGTCAGGCCTGCTTGCTGCATGGCCTGAAGCACTTCCCTTAGGTGGTTTAAGTGATCCCCCCAGGTAGAACTGTATACAGCTATATCATCCAGGTAAGCTGCACTGAACTGTTCCAACCCAGACAAGACCCTGTTCACCAACCTTTGGAAGGTGGCAGGTGCATTCTTTAATCCAAAGGGCATTACCTTGAACTGATAATGTCCCTCTGGGGTGGAGAATGCTGACCTCTCCTTTGCTCCATCGGTGAGGGCAATCTGGCAGTAACCTGAAGTCAAATCAAACGTACTCAGGTACTTAGCAGCCCCTAACCTATCAATGAGCTCATCAGCTCTAGGTATAGGGTGAGCGTCAGTCTTTGTGACTGCATTCAAACCTCTGTAGTCCACACAGAACCTTAACTCCTTGGGTCCCCCCTGGGGATTAGGTTTAGGTACCAGCACCACTGGACTGGCCCATGGACTCTCAGACGGTTCAATTACCCCCAGTTCCAGCATCTTAGCAACCTCAGCTTTAATGCTGGCTCTGACATGGTCAGACAACCTGTACAGTTTATTTTTGACAGGTAGGCTGTCACCAGTGTCAATGTGGTGCACACACCACTCAGTGATGCCTGGGGTCAAAGAGAACAGGCCAGCAAACTGCTCCAGCACCTGCTTACAGTCTCTGTGCTGCTGGTCTGTCAATTTGGGAGAGAGTACAACTCCCTCCACTGACCCATCTTGCACATTAGTGGAGAGGAGGTCGGGCACAGGCTCAGTTTCCTCCTCCACACCCTCATCAGTGACCAGTAACATGGTCATGTCTGCCCTGTCATGGTGGGGTTTCAATCTATTCACATGCAGGGCCCTGTGAGGGTTCCTGGGGGTGCCAAGGTCAACCAAATAAGTAACCTCACCCTTCTTTTCTAAGATTGGATAGGGCCCACTCCACTTGTCATGGAGGGCCCTGGGAGCCACAGGCTCCAACACCCACACCAATTGTCCTGGACTATACTCAGGCATAGTAGCCTTTTGATCATACCAGTGCTTCATGAGCTCCTGGCTGGCCTCCAGTTTCCTGTTTGCCTTGTACATGTACTCTGCCATTCTAGATCTCAGGCCTAGCACATAATCAAGCACATTGTCCTTTGCTTCCTTAAGAGGCTTCTCTAAAGACTCTCTTAGCAGGCTCAATGGTCCCCTCACAGGGTGTCCAAACACCAACTCAAAGGGACTGAAACCAACCCCTTTCTGTGGCACCTCCCTGTAGGCAAACAGTAAGCATGGGAGGAGAACATCCCATCTCCTCCTGAGTTTCTCTGACAACCCATTTATCATGCCCTTCAGGGTTTTGTTGAATCTATCAACAAGACCATTTCCTTGTGGGTGATAGGGGGTGGTGAACTTGTAGTTGACACCACACTCATCCCACATGGCAGTCAGATAGCTGGACAGGAAGTTCGTGCCCCTATCTGACACCACCTCTTTTGGAAAACCCACTCTGGTGAACACACCAATCAGTGCTCTAGCCACAGCAGGAGCGTCAATGGTTCTAAGAGGTATGGCTTCAGGGTATCTAGTGGCGTGGTCAACTACCACTAAGATATACCTATTCCCTGATGCAGTAGGTGGGTCCAGGGGACCAACAATGTCCATTCCCACCCTTTCAAAAGGAACCCCAACCACTGGCAGTGGTATTAGGGGAGCCTTTGTCTTGCCCCCTGCCTTGCCACTGGCCTGACAGGTGACACAGGAGCTGCAAAACTCCTTTACCTTTTCAGACATAAGGGGCCAGTAGAAATGGTTCACCAACCGGTTCCATGTCTTTGTCTGTCCCAAATGTCCTGCCAAGGGGATATCGTGACTCAAAGTCAGGATGAACTCTCAGTACTTCTGGGGCACCACCAACCTCCTGGTGGCCCCCTCCTTGAGGTTTCTGGCCTCAGTATAAAGCAGTCCATCTTCCCAGTAGAGTCTGTGAAACCCACTGTCATCCCCCTCCTCTTGCTTAGAAGCAATCCGCCTCAAGCTCTCAAGGGTGGGACAGTCACGCTGTCCCTGACTGAACTCCTCTCTGGAGGGTCCACCTGCTCCTGTCAGTTCTGCCAAATCTGACAGCTCTGGCAGGGATGGAGTCCCTCCCTCAGAGGCCAGATCCTCCCCATCAGGGTTAGATTCTTCCTGCACCTCTGGAGTTCCCTGGGCTGGCTCACCAGGCCCAGTGCCCTTGTCCTTGGATGCTTGGCCCTTTGTTCCAGGGTCCAAGTGTCCAGCCCCTCCCTTCTGGCTAGTCTGTGACCTAGTCACAGCACATACCCACTCAGGGAGCTCCAATATTTTCATATGGAGTCCTCTCTCCACCTCTGACCACACAGAGGCTTCAAGATCATTGCCCAGTAAACACTGGACTGGGAGCACCTTTGACACAGCTACCTTCATAGGGCCCGTCACACCTCCCCATTCCAAATCCACCACAGCCATAGGATGGAGTTTGGTAGTGCTGTCTGCATATGTCACCTGGTGAAACTCACCAGGTAACAACCTCTCTGGAGGCACCAGTTCATCCAGGACCATAGTTACACTAGCCCCAGTGTCTCTTATAGCCTCAACCTCAGCCCCATTCACTTTAGGCCTCTGCCTGTACTTGTCCATTTTTTGAGGTAAGGCAGCAAGGGTTGCAATATTCACCCCACCCAGGGACACTAAGGTTGCTTCCACCACCTGACTACCCCTCTCTGGGGCACCACTCTCCACCCCTACACTGACACTGGCAATCCCTGTGGATGGCCCCTTAGGGGGGAGCTTCTTGGCGCAGACAGCATCTCCCTGTTTGTGCCCTGGCTGGTAACAGTCAAAGCACTTACCCACCTTTGAGGGATCAAATAACCTACCATTCTTTCCCTGATACCCCCTCCCTTTGAATTTGGGTTGGCTCGGGGCCCCCCCTCCTTGTGCAGGTTTTTGTGGGTCTTTGGAGGACTCTTGGTTTTGACCTTCCTTTCCCTGGGCTTTCCCCTGGGGAGGGACCTGTCCTCCTTTCTTCTGGTCACCCCCCTGGTGCTGAATGGAAACCCGGGTTCTCACCCACTCATCAGCTGCTTCTCCCAGCTCTCTGGGGTCTGTCAGCTTAGAGTCCACTAGATACTGGCGTAACTTCTCTTCTGCGCAATGAGTCAAAATATGTTCTTTCAAAAACAAATTATACAATCCCTCATATGAGCCAACTGTGTTACCAACAATCCAGCCTTTCAGTGCCTTCACTGAAATGTCCACAAAGTCTACCCAAGACTTTGAACTCAATTTCTGGGTGCCTCTAAACTTCACCCTGTACTGCTCTGGAGTCAGACCAAATCTCTTGACTAAGCATGCCTTCATCTGCTGGTATGATTCTGCATCCTTTCCCTTCAGGGTCAGGAGCCTATCCCTCCCAGCTACTGGAATCAACTCCCACAGGAGTGCACCCCAATACCTAGAGTGGACCCTACTCATTTTAAGGGCCCTCTCAAAAGCTGCTAGCCACTTGTCAATGTCATCCCCCTCAGTGTACTTAGGTACTATGCCCTTGGGAAGTTTAGGTTCAAATCTACCACCCCTGGACATCTCAACATCCTCTTCACTTTCGCTGCCACCATTCCTCTTCTCCTCCTCCCTCTCCCATCTTCTCTTAGCCGATTCGAATTTCTCCTTCTCCAAGGCAATCAGCTCTAATTGAGCCTGAAGCTGTCTCTCTGCAAGGGACAGTACTGGTACCTGAGTAAGGGACCCTTCCCCACTCCCACCACCACCTTCATTCACCTGGTTAACACTAGTCACAATGGGAGAGGTCTCATCCTCACCCCTCTCTCGGGTGAGGTTGGGGGGAACAACCTCCCACCCCCCTTGCGTCTCCTCAGCTACCCCAGCCCAGGCCATTAGGGACTTAAGCAACGCTGTCTTCTTAATCTTGTTGGAAGCAGGCAGCCCCCTAAGCCTACACTGTACCCTAAGATCACCCACTGCGAACTGGGACAGTTTAGCCAGGTCCAGCTCCATGGTTCCCTAGTTTCGGGTCACAAAAAACTAGGCACAACAGACTTAAAACAATTTGGAAAAATCAAAACAATGGTTTAAAAACAGTTTAGTCCAAATTCCAAAAATCAAACTCAAAAGTTTTGTTGTAAGGCAATTTAGAGGATTTTTATAATCTTAAATCATTCACTGAAAGGTGTACTTTTTAAATGCAAGTCCACATCCACACCATGCATGTGAGTTCTCCTGAGGCGGAAGCCGGGAGTGTGTGTGTTTTGGAACTTTTAAAACTTTGAGAGTCACGTATTTCTTGTGTTATTATCCTCCACAACCCCTCTCCTGGCACTTTGATTCTGGGCATTAGGCTCACCTGGTCAGGCTGTGCAGCGGAGTTCAGCGCAGCCGCCATTCCGGCGTTCATTGAGGCCACGCCCCCTTCTTGAGGCCACGCCCCCTATCTAGGCCACGCCCACCGCCGAGCATACATAAGGCGCTGAATACAAGCGCCGGTTGATGCATGTGAGTTCTCCTGAGGCGGAAGCCGGGAGTGTGTGTGTTTTGGAACTTTTAAAACTTTGAGAGTCACGTATTTCTTGTGTTATTATCCTCCACAACCCCTCTCCTGGCACTTTGATTCTGGGCATTAGGCTCACCTGGTCAGGCTGTGCAGCGGAGTTCAGCGCTGCCGCCATTCCGGCGTTCATTGAGGCCACGCCCCCTTCTTGAGGCCACGCCCCCTATCTAGGCCACGCCCACCGCCGAGCATACATAAGGCGCTGAATACAAGCGCCGGTTGATGCATGTGAGTTCTCCTGAGGCGGAAGCCGGGAGTGTGTGTGTTTTGGAACTTTTAAAACTTTGAGAGTCACGTATTTCTTGTGTTATTATCCTCCACAACCCCCCTCCTGGCACTTTGATTCTGGGCATTAGGCTCACCTGGTCAGGCTGTGCAGCGGAGTTCAGCGCTGCCGCCATTCCGGCGTTCATTGAGGCCACGCCCCCTTCTTGAGGCCACGCCCCCTATCTAGGCCACGCCCACCACCGAGCATACATAAGGCGCTGAATACAAGCGCCGGTTGATGCATGTGAGTTCTCCTGAGGCGGAAGCCGGGAGTGTGTGTGTTTTGGAACTTTTAAAACTTTGAGAGTCACGTATTTCTTGTGTTATTATCCTCCACAACCCCCCTCCTGGCACTTTGATTCTGGGCATTAGGCTCACCTGGTCAGGCTGTGCAGCGGAGTTCAGCGCTGCCGCCATTCCGGCGTTCATTGAGGCCACGCCCCCTTCTTGAGGCCACGGCCCCTATCTAGGCCACGCCCTCCGCCGAGCATACATAAGGCGCTGAATACAAGCGCCGGTTGATGCATGTGAGTTCTCCTGAGTCGGAAGCCGGGAGTGTGTGTGTTTTGGAACTTTTAAAACTTTGAGAGTCACGTATTTCTTGTGTTATTATCCTCCACAACCCCCCTCCTGGCACTTTGATTCTGGGCATTAGGCTCACCTGGTCAGGCTGTGCAGCGGAGTTCAGCGCTGCCGCCATTCTGGCGTTCATTGAGGCCACTCCCCCTTCTTGCGGCCACGCCCCCTATCTAGGCCACGCCCACCGCCGAGCATACATAAGGTGCTGAATACAAGCGCCGGTTGATGCATGTGAGCTCTCCTGAGGCGGAAGCCGGGAGTGTGTGTGTTTTGGAACTTTTAAAACTTTGAGAGTCACGTATTTCTTGTGTTATTATCCTCCACAACCCCCCTCCTGGCACTTTGATTCTGGGCACTAGGCTCACCTGGTCAGGCTGTGCAGCGGAGTTCAGCGCTGCCGCCATTCCGGCGTTCATTGAGGCCACGCCCCCTTCTTGAGGCCACGGCCCCTATCTAGGCCACGCCCACCGCCGAGCATACATAAGGCGCTGAATACAAGCGCCGGTTGATGCATGTGAGTTCTCCTGAGGCGGAAGCCGGGAGTGTGTGTGTTTTGGAACTTTTAAAACTTTGAGAGTCACGTATTTCTTGTGTTATTATCCTCCACAACCCCCCTCCTGGCACTTTGATTCTGGGCATTAGGCTCACCTGGTCAGGCTTTGCAGCGGAGTTCAGCGCTGCCGCCATTCCGGCGTTCATTGAGGCCACGCCCCCTTCTTGAGGCCATGCCCCTATCTAGGCCACGCCCACCGCCGAGCATACATAAGGCGCTGAATACAAGCGCCAGTTGATGCATGTGAGTTCTCCTGAGGCGGAAGCCGGGAGTGTGTGTGTTTTGGAACTTTTAAAACTTTGAGAGTCACGCATTTCTTGTGTTATTATCCTCCACAACCCCCCTCCTGGCACTTTGATTCTGGGCATTAGGCTCACCTGGTCAGGCTGTGCAGCGGAGTTCAGCGCTTCCGCCATTCCGGCGTTCATTGAGGCCACGCCCCCTTCTTGAGGCCACACCCCCTATCTAGGCCACGCCCACCGCCGAGCATACATAAGGCGCTGAATACAAGCGCCGGTTGATGCATGTGAGTTCTCCTGAGGCGGAAGCCGGGAGTGTGTGTGTTTTGGAACTTTTAAAACTTTGAGAGTCACGTATTTCTTGTGTTATTATCCTCCACAACCCCCATCCTGGCACTTTGATTCTGGGCATTAGGCTCACCTGGTCAGGCTGTGCAGCGGAGTTCAGCGCTGCCGCCATTCTGGCGTTCATTGAGGCCACGCCCCCTTCTTGAGGCCACGCCCCCTATCTAGGCCACGCCCACCGCCGAGCATACATAAGGCGCTGAATACAAGCGCCGGTTGGTGCATGTGAGTTCTCCTGAGGCGGAAGCCAGAGTGTGTGTGTTTTGGAACTTTTAAAACTTTGAGAGTCACGTATTTCTTGTGTTATTATCCTCCACAACCCCCCTCCTGGCACTTTGATTCTGGGCATTAGGCTCACCTGGTCAGGCTGTGCAGCGGAGTTCAGCGCTGCCGCCATTCCGGCGTTCATTGAGGCCACACCCCCTTATCTTTCTCACCCGCAATTATAAATCATGTGCTTTTTTCGGCAGCGCAGCGGACGAGCGCAGCGGGCGCGTCGTTGGCGCGCCGGAGGTGCGCCAGAGGTAAGCCCGTCTGCGCCCATCCGCGCCAGACCAAGCCAGGAGCCAGGCAACTAGCGAGCAGTCGAGGCTTACATACTCCAGAGAATCCTTACACCATCTCAATCAGCCTCTCTTACACCTATGCTCTCAATCACTTAGAGCCGAATCCCATAGTACTAATTGTCCCCACTGTCCATTCAAACTCACCCCCTCTATAAACGAGCATAACCCTCAGACGATCATAAATATGGCTCTGATTAACTGCAGGTCACTACCCAAACACGCCCACGAAATACATCTACTCATTGAGGAGCACCACCTAGAGATCTTGTTTCTCACAGAAACATGGCTTGCCCCAGACTCAGACGCCGACATCGTGCAGGCACTGCCCCAAGGCTTCCTTATACAACATCTGAACCGTCCGAAGGGCAGGGGAGGAGGAATAGCCGTCATCTTTAAAGAATCCTTCTCTTGCAGATTTCTCGACAGCCCAATGACGGATTGTGAAAACACGCACTTCACTATCCAAATCTCCCCCTGTAACTCCCTTTCAGGAGTGCTCATCTACCGTCCACCAGGAGCCATGGGACAGTTCCATAATTCACTCTTGGAATGCTCCGTGGCCTTGGCTAGCACCCGGCCCAACTTCCTAATTCTAGGAGATCTCAACGTCCATTTTGACAATAGCAATGATGACACTGCCACTGATCTGATCCTAGACCTTGCAGCCCACCAACTTCACTTACAAAACAATCTTCCCACGCATAATCTCGGGCACTTGCTTGATCCAATATTTTGCAATTTTTCCGACCTCAGGGTGGGAACACCTATGCCAGTGCCCTGGACTGACCACCGGCTTATCCCTTTCAGCTGGCGGATCCAGACCTCCTCTCCTCCCAACCAAGCACCGGGCAGACTCTCTCGCTCCTGGCCGAAACTTGACCTTGATAAATGGAAACATGCACTAGAGCATACCAGGCCACAGCTTGAAAGTAATCCTCATTCTGCGGACGCGCAGTTCACGTCCTGGATTGAAAACTCCCTTGATACCGTTCTGCCCAAAAAACCGTATCTAAAACCCACGAAAAAAGCCACCTCCCCGTGGTTTTCACACGAGGTCCGCCTCCTAAAGAAAAACTGCAGGAGAGCGGAAAGAGCATGGAGGAAAGACTTCGATCCCAACAGCAAAAGTGAATATAAACGGGCTATTCTCAACTACAAAAAAGCCCTAAAAAATGCTCAAACAGCCTTCTTTAATGATAAAATTAGTAAGGCACCCTGCTCGTCCAGAGAAACGTTCCAAATTATGAAAATACTTTTAAAAACCCCAGAACCATCCTGCTCATTTAATTTCTCGGACAACCACTGCAATGAGTTAGCCACGTTTTTTGATAAAAAAATACAAAACATCCTCCAACATCTCCCCCCCTTCCTCCTGATGACTCCCCACTTACCCACTCATGGCAGACCCAGAACCCGAACACAGAACTTAATATGTTCTCTCCCATCTGTGAGGAAACCATAAGGCCCATCCTTCAATCCCTCAAAAGCGGGTCCCCGCATGATCCAGCACCAGTCAGACACCTTAAACAAGTTGCTCCTACCATTCTCGCGCCAATGGTGAATCTGATAAATTCCTCTATAGAAAGCGGATTGGTTCCGCCAAGCTGGAAGAAGGCGGTAGTCAAAGCCTTAATCAAAAAACCCAATCTCGACCCCAGTAATCTTGCCAACTTCAGGCCAATTTCCCTTCTCCCATGCGTTAGCAAGATAGCTGAAAAGCTTATCAACAGCCAACTATCAAACTACCTGGAAATCAACGAATTGCTAAAACCGTCACAGACAGGATTCCGCCCGGGCCAAGGTACGGAAACAGCGATGGTGGCGGTTGTCGAGGAGGGTAGGAAGATCATTGACGCAGGAGGATCAGTGGCAGTGATCCTTCTGGACCTCAGCGCGGCATTCGACACGTCAACCACAGTATCTTGGCTCAGCGGCTCAGTGACCTTGGTATCTCGGGGCCGACCCTGTCGTGGCTAAAATCCTATCTTCACAACCACTCTTTCCAGGTGGCGGAGGGCGACTTCATCTCCAGGGAGACTCCTATACGTTGCGGAGTGCCTCAGGGCTCCTCATTGAGCCCGACGCTCTTCAACGAGTATATGTCGCCACTGGAAGGGATTGTCATCCCGTATGGTATCAAACTCCTGACCTACGCGGATGACACCCAGCTGGTTGTCTCCCTCAGCCGGCAGGATAATCCCACCATCGATCTCTATTCCTGCCTGGGGGACATAGTCAGCTGGATGAACTCATCCCACCTAAAACTCAACGGCGACAAAACGGAGATAATGGTGATGGGCAACCAGTCCCATTTCCGCCCGGAGTCTCTGTGGCCCCCATGCATGGGCCCGCCCCCAACCCCCAAAGCCGAAATCAAAAGCTTGGGGATTTGGCTCGATCACAATCTTACCCTAAACACCCAGGCAAGAAAAACTGCTGGAACCTGCCTTGGTCTCCTACGTACCACCCGCAAGATCCTTCCCCTGCTCCCTTTTCAGTCAAGAAAACTTCTCTTACAGGGTCTCATCTTGTCCAGACTGGACTACGGTAATGCTCTATATCTCGGCGCACCTAAGAAAGTTACAGCCAGGCTACAGGTTGTGCAAAACGCTGCTGCTCGGATTCTTACCAACACTAAGATCCGCTGCTTTGCTAAATCAGTGATTAGAGCATTGCATTGGTTGCCCGTGGAGCAAAGGGTGCATTTCAAGGCCTTGTGCCTAACCCACAAAATCCTTCAGGGAAAAGCCCCGTCAATCCTTAAGGACCTTGTTGTCCCGCATACCACGTCTAGAACTCTCCGATCTTCGAACGCCCATCTAACCCAAATTCCCAGGATAAAGAAAGCTCGCTCCGGAGGCCGGCGCTTTTCCTATCACGCGTCCAAGCTGTGGAACACCCTCCCGCTTGCCCTCCGGGCCCAACACAATCTGCTGCCTTTCCGAAAGTTACTAAAGACATGGCTGTTCCCATAACCATCTGCTCCGCAATTGGCTGATCTCTCTGGTGCATCTTTTAGCGCTGGGACGCTCAAGGGCAGCCATGCGCTCTAGAAATCTCATTACAATTACAATTACAATTACACCGCTGAACACCAAATGTTGGAAGGTGGGTTATTGGTAGGGGCAAATGTCGGTCTGCCACTAGCAATAAGGCCACCAACACATAATAGGGCCCAGCATAGGTCTTAGAAAATTATTCCCATGCTCAACCCTTGGTAACGTGGCTGCGAGCAGACAGGCTTAACTTCAAAGACAGGTATGTAAAGCATTCAAAAACACAATTTCAGTAAATAATTAAGACACAACCCAAAATAAAAATCCAACACCAATTTATAAAAATATATAATATTTTTATGTTTTAAATGACACCAAAACGAAAAAAATCCACTGTAGGGAACCAGAGCTATGAATTTTTAAAGATTAGTCACTTTCTAGTGCTTAGAAACCAACAGTGCCCCTTTTAGTCATTTTGTTTTCTCTGACAGGGACACACCTTTAGAAGCGGTTCTGGAGAATGTCTCACCACTGTGCAGTGCCGCCTTCTCCAGCAGGCGGGTCCAGTTAGAACTCCTTCCTGAAGTTCTGCGTGCGGGTCCCAAAGTATCCAATACACAGTCCAAGGTTCTGGAATCTCCAAGAGGGTCCTTGAAAGTGTGAAACTTCAATTCCGCAATCCACTTGAACAAACCCTTTCAAATCCACTGGCACTACAGGCTGGGGATTCTTTGTGGGGATGTCCAGGTGGGCTCTGTTAACCTGTAGCTTGCAGGGAGTCTACTTCTTAGTCCTTTTGTAGCAAGGTAATCCACAGGGCTGCAGTTTTCAGATGGCGCAGTTTTCAGAGGTCAGGCCTTAGAAGTCTTTGCACAGCAGAACTTCGCAGCAGGGCACGTCTTGCTTCAAGTAAGTTTCAAGCAGCAGATCTGGAGGGCTCTGCCCCTCTCAGATACTTATTCACAATTCTCTGGGTCAAGCCACAGGTCACTTCTGACCAATGAAAGCAGGGTAACTCCTCATAGTTATGACCACATCCGGCAGAGTGTGGCATTATGTTGTCCCAGAGTGCATCTTTCTGCCAAATCCATAATGGCTGATTTTCCAGCAAGGAGGTAAGAGCTGGCTAAACACACCCCCTGGGATGGCTTATTTCCATGGACTCTCCCCCTACCATCTGCACATACCTTCCTTAAGCCTATCCCTGACTCCTGGTCAAGAGTGTCAGATTGAACCTGAAACCCAGGCCTCCCCTCTGCCTTTGAAGAGCATAGTTTACGACTCCACCTCCTGGCCTGGCATACCTAGAGACCAGCACACTGCCCTCCCAGCAGAGTGGCCGTTTATCACCTCTTCAAAGCAGCCTGGCTAATCCACTTAACTCTGACCAATCAGGGCAGACCACTGGAAGGCTGAATTTGGACTTACAAACAAGAAAGTCTTATAACTTCTTGTATGTACACTTTAGGAGAAATTCAACAATATAATATTGTTGGATTTACTACTACCATTCTGGGAAGTCTTTGAATGGTCCGGCTAGTCCTCTCCTATCACTATTTATTAATCTTTAACTTCCTACCATGTTAACCTATGGGCCATGGGGTTTGCAATGGGGAAAATGACTTGGGTCAGTTTTCTAGCACCAGGGCTTATAAAAACATATTTTATAAGTATTTCCCTAATCTCTACAGGACCCCCACCCCCTGTGCAACTAAGGGAGACTTTAGGGGTTCTGAATCTGCAGAAATATTGCAGATCGCCCTTAACCAGGTTTTCTAGCATCCAAGTCGAATTTGAGCAGCTCTTTACTTTTTAAAAGCAGTCCTGGCAACCAGGGCTGGTTTTAAACTGACCCCAGGCTTCAGCAGAGCACACATGCAAGTCCAGAAAAGCTGCTGGCCTCTAAACTGCCGTGCCCCAGGATACTGGGGACCTCTAGGTAGTTTCAATCCCCTGCCATATTATATATAAATCTAATGTGTTCCTTTCAGCTTGGCACTGGCCCTGGGCCTGGTTAGGCAGAGCCCAGGGTCAGTCAGAGTCAGTTACCACCAGTTCCAGTCAGCAAAAAGTTGGGGGGTGCACAGGGCACAGGATGACTTTGCAACAATATAGGTGTACCTAATCTTCACTTGGGGAGAGTACGGATACTCTGCAATGAGTGTTAGCCTTCTCAGTGTTTGGTGTGTAGTGTAACTTACACTGAGATGTGTGTGCTCTTGCAGTTGGTGACCTGGTAAAACAGAGAAAACAGACTTTAAAAACATACAACAAATATAGGCACCACAAGGTGCTGTCTTTATGGTCTTACATTGGAGGCACATGCACACCATAGTGGGTGGTGTCTGTGCACTAAAACGTGCCATATTCAATCAGTCATATCCAAGGGTAGATAAGTGGGAAACGTGAGGGAAACACACATACATGGATGCTCAATTGGTCATTGTTGAGAGGATCTTATCCTCCTTTAATAAAGTATAGACTCCTTAGTGATCGTGGTAGTGCAGCTTCAGCGATTCTAATTGTAAATCAAAGTGGCGTCTTAAATTCAAGTTTGAAAATGCTCCCACTACAATCATGGTCTATAGAGGATTGTTTTATAATAAATATTGCGAGTTTGATTAGCCCACAGCGTTTAATACCTAATTGCTGAGGTGGAAGCGGTGGCTTGAGCGTTTATAAATGCAAATCACAGTGGCGTCTTAAAATCAGGTTATCTAAATGCACCCGCCAACAAAATTGATTATTTTAGTAGAAGCAAACAAGTATACCCAGTTTGGGCAACACACAGCAATAGGCAGAAGCAGCAGTCCATTCACCTACCCAACATCCACGATCACCTACCCAACATCCACGATCACCTTCCCTACATCCATGATGCTGGAAGTGAAGGGATATGACGAAAAAACTTCTTTTCAAGCAGCTTCGTAAATGCCTAGTGATCAGCAGTAGGGAGGCTGAGCTGATGGGCGTCACAACCTATGGCCAATGATGAGCAGATACGAGAGGGCCACGTATCCTGGCAAAGCATTGCCCCACAACATCTTGGCAGTGTGAGGTTGCCTCAATATGTGGAGCAGGAGGACCAATAATGTGAGGTTAAAAAAGGCCCATGTGTTAGGCGTGTTCGGAACAGTACACCTTATCGTTATTTTCATATGAAGCAGGAGACTATATACTGGACTGGCCAGTTCCGCTTGTCCTTCCGCTGTTGAAAGTTAATAGCACAGTGGCTCAGGTGTAAGACTTACTCTTTGAATATCTTAGAATGTGGATATTCTTCATAACTTTACCTTACCATAATGTCATACTTCCAGGGCCTTATCATTGACAATGACACTGTGGATGCCATACTCAAGGTTTCCTCCAACTTGGGAGACAACTGGAGCATACCATCCGGCAGTCTCAAGGAAGATTGGGATAAACTTTCTTCCATGAAAACAGAGTTTGTCCTTCTTCTTCCCCCTTTTGTGTTTTTCTTTCTTTTGTATTAGGTCATAGTCTGATGGGGGGAAATACGTGCTGGTCCACAAACATGAGTGCTGGAGGGCCGCACCTGCAACCATTGGCTGAAAATAAGTACTGGTTGGGGTGAAAGGACAGTGAGATAGAGGCAAAATGGGGTTACAGTGGGTGGGAATAGAGATATGGGACTAATGCAGTGGCAAGGGGGTCGTGAGGTCATGGTAAGAAGGCAGGACAGAGGGAAACATGACAAGGAAAGTAGAGCAGGATGAAAGCTATCTTGACCCGGATGCACAGAGACAGCAAAACACTAGGCTCTGAAGTATGGTGAGGTACAGGACAGGAACACAGGGAGGCACTGCTACCCACATCATGATGCAGAATGGATCACTCGTCATGTATGATAATGGGCTGCTTCGGAGCTTCCTCATCACCTGGCAGAAGGGTAGGTATAGGATGATCTGGTTTAGTAAGAGGGCAGACAGCAATTTCCCCAAACAAAATTCCTCACTGCTCTCTCTTGCCTTTCTCTTGTAATCCGTTAGACTGACTCCGAGTGACAAGAAGATGGAGACCTCCTAATTGCATCTTGGGGCCTATCTATATAGCCCACCTAGTCCACCTCCAATGCGCAGGTGCTACATTTGTAAAATCAACATAAATAAATAAATAAATACATACATACATAAAAAATGAGTGCAGGTGCGCAAAATATTATTCAGGAGTCTACCACTCGCTCACTCCTCTAACGCAGTCCACTTTCACCCCTGACTCCAACTTCTACTTACATGGCCAGTGGTCAAAAAAAGATTACAATGAGCAGTCCCACATTCTGCAAGAGGAGACTGAGAGAGATTTGTCTCCTGAGAACATTTTAAAAATGCAGTCAAATAGTACATTTTACTCGCCGATTTGCACTTAAATTCAATGTCATAGGCGCTGGAAGGGCACTCAAGAAATAGTCCAGTACTTTCATGGTTGATTTGAAGGTGAACCCCTTTTTTGTACAGCACATACTAATAATTTTACTGATTCAGCTATTGTGTGTATTATTATTGAGAACGACTCCACATTTCACTCTTAAAGAAGCCTGAGCAACTGTAGATGGGGAAGAGCTATTCTCATCAACATGCTGCGGTTTGAAGTGCCGGGACAGGCACTGAAAGGTCAACCAACCAGGAAGCATTTGCAATGCAAAAGGTCTCGCATTTACGAGACTTTAAGCTATTGGCATTGTAAATGACAATGCCATTTATTTATCTGTTTTGCTAATTAGCACATAGATAAAAGACATTGTCATTTACAATGCCAATAGCTCAAGCTCTTGTAAATGCGAGACCTATTTAAAGAAGCAGCCGCCATTGTTACGGGCTGCTCGGAAAGTGAAAGCACGCATGGCACGCTAAATGTTGCAGGAAAGCATGTTGTGCCTGCCGTAGGAGAAACTCATTAAATAAAATAGTGCTTACAGACTAAAAAAGATGTAACATGTAACAACTGAAGTGAAAGGGCAAGTCTTCATCGGAGGATACAAATGAAGACAAGGCGTTACTAAGGAGGAACTAGCACGCCTATTAATGAATCAGAAGCCAGCATTCAGGAAGGGCAATGACACAAGCCAATGAAAAATATGGGCAGAGAATTGGTGTGGCTTCTATTCCATACTCCAATACAGAATGCTGCAGAGCAACGCATGTGCTGGCCAGGCTTGACCTACAAACAGGAACTTGAAAAGCAGCATTTCCTGTTGCAATAAATGTACCTGTCTATTCTTATCTCATCGTGATAAAAATAAGTCTAAACTGAGCAATATTTACACCATATGGAGCCCAGTTATAGCTCTGTGGATTAAAGGATGTAAAGCAGTAATGTGTGCAACCTGAAGTCCCTGGTCCACTCCCAGAAGACATGCTCAGCATTCATCACTCCAAGTTCAATGACATTATTAGTATTTAATAGTACAACCAACATCTGTGTACATTAACAAGATAACTATTATTTTATATGTGGAAGCTACTTTCAGAGAGAATGCACACTTTGTATTGTGACACTAATTCCAAACACCAAGTTATAACACTGGGATTTTCAAACTTAGGCGAGCTTCCTACAACTGTTACTAAACCATCCCCTTTGAAGCACCTTGGGTGTCTTGGTATGTTTAACTTTTTCTAGCTTCAGACCAGCAAGCACATCCATGACCAGCAGAGCCAAGTAAACATCTTCAACCACCAGGCTCCCTCCTATCAATGACTGACAGTCAAATGAAAGCTCGACAAACCAGGTTCAACCAGGCGAACTTTGCTTTACCAGGAAAAATATTCTTGTAGCATGCACTCAAGCTTCCCAACTGCACAAGCTTTTAACCTCCGGTAATCTCCTATTTAACTACGTGGTACCTTGGTGTGAGGTATTTGCTGTGTGAGAGGAGCCTGTGTGTGCAGTCAGGATTCAATATAGAATGTGTGGAGGGAGTCAATGCACTAGCAGAAGAACTGATGTTCCAGAAACATAAGTTCCTAGAGTATGGATACGTATATATGTTTATTAACTAGTTAGCAGTTAAGATAATATACTCACTGAAAAAATAGAACTGTTAAAGGGACCTTATAGTTTAGGTGAAAAATGTCAGTTAAAACATGCCATTTTAAAATGAACAAAACCACTGAAATTCACCAGTTACAGTTATCTCAAGCTTTCACCATGCGCCGTGATGTCAACAATGATGTCATTTCCGATGTTGCAGTGATGTTATCACTGAGGCCTTAGAGCAAGTCATGAGCGATGTAATGCGTGAGGGGATAAGCAATCCATGGCAAGGGTGAGAATTATAGTTATGCATATATATAAAAATTGCCTGAACTTGTAAATAGTTAAACGTATTGAATTGAATCCCCTTACGTAAGTGTGGACAGTGAACACTACAAAATGCTATTCACCATAAAGTCATTATTCAAGGCATGCGCTTTCTATGGCACGACTTCTCGGCAACTGCCCAGAGTGTGCAATCTACATCTTTACTTGGGCACTAAGTACGCATCATGTTCACACTAAAGTGTATCACAAAGCGAGAACCTTATTCACACCACATGCAGGCTTTGCACATCCCGGCCACATCTGTGAGGACAGAGGTGTCCTGTGAAGTTGTGCGTGTCACCCTTGCTCTTCCCTGGGTCCTGCCACACACCATGAAAAAAAGAGCTCAGGAGCCCAGAGCACTCCCAGCGTCTCTCGGACGTCTCTCGGACGTGTGCAAGCAGGCCTCTTGCACAGCAGCCATTGCCACCTCTCCCTTCCGTCACCGGTGGGAGCAGCACTCGTGAGCCTCTCGTCTGCGTGTATATGCTGCTGGTCCCAGAGTAGCAGGGACTTCTGCTAAATAATACCTATAGCCTCCTAGAACCCCCAACTGCTGGGTGAGGCATGCATCCTCTTCCTCGCCTGTATCACCAACAATCGCACACAGACTATTCCCAACATCCCACTCCCGTCAGAACTTTCCTCTTACCGAACAGCTTTGAGATATGCCTGTTCTGCCCCTCAAAGCAGCCCTTCTCCTCCAGGGACCCCATCCCCTCCGCCGCTGCCCCTCTCCTCCTCACCTCCCAGGTCCCCCCAGAGAGAAAACCCTTCCTCCTGCTTTCCGTTGGATGCACTACCTCCCACGAGACAGCGGCCTCCTTCTCTGGCTTGGCAACTCCCTCTGCTTGGAGCCAGAGGTGTGCAGCGTCGTCATGTCATCGCTCTCACCTGAGACCGCCGGGACTCGCCCTGCTTCGCTGATAGGAAATGTTGCACCCACAGGGGGGCGAGGATGAGCCCACACACTCCAGTGGAACTCTAAGAGGATGTATACATGTACCAATGACCGGAAACTGGGAGAGCCAGCCAACCTAGGAATAGGCATTTACAATGCAATAGGAGTCGCATTTACGGGAGACCTATTGCATTGCAAACAGCAAAGTGGGCGAGCGGGGGGCAGAAGGGTGAGAAGGCATGGACTGTGAGGGGGAGAAGGCATGGGCAGTAAGAGAACTTCATAAAAGAAAATAGTGCTCACAATCTAAATAACACATACCGTGCAACACTCAAAGTAAAGGGACCAGTAGCCATGGAAGGATACGAATGACGACATGGCCGTCATAAGGAGGGTCTAACAAGCCTATAAACCAATCAGAAGGCAGCATTTAGGAAGGACAAATACAGAAGACAATGAAAAAGATGGGCAGGGCTTCCCTCACATAGTATACTACCACAGATCAACCCCAGAGCAGCACTTGCGCGCTTGCTCAGGGCTTGACCTAAAAATTGGGTATTTTGGATGTTCCATTGGTCATGCTTTAGTCACATCCTGCACAATACACATTTATTTACTAATGACAGACGATATTCACTGAAAGTTGAGGTGCAGCGTGCAAACAATAGCAAGTAAAAATGACACTCATGTTTCACTAAAGTGTTACTAACTTATTCTTCCTAAGTCAAGCTCTCTTTGTCTGCCTCTTTCGCTGATACAGGTGTAATTTCCAGCTGAACTTAGATCTGTGCATGATGTATGTGTGAGAGGTGTGCTCTAATTGTGTATTGTGATCTCTGTTGTATAGATAGTATGTGTGTCTTCTGTCTGTATGTTGTAATTATGATAATCAGTGTTGCTTGTCTTTCGGCTATATATGTAGTATGCATTGAGTCGTACTGCATGTTTATGTAGGGGGTGCTGCATGCATGGTTGGATAGGTCAAAGTTCATTGTCCAGAACTGACATGAATCTTCCTAAATTAGATGGTTATTGAGGGAGGCACCTTTCTGTGCTTTATTAGTCTATGCATTATGTATATGCTGTCTCTTGAGGCTGATGTTGTGGACAAGAAGCTTCTATTGCTTAATTTTATTTTAGAAAAGTAAGAGTTTGGACCCAACAATTTTCTTAGCAGGTCACTTGCAGTCCTACCTACTGCTCTCGATGACACCCTGTCATTTTTCCCATTGCCCTGATATAGCTAGAGTGTCAGTCTTATTGTGTTCATCTGTTTAATGATCCTTAACTAAGGTTGTGGAGCTCTAGTGAAGCACCAGGATATTTAACCTTGCCATTTGTTGCAAATAAACAGCATTCCACATCAACCGAGTTGCACTGATTCAGAGTTGTTCCTTGTGTACTGTGAGTAGCTTCTGCAGAGTAGTTTTAAATTTGGATTTTGATATTTGTAGCCCATAAATCAAACTTCAAGAGTTCAGCAAAAAAAAACTAATTGGATAGCTTACTTCTCTACCATGAGTCCACTACAGGACTCCAACTTGTTTTGACTGTAGATTTATATCAAAATTTAAATAAATACTACTTTGCAAATGCCAGAACAGTAGGCCACTATTACATCACTGCTTGAGTCTGAAGAAAGTATGCTGGCAGGAGAGTGGTGTCTTGTGTACCTTCCTTGATTGAAGGTATAGGAGGAAAACTTGCATGACAGTAGGTGACACTGGTGACATTGACCTTTTCCCAGAGTAGCAGTACCATTCATTGTCATTCAAAATGGTATGTTTATTTTAAAAAATACAACTACCTGGCCACTGCAGTGAGTGAAATCAAAAAAGCAATCACCTCAAACTACTCCTGATGTGCTAAAATGAGTGTCTGGCAAACTGCTGAACCTAATATGGCTAATATTTAACTCAGATGCCTTACAATCATTTATTTTACTTTTTAGGTGCATCTCGATGAAGGAGCACGGATACGTTTTTTTTAACAGTAACAGATCTGTTTTTCACAACTAAATATAATGTTACTGTAACCTTTGTTTTTTTCTGTGTATTGCTAGTTTTTTTTAACGTAAAGTAATACTTAATTACCATATGTAAATACAATCCCTCCATGGTTCATGGCCTTTGGCCATGCGTGGCGAGGGATTGTCTGCATGACTTGGCCTGTTGCCAGGCACTGCAGCCAACTCCCCTTCCAACCAGCCAACTCCCTCGCCAAACACGTCTTTCAGCCATGTGCAGTGGGCTTTGTCCAGAGGGCCTGGTCCTGGGCACCCCATCCCCAGTGCCTTTAGTTTTTCAATTAAAGGAGCAGGGGGCACCCGGCCTCTCTCCCCAAGGCTTGTTAGCTGAATATATGACGTTAGTTCGCGTGCGATACATTGCATGCCATTACAATGCGGTCGTTACAATGACCGCGTTGTTATATCGCATACGATTACATCTCAAGTCGTTACAACGACTTGCTGTAGGGGGCGTGCTGGACTTAGGAATAGTATAATTTACTATTCCTACTCCAGTTTGTGCAACACCAGGGAAGGTGTTGGATTGCAAATCCAACACCTTCTGCCCCCTACAGCAAGTTGTTGTAACGACTTGCGATGTAATCGTCTGCGATGTAACAATGCGGTCATTGAAACGACCGCATTGTAATGGCATGCGATGTATGGCATGCAAACTAAACAATGTCTCCCTTCTAAAGGCCCCATTCCACCAGGTATTTTCGAAAAATTGGGGGGGGGGGTAGTATTTCTTTGAGGGTAGGTGCATTCGGCCCGCTTCCTGGGCTGATGGTGGCCCCACGGACCCCATGTCCTGGGACCCCACATCATTTTCAGGGGAGTGGGACATGCAGCACCCCACACTGGGCTGATTTTTGCCCCATGGCCCGCCGCAATATTCACGGGGAGGGGGGCACACAACCCTCTTCCCATGGCTGATTTCAGCTCTGGGGCCCTCATGCCCAGGGCCCGGCATCATTTATTAGTGTTAGTGGGGCACATGGCTCCCCCTATCCCCTGGGGCCAGGTGCCTTTTTTATTTGGAGGGCGGCATGCATCCCCCCTCCCCCGAGCTGACCTCTTCCCCCCGGGCCTGGCAAAACAAAAGGTGGGTGCACCCAGGGCACCCACCAAAGTGTCACTGGGGGCAGTAGGGAAAGACCTAAGGCCCCCGCGAACCAAGCCAGATTCCAGCATACAGCAGGACTCAGCATTGCTCCTCCCACAGGAAGAAGCTTCTATTGCTGCTCCCTGCGGGCAGGAGTTGTTTTCCTGCTCGCTTCAGTGAAACAGATGAAAAGTTCCGTCCTAGCGGGTGGGAGCATTCTTGAAGCTCCCGCCCAATTCAAGCAAACTTGATGTTTGCTCCCACTTGGCAGGAGATTCAAAAATGCTCCCACCAAGCAGGGGCAAACACAGGTTTCCCTACTCCCAGTGCTGAAGGCAAAGAAACAGCTCTGTCCTGGGGCTGGGCTCCCTGGGATATAGCATTTGAGCTGACCCTGGTGAATGTGTTTCCTGGGGCCAATAATGGGGCATGGAGGGTGGCCCCCAGGGCCCCACTTGATTTTCCTACATTTTGGCCCCAGGGTTTGGTTACCGGGTCTGCTCCCTGGGGCATAAGTTATTTAAATGCACTCAGCCACCATTTTAGCTCTTTTTTTGTTTTGTTAGATCCTGCTAGTGTTTTGCGGTATTGCAACACTTTTTACCATTTTTTTTTCTTTTTTGGCCCAAGGGTGGAGTGCCTGTAATGGCTGCCAGCAGCATGTTTCTCATGTTGCTGGCAGACCAATCAGAGCACTCGCTTTCACGAGAGTTCGACTCCAGCGGGAGCAAGATTGTAAAAGGGAAATAAAGCTCAGTGGACCCATCAGAATGCTCCATTTTTAAATTGTTGCTCTCAAGAGAGTCTCTTGAGACTCTTGCGGGCCCAACAGTCTAGATATCTGTATTTTTTTTAGCCTTAGTTTTTAAAAAACTACTTAACAGGTTGACACCAAATCACAAAAAGCCTACTCTACAGACCATGATATAGATTCCTGAAAAATTTGATGTAATTCTGTTCTTCAGTTTTTTGCTGTTGCCCGTCTTCAAGAAGCCTACAGAAAATGCATGGGGATTTTGCATTTTTCGCCCCCCGCTTGATGGATCACCTCAAAACCTTTCAGGAAGGAGTTGAGGTAGATTTAATATTTTAGGAAATTTTTGTGACGATTTGTCTAATGGGACCAAAGTTTTGATCAAACCAAAAAACGATCTTTCTATGGAAAAAAACATACCTAACTATAATTACCTAGAGGCAAATCCCACTAGGTACATATACACACACACATACAAGCACACATACACAGTTGCACACATACCTGTGCTTTGGCATTTTGTTAGAGGTATCAAGTTCTAAAGAATCCACACACACGCACCACTTGCTTCCTAATCTGAAGTATATACTATTGCATTTCCTGCAACGGACACAGTCCAAACTACTCCTTGCTACCAACTCCACAAAGCCCTTGTAGATCTGCATACCTATGTGCATGCACAAGCTTATTTAATAGTCACAATTCTAAACATGCATTTATCTCTCTACCGTGAGAAAAGCTCCATGATAAGGAGTATAATTACCCTAGATTTTTCAGGACATTGATGCCGTAAATACTTTCCAGATTTAAAAGTCTCAGCCACATAGAAGGCAAAGCTACACAGTTCTCCAAAAGAAACCAATAAAATTCATAGCAAGATGCTGAAGGCAGCCCTCTTTATAATGACATCTGTAAAGGAAAAATTAGTGGCCTTTTGCGGGTCTCGGGGTGCATATGCTTCTTAGAAATGGGTCTAGCAGTGCATTTGTTTTTAAGCCGAGCCATTACCGTCTCTAGTGGGATGGTTAATGAAAAGATCGAGAGTCGAGAAACTACCTGCAAAATCGTGTGTACAAAAATAATGGGTTTCTAACCTCCCCACTTCCACCCACTGCTCACCTGTGTAAAACAAAGCAGCGGCTCCTCCACTAAGGTGGAGAAGCGTTGCCCCACTGCTCTGGGAGCAGTTCAAAAAGGAAAAATAAAATGATAATAATGCAGTGTTATTATCATTTTATTTTTCTGTCGTGGCTCAGCTGGTTAGGGGTGGGGCTGGGGCCTGGGCTGTCAAAGTCGCAGGGGGAGGAGTGTTGAGCACTCTCTTAAGTGCACATGCTGGTTTGGCCAAACAGTCATTCGCACTTAGCATGTTCTCTACCTGGCTGTATTGCACAGCCTGGGTGGAGAACATGCACAGGCAGGGAGCCTGTCTGAGTGCGGAACCACAGCGCTCAGACCAATCCCAATGCTGCTTTCACCCATCATCATGATTGGCTAGGGGAGTCTGGGAGCCTGTGTGCATCCTTCTCCTGGAGTCCTGGAGTTGGCTGAAGAGGACCAAGAGGCAGCAGCAAGCTTACGGTTAAGCGAGGGGGTGTGGCTAGCCACCTAAGATGGCGGACGTGTCCTGGCAGAGCTCCGGACCCTCGGGGGGATCCAATTCTCCTACACCGCCATCCATGGTTTGAATACGGCCGAGGGAACAGACATATGTCAGCTAGAGTTCCCTGAGCAGTCTGATGTCTTACCTGGCCCCCGGGTCTGCGGTCCTGTGAAGTGCGGAGGACGGGCCTATCCATTGATGAGAACGGGCATAGACCGGGAGCTCCGGTGAGACTCAAGCGGCCCAGCGTGCTGTGAGGTGGCATCCACTGTGTGCTCAGGGGCCCAGGAGTGGCGTGGTGTTGAGCCTGACCCCCGTGCTGTCCTGGGTTACGTGGAATGGATCTGCCCACCGTGGAGAGCGACATAGAAGCAGGAGCTCCGGTACGGAGCGGGCGGCCCGACGCGCTGTGTGGAGGTACCTACGGGGTGCCCGGAGGCTGTTGCTCAGCGCTGGACTTGCGCCGCCCTGGGGTGCACAGCGACGGTGAGGGCTGCTTAAGGAGTGCCTGGAAGATCCTGACGAGGAGGGACAAGATGCGCACTGCAGCCGTGCGGTGAGTTGGCGAGCCCGCACTTTGACTCTGCGTTTCACCCTCTCCCTGGCCTTAAGACCCGGGCGCAATTAGAACCCCCTATGCCTTGGGATCCTGTGCAGCTCAAGCGCTACGAACATAGAACCATCGGCAGGGACTCTTTGATGCTATCATCCCCCTGCTGCTGCGGGCCTTTCCCCACCCTCGAGGGCAACACGGCAGTGCCGAATCTCAACTAGGCACTACTGCCACTAGATTGGATCACATTGGCCTACACACGTGCACCGCAGTGGCCTAAGCTCCACCATACCAACGCTGTACCTCAACACCAACTGGAACGGCCCGGGTGGGCTACAACATAAGTTAGGGTGCCGCTTGTTTGCTCGGGGGTGCATAGCTGGCTAGAACCGGACAGTGCAAAACTCATGCTTCCTCTTCCGGGGGGATGGGGGCAATTTCTGGATCAAAAGCTCCCTGAGGACTGTGCTGGCCTGCCATGATTTTTCCCATAAAGAGAGGATCCCACGTACAAGACCCCCTATTAGACACTCAGCGAGAAGGCGTTCTACTGGTATCTCTGTGGGGCCCCCTCTGCCACCTGGTCCCACTCCGGCTGTGTAGGCCAGACCGTGGCTCACTATCCCAGCCTCTAAAGGTGAAACCCGGGCGAGAACCCGCGAGCAGCTACTAAATTGTAGGTCATCAGCACACACAGATACCCTCCTATAGAGGTCTTACCGAGGGACCTGAATTGCACAACAAGGGTTAGGCTCGTTCCTCCCCATCCTTCTAATCACCTACACCGGACGACTGGAGAATACTACATTCCACCGAAGTCAGCACGCAGCATGGGCAGAGTGAAAACAATGGATGGCCACCAAGGTGCAGGTGCCCCCTCCACCACACCAGAAATTTCCAGTCGGCCTCCTTTGCCAGGGGCTGCGTCTTCTGCACTTATCCAGAGTGCGCCCGACAAGTTGGATTTAATACTGAAAGAAATCCGGGATTCCAGGGCAGCCCTTGAACTGCAGATCGGCACGCTCACCACAGGCCTTACATTACTCAGGGCGGACCACGGGAAACTGGCCGATACCGTTAAAGAACACGACCAAGCCCTCAAAGACATAGACCCCCGAGTCACAGCAAACACCACAACCCTACAACAGCTGCAACAGCAGGTGACGGGCCTGTTGGATCGGGTGGAAGATGCAGAGGGCAGGAATAGATGCAATAACATCCGCGGAATTGGCCTGCCAGAGCGCAGCGAAGGCACTAAGGCAGCAGAATTTATGGAAGCCTGGTTCAGGGACCATATAGCACAAGAGGGTCTCTCTCCTTACTTCTGTTGAATGGGCCCACAGAATACCAACCGGGGCACCCAAGCCGGGCGCACCACCTCGACCACTGATAGTAAAAATTCTAAATTACAGGGACCGTGATGTCCTTCTACAAAAAGCAAGAGAAAAAGCGCTGATACAGTACGAAAACCATCGTATCTCTCTATACCCCGGCTACACTGTCATGGTCCAAAGACAGAGATAGTTCCATCAGGCTGTGAAGATGAAACTACAGAAAGCACAGTTCAAATACGCTCTTTTGTACCCAGCTAGACTGAAAGTCATGTATGACAAAAAAACTCACTTCTTCGGGAGCCTGACGGACGCCGAGGAATGGCTCAAGGTCATGTGCATTGGTTCAAGCCAGTGCAGCCACTCAGACTTATCCTCACAGGGCTCCGGCAAACTGCAGAGACTGGGTTACCGCCGGCCACAGAAGACCACTCAGAATAAGGGCGGCGCTGGACCATCACGTGAACAATGACTACTCGACCAGGAGGGGGCCCTTGCTGTTGCTGGGGCATTTCGAGAGGACTCCACCAAGATCCCCACGGACTCTGAGGACAGCACCCTAAACTCAGACTCTGAGCATAGTATTACCCTGTTCCCAACGATTACACCCCAAACAGTAGATGATCTAATCGACAATTGAAGCAGGATATTGATACACAACGAGCATAAAACAGCACAGGAGTCGCTGCAAATTGAACTCTTGTACAAAAGATACGGACTCCGACCTCCAGCGACAATTATATCCTTTTTCACATATCTCCTATAAATGCTAATGCTGTGTCTTAATCTGTATGACACTGTGGTGAGCTTAGATTGTCCGTATAGGACGTAATAGCGGACTGCTCCTGTGACTCTTAAAATTTGTCACTGTTTTGCTGGGTTCCCGGCTGTTGATTATCTAGGAATGCTTAGACGGAACTACCGTATTCTAATTGATTAGTTATACTCCCCCCCCTTGGGTTCTGTACAGCCGCCAGGACTCTAGCCTCAGTCTGGATATCATTATGGCCGGTGGCAGTGACCCCCCTCTGAGCGTACGCACCATTATTTGTTATATGAATGTTGAAGCTAGTTGTTGGACCCAGCGTAGTTTGGGTGCTGAGCCTTGTTTTGTTAGTGTTAGGGGGAAAGGGAACTCCTGGTCGATGTCAGTCTATTGGCTCCATGTAACATGGAGCTCTGTGCAGTCTAATATTCCATGCCTAGAACCGTTGCCACTTAGGGTCCTACAACCTATTAATGGGAATGTACGAGGAATGGGGGCGATACAGAAGAGGCACTGAATCCACGCCTATCTCCTTAGGTGCAAAGCCCATATAGTTTTCCTGCAGGAGTTCCACTTAACTGAGTCGGAAGCACAAAAAACACGCAAGAAATGGCAGGGACAGATCTATACTACTAATTACTCTGCTTTTGCTAGAGGGACGACCATATGGTTATGCCACGGGGTTCCATTTATCGAACTGGAGCACCACGTAGATGATCAAGGGAGATACATCCTACTGAAGGGCACACTAGATGGCTCACTGGTGATCCTGGGCAGTATTTACGCCCCTAACTTTGATCAGGACCAATTCCTCCATCAATTGGGTCCAGCACTAGCTGAGTGGGATGATATCCTCTGGGTACTGGGGGGTTATTCGAATACAGTCTTGGACGCTAATATGGATAGGTCCCATCCTCAACTACACGGTACAAACCTAGCCGAAATGTTTAATAACTGGTCAACGGGATGAGTGCTATCAGATATATGGAGATGTCTGCATCCTACTCATAAAGAATACTCATTTTACTCCCCCGTACATAGCCTCCATACCAGGATTGATAGGTTCCTCTGCTCCAATTCTGTTGTCACTCAGGTTTGCCATTCCACTTATCTAGCGAAAACCCTCTTGGACCACAACCCCCTAGAGCTCACACTTACCTGGGGTAATGTACCGACCCCAGTACCTACCTGGAAATTACACCCACAATTACTAGAGGACGCTCCATTTCGAGTAGTACTCTCCACCACTATTACTAATTATTTAGCGGAAAATTGGAACACAGCCTCATCTAACCAAATAGAGTGGGATGCACTAAAGGTAGTGGTGAGGGGGGCGTTGATAGGATAGGTAGTGGGAGCCCGACAGGAGACATATCAAAGCTTGCTCAGAATCGAACAGCAAATGACTACACTAGAACAGGAAGTAGTGACGGACCCAGACAAAAGGGAGGCACTGCCGAATGCCTGTATTAGCCATGCTGAAACATTAGAAACACTACGGACGATTGATCATAGGGCCTACATGCAGCAAAAACAGTTGGAGGCTGATAGAACTGGGACAGTGCTAGCCCGCCTGGTGCAAGACAAGCCAGACCCACCGAACATAACCCAAATCCGCGCACCGGATGGGAGTATGGCCCATACCCAACGAGAGATTAATGAAGCCTTTTACACATATCTTAGCACTCTCTATGCTGTACCCACACTAAATATGAACCCTTCCATTGCAGACTTTTTACAGGATCTTACAATTCCTGTACTCTTAGATGCAGTAAAAAAGGAAATAGATGGCCCCATCAACCAACAGAAAATTCGAGCCGCAATTAAAGGTCTGAATCATAATAAAGCACCTGGGCTCGACGGGCTGCCTATAGAATTCGATCATACTTACTCGAATGCTTTGGTCCCCACACTAGAGGCGGTATATAGGGTTGCCTTGGAAGCTGGCCCTCTCCCACAATCCACCATGCAAGCGTTGGTCACCTCGTTGCCTAAACCGGGACGAGATAGCCTTGATCTGTCCAATTATAGGCCCCTCTCCCTGTTGGCGACAGAATATAAAATTCTGAGCAAGGCCCTTGCTAACCGCATACAACCCTACCTTAACACTCTTATACATAGCGACCAATGCAGGTTCCTTCCGAATCGTAGCACGTCCCTTAACACAAGACGACTACATTATGTCATGAGGGCCCCCCCGCGCGCTTACCAGACTGCGGGAGGCTTGGCATTAGACCTCCGGCAGGCCTTTGACTCCCTATCCTGGGATTACATGTTTGTGACACTCCAACGATTCGGGCTCCTGGACACATACCTTAAATGGGAACGCCTACTGTATACTTCCCCCACTGCCTGAGCCCGTACGGGATGATATATTTCAAGCCAGTATACCATCCATACAGGTACGCGACAGGGATGCCCGCTGTCTCCCCTATTGTTCGTTCTCACACTAGAGCCTCTGGCGGTGGCACTCAGACGGTCAGCGGACCGCCTGGGAATACCCATGGATGGCACGACCCACCTTATTTCAATTTATGCGGATGACATCCTATTATATCTATGTGACCTGACTGCCGACAATGTGCCCCTCCCCGCTATTTTTGCCACCTTTGAACAGGTCTCGGGCCTTCCTATAAATCCGAGGAAATCTTTGGCCTACTTTTTCCAGGAAATACCATACCCATACGACCTACGATTTGGCACGTACACCTTGCCAGTGACCTCCACCACCTTCAAATATTTAGGCATCCAAGTATACAGAACGCAGACAGATCAACTTGACGGCAACTTAGTGAAGGCCATAACGGCTCTTAGGGCTAGTGTGGCTTTCTGGACTTCACTGCCCCTGTCGGTGATGGGGCGTATTGCCATCTCGAAACTGGTGATGCTCCCTCGCTTATTGTATTATTTTGTGAACTTACCTATCGTAGTCCCACAGTCTATTTTTAATACCCTGAATGCTATATTAGTAGAACTCATTTGGGGGCAGGCCGTAGAAGAGTAAGCCTACAGAAACTCCAATTAGAGCCTTGTAGCGGAGGCCTGGGAGTACCTGACTTCAGAGCACATTACTAGGCTAGTCAGCTCCAATTGCTGTCTTATTGGACGTCAGGGGAAAATGTGCAAGAAATTGGATACACACCTACAAATCTAGACCGGGGCGCACTGCAGTCCCTGCTTCTGCCTAACGTCAAAATCCCTGTAGAAAGCCCTCCCCTGTTGAGGACGGCACTACAGTGCTGGAAGAAGGCATTATTATATACTTCTGTAGTGACCCCATATTCGACGAACATTCCCCTACTGGGTATTCCCACACCGCAGTGCAGGCCTACGAGGGCCAGGATCCGCGCCTGGGCAGACACGGGAGTAGAAGATGTCGGGGCTTTCTTTGGAGATGGCAATCTCCTCGATCATGAATCCTTTCAACAGGCTACAGGTGCACCAACGCATTTATATTTATTACATGCTGCAGTTTCTCATTACATTAGGAACACATGGGCCCCGCAGCATAGAGAACCTCCACAGCATAACTTGGTCCACCTCTTATATTATATGGGGAATGGGGGACACCTAGTCAGATGGATATACACGGCTATACAGGCACACGCCGCAGTCACACTTACATCCGTTAGAACAAAATGGTCCGAAGATGCTGATACAGAAATCACAGATAAAGCCTGGAAGTGCATGCTTGAACATCCTAAAAGAGTATCCCATAATACCAAATTAAAATTCATACAGACAATGGTCCTCCATAGGTCATATCACACCCCACAGAGAATCCACCGTATGTTTCCTGAGGCACACCATTGTTGCCCCCGTTGTAAAGGGGATGATGCAGACTTCCTTCATATGCTATGGTCCTGCCCACGCCTCCAAGACTACTGGAGAGGCGTTCGTCAGTCCCTCGGTGAGGTCACACGCATTTCTGTTTCCAATGGTGCCCTTGATTGCCTCATGGGCCTACGTAGACATACAAGTGCACAGAAAGTGCAACTGAGATTCTTAGATTTTGCCCTCATACTGTCAATAAGAGCCCTTACCATGAGGTGGAAATCCCCCAGGTGCCTGTCGTTACCCAGCTGGCAGGAGGACATGATACAATGGGGGAAGGCTGAGGGTGCAGCCCTTCGGAGGGAGGAAGAGAAAGGATTGCGGAAACAACCCATCTCAATGGAATGGGATATTATGTTACATGAGTTCGAACTGCTTGATTTAATACCCCCACAATGTACCCCAACACCATGAATCACGTTACGGCTTTAGGACCAAACGACTCGAAACTCCCAAACCCTGGGCCATTTACTACAGTCCATGGGTAATGTAGGTCCCCCAGAAATACTCTACTAGTCCCCTTAGGCTACTATTAGAATTAGCATTGACAGATCAGGAGTACGGGGTGGGTGGGATGAGGAGGGAGGGGGCATAGTTTTGTTTGTTTAGTTCACTGAAAATATGTATATGCTTTATGTTATTGATATTCATGTGACACTACTTCACGATTATCAGAACTCATAGCTATGATTCAGAAGTACATGTAGTTCATTCTCTGTCGTGATAGTCGACCCCTGTATAGTAGATTCATGCAATGTTTTTGTAGCAACTGTCCCAAGAACAAAAGACCTTCTGTATTAATCTTTGCATTGGATGTGATGTCAAGGTCCTCAATAAAGTATGTAAAAAAAAAGCTTGCAGTTAAGTGATATTTAAAAAAAATACATCATATCCCACCTCCCGTTAAGTAGCAGCAACCACTGGTATAACATTCTTATGAGCCAGCACCTTCTGGGCCCACATACTCCTTTATTTCAGTATTTACTTATCTTCTATCCTCAAGCTCAGTCATTTACTCATGTACTCCAATAGACCTTTTAAATTGTACTGAGGGGTAGGAGTTGTTAGGGTGCTCACTCTACGTGATCCAATTAACAGTGAAACCAGTGGGGCAACACAATGAGGACCAGGAATCCGAAGCCAAATTCAAGGGTGTCTATTACAAATTAGTAATCAGATTCAGGTAAATCACTCTCAAGACCATGCTATGGAAATACAAAATCTCAGTATGTCCAATCATGCTAATTACATCAATACTCGATGGTTAGAAAACAATCTCAAACTATCCCTCCTATACATTAGCATCTAAACAATGCAATAGAAGGACAAAAGGATCAAATGGTTCATTCATTTCAGATAGTCTCAGAAATCAAAGAGTTTCATGTCAGCATTAAAGACAAGGCACATTGTCTGGGTAAGGAAAGTCTTTAGTATATCAGAAGTTTGGTCAAGAGTCTTAACAGAAACGGAATAAGTGTCAGCCTAAGCCACACTTAAGACCAGGTCCAAAGGGGCCATTGAGGTTTAAACTTCAATAAAGTCCATTCAATGGGCAGTGAGGAATCATGGAAGGGGTCTGCAAGGGAAAATCTACAATGGGATACAGAAAGGTTCGGCCAGGAGTCCACAAGAGTTGGCAGAGGAATGTTCAGCCAAGGCCCAAGAATCAGGAAGAGTCTCCAGCCAGAGCGAGAGCAAGCCAGCCAACCAACTCCAGCTGCTGATAGGTTATAATCTACTAAATCCACAGGTGATGCCCACTTAGGCGCATCATCATAATAAGTACATTGTTGCATATAGTAACTATACATTGCAGGCTGCAACAATAGAGAAAAATCCCAGCCTGGACATGGGAATGACATATCATTCACACACTCACAACAAGGTTGAATAGTCCTTTTGTTAAGAGTTCAGCTATCGTGTGGTCGTCGCTGAAATTCCTTCTCAAGCAATGTATATATTACTGTGCCAGAAATGTATCTGTTCTAAACTAGCAATGCATGAGAACACCTGCAAAAGTCAAGTCAGCAGAAAGAACAGTACAATGGCTTCATGAAATACAGCAAGTAGACACACAGGCCTTCAGTGTAAATGCTAACTTAAGGTATTAAATCAATAATGCTCTTTTAATATGTGTGTGCACATTTAAACAGATACAAGAATAATTAATGTAGTAATTTTAGTTTGTCTTTCATTAACATATAGTTAAAAATCATACCACATAATAATAGGTATAACTGGGAACTACATTTTAAAATACATATGTGTAAGAACGCATACATTGATAGATTATATCGTTTGACCTATGTTAGGATCCGACACTTGCAAAGATGGTTGTGAACTAATAACGATATCCCTAACAGTTACACAGACAATATAGCACATGTTTAGGAATCTTGAGCAACGGTTCAGCAGCAAAGTGAAATGGATGGTTTGAAACAACTACACATTACTATCACATAATTCCTTTAGTGGTACCAAGCTTATACATTTTTTTAATATGTCTCAATCACTTTATTAATCAATATCAGATGATTATTTCTAGATCATTTATTTAGTGAAGACGGTTCCAAAATGAAACATCAGGATTACTTCTTTCGACATTAATAAACATTCATGTGAGAAATTGGAATTCTACAGTAAAGGCTATCTGCAATAACATTGTCTGATGCAACATGTGCATAAATCATGGTGGAAATTAAGATTCATGTGCAAAGTGCACGTTCATTTTTGACGCATAAGCAGTAAGCAACTTTTGCGTTGCACCACTTATGACCTCCTTTAAAAATCTTTTAGGCACCACAGACATCTCTCCTATAGGGGATGCTAGTGATTCCTTCTTGCGGGCTGTAATAGAGTTTGCGATTTTGAAACTAGTCCCCTCTAAAGCCCCAGGACCAGATGGTCTTCCAGGAGATTTATTTTTGTCCAATCCCAGAGGGTGGTTCGTGCTATTTTCAGGTACTGTTTTATGCCATATTTGTAGGATGCCCAGTTCCAGAATCCTGGAAAGGCGCAGACGTAGTTCCTATTTACAAAAAGGGTGATAAGGAAGATCCCTCAAATTACAGGCCCATAAGTCTGACTGATGTAATGCAAAAGGTTTTAGGTAGGGTCCTCTTACAGACAATCCAATCATGGTCTGAAGAGGAGGACTTCCGCTCACAATACCAGGCGGGCTTTAGGGCCGGTAACGGGACGATCGTCCAGGTTTGTAGACTAATGCTTATATATTGAAAAGTTGTTTTAATTGGAAAAGACACCATCTACCTGGCATTTATTGACTTAAAAACAGCGTTTGATCTGGTACCTAGCGCTAAATTGTGACAGATTTAAAAGATATGGGCATTCCACCGTTAATTCATAATTTACTAATCCGTCTTCATGAGGGAATCTATGCTCAGGTAAGATGGGGTGCCCAAGGTCAGATGACGGAGCAGGTTCCTGTTGGCAAGGGAGTTCGCCAGGGCTGTGTTATGGCTCCCACCCTGTTCTCTCTGTATGTGAATAGGGATTCCTTCGATCAATGCTGGGCAACCTGTAACTGCTACCACAGCTACCGCTGATTCCGACCGCTGTGTACCGCCCCTCCTCGCCGGACCCGCTTCGCGGAAACACAGCGGCTGCAACACTTCAAAGGGCTTCTTCCGACCGGCAGGGCTGCGAGGGTAGAGCGGAGGACTCCACGGACCAGGAGTCCCCGCGCGCCCGTTACCAGCTGGGCTCCTCTCCCTGCCGGCCCCGCCCCCTTGGGGTCCTTAGATCTCCCATAAAGTAAAGGCAACATTCCCGCTGCGCGGGAGCACGCGGGAGGGCGCCGGGAGAAGCCCGGGACAAGGGCGGGACCGTCTGTGGCCGTCCGGGGTCGGACGAGGTTGGGTTGGGCTTAGAGCCTTGGTTCTCTGTACATTTTATCATCTTGTTACATCGTATACTACATTTTGCGTTATATTGTGGCACCATTATTAATTTCCAATTATGGCCCTAAGATCGGGCAAACAGCGCCTAGTGCATATTCAAACCTCTAAGGGTGTTGTCTCAGGCCCCCTCGATGCTTTTATCACCCGAGCCACAGGGATACTAGAAAAAGAAATTGAACTAGTTGAGCACAGATTGTCCCTGTACTTAGTTACTGGGAAACGCTCATCTATTGGTGCCCTGGCCCGTGTTAAAAGCCCTTTAACTAATGCTGTATTTAATTGTATCTCTACTTCAGAGACCGAAGTGATAGTTCATGTAGATGGGGACGGAGATCCAACATCCACGTCCAATGATAACATGGAACTGAAATCTGATAATAAACTGACCTGTTTAGAAGCGGATAGTCAAAATACGGAGGACGATGAGAGTAGCTTGTCCAGAACCCCACAATTATACGCTCCCACCTTATCCAGTTTGCCCGTTTTGCCTCCAGTAATTACCAATCAAGTTACTAATCAGGTTCCACGGAAAAGAAAGCATGCTTCAAGCTCAAAGGGAGAAAATGTACAAAAACAACCTAAAATAGATCATGTTAATAGTCCCTCTCATTCCCAGACCATACAAGAACCCCCAATAGTGTACTGTCCTTCATTGGTCCACTCAGGGTCTTCTAATCCTTGCCCAACATGTTTTAGTAGTGACGATGTCCTGTTGGCAAAAATGGAAGCAATGATTAAAACCTTATTGCTTCCGGTCTTAGAAAGTACCAGGATAATGTCCGCTGAAATAGATGTCCTGGAAGCAGCGGTCAACATTAATATGGACCTCTTGCAAAACTCAACGACTACTAGTTTCAAGACAAGGGGCCCTAACCCCATAGGGGGTGCTAACCAAAAAGGGGGGTCAACCACAACTATCCCCGTAGGGACATCTTCTACCATTGTTAATAAAAAACCACTAATAGGAGCAAAAACTACAGCTGCCACATTGACTACTGCAAGTAGAGCCCCTACTAAAGAAACACCAAAGGCTAAACGCCCAGTGGCAACTAACAACACGCAGGGGAAAAAACCTCCAGCAAATGGTGCAGTAAACCAATCTAATAACACTCCAGCACAGACATCTATAATGGGTAGGGAGAGGAAAACCACTCTCCAAGATAGGAACCCGAGGACAGATAACAGAAATTCACGACACCCACCCAGAGTAAACTTACCTCCTGAAGCGTCACAATATACCATCATTCTAACCGGAGTGGCCCCCCTAAGAGAGGGTATTAAAGAATCACAAGGGGATCTGCGGAATAAGGTCATCTTCTGGCTAAACAAACATCGCCCTCTCCCCCCGTCATCTCCCACCGAAATCCTCTATGTAAGGAGAGTAGAATGGGTAGGTAAGGGCGAAAAAGATCTGGAGGGTGACTGTATTTTAATTTCATTTAGAGACCCCTGGGTGGTGGAAAGAATCCAAAGGAAAGCTAGATTTGCCCATTTGGGTGATGTACAGACCTTACACCTTGGTTACTTTTACCCCCACACGTACCCAATTAATCAAATGGGCCTCAATCATTGGAAACTCAAAGGGGGAATGCCCCGGGAGCCCACAATCCATCACCCCCAATACTACCCTCCTCTCTTCAATCATTTCGAGGCACTGTCAGATCTAGAATGGGTTGACTGACTATGTGCACCGACCCAGTCACCGAACACAGCTATAGGGAAGGGGGAGGGAGCGCACATCCCATTTAACCCTACCTCGGAATTAGTAAAGGAGCAACAGTCCCTTTTCCATAACAACATTAGTATGTTGAGGGGGCAAAGTGAGGAAGAGGCTTCCACTTCCAATATAGATGTGACCAGTCTAACAAATGACATCTTACCGAGCTCCCATTCCCCTCCCATTGTTAGCAATAACCACGTAGAGGTAAATTCTTTAATTTCACATATGGTATCTTGGAATGTTGCCGGAGTCAAGACCCGCATGATTTCTGAGGATTGGTTGGTCTTTATAGGTAAACATGAGGTTGTCCTCCTGCAAGAAACATGGGCCACATCTCCGTCTTACATGGTTGGATTCACAAATTTTTTCAAACCAGCTATAAAAGGTACTAAAGGGCGGGCGTCAGGGGGACTGACCATTTGGGTAAAACAGGCCTGGTGTTTTTCAGTTTCTGAACTGTATGTGGATAATCTCGACATATTGGCTATAAGGCTGAGGGAAGTAGGGGGGCAGGAAATGCTTATTATTAACATATACTCTAGAGGCCTCCCTGGCGGCCGTTGCCCCAAGCTGATAGGCGCCCTAGATACATTACTAATGGGTTGGAATAAAGGCTCATTTATTATAATAGCGGGTGATATTAATTGCACAATTGAACCACTGTACTTGCCGGAAGACAATTGGGGGTTTGAAGAAGATGCGACCTGGAAAATCCCCGAACTTTCCAACAAATTACCAGTTAAAGCAACGGAGGCTGCCCTGAATTGGACTGCTTTTTGCCTCACTTGGGGATTAAGGGCCGCAAACGGACGCACCAAATCGGACATTGGAGCCAATCCCACTTTTGACAATGGTGCGAGGAAAAGTCGTATTGACTACATCCTCATAAAAATGGAATATTGGAGCCTAATTGTCGATATGGAAATTGTAATGCGTCCGGAAAGTGACCATAACCCATTGTCCCTGAAAGTCAAAATGTATGGCATGAAAAGACTAGCGGAACCAGATCCAAGGGGGCAAGGGGTTGTAACCGTATCAAATGACCGGAGGAGATTGAAATGGTCAATCATATCAAATGATGCTATGATACAGGCCAACATTGAAAATGTGGTGACTAATGCTTTAAACAAAGTGAGGTCTGCTGTTGTTGAGAGGGGTCAGGGTGATTTAGATAAGATCATGGGCATTCATGACAAATGCTTCTCTGAGCTTAAAACTATTCTCTCAAAACCATGTAAGTCTAACAACGGGCACCAGAATGCTCCAAGAGCAAAATGGTATAATAGAGAGTGTAGAGAGGCGCATAGTCACCTAATAGAGAAAGTTAAAACCAGAGACCTAAGTGCAGTAAAAGAGGCCAGACAAAGGTATAAAAGAGTTCAATGGGAGGCAAAGAGGGAATGGGAAGATGATTTTTGGGCAGACCTTTTGGACGCTAGCAAATCCAACAACCAGACCAAATTCTGGGATATTGTTAAATGCGGAAATGACGGTGAATTCCGTACCCCGTCTAACAACGTATCTCCGGAAGTCTGGATAAATCATTACTCCTCCCAATTTTGCACAGTAGTTGTTGACCCTACGTCTGCATCTAATCTGCTACCGGCAATACCCCCTGGCAACGTGACTATGTCCTTTACAGAAGCGGAAACGGAGCTTGCATTAGGCCTAACCAAGAGAGGGAAAGCCCCTGGGTTAGATCAAATTCCAGCAGACCTATTTAAGCTAAACTTAGGCCTTTGGGTACCCTATTTAACTAGCATATCTAACACTATAGCGAGAGGTGCCCATATACCCAAGACTTGGAAGGGGGCAGAGATCCTCCCTATACACAAAAAGGGTGATAGATCGAACCCAGGGAACTATCGCCCTATCAGCCTAATTGACTGCTTTCAGAAAGTTTTTGCCCGTATGATCCTGGCGAGGGTCCAAGGGTGGATTGAACTAGAAGGAATACTGTCCCCGCTACAGGCGGGCTTTAGATCTGGTATAAGTACCATTGACCAGGTTCTGAGGTTCTGCATGATCTTTTGGAAGGTCGTTATACTGGGGGGTGGCACCATCTTTGCTGCTTTCATAGACTTGAAATCAGCTTTTGATTTGGTGCCGAGGGGAAAATTATGGCAGGTACTAAGGGACCTAGGAATGCCGGGAGAATTGGTGGAGATGATTATTAGACTACACGAAGATAACTTTGCCAGGGTAAGATGGGGGTTACAAGGGCAATATACTGACTCATTTCCGGTTTCACGGGGAGTCCGTCAGGGGTGCGTTCTCGCCCCCACCCTCTTCTTACTCTTTATAGATCAGGTAGTGAAATTCTTCGGGTCTACTAATACTGACGCACCGTCCTTGGCGGGGACTAAATTCCCAATGTTGATCTTTGCGGACGACACCCTCCTCCTTTCAAAGACTAGGGGAGGCTTACAGTTGGCTTTAAATCACTTTGAGGAATATTGTAAACAGAATGACCTTCAGATAAATGTGGGGAAAACCAAGTTTATGGTTTTCTCCAGGAAAAAACCAATACGTAGTAGTGTACAACTTAACAGGGTTAACCTGGAACAAGTTGATACGATGACGTACCTGGGGGTCACTCTGGATTGCCGACTGTCTTGGAAACCACAAATAGAGACCCAACAGCTAAAACTTGCCCAACTGACTGGTTGTCTTTTGCGTGAGCAAAAGAAATCAATCACTAAAAGGGTTGTCCCCGCCCTACAAATCTATGATGTGAAAATTAATGCTGCGACACTTTATGGGGCAGAGTTATGGGGTTTTATGGACCTCTCGAGTTTGTATAGGATACAGTGTAGGTTTCTTCGTAATCTGGTAGGGCTGCCCCAATCAACCCCACAGATCCCACTTTGCCACGACATGGGTTGCCTTCCAATATCGGACATGGCAAGAAACAGAGTAGTGTCCACTTGGAGGCGCATATGGACTTCAGAGGATTTGGCTCTCTTTGCAAAGGAGCTAACCGAGGTAAAGGCTATGTGGGGATCGGAGCGAATCCCATGGCTTCGCTCGGTGAAAAGGAGCCTGCATGACATGGGCTTGAGCCATCTGTGGGTCTCGCCAGGTACGAACAACTTTCCCTCGAAAAAGGAATTTAAGGGTTTATTCTGGGCCTCAACTCGCCTTCCCTTGGCACATGCCTCCAGTTCTGAAAACTTGACGGGGCGTTTTTTAAGTTTTAAATTGGATCCAGCCCGGGAGGCATACTGGGACCTTATCTCCAGGTCAATGGATAAAAAACTATACCACCAATTCCGAGTGGGCTCACTACCCCTAAATTCCTTTACCTCATCTTGGGGCAATAGCTCCACCAACCCTTGCAGTCGTTGCCCCGGATGTAAGGAAACTGAGGGTCACTTTTTGTTCGCCTGTCCTCAATACAGAGAACCCCGCTTAAAATGGTTAAAACCCATTTTTAAACGCATGACATGTAAAAAATCCTCGGACGCTATTTGGGCTCCAAAAACAAACACCTCTGATTTTATCGTGATATGCTTGGCTAAGTATTTAGGCTGGGCATGGGCAATCAGAGCTAGAAGGAACTTAACTGCCTCTTGATCATAAAGTGCAATGTGCATAGTGTTTACCTGTATATGTCTAATCAACTTTTATGATCAGTTACATCCAATGTCTTGTTTCGTTTTAAAAACGGTTTAATAACTTTTTAATTGTGGTTTTTAGACTGATTGTATATTTGATAAACATATTGACTTTATCTTTCTAGTATGATTTTGAATAATGTGGAGACTTTGAAACTGTTTTTAAATACTTGTCTAAATTGTCTTTTATGATTTTATTATCGAAATAAAGACACTAAAACCTGAAACCTGAATAGGGTGGTGAAGTTCCTGCATGAAGATCCAGCTGATGCCCCAATCCTGGCGAGCGACAAAGTGCCAGCGCTTCTGTTCACTGATGACACCTTGCTGATGTCAAAGACTCCAGCAGGGCTACAAAAATTATTGAATAGATATCAATCTTTCTGTGATGCATGGGGCTTAGTTAATAATACCACAAAGACAAAGCTCATGGCTTTTTACCCCCACAAATCTTTCAGGAATAATTTTACATTGAATGTTACCCCCTTGGCGAGAGTCAGGAACTTTGAATATCTTGGCATACGACTCTGATAAAATGCACTGGAGGCCCCATTTAGCAAAAATGCTTTTAAGCCATAAACGCATGACCGGGGCGCTAAGCAAAGAACATCGCTCCTCGTATAGTAGGCCAGTTGCCCCAGCGCTCGTAGTTTATGAAGCAAAGGCAGTTAGCTCGGCTCTGTATGGAGCAGAGCTATGGAGCTTCAAAAACGTGGATGAGTTAAGTAGGTCCGAGCACAAATGTTTGAGGGATTTGGTAATGCTCCCCCGTAACACCCCATTAACACCTTTAATGTATGACATGGGTAGGCGACCGTACAGAGCAATTGCTAGGCTACGCCCATTGCATTTTTGGGCTCACTTAAGGCATACTGATGAGCTTCCCAACTGCGCCGCAGCTCTAACGGAGGTAATGAATTTGGATGTGGACCATGGGATCAAGTGGATATCATATGCGAAGAAAACTATGATGCAACTTGTCTTAAAAGGATCATGGGATACCCAAATTCCCCCTAGTAAGGTGGAATTAAGCGTTAATATTGGGATTGGATTAATAGCCAGGAGCTCAGCAAACAAATTATGGGGAGATTGACAGAGGATTTCCTTATGTTTAAGCAAACTAGAAGCCTAGAGCCATACCTAGACATGATTCAGGTCCCACGAGATAGGACTCTGTATATTCAGTTTAGGTTCGTACGCTCCCTGTTAATACCCTAATGGCAAAGTGGCACGCAGCTGAGAACACAACAGAGAGTTGCCCCTGCTGTTGAGCCCCGGTTGAGTGTGTTGCTTATGTCTTGTTTGCTTGCCCTGCCTGCAACAAAGCAGGGATTAAATGGTTAAAACCAATATGCAGTGACATGGGCACCCACGATCACCGGTTTGCTCTGTGCATTTTAAAATCAGACCCCAGCGTTTTATTCTCATGTGGAGTGGCAAAGTTTGTGGGTCAAGCTTGGTTAGTTAGAATCAAAGCCCTACGTGGTGTGACTTAAATGTAGGCAATTGTGACTCTAGCGGCAGTTAAAAAAAGCTGTGCTACATAATATGTGCTAAAACTACAGATTATATCGGGTTGCTCTTTTATTTATGAATACCGTTTATAATGGATGTAGCACTAGCACTTTATGTACTGACTATTATGATGGACTATGCCCCTTTTATCTTTCTTTTTTTGTATTTGTATTATGACTATTGAGTACCTGGGGTGGAAGGGACTCGTAGAAAGCGACATGCACATATTCTTCTAAGATAGTGAGACTTGTTTCATGCTTTGTATTTTAACATGCTGCTAAATATGTCATGCCAAGATATATTGTCCTATTGTATAAATGTCAAATAATGCTTTTATGATACATGTTGTCGAATAAAGCTATTTGAACTGAACTGAACTTTTAGGCTGCAGATATGGAGCGGGGAATCCAGACACCTCCTGACCTCCAAGTCCAACTGGAGGTGCTGCATGCTGTCTGAATGCAGATGTATGTCCTCTCCGCTTAGAAATGATAACAGGGCCATGATTAATACAGAAGATGTCTGCAAAAGAATTGCTCGCTTCTTATTAAAGAAACTTTTATTGATCAAGCCAGAAACGGGTTCCGTTTTATTTCATCTGTCCTGTCAGACTTCGAATTCAGTAACAACCTGATGTGCAAAGTACATCATAGGCAGCACTGTGTCTTGACCTGTGTTAGTCTCAGGTGGCGGCACCAAGTGGGAGCTAAATAGAACTGCAGATGCCACTCAAGTCCTGGAGATTTCTGCCTCATCCTCTGATTAAGACCCACTCTTGGCTACTGTGCCAAAAATCGTTAGTCTTCCTTTCTTCCTCAATCACAAAAAAGAGTTTCAGTTCCATTTCACATTTGCACACTAATTGCAGTGTCAATGTCTGCACAGTGGCTGTGGAATTACAGGAAGGTGGCTGCTGGCCCCCACTAGGACAGTTTGCCCGCGTGGCTACAGAAGATTGTGTTATGCCCCTGGTCAAGTACATCATAAGAGTTCAGTAGAAATCTAATTAGGCAGAGGTAGATTGCTACAGAACTGTGGATGCCTCTGCACTGAGATAGCTTTACATAGTGCAAGTCAGGGTAGAAGTTTAATGGAATGTAAGTGTAATGTAACAGTGTAGAAGTGAAATGTAACAGATCAGGGGACAGTTTTTCCATTTTACAGTCTCCAAATGCTAAGATGGCCCTTTATGTCCTTAGCAAGATCTATCTGGCTAGGGAGTTGAAATGCCCCAGGTGCAGGGAAGAAAGCAATGCCTTTTTGCACATGGCATGGGCTTGTGGGGAGGTCGGGGGCATACTGGGGGCAAATCTTATCACAAATTGAAGTGGTCATTGGGCTCATGATTGGAAGGTCACCTTAGAATTTTTTATTGGGTATGGTGTCACAGTCTCGGGGCAACAAAATGCTGTATACATTTGGGCAATTGGCGCTCCTCTTGGCAAAAGGAGAATGACTAATAGCTGGATGGTCACTCCTGCACCTCACCCAACATGGCTTAAGGATGTGTTGGAATGGGCGGTAGTTGAGGGACAGCATATTCAGCTATCCAGATGAGATGACAAGGTGTTGGATGATATTGCAATATGGGTATTAGTGCTGGAACAGTTTCAAACACACAGGGAAGGTAATGATGAGTCTGACTCGGACACCAGTTTCAAGGAAGGAGAAGTGTAATTTACTATCTGCACTTGTCCTTCTAGGGATTTGAACTCCAGGCATGTCATTTATGAGGCCAAGTGCATGTTTGATTACTGACCTGGTATTCACCATCGCAAAGTGCATTCCTCACCTACGGATTTTTTTTTAATCTCTGTTGACACTGGGTGTGTGTATAAAAGGCGGCAGGGTAAATGTAGACGTTATGTACTTTGTTATCCCTTGCGCTCCTTTATCATTATGCTGTCATAATGCAAAATCCAAAATTAAAGGTACTTAAAAGAAACTAAAAAACCTGTCCATCCTTTTCTGAAAAGTCTCATACCGGAATCTCCCCCCCCCCCACCCCCCCCCCCTTCAGATTTAAGTATTTGATCTTCTGGGCTTGTGAAAGCTTGGGACAGGCAGTGCACAGTGTCACACCGAAATAATCACATGAATAATAACTGACATGGTCACCCCTACTTTTTGCCCACTGGTATTGATGTTCTTGACTGGATGTGCACCGGTTCCCTGATAAACAGGCACAAGTGCCAGTGCCCTTTTCATAAAAACTACACTATACTCAATTTAACCCCAGTTGGCAAAGACTTAGAACTTGCATCTTCGGGGTAAATGGTACCTATGGTACCCAGGGCATGGGTAATAAAGAGGGTCCCTATGGGCTGCACCATGTATTATTATGCCACTCAAAGTGACCCACAAAATACCTGCATGCAGGGACATCTTAAGGATTTTGGGGGCCCTGGGCCAAACATATTTTGGGGGCCCCTGTTCAGAACAGCTTTGAATTTATGATCCAATTTGAGCCCCTGTTTCCCACGCAGTTTCTGCTTCCTTAGCTGCGTTAGTGATCCAGTTTGCATCATAGGCATTAGTCTATATATTCCCGATGTAAACGGACGCAAGCAGCTCACAGCGGTAGGATTTAGTGTTTCCTGCCCTGCTATATTAATACTTTTTAAATTGTATATGTGTGGCTGAATTACTCTGTGCTTTTTAACAATTTCTCCTACCTACGCACACTTACACTTTTCTTGATTCTGCTTGCCTACAAATCCTTAGCTGCTTTGATACGCATCTTGCTTTTCCTCCAGTCCGGGTCCGCCGCGGCTGATACTCCGATTGTGCGGAGGGCTGGGGCTACTATCGGGCTCCTCACTTCTGGCAACGCAGTTTCCACTTCCTCAGCTGGGTTAGCGATCCAGTTTGCATCATATGCATTAGCCAATACATTCCCGATGCAAACAAACAAACGCAGCGAGCGCGCCATAGGCAAGCCTGTCTGTGCTGTGAGGCGTCCCGGAGGCGTCCGGCGCCGGCCATGCTGCCCATTTCCCCTCCGGTGAGTTTCTTCCACTATATTACAATAGAAGAAAACTGCTTAGCCTTAGGCGGCTACCATTATGTCAGTGTACAGCGGCTGATCCGAGCTTGGAGGTAGACTTTCGATGCAATAAGTGCAACTGGTCTCTCCTCCAGCCCAGGAATCTCACACCCAAGATCCTCCCGCGCAACAATAAGTGTAAAAACAATAAGAAAAGATAGGACTTATAGGCCACCCTTTTAAATTGTCACTCTATGCGAAAGCATGAACCACACATTTATGGCCTACTTTTAGACGAACAGCCTAATTTTTTATTTCTCACTGAGACCTGACTGTCTGAAGCCTCCAACCCTACTATCATCTTGGCCATCCCTACGGGTTATAAAATCCTTAGAAGAGATTGGGAAGGGGGGCGGTGTCGCCATAATTTACTATAAAAAACTAGACTGCTCTCCCATCCCGATGGAAAACATCAAGAGCGCAGAGTCCTTAGGCTCCCGCCGTACCTTATCCCCCCATCATAGCACTGCTGGTTTTCTGATTTACAGACCTCCCAGTGCAATTGGAAATTGTATTACTACGCTTAATACAGCCACCACCTCCCTGGCCTTAAAATACAACAACTGACTTATTCTGGGAGATTTCAATATACATATGGACAATGGAAAAGACCCTCAAACAATTTCCTTGTTGGACACGCTGCAGGCTTGCAACACGTTTCCATCTATTTCTTCGGCCACCCATGAGAAGGGCCATACTCTAGACCAAATCTTTCACAACTTTGACATATCAGTAAGCTTACCTCTTCCAATTATCTGGTCTGACCACCTCCTATTAAAATTTGTCATTCCCAACTCTGCCACAGACTTCGGGCTAACGCAGGGCAGAGGGACTCTAATTACAGGACGTTCCATAAAATATCCATCCCGATTTTAGCAGATGACCTCGGTCATTCCTCACCGGAGCTGGCTGGCTGCCCCGACTCGGACACCCTCTCAATAGATTCATGGCTCCGAACCAACATTGATGCAGTGGTACCAGTTGTTTCCCGCTCCACAAAGAGTTCGGCCCCACCAGCTCCATGGTTTAATGATTCCCTCAGATCTAGCAAAAGAAATTGTAGAAAAATGGAACGGAAATGGTGTAAATCCTATCCACCTGAGGGCAGGAAGGTGTATAAAGGCAACTTAAAAGCTCATTACATTCTCGTGAAGGCAGCCAGGAAAAACGTCTTTCAAACCAAGATAGAAATTGCCCAAAATAAGAGTAAGGAAATCTTTAGTATAGTTAAATCCTTTACCGCCCCGAAAGCAGGCACAAAGGAAGGGCCATGCACGGAAGAATGGTCTAAGCAAATAGCTCAATTTGTCCTCAAAAATATGTCCGTTATCCAACATGCCTTCACTAACAGCTCAGAGGAAGAACTGGCCTTCTACCTTGGTTCTAATAGCATATTTCACCTCTTGGATCCTCCATCTTCACTAGCTTTCCCTGAGTTTCAGCTTGAAGAGTCACTGACCCTTCTCCAAAGCATTAAGTCTGGCTCTCCTACTGACCCATGTCCAGCGAATATCCTGAACCTATTAGCTCTCACCATAAACCCCACGGTAAACCAGCTCTTTAATGCTTCCCTCGCCTCAGGCAACATTCCGAAATTATGAAAGAATACTAAGCTTCTTCCACTGATAAAAAAGGCTAAGGCCAAACCTACGAACCCTACCAACTACAGGGCAATCTCCCTTCTTCCGGCCCTCTCCAAAGTATTATAGAAGCATTTAAACCAGGCTCTCCAACAATACATTGAAGATGGGAAGCTCCTTCATGAGTCCCAATCCGGTTTTAGGGCTAACTACAGTACGGAGACCGCTCTGCTGGAAGTGACTGAATTTCTCACGGGTAAGCTGGACCAGGAAGGCAAGGCTGTTCTGATACTGCTCGATCTGTCGGCGGCCTTCGATACGGTCCCAGATGAGAGGCTCCTGGAGAGACTTGCTAACGTTGGCCTGGGGGGACCGCCTTAACATGGATGTCATCCTTCTTGGCAAATAGATCTCAGGACATGGTAATCCAGAAACACCTGACTGGAGCTCTTGGTTGCCATAAGATCTGCCGCCCCTGCCCGCGGAAAAGGAGAAAATAAAAAACGTAGGAAATGTCATAGACAAGACACTCTCCATGTGCTTTCAAATCTAAAATCTAACTGGCGTTTGCTTTGGCATACTCCGGATGCAAACAAATTCCTGCCACTGTTACCGCTTGAGCGCTTGAAAGCTTGAGAGGAGAAAGAGAGATGCGTGCACTGCATCCCCAAATGCGATGCAGTGCACGCAACGAAATTCTTTTTATTAATTTATATGTTTACTTACCTGTAAACCTCCGTAATCCATAGTTTACTACCCCCCCACCCTGCCCTCCCCCTCCCCACGTCACCGCCCTGCAGGAACTCCTACTACCGACCGCGGCTGAATGCATCACTTTTGCGCCTACAGATATGTCAGAAATACTGACTTATCTGTAACTCCTTGCAATATGATGCATCATACAGTAAATATGACGCATCCATCATGCGATGCCTCACTTCTCATAAATAAGGCCCTAAATGTGTTTACATCTAATGTTCAGGGATAGTTATGTGTGTTTTCAATATTGTAACACAGCAGCAGCTCACCAATATTACTGCATATAATTTCTTTGATGCCCTCCCATTTCTTATATGTTAGGCATTGTTTTGATCTAAAAGAAACTTTTTTTATGTATATTGCATGAAACAAGCACAACATTTCTCTGCAAAATGGCTGTACTAGACTTTCACACATCAAGTACATAAAAAAGAAATTAAAGGAAAACAGTATTTAAGACAATCTGTTTAAGCAATATTCAAGGTCATTAGGGCAAAACTCTGGAGAACAGAGCTGACTTTGTCAGGGGGCCCCCTGAAAGGCTGGGGCCCTGGGCCAGAGCCCACTTTGCCCATGCATTAAAACGTCTCTGCCTGCATGCAGACTGCCATTGGAGGACGTGTAAAATGGTGGTAACCATTCTGAAAACACGACATGGCACTGTGTGCCATGCCCCTGTACACTGAAAGTACTATATATAAGGCTTCCCGTTTTCCGTTTTTACTGATTTGTACAGATAACTACAGACCAAAAACAGTCTACTTCCTGTCTGTATTTATTTTTATAGGCAGAAAAATACTGAAAGTTGTGCTTCTAGTGAGCGGCTCTCCGTCATGTTCATTATGAATTCAGGACCAACTGCTAAGCAGATAAACACCCAAGGGATTTAAAAAGAGGATCAGATTTCCTTAAATACAGACATATGTTAACATATATTTGTACATAATGCTAATATTTACCTGCCGGTATAATGCTTTGCTATATTTGGCTGCTTAATCTGCTAAAACATGACAGGCATCAAAGTATGAGTGCATGTTTATCAGTTAAATAAGTGTGGAAATATATCATTTCACAACTCAAAACATAAAATAAATATGGATAAATACCAATAAAATGGCAAAAATATAAATATGGAAAAATACAGATAAAAATGTAAAAACGATAAATACCATAAAACCGGGAGCCCTAATTATATGTAAGTCACCCCTATAGCAGACCTTAGAACCCTAAGGCAGGATGCATTATATTACATGTGAGGGCACATAGGCATGAGCAGATATGCACTTGTAAGGTCTAGTTTCATTACTAAGAAATTGCAAGTGATCAGGAAGTCATCTTAAGTATGTGTATTAGTCACTGGACATTACGAGTAACCCAGCTTCATAATGACTTCACTGAAAATAAGGGTGTTTGGTATCAAACGCCACATCTCAAAAAATCTATAGTGAGGTCACTATCAGATTTATTGTGACATGCACCCAAATGGAACCTTAGCGGGGCCCCTGAAAACCGACTAGTCCTCTGGTGTGTTGGCTGAATGATATCATCCAGCCTGCCACCACAGACATGTTTCTGATCACACCCCTTAGGTGAGAGCATGTGCTCTCAGAGGCCAGGAACAATGCCTGCTTGGGAGGAAGGTGGTAGCACCTCCTCCAGCTGGATGGCTAGTGATTTAGCATAACAAGGCAGCGGCTTTAAAGCCTCTGCTGCCTTTGATATGAAACAACAGCGTCCCCCCAGACCTCGGGAACGATATTCCCTGCCCAGGGGCCCATTTTGGACCAGAGCAGCCAGGAAATTAGATAGAAGGCGTGTCCACTTACGGTGGCCGTAAGGTGGGCCCCCTGAAGTGGACAGCCAAGAAAGTGTTTCACCATCTTGGATTTGGTGAAACTAGGAACTGTGGGTCAGGATTATGCCTACTCTCTACAGGAAGTGGTCTTATAGGAGGTGTAGTCAGCTATGGGGTAGTTGCCCTACACTTCCCTAAATGCCCCTAAATCCAGTATTTAGGGGACTCCCTAACACCAGGAAAACAGATTTGTCTGCCTGGGAACAGAAGAAAGACAAAGACGAGTAGTCATCACGAGAACTGAGGCCTTACCCTGAACTTGGTGCCAAAACCTGCCTTGCTGCTGGAACCTTAACAATTGCATCGAACTGCTCATCTAAAGGCTGTGCATCCTCCTGAGTCTTGAGAGGTCTGTCCAGTGCTTCGCCAATCTCCATTAAGCAGACATCGACCGCTCTTGCCCAGTTCTTCATTTTGCTGGCCATCAGGCCCACCAAGGAAGCATCTCACCAGGAGGAGGTCACTGTAGTTCCAAGAGGTCAACCCTGGCTCTCTAGCAAGCTTTGAGATGCAAGACCCTCCATGAGCCTCCCGCACCAATACTTTGGGTACCGGAGCATTTGCCGCAAACAAGGCTAGTTGAGTGTCCAGACCGAACACCACCGAGCCAAAGCTGACCTGCCGTCGAGGGACTTAAGGACCAATAAGGCCTACAATGAGAGAGGCCCCACTGTCTTTTTCTTTCCCGCTCCTGGTCCACTTAAAAACCAGGAGAGCCTCCAACTCAAGTGGCCAGCTGGCCATCCATCTCTGAACCCAAACTTCACAGCCAGAGGTCACATAAACCAACTGTGTCCCTGTGCTCCAGAGACCCTCAGAATACTAGCCCACCTTTAGGGTCTGCTAGACTTGTCCCCAAGTCCACACTTGCAGCCTTTCTTTCTACAGGTACCCTTACATTGACTTTAATGTGTAGCGCTCGAGGCTACCTCTGCAACCAGCAACGCTGTATCCGGACACACCAGGGCAAGTAAAACCGAACTGCTGGTGGTCTCTTCGACCTTGGCCCCTAAGCACCTTTAGTCCCTACTGGCACCTTCCAGGAACGTTCGCAAGAATATATATGCAGTGTATGTTTCTCTCATAGGATAACATTACTGCATTTGAGGGTCATACCTCAGAAAAACGTTATTCAACTATTTTTCTGTTTTACTGTAAAAACTCTTTCTCCAAAAGTACTTACCTGATTCCGATGATATTGATATCTAAAATTATAAAAAAAATCTATGTTATTTTTCTAAATTGGTCTCAGATTTCTTTTTGAGTTTGTTTCTCATTTATTGAATCTGTGTGTACAACAAATGCTCAACACTCCCCGCTGATGATCCTAAGATGCTCGACCACACTACCACTAACAGAGCACTTGGGATTGTTAAAGTAAGCCCCTGTAAACCAATAAGGGTCGTCTGGGCTTTTTGCATGGTGTACCTCTACATTGGAACACTACATTAAAAGCCACCTTCCCACATTGGTTGTTCAGCAGTGGGATAAAAGACTATGGGGCATATTTATAATAACTGACGCATCCCTGCATATCAGCAGGGATGCGCCAGTTATTTTGCGCCCCAGCTCCGCCATCATGGATGCGCCGCATTTATAATGCGGCGCACCATGGGGCAAAAATGGCACAGATGCGTCACGCATCTGTGCCGTAAAAGTGGCGCATTGCTGGAGTTGCGTCGCAAGCGCGACGCAGCTCCAGCAAGGCTCTGGGGTGCCCTATCTGCACAATGCTGCGTCAATCCTTACGCCTGCTTCAAGCAGGCGCAGGGTTTTGACGCAGCATGGGCTTAAAAGTGACTGAGTGAAATCTTGTAGATTTCACTCAGCCACTTTTAGGAGGCGTTCCTGCGCCGGAACGCCCCCACCTGCCCTGGAACGCCTACATGTGGCGCAGGGCTTTACAACGTGACGCATCTCCCAGATGCGTCACGTTGTAAATACCCCGCACCATGGCGCAGGATTTGCGCCGCTGCTGCGTCACAAAAGTGACGCAACGGCGGCGTAAATGAGGCGCAAGTCAAACATAAATATGCTCCTTTGTATTTGCTGATACCACTTTGTCAATAGGTGATTCCATGATGAAATCTACAACAAAAGTTTGTCAAATTATTATTTTTTTTTTAAATACTTCGATTTTTTCCAAATCTCCAAATGTGAACTGTTAGGGCCTTTTGTTACGTTTCCCAGTCTATTGTATTAGAAGTTTAAAATGTGTACTAATCAGTTAGACCTTAAATAGTCTTTTTGAATTTTTGATGATTTTCTAAAAAGGTCCCAACTGTCCTAAAAATGTTTGACACAGAGGAGATAGTTCAGGAACTCAACCTGATCCCTTATCTGCATCTTAGTACAGCCACAAACATCAGAACTGGCTCAAAGCCTACAAAAGCAGGTCTCCAGGAGGCCCTTGCAAGGCTAGATGCAGGCCAAGCAGCAAGTGGGCATGTCTTCTCTGAGGAGATTGACAGGGACCGTGAAAGTGGGGACAGTACTCCAAAAGATTGTCCCTCTAACCTAATTAGAGAAGAAGATGAGGTACCCACTCACGTCTGCGCTAAAACTGCACCTAGGGTGTTTTCCCCTCCTGAGGGGGTAGGTCAGGCAACCCGGGGTAGGAATAAGAACTAGTAGAAGAGGAAGAATTCTTTAAGAGACTAGCCAGAAGAGCAGCCCTTGAATCCAAAAGCCTGGCTATAGAAAGAGAGAGAGCTGAGATTATATAGCTCCCCCTGTGTTAGACGAATTCTGTAAATGTATTTACATTGATCATGGCATAAAACATTTCTAAGAACTGCAGACATGCAGTCATTCAAAGATTACTTCAGCATGGCCTCACACTTGACGGGGGGGGATGTTACCTTCATGGTAGAGGCACACGAAGCCTTTAGAATAGAGGTATTTTATGAAGTAGGTGAAACACCGGATGAATACACTCCTTAGGAGGAGATACAAATTCTTCTAAGAACATACCAATTGGTTTAAAGGCGCCCTTCCCCATAGTATCCAGAATGTGATACTGGGTCCGCTTAGTGATGAGGCGGCGACCTAGCCAGTCCTAGCCGGACACACACCACATCCAAATGTTGACCGCCTGATCAGATACGGGGATTATATAATATTCTAGTAACAATATACAGAAGTCTTACACAATTCGTAATGCGAACATTAACTCTTGCTCCTGTGTGGACTGTTGAAGCTCTAGCACCACAGTTAGCTACACCAGGCATTAGCCCACAAACACTGAATGCAGTAATGGGAAAAATACCCACCAAAAAGGAAGAGATTCCATTTTGTATCACACAAAAAACAAATCAGCTTGCAGCAGTATTTCCCCATACAGGTCCGCAGGAAAAGCATAAGATGTTAACAATTTGCTTGCCAATGGGGATGGCTCCCAAGGTAGGAGATTGTGCCACTTGGGGTATGGTCTTAGCGGCATTATATACCAGAACACATGGCACCCCTTCACTGGCGGTGTTACTTGTAGTATTAAAACATGTGCAGCAGGAACACAGGGCTGCACCGGCTCTGGACTTAGGGATGAAACTGATGGGCAAGTTTGCTGCAAATCCGCCATAATGTTGAATAGCATTAAAGGGGAAGCAGCGGCGTTAGCTATACACCAACACTTGAGAGATTTGCACAACAGGACTGCAAACTGCCTCAAATTATCTAAGAAACCCATGCTACGTTGGGTAGAGATAATTTGGGAGCCAGACCAGGCACACCACAGGTAAAGAGTAATTCTAAAAAGCATAGCTCTAAGTAAGCACCTAACTCGTCCACAAAGAAAAATGGGACAATAAGAAAAATAAAGAAAAAACTAAATCACGGGGTGAGTCTCCTACACAGGAATCTACCGAAAAATGGTTTCAAACTATGTAACCATGATAATGTTAAACCACCTGACAGGTATCAGGACACTGATATATATGCCTCTGGTTCCTTTCAGGATACATCCGACAGACGCTCGGAGAGAGGAGGATGGTGAGAAAGAAAATCAGAAGAGCACGTGAAACAAAGAAAAGACTCACAACGCTCATCGGAATATATAATCAAACAAGAAGATAAACCCAGAATAAAAATACATCAATTTAAAAAGAAAAAGGTAGCCTGACTAAAAGGCATATCCCGGATTTAGAGGACTCTGCTTCTGAATGGGGAGTAGGCATAGACAATGCTGGACAGTGCGGCAGAAGTCACAATAGTTTGCCAGAAACTGATTGTTAGATTTGGGGGTCTCTAGTTGGCATAGGTGGTACCTGTGACAAGCAGGGACCCTTGCATCTAGTCAGGGTAAGGGGGTACACTCCTAAAATAACCCCTGCTCACTCCCTTGGTAGCTTGGCACGAGCAGACAGGCTTATCTCAGAGGCAGTGTGTAAAGCAGTAATCAAGTGACAACACTACAGATGGACACCACACCAGTTTTATATCAAAAATAAGTATTCTTTATATAGACTTTAATGGGGACCTGAACACGGAGGACCGGAAGTGGGGACAGGACGTGCCAAAACCACCCGTACCGGAAATAAGCAGCGGTCTAGTGGCGGATCAAGCCAGGAGGGAGGGGCCAGTGATGCATACGGAAGAGAAGTGCCCAAATTCGACGAGAGTAGGAGGGGTGGGGTGCGATAGCATCGGAGGAGAGGAAGAGCAGGAGTTTAATGCGGAGCGGAATGAGGTGGCGAATGACAGCAATACAGAAGGAGAGGAGCGGGAGTCGAGAGCGGAGCGGAGAGAGGCGGCAGCGAACAACGGCGGAGAAGAGTGGGAGACTCGTACGGAGCAGAACGAGGAGAGAGACGAAGGAGGCATGAAGGGACCAGCACAGCGGGACGCCAGAAGGATATTGTGCACCGTGAGCATACCCGGCGGGCTAGAGAAGGGAGAAGACGCCCTGGGTCCTGACACCACGGCCCTAGAAAGGGGTCGTGGCCTGAGGCGAGTACCTCTTCAGGGATTGTTCTGGTGGGGGTGGGGGGGAAGTCTGGGGAGATAGGGTACACAGGTGTGTTGTGTGTAAAATCCCAACACCCACCTTACCCCTGACACACATCCTTTCCTTTGGTGACGGTAGCACAAACTCTTAACAGAAAGAGATAAGGTCAAGACACTGACCCCATCCTCTTTTGTCTTTCCTTCCCTTCCCTACCCGACGGCATCAAGAGCGAAAGCAAGGGAGAAAACCAGAAGACCCTGACAGCCCGGCTCTGACCCAAGGAGAGGACTTCTCTTTCCTTTGGTTTTTTTTAAATTTTGTTTTCTCTTCCTTTATCTTCAAAACAACCTGACTGAACTTTGGCCTATAACTTCCGTATGAGAACTCTGGATCATATTACTACTATATGTGTATAATAAAGACCGCTTACTCCACTTCCTTACGTTTTGTGTTCCCTCACACCCTCGCAACTGCCCACGTGGCCACATAGACTTAACACAAGACCATAAATGTCAAAAATCCATATTACTGTTACTTTAAAATGGTAGAATTTAGCTTATTTCTCTTAAGATGGTAAATGCGACACTCAGAGTTCAATGTACCTTAGGATGCGACACGCATGGCAACGAAAGTGTTGCAAGGGCGGTGATCCGGTGCAAATAAACAAAGATGGCGCTTACTTCTTGATGCGACACGCTTCCCGGTGATGCGGCGGCGCCTGATGCGATGTCGATCCTCTTCTCCGGTGATGTGAGATGTTTCCTCACAATGCAAGCCGGAACAGGCCTTGCGACATGCTTCCCAGTGATGTGGCTGCATCTGATGCAACGTCGATCCTCTCCCCTGGCAATGCGAGTTGCTTCCACAATGATGCAAGCCGCGACAGGCCCTGAGACACTCTTCCCGTTGATGCGGCGGTGTCTGATGCGACGTCGATCCTCTTCTCCGACGATGAGCCACGACAGGCCCTGCAACACGCTTCCCGGAGATGCAATGGCGCCTGATGCGACGTCGATCCTCTTTTTCAGCAATGAGCCGCGACAGGCCCTGAAACATGCTTTCCAGAGATGCAGCGGCGTCTGATGTGACATCGATCCTCTTCTCCGGCGATGCGAGGCGCTTCGGTGGACCTGCGATGACTCAACGATTCTTCTGCGACACGCTTCCCGGTGATGCATCAGCGTCTGTTGCGACGTCGATCCTCTTCTCCGTCGATGCGAGGTGCTTCGTGTTGTGAAGCGGCAGTGGCAGTTCGGCGACACGCTTCTGGTTCTTGAGTCACGCTTCCAGCTCCTTGCGACACGCAAGTCCTCAAAAAGTCCAGCACAACTGCAGGCACTTCAAAAGAACTCTTGGGGAGCTGGTGGGTGAAGTCTGTTGGCCCTGAGACTTCCGCAGGAGGCAAGCTCTTTTTCAAGCCCTTGGAGATCCTTCGCAAGTTGAATAAAATTGCACACAAAGTCCTTTCTCCTTTCTTTGGCAGTCAGGCAACCACTGCAAGCCAATTCCCCAAGCAGCACTTCAGCTTAGTCTCAGTCTCTCCTTAGTTTCTTCTGGTTCCACTCCTCAGCAAAGGTTTATTCTTGTTTCCCAAAGTGATCTTGGGTTTGGGTCCCAATATTTATACTAAGTTTCTCTCTGTTCTCTGAAGGCAGAGAGGCCTTTGCCTAGTCCAAACCAGTTCTGGTCAGTCCTGGAGCGTTTTGTTGACAAGACTCCTCCTTTCCTTTCAGAGTGCAGGGCAGAGACATCAGACCCACCACAGGAGGTGGAGCCAGCATTGTGGAGGGAAGGCACATCCCTATTCAGGTCCCAGGTGCAACTCCTCCCACCCAACTAGATGAAGATCTCTCTATTCAGCCCTGTGCTGACTCACCGTGTCTTCTGCAATCCCCCAGCCCCTGTCACTCAAACTCCAGACAAGGAATACACAGCCTAGCAGAGGCAGGGTTACATTGTTAGACAAGAAAATACCTACTTTCAAAAAGTAGTATTTTCAAACACAGAATGTTAACACCAACTTCACTAAAAGATCTATTTTATCATTCTGAGTTCAGGCATGCTAAATTCAAATTTCTACCATGTTCCCTGAGTCAGTTAGGATTATAAGATGTAATAATTAAACTGCCCATTCTGGCGTATGGAGAACAGGTAGCCTTGCAATAGTGAAAAACAAAAATGGCTGTAATTCACTATTCGAACATGCCACACACACCAGGGCATGTCCTACCTTATACTTACAATGCACCCTGCCCTTGGGCCTACCATAGGGGTGTCTGATATGAAGAAAAGGGAAGGTTTAAGGACTGACAAGTGGGTGCACTTGCCCAGTCAGCATGACAGTACCAGACTGCATGCAGGCTCTGCAATGGCAGGATTTAGACACACTTTTACAGGCTGCTTCTTTGGGTGGCACAACCAGTGCTGCAAGCCCACCAGCAGTATTTGGATTACCAGCCCTGGGCACTCCTGGTGCACTGTACTAGGGTCTAACAGGTAAACCAAACCAACCAATCATGGAATCACTAATTCATATATCAACTTACCATAGGGAGCACTTGCACTGTGGCACTGGACAGCAGTGGCACAGTGCCCAAAGCATCTAACACCAGCAAAAACACATGAGGCAACAGCAAAAATGGAAGGGAGACCCACACCAAGGTGCCAGGTCTAACACTGATGGATTTTCTGGTGGGAGTAGCACTAAATGAATTTATCATGGAGGAAACACCTAATACAAGGGTAAGCTTTCTACACTGTTTATACGAAGTCCAGCTACAGTTGGAAAGGGATGTACAAAGATTTATAAATGCCATCTTTTGGGAGGAACTCACTCAAGGTTGTGACATTTTGCTGGCCCAAAAAATGATTGGCCGCCTGACTTCGTAATGGATTGCCCAAAGGGAGAAACAGTAGTATTACAGCCTTCTCTGACCTCGTTCCAGAATCAGTACAACACTCATACGCAGGGAGTGTATCTTAGTGCTAGCTTCCATGTTATACTACAAGCATGTGGGGTAGGATGACGGTTCACCTTAGCATGACATACTCTGAAAGCCAGCCCCACAACCTCAAATACAATACCCACTTCAAAATGAAGCAAAAATACAAATGAGGGAGATCCTAAGACAACTTGAAAATCAAGGTGTGATTGAAAGTTGCACCTCTTCCATGAATAATCCTGTTTCCAGTACTGAAACTCAATCACATTTATCGTCTTGTATTAGATTATACACATTTGAACACAGATACTCATACATTTGCAGAACAAAATGCACATCATGCCGCACTAATACATAACATTATGTGGAAAAAATAAAAAACAATGCTTGAGATCTTCAATGGATTCTTCTGCCAAAACATATCACCTGGAAGCAGATATTTGACTGCCTTCACAATTCTGTAGTTTAACCCAGGGGTATAAGACTAGCCCTGGGCTGTTTTCAGCCAGAATCACAGAATTACTTGAGAATTTTCATGATCAGGCACTGTCATATGTCATTGACATATACTTAAGGGACGCAGCCCTAATGAAGCACTTGGCAAGTGTGGACCGTATTATCTTGGAGTTCGCTCACATGGGCTACACATTAAATTTCAAAAAATCAAAAATATCTCATCTCCGTGCTCTCTTCCTGGGATATGAGCAGTCAAGTGAGTGCAAGAGCCTGACAATGCATTTTTTAGAGAAGTGTGCATTGCTCCAACCACCGACTCTGAAAATATTAAAATCCATATTGGGATTTCTAAATTTTGACAGAAAATACATTCCTGAATACGCAGAATGGGTAAAACCATTCTGCGAGCTTATAGGTCCAGATTTGTCGAGTAAGCATTGGACACAGGAACACACTGAAAATTTTTATTCAGTACAAGCGGATATGAAAGCTTCCAAGCACTTATATACACATGTGAATACTACAAATCTGGTGATCCTCTTAATCGCTGGTACATCAGGATACACACGTCATGCTTAACGAAGGTGATACAGTTCTGATTGCATAAACATTCCCTATGAAAATACTGAAATGCATTTTGCACTTACTGAAAAGATTCTGAAAGCAGTTCAGACTGCTGTAGTGAAAGAGCATGCCCTGGCTCAAGGAAAATGATTTATTTTTGTCGCCCCAGTACAGACCTTAGGTGGTTACCATAACTAGTGTTCCAAATGCAAAAGGGTTGCATCCAAGATGGATACAATGGGCAAATTCCCTCACTGCAACAGACGTAGACTACAGATTTGACTCCACATTACAAACACAAGCATTTCTCCAGTATAAGCAGGAATATCCTCTACCTAATGAAATATTGCCTCTCAAACGCTATTACTACATACTGAATGCACAATGGAGAATTCCATCCGGAAAAAACTTACACATAGTCACTAGGTGATTGCACGCACAATTGCCAGAAGGCACAATTGGCAGAACTCAAGTCTCTGGTACTTTCACTACAAAATATGGATGCTAGATTCCCCAAACATAGTGTGTGATTCATATTATTATGTACAGTCATTTAATGAATATCTTTATTATTGGAGTGAGAATGGATTCAAGGATTCCAAAGGCTGCAGAGTGAAGCACAAGTTCTTTTGGGAACAGGTGGCTAAGCTGAAAGAATGCTTGCAACGGGCTCATGTGTTACATACATTGACTCATCAACGTGATGGAGTACACGTTGCAGGGAATTCATTGCCTGATGAAGCCGCAAAAGCGAGGGTTTGCACTTCCGCATTTGCTGCAATAACTCGTTCAAGTACGAGAATAGACATGGACATCATGGTGGCTGTCAATGCTGCATGCAACGACACACATATGCCGAAAGGTTTTCCACTCAAGTACTCCTACAAAGTAGATGCACAGAATATACTGTATGCTCATATTCCAGAATTGGGCAATAGAGTAATACTAGACAATTATAGTAGACTAGTACTCATACTAGCTGCACATGAGGGGCTAGCTTTGGCACATGCTGGGGTGGCGGCTACATTTTCTTTATTGCAGCAGCGCTATTGGTGGCCAGGTCTTTACAAACAGACCAAGGACTTTCTCCTCAGATGTGACATCTGCCGACAAACGAAAGGGTCCAGAGTAGCAGACTCACCCCAGATACCTCTTTTGATTTTCAAACAAGCCTTTGGCTTGTGTATATCTAGACCACTGCGGCCCCTTATCATCTGATTGGACTTACAAGTACATCTTGGTGGCAGTGGATTACTGCTCTGGATTCCTGTGGGTATGGCCACAGTGATCTGTTGACGCCCAAACTTTTATAAAGGATTTGCGAGTCTTTATTGAGACATACGCTGTTGATACATTACATTCCCACCACGGTCCAGCATTTATCTTTTAGGCTTACAAAAAGGCTATAGAAAGTATGGGTGTGACCCTGCGTTTCTCATCTCTGTACCATCTCGAGGGAAATGCAGTTTTTGAGAGGAGAAACCTAGACTTAAAGCAGTCTTTAACAGCAAAGGTACTAGGCTCAGGTTGCAGTTGGGTTCATCACCTATATGGGGTACAGAGGGCTTTGAATAACATGCCAAGAAAGTCGCTGGGTGGTCATACTCCTGTCCCTGTTTGAGGTTCAGATGTGTGTCCCAGACCTCGATAGTGCCAGTACAGTGGTGCCAGAAACACCATTTCACATCAATGAACGTTTGGCTGTTTTACAGGAATTGAATGACTTCTGGGATAAACAAAACAATGTCCAAGTAAAAGACACCGCCACTGGAGAAGTGAAGGTTGTTTTGGCAAGAACCAGCTGGATCCCAAAGATCAGAGATCTGGTCAGGGAAAAGGTGTGGACAAAAAAGAAGATTAGGGCTTTCCTACAGAGTACCTGTGCCTGTCCTGGCTGTTGAAGGTACAAAAACTGTACTTCTTCCGCCCCTTGCAAAATGCAAAGACAAGAGGTTTGTCTTTATTGATCTGATCACACCCCACTATGTGGCCGATTCTCAATAGTAGACCTGGGCAGCTGCCAATCTCCTCTCCCTACCATTCAGGAAGTTAAGATGGAAGCCTTGATTACAGATGAAGCATGTTTTCCTCAACATGAGACAACTATGAACAACAATGAAGTATGCAATGACTACTATGCAGTATACAAGTACAGAAACACAAATTTTGATTCGTAATTCAGAATTGAACAAGACCTATATAAACAGACCACAGATCGAGTCTTCTTCTTATTTGAACCAGTCTGCAGAATTGCCCATGATAGACAGGATGGCATCTGGATACTTCATCGACTTTGATAACTTTTCCTCCGGTGCATCGGAGGTTCCACCGCCTCCACCACCCTTAACTTTCAATCTAAAGGTACGTGTCGTCTATCGTTGGCTAAAATCCATGGTTGCACCTTTGGATTACAATTACATTCTTTTTCGTAGTACTTTGGATTGGTTTTGTGACCATGTTCTTCCTTCTCCTAAATGAACACTTTGTCCCTGAACGCTCTGCAGTACAAATTGTGAATTTTGTTCTAAAGCCACAAGCATCCTCACACCGTGAATTAAGAAACTTGTCCTTTCAGCTGTTCCAGTTCTGGTTGGGATTGCACGGGACAAGGTATCATTTTTTGTATATTGTCCTACTTAACTGTTACAAATTCCACATTTGTTTAAAATTTCTTTAAATTATATTTTTGCCCCTAGCACCATTTCTGACGATTGGGACATCAATACTTTGTATTAAATGTTAGAAAAACTAGAACATTCCACTGTGTTTTCTTCTGATGAGTTTTATGATGGTACAGATAATTTCGGTGAGGTGTTCTCTTATCAACATTACATCATCATTTTCTTTACAAAAATAGTACACCTAGTGAAGTGTTTAATTTTACACAATGGGAACATTTTCCTGCACCACCAAGGCCCCCAAAAGCCTTTACACAGAAGTTTGACTATTTTTCTGCTTATGACACATCTGACTCGGCCTCTTTATATTATAGGCTTTCACCATCCCCTGTGAAGAAAAATATGTTAACTGACACTAAGTTGATCTATTTTGCTTCCTTTCTCTCCCAGCTCTCTGCACACGGTTTCAACTATTGGAGGCCCACGATAGAGGGGACTAGAGGATGGCAAGTTCAGGGAACTTAGGCCTTATTCAGGGCCTGTTTAATGCTGCAACAGATGGTTTTCCTGAACAAAACTATGCACCAGACTATGTGCCTTGGCCTGGTTAAGATAAAAGATTTAAACATACCATGGGTTCCCACTCTTACACGATTCAATAACTGGCAGCAAATTACACCATACAATGAACACACTATTGATACCATGCTGCCTAAGAGTAGACATAACTCATCTGATCCCAATCGAAAGGGATGATTAGTGTGGCCACTAGACACTAACAAATGTCAGGTTAGATTCCTGGGCAACATCAGGGGATTTACGGTACTTAGGCCTGACATGCAATATGTGTAGAGTGAACACTCGGGGCTGTAACCAATTACAGTGTTGGGAAGTTGTGCCTTGATTTGCTAAAAGCCTCAACACTGTCCCAGGTGAATCAGCACTTGCCCCTTTAATCTGATCATCTGGATTTACTAGACTATTTAGTGGGTCCTCGGAAACCACATCAAAAGCACATCCTTTATGCTGTCTATAGCGAGATATGGAAAATATTTCAACAAGAAACTGCTTAAAGGCTGCGTGAGATTGATAGGGCTAACTTAGAACTAAGGGTGGGCGGCAAATTCCGTTCCGCTCGCGGAACTTGCGAAATTTCGGCATTTTTGTGTTCCGCGCGGAACGTGAAAATGTCAAAACTTCCGCAATCCGCAGGGGAACGGAAATTCGGGGTGGGGCAATGGGGCATGACAGTAGAGGTATTGCACAGGATTCATTCTGGCACGGTGCTCCTGTCACAAAAATTAAACCTCAACAGGAAGCACTTACAGATATAAATAAAGTAGGTGCCCGAGTTGAAGCTCAAATTCAGTAACACATTAATCAGCCAAAAACATTTGTGAGCTAGGTCGAGGCTGGGCTGCTTTTCTCCCCATATCTACCGTCAAAAATTAGCTGTGATCCTTGATGGAGCTCTGTGCATCCATGACTTTCTCAAGCGCAATCCCGGTTTAGTTCCTGTGGCCAGGAGCTTCTTTCTCCTCATCTGCTACTCTGATCGGTCTCTGACCCTTTATAAACAAGAGGCAAGTGAACTCGAATAGAAGCCCCGCCCGTTTGGCCCCACCCCACACACCCTAGCGGTATGCAACATCTTCCCTCCCTTTCCCCACTATGATGGACAGCCCACTCAAGGGACCCTGGCGCCTTTCGGCGCGATGGCAAAGTTACAGACACACATGTTCATGGGAGACAACTCTTCTGGCCCTTTGCGCAACTGTAGTGTAGGAAAAGCACTATACATTTACCTAACGAGGTAGCACACACATGGTCACGGGAGACAACTCTTCTGGCCCTTTACGCAGCTGTAGTGTAGGAAAAGCACTATACATTTACCCAACGAGGTAGCACACACATGGTCACGGGAGACAACTCTTCTGGCCTTTTACGCAGCTGTAGTGTAAGAAAAGCACTATACATTTACCCAATGAGGTAGCACTTACTGATAAGCCAGTAGAAAGTACTCCAGTTGAGTAGAGGTATTGCATAAAACGGTGGCATCGTCATGGATCAATATGCAGGGCAGGATTCCTCCTGACACGATGATCCTGTCACAAAAACTAAACCTCAACAGGAAGCACTTACAGATATAAATAAAGCAGGTGTCCGAGTTGAAGCTCAAATTCAGTAATGCATTAATCAGCCTAAAATCTCTGCGAGCACGTAAAATTTCACGTGTTCGCCGAGATTTTTTGACGTTTCGCGAAATTTTGCGAAAGGCATCTTCGCAAATTCCGCCCACCCCTACTAAGAACAAGCTCTAGCAGTAGTGAATAACAGGGTGACTACATTTTTATCTAGAATCCATTCCCTGTGTAACATTGTCTCATCCACAATAGATGTGCTTCAGCAAGACATGTCTGCATTACAGCATGGGCAGTCCCAACTTAGGCCGAATCTATTGCTGAGCTGGACATTACAAACATTACGTTCTGGCTAAGTTGCCATGGTGACACATTAATGCCAGTACTCTGTTTTCGCCCTGTCATCTTTCGGAACAACAGATAACTATGGCATGAAAAGATGCTAAATACAGAATGTTAGACATTAAGAAGCTAGACAGATTACCTTTTACCGTTTCAGAAATAGTATCCTCGGATTGGATAATCAATGGATATATTACACTGCCAATCTCCACATTTCACTGTCATAACGGTCTACAACACCACCAAGTGGGCAGGTTTGAGGCATTTGTGAAGGGTTTGTACGTCAACAGTGGATACTTTCTTTCACTTTCCGGTGTAGGAATAAGTACACTGAATTTTTTCTTAGTGGTTTGAACTGATAGAATACTTTAAGTGGGTCATTGGTGTTCAAGGACGTTTCTTGCATGGGGCTTCCAATGCATCTGTGGTGAATCTTTCTTGTCACTTGAATGGGTCTCCGACGGCTGTGATACGCCCAACTTTCAGACTGCTCTCAAATGGGAGTTACTTGATGTTGAATAATCGGGGTTGCTGTGGAATGAAGCCAGGTGTTGTCTATGTGGTGACCGTCACTTCCATTGTAACATGTTGCACACAAGTCCTGTTTCCTCCTACCCGTATAACTAGGGAGGACACTCTGTTTCCTTCGATTAATCATACCACTGTGAGCTTTGACGCCCTGAGCAAACTGAAAGCCTTCTTGTTTCAGAAAGATGTGGCCTTAAATTCGGCCAAGGAGAAGTTTCAGCTGCAGGTGGCTCATTTCTCTTCGGAGATACAGGCGTTTCTCTGTATTAACTTCCCACAACATTTTGGGGAGCTGGTCCATTGTATTTTTAATATGTCTAATATGACTGGAATTGTAGGGTTTTTTGAGAGAGAAGGCTCTGGGTTGGTCAACACTTTCCAGATGGCATTCAGAGTTATTCCATCCTTCATCCAGTCTGTCCTCAAAAGCATCTTTGGAGGTCTTCTGCTGGTCCTGATCCTAGTTACAGGGCTACTGATTTTATTGTTCTTTCTCCACAATGGATGTCCCAGTTCAGGAACAAATGGAGCTGGCACTGCCTTACGTCCTGTTGTACTGGGAACGCATGGTGCATTTCTTTGGCATGCCTCTACTTCAGGAACTGGAAGAGCACTGGTTTCTGTCCTTCCAGACTATATGGCTTCATTGCGTACAGCCTGTGTTCCGCTACCTCTTGTGCACTTACGAATGTGCCCTGAACCTGTGCTTGAGATTGCAGTTGGTTGATTCACTAATGGAAAAGCTCCCTTTTTTTAACATATTTTTATTGAGTTTGTTCAATTCTACAAGCATATGGAATTCATAGCTATACAGAGACAAAAGAAAGTTCATACAACTTGCAGTTCTATGCATAGGCAAATATACATTTCACAACGCAGTAGCGCAACAGGTATAATGGATTAGAATTGCCGCTGTGAATAAACAGCCTCATATTATAAAACTCGTTTTTATACATGCAGTTATAAACTATTGAAACTTAAACTAGAATTACCCCCCATCCCCCAGGTTAAAAAGCTCCCTTTTCTTAACACTCCTTCAATAACTCATACCATCTGTACAGTATAGTTTCTATTGTAAAAATTAAACCTTTCTTGACAGATAACATGTAAATGTTGTCGCTAAACACCAAACATTGCATAATGTAAAAAAGTCCAATTTATTACACATTCATTATTTTCAGAGTTACAAAATAGTCTTACACAAGATAAGAAAAACTTATAATTTTGCATTAAAAAAAAATCTAATAGAATGTTTAGATATCAAAGTACATCAATTCCATTTTGATCTAAATCAATTAATCTGAAGTGTTCTAAGCAGCAATAGCAATAAAATACTTCACATTCATGAGTAATTAAAGCCAACAGTAAAAATTACACAAATATTCAATATTAAATCACATTCAAATAAAACTGAAGTCATTGACGCAACGCTTTTTTATATGTTCTCTCCACCCTCTTCAGGACAAACAATTATAACAAAACATAAATGTATCTAAAAAATCACAACAAAGGACTTTTTCCTTCAATACTTTATCTTGATTAATTCCTCATAGGGGTGCAGTTTTTCTTTGATAAACAACTTTCATATTCTGATCTCCAATATTTTTTCCTCTCATGGGGCTCAATTTATGCTTAATTTCTTATCTGTTTTTTCTCTGCACACCTCAGTTATTAATGCTTTGGTTGGAACATATATTCATTACGTCGTCTAGTTTCTCTAGGGGTGAGTGGTGTTAATACACCCTTATTAACGCTCCTTCTAGGGGCGAGTGGTGTTGCTTCAGCCATTTGATGGTCCCTCTTTGCGATTATCTTTGCACTTTTTGTTCTAGGGGCAAGCGTGTTTACCTTGGGCATGTAAAAAGTAACAACGAAAAGGTAGATCTGTTTCCATGATTTCTTGGGGAATAAGAGTGGTCATGTTGGAGGTTGCTGATACCATCTGCTACCCTGGTAAGGTTAGGAATTCAAATGGGGCACTGTGAGCTAGCTAAGAATTGGGCAAACATCTTCTGACAATATGTGTGAGTCTCCATATTATGAAGTTTATTTTGTCCAAGTACACAGTCCTACTTAATTTGTAGGGACCGTATGACACCCCCAGCGTGGTGCAGGTTGTTCTTCACTAGGCTGTAGTAACGCTATTCTCCCCTAATGGGAGATTCAAAAGGCTGCAGAAAGGGAGCTTTACAAGGCCACAGTAACATCGCTCGCCTCTATAGAGAGTGTTAATTACGCTGCATCAACACCACTAACCCTTAAAGGAAGATTTGCAAGGCCGCACTAACATCGCTTGCCCCTAGAACAAAAAGTGCAAAGATAATCGCAAAGAGGGACCATCAAATGGCTGAAGCACCACCACTCGCCCCTAGAAGGAGCGTCAATAAGGGTGTATTAACACCACTCACCCCTAGAGAAACTTCACATGGTTGCACTAATACCACTTGCCCCTAGGAAATCTATCGAAATCTGTTATTTGGACTCATTATTATGAACCAGCTTTGACAAATAATTACTCCTATGGAAAGGAAGCAGAACAGGTTAAAGTAGCAAAGTGTCCATTAATATTTATATACTTAAACTACCCCCCACCCCACAGCCAAGTGCTGATCATTTGAAGCAGTTGCTTCTGACTTGAGCTGGACCTCTATTAACAAGTGGAACTGCAACTTTCTGAAAATATTTCAGTGCTTTTGCATTTGAAGACAAGGGAACACCTAGTAATGACTTCTGGACACACAGCTTCATGAAAAGATTTCAATATATTTGCATTCCACTTTTGAGGGACAGCTAGTGGAACTGGACCTTCATGAAACAATATCAATGCATTTGCATTTAACTCTCGTCAGCTAGTAACGATTAGTGGAACTGCAGTTTTGAGTAAAAATTTCAAAGCTTTTGCATTTTACTTTGAGAGAGACACCTAGTAAAGAATTGAGGAACTGCAGATTAATTAAAGAATGTAAATGCTTTTGCATTTGACTTGTGAGGGACACCAAGCAATGACTTGTACACCTGCAGCTGTGTGTAATAATTTCAGTGCTTTTGCATTTCATTTGTGAGGGCCACCTAGCAACCACTAGTGGAAGTGCAACTACATTTAAGGATGTCGATGATTTTGCTTCTGTCTCAATAGGGGCACCTAGTAATGACTAGTGGACCTGCAGCTCCACATAAGAAGTTCATATTTTTGCATTTGACTTGTGAGGGACACCTAGCAGCGACTTGCTGAACTGCACCTTAAAGAAAGAATATACGACTTCTGGAGCTACACGTTCATGAAAGAATATCAAAGCTTTATTAGAGTAGCAAAAATGGATATGTACATTTTTATGTTGAAGACACACACCCTCAACTTTGAGAAGTACATTATAAGCAGTTGCATCGTACTTAAGAGGGACATTTAGGCCCATATTTATAAAGCCCTTGCATTGTCACTGCGTCACGCAAGTAGTCGCACAGCAATGCAAGGGCTTCAGTGAGATTTACTAAGCTTTCTAAGCTCCGCAAAGGCATCTTGCGTGGCTCTCGTGGCTTAGTAGATCTGGAGTAACGCAAGGCAGCACAAGTCACTGCCTTGCGTTAGTCTGCCGTGAGAAGACATTCCATGGGTAGAACATTTGTGTTCCCACATATTCACACATGGATTTTGGAGCATTATCAAATGTATTAAGACTAGTAAACCTGGGAATGTGTCAAAATGCTATGCCTTCCCAGGTGAGGCATAATAATATGATTTCTTTTTAAATTTTTGATTTGATTTTGTAAAGTGCTTGATTGTCCTGAGGCATCTTGGTGCCTCTTCTGTAATTAAGAGGATAATGCAGAGTCTATCTGCTGAAGAGATAGGTTTTTAAAGATTTTCTAAAATACATCAGATTAGGACTGCTTTTCAGATACATAGGAAGGGCATTCCACATTTTGGCTGTTCCTAAGATAAAACATCAACCTCTTCAGGAGGCTTGTCTAGTTTTTGGAATCACCAAAAACTTGGCTGTAGATGATCTGAGTTTTGTGAAAGAAGTGTACCAAATTAGTCTGTCTTTTACATGGTCTGGGCCAATGTTGTGTAGTGCCTTGAAGGCTATCCAGAGTGCCTTCAATTCAATTATTTTTCAAACTGAAGCCAGTGCAACTTAGCCAGACCTGAGGACACTGATTTATATGTCAGAATGCCCAGCAGTAGCCAAACTGATGTATCTTGCAGCATCTGTAACTTCTGGAGAAGTCTTTTTTGGATGTTTAAACATAGCGCATTGCCATAACCCAATCTGGATATGGCTAATTCTGTCACAACAGTTTTGTGGACAGCGGGAGGAATAAAAAGACATATAGTCCAAATGATCCTCAGAGTATAAAAATCAGAAGACACAAAAGCATTGATCTTATCTTCAAAATGTAGTTTATTGTTGAAGACAATGCCCACATTTCTCACTTTACTGTACCGGCCTTGGTGGAGAGCCCATTTCCGTAGGCCACCAGTTTGGTGACCAAAAGGAGATATCATATCCGTAAAGAAGCACTTCCATTTTATCAGAATTAAACTTTAAACCTTTGACTTTCATCCAGTTGTCTGTCTGACCCATAGTTGAGTTGAAGCGCTTTGCTGTTTCATCTGGGTTGTTTGTTACCGAGACCACCATTTGAGTGTTGACGGCGTATGCAACAATTTAGAAGCCGAAGGATCTAATAAGTCTTGCCAGTGGGGTCAAGTAAAGATTAAAAAGAGTAGGGCTCAATGAAGAGCCCTTTTGTACCCCACATTGCAGGCTAAACCAGTTGAAGGTAAATTCACCCATCGCAACATGTTGATCCCTCTATAAAAGGAAGGATTTCAGTAGCCTGAGAGCAGAACCTCTTATACCAAGCTCTGCAAGCCTGCTGATCAGTATGTCATGAGTGACCGTGTGGAAGGCCACCAAGAGACGCAATAGGATCAAAGTACTTTTCCAGCTCCATCCAAGATAGACATGAGTTCTTCCAATGCCACGATCAGAGGTGTCTCCATGCTGTGTGCACTTCTAAAGCCAAATTGTGTCGGGTCCAGAAGCTTGTTGGTGATAATAAAGAGCCCAGTTCCATGCTTAGCACCTTTTCTAAGACTTTGGATAGAAAGGTTAGTCTAGAAATGGGCCTATAACTACTAGGGTCTTGTGGGTTAAGACTGGAAACTATTACAGGAAGGATGGAGGCTCTCTTTCAATCTACTAGAAATTATCTTGATTTGAATATTTTGTTAAACATAACTGTTAGTCGAGTGGTTACACTTTCTGGTGCAAGATGTAGGATCTTAGGTGGACAGGGGTCATTGGGGGACCCTGATTTGGTCACCTTAACTAAGTTTAGCACCTACTCAGCACTCAATGGGGTGAAAAATTCCTGTACTGCAGGAGTATTGGGTCCGCCGCTTACTCTGTGATGGTCAGAAGTGTTTTGTTCATTGGTTAAAAAACAGAAGGAGAAATATGTTAATTTCTCCTAGTTTTTTACTCTTTCTACATGTGGTGAATAAAACGTCACAGACAATTGTTTTTGTGTGGGCATGTGTCCATTCCTGCACAAAAACAACCTAGGCTATGATGTAGGCACCCTTGCACCATATAGTGCAAGCCTCGGATTGACAAACTGCACAATCGGCCATCAGCCGATGAGCCTCAGGCTGAGGCCTGTTGATGGGCTACTAAGGAGTCCAACCTGCTTGGGCCACCTTGGATGCCATCTCAAGTGCACAACATGAAAGGCTGTTGTTCAGCTTTTGCATACACAGTCATATGCATACCACAATGGGTGATGGGTAGTTGGTGAGGGCGTTCCTCAGTTTATTTTTTGTGTCCCTCCACTCCCTATGACAAGCGCAGATAAATCAATCTCTGCTCTTCTCTTTTGTCTGCCAGATATCAATTACTGCAATCAATAGGGAGAGGTTGTGGCCTTAACTGACTTTGAAACTGGGAAACCACGTTCAAGTCCCAGCGTCAGCTAAGCATACTGTGATTCTGGGCAAATCACTTAATCTACAAGAATTTGACCAAATTAATTTGACCATCAGGAATATTATGTGGTGCTCATGTAGAGTGCCCCAAAGCCTCAGGGCCACGTTTGTGTTATATACAACTGCATCTATATGAGGAAAGTGACACTCTTTTTTGCATTGGCACACTTACATCATTCCCTACATCAGAACATACATGTGGTGCTAGCAGCAAGTAAAACAAAAAAACAGATGCATCTTTCACCAGTCTGAGCATCGGATCGCCTCTTTTAAGTACTGTAAAAAAATTAAATGAATATCAAAAAAGTCCAGGGTGAGTGTAAAAAGCAGTCTAGGTCTATACCATGCCCTGTTTCCCAGCGAAAGGTTATCAAAACAGCCACAGCAAACATGTGGATAAAAAAGCATTTCAAAGTGAGTTCCTAGTATTTTTGATAGTTTGCCATCATTTAGCTCCATGTTCCTAACCAAGCAGTTTATTGCAAAAGGTTGTGATCTGCGAATGAGGGACCCTTTCCTTTGGCTACCGGGGCCTAATTGTGGTTCCCTGGTGCCTGCGTTGGTGCTAGGCTGCACTCATCATGCCAGTGCAGAGGGAGAGCAGCAATGTGCCACATCTTTGTGGATATGGTGCATTCCTGCCATCTCCCTGTCATGCAGCACAGCAAGCTGTCTGACTGCATTGTTTTGCATGACTTGTCAGTAAATTTGCTCCTTAGTAACATCGTGAGGGAAAGGATATGTAGCAATTATTTGCGGTAACTGTAAGTATGTGAAAAGCCAAACCAACTTTTTTGCCAATGCTAGTTTTCTTAACTTTCAACCATGCTGCACATATTGCTAAAATACATTGACAAAGACAATAACTCTTGCATAGGCGAGATCTGTTTGCTTTGCCAATGATTGTTTGTATTTCACCATATGCATACCTGCAACATTAAAAAGTGCTTTTACTGTATGAGAAGGGGGAGAGGCCATGAAGGGGCAGGGTCTGGTGTGGGGAAAGAGGAATTGAGTCCAATGCCACTGGTGACCAGTGAAGGACTGGGCTATTCTAAGGCCCAGCGGTGCCAGGGGACAACACCTGAAACCTTCGTGGGTTACCTGTTCCGGCGTACAAAACACAGAGACTCGGGACACTTCCGGCGGTGTCAAAGATCAGCGTTTATTTACTGCAGGGATACAGAAGTCGCAAGAAGTACACAACGTGTAGGTTCTGGGAGACTGCTTCAAATTGCACAAGTGGATCGCTCCTTTTATACACATTTTGGTCATAGAACAACATGGCAAACAAAGGTTACAATTTAGTTCCCACAGTAAACTTCAAAAGGGTCGCATTCATGTTTCAGAAACCCGGAATACAATTTCAGCTTCATTGCCGGTTCCCAACTGTAAAAGCAGATCATCCCCACATTAAGCACATTCCATTCTGACTGTAAACACATTAGGAGGAAGGACAGAAACAGATGCAAAGGAAGAACAAGGATGCACAACAGATTAGAAACGAGTGTAGAGGGTAATAACGGAAACCTAATTGCAGAATCAAAGGCCTCGTGACTAATGCAGGCATGACTGAAACAATAGACCAGTACGGCAAGATGAGCCCTGAGCGGGGCCATCTGCCTCTGCCGTGTCATTTCCCTCATCATAAAAGACACCCTCAAAGGAACACGTGTCTTCCGTAAAAGCTTGGGAATCCCAGGGTCACAAAGCGGACAAGGTCCGTTCGCTGGCTACTTGAGGGCAAGAGACAAAATGGATGCCGTATCTAAAATGGAACCCGAGGGTTCGAATGGAAATACCTAGAAATGAGACGATCCGTTCATAGTAGCGTAGCGAAAACGCGTACACCCACTAAACTCGTCATTTGCGGTTCGCAGATACCAGATTCGTCCATATTCAAACACACCCAAAAAGTGTCGTTCCAATTCACACGGAACCTCAGACGCTCCTTTTGCCCTCATGTAGGCAAGCACTAATCGAGATCGGAGTCGATTTTGATATTCATCAGATCGTTCAGCTGTTGCTGGAACATCATTCTATCCATCAATGTCTCCTTGGTAACAGATGGCCGTCTTATACACGCTGTAGCACAAAGACTACATAAGGCAGGACCACACTGTAATGATCAATGGCTCTGTTCTGCAGGAGCGCCAGGAATCCTGAAGAGAAGTCCTCAGTCGTCCCCCACGCCCCTTCCGCTCTATCAAACACTAGAGCCAGGAGGGACGCTAGGGAAAACAGGGAAACAAAACAAGGGTAGGCAGGGAAAAAAGGTAGATTGTGTGGTGCACAACGTCTGGGTAACAGGCAGACCTTCACAGCTGTAAAACAAAGACACTTCGTTAATGCGCATTAATCTCCCTCTTTACAGTCTAACCTTGTGTGAATGAAAATACACCTACCACACTATGTTAACTTTGGGAATTTCTCAGCATGTATCTTATTGTAGATGTCAGGACCCCTATGTGAATACACAAAGATTACCACCAACGTTCAATCTATTCCTAGACCATATCTTGAACTGTAATTGTGGCGCTTACCCCTATCTTCTAATGAGTGTGAGTAGGCGGGATTCTAGTCTCCTTGTTTGTCCACTGATAATCTGAGGTGAATATGACAACGAAGAGCTGCAGGGAATGTGAGTGGAAAAGAATGTAAGGGATATGCTTGAACAACCCTCTCCCAATAAACCCCGGCAATGACTAATGGTTACCGTGTGTATTGATGAAGTACCACTGTAACCTACGATAAACCCCAAAGGTCCCCGCCAGTTTCTCCTGCCTAATGGGGGTAATGAAATATGAACGGAACTAAAGAGTTACAAGAAAACAATATCCCTCTGACCAAAGTTGTCAGAGAGGCTCCTTAACCGCAGGATTCGTATAAAATAAGCACCAGTAGTCCACAACAGAGAGCTCAACAGAGAGCTGAACAGAGAATAGCCCCGTGAGTAGCACCACGCTACTAACGCCGAGGCCTTACTTGACACCGGAGGCTTCTGGACCGTCGACGACTTCAGCAGGGCAAATGGACCAGCGCGTGACTACCGTTGCTGTCCCTAAAGACTACGGGGAGATCCAACCACTGCCGCACAAGGAACAGCACGAAGCTCGTACTGTCCGCTACAACAACGACCTCTGAACCGGAAACAGGAAACACTCCCAGACAGGAAGTCAGACAAAACCACGAAGAGACGGAAAACGGGCTAACAGCTAGAACGCTAAGCAGTGTTAGAAGCCTTCCATGCTCCTTAAATACCTCCCGCATCTCCAGGCATGACCGCGGGGCATGACAGCACACTCCCCCTAAGACACTCTCCACTGGGTTTGGGTTTGTCAGGGTACCGACGATGGAACTGCCGTACCAACCGGGGGGCATGTACATCACGAGCGTACTCCCATGTGCGCTCCTCCACCCCATACCCTTTCCAATGCAACAGATATTGGAGAGAACGACCCCGAGTGCGTGAGTCTACAATATCCTCAACTTCATATTCCTCAGTGTCGGAAACAAGGACAGGAGCGGGTGTTCTAGGGAGACTCATGCCAGGCTCAACGGGTTTTATCAATGACACATGGAAAACCGGATGAATCCGAAACGAAGCAGGTAATTCAAGCTTCACCGCCACTGGATTGACCACCTTAAGGACAGTGTAAGGGCCTATGTATCTGGGAGTAAACTTGCGAGGACCTTTGAGTGTAATGTTTTTTGTGGAAAGCCACACTTTATCCCCTGGAGCATAGATTGGTTCCAACCTCCTGTGCAAATCAGCCCCCTCCTTATATCGTGTTTTGGCCATGTCTAGCTCCTCCAATGTCTTACTGTGTAGGGTTTGTAGCTTCAGTACTAGGTCAGTGACAGCAGGAGTAGGGCTGTCAATCGAGACCCCCACAGGCAACAACTTCGGATGGAAACCGTGGGAACAAAAAAAAGGTGTCATAGTGGTGGATGTATGTGGACTGTTATTATACGATATTTCTGCCAACCATACCCACTCGTCCCAGTCAGCCAAGGAGTGTAAAGCCTGATTTCTTACGTATTGCTCAAAACACTGATTGACCCTCTCGGTCTGGCCATCTGACTGCGGATGATGGCTAGAAGATAGTCGCACATCAATCTGCAGCAGAGCACATAAGTATTTCCAAAACCGAGATACAAATTGAGCCCCCCTATCTGAGATCAGAACCGAGGGCAAGCCATGGAGGCGAACAATGTGTTGTAAGAAAATAGAGGCCAATTCTGAGGCTTTGGGCAGACCAGGCAATGGGATAAAGTGTGCAGTCTTTGTGAAATGATCCACTACTACCAGCAAGGTGTTATTCAATTTCTTCGTTACTGGTAGGTCCACTATAAGATCTAGGGAGACCGTATGCCAGGGACCCGGAGGAGAAGCAATAGGCAGTAGAAGACCCACGGGTTTCTGATGGGAACTCTTGGTTTGGGCACAAACATGACATGTCTTCACGTACTGCTCTATATCGTGCAACATGGTTGGCCACCAAAACTTTTCCCGTATGGTCTTAGTAGTTTTCTTTATTCCGGGATGCCCCGACAGGGGATGTGAATGATACCAAGCTAGTACCTGGGCTTGCAAATCAGATGTAGGTAATACTACTCCTCCCTGAACGCAAACACACCCATCCACCGTTTGAGTCTCATGCGACCCTACAATGGCCCGCATGTTCGCCGAGAGCTGACTCTTCCTAACCTGGTCCTGAAATACATCTCCGGTGATCACTCCTCCTATGATGTGCTTCTCGGGGATGATAGACGGAGCATCAACCGGATTCTCTAAATGTTGAAACCCCAGCCGTGATAGAGCGTCTGCTTTGCCATTTCTAGATCCAGGGCGGAATTGTATAGTGAATTCATATTCACAAAAGAATTGAGACCAACGAAGTTGTCTCATGGACAGTGCCTTGGTTGTCTTAAGGTATTGAAGGTTGCGATGATCTGTATATACAACAACAGGAAACCTGGCTCCCAGTAGATACTGCCTCCACTCCTCAAAGACCTTTTTTATCGCCAATAATTCCTTATCACCCACAGCATAGTTGTATTCAGCCGGAGTGAACTTATGAGAGAAATAAGCTACAGGATGACACTCGCCACTCTCTGGATCTGTTTGACTCAGGACCCCTCCCACTGCCACCTGCGAGGCGTCCGCCTCCACCACAAAGGGCAAGGCCGGGTCAGGATGTCGTAAGACAGGTGCGCATGTGAAGGCCGTCTTCATGCGCTGAAATGAGGATTCAGCTGCAGCAGACCACACATACTGAGTCCCCTTCCGCAAGAGTGCAGTGAGAGGAAGTGCCAATTCCGAGAAATTCTGAACAAAACGCCTATAAAAATTGGCAAACCCTAGAAACCTTTGAAGCTCTTTGATGGAACCAGGTGCCGGCCACGAGAGGACTGCTTTGACCTTGATAGGATCCATGCGGAGTCCTTGGGGCGTAACAATAAATCCTAGAAAAGGCACTTCTTGCGTATGGAAGGAGCATTTTTCCAATTTACAGTACAGATTATTGTCACGCAAACGTTCTAACACCTTTCGGACATGACCCGTATGTTCAGACAGAGTAGAGGAATAGATCAGTAAGTCATCAATGTACGCGATGACATGAACGTCAAGCATATCCCCGAGCACCTCATTGATGAAGAATTGAAATGCCGCTGGGGCGTTACAAAGCCCAAAGGGCATCACTAAATACTCGAATAGTCCGTATTTTGTGCAGAAGGCCGTTTTCCATTCGTCTCCCTCCTTGACCCGTAACAAATGGTAGGCGCCCCGCAGATCTAGTTTAGTAAAATACTTGGCGTTGCGTATTCTGTCAAGGAGGGAAGCGATCAGAGGCAAGGGATAACGGTTTTTGATGGTGATATTATTCAGTCTCCTATAGTCAATACAACACCGCAAACCTCTTTCACGCTTGGGAATGAAAAACAGGGCCGAAGAGGCAGGCGATCTAGACGGTCTAATAAACCCCTTCTCCAACATCTCATCCAAGTATTCTCTGAGATATAGGTTCTCCTTCTCCGTAAGGGCATAGACTCTACTGCACGGAATTCTGGCTCCAGTCTCTAGGTCTATTCTGCAGTCATATACCCTATGCGGAGGAAGGACCTCTGCTTCCGAGGGATCAAAAACTGTGTATAAGTCACTATAACAGGCAGGTAATTCGGATACAGGGTTGGTCACTTCTATCTCAAGTGAATGCTGGACCACTGCCACCTGAGCCTCACAGTGTGTAATTGGGCGAAACGTAAGGGTCGCTGCTTTCCAGTCGATAATGGGGTTATGCATGTGTAACCATGGAATGCCTAGGAGAACAGGTATTTGTGGTGACCGAATTAAGTCAAATTCAATGACCTCGTGATGATCAGGTTGTATGTGCATATGGAGATTAACTGTCTTATGAGTCACTGGCCCCGAGACAAGAGAGCTCCCATCTATCGTAAAGACCTTGGTGGAAACGTCTTTTACAACACAGGGAATTAGATTATTCCTTGCCCACTCCTCATCCATGAAATTCCCAGAAGCCCCTGAATCAATCATGGTGGATACATGAATGCCAAGATTTTCTACAGTGAGGAAGGTTGATACATAGAGGTGAGGGATAGGTGTAATGTCATGTTCAGTAGAGGAGACTGTTAGACCAGAACTGCCCAGGGCTCCCGTCTCCACGAAACCCCGGCTCTCTAGTTTCCCGAACTCTTGAATGTATTGGGTTTGACTGGGCATGTCCTTAGGAAATGACCAGCCTTTCCACAATATAAACAGAGCCGATTAGCTCTCCTCCTTTGCCTCTCCTCCGGTGACAACGGCCCTCTCACTATACCTATCTGCATTGGCTCGCTGTCATCCGTACCCTTCACAGCTTCCACACGCTTCTCCTTAACAGGCACAAAACGTGGTTCGCCCTTTCCTTTTTCTAGTTTTCATTCTTGGAGTCGGTGTTCGATCCTAACCACTAAGTCTATCAGCTCAGTACAAGCAGAGGGCAAGTCCACAATGTGAGAGAGCGCATCCTTTAAATCGTCGCGGAGCCCCCTATAGAACAAAGTGCTCCGTTTTTCCTCGGGCCAATTGGCCTCGACCACTAATCTCTGAAAGGAGGTAATGTAAGCCACCAGATCCTGGTTACCCTGTCTCAAAGCTAGCAATTCGGTGTCCGCAGAATGGGTATATGTATGTCTGTCGAATAATTTGCGAAATTCCCCTGTAAAGGCAGAGTAATTATATAAGAGGGGATCATCGCGGTCTATCAAGGGTATAGCCCAATCTGCAGCTGCACCACTGAGGTAAGGCACTAGAAAGGCTACACGGGCTTGATCTGTGGGAAAGCAAGAAGCTTTACACGAAAAGTGCAACTGGCAGTGGCTAAGGAAAGCCCCGCACCTGGAAGCATCACCCGAGAACCTCTCAGGAGGGGCCAAAGGGATGGAGGTAGGGGTAGTGACATGAATCACGGAGGGCGAGGTTTCAACTCTCCCCCCAGCAGCTCCTGGCTCTTGCCTGTGCTGCAAAGAGTCGAGTCTGGTCGACAAAGCCTGTGTCTCCGCCTGTAAACTACCCAACATGCCAGCTAAATCAGCGAGTGTGACTGCTCCCAGGTCCATGGCGCTCGGGCAGAACTATCTATTTAGGCTTAGCGTTCTGTAATGATCAATGGCTCTGTTCCGCAGGAGCGCCAGGAATCCTGAAGAGAAGTCCTCAGTCGTCCCCCACGCCCCTTCCGCTCTATCAAACACTAGAGCCAGGAGGGACGCTAGGGAAAACAGGGAAACAAAACAAGGGTAGGCAGGGAAAAAAGGTAGATTGTGTGGTGCACAACGTCTGGGTAACAGGCAGACCTTCACAGCTGTAAAACAAAGACACTTCGTTAATGCGCATTAATCTCCCTCTTTACAGTCTAACCTTGTGTGAATGAAAATACACCTACCACGCTATGTTAACTTTGGGAATTTCTCAGCATGTATCTTATTGTAGATGTCAGGACCCCTATGTGAATACACAAAGATTACCACCAACGTTCAATCTATTCCTAGACCATATCTTGAACTGTAATTGTGGCGCTTACCCCTATCTTCTAATGAGTGTGAGTAGGCGGGATTCTAGTCTCCTTGTTTGTCCACTGATAATCTGAGGTGAATATGACAACGAAGAGCTGCAGGGAATGTGAGTGGAAAAGAATGTAAGGGATATGCTTGAACAACCCTCTCCCAATAAACCCCGGCAATGACTAATGGTTACCGTGTGTATTGATGAAGTACCACTGTAACCTACGATAAACCCCAAAGGTCCCCGCCAGTTTCTCCTGCCTAATGGGGGTAATGAAATATGAACGGAACTAAAGAGTTACAAGAAAACAATATCCCTCTGACCAAAGTTGTCAGAGAGGCTCCTTAACCGCAGGATTCGTATAAAATAAGCACCAGTAGTCCACAACAGAGAGCTCAACAGAGAGCTGAACAGAGAATAGCCCCGTGAGTAGCACCACGCTACTAACGCCGAGGCCTTACTTGACACCGGAGGCTTCTGGACCGTCGACGACTTCAGCAGGGCAAATGGACCAGCGCGTGACTACCGTTGCTGTCCCTAAAGACTACGGGGAGATCCAACCACTGCCGCACAAGGAACAGCACGAAGCTCGTACTGTCCGCTACAACAACGACCTCTGAACCGGAAACAGGAAACACTCCCAGACAGGAAGTCAGGCAAAACCACGAAGAGACGGAAAACGGGCTAACAGCTAGAACGCTAAGCAGTGTTAGAAGCCTTCCATGCTCCTTAAATACCTCCCGCATCTCCAGGCATGACCGCGGGGCATGACACACACTGCACACAAAGACAACACGTGAATAGAAACGTTACAACAACCCCTACGATCATCAGAATCTTCCAACCCCAAGTGGATAGCAGGCCCCAAAACCATCCTAGAAGTGTCCAATTACCCTCGTCCACATGTATGGACTCAGAAATGTTATGCAACTTCGAGATGGCTTGGTAAACAGTTGGAGCGTTGTCAGGAATGAAAATGCAACAGCTCGAATGGATAACTTTGCACACACCACCTCTATCTGCAAGAACAACGTCGAGAACCATACGGTTCTGCAACGTCATAAGTCTATCCGCCTGAAGTTCTGCTGTTAAATTACCAAGAGCGCTCGCAGTTATGTTAGCAGTCATCTCTACCACACGGGTCAACTGCCTCAGGTTTCTACTATTTACCATAGGTCCCCAAAACGGCAAGAAACCCTTAAAGAAGTCTCCTGCTTCTTGACCAGCAGTATCCTCTTTACTAATAACGCCTCTCACAACTCTAGTCTTGTGATAGTCCGAGGCAACTGTAAAAGTCGGTGGCAAAAGATTCGCGATATAACAGGTACCCGAGAAGTCACGGGGCAACCATGTATATGCACGTTCATAACATACGAAATAGGTACCCTTGGCAGTCAGAAAAACAGGGGAAGAGAGCATCGGTAGAACATACGTATCAGTGCAAGCACTGTTCCCGAGTTGCGCTCTCGGATTTCGACCAAGACCCTTCAAGCAGAAATTACTGAGGTGGGGTACGATCCATATTGGAGACGAGCTCTTGAGCTGTCTATCACCCACTGACGTACTATACTCGGCTTCACTCAGGTCCTTATAGGCTTGCACCTCTTCATCTGGAATAAGCGATGCATCAAAAACATCTCTATCTAAATCCGCAATCGCTATTACCAAAGGCTTGTGGTACGGACCAGGACCAAAGTTTGCAGAGCGTGGCTCTCGACTGGGGTAGGAATCTAGTGCACTACGGAACATAGTTTGGAATGCTCGAGCTGACCCTTGGGAGCTATAAGGAAGCACCAGATACGGAATACCCCTATCCATGGTATGTGGCATTAACCCACACACCCAACAGTTGGTAGTGCTCATTACCAACTGATGCTGATGTAGGAGCTGAACAAAGGAGTTATTCATGAATTCCGCACGTCTAACCTGTTCATGTTGTGGCAGAGGATGAAAGGAATATGGTGAAACAGTGGTAGTAGAACTTGGTTTAGGAGAAAGAGTAGGTGAAATGGAAGGCAACAACAACTGTATTCCGAAATACACTCCACCCACCAATAGTAGAGATACAGTCAGAAACAACAGAAATACCTGGAACAAAAAACACTTCGTTCGTACAATCTTATGCAATTTTGATCTTTGCGCCGACATCCTTTCTACTTCCAACAGCTTAGAGAATGCCATCCTCTAAAAACCGTCCGTACGTACTTGACGCACTTCGTTCTGAGTAGCGATTATCAATTCCCAGGAGTTCCCAGGAGTCGACAAAAAGTAACCGACCTAGTGTCAGAAACCTGCTAAACAGAAGGGAGTACCCGCACGGCCCTACGGTTAACCCGGATGATAGGTTTTCCTAAACACGCAGCTTAATACAAATCTCTTCAGCTGTGAAAAGCATACATAAAAACTCAAAAATGCAGAAAAGGATGTAATTGTTCGTAATGTTCTTGGCAACGGGAAAGGAAAAATATAAGGATAATTTTATTAGTCTCTGTTACGTGGACGAAGAAAATATCGATTTCTTCCAGGTCGAGTCTGTTCATCAAACAGTTGTTCAGCTGGTGAAGCAGTGTTCAGTCGATTGGATGACGACTCAGACCTCGAATTCTCTTCAACTGACGACTCAACAGGTGTATCTGACTGCGATGGCAATGAATTGTCTCTTACAGGCTGGGCATCGCTGAACGGCACAAAACATAAAGGAGTCTCAGTTTCCGTTGCCGCTATACCAGTTCTCACCCAACTATCGGTCGGGAAAGGGATTGGCACCTTTTTGGTATGGCCGGCGTGTACCCAATTCTTTCTGCCTTCCAACGGAACTGCAGTCCTTGTGGCCAACAGACTTGATAGGGTCCCACGAATCTCGGCTCCAGGTTACGTTTCCGGCCAAAATTTCGGGTAACGACCCAGTCACCCGGTTGGAGCCGATGTCCAGGACCCTCTGTCTGTGCTGGCAAAGCTTCAAAGACCTGTTGATGAATGGACCTTAGTTTAATAGTCAGATCTTTCAGTTTCAGTGGCCTCATTCTGAATTGATTTCACACTTTCAACAGTGTCTTCACACATACCAGTCTCCATCGGCCATCTCACTGAACCCGTAACATACATTCAGGTTGCAAGATTCTTGGCCGTTTCCTTAGCAATCTCGTCTGCAAATGCATTACCACGACCAACATCATCCGTAACCTTTTGATGCGCACTACATTTAACAATCGCTACCCGTTTAGGCAATGTAAGTGCATCCAAAAGATCATTCACGAGCTGCCCGTGTTGGATCTTCGTACCATGCGACGTCATAAATCCTCTTTCTCTCCACAATCGCCCAAAACTATGCGCAACACCGAATGCATACTGGCTGTCAGTGAACACATTCACTCGCTTTCCTTTAGACAAAACACACGCTCTTGTTAGCGCAATCAATTCTGCTGCTTGCGCTGAATTCTGACTCAATCTCGCGGTTTCCACAACCGTGCTCAATGTCACTACAGCATACGCAGTTGTCACATCACCATTCGGCAATTTAAAACACGAACCATCAACATACAAAGTGCCATCAGGATCTGTCAACGGAGTGTTTTTCAGGTCTACACGACCCTTCGTTTCTTCCTCAGTTCGTAAATAACAATCATGTGGTGGTACACCATCTAGTTCCATATTAATCGGCAACAATGTCGCCGGATTCAGCACATTACAACGCTTGATCTGTATATGACTTGCCAAAAGCGTCAACTCATACCCTGACAACCTTGCACTTGTCAGATGTTGAGTTTTTGTCCGATTCAGGAGAGTGTCAACTGCATGCGGAACCATCACTATGAGCATATTATCCATGACCAGACCTGCAGATTGTCGAATAGACACTGCAGCTGCCGCTGTCGCTCTCAAGCAACTGGGCAACGCTCTAGCTACCGGGTCTAAAGTTGAGGAAAAATACGCACATGGACGCTGCTTACCACCAAATTGTTGCGTCAAAACGCTCAACGCACAACCTTCTCTCTTGTGAACGTATAGTGTAAATGGCTTACTGTAGTCAGGAGTACCTAACACAGGAGCCGAACACAACGCGTCACGTAGTTCAGAAAAACTTTTCTGACATTCTTCCGTCCATGGCAAAAGAGTCGAGACATCCTTGCACGTGAGAGCTATCAATGGCTTCGCTAACAGTGAAAAATTTGGAATCCACTGTCTGCAGTATGACGTGATACCCAGAAAGGCACGCACATCTCTCTGAGTTGTTGGCACAGTCATTCGAGCAATTGCTGCAATTCTTTCAGGGGTCAATCTTCTTCCCGCCTTTGACAATAAGTGACCTAGATAGGTTACTTCTTGACAACAATATTGTAGTTTAGAAGGTGACACTTTATGATGTAAGTCACATAGATGCTGTAACAGTGACACTGTAGCAGTTTTGCAAATCTGTTCAGTGTCAGCAGCTACCAACAGATCATCGACGTACTGAATCAAAGCCGCACCAGCCGGCAACACAAACGCATCAAGTTGACCCTTAAGAGCTTGGCTGTAGATCGATGGACTCTCACAGTGGCCCTGAGGTGCGCGTTTAAACCTGAAGCTGCGACCACCTAATGAGAAACCGAATAAATCTCTGCTTTCCTCAGCAATTAGGATGCTAAAGAACGCATTCTTAAGATCGATTACCGAGAACCATGATGCAGAAGCTGGAATCAGAGTCAGCAAAGCTGTAATGTCAGGCACCACGGGAAACTGTGGAACAACAATTTTATTGCCCTCCCGCAAGTCAATAACAAAACGATACACAGGAGGCTGAGAGGGATCAGTTCGTTTCAAAATAGGCAACACAGGACTATTACACACGTTACCCCGCGTTTCCTCAATAACATCTTTATCGATCAAATCATAAATGATCGCTAAAAGTGCTCGTTCACCATCAAGAGAAATACGATACTGGGGAATGCGTGGCAATCGCACGTTTGACTTCAATTGAACAACATACGGTGGTATGTCCAGCAGGCCCACGTCATTGGGACCTGTCGCCCACAAAGAATCAGGAAGAGAACTCAATTCCGGTGGGAGCTTATCAGTCGACAGATACATGGGAGAGATCACTCTCTGACCTAGCGTCAGCTCCACTCCCGCAGGGGAGCAGTACAAAGTCGCATGTAACCGCTTCAATAAATCCAAGCCCAAAAGATTCTCACCACAACCAGTAGTCAAAATCAAAGGAGCTTCTAACTCTCGAGACCCAATTGTAAGGGGCAAAGGGCTAGAAACCGGATTGCTAACGGGGGCGCCAGAGAATCCAACGGAAACATTCGTTAAGCCAGACAAGGGTGCGCCAGGGAGTTTCGAATGCATGATGGACCTTTTCGCTGCACCAGTGTCCAACAGAAAAGGCTCAACTACGCCCAATGTGGCAACTGCAACATAAGGCCCTCTCTGATCAACCGGAACTGATACCACTCCCTTTCTTTGTCTATGGCTGTCCTAGTAAGTACCATCCGCGTCAACATCATGCTCGACGTAATAGTCGTCCACATGATACTGTGCAGATCGTCCAGACAAAAGATCGCGCCGATCAAAACAATTTTGCGAATCTGATGAAGTGGCAAGACGCTCGTTCTGATTCTGAGTAACACCGCGACCTCTACCACGTGATGCTTGTTGAGGACCACTGCGACCTCCTCGAGCCGAAACACCATTGTTGCGGTCACGTAGCACTGGACAATTAAACTTCAAATGACCCTCACCCCTACAATATGCACATTGATTATACCCCAACACAAAACGAGGCATAGAGGAGTCGGTACGTAGCTGTGAACTAGAAAACTGCGGTTGTGACCGATGTGGCTGCTGCGAGTCATTTTGATTCGAGCGCGGAGGATACGCTTGCTGCAATAAGACCTTAGTTTTAAGATCCTTCGTTTTCTTATCTGCGCGTTCGCTTTCTTCCTTCTCTCTATTTTCATAGTATTGGGCCATGGCTAATATCTGAGCAGTTGTAGAGACCGCCCACGAACTTTCAGAATTTTTCAACTTGATACTCAGTTCAGGCAACAAATTAGATACAAATTTATCAACAAACAATCGCTGACCTCCCTCAGAGCTCATATCCTGACCACTATGATCAATAAATGCCTCCTCAAATCTCGTAAAGAAATCGGAGACACTCTCATCTTTCTTTTGTTTGCACGCAGACAATTTGTCCCAATTAACACGTATGGCGGGCATAAGTGTCTTCATAAGTGTAATTATCCTCTGAGGCAAATTCTCAATGAGCTGTTCAGGTTTAGCCCCACCAACTTGCTGTGCATCAGCCGCCACAAGAGCAGCCCAATCACCGCCTAACGCAGCTGCGTGATCCTCTTGGCGAATTTTCGCCCAAATCGGTTGAGGTACTACATTACCAAACAACATGTCAATATCTGCAAGATTCATAACAGTAGCAGCCACTAATTGGGACAACTCCTTATAATAACCTGCAGGATTTTTACGGGGGTCGGGCAAGGTTTGCTTCACCTGCAAAACTTCCGATCGCTTCCATGGGAGGTGTATCCAAACTCTCTGAAAGTGAGGGGGAATAGCAGGATTAGCATTAGGATTACCTGGCATCCATACTGGGGGAACTTCCCGCATAGGATACTGACCAGGTTGTGCCATCCACTCCGCAGTTTCATCCTTAAACAATGCTCGAGGTTGTACCGCAGAGCGAAAAGATAATAAACGCTCTAGAGCATGTCGAACGTTATCACCTACAATCGTACCAGTCGAAAATTGATTCTGAAGCTCAGTTATCTCGGACGGTACATTATCTACCGCATCCTCATCCCACTCTTCTCGTAAGAATTTACACATTTCCTCATACACGAATCTCTGTGTGGGCTCATTAAACTGGGAAAACGTCTTGAAAACTATACGCGACGAATACTTCGCAGGATACCTAATCCATTTACGCGCCATTTTCACTAGCGACTCACGTTCCCTACCATCAGGAATTTGACTGCGCCTCTGAGCAACATCAGAAAGATTTGACCCAAGTACGGGTCCAAAAAACGGAGAATAGAGAGTAGCGACAGCATTAAATAGTCGACTACGAACGGAAGGGGATGAAGAAGAAGGTACAGGAGCAACAGTAGTAGGAGTAAGCGAAGGAACAGTAGCAGTAGTCGGGGTAACAGGAGTAATGGTAACGAGAGGCTGGTGAGGTACCGGTAAAGGAGCAGTAGGGAAAGGAGCCGGTAAAGGAGGATGGACAATCTGTGGCACAAGGGGATTCAGAAGAACAGGAGGAACGGCAGGCTGACCAGCAGCCGCCAGAACAACAGGTTGAGGAACAGGAGGAATCACCGGACCCAAAATATCTGGAGCATAGGGAGGTGGTGATTTCAAGAGATAAGATAATAGGGGATCCTCTATCACCTCCTCTCCAGGTTTATCAGAAACAGACGGCAATGCCGGATAACATCTATCCACCGCCATATGATGAAGTCGAGCACTAACTTCCTGCTCCTTCTCATCTTTGTCCCGCTGATACTGTTCTGCATTTCGCATCACCGTAATGACACCTTCTCTCTTATTTTTCTTAATCTGTTTGATTTCTTTCTGCTTGGCCTCTTTGCGCCATAACCGAAAGGAATCAAACATGGCCGGCCTAGCCTTCTTTTTGAACAATTTAGCTTCAAGATTATCTAGGATTGCAGTTTCGAAACTACCATGTGATGGCCAACTAAGAACACCATCATTTTTAGTGTAACAAATCCAATATTCATTATATACAATAGGACCCACGCCATGGCGACTATAGAGCTCATAAATTGGAGTTCCAACCGGAGGTATCGGGCATGAATCCTCTAGTCGGGAATCCGTGCTGCAACATTTAAGGAAACCAAACAAAGTACTACGGCCAGGCATCGTGCACACTAACCGAGCTTACAAACTTCAAGGGCTATCGAATGACGATGTCCTCGCAAAAATGCAAGACCCTCGGTTTTTGGCAATTGCAATCGTCAAATAAAACCCAACAACTAAGAACCAACAACTAAGAACCACAAATGCAATGGAACCATGCAAACAACCAAGTTTAACCAAGAACTCTGGGAGCGACCCACAAATACTTAACTGAAAGAGCAATGGCGTCACCAGGAAGGCCCGTCTATCGTCTCGCCGTACAAAGGACTACGCCAGGCACCAAAACAGGTCGACAGTCAGGGTATCAGTCCGTCGCAGCCGTCAGGAGGCGGGAATCTTCACGGGAAAAGTCTTCGGGCCACTTATTTCGACAACTGGATCGATGAAGCGGGGTGCACCTTCCCTCGGAGATTTCACACGAAGTTCCTCACGATCGTCGGGCTTGGACCGGTACCGCTGATGTCGCCCTACGTTGGGCGCCAACTGAAGGACTGGGCTATTCTAAGGCCCAGCGGTGCCAGGGGACAACACCTGAAACCTTCGTGGGTTACCTGTTCCGGCGTACAAAACACAGAGACTCGGGACACTTCCGGCGGCGTCAAAGATCAGCGTTTATTTACTGCAGGGATACAGAAGTCGCAAGAAGTACACAACGTGTAGGTTCTGGGAGACTGCTTCAAATTGCACAAGTGGATCGCTCCTTTTATACACATTTTGGTCATAGAACAACATGGCAAACAAAGGTTACAATTTAGTTCCCACAGTAAACTTCAAAAGGGTCGCATTCATGTTTCAGAAACCCGGAATACAATTTCAGCTTCATTGCCGGTTCCCAACTGTAAAAGCAGATCATCCCCACATTAAGCACATTCCATTCTGACTGTAAACACATTAAGAGGAAGGACAGAAACAGATGCAAAGGAAGAACAAGGATGCACAACAGATTAGAAACGAGTGTAGAGGGTAATAACGGAAACCTAATTGCAGAATCAAAGGCCTCGTGACTAATGCAGGCATGACTGAAACAATAGACCAGTACGGCAAGATGAGCCCTGAGCGGGGCCATCTGCCTCTGCCTTGTCATTTCCCTCATCATAAAAGACACCCTCAAAGGAACACGTGTCTTCCGTAAAAGCTTGGGAATCCCAGGGTCACAAAGCGGACAAGGTCCGTTCGCTGGCTACTTGAGGGCAAGAGACAAAATGGATGCCGCATCTAAAATGGAACCCGAGGGTTCGAATGGACATACCTAGAAATGAGACGATCCGTTCATAGTAGCGTAGCGAAAACGCGTACACCCACTAAACTCGTCATTTGCGGTTCGCAGATACCAGATTCGTCCATATTCAAACACACCCAAAAAGTGTCGTTCCAATTCACACGGAACCTCACAAGTGGACTGGGGCCAAGGAGAGGGGTGGAGCTTAAAACCAGACACTGAGGAGACAGCCTCTCCCGAAAATGCATTCTACAGAGGCTCCCAAGGCTACTCAACGTGGAGGGGATGTTGTAAGCCCCTGATGGTCGTCCGCTGTGTAAACCCTCCACACAATAAGTTGGATGGAAGCCTGCTCTACAGGGGTTTCCAGCTCACTGAGGTCTTACCCTGTGATATCATCTCTTCACTGGGCAACCCTGTGAATTGAGCCGATATGGGTTAACACACTTTGAAGCCACGTGAATTGGCAGGTTTTCATGTCCTTAGTGATGTAGGCCTCGTCTCTTGTGAAGGGATCTAAATTTCAGTCTTTAGGCTGCGCCCACTTTAGTCCCTCAACACGCCCACCTTTTTCACCCCACTGAAGACATTGGTAGTAATAATAAGCATTGGCATAGTCAATAGGTCTCATCTTTGAGACCTCATAAGTGTTTAGCCAGAGCTATTGGCTTTACCAATGTCTTTAATCTATGTTGTAGAGCAGTGGGGCTGCTCTGCAGCATGTTGAATAGTTATAATAAAAAAGTGTTATAAGCATTTTCTTTACCTTACATATAGCCACGAAAACATTATGTACTACTGAACAACCTTATTAAAAAATAATTAACATAAAAGTGTCTTCGAGTTTTTTTGTCCTTGCAATGCTGCCAACTTCTTCCTGCCCGATCTAATGCTTGTTTGTTATAGCTTTTTTTGTTATGGGCAGTATAAACAATGGGAGGGTGGAGGTTGGGAAATAGTATGTGAATTACAACACGAGCAGCGGATGGATACTATGGGAAAATGAACAGATGCCAGATTCTGAAGACAGACTGAGGTGGTGCTGATTGATACTGAGGTGGTGCTGAGGTGTTGATGTGCTAGTTCGGTGGGGATGCTTAGGTGATGCTGAGTGATACTGAGGTGGTGCTAAGTCATGCTGAGGTGGAGGTGCTGCACTGGAGCTCAGATGGTACCGAGTTTGTGCTCAGGTGGTTCTGAGTGATGCTGAGCCTGTGCTGCACTGAGGTGAAGCTGCTCTGATGCTGAGGTGGTGCTGCACTGATATTAAAGTGGTGCTGCATTGCTGTTGAGGTGGGCTGCACTGGTGCTGAGGTGGGGCTGCGCTGGTGGCGGCGAACTGATGCAGAGGTGGTGCTGTGCTGATGCTGAGATGGTGCTGCGATGATGCTGAAGTGGTGCTATGTTGGTGCTCATTTGCTGCTGATGTGGGGTTGCACTGGTGCTGAGGTGAGGCTGCGCTGATGGTGGTGCACTGATGAGGAGGCAGTGCTGTGCTGATGTTGAGATAGTGCTGTGCTGATGTTAAGGTGGTGCTGCACTGATGCTGAGTTGGTGCTACACTGGTGGTGGTGCACTGATGAGGAGGTGGTGCTGTCCTGATGCGGTTGTGGGGCTGCACTGGTGCTGAGTTGGTGCTCTGCTGGTATACTGATGTGGAGGTGGTGCTGATGCTGATGCTGAGGTGGTGCTGTGCTGATGCTGTGGTGGGGCTGCACTGGTGCTGAATTGGTGCTGTGCTGGTGCACTGATGTGGAGGTGGTGCTGTGATGATGCTGAGGTGGTGCTGTGGTAGTGTTGAGTGATGCTGAGGAGATGCTGCGCTGGTGCTAAGGTGGTGCTGAATGATGCTGTGGTAACACTGATTGATGCTATGCTGGTGATGAGTGTGGCGGTGCTGAGTCATTCTGAGGTGGTGCTGCTGAGCTGGCCCTCAGGTGATGCTGAGTTGGTGCTGTGTGAGGTGATGCTGTGCTGATGCTGAGGTGGTGCTGCACTAATGCTGAAGTGGTGCTGCATTGGTGCCAAGTTGCTTCTGAGGTGGGACTGCACTGGAGCTGAGTTGGGGCTGCGCTGGTGGGGGTGTACTGATGCAGACGTGGTTCTGTGCTGATACTGAGATGGTGCTCTGCTGGTACTGAGGAGGTGCTGCACTGATTCGGAGTTGGTGCTGCACTGGTAGTGCTGCACTGATGAGATTGTGCTGTGCTGATGCTGAGATGGTGCTGTGCTGATGCTGAGGTAGTGCTCAGGTGGTGCTGAGGTGGTGCTGAGTGATGCTGAGGTGGTGCTGCTGTGTTGGTGCTGAGTGATGCTGTGGTGGTGCTGAGTGATGCTGTGGTCGTGCTGAGTCATGCTGAGGTGGTGGTGCTGCACTGGTGCTCCGGTGGTGCTGCACTGGTGCTGAGGTTGTGCTGCGCTGGTGCTGAGGTGGTTCTGCTCTAGCGCTGAGTGATACTGATGTGGTGCTAAGGGAGTGGTGTGCTGCTGCAGAAGTGGTGCTCAAGTGGTGCTGAGAGATACCAAGGTGGTGCTGAGTGGTGCTTTGGTGGAGCTGAGGTGATACTGTGCTGGTGCTCAGGTGGTAATGAGTGATGCTGAGTTGGTGCTGTGCTGGTGCTGAGGTGATAATGCACTGGTGCTGAGGTGATGCTGTGTTGATATTGAATTGGTGCTGCGTTGGTGCTGAATTATGGCTGAGGTGGTGCTGCATTGATGCTGTGGTGAGGCTGCACTGGTGCTAAGTTGCTGCTGTGCTGGTAGTGGTGCACTGATGCGGAGGAGGTGCTGTGCTAATACTGAGGTGGTGTTGAGTGATGCTGAGGAGAGGCTGCACTGGTGCTGAGGTGGTGTTGAGTGGTGCTGTGGTGACGCTAAATGATGCTGTGCTGGTGCTGCACTAATGCTAAAGTAGTGCTGCACTGGTAGTCAGGTGGTTCTGCATTGGTGCAGAAGTGGTGCTTTGCTGATGCTGAGGCAGTGCACAGAGGGTGAGTGGTGCTGCGCTGGGGCTGAGTGATGATGAGGTTGTGCTGTGCAGTGTCGTGGTGGTTTTCAGGTGCTGCTGAGTGATGCTCAAGTGGTGCTGCGGTGGTGCTACTGAAGTGTTGCTGAGTGAGATTGACTGGTGCTGAAGTGGTGCTGCGCTGATGCTGAGGTGGTTCTGCTGTAGTACTGAGGTGGTGTTGCACTGTCTACTTGCAGGATATATTGTTAAGTAACTTCACATTACATGCGGCATTTAGAGAGCACGAGGAGGCATCCCTTGACATTGGTTTTATTTCACCAACAATTAAAACCTAAAAGAAAGAATCGAAAGTTGTAAGGATGCAATTTAAAGCTGCTTCAATTTTCATAAACTGGAACAATAATGCCATGTTTACCTCTTTAATCGTATCCAAATAATCACACTGTCAAAGCGCAATGTAAATAGGTTGATCCTACTGTCAGCCGTCTCCTTAAACTACACTTCCATTAAATAAGTATATTATTTAAGGTTTGGACAATTGAGCTAATGAAACCAAAAATATTATAGGATGAAAAACAACATAGCCTCTGGCTGGAAACGCATGTGTGAAACCAAAGACAGAAGAAAACAAGATAAGGACCTGATTTGCAGCACTCGGCTGGACTTATTCAGAAAGCCAAACAAGCTGAGGCAATAGAAATAGTAGTGCACTGAAACTAACATATATGGCTGATAGGGAAATGATCCATGTATCAATGCTAGTCTCCAGGGCATGACCAAAGCAGCAAAAGGAGGGACAAATGTTAACTATTCACCAACGAAAACAAAGGAAATCTGAAGGTACATGAAGAAATGAATGAAAATGTATGGGAATGTGAAAGTCCATACAGAAGATACAGCATGTCTTGAGAGACAGCGCATGCGCTGCCTAGGTGAGACCTAAAATGGAGAGTGGAGAGATGAAGGGGAGAAAGAGAGATGGAGAAGGGAGAGTAAGAGAGGGTTGAAGAAAAGGGCAAGGGAAGAGTTTGCAGAAAAACAAAACAGAACAAGTACAGATTAATAAGAGGGGAAGAAAGCATTGGTACAAGGAGAGAAAAAAAGTATCAGGGCAGAGTGGAAGAGAGATGTGTGAAGAGTAGAGATACAGACCTACTGATGTAGCCATAACGGGAGAATTGTATAATGTAAACAGTCTAAAGATGCACGAGCTATTTGGGGAGAGTGAAAGGTGCAAAGTAACAAAATACAGAGGGAGTGAGGGGAAGTAGCATAGAGTGAAGAAAAGGGAGAGAATGAGAGGGACTAAAGTGCTGCAAGAGAAAAAATACAGGTGGGAGGACTGGATACAATGTAGAATGGAAAACATCCATTGAAAATGGAGAGAGGGCAAGTGAAAGAATAATAGTGGGAACAGGGAGGTCGCGTCAAAGCTTGAAAGCAGAGAGACAGAGAAACCTAGAATTATGTAGAGTGAAGGAAAACAAGGAAGAATTAGGGATACAGGAAGAGTAGTGAATAGTAGAGGAAAGTGAAGCGATACAGGGAGGGGGAGAGTGAACGGAGCAAGAGCAAAGCAGATTCAAAGGAGGTGTGGGAGATCATATGACTGCAGAGAACAAAACCTCAGAGGAGATTCAAGAGGGACATGGAAACGCAAATATATATAAGTGGAGTTGGGGAAAGTGAAAAGTAGTTTGCCACAGAGGAAAAAAGAGATTAAGGGTTTGGAGACCCTCAAGGAATGATACAGGTATACGTGTTAATGGCAGGCACAGAAGAACTGTCAGTAGCAGAGCCTGGCCATTGCTACCTGTGCAAGCAAAATGCTGGTGAACAGACACCAGTATACTGAGTGCACTGCTGGACATATATGAAGAACAGTTCAGCACGTAACCATCCCATTGACTTATTCCCTGTTCTTGGTTATCCAGTAAGTTTTGCCCTGTTCTCCGTTTTGTGCTAAGCTAATGATTGAGTTGGCCCAGGTTCTCACATTTCCTCGCATTTCACAGCGCTTCGACGTATGCGTTTCCCACTTGCTGCCATCCCTGTGAACCCCGCATTGAGCAACATCGTCTCTTCTTAATTAGTAAGAACTCCTTATTCCTTTTGTTTTTTTCACTCTGTCTAGCTTTACGGTAGACTCTTTCATCATTTTTGTTCCTCGTCACATTCACATTCTGTCAGTCTCTGGGGTACTTTGCACACATCCTCCATTTCTGTTGTCTCAGACCGCGAACTTGATGCTACACGTACACCAGTATCGCTTCCTGACGAATTACCAACAACGAGTGCCTTATCAACGGATAAAGATACTAATGTCCAACCCACTTCTTCTTCTTCTTCTTTTTTGTCCAGCGGCCTATCCTCCAGTCGACCACCGGATTTAAAAAAATCAGGAGGAGCAAAAGAAAAGGAAAAAGATTTGGAAGCTCGGAATCTGAGGAGCAAAGGCAAACCCTTACCATAAACATCTCGTTGGTTCCCTTATCTCCATCTCAAGAGAAAGTTTTGAACAAAGGTTTGTCCTTCGTTCCTGTCTACCATACCAATTCCCTAGAGGTAGAAATATCCCTGTTCAAATTCATGAGAAATCTCAGATTGAAACACTTTTTTTCAAACATAGTACCCTCTCAAGATCTAATTGATGGACAAACTGAAGTTCCTAATCCAGACTTGCAACGATTCAAACCCAAATCTACTTTCATGCCGCCAGTTTCTCACAAAACTCTGGATTCGTTTGAAGCACTCATCCGCAGTGATCTGTCTAAACTCAACTTCAAGCAACCATTTCCCACTAACTTGAAAAAACATGAAGCTGCCATTATCAACAATTTAGCCAAGGATAACAGACTCACATTCCAACCAGCAGATAAAGGTGGCGCCTTGGTTATCATGGACCGTGCATTTTACGAACATAAAGTTAATCTTCATTTACAAGACACCACCACGTACATAAAACTTGATGAAGATCCCACAATTTCATTTCAATATACTTTGACTCAGATTCTAGATCACGCTGAAGAAATGGTTTGGATCACCCACAAAATCCGCAGTTTTCTTACAGTATCTCATCCCAGACGACCCAAACTCTACATGCTGCCAAAGATACACAAAAACTTACAAGACCCACCGTTCAGACCTATTGTGTCTGGATGTGATTCGATCTTCATGCCAGCAGGCCAACTCGTGGATCACTTCCTTCAAAAGTTTGTACAAACGTGGAGAAGCTTTATCAAGGATACTACTCATTTTTTATCTCTTCTCAATCAAGTCCACAATTTTTCAGAATCGTGGTTGCTCTGTTCGATCGATGTGACATCTCTATACACATATATTCCACTGTCTGAAGGCCTGGAAGCCAGCGAATGGGCATTACTTCAGTTACCAGAAACTGCCATAGACAAAGTTTTCATCCTGGAGCTCCTTACTTTTTGTCTCCAACATAGTTACCTACAGTGGAACAATGAATTTTACCTACAGATAAGCGGCACGTCTATGGGTTTTTCCGGTGCTCCTGCTTATGCAAATACGTTCATGGCCAAGTTCGAACATGACCATATCTTTTCAGATAGCATCTGGAGTGACAACCTTGCATTTTACGCAAGGTTCATTGACGACATTTTTTTGATTTGGAAGAACTCTGAAGCTTTACTAGTTCAACAAATTGGTGGACTAAATCAAAAAAACTCACGCATCCAGTTCACGCACAACATCAGCACTGAACAATTGTCTTTTCTGGATGTATTGATCATGAAACAATCCAATTCTTTGGCGACAACAGTCTATTCAAAACCAACTGACAGAAACAACCTTCTACTTCACTCCAGTTTTCACCCTCCGTCACTCATTCGCAACCTTCCTTACTCCCAGCTCATTAGGATCAAGAGAATCGTTTCTGACAGCCAACATCTGGACTCATCACTTCAAAAACAAGTCACCAAATTCAAAGAGCGTGGTTATCCTGAAACAGTTCTTGAGACAGCCATATCCAGAACTTCCACCAAAACGCGCTCAGAACTCCTTACTCCCTCAGAGAAAAATCCTCAGAACCGTCATGTATTTGTTTCTACATTTTCCACGAGTTCACGGCGCATCCGTCAGATCATCAAAAACAGATGGGAAGTTCTCAAGCATGAACCAGATTTCAACGGCCTATTCTCTTCTGAACCTATCTTCGCATTTACTCGCAGTAAAAATATCAAAGACATATTGTCAGCCACACCAACAGTTGATCATGACGAGTTCAAAGGCATGCAAAAGTGTCACAATTGCGTCAATTGCCACAATGCTATTACTGGCAATGTCATTTACCATCCATGTTCAGGCAAAGTTATTAAACTCAGATACACTGGCACTTGTGACAGCACTAACGTCATTTATACCATCAAATGTCCCTGCGGTTTAATGTATGTTGGCAAAACTTCCCGCAAGGTCAAAGTTAGGATTTCAGAACATAAAAGTTCAATCCGTACTAACAGTCTCAAATCTCCCTTGTTTGTACATTGGTCAGAACACCACCACACTATCGCACAATTAAGATTCACCATACTCGAAATGATGCCCCGCAGCACTCAAACTAACATTGAAAGGTTACTTTCACAGAGAGAAGTTTGGTGGACCAAGTACTTACAAACCTTGTTACCCTTCGGACTCAATGACAGATTACAAATGCAATGCTTTTTATAACATGTACATGTGTCATTTGGTCTTTTTTCCCCTCAGTTTGTACGTCTGCCTCAGACTAAGCAATTCAGCACTGTTCTTCGTCTGGATTCAGTTTTGAAGTCACGCTCTTCATTTTTTTATTATTTTACTCACTTTTTGTTTTAGCGTATTTTGCATTTCCAGTCATCATTCACCCCGTCTCACATTGGATATGGTTTCTTATCCCTTCACATTTCTCACCGCTAGTTCTCTGCTTTTCCAGTATCCTTCCCTTTTTTTCACTTATTCCAGTATTTTCCAATATTTCTACAATTTGTCCAGACACCTTTTACTTCATGTCATACACCTACATTTGTTTTTTTTCTCTGTGTTGTCATTTGTTTTATTATTAGCGCTCTATTTCTTGGTTCCATCAGTGATGCACATCACATTCTAGTTTTCCTGTCGGCCCGTTTTCCCTATCGCAGTCCCCTTTCTATCACCAACAGGTTCGTCATCACGTGTTCACGTAGTTGTCTATTTAACTTCCTGGTTATGCTTGCTCGCGTCGCTATCCCATTCGGAGGTTCCCAGTCACAGTTTCTTTCCTGTCCTAACACCATACGTCTTAGTGGTAAGTTTCTTGCCCCACACTTTCAGCATTTTGGCCAGTCTCGAGCACCATCGTTTCATGTCTCACCTCGTTTTATTTTCCTATTTTTCTCTTTCGTTTCACAGTCCGTCCTTGCACAGAACATACAACGCCTTCGGGCATCGTGTGGGTTAAACTCTGCCTCCCGGAGTTCTAGCACGTAACCATCCCATTGACTTATTCCCTGTTCTTGGTAATCCGGTAAGTTTTGCCCTGTTCTCCGTTTTGTGCTAAGCTAATGATTGAGTTGGCCCAGGTTCTCACATTTCCTCTCATTTCACAGCGCTTCGACGTATGCGTTTCCCACTTGCTGCCATCCCTGTGAACCCCGCATTGAGCAACATCGTCTCTTCTTAATTAGTAAGAACTCCTTATTCCTTTTGTTTTTTTCACTCTGTCTAGCTTTACGGTAGACTCTTTCACCATTTTTGTTCCTCGTCACATTCACATTCTGTCAGTCTCTGGGGTACTTTGCACACATCCTCCATTTTTTCTCGGATACTTTGGACTCGTTGTTGTTCCTAGTTCAAGCATGGTATCACTTTTATTTTTTTCACGTGGTTTCTTTCAGAATTGCTTTTGCCTGATTCAGACCAGTCTTCCATTTCCTGTGTCTTTGATACGATGCATCTTGTAATTGTTCTTGCACGAGTACCTTGAGTTTTTTTAAATGCACTAGTTTCCAATGTCATTTCCTTTTTCCCACAGCTGCCCCTGAAGAAGGGATGTGAACCATCCCGAAATGCATTGGGCTTTTTTCTTAAAGAACTGACGATCAAGTTCACTGCCTTTGCGCAGTCCTTCATTTATTGTATCAAAGCGGTTTCTTTTCCTATGTAACTTGCATATTGATGCTATGTTTAATTTCATTGTTTTTTGTGATTGACTTATAAATACAGTCTCTCGTGACATGCTTTTTGTTTATTGACCATCAGATTGCTGTTTTAAACAGTCTAAACTCACGTTGATTCTTTCAAAACGAAAACATTTTTTACAACTGTTCTTCATATATGTCCAGCAGTGCACTCAGTATACTGGTGTCTCTTCACCAGCATTTTGCTTGTTCAGTTGCGAGGTGGGCTTCCTCGACTCTGAGTTGCACGCTTCATTTGTTTATTTGTACGAAATGCATTGATTCCATGTTTATACTCGGTGTGCGCTAACTCACATACAATTGTTTACCATTGCTACCTGTGTCCATGGCCATGAGAGTTCACAGCATCTCAATTATGGCTGTAAATCTGCATGCAACCAACTGAGCCAAGATGTTCATTGCACTTTCGTTTCAGTGAAGACCTGTTACTGTGGTGTTTCCCAGAACCCTTTCTTTTTGCTAATACCTGCAATTGCCTTTACTACGCTAATGGAGGGGTTAAGCTGCTTTTGCATTTTGTCTCCTTCGATCAGAGGAAAGCGGTGACATTAACATGCACTGCCTTCCTTTAAGCTTGTACTTTTGCACTAACAAGATCGATTCCGTTTGATTCAACGCTCCATATATGTACAAATTTAGCTCCTCAATTAATTACACAGAAAACACACTGTTTTGGTATTGATCAATGAACAGAGGATTTGCCCACCAAATAGCTGAATTGCACAAAGTATTATGATGAATCATGGGTTAAATCCCAGATTTCCTGCTTGATCCAACTGTGTGATCCTAGGCTATTACTTTACTTCATTGAGTCTCATTTTCATTGAGATGAAATCATTCAGCTCAGGACGCGCGCTGTATAAAAACTCTCATGAACATGGTTTAGTAGACTATAAAGATGTTCTCCCAACAATACCAATATAGATCATATCTAAGGGGCATACGATAGACAAATTTCCTCTTGAGTCACTAGCAACATGCCATCAAACATTTTAAAGAGTAGACACACAAATTAATACTACAGAGACAGTGGGCTCTGTGTCAGTCCACATGGGCCATTGGCCTTCATGGTTTGCCATTGATTGGATGGACTGTCCATCAAGGCCATGGCATTTTATGGATTATTACATTGCCTCATGAGTTTCCGTTGGCGATTGTTGGGATAGGATTCCCCCTGCATGGTAGAAGAGTGTGCATCTCTGCCCTGAGTGACTATCACATGTGTATCTGCTACCAAACTTATTTAGTATTAGATTGTATTATGTTGTATTGCTGCATTTACTACCCCTATTTGGGATGCTGAAGCGCTTGCCTACTACACTACATCTGGTAGAGTTTGTGGTTGGAAGGATGTTGTTTTTGTTTTCATCCTATGTGAGAAGTGTTTCCTTGTCATGTGTGATGTCCACACAGGTGCGGTTATCGTGTTATGGGACACAGCACATAGCAGTATGTTCAATGATGACGTATAATAGACGAACGCACAGTTTTCAGTTTTCAGCATGCTGGTAGCTTTGACCAGCTCTGAAGGTTCCTTTATGATATTTCATATAACGTAGTGTGCTTAGCTGGTTACTGCACTGAGTTGTTCAATCTAAGATTTTGTGTATTGTTATGGCCTTGAACTGGCATGGTTGGAGGGAGAGAGCAGTAGCAAGATCTGTTCAGGTGTACATTCTTACTATCATCCCATATCTGAGGGTCTATGTGAGATGTAAAGGAGTTGTGAGATTATATTGATGTTTGGGGCCTGCCGTGAATGGACTATAGTTAAGTCCTCTAAAATTGTTCCGTAATGTGTGACAGATGTCTTCACATATTCTATGCCAGTTCTATTGGTGAGGTTTGGCTGTACTGCGTGGTGATGGACAACCTTCATAGCAGATATGTCTTTTATCAATTTAATAAGTATGTTACAAATCATTGCTGCTACCTGTGTATTATGTTTTTAGTGTTATTTTGGGCCATAATGTATATAGATAGGACTAAATAACCAGATATATGTTATAACTATATGATGCCATGGCTAAACTTAGTGCGTACCTGCATAGTGAGGTCATTTTGTTGCTTGAGTTATTTGCAATTTGTGTGTTGTAAGGCGATGATTGCACTTGATGGTGCTACTGTTTTCTGGGCTCTGTTGCCTTGGTGCAGGGAGTGCAGTTATCTAGGAAATAGCCACATTTCCAAATTGGTCCTAAGTGTATATGCTCCTAGGTGCTTCCAATGTTGGTTGGCAGTAGGTTCCAGAACTTGGCGGTTTGCACTGAGAAGGTAGTGCCTCCCACGGATTTCTTATGGTGAGGTGGTATGATCCTAAGTGGTGAAAGCCTGGAGCACAGTGTTCTGTTTGGTTAGTATTGATTGAATTTAACTTGTAGCTATATGGTTCCTTTTACTGGGGAGACTCTGTGGACAATACAGGGAGCCTGGAAGATTTCCCTTCTAGCTATAGGTAGCCAGTGGAGTGATGGCAGGACTGGAGTAATGCATTCTCTTGGGTGAAGGCAGAGAAGAAGCCTTGTGGCAGCATTTTGGATAGGTTGTAGCATATAATAGATACTGGTGCGCAAAGGTATAGGGTGTTGGTATAGTCAATATAGTATGAAGTTTACGAGGTGAACAACCATTACAACGCAACTTTTACAACGCACTGCCATTACAACAAAACTGTTACAACGCAAATGCTGTGACAACGCATGCCATTACAACGCAAGTCTTTACATCGACTTGCACTAGATGGCGTGCTAACATTAAAAATAGTGTAGTTTACTATCCAAACACCTTCCCTACTGCAACGTGGACTGGAGTTAGAATAGTAAATTACCCTTTTTTAATGTTAGCACGCCATCTACTGCAAGTCGATGTAAAGACTTGCGTTGTAAAGACTTGCGTTGTCACAGCATTTGCGTTGTAAAAAATTTGTTGCAACAGCATGCGTTGTAAAAGCATGCGTTGTAACATCATACATCCGTTTACGAGCAAGGGGTTAGCTTGCAGTTCATGTTGGTATGCAAGGTATGGGAAGATGTGAGTAGTGTCTTCATTGTGTAGAAAGCACTCTGACCCTGGCATCACACTAATCTAGTGCCTGTTTAGAAGTCTAGGCCTTTCTTCGACATGCAATCTCCAGGACCTGTCCTGTGACCTGGAGGGGTGCACCATACATTCTAGGGCAGAGGACCACTATCCCTGTCCTGGGTTTATTACTTTAAGTGGTGATGGCAGAATACCGTGTTTATGATCAAATGACATTGGCCAGCGGTTTTTAACTCAGTCAATTGTATTATTTGGCCCTCTTCTGTATATTCATGCTGCCATGTGTAATCCTGGACCTTGCAATGACATTGTGTGGGTATATTGAATGTGTGTATATGCATAATGTGTGTAGACCATGTGTGGTATTAGGACTTTGCATGTATATAAGTCTGAGTATTGAAGCTAGTGTGATCTGTGTTGGATATACTTGGGATAGCATGGCACAAGATGATGGATAAAGAAAGCTTCCCCAGAGAGTAGAACTGCATTGCCTGCATTCCTGTGGCTGGAAGCTGGCTAGCCGTACACTAAAGTGAGGAGGAGGGAGATAGCGCTATCTTTAGAAATTCAATCAAGACTTAGTTAGCAAGAGGCTGCTGACTAGTTCGGCCTGAGCAAACCCATTTGGTTTATGGCAAGGTTGAGGGGTGGGAATGTGGTTTCAGGAAGGCTGATAACAGCCAGGTGCACAAACCTCACAGTTGGAGACAGCTTGGAGACAACTTGGAGACAGCTCCTGTGCTGCCTACTGTGAGAAGAATCACTTTACACAAAGGCTGTGTCTGGAGACCAGCTTGAGAAGAATACTTAAAAAATAACCACTCCATACTTGTTCTGAGTTTTGAGACAGCGTTTCCTCATCACCTGACTGAAATATGTGTATAAAAGAGAAGTCCAAATCACCCCACTTTGTTCCAGTTTCAATGTTATCATGAATAAGGACGTACTCAGCAAAGTACTTGAAGAACTGCTGTGCGACCAGGGCTGTGTCTGCTTACCAACCAGACTCCTAGGGGTGAGTGGACATTACCTGAAGCCTGCCATTCAGCCTATGGAGCTGAGGTTCTGCTTAGTGCCTAGATGCATCTAAATCGCTCGGTCAGACTCCCCTGAACTGTCATTAGGAAAGCATTCAGGAACCAATTCGGTAGGAATGCTCTCCTAACGAGATCCTAATCGACTACTTAGTAGGGAAATATCCTACTTAGGTCTATTTGGGTGGGAGATGGCACAGGGAGGAGAGAGGGGTGTCGCTGGTGCTCCCACATTGTGGTTATAATCAATAGTATCACCCTATATTTGCAATAGAATTGTAAAGTACTCAGTATTGCAGTGCGATTAAAATAACTTTCCCTTTTCAATCAACAAACACTAGGCTGGATATCAAGCATTATACATGTTGGTTGATTGTTGAGTTCTGAACCTGTGCTCCCTACACTACTTCCTGGAGAAACCTTTGGCTGTTCATCCTTGCTACCCTGACTCTCAAGTTTGGAAAGAGTTGTACTTGGCCCAGTTTTCAGTGCCACTATGGGATTGACCCTAGGACACCAGTAGCAAACCAACATGGGTGCAGTCCATTAACATTTGTCAGCATTTTGGCCCCCCGATCAGGGTCTGACAGTGATGGTGCTCAAGTAGTCTTGTTAGACTGCAGAAGAAACATGTTGTGTAGCTTGTAATTCAAAGTATTTTCCTTGATATTGCAGGTTTAAGGTTTTGTTTAGACAGCCCCATATGTTCATGTTCATATTAGGCTAAGTCCATTCACTAATTACGTTTTCGAGTTCCTATGGTTTACTTTGTTGTTTTAATTAAATTATGTTAGATTTAAAGCTTTTTTGTTCACAAAGATGCATAGGCACCTAATATTTCTTACAGCTGTACCAAAAATACTGATCCATTGTCAAAAGTTTCTAATATGCAATATTTTGCTGTCTATGCCTTTTAAGCTCAATACTTGCAAAGCAAACTTCATCTTTTGATTCCATTTCATCGCATTCTACATCGAGTGTACACCTTAACTCTACAAATGAAGTCTGTTCAACAAAAGGGCCCAACCCTCAACTTCCATAATGTTGTAGCCCAAGATGTTGCCTCATTATGGGATTTTCTTTAGTTTCAAACTGGAAGTAAAACACCCAAAATTGCCCAACTATTAACAAACACTTTCCCTAACAAAAAGCCAGAACTGGATAGAGCTTTAACAAAGCATGATTTAGAAAAGCGAGACATATTGGTTTTGCCAATACTTGTTTGAACTTTGAAGTCTTCACTAGACATTACATGACATGAGATGCATGACTTACATTTCAAATATTTGGATGGTTTGCTTCTGCTCTGAGGGCCAAGTCAGACGCTTGGCATGCTCTCGCTATTAATTTTGGGGCCAGCTTTCAGACCCGCTCACAGTGTAATAGGGAAAGCAAGACTACTGGACCTCCAAAATGGAGTCTGGGGCCATTTGCCTCTGATGTCCTATAATGTGTCCTACTATGGCTGTGCAAAATGCACTAAGTATAACCCTGTCAGCCCTTGACTCGGTAGAAGCAACAACGAGCAAGCTTCTCAGGGCGGTAGTGTGAGATCAGAACTCTACAATCACACAATAGGACCATAAATCAATAATTCATGAAAGATAGGTTTTTAATTGTACACTAGATTACAGTATCCAACACAAATATAGTAACAACATAATTTGGTGCCCTGATCACTGTTATTCAGGGCTGCCAACGATATGATATATCCTACCACTCCCTCCCTCTGGTGTAAGCAGTTCCTCCCGCATTCAGTGCAAGGAATTAGTGTGAATATGCCACAGGTCCACCTCTCCTATAATGTTCTTGCGCTTTCTGTCATGCTACTGCTTGCAGTGCTACCACATGCATGCTGCTTTTCAATTGGCTATGCAGCCACACACAAGCTGATCCTCTGATAGCAATGAGGCTATGCATATGTGGGGTTTCAACTCAGGATCAAACCTCCAACATGGTCTCATAGTTTAAGAGTTCCGGACTTCCACTCGGAACGACCCTGGAGAGACTGCAGCACAACCGACAACAAGGTCCACAGGTCGTTCTCCTCCGCCTTCTTTTGATGTCAAACACCTGTGACATGATGCATCTTGCTCCTCCAAGACAGACAACCCTTCTGTAGAGTTGGAAGCTCTTTAGCTCTCAGCATACATACAGACAGGCTTCTAGGTTCTTCAGGTCAGGTATACAGCTCTTCAAGCAAGAGGTAGGTAGGGTTTAAGTCATATCCCTTCATATGTGGGAAATTGGCTGTCAGACAGACAACATCCCAGGTTGTACAGCAATCCTCTGAGTACTCTGCAGAGCACTACCTTACTGAGCCATATATAACTTGGGACTGAGAACAAGTGGAGTAGTGGAGTCCTACTTTTAAACAGCAAACTTAAACAGGAGATTTGTCACCAGTGTGTGCATTTTCAAAACCGTTTGGGGTAGTTCTCCTTTGAAGTGTCCTTTCCAGGAAGCTCTTCTGGCACAGCCTTTGTGAAGAGTAACGCTTCTCAATGCAGGGAGGAGAGAATGTAGGATGGAAAGGGGGTGAAGGATGAAAGGAAAGAGGAAGGAAAGGAGGAGGGGAGAAGGTAGGAGGGAAGAAGGTAGGCAGGAGGGTGGAAGTTAGTAGGAAAATTGCCAAGTGGTGTAGGGAATGAAAGGGAATTAAAGGTGAGAGATAGATAGACCCGTAGGTGCAAAGGGAGGGGTGGAAAGGAAAGGGGAAATTGAAAGGGTTAAGAGCAAAGCAATTGGGAGGTATGGGAAGAAGTTAAGAAGAAGACAAGAAGAAAGAAATAGGAGAAGAAAGAAATTAGAAAGCATGAAAGAAAGTGAGAGGATTAAAGAAAGTTTGAGAAAATGAAAGACAAGGAAAGAAATACTGACGGCAAAAGAGAGAGACAAAAAGAGCTACAAACAAAGAGAAGCGAGAAAGAAAGAGATAGAGCAAGAAAGAAAGAAAGGGAGATAGAAAGGGAGAAGGAAAGAAAGAAAAAAGAAAGAAGGAAGGAAAGAAAGAAGAAATGAAGGAAAGAAGAAAGGTACGAAAATGAGGAATGAAGGTGTAAAACAGGATGGAAGGAATAGGAGAAATATGCAAACATGAAGGGGAGAACAATAGAAAATGAAGGACTGAGGAGGCAAGAAAGTAAATGGCGGCAAACGGAGGGAAGGAAGGAAGGGCAAGATTTTGTGGGAGGAAAGAAGAAGATGTAAGGAAAAGAGTGGAGGGAAGGTAAAGTGTGTGGTGCAGAAAGAGGGAATAAAGAAAAACGAGTTAAGGAAGATTGCAAGGAAGGATTGTGGAGGGAAAGGAAAGTGGGGATGGTGAGCAAGATAAGTGACTGAAATAAGAGAAATGAGCAGAGGCTTATCTGAAGGGTAAAAAAACTGCTAAAAATCAAGAAAACAACAGGGAGTTATCAGGCCCAAATGAAGATAAATAACAGAAAATGTAATTTAAGGAATGAAAATAGGAATAGGGGTGGAAGGGTGCAGCAGAGTTGGGTGACAAATACAGGGTGTAGGGAATACGAATTAAAGCAATCACATTACAAGGCACACAGGAACCTGGACTGAAAGAGAAGAAATGGGAAATGAAATAGAAATTCCACCCGAGGCTAATCCCCTGAATTAGAGAAAATGCCGCATGACTGATTCCGGATAATGCAAGCGAATCCTGTCTCTGTTCGACACGTCCGCTCCGAGAACGGCTAATCTGCGGGACCAAAGCTTGCCTGGTGGTGGCGGGTGAGGGGGTGTATCACGGGGGCATTAATGGGGCAAGGAAGTACGGCGATGTGGCTAAGAAAATTGATGAGAGAGAAAACATGTGCAGAACTGGGTAAACAATGGCGTCACCGGAAGTGACTAATTACATTTGTAAGTAAGGCTGCTGTATTTAGAGAGGTACTTTATATGTATTTTTAGCACTGCTCCTATGCGCGTAGTTAAGCGTACATACACTTCAGAGCCTTGCAGCTCTTCCCGGTCGAGAAAAGTCGCGTTTTACTGAGACGGTTTCAGAACAGGGGCTTGAACACCACCCCTCGGAGCAGTGAGACGTTCATTCGATTGAGCCAGTACACGTCGTTTTCAAAGGGGATGTTATACATATAATAGGGGACATTTTGCTTGATTTATTGAGGATAGCAGCGGAGGTCTGCACTACAAACTGTTGGCTTACCTATCTTCTACTTGGCGCCCCACCACCACTCGGCGCACCCGCTTCGCGGGTGCCCCTTCGCCCGTCCAGAGGAGAGGTCCGTAATTGACGTGTGGGAGGAGTCCGGAGGCGCTACAGCGGTATCAGGCGTGGTTGCAGCGGGGCTGCGAGCGTGCGGGGACTTCATTTCCCAGAAGTCCCTGCCAGACCGACGACGAGCTTCCGGTCCGCTCTCCCTGCTGCCCCGCCCCCCGCCCTCCTGAGGCTTTAAAACACCTGATTGTATTAAGACAAGCGGGACATTTTGCTTGATTTATTGAGGATAGCAGCGGAGGTCTGCACTACAAACTGTTGGCTTACCTATCTTCTACTTGGCGCCCCACCACCACTCGGCGCACCCGCTTCGCGGGTGCCCCTTCGCCCGTCCAGAGGAGAGGTCCGTAATTGACGTGTGGGAGGAGTCCGGAGGCGCTACAGCGGTATCAGGCGTGGTTGCAGCGGGGCTGCGAGCGTGCGGGGACTTCATTTCCCAGAAGTCCCTGCCAGACCGACGACTAGCTTCCGGTCCGCTCTCCCTGCTGCCCCGCCCCCCGCCCTCCTGAGGCTTTAAAACACCTGATTGTATTAAGACAAGCGGGACATTTTGCTTGATTTATTGAGGATAGCAGCGGAGGTCTGCACTACAAACTGTTGGCTTACCTATCTTCTACTTGGCGCCCCACCACCACTCGGCGCACCCGCTTCGCGGGTGCCCCTTCGCCCGTCCAGAGGAGAGGTCCGTAATTGACGTGTGGGAGGAGTCCGGAGGCGCTACAGCGGTATCAGGCGTGGTTGCAGCGGGGCTGCGAGCGTGCGGGGACTTCATTTCCCAGAAGTCCCTGCCAGACCGACGACGAGCTTCCGGTCCGCTCTCCCTGCTGCCCCGCCCCCCGCCCTCCTGAGGCTTTAAATCTACATTTTACTCCCGCAGCGCGGGACGCAGCCCGGGCGAAGACTGGGCAAAGACAGGGCCGTTTGAGGCCGTTCGAGGTCTGTGAGGCCTGGTCTGGGCTACCCCCTTATGTATTGTTCAAACTAGGCTGTGCGAGTGTAAGTGTTATACAGTTTATTATTATCATATCCCCACAAGTAAGGTTGGGGGTTGCCCTGTTGGTTGTTGAGCTATGTCTAGCAGGTTAACACGGAGCAAGGCCCCAATTGGTGGTCTTCCTATCAATGGTCCTATGGACGACTTTATTACTCGTACCAATACAGCCATAGACCATGAAATTTCCAAACTCCAGACTCGTGTTTCCCTGGAATTGGCGTCCGCTAGGAGATTGTCCCAGGTATTTGATATGTCGAAAAAATCTTCCCTGGGCAATATAGCCACTGCGGTTACCCCGCCACGTCCAGCTACCCCCCATTGTGTAGTTACACATGTTGATGTCCACCACACTCCGGCTTTCTCTGTACTACCCCCCACATTGGAGCCACCGATTCAGGATAATGCTGCGAATCTGTCCATAACCCCTCTTAAGCAAGATACTGGTTCTAATAATCCTACCTCGGCAATGTTCTCCTCTAGGCACACTTTTAGTAGAGCCCACCAAGCTAAAAGAAAATGCACCTCTCGGTCTGCTTACCGTCGTAAGAAGGCCAAAATTGTGATTACTGAACATCTGAATGCGACTAGTGCTCCGGTCTCAAATCCCATGGGAGGGGGTGTGACCGGGGAACATTTACATTTCGAGGGGGTTAAAGATGAGCCAGCTCCTGCTTCCTTGACCACCTCCTTGGTTCTTGAGGCAGGAGAAGAGGGCATACATGTTGAGAGCAGGGACAGGAACGAAGGGGAATTTATAAGTTTAGTTTGGGAAACCCTTAAGAAACTTCTTTCTCCTCTTGATCTTAGACTCTCACGCATTGAGAACCATTTACTCGAGTTGGAAAAGAGCATTATTGCTCTGGCCACTCTCGGTCTGAGAAATCTAGAAAACCAGGGTTTTCCTGTTGCTGAGCCTCTTCCCCATGACAAGATCCCTCAAGTTCCACAACCTTCCCCTCCTCTACCAGCTGTCGCACGATCGATGCCTACATCGGGGCCTGCGGCTGGGCATTATAGCTCAACCGCCTCTATACCCAAAGCTCCTAAATGTCCCACCCCCCAACCAGTAGTCAAACCTAATATAGGTGTGTTACATAGACCCCCTCCTAGGGAAGCGGTGCTCCAATCAACCAAGAGCCCTCCTGCTAAGAATAACTTTAGAGGGGGTTTTATCGATCTCCCTCCAGAGGCTAATGAGTATGTGGTTGTGCTGACGAATGTCCCCCAGTTAGGAAATGGCCAATATGAGAACCATTGGTCTCTGAAGAATAAGACAATCCATTGGCTCAATGCGAATAGACCAATCCCTAATGGCCAGAGAAGTAGAATTTTAATGGTACGTAGAACCCCCTGGGTGGGCCCCTCAAGGAAATCTAGCATTGGGGATTGCGTTGTGGTGACCTTTGAAGATCCCTTCATGGTACACCACATCTGTTCCTGGCCCATTGGCGAAGGTTCTCTTGTTATACCTAGGCCTTTGTCCTTCTTTTATCCACCGTGTCTTAGATCTACACGTGATGAGGACTGGTCTCTAGTACACCACCGCAACTGGAGGAGCCACCCCAATAAATCCCAAGTTTTTCCCTTAAATTGGAATGTTTTTTCCACTTCTAATCGGTTTACTGGGCTTGAGGAGGTAGATTGACTGGTTTGCCAACCTGTTCCCCAGGATCCTTTACCACTGGTACCAGGGCACAATGAACTATCTTCCTTTCCTTGTGTGACCGAACCCTCGGCTGTTAGCCCACCAACTTCAGAGGGAATGCTGTCTGTTCCATCTATGGAGGCGGCCCAGATTACGCTGTATTCTTCTGATCCTCAACCTGTAACGGACCAACCGGCCCTACCTTGCCCGTTTCCCACGATTCCAATCCAGCATGTTACTTTAGCTAGGAAGCTGACTGATGTAACAATGGCTCCCTATCACCATCAGATTGAGCCATTATCTAGGCCAAATAGATCTGCTGTGGGGGGGGCAGGTCCTGTGATTAAATTGGCCACATTAGATGACCCTCCAAGACAGACTACCTCTGCCGACTCCTTGATAAAGATCATATGTTGGAATGTGGCAGGGCTCGCCCGTAACTTTGAAATTCCAGAATGGAATGCCTTTCTGGCCCCCTACAACATCTGTCTTTTGCAGGAAACCTGGTGTCTTGAGCCTAGGCATAGAGTGGGCTTCACGACTTACTTTGTTCCAGCTTCCCATCAAAATGGAGGTAAAGGTCGCCCGTCAGGTGGCCTTCTTATATGGGTTAATATTGCCCTAGGTCTAAGTGTCACTCAAAAACCCACGCATTCTCCTGATCTTCAGAGGATAACCATTCTATGCCCAGGGGGTAGGAAGTTGGAAGTCTTCAACCTTTATCTAAGGGGGGCCAGGGGCGGGTCATCCACATTATCCTCTACAGGTCTGGGCAGCGATTTAGCCGCCTGCAGTATCGACTCTTATATTCTTCTGGCAGGCGACTTTAATTGCTGTTTTGAGCCATTGGCTGTGGAGGATATATTGGATACTTGGGATGAGGACACAAGGAGAGGTATTCCCATCCTGACCCTAGATCCGATTCCCAAGTGGACCCAGAGTGCGGTGGACATCAATGCGCTGTGTTTGGAACATGACTTAAGACCAACTAACGGCCGATCTAAATCGGATATCCTGGGTGCGCACACCTACAACCGGATAGGCCGTACCTCCAGAATAGACTATGTTGTGCTGAATTATAATTTGTGGGCATTCCATTATGATATGGAGGTCATTGCGTCTTGTGATAGTGACCACAATCCTCTCTCCTTATCATTGATTCCGCCCTGGCAGGTGGGAAATCAAAATAAGTTTCCCTATAAGTGGAAAACCTCCCATGAGCTTGTCCCCTCGGCCTGTGGTAGGCGCCTAAAATGGGCTAAAGTAGAAGCGGATGAGGGAAGGTTGGCACAGGCAGGGACCGCAATGTTAGCGGCAGGGCAGCGCCTGGATGCCCTGGGTGTCTCCAGCCAATCTGTTTTACCTTTATTTACAGAAACCATTGTGGTGCTAAGCGATTTGTTTATTATACCCCAATCCAGCGCAAAGGTTTCTGTGAAGGGTGCTCCCAGGGCAAGAAATAAATGGTATTCTTCAAAATGTCGGGTTGCCAAGGGGGATCTTATTACCGCAGTAAAAAACAAGGATCCTGGCTCTATCAGATTGGCGAGGAATCTCTATAAAAAAGTTGTGGCAGAGGCGAAGGAGGCCCATGATTTTAGCTTTTGGTGGGAATTAGCGGAGGCAAGTACCAGAAAAGACTCCAAAGGGTTCTGGGATCTGTTAAGAGCCAGGGACAAACCCCTTGATTCGCAGTTTACTTGCAACATTCCTGGCGATCTCTGGTTTGCCCACTTTTCCAAATTGTACTCTGTTCAAAGTGGGGTACCCATCCTTAAAACGGGCCTTCATGCCAGCCTACCACCCGAGATTTCTACCAATGCCTCCCCCTTCAGCATAGAGGAAGTTGAAGGGGCAATCAGTCGTATTGTTTCTAGTAAGGCTGCTGGTCCCGATGGAATTCCGGGGGACTTGTTGAAGAAATATCCATCATTGTGGAGTAGATTAATTGCCGCTCTCCTGAATGAGGCGGTGTTGGGTGGTTCTCTTCCCGACTCATGGAGTGGTGCTGAGGTCGTCCCCATTTTTAAGAAAGGCAGTCGGGACGACCCAGCTAATTATCGCCCTATTAGCCTGCTTGATTCAACGCAAAAGGTTGCGGGCAAAGTGGTTCTAGGTCGGATCCTGTAGTGGGTTGAAGAAAACCAGGTTTTATCAGATTTCCAGGCAGGTTTCAGATCTGGGATGGGTACTATCGAGCAGACGTTCCGTCTCTTAATGATTTACTGGAAGGTGGTTGTGCTGGGTGGGGGCAGCTTGTATTTGGTCTTTATAGACCTGCGAACTGCCTTCGACCTGGTCCCTCGAGCCCATCTATGGAACGTCTTAGATAGGTTGGGTATACCTCCCTATTTGCTGGCCTTGCTTATAAAGTTTCATGAAAGCAACATTGCCCAGATTAGATGGGGTACCCAGGGGGACAAAACATCTCGTATCTCCGTAGACAGGGGCGTCCGCCAGGGTTGCGTGCTTGCCCCCACTCTGTTTTCTCTATACGTTAACGGAGTGGTGGAGCATCTGCTTCAACAGCCATCAGATGCACCATCCTTGGCTGGTAGGAAAGTTCCTACGCTCCTGTTTGCGGATGATACCCTCCTAATTTCTAAGTCACCAGTAGGTATCCAAAAGTTGCTTTCTAGCTTCAAGGCCTTTTGTGATACCAAGGGCCTGTCTATAAACATAAGCAAGACCAAATTCCTCGTTCTTAATCCTCCCAGAAAAACGGTTGTTCCCCCTACCTTGGACTCTGTTCCTTTGGATAGAGTCAATGAATTTGACTACCTTGGTATTCGTTTATGTGCCAACATGAGTTGGAAGGCGCACCACCAGAAGGTGTTTCTGACACACAAGAGAGTCTCAGGGGCCCTGCTCAAGGAACATCGTGCCTCAGCCTTAAAACCTATAGGGGCACTGCTTGATATCTATAGGGCAAGGGTGGTGAGTGCAGTATTGTATGGTGCGGAACTGTGGGGTACACAGAGTGTTGACACCTTGACATACCTCGAAAACAATTTCCACAAAGATCTAATGAGGTTACCCCATAGCACCCCTACTATTCCTCTTTTGTTAGACGCAGGCACACGCCCAATTTGTGAACAAGCTAGGCTACGTCCTCTCTTATTATGGGCCAGGATATGGAATGTCCCTGAACTGAGTAGTTATGCAGATGCCCTTAGCGAAATTCTATCCTTATCTGGCTGGCATAAGGTTACCTGGCTCAGGGAGGTTAAGCGTCTCCTTTTGGACCTGGGATTAGAAGATGCCTGGGCAAATAGAACAGCACCCTCAAAACAATTGCTTAAGAAGATCTATTGGCTCTGGGCGGATAAGGAGAGGTTGTGTAACCCTAACCATTGTAAATCTGTCGCCCAGTTTTTCTTGGTTAAGGAGATCCCTTGTAGAGAACCCTACTTGGATTTAATCCTTAACCCGGGTGACAGAGCATTATACTTTAAATTTAGGGTGGGCGTTCTTCCTTTAGGTCTGTTTACGTCTACTTGGAAACCTCCACACCAAACTATACCCTATTGCCCCTTTTGTGATTCTAGGGTCGAGTCTACAGCCCATTTGTTATTTGAGTGCTATGCTTATTCTGTGCCCAGGTCGAGATGGTTAAAACCCTTATGTAGGTCTCTAGGCACAAGATCCTGTCTGGAAGCTTTACGCATATTACGTTCAGACGCCCGTCCCTTCTATGCCTGTTGCTTGGCTAAATTTTTGGGGTGGGCTTGGAGGATAAGATCTGCAAGAAAACAGTTGTTACAGTAATGTACTCTTCTTAATTTTTTTTAGATATTAGACAGTCATGGAATTTAATAACTTTTTACCTTGTAATTGTATATGTGTTATTTATTGATTGTTATGTGTTGTATTGTTGTGCTTTTATGACAAACTGTCGAAATAAAGCTTTGTGAATTAAAAAAAAATATAATAGGGGAGTGGAAAACTCCTCGGGCATACACTGACAGTTCAAAAGCGTCATAATAAAAATGATATTTTCTGAATGAAGCTGTTCCAAAACCCACCACGCCTCCTCTATGTTTAGTGTGTGGACTCGTCTTCCACACTCCTGAGCTGCTGTAATCAGTAATGTACAGCGCCCAAACTCCTCAGCATGACGCTACAGCTTTAAATTGGCAGAGCCAGAGAGTCTCTGAAAATATGATCTATTTGCTATGTAAAGGCGCCTAGGCCCATGTTACAGATAGAGCGCACTTTCCATCTTTGCGCCACCATGCACCATAAAACAGGTGCAGTGGATACAAACATGGAAAGTGCGCCCTATCAGGAAGAATGTCCTGCTCTTGGGGCAGCAACAAACTCATGCTGCCCTCAGAGCAGCACATTCAAGAGAAATATGGATCAGCTGTTTAAAACCTGCCTCATGTTTCTCTGTGCAGGGGGCAATCCTGCCTGCACTTTTAAAAGGGATTAGAGATCCCCTTGCAGGTGGGTGCTGTGAGTGACTGCACCCGCCTGCAAGTGGATGTCTGCCGGCTCCATGGGACCCCCTTTCATCCTTTTAGAGGGCTGCATTTAGAACGCACACTGAAAGTGCTCAGTGTGCCACCTTTTTGTGGCACACTTCAGTGCACCATCTAAAGGCATGCTTGCCTCTGCACCTACGTTGGTAACAGGGCACGGGCACAGAGGCAAAGGGATTTCCGCATTTGCATGGGGCCACGTCCCACTGGAAACGTGGGAATGCCCTCTAATAATATCACTGGTGCTGTGTGTGTGCCAGTGCTATCTGTATAACAGAAGGGGCTGCACAAACATTTGCGGCCCCTTCTGTAATACCAAAGTGCACCTGGGGCACATAAAGTGGGCTCAAACGCCCGTTGCTCCTCCAGGGCACATGTGTAATACTTGCCCAGGACTTCTCAGGAGGAGTTACGTTTATTGAATTCAGCAGCATCAGATCCTATCAGAAGTGTTGCTTCCCATTTGGCAGAGAAATACTGAGAGTTGTGTGCAATATCAGAAAAAGAGACAAATATTTGAATGGAATGGAGTGTAGAATCCTGATTGCTGGGCAGGTGTGAAGGACCGTTCAGTGGTATCCTATAGAAGAATAATCATAAGTGCAAGCTGTTTTCTCACACAACAGTTACAAAAACAGATAGCTTCTCAACCTGTAGTCAGCGGTGTATCTTTAGTTGGGTTGTCACACACCCTAATAAGTGATTTCTCAAGCTGGTAACTGGAACCAGTACTTCCAAGTCAGTTTGTGGTACTGTCCGGGGTTTTTCTGAACAGCAGGGCTGCAGAAAAGACACCTGACACCTTAAATCCTGAACAGTTCATTTTTAGACCAACGCAGCCTCCTCCCCAGACATAAATGAAAGGATAAATAAAATGACAGGTTAATTGGCATTCGCATTTGACAGTTGTGTAAACAACTAATGCTCAGACACTGTTTAGACTTTAAGTTTCAAAAGTAAAAGTTTATTAAGAATACAATAGGAATATTGCTTCAAACAACAAGTGAAATGGCATCAAAGAAGAAAAAGGATATAATATTTAGCACATACATTAATGAGATCCGGGAGAGCATGTTCAACATATGGGTTCAATATCTAAAGACTAGGGGCCATATGTAGGAAGCCAAATTCGGTAAATATCCCGTTACCGACCGGTATTGAGGCACTTGAGATGTAGGTGGCTGATTTCTGGATTCGGTATTTACCGAATCGTAATTTTAAGAAATCGGTAAAATACAGATTCGGTAAATACCGAATCCAGAAATGCTATGTAGGGGGCACTCAAGTAAGTGCATAATTGGTGTCTGGATTCGTTATTTACCACCAACTACAAGTTGATGATAAATGACGAATACCTTTAAAAAAGCATTTTTGTGCAATTTGTGAAGTGCCATGTGGCAGACATACATGCCCTTAGGGCATGTATGTGCGCCACATGTGCACACATGCACGAATCAGGGGTGCAACAGGGTGTCAATGTGACACCCTGCCACCCATGATAATGCCTTCCCTATTACCGATTCGGTATTTACCGAATCGGTAATAGTAACTGGCTTCCCATTCATCCTATGGGCCTCCAGGCCCATAGGAATCAATGGGAAGGGATGCATTATTACCGATTCGGTAAATACCAATTCATAAATACCGATATTTACTAAATCGGTAATGATTACCGATTAATTACCTACATACTATTTACCGATTCATAAATACCGAATCGGTAAAATTCGGTATTTATGAATCGGTAAATGTTATGCTACCTACATATGGCCCCTAGTGAGCATATTAATACTTGCAAAATTACAGTTGGATAAATGGAAATTCTATATAGACAAATCAAGGGGGTTGGGTGACTTCCTGAATAGATGGTGCTGGAAAAAAGAAGTTTTTATCACTGTCATCCAAAAACAGTGTAACAGGGGATCATAAAAGTAATCGTTTTTGCTTCAGGGACATGGGGAAACCGAAAGTTGTATTGGGTCTGTGATTATGCACAGAATACCACCAGGCTAGGTATGAGAGTTTAGAAGTATCTTTCCAATTTTTAGGTCTCGCCTTGCTATCGCGTAAGCGATTGCGAAGCGAGACTATAGAATACGGGTTTCAAAAGTGCTCCCAAAAAGCGGATTGCATGGCTAGCACGCGCACAATCACGCGCATCGTGCCGCCATGCAATCCGCCTTTTGGGAACACTTCAAAGGGTCCGCTCCCCTGCCCCCAAGCGCGCGCGCCACGCTCCGCCGGGCTTGTTTTTCTTTTTTTTTTTAAACTGCAAGCGCGAGGCGCGCGTGCGGCCAATCTTTTCACACCTGCTCCACTCGGGCCGAGCGATACACACCTTACGAAAACTCCCCTAATGCGGAACTCACTTCCTTGTAGCATTTACCTTTTCATGCCGGTAGAGCAAGTTTTGTTTGCACGAGCCCTCAGGCCCTCAGGCATCAGGTGCCCATGCTTAACATTTAAGACCTGTATCCGAATTGCCACAGACATGGCTTTGCTTCACTTTCTTGTTTTTGTTGAACCGAATCCAGCTCACCGGTTGGTTGAGTCCTTCTCCGCGTTTTGCGACAAGTGGGGAACCACATCGCCTCAGGCTGCGGCTCGGCCCGGATTTGCAGGGGCCAGGGCAGGCACTGTTCGCAACCGGTTCCATAGCGCCTTCTAGCTGCTCTTCGAAGTAGGTAACGGTAAAGCCGTAGAGCCCGTTCCACCAGTTGCTGTATATTCCACGTTCCAGGGCCTGGTGGTAAAAGCCACATCTTTCTCCCCGCCCTCTGCGTACTGCTGCCTATAATGCTTTTTATCTCTTGTTTCTTTTTTGAACTTGTTTTGTATTGTTTCCGTGTTGCTACTTCAACCCTCCTACCCATCCCTTCACTGCTGCCCCTGTACTCCCTGCTGTCTCTACACCACATCCCACATCCTCCCCGCACTTGCTTGTTATTACCATGTCGCCCGCTTCAGGGGCCACAATGCGTGCAGTGTTTGAGTATGGGAGCCATGCTTTCTTTCACTTTAAGCAGTTACGTACACCCGAAACCTCAGGCACAGTTCTCACACGATTGACAATCTTTTCGGCACAATCACGTTCCCACACCAAACCAGAACAAACTCTGAAGCTTGTTTTTACACAACCAAATGTGACTTATGCGCCTCGGGACTTTGTCTGCAATGTCACCTCAGGCGGGTGCCATGCTATACGTTTCAGCACAGCGCCCGTAAAGGGTCTTATTTATTTTATTTATTTAATGCGTTTTTATATAGCGCGGACTTTACCCGAAGGTGTCAGAGCGCTTCACAATAGGAGCAGTAATGATACATAAGGAGAAAAATTACAAGTGAGCATGTTACAAAATCAAACGTTACGTTACATAAGGCAATAGGGTCCTCATTTCTAAATGCTGTGGCGATGGGTGGGTGTATTATTACCACTAAGAATATGTCGTAACAACCAGAGTTACCGACTTTGGCCCAGGAGTACTAGGTTCGAGTCTCAGCGTCGGCTCCACATAATGTGATTTAAAAAAAAATAATAATTTATTTACTCGTGCCTACAAAAACATGAATGTTTTCATTGTGTACTAAAGCTGGTACTCACCTAAAGCGCTCCGATATCTTTAGGTCTAATTCGCACTATATAAAACTGCAAAATGTATGGCGTCATTAACAAGCTGCCTGACTTTAATGCGGGAGGTGGGCTGTTTTGCCTTGCATATGCGCAGTCTAACCTTCACCTTTGACGTCGCCTAGTGTTTCCTGTGTGTTACAGCTGGAGGCGGGGTCGGAAATGTTGCTAGGGCTGGCATGTTCTATGCTTTTGTAGTCATTGGTACACAAGGATCTCCTGATTGAAAAATAAGTGACAGGCTGGGCTGGCAGTAGGAGTACAGTGCGGAGGCAAGATCGGAACAAAAGGCAATGCTCAATATTAACACTAATATCAAAGAACATAAGCAATGCCCTGCATCATCTGATATACCAAACTAAACAGTAAAAGCATTGCACTCAGCGTTTTTTTTTATTTTGATAAAAAACATGTTATGTGCCTTAAATGTTGTGCATTGAATCAACAATATCAAAAACACACAATGCACAAATTCAGTCTTAACCCCAGTGTACACAATCTAAATCCCGTTACAAAACTGGAGGATCGCTTTGAGCCACAATGGTTTTTTTAATTGGTCAGTGAATATTTAGCTCCAGGGTCTGTCAGTTCGCAATGACGATCACCTCACACTCAATGCTGGTCCACTAGCGGTATCTGTGAAATGCACTGAACTGCATAAAACATTTTTAATTGTGACATGAAGAAAGTAGTTGAAGTATAATCCGCATGCCTTCAAAATAAATGTCAACTGAGAACTATGTTGTCAGTGAGGTAATCTGGAAAATACAAGTTTAAAAAAAAGGAAAAAAAACACGTTTCTTTACCCTTCAGCAGTAAAAGTTGACAACACATTAAGGGATCTTGACAATGTTGAATGTGTTTTGTTTTGAACTGTTTTGGGTGATTAGTCTGCATATTACAAAGAAGCTAGCGAAGGCAACTATAATGTCTCCAACAGCTGCAGAGCTGCAATTTTGTTTATCTTCCTTCTGTAACCCCCCTCCCCTAACCTCCAGAGCAATATCAAAAACAGGAGGAAGCAGCCATAAACTTTATACACTTTTTATTTATAATGCATCTGACTTTGAAACCAGTTCCAAATTCAGGCCTGTAGTAGTGGGTTACAAATGCAGTGAGCCCCAGATCAGGGTTTGCTCTTCACCCACTGGTACCTTTATTCCCAGCCCTTTGCAAGCCAATGTCTCCCATCACCCTGACTGTGTTCTTGGAGTGAGGCAGCAAGAAGCAAGGACATCCAGTAAACAAAAATACTTATTAAAAGGCATTTGCAATGCAATAGGTCTCGCATTTGCGAGAGTTTGGGCTATTGGCATTGTAAATGACAATTCCTTTTATTTATGTGTTGGTTTTTTAAAAGAGATAAATAAAAGGCATTGTTTTTTGCAATGCTAATTGCTTAAACTCTCGCAAATGCAAGACCTATTGCATTGCAAGCATTGGCATAGCCAATAGGTCTCGCCTTTGGGACCTTATAAGTGCTTAGCCATGCAACAGTTGATGTTGTTGCATCAAGGATATTGTGCTGCATAACTAAATACTTATAAGGTCCCAAAAGCGAGACCTATTGGCTATGCCAATGCTTGTTTGTTATCTGCTGCAAAGCAGTGCCAATTAACAAATCAATAATTTGTGTTTGCGATTTTGGTTTATTCCAGCTACTGGATAGACTACCCCAACAAAAATTATCAAATGTTAGAGGGATATTAGACTTAATGATAGTGTGGATTTGGGACCAAATTGCTTTCCAAAATTGAAAGACTTGCGGGCAGGAAAAAAGTAAATGTTGGAGGTCTGCTTGCGGTGATGAACAAGACCAACAAGTGTCTGGGATGTCAGAATTGATTCTATCTAAAGAAGCTGGTGTCAATAGCAATCTATTGTACATAAAAAAGAGAGTTTGCGTGGTACTAGCTGCTCTAGAAGATTTTCTAAGTTTTATCCAAATCTTATCCCAAATAGAAATGGGCCATTGTATGCCTAAATCAAGTTCCCAATAAAGTTCAACCTTTGTTTTGGTTCTGTGTAAGGGTGAGGATAATAGGGATATATTTAAGGATGAGGCCTTCGATGATCTGGATATGAAACATAAACAGGGATGGTATAATTGTATAGGTGTTTGAGGTAAAGAGTGAAAATGTATATAAGATTCTAATATAGCAGAGCGTAGGGCTACAAATTTGTATGAAAAAGATGTTGGTAAATGAAAAATAGATTGTGTTTTTGAAAAAGTGAGAAATGTGTTATTATCAAATAATTAGTGAATCCATAAGATGCCTTTATCTCTCCAAGCTTTACAGTAAATTGGTTTCCCTGTAATACAAACTTGTTTATTATGCCAAATAGAGGAGTTAAGAAATGTGTTTAAGTCATGTGGTTCAATATGCAGGAGTTTGTTAAGGCTAATGCATGAATACTTAATGATAGGTGTGTGTAAGGATTGCGGTTTTCTCGTAAAGGATAAATATTCTTGAAAGGAAAACGGGGAGAGGAAGGAGCCCTCTAGATCAACCCAAAGGGGCCATTCAGGCGACGGGGCCAATAGCCATTTAGATAATTGCTTCAAAAGGAATGCCTTATGATATTTAGGGAAATCCGGAAAGCGAACACCCCCTTCAGATTTTGGTAGTGACAATTTTAATAAGGACATTCTTGGGTTTTTATTCAACCAAAGAAAAGATATAATACTAGAGTTAATTTTGTGAAACCATATTGTGGGAATGGACATGGGTATATTAGACAAAAGATAAAGGATTATAGGCGTCAGCATAATTTTGATGGTGTTCAAGCGACCCCACCATGAGAGGTATAAAGGATGCCATTTAGTAGTGAGGGAAGTAAGCTTATCAATACATTTGTTGAAGTTAAGAGGGATTAATGATTTGAGAGAAGGGGTAAACCATATGCCAAGGTATTTGATATGAAAGGGACTACAAGTAAAATTAGACAAGGAGAAATCCTCTTTAAAAGTATATTTGGTTAAAGGTAAAATTTCGCATTTATCATTATTTAGTTTATATCCCGAGACTAAAGAATATGATTTAACTTCATTTAGAAAGGATGGTATAGAAGTGTGGGGTTGCTGAGAGGAATAAGAGAACATCGTCAGCATCAGCAGCTAGTTTCATTTCTAGCGACTGAGATTAAAAGCCTGTAGTGGATTGATTATGTCGTAATTTAGATAAGAAAGGTTCTAATGCTAAATTAAAAAGAAAAGGAGATAGAGGACAACCTTGTCTCAATCCTCTATGTAAAGTAAAATATGGAGAGGTAAGACCGTTGGCAAAAATGGCAGCCTTGGGGTTTTAATATAAAAGAAATCATGGATATAATTTTTGGACCAAAACCAAACCATTTTAGTGTTTGAAAAATGAAAGGACAATATACTCTTTCAAAATCTTTTTCGGCATCGAGGGCTATAGCAGCAAGGGGTTCCGTAAGATTTGGCGATTTGGAAATGATATCGAAAAACAAGCGGGTATTATCATTTATTGAACGACCTTTAAAAAAAACAGATTGTTCCTTACCTAAAAGTTGAGGCAGAGAAGAATCCAATCAGAGAGCTAATGATTTTTAAAAAAAATTATAATCAATGTTAACTAAGGAGATGGGTCTATAGTTTCTGCAGTAGTGTAAGTTGTTACCCTCTTTTGGAATAAGACATATTAAGGCTTCTAGAAAAGTACCAGAGGAATTACCAGAAGAAAGAAAAGAAGATATCAAAGCGTGTAATTTAGGTATAATCAATTTAGAAAAATGTGAGTAGAATTCGACAGTGAAACCATCATGACCGGGGGCTTTATCCTTCTTGAGGGAATTGACAGCATTAAGTAAATCAGTTGAAGTCAAGTCTGATTTGAGAAGGCCTAGGTTTAGAGCTGAATTCGAACACTTCTGGATTGAAGAGAGATAGAGGGAGATATCTTCCTCAGTGGGAATGTTCAGGAGTAGACAGTTGTTCGTAGAATTTAACAATTTCCTGTAAAATGTCAGCGTCTTTGGTTTTAGAAGTATTTGTATCTGAGATTATGGAATCAATGTGAATCTTGTTTTGCTTAGTCTTTAGATAATTAGCCAATAATGTACCAGATTTATTTTGTTCCCCGTTAGCATTGTTTTTAAAAGAAACATGGATGCGGCATCAGTTGTGTCTTTATTATATTGAATCTTGGCATTAATGAGATCAGTTAAACAAGTCTTGGATTTATAAGTATAATAGGTATGTTCTAATTTTTTAATTTACAAGAGGAGTTCATTATTGAAGGTCCGAGCTTTTTTCCATTTGTTAGAGGTGTATCTAATAATAAAATCTCGCGCAGAAGCTTTAAAAGCATCCCAAATGATGTGAAAAGGCATCAAAGTATCATCATTATTGAAGAGAAAATATTCATTAAAAAAAGAAATAAAGGAAGTATTAAAATGAGAGTCCAAAAGCAAAGAGTTGTTAAATCGCTATCTTCTGGGGTGCGGTGAGTGGGGCCATAAATCTAACAGGATGGAAACAGGGGCGTGATCGGAGATAAGAATGGGACCTATGTCTGCAGATAAGAGTGATTGAGAAATATTATGTGATGTAAATAGGTAGTCAATTCTTGATTGAGTTTGATGAGGTGCGGAGTAAAAGGTAAACTCTTGTAAAGACGGATTACATAGTCTCCAAGCATCAGATAAACGAGTGTTTTTAATTGTTTGCGCGAAAGCTTTATGTGCCTTGGAGGGGATGAAGGGGACTGTGGATTGCAATCACCAGCAAGAATCACATTGATAGAGGAATTTTGGGAAATTAGTTGTTGTAAACTAGACCAAAAGGGTGCATCACCAGAGGAAGGGGCATAAATATTAAAAAGAGAGAGCAAAACACCATCAATTTTTAAACTAGTAAACAGTCATCTACCATCCTCATCCCTTTCTTGTGTGACAAGGGAGGTCTGCAATGATTTGTGGATTAATGTAATGACACCATTGTGTTTACCATCCCCCGGGGAAAAGTAGAGCTCACCAACCCAGTTCTTTTTGAGTTTTAAAGATTCAGATTCAGTAAGATGAGTTTCTTGAAACAAAACTATTTTAGCATCTAATTAAGCTAAATAGTATAAAGCCCGTTGTCTCATGATAGGGGAGTTTAAACCCTTAACATTCCACGTGACAATTTTTAAAGCCATAAATCAAGGAAGGAAAATAAAAAATAAGGTAAGACATTCATAATGCATATTCCAAACATAAGCAAATAAGATGCCATTAAAAGCATATATAATTTGAAATGTAAGGAATTTAAGAAAGAATAAACAAGAAAGAGGAAAAAGAAAGAATACATTGAGGTAATATATCCAGTAGAAGGTAAGGGAGTATCAGAAAAACAAGAAAAGTAGTCAAGTTGACAGGGAAATGGAAAGATGAGGAGAAGAGAGAAAAGATAGAAGAAGAGAAAGAGAACATGATACGATAAAGAAGATACAATGAACATACTTACAACTAGTCCAATACATATAGAAGGTGGGGGGAAAGAGGGCCACATGAAGGAGTGATGACGTCAGACTTCAAGCGAGAGAGGGGAGGGGCGAAAGACGATGGGCGGAACAACACATGGGTAAATATATCATAAGAACGGAACCTGCAAATAGGAGGAGGAAGATAATAAACAAATCAACAAAAGCCAGAAAATGGAAACATCAAATACAATTAAACAAGAACAATTAAGAACAAAGGACAACAACAGCAGTATTTATGCAAGAAACCAATATTTAAACGAGGAGCTCAGTTAAAGCATAACAATGATATCTATTTGTTGGTTGATGAAGACGATGCAGTGTCCATAGTCTCAGCATGACAGATATTAAGAAAACTCTTCAACTTTAGAGGGTCCTCATATGTAGTAGTCTTGTTATTAAGAGTGACTTTAAAGAGGCAAGGAAGAAAAAGACCATAACGAGCTCCAATAGATCGAAGTTGGGGTCTCATTGCTAAAAAGTCTCTTCGTCGATCAGCGGTTGGTTTTGAATGATCTTGCGAGAAAAACAGTGGATTCCCAGCCCAAGAAATACAATTTGCTGCTCTGGCTGCTGATAGAATCTTGAGTAAATCAGTATACTCTAGGAAGTGTATGATAATTCCTCTCGGCTTTCTCATAGTGGTCGAAGACGTTGTAGAAGTAGGGCCCAAACGGTGAGCTCTTTGAATGTTTAATTGGGTGTCTTGTGGTAAATTGAGGACTTTGGGAAGAAATGATTTGAAAATGTTTATTGGATCGGAGCCTTCCAAACCTTCAGATAAACCATAAATACGGAGGTTATTCTGTCTATTTCTGTTTTCCAAGTTTTCAACTTGTTTTTGGAGAGACTGAACTTGAAAGTGGAGAGCATCCTTTTTATTACTGGTAGAGGTCAGAGATTCAAGATTCTGTTCTACTGTAGTGACTTTGTCTTCCAAATTTGACCATCTGTCCGATAAGATTTGTATTTGAGAGTTAGTCTCTTCAACAAATGGACGAAAAGCTCTGATTTCCTCAAGCAATAAGTCCAAAAAAACAGAAGATGTTTGCTTGGGAGGGGAAGGAGGGTCCTTCTTGAGGCGTTTACTCGGTGTTTTGTTCGCGCCGGAGGCTGTGCTGTTCTTGGGCGATATATTCGTCGAGTCCTCCATGATAATACAGTAGGAACGAAATCTAGAATGAGTTGAAGTATCGAGCACCAAGGATGATGAAACTGTGACAACTTTAAATAGTTTGCTCCTCCAACTGTGACTGGGAGAGAAGGCTATGAATATCTCAGCAGTCCTGTATATATCAGAAGCATAAATAACACCTCATGTAATTAGATCAATCAATCAATCAATCAATCAATCAATTTATATAGCGCGCTACTCACCCGCTAGGGTCTCAAGGCGCTGGGGGGGAGGGGTCCGTTACTGCTCGAAAAGCCAGGTCTTGAGTTGCTTCCTGAAGGAGAGATGGTCCTGGGTCAGCCGTAGGTGGATGGGGAGGGAGTTCCATGTCTTGGCCGCCAGGTAGGAGAAGGATCTTCCTCCGGCAGTGGCTCTACGAATGCGTGGTACGGTGGCGAGGCTGGTCGATCGCAGCTGGCGGGTGGGCGTGTAGAAAGTGAGGCGGTTGTTGAGGTACTTGGGGCCCAGGTCGTGGAGAGCCTTGTGTGCATGGGTGAGGAGTCTGAACATGATCCTCTTGCTGACGGGGAGCCAGTGCAGGTCTCTCAGGTGGGCGGAGATGTGGTTGTGGCAGGGGATGTCCAGGATGAGTCGTGCGGAGGCGTTCTGTATGCGCTGGAGTCTTTTCTGTAGTTTGGCTGTGTTTCCCGCGTAGAGGGTGTTCCCGTAGTCCAGTTGGCTGGTGACGAGTGCCTGGGTGACCGTCTTCCTGGTTTCGGTGGGGATCCAGCCAAAGATCTTTCGGAGCATGCGTAGGGTGTTGAAACAGGATGACGAGACAGCGTTGACTTGTTTGGTCATCGAGAGGGAGGAGTCAAGAATGAAGCCCAGGTTTTGTGCATGGTCCGTTGGCTTGGGGGTGGTGCCCAGGGCAGGGGGCCACCAGGAGTCGTCCCATGCGGAGGGGGATGATCCCAGGATGAGGACTTCCGTCTTGTCTGAGTTCAGTTTCAGGCGGCTGTTCTTCATCCACTCGGCGACGTCTTTCATTCCTTCATGTAGGCTAGCTCTGGCGGTGGCGGGGTTGTTGGTGAGGGAGAGGATCAGCCGGGTGTCATCGGCGTAGGAAATGATGTTAAGGTTGTGTTGGCGTGCGACGGCTGTGAGGACATTGAAGAGGGTGGGGCTGAGCGAGGATCCTTGAGGTATGCCGCAGCTGACTTCGGTGGCCGTGGAACGGAACAGGGGGAGGCGGACTCTCTGGGTTCTTCCGGCGAGGAACGAGATGATCCACTCCTGTGCCTTCTCTTGGATTCCGGTGTTGCTGAGGCGCTGTATTAGTGTGCGGTGGCAAACTGTGTCGAACGCTGCAGAGAGGTCCAGGAGGATGAGGGCAGCTGTTTCCCCGTTGTCGAGCAGGGATCTGATGTCATCGGTGGCTGCGATGAAGGCGGTCTCGGTGCTGTGGTTGGCTCGGAAACCGGACTGTGAGGGGTCGAGGGATCCGTTCGTCTTGAGGAAGGCGGCGAGCAGTTTGTTGACGGTCTTCTCGATGACTTTGGCAGGAAAAGGGAGGAGCGAGATGGGGCGGAAGTTCTTGAGGTCGGTGGGGTCCGCTGTCGGTTTCTTCAGGAGGGCGCTGAGCTCGGCATGCTTCCAGCTCTCCGGGAAGGTGGCGGTGGTGAAGGAGATGTTGATGATGTCCCGGAGTTGGGGTGCGATGATGGAGTCGGCCTTGTTGAAGATGTGGTGGGGGCAGGGGTCGGTTGGGGATCCGGAGTGGATGGTGTTCATCGTGCGGGTGGTGTCTTTGGTGCTGACCGGGGTCCAGTTGCAGAGGGTGGTGGTGGGGGGCGTTGGTTCGGTGGTTGGGTGCGTGGTCTGTGCGCCGAAGCTGTTGTGTATGTCGGCGATCTTGCGATGGAAGAATGAGGCGAGTGTGTCGCAGAGGTCTTGCGAGGGTGTGATGTCGTTGTTTTCGGCGCTGGGGTTGGAGAGCTCTTTGACGATGCTGAAGAGTTCCTTGCTGTTGTGGGTGTTGTTGTCCAGTCGTTCTTTGAATGTTGTTCTTTTGGTGGTGCGGATCAGCTGGTGGTGTATGCGGGTGGCGTTCTTGAGGGCTGTCATGTTTTCTGTAGTCTGGTCGTGGCGCCAGGCTTTTTCGAGGGTGCAGCATTTTTTCTTGGATGTTTTGAGTTCGTTGGTGAACCACGAGGCTTTCTTGCTGCCGGGTCTGCTGGGTGGGTTCTTCAGAGGTGCGAGGTCATCGGCACAGTTGGTGAGCCACTGTGTGAAGTTGAGGGCTGCTTCGTTGGGGTCCGTTGCGCTGGCGGGAGGGTTCTGGCTGAGGGAGGTGGTGAGCTGGTCGGCGGTGATCTTGTTCCTGCTCCTGCGGGGAACCTGTTGCGGGTGGTGGTGAGTTGTGGTTCTCCTGAAGTTGAAGTGGACGCAGCTGTGATCAGTCCAATGAAGTCCGGTGGAGTGGCTGAAGGAGATGTGCTTGCTGGAGGAGAAGACGGGGTCAAGCGTGTGGCCAGCGTAGTGGGTGGGGGTGTTCGCCAGTTGCTTAAGTCCGAGGTTGGCGAGGTTGTCCAGCAGGGTGGTGGTGTTGCTGTCCTTGTTGTTCTCCAGGTGGAAGTTGAGGTCCCCTAGGAGGATGTAGTCAGAGGAGGTGAGGGCGTGCGGGCTGATGAAGTCTGTGATGGCTTCGCCGAATTGTGTGCGTGGTCCCGGGAGTCTGTAGATGAGAGTGCCTCTGAGGGTTGTCTTGGGGTCGGTGTGTATCTGGAAGTGAAGGTGCTCGGCGGCGGTGAGGGTGTCGTCTGGGTTGGTCGTGATGCGGATGGTGTTCCTGTGGACGATGGCGATGCCTCCTCCAGTCTGGTTGACGCGATCCCTCCGGGTGATCTTATATCCGTCCGGGATGGCTATGGCGATGTCGGGGGCTGAGGAGGCGTTCATCCAGGTTTCCATGAGGAAGGCGACGTCTGGTGATGTTCTATCGAGCAGGTTCCAGAGTTCGACGGCGTGTCTGTGGACGGAGCGGGTGTTGAGCAGGATGCACTTGAGGTGGTTGTTGCTGGTTCCTGGCCTTACAGGTACGGTGCAGGTCCGGAGGCAGGTGAAATTGCAGGCTTGACAGGTGAAGGGTCTGTGGGTGCGTTTCAGGGTGGCTCAGTAGCAGGCGGGGTTCCGGCCAGGTTTGAGTGCGTTGAGGGTGGCGGCGTCGTAAGTCCGTCATGTGGGCTGGCATCGTCGGGGGCCAGGGGTCCTGGCGCTGGGCGCGGTCCAGGCGCGGACGGGCGTAGACGGGCTTGCCTTTGGCACGCCTTCGGCGCACAATCGGCACGCCCGTTGCGCGTGAACGCTGCGCGTACGCACGGTCCCCGCCATTTATGGCCAAGTGGGAGGGAGGAGCAGCTGGGAGGCGGGAGCGGGGCGGCGAATGGGGAGCGGGAGACAGGAGAAGGGGCGGGCCGCAGGAGAGCAGCGGCAAGAAGCAGAGGGGGGGTTGGAAAGAGCGGGAATGCAGAGCGAGGAGAGCGATGGCATGCCTGGGCAAGCCTGGAGAGCGAGGGCAGGCCTGGGCAAGCCTGGAGAGCGAGGGCAAGCCTGGAGAGCAGGGACCCTAAGGAGAGGCAGCAGCAAGAGGGCCAAGCAGGCAGCGGCAGCAGAATCCGGGCACACGGGGGCCGTGCGGTAGTGGAGCGACCGGGTCAAGGGTCACAGCTCACTGCCGCGTGGTCCCCGCCATTTATGGCCAAGTGGGAGGGAAGAGCAGCTGGGAGGCGGGAGCGGGGCGGCGAATGGGAAGCGGGAGACAGGAGAAGGGGGCGGGCCGCAGGAGAGCAGTGGCGAGGAGCAGAGGGGGGGTTGGAAAGAGCGGGAAAGCGGAGCGGGGGAGAGCGAGGGCAAGCCTGGAGAGCGAGGGCAGGCCTGGGCAAGCCTGGAGAGCGAGGGCAGGCCTGGGCAAGCCTGGAGAGCGAGGGCAAGCCTGGAGAGCAGGGGCCCTAAGGAGAGGCAGCAGCAAGAGGGCCAAGTAGGCAGCGCAGCAGAATCCGGGCACACGGGGGCCGTGCGGTAGTGGAGCGACCGGGTCAAGGGTAGATGAGGGAAGTAGAAGAATATGCTGAGTCAAAAACAAAGTTGCAGCTTGCAGGCGACATTCCCTGAGATTCTTGTCAAAAATAAATTAAGTGTAGGTCAAGGAGTCAGCAATATGTTAGTAAAGCTATCAGTGACCTACAATTAACAAGAAAAAGGAGTATCCAGGTTGCAAGCAATAATCCAAGGAGATACATGAGGATGAAGTTGAGGGCAAAGGTGAAGGTTATGATAATTCCAGTTATTTGTCTGGCATTTAAGAGATTTCCAAGCATCTAGCAACAAACAACAGCAATTGAGAAGGGTGCTTGTGATGTTGTGCTTACTGAGCGCAGGAAAGACAAAATGGCGGCTTGCTATGTGAGGAAAATACAGTGCCCTCCAAATACACCATAGTGCTTACTTCATTCTTTATAGCAATCCAGGAATACATTCAAGAAATCCGTGTTATTTTTGATGACTGTAATGCCGGATGAAATAGAAACGCGGATGAGGCTCTCTGTATCGGAGCATACAAAATGGCGGCTGTGCTCGTCTGACGAGCGTTCCGCCGCTAAAGAATAAATAATGTCCTTTGCGCTATATTCACTCGGTTTAGAGGGTTACTAACGGACTCCGCTACATTTTTGATGTCCGTGTTGAGAGTTGATGGAGCCGCGTAGCAGGCTGCAGCCCGTCAAAATCGCAGAATCTCCCCGCCGTCTCGGGAGAGTCAGGCGCCGGCAGCCATCCTCCTCGGGCCCTAGCCACGCCCCCAACACTGTTTAGACTTAAAGCTAGGGGTGGGCGCAACTGGCGTAATTCTTTCTAACACAATTACCACAAAATTACTTGTAGTTATGCACAATTGTGTGAAAAGCATAATCCAGCAATTCGTGCTATTTCCTTTGTGAAAAATGCACCCTCATATACAAAAGGTGCCAGGATGCATTTTGAGCTAAGACAATAGCATTTAATGCTACAGGACACAAACATCAGCAGCCTGCAGTCACTCATTCTCTCTTAGGCGCAGATGTATGACCATTCAGTTTTGGTGAGTCGCATATTGCGCTTTTTGCGTCTCGCAATTTGTGGATAACAAAATGGAATGTACTAATGTGTCTTAGACACATTTAGGGATTCTCAATGGGGTCACAAATGACCTGCCTCATCAATATGTATGAGGCAGGTCACAATTTTGAGCCATTGGGAATGGGCATGAACACTGGCATGGTGGCCTGCTGGGGACAGCAGACTACCATGTCTGTGTTAGCTTTTTAAATAAAGCAACTTTTTTTTCCAAATGCAGCCAATTTTCCTTCAAGGAAAACAGGATGCGTTTAAAAGAAAAAAATGAAACATTTTCTTTTTATTTCTGAAGGGCAGGCAGTGATCCGGGGGACCACTGCCTGCTCTTAAAAATATTTATGCATACATTCACAAAGGGTAAGAGGTCCCCTGGGGACCCCTTCCCATTTGCCACTGGCTTACCACCTAATTGAAGTAGGTGGTAGCTGCAAGTGTTTTGCAACAGCCTTTGTGGTCACAAAACAACTGTACATCCAAGTGCGACTCGCTATTAGGAAGGGACGCCCTTTCCTAATGGTGAGTCATAAATCCTATTTTGCGACTCAGTGATAGGTTACCGCTTGGCAAAAAGAGTTTGTATATACTACAACCCTTTTTAGCTGTCACAAATGGCCACATTTTCTGTTTGCGACTGCTGAAAACGGTCGTACATCTGGCCCTTGGTTTGTTGTTCCTGTGCTCCGGCGATAGGAATTTTGCCCCTAATTACTCTTAATTACTCAAGCTGGCATAATTGAATAATTTGGGTAATTTTAATCACAAGAGTAATGAGCAATTACTGAAACTGGTCCCAGGCCTACGTTAAATGCATTTTTTTAAGGCACATAGCAATGCCGTTTTCACCAGTATATTTTGATTACTTACGTAGGACATAGCTCCGCAACGCTTATGTCCCTGGAAATGGTGGTGTTCAGGAAATCCTAATAAGCCCAGGTCAGTAGTCCTTTATTTTTTTAAGTGGTGTAGAGGGAATGGGGCAACAAGACAAAAAAAACAGCATTCCCATTTTAAGTTTGTTTACAGGGCGAGAGTTATTGTTACTTGACATAGCTATAACTGGTGAATGTCAGTGGTTTTGTACATATAAAATTATAGGTTTTAACTCACATTTTCACCTTACTGGAACGTTCCTTTAACCTTTGTTTTTTCATTTAATTTCTAATGTTCTTTTCTTAATGCAAAGTAAGATTTTATTACTGTACCTAATTGTGAATTCCCAGTTCTTTGTAATGCAAAGCAATATTTTATTATTATACACACCAATCCCATGCTGTGCATTGCCATAGACAAGGCCCTGTGTCCAACCCCATGCAGGCATCCAGCTCCACACCAGATATGACCTTCAGCCATGCATGTTGTAGCATTGGCATTAGGGCCTGACCTGCTGCTTGGCCCAGCTCCCAAGTCCCAGCAACCCCATGATACACACAAGCAGTGCTCAGCGGGGTTTTGTATGCAGGATGGGGGTTGGTGTCAGGTCTGCGCTGGGCCATCTTACAGACCGCTGGTGGGGTGCTGGGCACAGGGTCTGGCACCCTAAACTGTGGGCACGCATGGCTGACTATATGATCTTACAAAATAAAGGGTGTTATTTTAAGTAAGGCAGACATACTGACTTTGTCAACAGCCGACAACACCAAAATATGAAAAGTGGTGCTATTGTCTTTTTGAAGGGGTCACATTATAAACATATATAAACCAAAGCTATTTTCTTTGTCAAAAGTCTCACCAATAATTGTAAACAAATATATATTGTATTATTTCACACACTTAATGTTTTAATAAAAGTAATTGTCTTAAAAAAAGAAGAAAGTTTTAATAAAAATATATTCAACCTGTCTGAGTCTTTCCACTAACAGTTTTCAGGATACAAAGTGCAGCTATGGAACCAATCATATGAGGGCTCTGCACTCCTAAGGACAAGAATAAAGCTCCAGTTATGAGTGATTTAAAAAATAGGTTACGGTTTCCTGAGGTCATGGATTTAATGACCGAGGAGAATTACCATTTTTGGAGTGTTTTATTTAAGTTGCTAGGGGGCTGCTGCACTCCCTGCAGACACCCACCAACATGAAAAAAAGTGTGGTTGTGATCCTTCCTCTTCTAGGGGCACTACCACACTCCAAAAATGTGAACAAAAAGTCCTTTTCCTTGGCAGAACAGTGAATAATAAATGAACAGCATTTTATTTATTAGACTTTTTAAATGCCAACCAATGGCACCCACAATTTTTATTGTTGTGGGCCATTGGGAGGAATCCAGGGGACACACGGCCCGGCTGGATCACCATCCACGTTTGTGGCGGGAGCCAGTCACTTTGTAATTTTTTGTAGGTGCCCTGGTGCTCACCCGGGGCACTAACAAGCCTGATTTCATTTGGGGGACAATCTTTTTTGGGGGCTGTGGGGAGAGTCGCAAAGTGCCCAGACCCTAGCTGCATCCCCAACCAGCACAATACTGTGTGCTGGTGGGAGCTGGCATAATTTCTCTGATTTAGCCCAGTGGGAGCTAATTTCTTTTATTACTGCTCCCGTTAGGTGGGAGCAAACTTTAGTTTTCTGTCCAGAAGAGTGTGGGTAGGGTATGCCCACACTCTCCTAGGAAGAAAATACCAGTGTCCTGGGGGTAGTGTCCCCAGAGTCATTCATTGGCTCTGGAAGGAGGGTCCATGTAGGCCCCTTCCTCTTTTCTAAATTACCCACCCCTGGGAATGGAGTCCCCAGGTCCTCTTCATTGCTCATGGAGGGGCCTGAGCACCCTCATCCCTTTTTTCAAATTACCAGGCCCGAAAGATGAGTTCCCTGGGGCCCTGTAAAAGGTTCAGGGAAGGGGGGCGCTCCTCCTCCCCTTAATAATCTATAGAAAAACAAGGAGAATTAGGTCCCTGGGGCCTGTAAAAGGCTTGGGCAGGGGAGCCTCATCTCTGCTCCCCTTACTATTAATAAAAAGGCCCAGGGGGATTGGACTCCCCGGGGCCTATTCTAGGCTCAGAGAGAGGGGCTGGATGCCCCACTCCTCTATTTATTAATTTGCATTGCCACCGGGGGCCTTAGCCCACCCCCATGGGGGTTATTTTTTTCCTAATGCATAGCTACCAAATTTGCTGTATAAAGGTTTTTTTTTATAAATGTTGCCCCATGGTCTGGAAACCCCCTCACCAGTCCTAGTAAGACAGGGCATCCCTACCCTGGCCCCTTATATATTTTCCCTTTCACAGGACAAGGGGCTGAGTCCTAAGATGATTCCTGCCAGATGATTGTTGAGGTGGTGGCAGCAAAACAATTCTTATTACAAGCTCTGTTGGCTCCACAGATTCTTCACAGCAGGTAACATACAATGATTTTGACCATCATTTCTCACCAAATCACAAAAGCACATTTTCTGGACGAAGATTTAGCTTTTTGCCAAAGTTTGTTTAAATCCGTTCAGCCGTTTTGGTTTAGGTGTCTAATCTTCCTATGGAAAAAATGAATGGAGAAAATGGGTTTTTGGGACCTCCTCTTTTTCAAACAAGCCACTGAAATTCACCAGTTCTATTTATCACAAAGAACTATAACTGTAAAGCAACTAAAGTAACTATAACTCACGCCCCCACCATGCACAGTGTTGTCATCAATGCTGACAGTTCAGTGTCATCAGTAATGCTATCAATGTTTTCACTGAACACCTTTTGAGGTCATCTGCAATGCATGTCAAAGGTGCAAGATATTACTTTAGGGCACAAGTTATAGTTACTTGAAATAACTATAACTATTGTTTTTTTAATCTAAAATGTTACGTTGTCACTGAAAATTCACCTAACTATAACATCACTTTAACCTTTGTCTTTTTCAGTGAATTTCTCATTTAAAAAAAATGTAAATTAAGATATAATTGCAATTCCTAACTATTATGTCCCTTTAACCTTTTATTTTTGTAGTGAATTTCAATGGTTTTCTTAACATAAAGTCATATTTTATTACCATACGCAACCCAGCCCCACGCTATGGATGTCTTTCGGCCGGAGCCTGCACTAAACCCCAAACTAGCATCCAACCTCTGACAGAATATGGCCTTCTGGAGTGTGGTTGGTCTGGCAGATCCTGGCTGCACTCAGGCAGACTTACTGACTTTGTCAGAGTTACAACAGCAAATTATAAGCATAGGGCCAATTGGATTTATCAAGGGGTATACATATCAATATATACAAGGCAGGACTATCATCTTTGTCCAAAACTCACCAATATTTTAAATCAAATGTATATTTCAGTAATTCATACAATGCAATGTTTAATAACACTGATTTATATAAAAATGTTTCCGAAAGTTTAACTTATAAAGTAGCTGCTGGGGCACTGACCACTGTCGTCATGGGGAGTCACCATGTTATGGTGGCAGGAGCAGCAGCCACAGTAGTAAGAACTGGTGGCCCTGCCAGGGGCACTTGAACCCCTGGGTGCAGAGCTAACTGAGGCCTGTTGGGGAGGACAAATATGACGCGGGGTACCTGCAGATCACAGTAGTGGTCCACTGCAATGATCCGTGATGCCCACCCGCAGGCGCAAGACACAAGAGTTCTGGGGGCACGCCACACATGACTGGTGCCGCGGGGGGACTCCCTCCATTGCAACACTATTGCTACCACCTGGTGTGGTTGAGCTGATGGGTCTCTGTGTTGCCTGGAAAAAAATGCAGAGTTGCATCACACCACTGGTAGGAGCTCCAGTGGGGAGCAGTGACCTGTCAGCCGCAGGGCTGCTTATCTGCAATCTGAAACTGTTGGACATTTCATTCGGTCACATTTCCAACACATAGCACAGACCTGTGGAGCAGATTTTCCCCCTGCAGAGGAACGGGAGAATTGGGTCCACGCGAGGCTGCCAGTGCCTGGAGCACCCCTTGTCTGGTGACTGCCCACCTGAAGCACTATAGATTTGGGGATATAGTCCTGCAAAAAGCTTGAGAGGCCCAAAGATTTCAACTAGAGAACACTGTGGTGGCTATCTTTCAGGACTATACCATAGTGGTTCAGCAGTGGAGGGCATCTTTCATAACTGTTAAGAAAGAACTGAGAGATGCAGTTACCCAGTAAATGCTCCTGTTTCCTACATGCCTTAAAATTATGGATGACAACTGCACCTTGTTTTTTGATGATCCACCAGCAACTTGGGACTGGCTGAAAATCTACAAGACTGACACAGAGCAAGGACGGAATCCTAAGCCGCCAAGGCACAGACACAAGGGGCATCAAGAGGGCTCTGGAGGAGTGCGCCCGATGAGAGGGCAGGGAGAGGCAGAAAGAGCACCTGCGATTGATGTAGATCCTCCTTTAGAACATCACTGGGCGTTCCCCTGAGAACTCCGCCTCTTCCTATGAAAGTGTGGAATCTGATTCTCTATCCAAAGCCCTTGAACTTGGACCTCTGCTGACTCCTGGGCTGGCAGAAGACCTCTAAATCTGACTTCACTCTGCTCCCACAACTTGGAGCAACTGGATTGTCCGCTGGACCTACCCGCAATGACAGCTTGCCTGGGTTTGAGTGTCCAGCTCCGACTGAGAGTAATCCTACATTATCCTACCATGTCGGAGTAGGCAGTGGGGCTTTCATGATAGGCACTGGGGGAGCCATTCCCTCATGAGAGAACTCACATATAATGTTATGGTTTGGGGCTTTGGTTCCTAAAATTTAGTCTGATTTGTTGTTTTGGCTGGAGGATTGTTCTTACTCTGACCTAGAGAGTGAGAGTTGGTGATGGTTATATTGTTTCCTCCCAGTCCTGGCATATGATGTCACTGCTGTGCAAACCAGAGAGTGACCAGGGATGGATGGGGTGGGTGGGGGCAAGGGGAATGGGCATATCGTTTGCGTTGAAAACCACCCGCAATGGAGAGGTTGATGCACAATTCCTTCTTTACCTGGATCTATTGGCAAATAATATAATGCCTTAGCTTACCTGAAGCACAAGGGCATAGCCATAGCTCTAATACAGGAGACGCATTTGATGAAGGCGCAGACGATCTAACATTCAGAGACGCTGGAGAGGTCAGTTATACATGATTTGGGTCCAGCCAGGTCTTCCTTTGGACATAGAAAGGACATTCTTTATGATGGAGGCTGGTATGTCATTGCGGTGGGGAGGCTTAATGGGCTAACATCTATATTTAAGCTCCAAACATAGGGCAAGTGACATTCCTCACTGCCCTCTCCCAAATCCTCTCACATGACCCTTACCTACTACTGGGGGGCAACTATAAATGTGTAGTGGATGTCTCCCTAGACAGATCCGTTCCTCCCCTAGCTGATTAGCTGAGGGTTTCTGAGAATGGCTAAACCACTGGACCCACAGTGACATATCGCCGGATCAGAACCCACATCGAAGTGAATTCTCCTTCACTCCCTGGTGCATGACTTGCACATTAGAATTGATAAGATGTTGGCCTCCATTGGCCTGGTGGCCCAGGTCCTCAGAACTGAGTATATGGGGTACATTTTGTCAGATCATAACCCACAACAGTTAGAGATCCACTAAGGCGGATGCCTAGAAACCATCCCCACTTGGAAACTTCCGCCCAGTCACCTGGGCGAGCCTACCTTTTGGTAGATTACATCATTATGATTGCCCAAACCGCTTCCCATACCAACAAAGAGTGGGACGCTTTTAAGGCAATCATTAGGGGGTACTGCCTTTGCCTGTTAGTGGGGATGAACTGTGCGCTCCAAACTGAGCTGTCTAAAATAGAGAATGACACCTGAGGTCTGGAGAATGGGGTACCGGGTTTCCCTGAGATCCAATCTACTGGGAAACACTTAGAGGTACTAGAAAAGCTTCACTCCATAAGCAAAGGAGACTACCTTACCTCCGCACACACCGAGGGCGACTGTGCGGGCAGGCTGCTGGCATGGCTGGCTTGATCCAAGGGTTGGGGGAGTCCTATCATTTAAATTGCGGGACAAAAGAGAGAAATGCTTCACACCCATACTGGAATATATGAAGTACTAGGACCTTATATGAATCCAGCGCTCCTTTGCCGGAAGAGAACTTAGATCTCTTCCTGAACAGAGAGACCTTGCTGGGCTACCTGAGGATGACAGAGAGTATGGCCCAATCGAAGAAGCCCGGAACAGATAGCCTTCTTGCTGAATTCTACCAGACCTGCTCCCCGCAGCTGGTCCCAAGTTTCGCCACAATGTACGCAGGGGCCTTGTATGATGATTACTTCCTTGACACAATCAGGAAAGTCTTAATAGTGTCCATTTTTAAACCTTTGAGTGATGCCATGGATGCAATGTCTTACCTATGCCTTATCTATGTGAAACCTAGATTATAAAATCCTCAATAAGTCTCTGGCCAATTGGCTCCAGCCCCATCTTCACTGGCTCATGTATGCAGACTAAAATACCTTAATTCCCAAGTGCAACACTTCTCTCCATATTAGGCAAGTGTTCCATGTCCTGGAAGCCACAGATTGGACGCGATTCCCGGAGGAACTCATTCTATCCATCAAAATACGAAAGGTGTTTAACACCCGCTGCTAGGATTACTTAAAGGCGGTCAAAGTAAAAATGTCAATGACTGACAATTGGACTAAATGTGTCATTCTGCTCTATGGGAGGGCATGCGGACACTAGTGCATACAGGCGGGTGCATTTCTGAACCATTTGAGATTGACCGGGGCATTTGACAGGGCTTCCCCCATGTTGTTTGTGCTGGCAATCAAGCTGTTTTCCTGTTTGATACATCAGGAGGTTCGGGGTAAGGAAATCCCACTCCATGACAGGGAGCATGTGGTCTCACAAGCTTGTCTAACTGAAATACGCCCGACCTGGAATCCCATTGAGTGTAGCCCTTCTGGAGGACCTTCGATGAGTCTCCAGTCTTTGTCTGAATTGAGAGAAGTCATGCGCTATCGCTGTGGGCTGAGGAACTTGAGAAGCCTGCTGGCATCAGTGGCTAACTCCTGGATCTAGTGGGAGGTCACAGTCTTTAAATACTTGAGGGTTAAGGTATCCCACACTGATTCTGACCTAAGGGAGGGAAACCTCAGGAGCATGATGCTTGGCCTGAGAAATAGTGTGAATTTTTGGTGGTGACTGTAACTCCACATCATGACCCTCATTGCAGTGACACTCCCTGGAGTCCTTTACTACTTCATAAATCTCTCAATATGTATAACAAGAGCGTGGTTTAGATCCCTTGATGTCCTGCTCAGGGAACTGATATGGGACAGACGATACCATCGGGTGTCACTGTGCACTACAGAGACCCTTGTCAAATGGAGGATTAGGGTCCCAGACTATGAGTTAAATGACCTTGCAGCCTAGCTACAATAGCTCGTCCCTGGGCTGGCAGGGCTCAACCCTATGCAGATTTTCTCCACATGCCTTGAAGCTGCTGAGTCATAGCGCACTTTTCGTTACAAGTCACAATGGATTCAGAGCTCAACCTTAATCATGGGCAGTTACATACAGCAGACATCTGCCTTCTTGGGTTGTATTAAGGGTGACCTGAGAGGAACGTGGATTATAGATTCTTGGACTTGGACCTGGGAGCAATGTGTTATGATATTGCTCATCACTGGAAGTCCCCTCATGGCCCACCTCATAGCCTGTGGTATGCTGAGGTGAGAGCATGGACTACTGCTATGGAAGGAGAGGAGCTATGCACTGAAGAGTACAGAGGAATATTGCAGAAAAGCATTGGCAGACCGGTGGGATGAGGTGGTTGCTAATGTTTTGGAGCTCAAGCAGTAATATATAGCTTAAGTTGAGTGGGCAACCTCTTACTCCCCACCGAGCTCTCCATGGAGTCACATCAAAGATGGAGGACTGGCTGAGTTGTGTGTTTGGAGAGTGCCTGGGCCTACTGGCCGCTGGAGGAGTAGCTAAATGGACTGGCTACCTTCTGCTTCTAACCCATATGTCTCCCGTCCTGATCCACAGTACCTATGACTGTTCAGGGTAGAGGCTTCAGTAGAGTTAAATGAGAGACGTTATAAACAATACTGGATAGAGTTAAGCTGGCAGTGGTGATATTTCTGTAGCTAATCATTATATGGTTGTGACACACTAGTTTTGCATGATTGTAACGGGCGACACTGCTTGATCATGGACTCACACTTGCATCTTGTGTGCAAACAAGTCCTGATTAACCTGAAGCAATTACCATGGCAGATGTTGATCTTTAAGTAGAAGTGGCTCTCGCATCGAGTATTAAGTACTGGCTGCTGAATGTACATGCTATTTTGCCTCCTATTTATTTCTAACATGTATGCCGTATTACACCAAAAACCAATAAAGATAAGTTTAGAAAAAAATAAATGTCTGAGTGTTTGTTTTGAGCTGACAAAACGCTACCACAAAAACAACCACATGTGGGCCTTACACTTCAGCTGAAGAGCATAGAGCTATTTGAATTTTTTTTATGGTGTACCAGTGCCAAACCGGGACACCCACATGTTTCATGTTGGTTGGGGGTCACATGGGAAGCACCAAGACTCCCAGGGTCCCCGTTGATTCCCCAGTCAGCACCATACTGGGTGTTGATGGGAGCCAGACACTTTTCTGTGCTCCCATCCATGTGGAAGCAGCATTTCCTTTATTACTCCTGCAGGGCAGAAGCAAAGTTCTGTTCCCTGCCCAGGAGAGTGCAGGCAGGGTATTCCTGCACTCTTTCAGGCAGGGAATCACAGTATCCCGGGGTAGGCTACCTGGCACACTGTACAGTATAGGGCCCTGGAGGATGAAGTACCTGGGGCTGATACAGGCTCAGTGAGGAAGGAGTGTGACCCCACTCCCCTTTTATAATAATTATGGCCCTGGGGAATGGGTCCCGAGACCTGAGAGGGCTCAGGCAGGGTGGCCACACACTCCGCCCCCTTATATTGTATATTGGTCCCGGGGAATTAGGTCCACCAGGCTTCAAAGAGGTTCAGTGAAGGGGGGCCACAAGCTCCCTCCCCAAATTATTATTTGGTCCTGGGGAATGGAGTCCCTGGGGTCTGTAGAAGGCTCGAGATGGGGGCCGCTCAAACCAGTCATCTTTATATTAAATTACGGTCCGTGGGAGAGGTCCCAGGGTCGAAATTGGCTCAGGGAAGGGGGCCCGGGCACACCCCTTTCCAAATTCTAATATATATTGACCCCTGGCCCACCAAGGGGGTCATATTAAAAAAAATTGTGGATGCCATTTTGTTGTGTTTGTGCTGCGATCCTGTGGTGTACCGCAGGATCACAGCAACAAAAACATTTTTTTTATTTTGGCCCCAGGAAGGTCCTACTGGGAACCCACATAGGGCTATTGGGCAAAGTATCCCTACCCTGCCCTATATATCTTTTTTTAAATCTTTTTTAGGAGAGAGGACTAAGTCCCTGAGTCCATTTTTAGGTTGAGCCTAGGCAGCGCGCATGCGGTGTCTTTGAGACAAGCTGTATTCAGTCTATGGACTTAGATCCCGCCTTTAACTTTTGATTGGCTTTTGTCAATGTCCTCAGAAAAACATTGCTTCTCATTGGATAATCGTTACTGTTTGCCCCACCTCTTCTGAATTGTTAACTCCCATGAAGTATTGCCAGTAGGACTTGTCCACTTTTGTCATTGAATTTCATGTCTGTGGCACTTTTTCTTTCTATGTAGAATGAGCACTTCTTCAAAGTGATCATATTCTGTGCTGCACCTGTTTCATAAGCACCAAACTGCTATGGTGAAATTGAGCCACGTTCACAGTGTTTGTTTCTTTGTCCATATTGTGCAGAGCTTTAGGTTCATTACGTTTTATTGTTTACATCAACTTTAGAATAGTGTTTTTTTTTTTTTATGGTGTGGCCAGAGTCACGTTCCCAGGACGCAATGGTTGTTTCCCTTGCAGCTTTCGCTTTACGTCCACTGCGCTTCCTCTGCTCTTTCCTCCTTCCTCAGCGTGGCACCTGCGGTGCAGTCACAGCCTTCTTTTAGAAAAGCGAGTTGCTCTCCTGGATTTTAGGCTATCGCAGTAAGCCCGGGTCTCAGACCAGACTGCTCTGCTGTCCCCAGATGACAAAGAAGATGACGCCATTCCTTGTTTACAGTGCGCAGCGCAGGAGCCCACACCGCAGACAGGGCAGGGTGGGCGGCCCCCAACACCGTCCATGCCGGGTGTCCCACTGCCCCGTGGTATGCAAACAGCGCTGCAGAGGTGATGTAGGAGACTCACCCGGGTGGCTCCAGAAGTGCTGCAGCGCTGACACCACCTCGTTCCTGCACTGCCTGCTGTACCCTCCTCTTTCCTCCAGAAGTCCAGGGGCTGCTGTCTTTCAACAAGGTGGAGCATAAATGTTACTCAGAGCTGTTTGTGTGATGGTGGGCAGAGGAAGTGTCTGCCAGGAGCAGCAAGGTAGGTGAGCTCTTCAGGGCAAAGCAGTAGCCCGCAGACACTCTGCTCTAGGTGAGTGTGTGTGTCTGGTCAGCCATGATGTGTCTAAATTCACCTTCTTGCTACTGCTCAGCTCCCTAAAATGCAGCCCTTCAAGCACAGCAGCACTACTTCCCAAAACACAATCTGCCACTGACCACATCATTTGCAATTACTTAGAATCAAGTTGCACCTCAAACAAAGTTCCTTGCATTCACAGTTCATGTTCTTTGCTTACCATATTTCCAACACGTTTAAGTTTCTTTAGGGTGGATACAAACCGGTTTGTGATTCTTTGTAAGTCCTTCTTTTACTTAACATGTCTTAATCTCATGTCAGTAAACAGGTATTCCCATTCTTCCAAAAGCCTTGTTTATCTCACATATTTTTTCAGGTAAATCCACAGTTATACATGTTTTCCTCATGCATAGCATGCTTCGGTGCTCCGCATATACTTTTCTGATGTTGAAAGACATCATTGTTTTGCTCTTTTCAAACATATCCTTGGTTCATTGTTTAGATGCCTATGTTTTGTCCATGCTTTGAATATGTCAGACTGCCACACGTGGAGCTTTCATTTGACAATCAAGTGTGCAGCCAGATGTTTTACTTACTTTAAAAATACTAACGGTGGGTGGCAAACTCTGCTCCAACAGTGGAGTTTGCAGAGTTTGCCAACTCCGTGCTCTGTTGGGAGCGTGAAGTTCAGCAAAAAACCTCTGATTTTGCCGCTTGGCATAGTTTACCCCTGCCGCCCACCCCAAGTCTAATGTTGCAGAGTAGGGGCTGCAGCCAAATTTATTGCCTGGCCACGAAGCATGCCCCCCCCAGAGAAGTCATAGGGGATGAGACAGTGCTCCCCACAGACATCCAAAAGCATACCCTCCAACATCACCCACAAAGTAACCCACCCTACACCACCCTTAGGCACTCGGCTGACATTTTCTACCTGTTGAGACAGCATCCAAGACATGTTCCTGTCCGAGTCCTCCCTACCTGGATCTCGACAGTGCAGGATTCTTCTTCTCCTCCAGGCCTGGCCTGTAATAATGAAATCCCTTGGCTGCAGGACTCGCAAGGACTGTGCATGTGCACGTATGGAGAGTAGAGACTGGGTTAAGGTCTCTACTCTTCATGTGCATGCTTGCGCAGTCCTCGCGAGTCCTGCAGCTAAGGGGTTTCATTAGTTATGGCCCAGGCATGAGTCAGGAAGGATTCACTGAAAAAAAAATGCCACCGGTGATGGCAGACTCAGAGGTAAGCCGGTAAAGCAGGTGGCAGTCTGGGGGTCAGGATCCCTCCAGTTCTGCATGCAAAGGTTGGGGCGGAGCGGAATTCCACTGAGTTTTTATGCAACTCCACAGAATTCCGCGCAGTGCCTTTCCGCCAACTCCGCCCACCCTCAAAAAATACTTGGGTTTGTCTAATCTGCATGGTTTTCAAATCGTCACACTTTGGATGTAACTTTTCAATGTCCAGGGCTGGTGCTTTGAACATCACAAGCAATCCCCAGTTAGGTAACAAGTATCTGTCATGCAATCCCCCAATCAGTCAACAATTGCTCGTCACACAATCCCTATTTGGGCAACCAGCATCCGTCATGATATTCCCATTTGGGTACCCAGCACCCAACATGATATCCACATTTGAAAAACTAGCACCCATCATGATATCCCCATTTTGACAATCGATACAATCACGTAGTTGTAATTTGGCCAACTACCATCTTTCACACAATCCCCATTCAGACAATCAGCATCCATCATGCAGTCATCATTCAGGTAACCAACATCCATCATGCAATCTGTGATCAGCATCCAATATCTGTCATGCAATCCTCAGCAAGCGTCCATCACGCAATCCCCATTCTGGTAATCAGCATCCATCACACATTCCGTAACAAGCATCGATCATGCAATCCTAATTCAAGAAACCAGTATCCTTCTCTCAGTTTGTAGCCAGATTTCATCATTAAGTCCTCATTCAAGCAATCATAATCTGTCATACAATCTATAACCCTGCTCAAAGTTCACAACTTAACACCATGTTGGTACTTCACCCTGAATGCATTAATGTTCGCATTGGGCTCCACGACTATTTCTCACCATGATGGCTTTTTGCTACAGCACATTTTCTTCGCCAGTGTCACTGGAATTATGTGGCAGTTGAAGACAAAATATATGGAAGCCGTGACAAACTGTGTGGCTAGAAAACACAAAATATGATGCATGATGTGACACTATTTTTGAATTTCAACCCACATTAATGCTGTCTGGTCAAAATTTCCACTTCCTTAAAAATACTGAACACACAAGTACAGAAATGGAGGGGTGATTAATGAACCTTTGCCAAGCATCTGGCAAAACTGGGCACTCTTTTTGGTGGGTGCAGTTGATCCCTTTCGATTATAAATTAAATGTGCTTTGCTGAGCACTGCAAATAATAAGGCAGGTGCTATGTGGCAAGTGTGGTAATCAATTATTTTATAAAAAAACACTGCAGTACCATACTCTCATAATTTCAGGGGAATTTGGTTATACCAGGTCCACTGGAATTATCCGGCAGAGTTAACAAAATTATACAGCAAGAAAAGACAAATTATGCTGCATATTTTTTACAGTATTACTACATTATGTTGTTATTTTCACCCATGTTAATACTGTTATATCAAAGGTTTCACTCTATTAGTAACTCTTCAACATTTTAATCCAGCACTAAACTACTTGAAGGTGACCAGTCAACCTTTGGGAAGGGCCTTCCACTGTGCAACAGACCATGTTACTGTATTTTTTAGTTACTTTTATGTGTTTGCAGGCGTTGAAAAAAATGAAGTACCACATTTTTTAGGTCCTGCCTAGACAATAATTTCTTATGTAAATTTGTTGTATATATATATATATGTATATATATATATATGTATATATATATATATATATATATATATATATATATATATATATTCACAGAAAAAAACATAGGTTTCAGCCACGTTATAGTTAGGAATTAGCATTTAAAAAACCTCAGAAATTCACTGAAAAAACCATAGGTTTCAGGGGTGTTATAGTTAGCTGGACTTTTCACTTGTACAAAACCATTCAAATTCCCCCGTTATAGTTAGTTCAGCTAACTATAACTCGCGCGCCCGCAATGCACTGCTGATGACGTCACATATTACATCACTCATGACATGGTCAGTGACATCACTCATGACATCACTGATGACATCTCAAATGACATCACTGATGACATCATCCAGTGAATGTGTGTTTTTCTGAAAATTAAATATGTTTTATATATGTATATCTCAAGGTCGATGGAAGAATAAATGGGTATATAAGTGTCTAAATGGTTGATTTGTTTTTGAAAAACTTGATTGTGTAACTAACTGATTAAGTGTATCATAGTGAATACATGGCTTAGTGAGTAATGTTTAAATATGTAAATATCTGTATCAGTCTCTCGCTTTGTGTATAAGTGGCTGCATGGGTTGGTGAGTAGCTACATGGGTGTCTATTTAGGTTATTAGTTGTTTTTTTGAGTATCAGTCTGAGTGTCTGCATGGTTCGGTGGGGGGTATTACGTAGTGCATAGGTGCATGAATGAGTGACTCACTCTTTGTATGTGTTGAAGACAGCATGTGTGCAGGACTGTATGGGTGGATGAGTGTGTTTATGGGTGTGTTAGTGAGTGAATGACTGTCTCAATAGTGTCTTTATGAATAACTACATATGTTTTAAACTAGTATATGTGACTATTGGTGTATACAAGTGAGTATATGTGAGAGTGAGAGATTGAAAGAGTTCCTGTATGAATAAGTATGTGTTTCTATAAGTGATTGTTCAAAAGACTAAGTATGTGTAAGTTTCCGTAGAAGTAAGTGTGGTGGTGTGTGTATAACTGTATATGCAAATAAATGTATGTTTGATTCTTTATTAGCATGAGTGACTATGTGTGTGAGTAACTCTATGGATGAGTGGCATTGTGTAACAGAATGTATAGGTGTATGAGTACATATGATGAGTGAATACATGTATGAATGACTGTATAGGACTGTTGGTGAATGAGTGGATGTGTATGTGGATCTTAGAATTACTGAAGAGGTTGTTGTAACTGGTATTGGTATGTCCATTGTTTTGAAAAGTTTAGTCTCTATTTTTGAATGTGTGTATCAAAGGTTATATTAGGGTGAGAGGAGGTCTGCCACTCTATCACAAGGATGATGTCATCAGTGATGTCATCAGTGATGTAATTTGAGATGTCATCAGTGATGTCATGAGTGATGTCACTGACCATGTCATGAGTGATGTAATATGTGACGTCATCAGCAGTGCATTGCGGGCGCGCGAGTTATAGTTAGCTGAACTAACTATAACGGGGGAATTTGAATGGTTTTGTACAAGTGAAAAGTCCAGCTAACTATAACACCCCTGAAACCTATGGTTTTTTCAGTGAATTTCTGAGGTTTTTTAAATGCTAATTCCTAACTATAACGTGCCTGAAACCTATGTTTTTTTCTGTGAATTTCAAAGGTTTTTTAAATGCTAATTTCTAACTATGCCTACAGAGATAGGACATGTGAAGAAAGAAGAAAAAATGCACAGAAAGAATAAAAAGAAGTGCAGAAAGAAGCAACAGAAGTCCTCAAAGACGAAGAAAAGTGCAGGAAGAAGGATAACGTGCAGAAAGAACAAAAAGAAGAGCAGAAAGAAGCCCTGTTGCAAAATCATCCTGTACCCTCAACTTTTTCAGACGGATACTGGTGGTAACTGAGTCTGACTAACCAGTCCTAGAGCCAGTGCTATGTTAAAAGACACTTAGAATACAGTAAAAACACCAACATACACTAGGGAACATTATGCGTTGGGGTCCCCCTGTGATTAGCATGACCTCCTCTGTAACCCCTAGTATATAATAGGGCAGGGGGATTAAAATTACCTCTTAAAACAGGCCACAGGGCGTTTTTGCACACGTTAACTCAGGCCCCGTCCCCTCCCTTCACCACTGTGTAAACACGCTCTGTGTCCGTTTTTAGTTGGGAGATTAAGTTCATTTGAATCCTGAGGGTCCCTAGGGTCCAACTAGCCCACTAGGTACCTCCAGTAAGTGCCACAGAGCTGTGTTGCAGAGAGGTGTAAAAAGTGGCACGGCCTGGACCACCTCTCTGTAATGCAGCTCAGTGGCGCTTACTGGAAGCACTTGGTGGGCTAGTTAGCCCCCAGGGGCCCTCAGTATTGAAGGAAAATTATATCCCCAATTTAAAACGTGCCATAGTGCGTGTTTGCACACGTCACCTGAGGCCCCGTCCCCTCCCTTCATCACTGTGTAAACGCGCCCTGTGGCTGTTCTAAGTTGAGAGATTAAGTCCCCTTGAATCTTAAGGGTCCCTTGGGTCAAACTAGACCACTAGGTACCTCCAGTAAGCGCCAGAGAGCTGCGTTGCAGAGAGGTGTAAAAAGGGGCTTGGCCTCAAAACACCTGTCTGCAGCGCAGCTCCCTGGTGCATACTGGAGATGCCTGTTGGGCTAGTTGGCCCTCAGGGACCCTCAGTATTGAAGAGGAATTAATTCCCCAACTTACAACTCGCCAGGGGGCGTGTTTACAGAGTGCTGCAAGGAGGGGCGTGGCCTCCGGCACGATGCCAGTCTTTTATTTATTTAAATTTTTTAAGAAGGGGGGCTGTGTGGTTCCCCTTCTTATTCTAATTTATTGGCCCTGATGACCCCATCCCCCAGGGCCTGTCTCCTAATTATATTTTTTTGACCCCAATCCCCAGCGCCGGCCACTGTTTTTTATTATTTTTAAAAAATATATATTTATAGACACACCTAGGACATGCTGGACAAACCGTACGTACCTATCACCATGACGAGTTGCGTGATATTGATTAAAAGGCGACTATGCATACAATGAATCCACGTGGAATGTATTTACACCACTAGTGAAGCTCAAACATGTCTGATGCCCTACCGTGCCTAATCCCGGTAGACACCCTTGTCGTTTATTTATACAAACATGGGTAGCTATTGACGGGCACATTTAATACACATGCACACCAAGCCATTCAAAGGGGATTCGACAAAAATTCGACCAAAACTATGCAAGAAACCCCCCTCACGGTTAATAAAACACACATCCACTGCCGGATGTGTAATTCTTTTTATTTTACTCTCTGGAAAGGGAACGAACATCACTTGAGAGTCACAGCGCGCTCCTGGCAGAGCCCAATGCTGTGTTACACCCACCATTGTCTGCTGAGTGCCACACACCTCTGTGTTGTATTCCACTAGCTAGTGCATATGCTATGACACTCTCTAGCCCATGTGCACTGTAACACCACCCTGTGAATATGTCATGTCACACTTGTCTTCGCACGGGTTATATTGCTCCATCTAACGTGCCTTCCTCGATGCCTATGTTATAACGCATAGTGCTATGCCATACATATTACAATCTGGGATCCATATCTTTGTCACAGTGCATATGCAACGTTACACTCCCCAGCACATATTTTATATTACAACTTTAGAGACTAGTTAGGTTACACAACACTGCCCTGTGCATATTACACTCCAAGGCGCATATCGCATAGCACGCGCTAGTGCCTGTGCTGTCTCGCGCTCTCCAATTAATCTGTCATTGCGCACAATGTATTGCATATTATATTTCACGCCCGGTTCACCTTATATCACACTTTTTGGTGCATAGTTTATACCATACACTATATTTAGTTTTCATTTTCAATCGTGCTCTCAGGACTATGTTCTATATAACACTGTGTTCACCTACCCTTTTCACGGGCATTACATTTTGCGATAGGGGGTGGAGGGTCAGGGGGTGTTTCTGCCAAGTGAGCCCGGAGTCACAGTCACAAACGTCCTCTTCTTCCTGAATAAAAGTGAGATTATGCTGCATACTTGTTCATATTTTAAGTAGTTCGCACAGACACACGTTTTAAAAACAATAAAGTTCCTAATACCCGCCTTCTCTGAACAGTTAGCTTGCTGCCCCATCCCCCTCCTCCCTATCCTCTGTTGTGTGAATCCATGGACTAGCCTCCTCCCTCCTGCCATGCATGGTCTGATGTGCTGCCACTGCCCTCAATTTAGTATGATGCACCAGTCCACTCCTCCTGCCCTCCATTGCCCAATTTTATGCCCCATCATTGACCTCCTGCTTAAACTCTGTGCTTAGCTTGCTGCCCCTATTCTCCTTCCCCCTGCCCTCCGATGTCTTTGTGCATGCCCCTGCTCCATCCTTTTTGCCCACCATGTTCCATGGACCTGCCACTCCTATCTACTCTGAGTGTTCTGTTGAACTGCCACTCCCCTCCCACCTGCCTAGCATTGTCAGATGACGGTAACCTGTCCCTGCCACCTCCACCCTGCCTGTCCACATGCCATGACCCTACATGGTCCATTGTACTGCCACACCCTTCTGCCCTCCCTGGTCTGTTGTGCTGCAACTGCTCCTCCTGCCTGCCCCGTGCGGTCTGTTGTGAGGCCCCTTCCCCTGAACTTTCTTGTCTGTGCACAGGTCCTGACCCTCCCTTCTATCTTCCATCGTCCTTTGTGCATGCCCCTGCACCCTCCTTCTTGCCCATCATAGCCATTGTGCTACCACTAACCCTCCCACTTGCCATGCATGGTCTTCTGTGCTGCCATGGCCCCTCCCACCTTCCCTGTGTGGTCAGTTAGCTGCCCCTGAACCCCTCCGACATTCCCTCCATGGTCTGTGTGTATGCCATCACAGTCTCACTGTTGCTCTTCATGGTGTGTCTTGCTTCTAGTGCCCATCCTGCCTGACCTCCATGGCTATCTTGCTGCTCCTGCCCTGCCCCCTTGCCCCCAGCCCTCTGTTTACATGTGCAGACCCCTACTCCCTCCCTCCTGGCTTGTCTGTTCCATTGTAATGCCCCTGATCCATCCCTCCTGACCTTTATGGTCTGTTATGCTGCAGCTTTCTCTCCTGTCTGTCCATTATGGTCCTGCCTCTTGCCCCTCTGTTCTCTGTTGTCCATGTGCATGCTCCTGTCCCCTCCCTCTTGCTTTCTATGGATTGTTGTGCTGCACTCCCGTCCCGCATGCCCTTTGTGTTGTATTGCGCTGCTGCAAACCCTGATGCCTGCCCTGCAGGGTCAGTTTGATGCACCTCTCCATGTCCCTCCTGTCCTCTGTTATCCACGTCCATGTCCCTACCCCATTTCCTTCCATGATCCAATGTACCAGACTTGCGAACATTTTGAACTTGGTAAGAGGGAGATTTTGAAAAAAAACTGGGGTATTGATTTTCCCCTTTGAGTTCCATTGAAAAAGAGGAGATTGTAGACAGGAGACAGATAAAATAAAGCCCATTTGAGCTTAAAAACATTGGACGTTTCCTGGCTGAATCGGGTCTGTTGGCATGTATGGTTGTACTACCATTGCCTCTTCCTTCTGCCAACAATGGTCTATTACATTGCCACAGCCTCTCTTGCAAGTCCTGTATTGTTGGTTTGTTGCCCCTGCCCCCCCCTTCCACTGCCCTCCATAGTCTGTTGTGCTGCCACGGCCTTTCCTGCCTGCTCAGTGTGGTTAAATTGTTGCCTTTGCACCCTCCTACCTGCCTTCAATTTTCAGAGTCCGTGCCCCTGGCCTCTGCCTCTCAACAGTATCCTAATGAACAACTAGATTGCTAACATTCTATATTTATTTCAAAAGTGTGGAACGCCTGACATCATCTTGATGTGATCAAAACTGTAATACCTAGAGCATTTCCTTTAGAAATTACATATATGAGAGGGTCTTATTGGCATCAAAATTATGGTTAGTGCTCTAAAAGACTAAAATAGGGACATATTTTCTGAGTTTTCAAATAGCGAGAAAGCACTTTTAAATTATTTGTTACCTTTATGTTTTTTTATCCAGTTGACCACTTGATTAAATGTTGCACTTACGGGAGAGGATGTGGTGTTACTTCCAGAACTGCAGACTTTGCAACTGGGGAACCAGGTTGGAGTTTCTGCTTCAGCTCGACATTCTGTGATTCTGGTCAAATCACTTAGTCTCCCCATGTCTACAACCAAAATGAATTTGTTCTTGTGTGATGTAACCAATGCTCATGTAAAGCACTCCAATACCTGACAAGTCTGCACTATATAACACTGCAAAAACACAAAATAATAAGTGTTTTGCACACTTGTGTCATTGGGCTATATTTGGGCTACATCTGGGTGATTTTGGGCTACATTTGAGCTCTTTTGTCTCCGGTGGCCATCTTGGGAGATTTATTTGTTATGAAGTTTCCTAATTTCCTCATGTAGTGCAGTCTCCTCAGTAGGAAATGCTTTCAGTTTTTTACTTTGATTCCATCATGAAGGTATTCAGATATGTCACACATTTGCCATATATTCTGAATGTTAGCACTCTAGTTGCTCATTAGATCACTGTATTAAAACTACTGTTCACCATGGAAGTCTGCTCCTGGTATTAAAAGTGTATGTTTCAGTCTGCATGTCAGAATTTTTTAATGAAATAGAAGAGGATTTGAGAAGTCACTCAAAATGTGCCCTCATTTTCTTTCTTCAGCATTAATCATAATTTCTATGGCAAAATAAACCCAATCATTGTGTTCCTTTTTAAATTAAATGTTTTAAGTGTTACCAGTTTATTCCAATCAAGATGGCTTCAGGTGTGCCATACTTTTGTCATAATGAAGACAGTAAGCGCTCTAGTTGTTTTTAAGAACACTCTGGGACATTCTGTCATTGGGCTATACTTGGGCTACATCTGGGTGATATTTGGGCTACATTTGGGCTCTTTTGTCTCCGGTGGCCATCTTGGCAGACTTATTTGTTATGAAGTTTCCTAATTTCCTCATTTACTGCAGTCTCCTCAGTAGGAAATACTTTCAGTTTTTTACTTTGATTCCAAAGGCATTCAGATGTGTCACACATTTGCCATAAATTCAGAATGGTAGCACTCTTTTTGCTCATTAGATCACTGTAGTAAAGCTACTGCTCACCAGGGAAAACTGCTGCTGGTATTGAAAGTGCATGTTTCAGTCTGCATGTCAGATTTTTTTAATGAAATAGAAGAGGATTTGAGAAGTCACTCAAAATGTGCCCTAATTTTTCTTTCTGCAGCACTAATCATACTTTTTATGGAAAAATGAACCCCCTCATTTTGTTCCATTTTATATTAAATGTTTTAAGAGTTACCACTTTAATCCAAGCAAGATGGCTTCAGGTGTGCCATACGTTTATCATAAGTAGGACTGTTAGCGCTCTAGTTGGAACACTCTGGGAAGCTGCAGTAGAACACAAAGGAATCAACTGACAGTCTCTGCCCTTGTTGGATGTACATGTTTTACTGAGAATGTCAGACTTCATTCTCACATGACTGAGAAAGATAATGTGAATTTACAGAAAATAAGCTCTCAGTTTAGCTTATAGATCACCTTCCAAACCTCTGTGGGAAAAGCATGAGAAATTTTTTTTCTCTCAATCATGATATCCCAGCAGAAGGCTTTTTCACATGGTGAAATCACCTTAGAACATACCACAATTCCTAAAATGAGTATGCTACCATCAACAAATGATTTATAATGTAACTAAAGTCTTAAAACCTTCTATTAACTGCAATGCTTTTTAATGAGGTGCTATCATGTATATTGGTCCCAAGATGGCTGCCAACACTTCTTGGATGAAGTGCTGACAGCCAATCAGATCTCAGGATGAGATGTGTGGTTAGGCTCCGCCCACATATATATATGATTTTACTTTTGATTTTCTCAGGAACTACTGAACAGATTGACACCAGACCTGCAAAAGGCACATCCCTGACCTGAGGACTACCTCTCTGCCAAATGTCAAGTAATTTTGTTCAGCTGTTCGGGCTGTACCTTGGACTAAAGGTCCCTATGGAAAATTGCATGGGGAAAACGTGTTTTGGGACCCCCCTTTTTTCTCAGCCCCCGCTTGACGAATCCCCCCGGAACTTTCAGGGTAGGAGCGGAGCGGAGCGCCCCACCTATTTTGAAAATTTCGCAAGGATTCGTCAACCGGCACCAAAGTTATTCCAAATAGAATGTTGCAGATTTCCTATGGAAACACGGTCCTAACTATAACTATCTACTGGCGGCCGCCAGTAGATTATATATATATATATATATATATATATATATATATATATATATATATTACCTACTGGCAGTCGCCAGTAGGTAGTTATAGTTAGGACCCTGTTTCCATAGGAAAACCGCAACATTCTATTTTTAATAACTTTGGCGCCGGTCGACGAATCCTCGCGAAATTTTCAAAATAGGTATCCTCTGCTGATGACATATGTGTCTTTATGAAAAAAAATTATTTGTAATATATGTATAGCTAAAATTTAATGGAAGAAGACATGGGCAAATAAGTGTCTAAATACAGTATTAGCATCAGCAGAGGATTGCGGTCGCGTGAGTTATAGTTGCCTACAGTAACTATAACGGGGGAATTTCATTGGTTTTTTATCAGTAAAATGTCCAGCTAACTATAACATGTGTGAAACCTATGGTTTTTTCAGTGAATATATATATATATATATACGCAAAGTTTGTCTCATGTGATCAAGGCCGTTCGTCGGCCGAAACGCGTCATGACATAAGGGAGATTTGAAAACTGTACAATAAAATAACAGTATCTACCGACGAAGAGGAGTTCGTGCATTCTTTCTTTTCCTGGAGAAAACCGGTGAATGCTTTGTGTCCATATTCGTATCACCAGGAAGTGGGTCTGCTTCCGTTTACGAACCCCCTCCATGCAAGCAGGCAGCCGTTATCAGCCAACGAGTTCGAGTAACGGTCCGGGAGGACATTCTACAACGGCAGCCCCCTGTGACAAGGTTTCCTCATCCGAATCGGCGAACACGGCAGCAGACGGGTCGGAGGACGCGCCGCAGCAAAGTTCGTCGGATGTAAGTGGTGAGCGGGATTAAGTATACTCACAGGTGGGGAGGTGTCGGCGCATACATATTTTCCCAGTGCCGCCGGATTGCTTTTGCGCTGGGCTCCCACCAACAGTTTGAATATGTCAATGGACGCTTTGCGAGATCGTGAGGCAGCTGCTGACGCTCTCTTTAGCAACACACCCGGTTCAGCGGCACAAAATTCGAGCACAGTCACTACTGTAAATAATTCTGATGTTACATCTTTGCTTAAACGTCTGGAGAAATGCATGAAAAATGAGATTACAAAGTGGTGGGAACACAAGTCATTACAAAAGTATGAGGAGGCGGGAAGAGTGCCCCGCGGCTTAAGAATCTTTGTAGCACCCTCTTACGAGAATCCCAACCCTGAGATGTTAAAGGAATGGGCTGCGAATAATCTGGCAGCATCAATGAACATGGTCATCATTCTTATCAAATACGCCAAGATTGATCGAGAGAGTTTATTAAAAGAAATCGAAAGCATCAACGAGCAACTTAATAAACTGGAACAAACTGATTACATCATCAAAACAAAGCAAGAAATTGGCGAAAGAATGAAAAAACACGAGGACAGAATCAAGACACGAAAGGCATTTAAATTTGCGAGAGATAAAACCGACTACGAGTTGGGCCAGATATTCACGTTCTCACGCAAATATGACCATGTCAAGAAAAACATATCAGGACGTACAGCGCACAAAAATGTGGTATCTAACACAGAAGCAGCAACAACTAGCAATGACAGAGGGGAATTGAGTTCTGAAACAGGCTCACTTACGAGCGAATACGAATCTGATGATGGCATGAATAGAGGGCAAATGGTGGGCGAACAGGTGAATATTCTCAGTCCAGCTGAAGAGCTTAATTTTTTAGCAGAGGACCGCCTGCAGACGCTGCGACCACGGAATCGGAACCAGCCTCAAGCAGCAAGCAACGAAAAAATCAACGTCGCCGGGAGAGGCGCAAATGCAGGAAAAGGCAGGCCAAGAAGGCAGTGGCGCAGGAGATGATGACTAATAACAATACTGTAGTCAACCTATCACAACTTGTACTTACTAAAGCTGAGACACAGATTCTAGCACTCGGCCTTTCTTTTTGCCCGGAAAGCAGCTTCAACTACGGAAAAACACCTATTGATATTTTCAAATACATCAGGAAGCTGAAACTTCAAAAGTTTTTTACCATCAAAGAGGGTAATACAACATCTACCCCACCGGTCAACTCAAGTACTTCTAATCCCACCAATCAACCAAATCTTGCAGCATCTGATGCATCAATCATGCTCACCATCAGTGAACTCAATGATGAAAACTGCCTCACCAATGTTCCAAACATCAGCCAATATTCTACTCAGGAAAGACTCGGCTTACATAATCTCACGGAGTCCAGTGCTGGGCTCAGTCCATTTAAGGTCAAATCTAAATTTTACCCTATGATGCCCAAGGACGCCATAGACATTTTTCATGAGCGTATAATTGATGATATCAAAAAATTATACTACAGGACCAACCACAACAAAGCAAGACTTAAACATCAGAACATACAATATGAGAATCTTATTCGTAAATTGAGAGACAGAAAAGACATTGTCATCAACATGTCAGATAAGGGCGGCAACGTGGTAATATGGCCCAGGGCAGAATATATTAAGGAGGCTCAGACACAATTGTCCAACACAGAATGTTACTTAAAAACCACGGTAACTGAATATCACAAAGCTAAGGACAATATCAAGAAGGAGCTTATGAACTGGAAACGACAGGGGCTAATTTCCAGTCAAGAATTGAACTTCATGCTTAATGATTATCCGATCATCCCAACCCTGTATCTAATTCCAAAAATACATAAAGGAATCAATCCTCCACCAGGCAGGCCTATAATTTCGGCGATTAGGGGAATGAGTGAGCACATCACCGAATACGTGGACCATTTCCTACAACCATTTGTACAAGGTCTGCCATCCTATATCAGAGATACAGGGGATTTCTTAAATAGAATTCAAAATGTTAAGTGGGAGAACGACTCTTTATTAGTGGTGATGGACATTGAGTCTCTATATACCAGCATCGACCATCATGCAGGTCTCACAGCTGTTAAACATTACTTGGACAACAGACCCTTAGGCCTCTATAACCACAATATCATGCTTTTAGAGATGGTGAAATGGTGTCTTTTTAACAATTTTTTCATGTTTGAAAATGCAGTATATCGTCAATTGCGGGGTGTAGCCATGGGGGCTTGCTTCTCTCCCAGCTACGCATGCTTGCATGTGGGCTGGTGGGAGGAGCAGACCCTCCAAGGCACTCTGGCTAGGGTGGTAGACAAACACGTTTCACATTGGCATCGATATATAGACGATGTATTTTTTATTTGGAAGGGTGACCATGAGAGTGCTTTATTATTTATCGATGAACTCAATAATAATATCTGTAACCTAAAGTTTACTGCATCGATCAGCTCCTCTGAGGTCCCATTTCTGGATACTAAGATTTACATTCATGAGGGTCGTCTAGAATCAACACTTTTCAGAAAGCCAACAGCAGGAAACGCCACCCTTCATGCGACTAGCGCTCACCCCCGCCATTTGATACGGAGCATCCCCTACGGGGAACTACTCCGGTTGAAACGAATCTGCAGTACAGAAGGGGAATATATCAAATGTTCTGAACAGGCATTGTCCCGATTCAAAGAAAGAGGATATAAAAATGATATCCTCCTACAAGCCCAGACGAAGGTGGCTCTCAAATCCAGAGAGGACCTTTTATCCCCCAAGAATGACACCACAATACCACTAACTAGCAGTCATGATAACATTAATGCACCCCGTCTCATTATCACATTTAACAAACAACATCATCAGCTCAGGAGGATAGTTAATCATAACTGGCCAATACTAAGAACAGATGCAGTATTGGCACCTAGATTGCCATCTACTCCTACTATCACCTTTAGACGGGCAATTTCGATGAGAAATCAGCTAGTGTCCAAACATATAGAAACCTCCACTAAAACCAATTGGCTGCAGCCCATCAAAGGTTTCTTTAAATGCGCTTCTTGCAGGGCATGTAAATTCGGAGTGAATACTTCACAGTATAACACTCCCTTCAGTTCCACTCCAGTACAAATCAAGGGGCATTACACATGCCGTACTGAGTTCGCAGTATACGTTTTAACGTGCACCTGCGGTCTCAAGTATGTAGGAAGCACCAAATTGCAGGTGCATGCGCGCATTTTACAACACCTTAGGGCTATTGTAAATAATGACACAACTTATCCTGTGGCCCGTCACTTCAGAGCTGTTCATGATAATGATTTGACCTGCCTCTCATATTATGTAATAGATGCAATCCCCAAACTCAAATATGGGGGTAATAGAGAACGCTTGCTCAGGCAACTGGAGACTCGGTTAATTATTGAACTAGACAGTAAGACACCTCTTGGGCTCAATACAACCGAAGATATGCACAACTTTTTATAAAGTTTCATGATCAATCAACAGACAAGAATAGTCAAACATCATGCTTTGTTTGTGCACTTACTGCGTTCTATGCACTTATACATGCTTGAAATAGGGATAACATGCCCATTCTACTGTATGCCCGGTGTGTTTCATTGAGAGATTTCGGCAACCTCACTTTCTTGGCTAGTACTTAGAATAGATAAAAAAACATGCTTTTTACGACCACCCACACATTGAGATTACTGGAGTATATTATTCACAGTGACATTAGGATTCAATCGGTTCGCATTATTTTAATGTCTGTATTTTATCAAAGTTTTATATCTTGCACATTCATTGCGTATTTGCACATAGGATTGATTTGCACTTTTGCACTATTTGCACATTATCAAATTGCACGTATATGCACTATTTGCACTTTAAATTAATAGGACTAAAATATTTATATACATAAAAAAACAAAAAAACAAGAAAACGATAATATCATTACAAAAATAACATACAGTTTAAAAAGTTAAATTACAATACGCACCGATCTAATGTCACGCTATATACATTTACTGATTGGACATATTTAGAATTGCATCTATGACATGAGGTACCTGCAAACCGGATTTTATCCAGATGACAATTTGTTTGTTTGTTCTTTGATGTGTTGAATTGCAATGTGTCATTTAACACAATATGCTTTTTTAACTCGGTTCGTTTTGTTTTGGAGGAAATATGTAAATTGCCTATTCTCTCCACACGATCTAACTTGGGAATCATTTTGGTGTCATATGTTTGAATTTTTAATTATGCACATTATTTAGACTGGGGATTTAGCATATGACTCGAACAAGTTAGATTGTCAACAATGTATTTACTATATTTATTTATTTTATTGTAAGTACATTTACGAACACAATTAAGTATTTATTTAACAAATTCGTTACGTTGTTGTTTTGCGCAAAGTACTGATTTTTGATGTGATAGTATTTCTTCCATTTCTGTCCATCATGTGATGTGGGTGTCAGCATTTTTAAACGCCGTCATACGCAAAGTTTGTCTCATGTGATCAAGGCCGTTCGTCGGCCGAAACGCGTCATGACATAAGGGAGATTTGAAAACTGTACAATAAAATAACAGTATCTACCGACGAAGAGGAGTTCGTGCATTCTTTCTTTTCCTGGAGAAAACCGGTGAATGCTTTGTGTCCATATATATATATATATATATATATATATATATATATATATATATATATATATATATATATCGTAACAAAAATGCTTGCAACACTTTTTTATTATATCTTATCAACATGTTGCACAACACCCACGCTGTTCTGCAACATAGCTTAAAGACATTGGCGAAGCCAATCGCTCTGGCTAAACACTTATAAGTTCCCAAAAGTGAGAGCTATTGGCTATGCCAATGTTTGTTGTTCTTGCCACGATCAGCCAATCAGAACGCTCTCCTCTTTGAAGTTGTGTTCACAACAGTTCCATGAACCCAACTTCCCAGATATACAAATTTATTTAATCCTTAATTTCTTGAAAACTACAGAATGGATTTATACCAAATCACAAAAGCACACTTTATGGACCAAGAACTAGCTTCCTGCCAAATTTGGTGTAATTCAGTTCAGCAGTTTTGGATGTAGCACTGTTAAACAAAATCTCCATTGATATTGCATGGGGATTTTGTGTTTTGGTGCCCATTTATTCTCGTCCCCCGCTGATGGACCGCCCTACAGCTTTCCAGTAAGGATTTGAGTAAAAAAAGAATACTTTTTTGCAAAGTTTTGTGAAGATTCATCAAACTGCTCCAAAGATATCAGGAAACGAAAATGACATATCCTATGAAAACATAGAGCTAACTATAACCACCCAGTGGGATACACACACATTTATACGCACAGACATATTTTTATATATATACACATGTATATATAAATGTGTGTACACATACATGTATACTAGATGCCACAAAAATGCATGGTAAATATCCATGGTAAATATCCATGATGCAAAGAAATATTTTGTAAAGTTCAACAAATTGTATTACATTCATGTGCATAGTAAAGCCATGCATGGAAATGGTTTGCAAACACATTTATGAGTATGTATGTATGTGTATGTATATATATATATATATATATATATATATATATATATATATATATATATATATATATATATATTCACTGAAAAAACCATAGGTTTCACACACGTTATAGTTAGGAATTAGCATTTAAAAAACCTTGCAAATTCACTGAAAAAACCATAGGTTTCACACATGTTATAGTTAGCGGAAATTTTACTGATAAAAAACCAATGAAATTGCCCCGTTATAGTTAGTGCTGGCAACTATAACTCACGCGACCGCAATCCTCTGCTGATGCTAATACTGTATTTAGACACTTATTTGCCCATGTCTTCTTCCATACATTTTTAGCTATACATATATTACAAATATTTTTTTTTCATAAAGACACATATGTCATCAGCAGAAGATTGCGGTCGCGTGAGTTATAGTTGCCAGCAATAACTATAACGGGGCAATTTCATTGGTTTTTTATCAGTAAAATTTCCGCTAACTATAACATGTGTGAAACCTATGGTTTTTTCAGTGAATTTGCAAGGTTTTTTAAATGCTAAGTTACTTTACGCCATTCGTGGCGTGCGCGCCCACTTAACGCAGTTCGTTCCGTGCGCGCACGGTGCGCTTCGCGCACCGTGCGTGCACAGTGAGCGCGCGGTGCGCTTCGCGCACCGCGCACCCACTTTACGCAGTTAGTGCCGTGCCCACGTTACGCTAGATGGGCCATGTACGCACGATGCGCTTCGCGCACCGTGCGCACATGGAGGACATATTATGCGCTTCCTTGTGATAGGTAATCTGTTGAAATTTTTTTGGGAATTTCAGTGCTCTAATAAGCCATGCACAAATGGTGGCCTTCGGCCACCGTTTGCACACGGGGTGGAGAAAGTGTGGATTTTTTTTTTTTTATAATTTTGGACCGTACGCGTACGGTAAGCGTACGATAAGCGTAATCGGCGAAATTGCCGAAAAAAAAATAATACCGTTTCTGCTCTTGGGGGATGTTTGGGGACTCCCTCAACATGACTATGTGGGAGGGAGTTGTCAAAACAGCCCCGTAACATGTTTTTGGGCATCATGTTTTATAAATAACACTCAGTGCGAGAGACAAAATGGCGGACGCCGCTTCCTGGTTTCCGCCGATTCGAATGTTTACTAAGATCTAAGAGCCAATCAGAATCGCGCTCGCGCACGCCACCGTACGCTTACGGTAAGCGTACGGTAAGCGTACCGTAAGCGGGCTCAGATATATATATTGATTTAAAGGCTATTTTCTCAGAATCTACTGAACAGATTTACACCAAACCTACAAAAGGCACTTCCTTGACCTAGGGACTACCTCTCTGCCAAATTTCTAGTAATTCTGTTCAGCCGTTCGGGCTGTAGCTCGTTCTAAAGGTCCTATGGAAAAATGCATGGGAAAAACGCGTTTTGGGACCCCCCTTTTATCTCAGCCCCCGCTTGACGAATCCCCCCGAGACTTTCAGGGTAGGAGCGGAGCGTAGCGCCCCACCTATTTTGAGAAATTCGCGAGGATTCGTCGACCGGCGCCAAAGTTATTCAAAATAGAATGTTGCGGATTTCCTATGGAAAAGGGGTCCTAACTATAACTACCTACTGGCGACCGCCAGTAGGTAATATATATATATATACATATATATATATATATATAATCTGGGAGGGTAAACAAGATGAATTGAAAGATTTTTTACAATCGTTGAATGACAGCCCACAAGAATTGAAATTTACATATTAACTAAGTACTAGCAGACTTACTTTTCTGGATATTGACCTGTATTGTTCAAATATTGCATCCTGCTCTCAGAGTCACATAATCCTAATGTAATTGAAAATACTCACAAGGAAGGCAATAGAAAAGTTTAGCTTAAATTTGAGAGTCCGGTGGAATGATCCTTCAAACAGTATTAGGGTCCCGTGACCTCACTGCTCAGCCAGTGCCTTTGACACGGTGCTCAGCTCCATGTACAGTTTGCAATCTCAGGGTGAGGCCAAGGCTTAATGTGGAGGGTTCAAAGTCCCCACCAAGAGATATTATCAGCGGTGACGCTATTCCATGCACCACCAGCAATCAGGCAGCATGCGTGCAATAACGCAACCTTTTGAAGTATTAAGGCTGGTGTGCCCCCAAGCATGGTGAGATGATGGGGACGAGGATGGTGTAGTGGTGTGGTATGGGTAAAGACACGGACACTGGGATCCAGGATGGGGGAGCCTGAGAAGGAGGAGCAGAAGTGAGGAAGCAGAAGGGAGGAGAGTAGATAGGGATTGGAGATCGAGGGAAGGAGTCATGTGCAGGATTAAAAGCAAGATTTAACTACACTACATGTCCTTGTCGTCTGTGGTCAACAAGGGACACGACATCTGGTGAAGAGGGTAGACCTCGCCTGCTGCTTGCGCTACTGCTCCTCGGCAGAGTGTAGTCGGGTACTCACCAGTGTACCTAGTGACTTTCCAGTTGCCTTTACGACGCGGCCTCGGGAGCCTACCCCGGGCGCGGCCTCCTGCTGTCAACCCAACTCTCTCATTGCAATTTGTGATGTCATGAGCCTACCCCGGTCACGCACTGCTGGTTGCTACGGTGTGTGTGTTTGCACCGTGACACGCTATCAGGAGCCCACCCTGAGCCCCTGTGTGTCAGCCCCTATGCACCTGTTCTTCACTCCTGACTACCTGATTCCCAGATTGCTGTGCCGCGCTGTCAAGTGCCTACCGTGAGTGCGTGTCTGTCCACATGTATGCACCTGGCTCCCGATCCTGATTGCAGATCCCTGAACTGCCATGACGCACTGTCAGTAGCTCACCCTGAGCGTGTGAGTGAGCCTGCATGTCTGCACTTGTCTAATGTTCCTGCTTGCTGGATTTCTGATTTGGCCCTGCTCCACGGTGCTGTTTTCTCCCGCTTAGTGGGCTGGGTGCATCTCTGTATCACTGGCTGCATGCCCTGCTGTGACCCTGGCCTCCGGTTAGCCCCGCCCAGTGGCCATCTTGAAGTCAGGCAGGCCCATCCAATCAGCTGCCAGGTACTCTGAACAGCCATTTTGGAGTCAGGCAGTTGTGTTGTATACTATTTCTGAGACTGCCTGTCAGGACTACGTTCAGGTGAGAACATTGCCAAGACGTGCGCTGCCACCTTATCTGCTGCTCTGCTGAGTCATTTGCTCCCTGCTTTGTTCACACACCTTGAGTTTTGCCATGAACATTACAGCATTCACGCTGGATCAGTGTTCTTTGCTCTTCTAAGAACGTTTTCACCTCAAGCTCATCGCTGCCTGGTCGGCCCTAACCATGTCTCTCTCACCGACTACCGGCTGACGTTCTGATTCACAAGACAGGGGAGCTACGCTCCAGTCTCCCACTTCTTTGTCCCAAGTGGTAGAACCTACCCTTGCTATGCTGGGAGTTCCTTTTCTGCATCTCCCAGAACCGTTGCCTCTCGTCCCTGGAGGAGGTATGGGTCTTTGCTGGCAGGAGTGGCTGGAAGAGTTTGAGGAATTTATGAAAGGCTCATAAGTATTGGATCCTGGTCAACAACTCATTGCCTTGCGCAATCTTGTTGGGAAAGAAGTTGGCCAAATAATCAAGGAGTTTCCAGCTGCTGGTGCATCTTCCTACCCAGATGTGCGTGAAGCACTCAACAGAAAATTTCTTCACAAACGTAACATTGGCTACAAACGCTACACCTTCAATCTCGCTTCCCAAGAAAAGGGTGAAACGATGGGAGAATTCATATCGCACCTTAAGCGACTGGTGCAATACTGTGCGTTAGATTCCTTTACGACGGAAGATGCTCTTCGCCTACGCATAATTGAAGGGTGTCAATCTGAATCCTTACGCGGACGCCTTCTAAGGATGAAATTGAGGAAATGACGAGAGTCGACGATCAAGCAGAGCAACATGCAAAATGAATGGAAGCTGGTAAAGGTGACAAACGGGAACAAGCCTTCCGAATCCAGTCTCGTCACATGGAGCGCTGCTCCTCTGCAGGTTGAAGACTGTCCAAGTCCAAAGAATATTTTCAAGGACCAAGTCGTCGTCGCAGTCCGGACCGGGCTTACAAGGGTCGGGAGCGACAGCTCAAATGTTATCGCTGTGGTCAAGATTTTCCTCACACTGAGCCGTGTCCTGCACTAGGTCAGAAGTCTCGGCGATGTGGAAAAGAAAAACACTTTGAAAAAGTATGCCAGGCAACTCACAGGGACACTCACAGGCAATCTAAAAACCACAGCTCTCGCCATCACGCCAAAGCTGTACGAAATCACAGAGATACGTCTTCCAGCTTGTCACATTCGAGTCTATTCTCATGTCTCTCGCAGATCGCGACGTTCAGCATCTCGAGAATCATGGTCCCTCATACCGGTATCGCAAGATAGTGAGGAATACGTTTGCATGGTTGCAAAACCCAGACTGGCTCAGGAAAAATCCCAGACTGCACCTCCAAATGGGTGAATACTCAGCCAAGTTTGTGCTAGACAGTGGTGCATCTCTCAATTATATCTCAGATGCAGAGTATAACAAAATGGATCCACGAACGCTCCTGCATAAAGCTGCAGTGCGAGTGTATACATGGATGTCAAAGGAACCACTTCCATGATTAGGACAATTTCAGACCTCCCTCACATACAAAGACAGATCTGCTTCAGCTCGCATTCACGTCATCGAGGGGCACGAAGCTTACTGCCTTCTTAGTTTTCCCACAGTGGAACAACTTCAACTGGTGGAGATACTGTATCGAGTGAATGATGAACCTGACATTGTTCACAAATATCCAAAATTGTTTACAGGACTCGGAAAAATGATTATCTTTCAAGTTTGTTTACATATAAATGAATGGACGTCACCGATAGCTCAACACCACAGGAAAATACCATTTCATCTTCAACAGTCAGTGGAAGAAGAGCTGCAGGATCTTCTGAAGTCAGATATCATTGAAATAACTTCTGGACCCACCCCCTGGATCTCCCCAGTAGTTGTAGTGCCAAAGAAAGGATCAGAAGGAAAAGTCCGATATGTGTTGACATGAGAGCGCCCAATACTGCCATCGAAAGGGAAAGACACCCTGGACCCCATATCAGTGACATGATCACGACTCTGAACGGTGCACAAATATTTTCCAAATTGGATCTTAACAAGGGCTATCACCAGCTTGAATTGCATGAATGGTCACAAGATATCACCACATTTTTGATTCTTCAGGTACAAACGACTCAGTTTTGGTGTCTCTTCGGCCGCTGAAATTTTCCAGGAGGCAATCAGCGGAGTTATCCATCACATCCCCAACACTCTTAACTACAGTGACGACATACTCGTGTTTGGCGCAACCGTACAGGAACACAACAAAGCACTAGATCAAGTATGTCACGCATTGTTGGAAGCAAATCTGACTCTCAACAAAGATAAATGTGAATTTCACAAATTCACCTTGAAGTTTTATGGACACATCTTCTCAGGCACAGGAATGAGACCAGATCCTGACAAAATTGCAGTACTGAATGACACCCCTCGCCCTCGAGATGCTGGAGATGTGCGTCATTTCTAGGAATGGCCAGCTACTGCTCACAATATATCAAAGACTATGCCACCATCAGCTATCCTCTGTGGAAACTGACCAAACAAGGTCATACTTTCCAATGGTCCAATAGCTGCGATCAAGCTTTCCACCTTATCAAAACTGCTGTTAAATCGGCAAAAAACCTGGCATACTTTAACTCTCATCGGAAGACGGAGATCACGGTGGACGCCAGTCTGGTAGGACTAGGGGCCATCTTTGCTCAGTATGACAAGGAAAGTGACCAGTGCCACATTGTGGCCTACGCCAGCTGCAGTCTGACGGACACTGAACAAGCATACTCCCAGCCGGAGAAAGAAAGTCTTGCCGTAGTCTGGGCCTTTCAGCATTTTCACATCTTCATCTATGGGAAACACTTCACACTCATCACGGACCACAAAGCACTCATAACCATATTTGGAAATCCTTGAGCCAAAATGCCACCAAGAATAGAACGCTGGGTACTTCGTCTTCAAGAGAATACATACACTATCATCCACAACCCTGGAAAAGCAACCAATCCAGCAGACTACATGTTGCGATATCCCAAGAAGTTCTCATGCTCGAATCCTTCGCTGGCGGAGGAATACCTTCACGTCGTATTGGCTCAAGCAACACCCCCTGCAGTTCCACTTGTAGCCATCATTGAAGCCACAGCAGGCGATGCCACATTGCAGGGTGTAAAACAGCGCACTCAGACAAACAGTTGGAGACACCTAGAAGAGCCTGGACGCAAACATCAGATGGGTGGCCATGAGCTCGCTTCTTTCTGACATGTAAAAGATGAACTGTCCTTTGCCAACAATTTGTCATTCCCAAGCAACTACGTCAAGGCATCGTCAATCTAGCACACGAAGGGCACCAAGCCATTGTAGCTACGAAAAGAGCACTGAGGCAGCGGGTCTGGTTCCCTTCTCTTGATCAGATGGTCAAACTCACCTTGAAAGACTGCCCTAATTGTCAGCTGGTCAGTAGAGAGAGACCCCCTGCTCGTCTACAAATATCTGAACTACCGGTGGGTGTGTGGCAACATGTTGCAGTAGATTTCTTTGGGCCCATACAATCTGGCAAATACATTATCATCATAATGGATGAATACTCCCATTTCCCCATTGTATCATCCACCAGAGGAGCCACCACCATACCAGTGCTAAATGAAGCCTTCGCAGCATGGGGAATCCCCAAAGTAGTCAAGACAGACAATTGCCCTCCATTTAACGGACAGGAATTTGCCGCCTTTGCAAACCATCTCAGTTTTCGACATCGGAAGATCACCCCCCTGTGGCCACAGGCCAATGGTATGGTCGAAATATTTATGGCCACTCTGAAGAAAGCCATACAGCAGGCGGAACTCTTCAAACGAGATATTCAAACGGCACTGAACGAGGTGTTAAGAGCATATCGGACTACACCTCACAGCACTACAGACAGATGGCCTGCGACTTTCATGCTAGATTACACAGTGCGCATGAGAATACCGAATTGGGAAGAGTCCCCTTGCTGTAGGGTTCAAAATCCAGAATATGATGATTTAGCAGCAATAGATGATGCTAGAAACGCCAAGATGAAAGAATACGCAGTAATTCGTAGGAGAGCCAAACCATCACCCATCAAAGAAGGAGACTGGGTACTTGTTCGCCAAGAACAACAAAGAAACTCTGACAGACGATATCACGCTCATCCCCTACTGGTACCGAAACAAAAAGAGACCATGTTCACAGCTGCCTCAGAGGACAAGAGGGTAACGAGAAACATTGCGCATTTTCAGAGATGCACGTCAGGTACAAGAGAATCATTAGAAGCTTCAGAAAGTGCAGCAAAATTGGACAATCAGGTGACAGAAAGTGAGCATGTGTCTCCTTTGCTCCTGGTTGCAAGTGAAAGACCTGTTCAAGATGGTGCCGGTTGGCCACAGCATATTCATCGGAGTCCCTACACTTTTAATTGAAGAACTGTAACTACGTGCCTTTTCCTTCTATAGATGCTTTACTATATTATTTGTTGATATCAGTTCAAAGTGTGTATGGAGAGGGGAGGTGTAGTGTCGTGGTGTGGGTAAAGACACAGACACTAGGACCAGGGATCGGGGAGCCTGAGAAGGAGGAGCGGAATTGAGGAACCGGAAGGGAGGAGAGTAGATAGGGATTAGAGATCGAGGGAACGAGTCGTGTGAAGGATTAAAAGCGAGATTTAATGACCACTACACGTCCTTGTCATCTGTGGTCAACAAGGGACACAACAGATGGCATAGGTGGAGGCGAAGTTGGGCACTGGGAGTGGAGACTCCCTTGGCGGGGACTTTGAAACCTCCATATTAAGCCTTGGCCTCACCCTAGGATTGCAAACTGTACTTGGAGCCTGGCACCGTATCAAAGACACTGGTTGAGCGGTGAGGTCACGGGACCCTAATACTGATTGAAGGATCATTTCACGGACTCCAGAACTTAAGCTAAATGTTCATACTGCCTTCCATGTGAGTATTTCCAATTGGATTAGAATTATGTGAATCTGAGAACAGTGACGGGATAACAATATTTGAACTATGAGGGCAGAGTATGTACCTGCTCATGGATTAATATACTAACAGGTAATTATGAAGGAGTCTCCTAATATATTTGGATGGGGGCACTGCTGTTTAAAATGGTCTTTAATAGCTGCTGTGTGTGCTCATTTTCAGGAAATGAATTAAGTTTTCGCACTATGTGACATGCGTTTATTTTAGACATTTAATAATGAAACTCCTTCATTGGAGCTGAGGATATGAATTATATTTGAGTTCATGTTTTCCATAGTCTGAGGTAATGTGTGGTGGAATAAAGTAACAAAAGTGGGTCAACTACATAAATGGTGCTCAGAGGCATTTGCCGAATATTTTTTGAGGAATTACGCTTTTAAGTAATGATTTATACCTACTGTAATGTTTTGTATTTACATGTTATACACTTTCCCACATGTTGATTACTGCAGCCGTGTATAGATTGTTCACCAAATCGCCCTGCTGCTAGGACGCAGTCCACAGTCAGATGGTTTCAAGAACCTTTATCTTTCAAAAACCGGCAAATGCATTCCAAGTGTTAATTTTTGCCGACGCGTTTCGAAGCACACAAGCTTCTTTTTCAAAGGCAATGCTTGTCGATTTGCGGAGCTGTTGACGCACTAATATTTAAATTATATCTTGATTGCTGATTGGCCTATAGTAGACCTCCTTTGAACACTTGTAATGCATTTGCCGGTTTTTTAAAGATAAAGGTTCTTGAAACCATCTGCCTGTGGAGTGCGTCCTTGCAGCAGGGCGATTTGGTGAATAATCTATACACGGTGGTTCCGGCCGTGAAGGGCTGCACCACCTCAAGATTACAGTGTGAGGCCGGAGGAGCTGGAAACTTTGCAGCGCCTCATTGGCACAGCGGATTTCATTATGGAGAACCGGAATGCTGCCTGAGGCCCACTGAGGGTTATATAATTGTATGAACCTTGTCAGACTTTTCGGAACCCACTGAAGGGAATAAATAATTTGACGCACACTACTAAGACCATGATGCACTTTAAACTTACCTACAAAGGAGGTTGTGGTTCCCAGTCCGGCCCTGCCTGGAACACGGCAATAGAATTTAACGGCAAGCGCTGGGTGCCTCTAAGGGAGGCTCTGGGTCATTCTGTCTGTCTGTTCCTTGCCTCTTGCCTGGTGGTGGACAACTTGCTTTGGCATGATGTCCATGAATGACACAGGTTGGGTGGTGCTGTATTATTCTAGAAGCAGACAGCAGAGTAAATCATAAATTCTTACCACTTCAGATTCCTGCCCAAGATACTTTTAAGATTCACATCTAGTGTGGTACAACATTTGGCACTTTACAGGACTGTCAAGGGCGTTTCCAAGTCCACCAAGCACCCACTTGATGGAGGGAACCCTCCCATACTTAGGCTTACAAGGACTCATGGCAGACTGGCAAACAGTGGCTGGTAACCGCAAACATCCAAGTTGCATTTCACTAGACAGTCACTGTTGGACCCGGCCTCGTGGCGTGGTCCTTAACCCCCTGGATTGTGCCCGTTCCCCGCCCCGGCCGTCACGGGCCACCCGTCTGAACTGCACCAAGGCCCTTCACCCGGAGCTGCACGTGGTCGCATACTCCTCGTGGCTCCGCCATCTTGTTGGCATCCACGTCACACCGTGCACCAGCCGGCGCGACCCCGCTCAACCCGGCCTCGACCCCAGCGAAGCCCCGACATCGAGGCACCACGAACTAGCCAGGGGGTGCCGCAGGAACCATTCATCGCCCCCGGCGGAGGACAGTATCGATGGGACCCCCAACTGTCCTCCCCTCTCGAGGTGTGATCGCCCTGCAACTCCCATGGGCCTGGCGCCTCTCCTGCTGGGCGTCTGGCCACCTCCACCCGGCCACTCCGCCCCCTCGGGCGCATAGGTCCGGACATCAAAGGGCTCCAGACCTATATCTGGGGCGACCCCACCACAGCTCGGCAGTTGTATCCCGGAGTCGAGAGCCCTGCTGATTGAATCGCGGCTGACCCTACGGAGAAGAACTCTTGTCGGAACCATCCCGAGCCCTGCTGACTGCGTCGCGGCTCCTTCTTGTGAACCCTTTCTGAACCACCTGGAACATCGGAGCCCTGCTGACGCCGTCGCGGCCCAACCTCGCTGAAACCTTCCTCGGAGCCCTGCTGACGACGTTGCGGCTCGAGCTGAGCAGAAACCATCTTGAGAGCCCTGCTGATTTGATCGCGGCTCTCCACGAACTGTACGCCAGAGCCCTGCTGACGCCGTCGCGGCTCGACCCATCCGAGATCCGGAGGTCCTCCAGCTTGAGGATAAGAACTGGGCCCCAGGTACCCTCGTACCGCATTCCTGCCAAAGACTGTCCCGCTACCCCGACCCTTCCAAAGAGACACTGAGACTTTTGGTGGATCCCTCGATCCCTTCGTGTAAATATTGACCTCGTAACCTTTTTATTGCTGATAAAGAATTGCTTGTCACAAGACAACCTCCTTGAGTCCTGTGTGGTGGTGTTACTGTGCTAGTACGTGATAGGAGAAGGATCTCTCAGGAGACTTCTCGGCAGCGCTCGGCTACTTCGTGCAGTGTGAGGGCCCCCCCTTGGTGGTCGCACCGACTCCTCGGGGTCCGCCTTCCAACATTTGGTGGCCAGCGACGGGATCCGAGCCGAACGCAGTACGTACCAGCCAGTACCCACTAGCTACCCATCCAAACGAACAGCATCATGAGCAGCCAGGAAAACAACGCGACAATGGAGTTCCAGCCCGAACGGCTGGAAGAATATACGCACAAAGAATTAAAACAGTTCTGCAAAGACAAAGGCATTGCAACCACCAGCCTAGGTACCAAAGAGGAGATGCAGAAAGCTCTGAGGGCATGGTTGGAGGCCGGGGCAGGCCCCTCCCAGGAAGAAGGGCCCTTGCCCCTGACTGAGACCACAGCAACCGCACGGACTCCGGCAACCGGAGGAAGAAAGAGCCTAGAAACCGGCCTCTCCGAAGAAGAAATACGAGAGCGGGAAAAGGTCCGGAGCCACGAGCTAGAGCTCGCCCGACTGCGGCTGGACGGCGAACTCCAGCTGGCAGAAAAGAAACTGGCCCTAGAGCAGCTGCGCCTTCAAGAAGAGATAGAGGAGAAGAGACGACACCGGGAGTTGGAGGAAAAGAAACTAACTCTTGAGCACGAGCGCAGTCTCAAGGAGCTCGAGATCAAGGCCAAGAACGGAGGGACCGACACCCCCAGTACTAGAGACACTCTACCGCCTTCCGAGGCCAAGGTACATATCCCGAAAGAGGTCGTCAAGGAGTATTACAAGAATGACGACATCCAACAATGGTTCAAGGCCTACGAGGTGGCCATGACCTCTCATCGGGTGCCCCGAAAAGACTGGGGCGCGGGCCTGTGGGGGCGGTTCCTGAGTGAGGGGCGGGACACGCTGCTCCAGCTACCGGAGGAGGTGATGACCTCCTACGATCACATGAAGGAGGCCCTGCTCACCCGCTACGGGCTAACAGCGGAAATGTACCGCCAGCGGTTCAGAGACTGCAAGAAAATCCCGGGTACCACATGGGTGGAATATGTGGCCTTTTTCAGTCGGGCCCTAGAAGGGTGGATCAAAGGGAGCAAAGTAACCACCTACGGGCAGCTGGTCGACCTCATCGTGTGGGAACACCTTTCCAACAATTGCTTCGTGGAACTGAGACAGCACCTCCTCGACAGCAAAATGACCGACCCGCGAAAACTTGCCGTCGAGGCCGATCGATGGGTCAACTCCCGGGTCCCCCGGAACTCAATGGGGGAGTACCAGAGGAACCCCAACGGACCCCCCCGCCAGCGCGGTGGGGGGGGAGGGCCGAACAGGAACCGAGACCCTCCCGCCGGGGCCCCCAGGAGCCCCCCTCGAGGGCCACCGCAGCCACATCTCTCCCCGAGCCTAGCCCGAAGGGTGGGCCCGGCCCGACCCGGACCACTGCCACCAGTGACCTGCTACGGCTGCCAACAAACCGGACACTTTGCCAGCGATCCGGCCTGCCCTCTGAACCGAAGAAACGGGGCCGGCGGGCCCCCCGCCCCGGCAGCTGACAGCCGCCGCCTTGGGGGGAGGAGAAGAGGAAGAGGAGGCCCTCGACCGAGAGAACACTGAGTGGGAGCCGGCAGCCATGTCCCTGGTCTGCCTGGGTAGCCGAGAGATGGTACCCTGCACCCCCATCCCAACCAACACCCAGAAGTACCGGCAGCAGGTCACGGTCAATGGACAACGGGCCGAAGCCCTTCGTGACACAGGCGCCAGTATCACCGCTGTCCGCTGCCACCTGGTGACCCCCGAACAGATTCTACCGAATGTGCTGTGCCCCGTACGGACGGCCGACAACAGTGAAAGCCTATGCCAGATGGCCCTGGTCCCCTTCGAGTGGGGAGGGGTGACGGGCCTGCTGAAGGTGACAGTGCGCGACGACGCCCCGGTCGACTGCCTCCTGGGGAACGACTTGGAAAGTTCCCCCTGGGCTCAAGTAGAGCGACGAGAGCACCTTCGAATGTTGGGACTGGCTGATTGGGCCTGCGCCATCACCCGGTCCATGACCGCCCAGGCCCCCCGCTCGTCCTCGACCTCCGGGACCGCCCAGCCCGAGGGGCTCACACCCCCTCCCACCAGCAGCGAGGAGGAGGCGGACACCGACCCTGGACCCAGCGAATCCTCCCCCGAAGAGATGGCTTCTCCGAGCGCCCTCCCAGAGCTGACACAATGGCGACACGAAGGGGGCCCCACCCGAGAGCAGTTCCAGCAAGAACAACAGTCCTGTCCCTCTCTCGAAGGGGTCCGACAACAGGCGACCGCGCAAGCCAACGGTGACCAGACCGGCACCCACTGGATCTACTGGGCCGAGGGCCTGTTGTACAGTGAACAGAAAGTAGCAGAACTCGGGGCCAGCCGCGTGTTGGTGGTCCCCCTCCGCTTCCGGGAGTTCCTTCTCAACCTGGCCCATGATGTGCCCCTCGCCGGACACTTGGGGCAAGACAAAACGTACAGTCGTCTGGTGACCCACTTCTACTGGCCCCGGATGCGGAGAGATGTGGACAACCACTGCCGGTCCTGCCAGACCTGCCAAGCCAGCGGAAAGACGGGGGGGGTCGGGTCAAGGCCCCCCTCCAGCCCTTTCCAGCCGTCAGCACCCCGTTCGAACGGGTCGGAATCGATATTGTGGGACCCCTGGACCCCCAAACCGCCCTGGGCCACCGCTTCATCCTGGTCCTCGTGGACCACGCCACCAGGTACCCGGAGGCGGTCCCGCTAAGAACTATAACGGCCCCTGTGGTAGGCCGGGCCTTGATGGGGATCTTCTCCCGAGTGGGATTCCCCAGCGAAGTGGTGAGCGACCGCGGCACGAACTTTATCTCCAGGTACATGCGGTCTCTGTGGCAACAGTGCGGGGTCACATACAAGTTCACGACCCCCTATCACCCTCAGGGGAACGGACTGGTTGAGCGGTTCAACCGAACATTAAAAGGGATGATCCAGGGCCTGGAAGAACCCCTCCGGCGGAAATGGGATGTCCTGCTGCCCTGCCTCCTGTTTGCCTATCGGGAGGTCCCGCAGAAGTCCCTGGGGTTCAGCCCGTTTGAACTATTGTATGGACACCCGGTCCGCGGACCGCTCAGCCTGGTCAAGGAGGGCTGGGAGATGAAGCCCCGAGGAGCCCCTCCTGACGTCTACCGATACCTCCTGACCCTCCGAAACCAGACCCGCAGGTTCCGAGCCATGGCCGAAGCCAACCTCGAGGCCAGCCAGGAGGACATGAAGCGGTGGTACGATCGCAACACCTCTACTATAGAATTCGAGCCAGGTCAGAAAGTATGGGTCATGGCCCCGGTCGAACCCGGCGCCCTCCAGGACAAGTGGACCGGGCCCTTCAAGGTGGTGGAGAAGAAAAGTCCCGTCACCTACCTGGTCGATCTGGAGTCCCCCCGGAACCCCCTCCGGGTCCTACATGCTAACAGGCTAAAACCCCACTTCGCCCGGACCAAACTGAGCCTGCTGCTGGCGACTGACGAAGGGGGCGAGGACGACTCCGAGCACTTGCCCGACCTCTTGCAATCTGACATTCACGATGGATCGATCGAAGGGGTCCAACTCGCCTCGTCCCTGACCCCGGAACAGCGCAACGACTGCCAGCAATTACTGCGGGACTACGCAGCCCTCTTCTCTCTCACCCCGGAGGTGACCCACTGGTGCGTCCACGACGTCGACACCGGGGAGAGCCCCCCCATACGACACAGAGCCTACCGGGTGCCTGACCGAGTGCGGGCCTGCATCCAGGCCGAAGTAGCGAAGATGCTGGCCCTGGGGGTCATCGAGCCTTCCGACAGCCCGTGGTCCAGCCCTGTCGTCCTGGTGCCCAAGGCCGCAGCTCCCGGTCACCCCCCGGAGTTGCGATTCTGCGTGGACTACCGAGCCCTGAATGCAGTAACCAAGACAGACGCACACCCGATACCCCGGGCCGACGAACTCATCGACCGCCTAGGGGCCGCTCGCTACTTGAGCACGCTGGACCTCACCGCCGGGTACTGGCAAATCCAGCTCACCCCCGGCGCCCAAGAAAGATCCGCCTTTTCGACCCCGGATGGGCATTACCACTTTCGGGTGATGCCCTTCGGAATGAAGAACGCCCCGGCCACCTTCCAAAGACTGGTGAACAAGGTTTTGGCCGGGCTTGAGGCCTTCAGCGCGGCCTACTTAGATGACATTGCCGTGTACAGCAACCACTGGGCCGAGCACCTCCTCCACCTGAAGGCCGTCCTGGCCGCCCTCCAGCGGGCCGGGCTCACGATCAAGGCCAGCAAATGTCAAATCGGCCACGAATCCGTGACCTACCTGGGCCATCAAGTGGGGAGCGGGCAGGTGGCCCCCCTCCAAGCGAAGATAGATGCCATCCAGACCTGGGAACCCCCCACTACCCAGACCGCTGTCCGGGCCTTCCTGGGCCTCACCGGATACTACCGGCGGTTTATCCGGGACTATGGGAGCATTGTTGGCCCCCTCACAGAGTTAACGTCCAAAAAGCAGCCCAAGAAGGTACACTGGACACCCCGCTGCCAAACAGCCTTCGACACCCTAAAGACAGCCATGTGTACTGCTCCGGTGCTGCAGGCCCCGGACTACCAGAAGGAGTTCGTGGTACAGACGGACGCCTCCGAGTATGGGATCGGGGCCGTCCTATCCCAAGCCGACGAAAAGGGTCTTGACCGACCAGTGGCCTTCATCAGCCGACGACTACTGCCCCGAGAGCAACGCTGGAGCACTATTGAGCGTGAGGCCTTCGCTGTGGTGTGGGCCCTCAAGAAGCTCCGGCCCTACCTCTTTGGCACCCACTTCCGGGTCCAGACCGACCACCGGCCCTTGCAATGGTTAATGCAAATGCGGGGCGAGAACCCCAAGCTGCTGCGGTGGTCCATCTCGCTACAAGGGATGGACTTTGACGTCGAACACCGGCCCGGCAATGACCACGCCAACGCCGACGGCCTGTCCCGCTTCTTCCGCCTTGACGAGGAGAATCCCCAAGGAGATGGGTGACTCTCCATGCCTTCGGCTGGGGGGGACGCCTGTTGGACCCGGCCTCGTGGCGTGGTCCTTAACCCCCTGGATTGTGCCCGTTCCCCGCCCCGGCCGTCACGGGCCACCCGTCTGAACTGCACCAAGGCCCTTCACCCGGAGCTGCACGTGGTCGCATACTCCTCGTGGCTCCGCCATCTTGTTGGCATCCACGTCACACCGTGCACCAGCCGGCGCGACCCCGCTCAACCCGGCCTCGACCCCAGCGAAGCCCCGACATCGAGGCACCACGAACTAGCCAGGGGGTGCCGCAGGAACCATTCATCGCCCCCGGCGGAGGACAGTATCGATGGGACCCCCAACTGTCCTCAACTCTCGAGGTGTGATCGCCCTGCAACTCCCATGGGCCTGGCGCCTCTCCTGCTGGGCGTCTGGCCACCTCCACCCGGCCACTCCGCCCCCTCGGGCGCATAGGTCCGGACATCAAAGGGCTCCAGACCTATATCTGGGGCGACCCCACCACAGCTCGGCAGTTGTATCCCGGAGTCGAGAGCCCTGCTGATTGAATCGCGGCTGACCATACGGAGAAGAACTCTTGTCGGAACCATCCCGAGCCCTGCTGACTGCGTCGCGGCTCCTTCTTGTGAACCCTTTCTGAACCACCTGGAACATCGGAGCCCTGCTGACGCCGTCGCGGCCCAACCTCGCTGAAACCTTCTTTGGAGCCCTGCTGACGACGTCGCGGCTCGAGCTGAGCAGAAACCATCTTGAGAGCCCTGCTGATTTGATCGCGGCTCTCCACGAACTGTACGCCAGAGCCCTGCTGACGCCGTCGCGGCTCGACCCATCCGAGATCCGGAGGTCCTCCAGCTTGAGGATAAGAACTGGGCCCCAGGTACCCTCGTACCGCATTCCTGCCAAAGACTGTCCCGCTACCCCGACCCTTCCAAAGAGACACTGAGACTTTTGGTGGATCCCTCGATCCCTTCGTGTAAATATTGACCTCGTAACCTTTTTATTGCTGATAAAGAATTGCTTGTCACAAGACAACCTCCTTGAGTCCTGTGTGGTGGTGTTACTGTGCTAGTACGTGATAGGAGAAGGATCTCTCAGGAGACTTCTCGGCAGCGCTCGGCTACTTCGTGCAGTGTGAGAGCCCCCCCTTGGTGGTCGCACCGACTCCTCGGGGTCCGCCTTCCAACATTTGGTGGCCAGCGACGGGATCCGAGCCGAACGCAGTACGTACCAGCCAGTACCCACTAGCTACCCATCCAAACGAACAGCATCATGAGCAGCCAGGAAAACAACGCGACAATGGAGTTCCAGCCCGAACGGCTGGAAGAATATACGCACAAAGAATTAAAACAGTTCTGCAAAGACAAAGGCATTGCAACCACCAGCCTAGGTACCAAAGAGGAGATGCAGAAAGCTCTGAGGGCATGGTTGGAGGCCGGGGCAGGCCCCTCCCAGGAAGAAGGGCCCTTGCCCCTGACTGAGACCACAGCAACCGCACGGACTCCGGCAACCGGAGGAAGAAAGAGCCTAGAAACCGGCCTCTCCGAAGAAGAAATACGAGAGCGGGAAAAGGTCCGGAGCCACGAGCTAGAGCTCGCCCGACTGCGGCTGGACGGCGAACTCCAGCTGGCAGAAAAGAAACTGGCCCTAGAGCAGCTGCGCCTTCAAGAAGAGATAGAGGAGAAGAGACGACACCGGGAGTTGGAGGAAAAGAAACTAACTCTTGAGCACGAGCGCAGTCTCAAGGAGCTCGAGATCAAGGCCAAGAACGGAGGGACCGACACCCCCAGTACTAGAGACACTCTACCGCCTTCCGAGGCCAAGGTACATATCCCGAAAGAGGTCGTCAAGGAGTATTACAAGAATGACGACATCCAACAATGGTTCAAGGCCTACGAGGTGGCCATGACCTCTCATCGGGTGCCCCGAAAAGACTGGGGCGCGGGCCTGTGGGGGCGGTTCCTGAGTGAGGGGCGGGACACGCTGCTCCAGCTACCGGAGGAGGTGATGACCTCCTACGATCACATGAAGGAGGCCCTGCTCACCCGCTACGGGCTAACAGCGGAAATGTACCGCCAGCGGTTCAGAGACTGCAAGAAAATCCCGGGTACCACATGGGTGGAATATGTGGCCTTTTTCAGTCGGGCCCTAGAAGGGTGGATCAAAGGGAGCAAAGTAACCACCTACGGGCAGCTGGTCGACCTCATCGTGTGGGAACACCTTTCCAACAATTGCTTCGTGGAACTGAGACAGCACCTCCTCGACAGCAAAATGACCGACCCGCGAAAACTTGCCGTCGAGGCCGATCGATGGGTCAACTCCCGGGTCCCCCGGAACTCAATGGGGGAGTACCAGGGGAACCCCAACGGACCCCACCGCCAGCGCGGTGGGGGGGGAGGGCCGAACAGGAACCGAGACCCTCCCGCCGGGGCCCCCAGGAGCCCCCCTCGAGGGCCACCGCAGCCACATCTCTCCCCGAGCCTAGCCCGAAGGGTGGGCCCGGCCCGACCCGGACCACTGCCACCAGTGACCTGCTACGGCTGCCAACAAACCGGACACTTTGCCAGCGATCCGGCCTGCCCTCTGAACCGAAGAAACGGGGCCGGCGGGCCCCCGCCCCGGCAGCTGACAGCCGCCGCCTTGGGGGGAGGAGAAGAGGAAGAGGAGGCCCTCGACCGAGAGAACACTGAGTGGGAGCCGGCAGCCATGTCCCTGGTCTGCCTGGGTAGCCGAGAGATGGTACCCTGCACCCCCATCCCAACCAACACCCAGAAGTACCGGCAGCAGGCCACGGTCAATGGACAACGGGCCGGAGCCCTTCGTGACACAGGCGCCAGTATCACCGCTGTCCGCTGCCACCTGGTGACCCCCGAACAGATTCTACCGAATGTGCTGTGCCCCGTACGGACGGCCGACAACAGTGAAAGCCTATGCCAGATGGCCCTGGTCCCCTTCGAGTGGGGAGGGGTGACGGGCCTGCTGAAGGTGACAGTGCGCGACGACGCCCCGGTCGACTGCCTCCTGGGGAACGACTTGGAAAGTTCCCCCTGGGCTCAAGTAGAGCGACGAGAGCACCTTCGAATGTTGGGACTGGCTGATTGGGCCTGGGCCATCACCCGGTCCATGACCGCCCAGGCCCCCCGCTCGTCCTCGACCTCCGGGACCGCCCAGCCCGAGGGGCTCACACCCCCTCCCACCAGTAGCGAGGAGGAGGCGGACACCGACCCTGGACCCAGCAAATCCTCCCCCGAAGAGATGGCTTCTCCGAGCGCCCTCCCAGAGCTGACACAATGGCGACACGAAGGGGGCCCCACCCGAGAGCAGTTCCAGCAAGAACAACAGTCCTGTCCCTCTCTCGAAGGGGTCCGACAACAGGCGACCGCGCAAGCCAACGGTGACCAGACCGGCACCCACTGGATCTACTGGGCCGAGGGCCTGTTGTACAGCGAACAGAAAGTAGCAGAACTCGGGGCCAGCCGCGTGTTGGTGGTCCCCCTCCGCTTCCGGGAGTTCCTTCTCAACCTGGCCCATGATGTGCCCCTCGCCGGACACTTGGGGCAAGACAAAACGTACAGTCGTCTGGTGACCCACTTCTACTGGCCCCGGATGCGGAGAGATGTGGACAACCACTGCCGGTCCTGCCAGACCTGCCAAGCCAGCGGAAAGACGGGGGGTCGGGTCAAGGCCCCCCTCCAGCCCTTTCCAGCCGTCAGCACCCCGTTCGAACGGGTCGGAATCGATATTGTGGGACCCCTGGACCCCCAAACCGCCCTGGGCCACCGCTTCATCCTGGTCCTCGTGGACCACGCCACCAGGTACCCGGAGGCGGTCCCGCTAAGAACTATAACGGCCCCTGTGGTAGGCCGGGCCTTGATGGGGATCTTCTCCCGAGTGGGATTCCCCAGCGAAGTGGTGAGCGACCGCGGCACGAACTTTATCTCCAGGTACATGCGGTCTCTGTGGCAACAGTGCGGGGTCACATACAAGTTCACGACCCCCTATCACCCTCAGGGGAACGGACTGGTTGAGCGGTTCAACCGAACATTAAAAGGGATGATCCAGGGCCTGGAAGAACCCCTCCGGCGGAAATGGGATGTCCTGCTGCCCTGCCTCCTGTTTGCCTATCGGGAGGTCCCGCAGAAGTCCCTGGGGTTCAGCCCGTTTGAACTATTGTATGGACACCCGGTCCGCGGACCGCTCAGCCTGGTCAAGGAGGGCTGGGAGATGAAGCCCCGAGGAGCCCCTCCTGACGTCTACCGATACCTCCTGACCCTCCAAAACCAGACCCGCAGGTTCCGAGCCATGGCCGAAGCCAACCTCGAGGCCAGCCAGGAGGACATGAAGCGGTGGTACGATCGCAACACCTCTACTATAGAATTCGAGCCAGGTCAGAAAGTATGGGTCATGGCCCCGGTCGAACCCGGCGCCCTCCAGGACAAGTGGACCGGGCCCTTCAAGGTGGTGGAGAAGAAAAGTCCCGTCACCTACCTGGTCGATCTGGAGTCCCCCCGGAACCCCCTCCGGGTCCTACATGCTAACAGGCTAAAACCCCACTTCGCCCGGACCGAACTGAGCCTGCTGCTGGCGACTGACGAAGGGGGCGAGGACGACTCCGAGCCCTTGCCCGACCTCTTGCAATCTGACATTCACGATGGATCGATCGAAGGGGTCCAACTCGCCTCGTCCCTGACCCCGGAACAGCGCAACGACTGCCAGCAATTACTGCGGGACTACGCAGCCCTCTTCTCTCTCACCCCGGGGGTGACCCACTGGTGCGTCCACGACGTCGACACCGGGGAGAGCCCCCCCATACGACACAGAGCCTACCGGGTGCCTGACCGAGTGCGGGCCTGCATCCAGGCCGAAGTAGCGAAGATGCTGGCCCTGGGGGTCATCGAGCCTTCCGACAGCCCGTGGGCCAGCCCTGTCGTCCTGGTGCCCAAGGCCGCAGCTCCCGGTCACCCCCCGGAGTTGCGATTCTGCGTGGACTACCGAGCCCTGAATGCAGTAACCAAGACAGACGCACACCCGATACCCCGGGCCGACGAACTCATCGACCGCCTAGGGGCCGCTCGCTACTTGAGCACGCTGGACCTCACCGCCGGGTACTGGCAAATCCAGCTCACCCCCGGCGCCCAAGAAAGATCCGCCTTTTCGACCCCGGATGGGCATTACCACTTTCGGGTGATGCCCTTCGGAATGAAGAACGCCCCGGCCACCTTCCAAAGACTGGTGAACAAGGTTTTGGCCGGGCTTGAGGCCTTCAGCGCGGCCTACTTAGATGACATTGCCGTGTACAGCAACCACTGGGCCGAGCACCTCCTCCACCTGAAGGCCGTCCTGGCCGCCCTCCAGCGGGCCGGGCTCACGATCAAGGCCAGCAAATGTCAAATCGGCCACGGATCCGTGACCTACCTGGGCCATCAAGTGGGGAGCGGGCAGGTGGCCCCCCTCCAAGCGAAGATAGATGCCATCCAGACCTGGGAACCCCCCACTACCCAGACCGCTGTCCGGGCCTTCCTGGGCCTCACCGGATACTACCGGCGGTTTATCCGGGACTATGGGAGCATTGTTGGCCCCCTCACAGAGTTAACGTCCAAAAAGCAGCCCAAGAAGGTACACTGGACACCCCGCTGCCAAACAGCCTTCGACACCCTAAAGACAGCCATGTGTACTGCTCCGGTGCTGCAGGCCCCGGACTACCAGAAGGAGTTCGTGGTACAGACGGACGCCTCCGAGTATGGGATCGGGGCCGTCCTATCCCAAGCCGACGAAAAGGGGCTCGACCGACCAGTGGCCTTCATCAGCCGACGACTACTGCCCCGAGAGCAACGCTGGAGCACTATTGAGCGTGAGGCTTTCGCTGTGGTGTGGGCCCTCAAGAAGCTCCGGCCCTACCTCTTTGGCACCCACTTCCGGGTCCAGACCGACCACCGGCCCTTGCAATGGTTAATGCAAATGCGGGGCGAGAACCCCAAGCTGCTGCGGTGGTCCATCTCGCTACAAGGGATGGACTTTGACGTCGAACACCGGCCCGGCAATGACCACGCCAACGCCGACGGCCTGTCCCGCTTCTTCCGCCTTGACGAGGAGAATCCCCAAGGAGATGGGTGACTCTCCATGCCTTCGGCTGGGGGGGACGCCTGTTGGACCCGGCCTCGTGGCGTGGTCCTTAACCCCCTGGATTGTGCCCGTTCCCCGCCCCGGCCGTCACGGGCCACCCGTCTGAACTGCACCAAGGCCCTTCACCCGGAGCTGCACGTGGTCGCATACTCCTCGTGGCTCCGCCATCTTGTTGGCATCCACGTCACACCGTGCACCAGCCGGCGCGACCCCGCTCAACCCGGCCTCGACCCCAGCGAAGCCCCGACATCGAGGCACCACGAACTAGCCAGGGGGTGCCGCAGGAACCATTCATCGCCCCCGGCGGAGGACAGTATCGATGGGACCCCCAACTGTCCTCCCCTCTCGAGGTGTGATCGCCCTGCAACTCCCATGGGCCTGGCGCCTCTCCTGCTGGGCGTCTGGCCACCTCCACCCGGCCACTCCGCCCCCTCGGGCGCATAGGTCCGGACATCAAAGGGCTCCAGACCTATATCTGGGGCGACCCCACCACAGCTCGGCAGTTGTATCCCGGAGTCGAGAGCCCTGCTGATTGAATCGCGGCTGACCCTACGGAGAAGAACTCTTGTCGGAACCATCCCGAGCCCTGCTGACTGCGTCGCGGCTCCTTCTTGTGAACCCTTTCTGAACCACCTGGAACATCGGAGCCCTGCTGATGCCGTCGCGGCCCAACCTCGCTGAAACCTTCCTCGGAGCCCTGCTGACGACGTCGCGGCTCGAGCTGAGCAGAAACCATCTTGAGAGCCCTGCTGATTTGATCGCGGCTCTCCACGAACTGTACGCCAGAGCCCTGCTGACGCCGTCGCGGCTCGACCCATCCGAGATCCGGAGGTCCTCCAGCTTGAGGATAAGAACTGGGCCCCAGGTACCCTCGTACCGCATTCCTGCCAAAGACTGTCCCGCTACCCCGACCCTTCCAAAGAGACACTGAGACTTTTGGTGGATCCCTCGATCCCTTCGTGTAAATATTGACCTCGTAACCTTTTTATTGCTGATAAAGAATTGCTTGTCACAAGACAACCTCCTTGAGTCCTGTGTGGTGGTGTTACTGTGCTAGTACGTGATAGGAGAAGGATCTCTCAGGAGACTTCTCGGCAGCGCTCGGCTACTTCGTGCAGTGTGAGGGCCCCCCCTTGGTGGTCGCACCGACTCCTCGGGGTCCGCCTTCCAACAGTCACTCTTTCCAAGAACTGACCTTGGTCCTCCTGCCAAAAGCTTGACCTGGAACGAGGATGGGTAGGCAGCTAACCCAGAGATTCATCATTCTGGTTTGCTGAGTATTTTCGGACGCTCTCTTTGTCTAGTGCTACCAATCTCCAAGTCTCTGATCAGGAAGTGAGGGTGAAACCTGCGGAAGAGCTGGGGTGAAAAAATTAAGATCTCAGTCTGCAAAAGATTACTCGATCCTTTACTGCGACCTCTGTTGCAATGGACGAATGTCATTGTGATAGATTCAGCACACGTTATTCTGCCTTTTCTGCAGATGAAATGTTCTTTGCTACTCCTTCTAAGGCATATCACTTCAGGAGAAAAAACATAAATAACAGCCTCTAACCTTCTGATGACCTGCTTTAGTTCTAGAAAATGAAAGCCTGACATTTCATAAGGAGATAAAAAAAAATCCACCAATCCATCTACATTCAGGCTCATTCAAATATGTTCCAGGACATCTGCCTCTTTTGTAGGGGTGGGCGGAATTTGCGAAAGTGACTTTCGCAAATTATCGCGAAAATGTTAAAAATCTCTGCAAACAAGCGGAGATGCAGAAGTTTTTTTCCTGCCTGTTCGGGGTATTTTCTGCGTGGTCGCGGCTCGCCAACTTACCCATGCGGTTGCTCGCGGGCGCGGCCATCTTGTTTTCACTCTTCTCGCGGTGCATGATCGCGAGAAGAAAGACGTGATCGTGCGACCAATGACATTACTGCGGGCGCGAACTGTCGCGAGACAGCGCAAATGGCTACCAACAATCCAACATCCCGTGGAGAACGCGACCGGATCGGGAAAACTTGTCGGCGAACGCGGGGATTCAGGTAAGGCGATCGGGCGCGCGCGAGAATGTATTATTTTACAGCGCGAGCAAGAAAGAAATTATCGCTAAGCTGCGGAATGCGGAAATTTTGACATTTTCGCGCTCTCCGCGGAACGCGAAAATGTCAAATTATCGCAATTTCCGCGAGCGGAACGGAAATTTAGCCCAGGCCTACTCTTTTGCCTATGGCAGCGACCATTGCCCTGTTGCCGAGATTTCCTGAAACCGCTCCTGCTTTAGAATCTGCTACGTAGTGCTACTGACTGGTATCACTGGACACAAATCTATCACTGACATTCCTACCATAAGAGTCCACAAGATCTAATGGCGTTTAAAAAGTATCCAAGCATTATTTGGCCGTAGCGTCATAGAATAAACACTGCCTGATGCAGGCCACATCACACGCAGGGTGACATTAGCGGAAACAGCTCCACAGCGTCTGCCCATTGGGCTCTGCCCAGTCCCCTCCACTCTCTAGCTTCTCTCCTTAGTAGGGTACAGGGCTACACATGGAACCGTATGAGGATCACTCAGTTCCTAGCATCATTATTTTTGGACGGAGAAGCACTGTTCAAGGACTTTGAAAAGTGGTCTTCTGCCAGGGGTCAGCTTCTTTTTGTGCGGCAACCTAATAAAAAAAACCACTTGTTCTCCTTGACACAGCATTTCGCTTAGGTGAATTTCTTCATCACATTTGTGGACGAAGGTTGGAGAAGCCTACATTGATTTCTAATTTCACAAAGCTTTTAGGGTTGTGTACTTTGAAGTGCTTGTAAAACGCACTGCAAAGTAACTGTCAGACACCAATTGCATTAATGCAGATTGCATTTTGACTGCGGCATTTTCGAATACATAGGACATGTTTCGATCCAAGGTTAACTTGTTTGTTGCAGTGTTTGTGACTGCAACTCCCTGGGTTATTGATGTGCAAGGAGCATCCAGTCACTTCACACATATTATTACTTTGCGAGCACCAGTCTTGGCGGAACCCTGGTATTGATGCACCATTTTTCTTTCCCACTTGGACGGATTTAATTTTAGTAATGGTTGTAAAGATACATTACCTAATAAGTAAGCATCACTGCAAGGTGAGGCAGGGCTATTAGCTTAACAAGGTGGTGCTGCATGTGCCAATGAAGAATAACAAAAATAAGATACTCACTTTGAGCAGAGAACAAAACATTTAAGTGGGATTCAAACTGCTTGATCCATGGGATGCTAAAGCCCTGTGGGTTTGGAAGGCACAGGACTGAGGTTTCCAAGTCATTATTCTGTAACAATCAGGTATCTATCTCGGCTGGGCGAAAAAACAGCTCAGATCATTTTTATGTTTTGAAAAGGTCAAATGTGAATTTACCACAGGCTTCATAATTATTGAAAAACCTCAATAGTACTCATGATTCTCCCTAACCACATAAAATAAGTGGTTGAGACAATGATTGATTCGCCCCATTCTCCAACAGAAAATGTGGTAAAGGTAAATTTAGATGAACTCATGTCAGTTGGGATTAAAGGTAAGCATTGATTGCAATATATCTCTTAAACCGCCCTAATTCCGAGGGGATCACCTTCCTTGGGCTCATATTTACCCCTGAAGCAGGTGAAAACCCTACATTACAGTTCAATCAAATCACCCACCCTGAAAACCTTTCCCACATCAAAAAAAATGAATATCCCACTGATTTTAATAAACTCACCCTTCAAATTCACTTAATCACACTTTCCATGAAGATGATGAAGGGTGAGAGGCACAGGCTGCTTATTACAGTTTATTTATCACTTCTCCAACAAGGATCATCTGTGGGTAGTGCACATTAAGATCTGATTTCCTCCCGGTCTCCCAAAAAATCCAGCTGTGGCATTACGTCAAACAGTTGGGCAACACAAATGTTACAGCACAGGGCATCCGCAGGTTTCCAGTACCTAACATTCTGTGTGATTGCGAGGCTTGATGCATAGTTTAAGGAGACATCAACTCTGTGTGGGGAATCCACATTCAGCAAATGGTAGTTCACCCAGTGAATTATGGCTAATTTGAAAAAGAAAACTATTGGAACAGAACAGTCCCGTGCATGGGAATGGGCATGTATCTATGCCCGGAGTGCTCCAGCTGCAGTGTTATCTGAATCCTTGGTAAGTATTTTTGGTTATAGCACACACAGATCATGCATGTGTGCCATGATCGATGCCTGTCTCATGGATTGCAGTCTTGCTAAAACTGGGAGGGGTGCCCAAAGTGCTTCATTCAAGTGGTGGAAGTCTACTACCTTGCATTAAGTAGCATTAAAGGGATGGTGGAAGCATACCACAATTGAAGTTCCAGTGATCAGTAGTGTGAATAGGCCTTTTTACCTGTTTCACAGGAGTGATGACTCCTGGCCCATTGTGGTAAATTTCTGCTGCTGTGTGCTTAACCCACCATTGGTCTGCCCTAGATTGAATTCAGTGCCAGATAGTGCGCGCGGGTACATCTGCGTGCTGGGATGAATGTGTGCCTGTGAAGTGGTACAGTACATGTGAGTTTGCACAGGTGGGTTTGTATGTGTGCTGAGATGTATGTGTGCCTGTGCAGTGCTAAAATACATGAGAGCCTGCTCGCATTTATTTGCATGTGCGCTCAGGGATGTCTGTGTGTTTGAGTCCTATGCACACCTAATATTGACTCAATGAAAGTTCATCCAGCAATTTGGCTGGATGCTCTTTGTTTGTTGTTTGAATTAAAGAAAAGAATCGGATTCATTTGTACTTTCTTGGACTTTTGTTCTTGAATTACTGGTTGAACTCTCATTGAGTCAATATTACGTGTGCATAGGACTCTGGCTTTCAGTTTTGTGCAGGATTTTTCCTCCACACATTTGGAGGTTCGAGGGTGTTTCCCCCACCTATCGCACTGCACTAATCAGGAGAAGAACACACTACACGCATAACCAGCTAGGCGCCACCACTTCCTTAACCCCTAACACCGTCAAGCGAAGTAATCAGGTCTGTGTGTTTGTCCATGTATAATATATGGAAATCACTGGGTTCCATTTTGGGAGACCCAGGGCTTGCTGGAGGAACATGCGGAGGAAGAGGTTTCCCCTAGACAGTTTTGTGGATTGCTGCATTTCTGAGAGCTGCGTGGGACACACACTGGAGGAAAGAAGAGGCAGACTTTTCGTGCACTTCAAAAAGAATCTTTGATTCCAAGGAAGGCCATTGATCAAAGGGGGCCTGGAGATATCTCAGGAAGGAGATGGGCTGATATGGGAATCATAACAAGTAGGGCCAGAAGCCTTTGGTAACCTTTAGATGCACATTTCACTGAGACTGACAGACCAGGTGTGAACCTCAAGTCACTCCCATGGCCTGTGTTTGGGGCTATCAGACACTACTGCTGTGACAGACTGCTTTCTTGTGGAAGAGCACAACAGAGGTATGGACACTTAAAAATGGGAAACCCACAGAACGTGAACTTCAAAGACAGACACTAAATCACATTTGTAATGGAAATGGATAATAAAAAGGAAGCTTGAATCCAAAATTGTCAAATGAAAGTTGTACATCAGTGCGGAGAAGCTCAGCATTTCTAGCTTTTTGGACCAGGACTGGGGACCAAGGGTCTGCGAGCCTCCATGCTGGGTAAGGGGACCTCATCCAGTACAATCAAGACCACTCATCCTGTAGAAATGTATAAATTGTCAAACCGAAGCTGTATGACAGTGTGGAGAAGCTCAGCACGATGTATGCCTGTTTGGACCACGCATGAGGACTAAGCGTCTGCCAGTTTCCCTGCTGGGTGAGGGGACATCACCTAGGAGAATCAAGACCTCTCATCCTGGAGCCTGGCTCACCAACTTATTCTTAACCCAAGACCAGAGGTCCCTGTGTGGAGCGGTAGATTGAAGTCCAGCAGGGATCCTGTTGAGTGGATTATGGGAGCAGAGAGTGAGATTCAGGTCCAAGTCGGGACCGCCACACCGATCGGCCGTCCACCCATGTGTATTGTCCACAACCCCCGAATGCCAGGTGGAGGTCATAGTAATGGTTAAGGACCATCGCCCTGGTGCAGCATTGAGGCGAAGAGGTCCATGGCCCTGTGCAGCACTTTGACCTGTAGAGAGAAGCTGCCTTATTTTTGTTTACATCCCCAATTTACCAGGTGGGAGCTGCAGTGAACCATGTGGCCATTGCCCTGGTGCAGCACTGCATAAATGAGAAGGCCGTCACCCTGAACAGTGTTGTGGCCCGCAAAGGAACTTCACCTTGAGAGACAGATCAGGGTGTGGATGGAGGAGCAGGTCATGACACACAATCAAGTGCAAACTGTGAACTCACAGCTGGTGCGTCATCATCAGAATGTGAGGAGCACCCAGAGTCTGCCACGGAAAAGCACTACAGAGGTTCAGACCCCATTCCAGCCACAAAGAGAGACTACCACAACTCACCGGCACCTGTCATGGGCGATTTCGAGCCTGTACTGTAGAACACTCTCAGGCTCCCCATCTTGTCTCCAACTGAAACGGCTAAGAAGGAAGCATGAGTCACAGCCTGTGGGAGGAGGCAACTGCTCTGACTGTAGCTCTGAGGATGCTGGGACACTTCGACTTTATCTGGCCATTATGTGACTTCTAAGACTGTATTCTCAAACCGGGCTTACCTGGATGTTGCCTAAAGTGAATGGTAACTAGTCCCTGTCTGCAGCTAGAAGAGCAGGGTGCTGGTGCAATCACGGAGTGTGCTATTATACAGACCTTATGAAGAGCATTTTATTGTTCAAGGTGTATCATACTTCACTTTCTTTGTGTATAAATACACATTTTTATAAAAGTAAGAATTTGGCTGGACATTCATTTATTGCACTTGCTGAACGTATGTTGAGTTGTGAGTCTGAGCTAGCACTACACCTACTTCCTTCCCGAGACACCTTGGACTGCCTGACTTGCGCTGCCACTGAGACTCAAATGTGGAAGGGGTACTTGGCCCAGTTCCTCATAACTAATAGCAGTCCAGGCCCAGGGACTTCATGTGTAAAAGCCCTCAACCACCATGGTTGGGCTCAGTAGCTCTTGCTTGCAATGCAGCCCCATGAAAGGAGTTCCAACAAAAACAATCAACAACAAAGTAAGTACCCTACTTGAAATGTGCTGTGCATGTTAAAATACTAAAAAGTGGGTGGCGGAGAGGAGACAAGACCCTTGCCGAATATCTGCCAAAGCCTTTCTTCTCGATGCTGGAGCAGCAGACCAGATCCATGGCATGACCCTAACTGCCCCGGGCCAGTGCATGTATGACCCCAGGGCACCATACAAATTGCAGTGGAAGACTGGGAGCTGGTTCATGCAGTTACCCCTGGACAATGAAGGTTGCAAGGGGGGTACGCACCTGAACCCTGCACATGGGTAGGGATTATGCTTGGGACACCACCCGGGTGGGGAACAATGTGCCAGAGTCAATAGTGAGCATGACCATGGATGGAGGCAACAGGATTGACATATGTGGTGAGGGGGTGCCGGGGGGAGTCTGCGGAAGCCAGTGGGAGGTGACACATAGAACAGAAGGGTCTGGCTGGGCCTTATTAACATAGAAAGAGGACTTGACCTTAATTAACCTTGCGGCCCAGCTGAAGTAATCTTAAACAAACACCATGGGCCTTTGCCATAGATAGCAGTATCACCCAACCCTGAATCTTTCAGACCCACCCACAGATGAGGATAGTCACACTGACAGTGATTTTACCTCACTGTTACTTGGCTTTTCCAAGTGAAGTCCTCTCCAAAATGATGAGGGTACCCACAAACCCCCATGCATTGCAACAGAGTGCTGGCTCACTGGTGGAATAAGGGTGAGACTGCATGCTTGCTGTAAAAGCCAGCTGAACATAAACAATATAGTAGGGTTTTGGAAAGCTACAGAGTGAATTTTGTCCAGAGGATGGGACCAGCGGTGTCATCTGCCTACACCAGGTGCTTCCCAGAGCATAATGTTCTTCCTGGGTTGCAGTCTCGAGTAGTGGTGGAGCTGCTTCCTACGAGATCCCTACTGCAATGCTCTGCAGTCACTTGGCGAATGCCCGAAACTTTTCATGCACCCTAACAGACCTTGAGATGAAGCTATGGTACAGAACGGCTCCTCCATTTGAATTCTCCATCTTCTTTAGTTTGTGTTGCTGAGCTCTGATAGAGGTGCAATACCTACCTGCAATACCTTTACCATAGCATCTGATGTCATATTCAAACCAGCATGACAAATGTTTTTTTCTGAGGAAGTAACAGGTAAATCGACCAAGACAATGGTGGAGAAGTTAGCATCAACCCAAAGCTCAGCACTTGAGACCACCCTGAATGACCTCACCATGTTACGACTCTCAATGACCACGGTAGAGAATACCACAACCAGATGCAGAGGTCCTATAGCAGAGGTCTTCAAACTTTTTGATGCCAAGACCCCCTTGTCAAATTATTTTAGGTGTAAGGACCACCTTCTGACCAAAAATTCTAGAACCTGGTGCTAATCATCATCGACAACTATCGACAACCAAAAAACACCCCCAATTTCCACAGCAAATAATTTTTACGGTGGGGAAATAATATTAAATAGTGTTTATGAAATCAAAGGTTAGTGAGCGTGGGGGTGTAGTCAAAGGTGTAGCTAAAGACAAAGGGCCTAATTTATGAGGAATTGGCATAGGGCAGCGCTGCAAGTATCCTTGCTGCACTGCCCTTTGCCAATGTGAAAGGGCAGGAGTGCACCGTATTTATGAAATACGGTGCATTCCTGTCCTTTCCCATTGTGTTGGTGCACAAATTGCTGCCTAGCACCAACATAGGCAGGATTGCTTTTTGTGCAGGAAGGGGCAGCTTCCTTCACAAAAACAATCTTGAGAGGCATTTTCCTCTGTCTACATGAGCTGCAGAATGTATCACACATTGAAAGAGGAAAAAGCGAGGAGAAAGGAAAACAATTCTCCTCGTTACACCTCCTCTGGGGAGGATTCCGTTTTTGGAGCTTCCCCAGGTTTAAGTGATTTTGTACATATGGGGCAGCATCAAAATTCATGGGTGTTGCGTGGGAACCCCACGCAAAACCAATGGAATCCTCCTTGATGCAGAGTATGGTAACGCAGTGACTTGCACTGCTATGTCTTACATCTATGAGGCCATGCAGGTGGCTTTGCACTGCTTCATAGGTATGGTTGAGATACCTGCGCCGCAGAAGCATCAAAAAAAGTGATGCTCTGGCGATGCAAGGCTCTCATAAACAAGTCCTAAAATATTCTGTACATTGTTTAGGTCTTTCACCATCAGGTATCTACATATAAAATAATGGTCAGCGTAAATGAAAAATACATTTTAAAAAGTTGTTACTCAGTGGGAAATGCACTGTAGTACATTATGAAACCTCTATTAGTTAATGCACTGCAGAGGTCTGTGTGTAACCAAAGAGCCACAGAATTAAATCTTGATTGGTGCAGTGTAGACCAGTGACGTGTAGTTTTTAGAGCTATGAGGTCAAAGTCTGTGACAGAAAGCACTGTGAATATGTAAGTCATTATTTTAAACTTGCATTACACACAGTATAAGATAGAATACTGCAAACTGTGCGAATAGTTTTACAATAAAATGGTGCTTCCAAAATGTAGATTTTAGTAATACCAGTGCGTATGTAATGCAATTGTTTTGATATATAACTGCCACTTCAACACCTCCTTAGTGGTACTAAGGGCTGTGTAAATGCAGTTACAATTACAAGCAAGCCTTTCCCAGCCCAGTTGTTAACTCTGTAATACCACTCAAAAACAAATCTTTGTCATCACAAAGCTTGGAGTGATTCAGTCAATTAAAACCAGAACCAGCTCCCAAGCACCCTTTGCACTTGCAGATCAACTAATAGCCCACATTTGTATTTCATCCAGTCAAGCAGGCACACTGGCACCAAAGATTTTCACAGCACAAGACACTCAACTGTTGAAACTTCAGCTGATAACGATCTAAATTAGCCGTCTCGGGACGGCTGACTTTTTCCAAAAGCAAACATTTTGTATTGCAGGCACAAGTGAAGCTGGGGAAAGCGAGACCCCCTTCCCAGGACTTCACGGTCCCCTGGGGGTCGCACCCCACAGATTGAAGACCTCTGTCCTATAGATACCCTCGGAAATCACATCATTCCAAAAGTGACTGTAAAGCACTGAAGACAGGTTACACTTAGTGGAACTGGAAATTGGCACTTCTATAGATTTGGAAGACGGTCATTGTTTCCTTCAATGGAAGATTACAAACAGGAAGAGGACAGAAGATGAAGAGACAATCTGCATTTTGCAGGTATGCCTAAGAAAATGAAGGTAGAAGACATGTTAGTATTCCTGATTAAACTTCTCCTGGAACTCCTGAATATGAAGTTTACCCCTCGCCCCCATGGGATATCCAAAGACCACACAGGCTCAGACAAAATAATCACATCTGCAAAGAAGCATGGTCCCTTCTCCTTGTGAGGTCACCGGGTCTCGATTACTAGAGACTTTTCAAGTGAAACAAATCCGAAACATTAAGATTCCTGGTGCTGCACCCGTGACTCAAGAAACTAGACATCAGATACGAAATAGTGGATCCAGTGACCATGCTCATCACACACAAAGGCAAAACAATGGAATATGATGACCCAAGTCAATTGGAAGGCTGGCCTGACTCACTTGAGGACATGAACATGGACACTTACCACCACGGTGACCATGATACCCGCCATCCGCACCAACCGGCAGTAACTCTGGAGACAGACCGACTGGGGTAGAGACAGAGACTGGAGGAGGAGAACAAGCAATGGACTATGAGATCTAAATCGCATCAACCCAATAAGTCATTTCCCACCAAAGACAAATCGCTATCACCCCGAAGCCCTCTGTTGATTAGGATACTTTAACTTATTTATTGATCCCATACTTAAACATGCTGTAACACTATATGGCCCTACTTTCTCTCTTTTTCTGGTCACTGCTGTCCTGATTTCTGCTCTTTTGGGGTAGCTGCTATGCCACTCTGTGCATGGGACAGAACATTCATCTATCCCACTCTCTGGGGCACACGATCATGATTCCCGGATTCCTTATCTAGACCCTACATACCAATGATAGGGTTACTACACAGGATTTGGGATATAGATCCGTGACATGGAATTCTCACCTGATTTATGGCCATTCTGCCTGGCTTACCTTGGGTCCGCTTCAGAGCCATGGTAAGAATAATTTGGTCATATCATTGTGACGAGCCACCCAGCTGGGGGAGGGAGTCCTTGAGTGTCAGGCTCCCACGAGTTGCAGTTCGCTCCCTCCAAGTGGGGGGGGGCAGAAAGCTCCCCTCAAGCTCCCTCTTAGGTATCCTGTTGGGACCAAAAGCCTGATTCATTGCACTACCATCACAGAGAACCTAATAAACATAGATACCAGTATTCTACTTTGACGACCACAGTCACCAACATCCAATACTATCACTGAGGCATGCATTTCTACCCCTTCATTTACTTGCTACTCTATGCAACATGAAGTGGACCCACCCTATTACATGCCCACGGGACAAAAGAACATTCGACTGAGCAGCCTGTCGTTAGACTCACTGAATGCCAATGGGCTTACTCATTATATCAGAGAAAGAAAATACTGACCTACCTTCACTCTACACTCAGATGTAACCTTCCTCCAGGAAGCCCACCTCTCGACCACTGAAAGTATAAAACTGTGCTGTGATTGGATAGGGAAGGAAGTCATGCAAACAAGCATAAATGTAAAATGTAAATCCTTATTTGTAAAGCGCGAACTACTCACCCTTACGGGTCCCAAGGGGCTGGGGCTGTCATGGAAATTAAGTGAGCTATTGCCCAGAGTCACATGGTGCTGAGCTGCCACTGGACCCGGGGATCGAACTGTGAACCCTGTGCTCCGAAGCCAGTTGCCCTGGCCGCTGCACCACACCTCTCCACTCCACAGCATACAAGCGATGACCCTGAATGCCCCTCTTTCAAAACTCATCACAAAGAAGGAGTGGTGATCCTGATACGATAGGGCCTACCATTGAGGATTAATACAGTTTGGCGGGATCCAAGGGACCATTACTTCCTCATCAAGGGCTCAATACAAATCCAGACTCTGGACTCTCTATATGGACTAATATCCAAAAAGGATGGGTGGTTTGGGGCACCACTTCAGTACCTACGTTCGAACATACTGCTCGGGGGAGTGAGGAACATTGTATCAGACCCTTAGCTGGCCACTTCAGACAATCCCTATACCAGAAAGACAACAGACAGAAGCCTCCTCCTAGACCTTCAATCTGTTTTCTGTCTCTGTAAGCCCTGGAAGCTACGTATGAGGTATGGCTTGATTTGGGCCTAAGTAAGCCCCTATTAGGTCAATGGAGGCCGAACATGTCCCATGACAAGCTGACGCAAGAGAAAATACTCACTCAAGACACTGCACGTACTTAACTGACAACGCGTCAGTCTCTTCAGCCCATATGTTATGGGCAGGGGAGAAGGCATGCATTCAAGGAGAACTGATGAGGGCCTCAGCCATTCACAAAAGAGACACATTAACATACCCGAAGGAACTAGATTTGCGACTTATTGACTTGACCAGTGCTTACCAAACCTCACACAGTAAGGTAGACCTACAAGGCCTATTATGGTTACAGTTGGAGGAATCCTCTCTAAAATGAGTGGCTCCTATGCACATACTGTATCTAGTGACCACAGGGAGACACTTCTCTAACAACCATTACACAAGCAGTGGCAAACGCGTGGCACAGAGCCTATGCGATACTGAGACAGAGCAGTTGATTACAGATAAGAGATCCTCACTCTAACATTTGTGTCAAAAGTAGAACATATAAGGACACACTTCAGTTCCCAGGGAATACGAACTATAGATGACCTGATAGTGTATTATGGGTTGAAAAAGTTTGCAGAACACAGTCAGAAACCCACCTGCCCCCGGCCTCCTTTAAGAACTACTAACAACTGTCTCATTGTCTCCATGTACTATTCCCTGGCACGTCTATTGAGCTAGGGGACTCCTCTATCCATACCTATCTCCACAAATGGGGGACATATAAGAACAGTCTCTAGACTGTCTCAGCTACTGATTAACCGCACATTTTCATTCCCGCTACAACACCTCAACGTATGGTACAGGGCTTTAAGTGGGATGAAAAAACTGGTGGGGTCTCTCAAAGGGGCGAGGCCGATGTAATTAAGGGCGTATCTTAAAAACACATAAACCAAAAATCTGTGCTTAGCATAGTAATCCGCTGACTGATATTTTGCTGCTTCTGTCATTGCATCCAGATATATAATACAACAATTAACATATAAACCTACAGCAAGCCAGGACTATTGGCTTTGCCAATGGTTGTTAGTTGCGTAAGAAAAGCAACAACTATAGCTTTGTTGCATATAATATTGAAAATGCTTCAGTTCTGAAATGATGAGACTGTGAAAGAACTATAACAAGTACCTTTGAAGTTACATCAAAGGCAGTGAAGGATGATACCGCTGCAGAGTTTCTCCCACCCTGAGGTAGAGGGCAAATATGCAGAGCCCGATAGAGACCCGTCTCAGCATCTCATTTTCAGAACTGCCAGTGCTGAGCATCGACAGGACCCGGCCCACTTAAAGCCCTGGTATGGTCTGAAAGGATGCCAGTATAGATTACAGACAAGTAATGGAGGACAATAATTTATGACTGGCCATGATAAAATCTACTTTAAGATTCTCCATGGGTGGCACTGGGCATCTAAGAGACTAAAAAACATGAACATACTGCCAGGAGCCATGTGCTGGAGATGCAAGTCCCCTGATGGTGATGTTCACTTATTCTGGGAATTCTCTGGTGTAAGCCACATATCGTAAAGGGAGCTGAAGGGTGATGCCAGACTCCATAGACTCTTTAGGGAGCACACGACCTGGGTGATTTGTCCAGATGATTTTGTTCCCTCCCTAAATTAACACACCCGAGAGCCAGGTGGTTTGTTACCACTCTTGCAGTGGACACACTCAGAATCCTTAGGCTGTGGAGAACCACCCAAGTCCAGGAGATGGAATCATGGTTGAGAGAAATGTATATCATAGCTTCATATGAAAAAGTAAAAAATCATTTGAATGACCGAATCACGAAACTCGAGGCTGTATGGGGTGGTGTAATGAAGTACATCTGGCAGGGTGTGTAGAGAATAACTTGTTTATTAGGCTTCTCATAAAATAACATCCTATCCACAGGGCCCCCAACAGCAACTGGCCACAAGCACTAGGCAACAGGGACCGAACACTCTAAATTCTAGAGCCACAGTGAAAGAGTATTCTACATAGAACAGACCAATGTAAAACAGAATACATGAAGCATTTACCACAGGTGGATTCTTGGCTGTTTCCAGAAACTGAGTGAGGTATTGGGCCAGGACGCTACCCCTAGAGCTAAGGTGGCGGGTTGAGAGGGCCATAGGTCACAACTTTGTGGAGCCACCACAACAGCATAGACAATTCACACCTAACCACCCACGCTTTACTCTCCCTGCATTCCTGTATCCATAGGCCCACCTTATGTGCATCCAGCGGGTCAGGGACTGCAGCATTCTCAGAAAAGGCGGAGCTTAGGGAAATGCCCTGCACCCCCTAGTCATATGCAGCATTATGGTCATGTATGGATCTTATGCTGTAATGAGCTTAGATATCACATTGGGGGTGGGGGAGGCAGCAAAGGGTTAAGCAGTAGCTGAAAGCCATGCTGTCTGGCACTCACCATCTTTCTTCTATGTGGGGAGAAGTGGCGGTTAAGATCTATATATACCTACTGCACGTGCTGCTGTACATAATTCTTGATTGGATTAGCGGACATCAGTCAATGCAATGTGCTTAAATAAGTAAACATGTGGAACAATTGAACATCTTCACTAGTTGTGGGGTTGAGGGGGAGTGGGTTGAAGGGTTTATTTCCCAGGTACTGAAACTGACATAGATCATAAGCATGGGTTCTTAATCATCCCTACCCAGATTGTGGCATATGCTGTACGTATAATGATGTTTATTAATAAAGAATTGTTCAAACAGAAAGAAAATACTGACGAGCGAAGCCCCAGAATGCAGCGACAGAAGTATTATATAAAGTATCAGATAGGTCAATGTGAATGTTATGGTATTCCATCTACAGCATTTATGGGTCAGTCAAATATATGGTTGCAGAATCATGCATGTACTTTATAGGTCACCAAGGCTAACAGGTGCTACCTATGGCCAGCACCTTGAGATCCCTGGCCTCAGAGGTGGAAAAAGGTGGAAAAAGCCATTCACAGAAGGCAAACATTACCCTCATGAGAACAGTTTACTTTCTGCAGTTCCCTCTGAGACATTACCCTTTCAGTTGTATACAATAAAGACATGCAGAAGTGCAAAATACACACTTGTAAATAATCATAAAGCTTATACATTTTCAGGTTGTTTAAATGTCTTATTATGGTGCGAAAAGAGTACCTATAGACCCCTCCATCAACTATCCCCTGCCAATGGGCACTGTCCCTATTGTACCCATTTGCAGCGGGATCTCTTCCCCCATTTCCAGTCCTTAATTAGAGACGGGGATTCCAGTGCTTGGCACAGTCAATTAGGGCCTAATTAAGATGCGGTTGAAAAGGGCTCTGACCAGTTGGTCGGAGCCGTTCCGACCACATCGTAATATGCTGGTTGGATTCCTTTCCAACCAACCCATTATGATGTAGTTGGCTGGAAACAAATTTGATTGGTTATTCTGACTGGCTTCCGACGGGCTAGGAGAGCCCGTCCGCCAGTCGGAAAGCAGCCAGTAATCCCAAGGGCAGCTCTTTCGGCCCGAGGGGTTACAATGTCGTGTGGACACAGTCTTTCTGTGCCGGCCTTTCCGACAGAGAAAGGCTGTCGGAACTAGACTTTGGGGGCCCCCAGCAGGGCCCCCTTTGGTGTGACGCCTCTGGTTGAAGGCCGATGGGTAACCTATGGTGGCCCCCGGTGATTCCTGCACCTGGTGGCATGCACCTTGAGGTTCCTGCATGGGGTGCAGGGATGAACTGCACCTCGCATTTTACAATGGGAGCTTTTAATCTGGCTGGAATACATGCTTCCATTGTAAAGTATAGGAGTGTGACCAAACAGTATTCGATCGCATCCTAATTAGTCGGTCGGGACAGCCGACTGGGTGGCAGTCAGTCCCTTGACCGAGATGATGTCGGGCTGAGGAAACTCCACCTGACATCGTAATGAGGCCCTAGATTTTCAGCACCGGGGCTTGTGACAGTGTGCCACAAAGTGGTGCTGTCTAGCTAATTTAGAGAGGACCACGACAACAGATAATTATTAATACAATATACATTAAAAATTACTATTACCTGCAACCCATGCCATTCCTATAGCTTTGGAGACCTGAAATAGTCCAAATTGTCACACTTATAGGTGTGTGATGGTTAGTAGTTGTGTTGTTACTATCATTGACTGCATAGCAGTGGCAATGTGTGGTGCAAGCTGCGGTGGCTTCCTGCAAGAGCCCTGGCACTTATTGTTTTTACAAATTAAGCACTGCCCATTTCAAATGCCGGCCGCATTACCATCCGCATAGTGAAAGGTGGACTGGCTCTTTTAACCAGCCTGCCTGCCTTTCACTGATGTGCTGCCACCAGGGTGGGCTGAAGTTCACAGCTGCCTGGGGGTAGGGCACTCATTGTAATAGGGTGCACTGATCTGGTTAGTGGTGCACCAGGCCAGTGAGCCCTATCAGTGATAGCAACCTGGCATTAGAGCTTCTTCAGATTGGATGAGGTGCAAATCATGTCTCCTCAGAGGTAGGACCAGACGAAATTTATATTACAGCTGTGTAATTCATGCAATGTCAGGTGTTTCGCATTACGCTTGTTCCGTGAAATTCATACCATGCTGCATAAATAATTTACATAGTCTTTTGAGGCAAACTTATAATAACCAGGAACAAAGCAAACAATCGGAACGCGAGCAGTTGTTGTTCATGCCAATCATATGTTGCGCACTATTTTTTTTTTAGCTGGGAATGCTTCCTCTCTTCAAACATTGATACGAGGACACGTTTCACAATAAAATGTATTGCTAAATGATGGATTTGTATTTTGCATGATTTTCCACATATTTTACATAACTACACGAAAGCAAATTACGTGGATTTCGCACACCCATACTTAATAGGTAGAAACCACTGAGTGTTCTCTAGGTGCATGTTAACTGAGGATTATGCATGTGTTCGTGCAGGGACAGCTCGTGGGTTTATTTCCACCTCTTGCTGCCAGCAGAAAATCGTACTGAAGTGTCTTCAAATACAGAAGTGTATTAAGATGAAACAATGCAATACGCCAGACCAAGTCTTTAGAACACACCAGGCATATCTCGAAAGGTTAGCAACTCTACAGACTTCCCTGGACCACCCAAGAACATATGGTACTTGTGTTATCTGTACTTGAAAACTAGGTCATGCCATTGAGTTTGAAATAGATACACCCTGTTAAGAACACAAGTTCAAACAAGCATTTGCAATGCAATAGGTCTCGAATTTACGGGAGTTTAAGCTATTAGCATTGTAAATGACAATGTGTTTCATTTATGTTTCAAAAACCAAAACATAAATAAAAGGCATTGTCATTTACATTGCCAATAGCTCAAACTCGCGTAAATGCGAGACCTATTGCATTGCAGATGCTTTTTTTTGTCTGTGTACATCAAGGTGACACTGGATTCTTGGCTGCTGCTGATTCATTATGACATTCAACATTCTCTACAAAATCTTCTTTACAAAATGGCAACGGATTGTCTACGAACTGCTGAAGAAACAACATACATTTACCTGCCATCATCAAGATAACTCCAAAGACTAAAATTGAGAGCATACTGAAATATCGTGAGTTTGCATTTTCTATAAATCGGATTGTATCTTTTTAAAAGCATCCTTTGCGTGGATAGTCCTGAGCTCTGCAAAACAGGCTTCAACATCTAGGAACATTAGTAACGAAGCCACTCCTGTTGCTGCTTTTAGGGAACAATCTTTCAGTCCTGGGGCAGGATTAAACAAGGACAACACTGGATGTTACTTAAATAGTAAAGGGCTATTGCACATTTAGCATGCAATTTCTCAGCAGAGCACAAGCCAGCTATTTCTGTAGGTATTGTAATCCCACTTCCCACCTGCAATATTAGATCCAATCACAGCATAATCCACAGAAGCCGATTGAAGACTAAAACAGACATCAACAGCACCATCACAGTGAGTCTCAAAAAACATTTGAAAGTGAATAATCTCGCACACAACACCAAGGCAAACTCGGAAATAATGCAGCCTGACATAACAGGGATCCACCAGGAAGGATCTCAGAAGCTGAAATCAGAATATACAATGTTGGATACTCAGAAGCAAAAATAAGAAAAGAGTAATTGCTTTGTCTAAATCCTTATGTTTATCTCGTCAAAGAGACTTAGCTGAGTTGGAAGTTCGCAGCTGCTTGTGGTGTTTAAAGAGGACCCTAAATCAAGCGTGGAATTTCTCGAAATGTGGTTCCCGAAGGCACTAATAATCAACGTAAAAAATGACTTTGAACGTGAAGTAGCCCACACAGTGCCAACTCATTAGCCTCAAAATTCCAAGGACCATTGTATACAAAGTCCTCCGATACCAACAGGTAGAAACTTTTTGGACTATTCGTGATATAACAAACAGATCCTGTGGGAAGGAGTGAAGGTCAACATTTTCCAGGAATACTCCAAAGACACTGCCCTCCTTCGGAAAGGCTTGTGCGCGCTCACCCCGAGGCTGAAAAGTATAAATTTGCCATTTTGCATTTGTCAGCCAAAATGTGTGTCTTTCTAGGAAAAATCTCGGAATCGGAACTGGACATGAAAGCACAGAATGCAAAAGTACTTTTTCATAAAATCTGTTTTTTGTCTCCAATAGTTTCGTTAAAATTACTTCTACCAAAATGCTATGAAGTCCCAAAGCTATCTGATGATGGTTTCTCTCAGCTACACCATTTCTCTTATTGTTGCCTTCTTGAAATGCTCCTTTTGTCCTATGAATGATTTTCCAATAGTTTTGGCATTATGCTGAAAGAAATGTTAGTGTAGGTAGGTTAAGTAGTGTGACACCTAGAATTATTTCAATAAGTTAAACAGCAGCAAGTAACTTTATTTCGGTTCGTTGAACCATAAAAGTGCAGAATACAAGTATTAAAAGGTTCTCTTGCTCCACATTTTATCCTCATCTACTGATTTCATCTCTGACTTTGGTTTGTGAGTCATAACCCGAGACGATAATTGATAAAGCAATGTATTTAAACATTTTAATTGCTTCACACTTCTGAAGCACAGGTTAATGCCACATATTTATTTTCTCATTATATTGCTTTTATCAAACAATCTGCTTATACATGCACAATTACTGAAAAACGTAGTAGTGGACAACAGCGCTGGCTTAATCTTTATGACACGCTAACAAAAGATGTGCCTCCAACAAATTCTTAACTATCATTAAGGAATAAGCTGATCTCAGAGGGTTACAGAGGCCGCAACATCACTATATAAACACAGTTAAAGTGTGGATTGCAATAACGAAGAGGGCCGTCCCTGTTCAGATATGATTCATCAGTATTACAAAAAAGACATATAAAAAATGTAAACATGTGGGAATTATGAAGCTTTTTCTTTTAAATGAACAAATTGGATGAGGTATTGTAAGTTTAACAACTCGCATGAGTTGGAAGGAGGCAGAAAAAGGGTAACTATCCAAAGCAGGAGACGCAAGCAAGGAGGGACAGGGTAAGGCACCAGCAAAAAAAAAAAAATAACGAGCACCTTATTCTGGTGCCATGCGCTTTTTTCAGCTGTGCTCCCCTGCTACTGCTCAAGCAGAACCCGTCTAAACTTACTTTTGGTCGCAGAGGTCAGGTTCTTCTTGCCCTCTTTCAGCAGCTCTTTAATAAACTTGTTGTTTTTTTCCAGCTCCACCTCGTGAGCTCGTATCGTTTCCAGCAACCACGTACTGTCCAGGTAGCAGTCGCTGAACTCCCGTGGCTGCAATCCCATGATTAAAAAGAGTTTGATATCTCCGATTGACTCTGCCGAGCGAGATGCCGGCCCTGCTCCCGAAGTATGCTCAGCAGCAGCACCCTCTATAAGGGGGTGTGGAGGACAGATGAAAGCTCTGTTGGTGAAGGGACAAGGGAGAGATAGCAGCACTGCCTTAGAATTGGGATAGCAGCAGCGATGGCATCGGAGCAGGCCCAGCACCCGGCCTCCACCACATCCCCAAAACAGTAAAGTAACCTCGGCCATGCAGATCCCCAGGTGTCCCGCAAGTGGTGTGCGGAGCTAAAAATAACTTTTTAAAAGCAGGCATCTCGGAACGGTGGTGGGGGCGGGCACACACGGCACAGGAAGACGTAATATAAATGAAACAACAGCGTCAGTGGTGTGTGTGTGTACTTGCGCACTGAAAGTAAAAAAACAATCATTGGCCACGCGGGCGAAATTGAGGCAGACGCGGCCGCGATTCACAAAAGCATTGAAATAACAAAAGCATTAACATACACAAGCTTTGGCAACGCGGCCGCGAAAGTGAAAGTGATCGCGATTACAATCGCGTGCTACGGAGGAAAGACACATGGCGCTGCGCGCGTGCACGTTCACGTGCACTGCAGCTTTAGGCCACGGCAGCACTTAGAAAAGCCTGTATACAAAATGTCTCGGCCAGATCAGCGCAAGCGCTGGATCAGGTCGAGACCTAAAAAGACTTCCTGGGGTCAATGCGGCACATCGACAACACCTTTAGCAACTGTTTAATGGACAGAAACTACTGGAACTGGTGAAACTATGCTGCATTGATGCGTCAATGTCTGACTGTTGAGTGAGAGGCTTCTGTTATCTGTGCTGTCTGTTACAGACAGATATCAAAGCAGTGACAGCTAGGAGCAAGCATTGGATTTGCCAATATTGTACACAAGAGTGGCTGTTGTTCAGCATGGCTAAAGGGTAGTGGGGTAAAGGAGAGTGGGGTGGAGTGGAGTGTCATAAAGTGGAGTGTTATGGAGTGGCGTACAGTGAAATGGAACGGAGTACAGTAGAGTTGAGTGGAGGGGAGTGAACTGGAGTGTCATGGAGCAGTGTACAGTTTTGTGGAGTGTTGTGGAGGGAGTAGAGTGTCGTAAAATGGAAGGGCGTAGAGTTGAGTGTTGGGTACAACGTCAGAGTTCAGCACAGGGTCATAAAGTGGAGGGGAAGAGAGGGACGTGGAGTGGTGGAGACTAGAGTGGCATAATGGGTGTTGCGTAGAATATAGTAGAGTGTTGTAGAATAGAGTGATGTAGAGCGGAGTACATTGTCGTCGAGTAGAGTACAGTGGAGTAGGGTGTAATAGAATAAATTGGGGTAAAGTGGCATGGAGTGACATGGAGGGAGTTGCACAGAGCATCGTAGAGTGGAATAGTGTGGCAGAATAGCATAGAGTGGAGTAGAGTGCAATAGAGTGGAGTGGCAGAGTGGAGTAGAATGTAGTGGAGCAGAGTATAATGGAGCAGAACATCATAGAACGGAGTATCAGGGAGTGGAGTGTCGTAGAGCGGCTTAGAGAGAAGTGACATAAAGTACAATAGTGCAGAGTAGATTGGCGTAGAGTGCAGTGGTTCATTGTAGAATGGGGTAGTGTGCACTAATATAGAGTACAGTGGTGCAGAGTACAGTAGAGAGGCGTAGAGTGAAGTGGCATAGAGTGCAGTGTCAGAGTGCAGTAGTGCACAGTAGACTAGAGTGGAGTAGAGTGCATTGGCGTAGAATGCAGTAGAGTGGTATGGAGTGACAGAGTTCAGTGGCAGAGAGTGCAGTGCTGCAGAGTAGAGTGTCAGAGTGCAGTGGTGTGGAGTAGAGTGGCATAAAGTGCATTGGTGTATACTGTGGTGATGTAGAATGAGGCAGAGTAAAGTGACAGAGTTCAATAGTGTAGAGTGGCAGAGTGCAGTGACGTAGAGTACAATATAGTGTGGTACTGTGCAGTGGTGCAGAGTAGATTGGCATAGAGTGCAGTGGCATAGAGTGTATTGGTTTTGAGTAAAGTGGTGTAGAGAGCTTGGTGTAGAGTGAAATGGCACAGAGTGCAGAGCTGTAGAATAGAGTGGTGTAGTGTTGAGTGGAGTGTCACAGAGTGGAATAGAGTGAGGTAGACTGCAGTGGCATAGAATGTTTTAGAGTAGAGTGAGGTGGCGTAGAGTGCAGTGGTATAGAGTGTCAGAGTGCAGTGGTGCAGAGTAGATTAGAGTGTCTATGAGTGGATTGGCGTAGATTACAGTGGTATAGAGTAGAGTGATTCAAAGTAGAGTTGTGTAGAGTTCAGTGGTGGAGAGAGCAGTGTTGCAGAGTAGAGTGACGTAGAGTGATATGGCATAGAGTGGAGTGGTGCAGAGTAGAGCGGGGTGGCGCAGGGTAGAGTGCAGTCGCACACAGTGGAGTGATGCAGAACAGAGTGGTGCAGAGTGCATTGGCATAGAGTAGAATGGTGTAGTGGCATAGACTGCAATGGCCTAGAGTGCAGTACGGTGGCGTAAAGTACAGTGGGGTGGAGTGCAGTTGAGTGGCATAGAGTGCAGTGGCATTGAGCACAGTGGCGTGGATTGTAGCGGCATAGAGTGGTGCAGAGAGCAGTGACATAGAGTACAGTGATGCAGAGTAGAATAGAGTGGTGTAGAGTGCAGTGACATAGAGCGCAACAGCAGTTCTTTCCTTGGGACCCTCCGATCTTCTAGGACCCTTGGTAAACCGAGATAGAAAACTGATCCAGATCCATTGTTAGCTTTTTCTTGTAGCCCATCAACATCATTATGCCATTCTGAGTTTTTTTTCTATAGTCAGATCAGCATGTTTTATGTGCAAGGCTTTCCTGTTCGTAGAACAAGCATAAATGACTTAGACCTAAAACGTGGTTGCAAAGGCACATTTTTTGTGCACTTTTGGTTATGGGCTCTGTTTTTAAAGCCATTGTAGATTGTTCTTTCAACAAGGCAGCCCCGCTCATTGGGAAAGCGTAGGTAAGAGAACTGTGTAAGTGCTTAAAAAAATGATGGGAAACGTGACCTTGATTACAATGGCAGGGTAAGTGAGTGTGGGGAGGAGTGGCAGAGAGGCAGTTAAAAAGTTCAAAATATTCAAGTTTGTTGGTCTTTTTAACCTACAGGTACCCAAATATAAAATATAATTCAAACACCATAAATAAAAAAATTAGTGCAAGTATAACACATTTTTGGAAATTCATGGTTTTGTTAGGAAATCTGAGTTAGTTATTGCCATCAATACAGAATTCACAGGTCTATGTGAATAACTACAGGGTCCCTGAGATGTATCGTGGTTGGTGCACTGTAGAAAAGTGATGTGCATATATAACGTTGGGAAATCCCAGGGTAGAGTGCAGTGGCATTGAGTAGTGGCATATAGCACAAGGAAGTAGAGTAGAGTAGTGCATTGTTGATTGCAGTGGCCTAGAGTGGAGTGGTGCAAAGTGGAGTAGAGTGGCATAAAGTGCAGTGAAATAGAGTGCAGTGGCGTAGAGTAGACTGTTTCATAGTAGAGTGAACTGGTGTAGAGTAGAGTGGTGCAGGGTAGAGTGCAGTGACATAGATTAGTGGCAAAGAGCACAGTGGCGTAGAGTAGAGTGGTGTAGAGTAGAGTGGTGCAGCGTTGAATGCAGTGGCATTGAGAGAGGAGAGGTGCAAAGTGCAGCACAGTGGCATAAAGTGCAGTGAAATAGAGTGCAGTGGTGTAGAGAAGACTGTTTCAGAGTAGTGTGTGTGGCATAAAGTGGAGTGGAACAGAGTGGAGTGGGCTAGACTGGAGTGGTGCAGACTGCAGTGGTGCAGAGTGCAGTGGTGCATAGTAGAGTGGAGGTAGTGTGCACTAGCATAGAGTAGAGAGGTGCAGAGTACAGTAGCGAGGCAAAAAGTGAAGTGGCATAGAGTGCAGTGATGCACAGTAGATTAGAGTGCCATAGGGTGCATTGGCGTAGAGTGCAGTAGAGAGGCATAGAGAGGTGCAGAGTAGAGTTCAGTGGAACAGAGTAGAGAGGCACAGAGTAGTGTGGCGTAGAGTGGAACAGAGTAGAGTGCCATAGAGTTCTGTGGCAGAATGTACAATGCTGCAGAGTAGAGTGTCGTAGAGTGCAGTGGTGTAAAGTAGAGTGGCACAGAGTGCATTGGTGTATAATGCAATTGCTTAGAGTGGTACAGAGTAAAGTGGCACAGAGTGCAATGGTATACAGTAGAGTGGCTTAGAGTGCAGTGGCATATGTTAGGTTATGTTACTGGGTACTTATAAATCATGCGGCTACTCCTTGGAGTGTCCCGGCGCTAGAGTAAAGTATAGTGGCATACTGTTTTTAGAATAGAGAAATTCATGCTTAAGCATTGTTTTACGTAAGTTAGCATTCGCGGCGCCATTTTCTATGTACGCGTCATTTTGAGTCATAATCGAAACTAATTCTCCATGGATTCCGAGAAAAGGCATCTGTTAAGTTTCTTTTCCCCGAGGTTGGGTTTTGCTTCGCTAATTAATAGACTGTTCTTATTAGCGCATACCTTTCCAGCTAGATAGAGGCTTTCTCCCACTTGTCTAGTGGCGAGCACGGACAGAACGACCTTGAGTAGTAGATAGAGTGTGCCCGGCCTTAGACTCAAAACTTATCCTCTGTACTTCTTTGTTCAGCTGCATCTGTCTGGAAAATTCTATGGTGGGCGTGCCTTCATTGAGTTCCGAATATACATAATGTATCTTTATGCATGCTGATGTCAGTCCCTCTGCAGCACTCCTAGCGACAGGGCAGACTGGGCTCCACCCTGAGTGTACCTAAATAAACAGATATTGGTTTATATTCTCTACTGTCTGTCCGACTCTTCATTTATTATGGAAGGCTGAGAGGTGGGCTTGTGTGACCCTAATTGGGTCACTTACTTCACTGTGCAGTGATGCAGAGTAGAATGACAGAGTACAATTGCTTAGAGTGCATTAGAATTGAGTGAAGTGCTGTAGAGTGCATTGGCACAGAGTGCAGTGGTGTAGAGTGCTGTGGTGTAGTCCGGAGTGGCATAGAGTACAGTGACATAGAGCGCAGTGATGCAGAGTGGAATAGAGTGGCGTAGACTACCATGGTATAGAGCAGATTGTTTCATAGAAGAGTGAAGTGATGTGGAGTGCAGTGGTATTGAGTAGAGTGTTGTAGAGTGCAGAGCAGATTAGAGTGACTTAAGACTGAATTGGCGTGGAGTGCATTGGTGTAGAGTAGAGTGATGTAAAGTAGAGTGGCATAGAGTTCAGTGGCGTAGAGTAACAAAAAGGAGACTGGCATAATGTAGAATGTCAGCGAGTGCAGTGTTGCAGAGTATACTTTTGTAGAGTTCAGTTGTGTGTAGTAGAGAAATGTTGAGTGCCTTGGCTTAGAGTGAAGTGGTACGAAGCAGCATAGAGAGTAGTGGCACAGACAAGAGAGCACCAGCGTAGAGTACAGTGGTGCAGAATAGAATAGAGTGACAGAGTGGAGTGACAGAGAAGAACAGAGTGACGTAGAGTGCAGTGGCATAGAGTATAGAGACATGTGGTGCAGAGTGGACAGGGGTAGAGGGCATTGGTTTTGAGTAAACTGGTGTAAAGTGCATTGGCATACAGTGCAGTGGCGTAGAGTGGTGCAGAAGAGAATGAAGTGGTGCTGAATGACATGGCACTGAGTGCAGTGGTGTAGAGCATATTGTTCCAGTGTAGAGTGCGGTGGTGCAGACTAGATTAGAGTGACATAGAGGGGATTGGCATAAAATGCACTGGCGTGCAGTAAAGTGGTACAGAGTAGACTATATTGGCATAAATTGCAGCAGCATAGAGTGCCGTGTTGCAGAGTAGGGTGGCATAGAGTGGAGTGGCGCAGAGGGGCGCAGAGTGCAGTGGCAAAGGGTGCAGTGGTGCATAGCAAAATAATGTGGTTTTAGTGCATTAGCATAGAGTGGAGTGGTGTAGAGCAGAGAGGCATAGACTGGATTGGTGAAGAGAAGAGTGCTGTGACAGTGTGGAGTGGAGTGGCGTGGCATATTGTGGAGTGGTGCAGAGTACAGTGGAGTGGCATAGAGTGGTGCAGAGTAGAGTGGAGTGGCGTAACATGGAGTATGCATGGTATGGTAGCGTACTGCCAATACAGACAACACATCTTCAGTTGAAATGACCTTTACATTTGCACTCACATATAGTTTTACTTATAAAACTATACAGTGAACAAGCAATAATGTGTGGAAATATCATCACCCAATATATAGACTTGATCGTTAGCATAGTTAATTTACAGACACTTACATTTTTTTGTGTGCTAGAAAAGAATAATACCATCATACAGCCTTCCTAAGCAGATCCCAGCATGATTGTTACGTAAATCATTTAACTTTGAAGTCAGAGAAAGAAAAATGAACACAAAGCTCTCTCGAAGATTCAGCCAGACATTTCACCACTGTCTTTGAACGCACAGCAAATGTGACGAGATAAGAACAAGATTTAGGGGCCTGTTTCCAGAAAGCGAGTTCGTGAAAGAATACACTAAACAAGGTTTGGGCAATGGGAGGGGCAAACTCAAGCTGGACAGCGCCAGCAAATTGAAAGCCCAAAAATGTGAATTACAAACCACAAAGCCAATGGAAAACAACAGGCAGAATGCATTCCTAAGCCAACTTTCTGAATGTCCCCAAAATGTCTTTAGCACTGTTTGGTAGGTTGCAACCTAAAACGTATGAGTACTGGGCAACCCATCTCTAATGAATCCACTAGTGATATAAGATATAATGTGTATCAGTTGTCACCAATTTGTATGAGTTTTCTGTCTTCTGCAGGCAGATCCCAAGCAAATAAACATCATTTTTGGATGGTCCGCCTCAAACAAAGTGGGCCTCAATTTATTGGCTGCAATGCGAATAGGTAGTTATTAATTTACTTTTATTGAATACCCAGGTTAACCCAGAGCAGATAGAAGAAGAAAATGGAAACTTCACTCATGGGAGGGCCTTCAAGGCAGTGGCAAGCCACCAAGAGGCAAAGGGGAGCTATAGAGCAATAAAGTCAAAACATATCAATCATCAATGCTTGAGCACAAAACGAGGTGAACTACAGCAGCCAGAAGTCTTTAGATGCTGATGGTGATATGCTGCAGGGAGGAGCAGGCAGCCCCAGTGCTTATAGTGCTCTCTTCACCCCTGCAGCACAGTGCAGAGCACTTGAGCAAGGGTCCAGGGGGACTACAGCAACCAGAAGTCCCTGGGTGCTAACAGCACTTAGCTGCAAAGAGGAGCAGGCAGCTCCAGTGCTTATAGCGGTTTGTTCACCCCCACAGCACGGGACATTTGAGCGCAAGACCAGAGGGACACTAGCAACCAGGAGTCCCTGGGTGCTGACGGCGGTGGGCTTCAGAGAGAAACAAGCAACCCCAGTGCTTAAATCTCGCTCTTCACTTCCACAGTGCGAAACTCATTTAGGGCATGCCCTGACATGGCCCTTGCAAAGACCGACCAAGGGCTGGCCCATTTGTGCCTGTCTGACCCCAGATATGGCTGGGTTGTGCCCCATCTCTTTCGCCCGCCTCAGAAGATTTAATACCCAGTGACTTTTTGGGTGAGTTCTACCACTGTTATTTATTATGGGCAAACAAAAGGTGGCAGGTTCCGTCAGCGCTCCAGTTACAGTAACTACGATTGATAGTATGTTTGAAAGAGCAGCGGGGGTGACAATGCAGGACATTGCTTTGACTGAGATCAGACTGTCCCTTGAGCAGACGCCAGCGATACTGCTAATAGTGATGGTCAGTCACTAGAGAGGGACAGCACTCAATTAGTCACAGCAGCACCGGCAATAGAACTACTGATAATACTGATATCCCTCTAGCCGCATTAATCCAATCTGCTACCATATCACCCAAAGAGCTTGCAGTTATACACAAAAAGAAAAGTCTGCCGCCCTCTCAGGTGTGACTGGTTAAGGCACGTGTCTCCACTAACTCGGATTCACCTTTTATTGAGGAATATTGCAGCAAAATATCTGATATGTTGCAGGAACAACTGAACCCCCTCCTTGAATGCCTGGTCTGCATTGAGTCGCAGTTGGCCTGTCTTCAAGTAACTGATACAGGAAGGAGCTGTCTCAATTCTTCTTTTTGCATTCCATTCAAATCCTAGCCTCTCCACTTGATGTGGAGTACATTCAGTAAAAATATAACAAGATCCTCATGGTACGCACAGTGTGCTGAGATGGGCCCTCCTTAAAATTATTGACAGAGATTGCATTGTGGTTAACTTTAGACATCCTGCTTGTGCGAAAAATCTTCTTCAATTGCAGATGGGGGCAAGCATCCCCATTCGGGGTGTAGTGAGCCACCCGGCCCCTCCGATAACTTGTATCACCTTCACTCTCCTGGGCCGGGCTCGGACCAGGAGGTATAAATAAAGTGTGACGTCAGTGCTCATGGCTGACAGCATGAACCAAGCTCCCGAGTAGACGTTCCGTTATTGTGTGTGCCTAAAGTGTAGGCCTTCCCCCCCACTTCAACTCTGCCGTACGCTGCCCTATAACACAGGCGACAAGGCGGGTGAACGACATTGTGTGCACAGCGGTCCCCTACCGTACTGCTGTCCCGTGGTGACTGGTGGAGCTTATCCAAACTGACGTGGGCCCAGCGCGCACGTCATAGAGTTTGGGGTCATCGCCGACTGTGTGCTGGTGGAGAAGCAGTCCGGGGCGTGTGGAGGCTGGAGGAATGTGAGCCTGTGAAGCGAGGGCACATCGGCACTGCAGGTACACCCAGCGGAGAGCACGCATGCAGAAGCGGCATGGCCTGCGCGTGCTGTGATGGGACGGGAAGCAGGCCAGTATCTGGTGAGCCACGTGTGAAGGCGGCAGGGCAGGGACACTGGCAAGAGGTGCGAGGGCCCAGAGAGCTGCAAGAGGCTTACGGTGTGCTGAGTGGCAGCCTGCACTGAGTCACCATGTGTGAAGAAAGCCCTAGGAAAGGCCTGCAGTGTGCAGACAGGCAGTGTGAACTGCCCACCAATGCGAGAGAGGAGAGAAAGAGAGATCCCAGAGAGGAAAGCACAGCACACACAGCCAAGACAACAGCCAGGGACACCACTACAGGTATCTGACTCTAGAGCATCAGGGTGAAGGAACAGGCAGGATGTCACAGCAATCGGAGGGAGGTGATCCAGCAGTGGTGGAACAGGGCCCGTGCACTGCGCTCAGTGCCCTACCTCTGTTCAACCAACTGGCGGATCCGACCACAGCAGCAACAAGATGGCGCAAGTGGATTGGCGAGCTGGAGAATTATTTCATTGCGGTGTTTCAGATGGGAGGAGACGAGCTATATGAGCTATTTCTGGACCTGCCAGACACTGGGGATATGAATGACTACGACAAAGGGGTGAGAGCACTCGACCGTTATTTTGACCCACAAGTCAATCCTGACTTTGAACACTTCAAACTGGGTCAAGCGAAGCAGAGAGAAGAAGAGTCAGTGGACATGTTTTTTGTGAGACTGCACAAACTGGCCAGTTCGTGTACTGGTACTGACAAGCAACTAGAGATTAGAGCCCAACTTTTCTAAGGCTGCAAGTCGTCAGGCTTGAGGAAACTCATCCTGTGACAGCCAGGAATATCTCTAGATGACATACTAGTCCTAGGAAGGTCTCATGAACTGGCAGATGCCTGAGCCGGTAAAATGGAGTCGGCACTGGTGAGAAGATTGATGGGTGGAGCGCAGGGGCATACAGCCGTGGTCAAAGAGGAACGGGTGGACGCCATCAGGAAGGGACCCGGCAGAGGAAGAGGAAGCGCACCTGGCCACTCAGGTGGTTGAGGATGCAGCAATTGCGGGCTGGACAGTCATCCACCGAGAGGGTGTCCTGCGCAAGGGAAACCGTGTCTCAAGTGTGGGAAGTTTGGGCACTTCACGAAGGTATGCATGAGTGCGTCAAGGGCATCAGCACCTGGAAGCAAGTCAAGGAAGCCTGGAATGTCAAGACAGAAGGTCCATACTGCCGAGGTTGTGGAGAAGGTGGAAGGTCGATTACAGAACATGCGGATAACTGAGGACGACGAAGTTTTCATGATATCGTACACTGCATTGACAGACAAGGGGGCCTCTGTGAACATTCTCGAAGCAGAACAATATGCCCTACTTAAACCCAAACCACCGCTACAGTGCACCTGAGCTAAAATCTTCACCTATGGAGGAGATACTCCCATTCCACTCCAAGGAATGATCAAAGTAGAGGTCACTCATGGAGACTGGGATTAGTAATGTTTGCGCGATAAATACATCAATCACATGCCGACAAGATCATGGAAGAGTTCCCTAGCCTCTTCAAAGGATTAGGATGCTTAAAAGGTGTAAAGGTAAAGCTGCACATAGAAAAAACGTTGAAACCCATGGCAGTGAAACATCGGAGAGTGCCATTTCACTTATGGCCGCTAGTGGAGGCAGAAATCGAAAAACTGGAGAAAATGGGAGTGATTGAGAAGGTGGCCGGGCCCATCCCCGGGTATCCCCGCTAGTGTTTGCTCCAAAACCGAGACAACCAGGTGCATTAAGACTCTGTATGGATATGCTCCTGCCGAACACCGCCATAAAAGAGAACGGCACATCACTCCCACAATAGATGAGATAGTGGCAGATATCAATGGAGCGCAGTGGTTCTCCAAAGTGGACCTTAATTCTGGATATCACCAGTTGCTGCTTGACGAGTCCAGCCAGTACATCACTATGTTTTCAACCCATGTAGGATTACAGCGTTTCAAATGACTCAGCTTTGGGGTATCATCCGCGGCGGAGGTATTCCAGGACGCTATCCGAGGGGCACTATCCAGTCTAATGGGAGTCATCAATGTGAGTGGCGATGTGCTAATTTTCTCCAAGTCCCTGGAAGAACACCATGAGAGGGTGAGGGCTACTCTGTAGGGCTACTCTGTAACGGTACATAGATCAAGGGCTAACGCTGCAAAGAGAGAAATGCCAATTCTATGCCAACAAGGTAGAATTTTTTGGTTATCGGTTCTCGAAGGATGGGCTGCAGGTGGATCCAGCAAAGGTGGAAGCGATCAAGGCAGCGACCATTCCCCAGAATCAGTCCGATATGAGAAGCTTCCTTGGCATGGCTAATTATTGTGGCCGTTTCATTCCACACTTGGCTACACTGTTGGAGCCCATGCGGGTGCTCACTAAGAAGGATGTGAAGTGGTAATGGACGGGGGAAGCGGCGAAGGCATTTCAAGACATCAAAGAAGCTCTGCTGCAGGGGGCGAAGGTGGCCTATTTAAAACCAGGGCACCCTACTGAACTGGTAGTGGATGCGAGCCCGGTTGGTCTGGAGGCTGTGCTCCTTCAACGAGATGGTGAGGACAACTGGGTGCCGATTGCCTATGCCAGCCGAGTACTAACAGCAGTGGAGACTCGTTATGCCCAGATTGAGAGGGAGGCGCTGGCGATAAGGTGGAGGTGTCAGTATTTTGACATATACCTCTGTGGTCACAGATTCACAGTCGTGACGGACCACAAAACCTTGGTCCTACAGTTCACAGGGACGGCGAGAAGCGGACCCCTGAGAATCGAAAGGTGGGCGGTGCACATTCAACATTACAACTTCGAGGTGGTCTACCGACCTTGAGCCAACAACCCGGCGGACTACCTGTCGAGGCACCCACTGAACGACATCACAAACCAGCCAGCCGAGGTGGACGACGGGGTGGAGTCATTCGTTAAGCACGTCATCGGAGTGTCCTGCCCTCGAGCCCTGTAAATGGAAGAAAATCGGGCCGCCACGGATGAGGACGAATGTTTTCTGGCAGTGAAGGAAACGTTACGAAGTCATGCCTTGAAAAGCTTTCTGGACGGAGTGAGCCGAAGGACGGAGGAAGACAGGGAAGCAAGAATGGGAGTAGGGAGATGCCGTGATAAGCTGAGCGAAAGTAATGAGGGAATGGTTCTCAGAGGAACCAGAATTATAATGCCGGCCAAGCTGTGGAAACGAACAATTGACCTGGCTCACCAAGGACACCAAGGGATTGAGAAAACCAAAGCACGCTCGCGGACAAAAGTATGCTTCCCCGGAATGGACCGCATGGTAGAGGAGAAAGTAAGAAGCTGTTATGAATGCCAGATCACTGGAGGTGAAGCGCCGGTGCCGCCAATAGTCACAGAACAGCCGTTGACGAAGCCTTAGGCCTCGGTTACCATGTACTTTGGAAGCTTCCCGGATGGGAGATCGACCCTGGTCCTGCTAAACAGTTATTCGTTTCAAGTCGTGGAGATAGTTCGATCAACAGCCTTCGAAAATGTTAAGCCCACACTAGAAAAGACATTTGCGTTACTGGGAACGCCGGACAATGGGCCACCCTTCCATGGACAAGAATTCCAAAAATACATGGAGCACCATAACATCCGTCCCCGGAAAATAACTCCTCAATGGAGAGACTCATGCGAACAATCAACAAAGCTCTCCAAATTGGAGTAACTAGGCGAGAAGATCTTGAAGAGTGTCTGCAGAGATTTCTAAGAGCATACAGACAAACACCACATAGCACCACCGGATGTGCCCCCAGCCACTTCATAATGAAATGTGCTGTAAGAGACGTGGTGCCTGTGAGCGAAGACTAGGAGCCTGGAGCCATGTACGAGGCAACGGTGCAGGCCAAAAGAACAGCCACCAACGATATGGCTAGTAGAAAAAGAAGAGCGAGAGTGGTCAAACTCCAGAGAGGAGACAAGGTGATTGTGAAAAGCAGACACCCTGGATTGAAATTCCGAACACCGTTTGATGCAGAACCATGGGAGGCAGTGAGAGTGCAAGGAACCCTGGTGACGTTGCAAAGAGGTGAAAGGCGAGTAGCGAGGAATGTGTTGTGGTTTAAAAAGCTGGTGCTGCCCGCCCAAGTCTGTCAGGAAGATCAGGAGACAGAACAACGTGAAGGAGGACAGACTGAAAGAACTCAAGAGGACAGCATGCTCGGGGGACCCCCGAGAGTGAATGCGAGGTCGAAGGAGAGGAACCCCACACGGAGAAGACAACACCTCGAGGCTTGAGGCAAGGGCCTCCCAACGAAAAGGTCCATACCAGTTGTGAGACAATCCCTGACCTTGTCAAAGGCTGAGAGACTGTTGGTGCTGAAGAGCAGGGGAGGTTTCTGAAGAAGATTCCTGTCAGAGACTATTCTTGTTCTTGCTGTTGTGGTTATTTTGTTAGTTTATTATTTTAGTTTGTTGTTTACGCTAAGATGGTTATGGAGGGATGTAGTGAGCCACCCGGCCCCTCCGATAACTTGTATCACCTTCACCCTCATGGGCCGGGCTCGGACCAGGAGGTATAAAGTGTGACGTCAGCGCTCGTGGCTGACGGCACAAACCAAGCTCCCGAGTAGACGTCCCGTTATTGTGTGTGCCCAAAGTGTAGGCCTCCCCCCCACTCCGACCCCGCAGTACCCCACCCCATAACACAGGGGTTGTCAGCTTACCTTTAGGTTTTTTGTATAAACCACTGTTGATTCTTTCGTTCGCAAGAGTATGTGCCAGCTTTGGAGTTGAAGAACAGATTTCTAAACTTGCTCGAGTCTTTTGACATTGATTGACTGCCTGGCACTGTGGCTACAAGTCAGGAAATATAGTCACCGATCAAACTATGCAAACTCTCTGAAGCCAACAACCCTCTCCATCCCCAGCAGTCTTCAATACACATCTCTCTCTGCTAAGGATGTTGATCTGGAGTATAGCTGGGCCATCGCTCCAAGAAGCACCTGCTTGATTGGCAACTGTTCACAAGAGATTATGATATTTTGTTGTTTCAGGAGACCTCGGACCCAGAGCCAGGGTAGGATTGGGAACAAAATTAGGCCCGGGCACTGAAAGAAAAAGTGCCCCACATTTGTTGATAATGACCTTTCATGAAACATTGCTAACCATCAGTTGTAATTTTGGGGGACATCTCTGATTAATTAAGCATTCTAAGCTTCTGAGTTTCGGTAGCATCGGCCAAGACTAGACGCACCACTAAACATATTATTATTCCACTGTAGCTCATCTGCAGGTTTCCTTGTCTGATCTCCAGGCCTATACATTTCCCCACTTTCGGTGCCTGAATGTATTAGTCACCTACTGGTCCCTTAGTCTGTGCTTCCCCTAAAGATCCCTGAATTATATCAAGGCATGAGTCAGAGAACCATCAGCATCCATTCTGTCTGGAGACTTCTGTTCACCTCCAAGGAACCAAGGGACTAAGGAAACCTCTTTTGGTTTTCACTCAGGAGTCTTTGGGGATTGCATACTACTTCGTACTTGATGTCTTTTTTTTGTGGGTAGAGAATTGATCTGAATCTGGAAACGCTGCAGGAATTCACTCAAATGCCTTACATTCTCACTATACCCCTTTCTTACTTGCTGTGTGCACCTTTCTTGTTCTCCCTATCACTTTTTCCCCCTGTCCTAGGGCCTCATTTACAAGAAAGAGCTGCAGTGCGGTACAGCAAGCCCTTTGCTGCACCACGCTGCAGCACTTTCTAAGCACAGGGATGCATGATATCTATAAGGATATGACAGATCCCTTTGCTCTCTCCTGTGCTGGTACACAATTAGTTGCCGTGTGCTGATGCAGGCCCCCCTGCACCATGGTGCAAGGATGCCTGCCTGTGTAATGGGGATGATTGTTTTATGTGCAGGAAGATATCGCTTCCTGCACATGAACAATTTGAAATGGCATTTTTCAACTTCTATGTGTGCTGCATTAGCACACATAGAACTTGTAAAACGTCATTTTTTAAATGATTGTGTATGTGCAAGTAGGGACACCTTCTTGCACATAAATAATCATAAGAGGTGATTTCCTCATTCTATGTGTCCTGCATTTTGCAGCCCAGATAGAAAGAGGAAAGAAACCGGGGAGAAATTAATACATTTCTCCTCATTGCGCCTGCTTACGCCTCCCCTGGGAGGCGTAGCATCCAGACACAATTCCAGGTTTATGATTTCTCGTTAATCTGGAAATGCGTGAGGCTCCATGGGTGTTGTATGAAAACACCCACAGCAACACCCATGGAATTCCCCTTTCACGCAAAGTGTTACGTGTAAAGGGGCCGTATTACAAGGACAGGAAAAGCCACAAAGGCTGGCTATTCTTGTTCTTGTTAATATGGGACAACAAAATACGCCATACAGGGTGTGTCACAAAAAGTGATGCACAAGTGGCGCAAGGGGCTTGGCACTGGGGGTCTGGTGGGAGGTAGCATAATAAAAAAAAAAAAATAATAACAACAACAACTTTAGCCCTTGTCCTGCGTCTCATCTTTTGCTCTCCTGTCTTCGACTCCAGGAAGCAGGCAGACACGCTCCCTCCCCTAGGCGAATCACAAAGCTGCTTGCAGTATTGTGATTGGTCTGAGCACCATGGCAAGGTGCTCAGGCAGGGGCTGGAGTGGTGGGCATGTTCTCCATGCAGGCTGGAATGCAGTCTTCATGGAGATGGGGAAAGTGCACATGACTGGTTTGGACGGCCCGAGACGGCCAACCAAACAGTCACTCAATACAAGTTTATTGTTTGATTACTTAAAATCATTACAAAACAAAACAAGCCCCCCCCCCCAAATAAATAGTACAATAAACTAAAACCTTATTGTCCAGAATAAAATCCACATCACTTATCAGTAAGATTAGGGTTTAAAAACGATTACATTGGTAACTTTTACTTGGAGCGCCAGGGGAATAAGAACCCAAAGGGGATACTGGTGATCTCATTGGACTCATGTTAGTTAAGATCTCCCTCAGATTGCCGTAAAAGTCTGCTGACTAGATTCATGTATTTAGTTCCACGGCATGATAGTATAGACGATCTACCCTCTAGCCAGCAAATCACCGCTTGCCTGCTAGAACAAATGTTCAGCTCATTAAAAATAGGTTTCAAGTACTTTCTCCTTTGGTCTAAAACGGCTGTACAGGCACATGTTAGGTGGATTAATGTTTCCTTTTTAGAGCCACATAGTCTGCAGGACTCCGTTTTGAGTGGCGTTTTCCACTGAGGGTATAAATCCTTTTCCTCATGCACACCCATTCTATACTTTAAAAAACTAGTTTTTAGCTGTGAGCTGAAATGGGCGGATAAATATGGTTGTGGCCTCAAAAATCTATAGGAATTAATAACTGTCCACCCGTGCCGCCGCTTGGAGAGCTCTTGTTTGTCAGCCCACAAGGATTTCTTTTTGGCTGCGCTGTTTACTATTTTGCCAAAGCTTCCTCTATCCAACCTATTGGCCCATGCTGTTTGTAGGTCCATCTCAGCCAGGGACTCTCTCAGAAAGCTTCCCCAGGAGTTAGATGTTACTGGATCCCCCTGGAGCTTGATTTCTTCCCAGCATAAGTTATTTAGAGTGTCCGGGTCAGAAGAGCGGAGCATGTGGCACAGTTTAATAAAACTGCTCATTCCTCGGAATTTCTGGTGCTGGAGCCCAAATTCCAGTCTGACCTGCGAGGGCGAGGCTGATTTGGGCAGGTCGAAAACTGCTTTATAGATCTTTGTCTGCAGTGTATTCAGTATGTGCACTTCTTTGCCACACTATGGAGCCAAGCCGTAGGACAAATTAGGAAGTATTTGGGCGGCCATTACTTTAAGTAAGTGAGAGAAGTTTGGGCAGTCCATCTTTTTGCGAAGTAATTTGTATGCAAAAATTAAATAATGTGCCTTTGCTGTTAGAGCCAATTTGTGATCTTTGTGGGTTGCACCCTGCCCAATTATTACACCCAGGTATTTATATGAGCTAACTTCTTCGACAGTTGCCCCCTTAGCCGTCCATTTGAACTTGAGTTTCTTACGATCAAATAGGCGCACTATTTTTGTTTTTTCTTTATTTAACTCCAGCTGTTCCTTATCCAGGTAGGCCACGAGGTTATTAATTGATCTCTGAAGGCCGATGGGAGTTTGGCTCAACAGGACTATATCGTCCGCATATTGTAATATGGAGATTGACTCGTTGACCATTTTCGGGGGGTGAGACTCTGGTTTTTCAATGTAGGGTGCCATATCAGATAAAAACAGATTAAATAGGCTGGGGGCTAAAACACAGCCTTGTTTTAAGCCGCTTTGCGTCTGGATACTTGCAGCTGTGCTCGACCCGTTGCCTAGCTTAACTCTTGCCCAGGTGTCCGTGTATAAGGCAATTATAGCGTTGAGCATTGTGGTTGGCAGGCCCCATTCATTAAGTTTCTTCCACAGCTGGCTCCTGCTTACCCTGTCGAATGCAGATTTAATGTCGACAAAGCAGGCGAACAGTCGGGAATCCCTTTTTTGGGCTTTTTCTGTGAAAAGAGCAAGGGTTACAAGGTTAGTTATGGTACCCTTGCCTTGCCTGAATCCTGTCTGAAACTTGTGGATTATATGTTTTTTTCCTCCATCCAGCATTTCAACTGAGTTAGCAGGCACGAGGCATACAATTTTGCTTCCACATCTATCAGTGAAATTAGTCTATAATTTCCGGGCTTACTGTGATCTCCCTTTTTAAATATGGGGTGAATGATATTCCCCCTCTAAGAGGCCGGGATGTTAGACTGATTGTAAATCCCATTGAAGAGTGGAGCAAGGTAGGAGGACCAAAACTCTGGGTCATTCTTGAAAAAGGCGTTGGGATTACCGTTGGGGCCAGCCGCTCCTTCGGGTTTAAGTTTCTGTATAAGCCCTCTTAACTCTTTCCCGGTTGTCAAGATGTTTGACCCGTAAGTGGAAGGAGCTGATTGTAATAAGCCATCTTCCGCATTTGGTGGAATAATAGGGACTTGGGTTACTTTTGGATCTTGGGCTTCCCCGGGGGACCTTCCAACAGGTCCAGTTCCTGCCTTATTGTACAGTGAATGTACATGTTTGGTCCAAATGTTTGCTCCAATTCCTGCTTCTTGCAGCAGTTTTGGGCCAGTTGACAGCTTGTTAATTATACCCCAAAAGTCGCTGCTGTAAGGATTTTTGCTGGCAGATAATAATTTAAGCCAAATGGATCCTCTGTGCGCTGTTTTTGCCTTCCACAGGTTCCTCCTGAAGATACGCCTCAATGCATGCAACTTCGTTTGATCTGTTTTAAATCCCATTTTTTTTGCTTGTAATAGCAAATTCACTTCTCTTGCAATTGCTTTTTTTTTAATTCTGAGGTCGTGATTAAACCAGGTATCTTATCTGTTCACCGTACTTGGGGTACGTCCCAAGGAGGCAGGGAATTTATGAACTAGAAGATGAGCCAAACACTCCCAGGATTTAACGCGATCCATCTTCACTTTGCAGCCCTGTTTAGACACAAAAACCTTAGCTGTCTCTTGAATGGTTTGGGGTACTGTACTGCTCGATTTTTCCGGTCTTATTGTGTTGAAGGGTGATTTAGGTGACTTCAGTCTCTTTCCATTCAAGTCTAAGGGTTAGAGTAGTGTATAGAGCCTATTTATTAGGCACTTCGACATGATCCTGTGTTCTTCCCCATAGATCAGGGTTTGCATATATATCCTAGGGGATAGATTCGTTAGCATTAGGGGTAATCTGTTCTGTAGTGAGGGTATTTCATGGAGCCGTGCTGAATTCAGGCCTGGTAGGCCTTAAACGGGAGAGACTCCATCTTTCCTCCTGCTCTGGCAGCTCGGGATGTTTCTAGGTCATAGGCAGTGTTTTAGTTAGGAGGTGTTATTCGCTTGGAGAGAACCGGTTCAGGCCGGCCCTTATCGAAGGATTGTATTTTTCTTCATGCCGAAGACACTACATCAGGCCGGCCGGCTGGGAACGTGTCCTTGGCACGGGGAGGTACAAGAATTTGGTGGGCGGCAGGTTACGGGCTGGAATTTTCCATGAGGAAATGCACGTCTATATTAGTAAAAGTTTGAGGCAGATACTGGCACTTGCTTCTAGTCCATAGGCGGCACCTGGCCGTTAGTAGTAAAGCTGCTACTTATTCCAGGGAAGACAGATGACAAACTTGGAGGTGGAGAAAAACCGAGAAATAGATATTCCAAAGAGAAGAGAGTAGCCGATGAGGAAGAGGTCCCAGTGACTCGGAGAGGGAGACGGGAGTAAACCCGTGATTGCGGAGGTGTGACTTCCAGGCGAAGCCGAGGCGCAGACGAGAAGGGAACCTAGATGACCATTGAGTGCAGGCTACATACGACCAAGGTGATGTCAACCCCTTACTATTAGAGTGTACAACTCAATCTTTCACTTTTCTTTGCAGGTTATGTGATATGTATTATGTTCCGTGAGTGTGTATGTAATAACTAAATAAAGTATTCAGTTTGTAGTAAAGCAATATGTGCTACGTGTTCTTGTGTAAGAGGGTAACCTATTCTTCTAGTCAGCTGTGACTTGACATGAACAGATGTTAATCCTGATCAGGTAGGTGGTAACTGAATAAGGGAGAAAGGAGCCCTTCGAACTGGGGAACAAGTTGTGCTCAACTAGCTGTCTTTGTGTGATCTGATATATAGTAACACTGATTCCCTTGTTGTATGTCGTGGTAATTATAGGATGAACTCGTGCTAAGGCTGCCGTCTGGGCAGGAAGTCCTGGGTCCGTTTGGGACCGCGAGGCTGTGACTGCCGTCTGGGCAGGAAGTCTGTGGCTGCCGTCTGGGCAGGAAGTCCTGGGTCCGTTTGGGACCGCGAGGCTGTGACTTGTCTAAGGCTGCCGTCTGGGCAGGAAGTCCTGGGTCCGTTTGGGACCGCGAGGCTGTGGCTGCCGTCTGGGCAGGAAGTCCTGGGTCCGTTTGGGACCGCGAGGCTGTGGCTGCCGTCTGGGCAAGAAGTCCTGGGTCCGTTTGGGACCGCGAGGCTGTGGCTGCCGTCTGGGCAGGAAGTCCTGGGTCCGTTTGGGACCGCGAGGCTGTGGCTGCCGTCTGGGCAGGAAGTCCTGGGTCCATTTGGGACCGCGAGGCTGTGACTGCCGTCTGGGCAGGAAGTCTGTGGCTGCCGTCTGGGCAGGAAGTCCTGGGTCCGTTTGGGACCGCGAGGCTGTGACTTGTAGGTCTTGGTATATATAGTAGGAATTCCCTGTCCTTAGGTGGTACATATATGTGGTTATTTAGGTGTGAATAGGCCCTAGGGAGGGGGTAACGTTCTGGTTTGGGTTAGAGAGGCTCTGCTGAGCGGGTTCTATCTGATCCGAAAACCCAAGCAGAACAGGTACCGCTCCCCGGCATTTTAGCTTTTGAAGATTATATTTTTCGGACAGATGCACAATAGATTTAATTTTTGGAGCATGATTGACTTTTTTAATCATGTTTAAAACAAGAGGCAAATGGTCGCTTTCAGCTCTTGGGATGATATTGAGTTTGTTAATTTGTGGGAGCAGGTTATTACTGATGATTATAAAATCAATCATTGAGGAGGTTTTTCCACTTAGATATGTTGCAGCTGCAGGGTTGTCCCCCATAACTTTACCGTTCAAAATTGTTAGGTCAAGTGTATCTAGGTTATTCACGAATGTTCTTGTTCCCTGGGTGGTTTTTCTTTTGCTTCCCCACTGATTGACTAAAAGGTTGCTATTAAAGTCTCCTGAGATCAATAATTGACAATTCTCGTGGCCTCTCTGCATAGATGTTATTAATTTGGTTAAGGTTGTATATTTTCCCTTCTGTTTTTTTCTCTCGGGTGGATGTAAACATTGATTAGTAGAAGTTGCCAGTTTGCTTCGTTGGACGTCAGGGTACTACTTAATTTGGTCATTTGGATCCAGTTGACCCCAGTGTCTAATTTTTCCATTACCCAGTTCAGTTTGTGTGAAATAAATGTTGATAGGCCCCCTCTCGGGTGTCCGAAGCATGAGTGTCTTTCTGCCATACAGTGATGATCTGAGAATCCTGGAATTGAAATTACAGCCAAATTCCAGGTTTCCTGGAGCAGAATGATGTCATGTTGAATCAGAAATGATTTTGTTTCATGGTCTTGCCCCGTATCATTAAATCCATGAATATTCCATGAACAAAGCGAGATGTTAACTGTACAAGCGGCTTCCACTTTGTTGGTCATCCTCCACTCTAATTTTTTGCTTGAGTTTGCTTGGGCAGGGATGCTTATTGTTTAATATTCTGGGCACCCAAGACCAGTCCCTGTGTTCCAGTGGGCAGTCCTCGTTTTTGTCGGGGCTTCTCTTAAATCATTTCTGTTATTACTGGGGGGAGCTGTTGGTGAGATGGCACGTGCTCCACGTACACATGTTGGGTGGCTTTTTCCTGGTCTATCTATTTCAATAGTGTTTTTAAGAAGAGGATGCGGATACCTTGGGCGTTCAAAAGCCTTTAACGTAATACCCCATGCTCTGAACCTTTCGCTAGTTGATACTATCTTTTTCACCAGGTCCTTTGAAGACCAGGTTGTGAGGGTCTCTTCTATTCCTGACCCAGTTGTTTTTTTTTAACTCAACCGTGGTTAGATCACTGGAACGGGTACCTTTTAATTCTGGGATTTCGTTAAACAGCCTCAAGAGGTTTCCTCTGTTTAGCGCGTCTTGTATTCCCTTTGACGAATATTCTGGTATGAATGATAATTTCAATTCAGACTCGTCCGATTGAATATGCTCGGTCTGCACACGGGGATCTTTTTCCTTTCTACCACCTTCCGTTATTAAGGTAAATGGGATTTTTTTTCATATTGCGGGACATGAACTGGGGGGTCCAGGGACGTTGCCCTTATGCTCAAATTCGATGTTCCGGGGCTTTTTTGCGATGAATTTCTTTTTTGTGGCTCTCGTAGGTGCTGGTTGAGGAGGTTACATAGGCGGGACTTACCCCTAATCGTTACTGCGATTAGTTTTAGTTCATTTTCAGGCTTGTGCGGTATTAACTGATCCAAAGTTTTTGCCAGAGACAGGTTGTAGTTTTCCTGTACTAACTCTTTGTTACTTTCGTCTTGTTGTGAATCGCATTGTTGAGTGCTCCGACCTTTGCCTCTCCTCGGGCTATTACTTCCCGAGGTATATGGGGACTTTTCTTGACCTGGTCCTTTATTTCCTCCTATTTTTGCTCCTTGGACTTGCACTAACGGGGAGTCCCTATGAGCTGTTTTGTCCTTAGAGTTGGAGTTTCTGGCCCCCTGTGAGGTTTGAGGAGAGGTTTGAAGTAAGAGGGATTGACTAGAGTCCTGTTGCTTTTGATTGGGCAGCTGAGGATCTTGTGGATGAACAATTGCAGAGCAGACCCCCCAGTACGGGGAAGGAGTGTTCTTTTTCTTTTTCCCTTGGTGATTTTGCTATAAATAGCGGGAAAAGGTTTTCCATAGCTGCACTGGATAGTTTGTTATGTTTAGGCCGAGCCTTTCTTGCACGTTTTCTTTCCCTTTTTTTGGGTTTAGCGACCTCAAGTACTTGTTGGACACGACTCTCTGGGGCGTGTGATAGAATGGGTTGAGACTCAGTCTCTGTTTTTACTGGTTCGTCATTGGGGCCACCTAATTCTTGTATTGTTTTTTTGATTTGCTTTACACATCTCTTGAACAATGCTATTTTTGGGGGGGTTTATGTGGTCTTTACTGGTGCAGGATTGTTTTACTACCCCTAGGACGTCTTTTAACATTTCGGGAAGGGTTGCCAGTTTCTCAATAATTGGGCTGCAACAGCAGATTGCCTTGTTTTTATTTGTGAGATTTTGTTGATCCGAGTGTTCCATTCCTGAAAGGAGAGTGGTTATTAAATCTATTTTGCTGTTTATGCCTGAAATGTGGCTGGCAATAAGGTTTACGAGATCAATTTGGACGTCCATTTTATCCGACTGATAATTCAGGACCCTTATGGCTTGTTCAAGGGTCTGAATCAGGGTTTGCGCCCATTGCGAATGTGTATGATCTTCAAGATGCTGCACCGAGGCCTCTAGCCCGAGATCTGATCCGATTTCAGACGAAATTGTTATACGTAAAGAAAAGTTTGGATCTTTTAGTTGTTGTTTAATCATTGATGAGCAATGACTGATCTCCACTATTTCTGGTGCCTGGGGAATTATTATGCCCAAAGGGCTTAACGGTGTAGATGAAGTAAGCTTGGATCTCCATTGTGTTTTTCTTTTGCTTGAGCCAGAGCTAAAACAGACGTTGACCTGACGATTAGATTCTTGTAATTCCAAGAATTCCGTCAATTTTGAGTTGTTTTGGTCAGAAGGAAATTTACTACTCGCTGAGTCCATGGGAACTACATTTCCTGAAGGTTCGATTGGGTTTATTTTTTCATGTGTGGACCTTTTTATGTCAGGTTGGGCTGGTTCTTTGGAACTGCGACGTTGTTTACCGACCTTTACGGCCGAGGCAGTGGAAACTCCATTCGGTGCTGTTTTGGAAAGAGTGCGACCAAAGTTAGAGTTTTCACGCTCAGAACTTCCCCCAACAATGGTCTCTGATGAATCCGTTGAATCTGCGACTGTAATTGACTTTATATCGCTCTCGGAGAGGATGTTGGCAGGTGTTTCATATTTAGTCGTTAAAACTGAAACAGAAGGTATAGAGACTGCCTGGTGCACCTGAGCTGTTGTTATCGCAGCTTTCCAAGAACCTAAGTTGCCCATCTTTACACCCACCGAAGGTTCCTTTGGTAATGCATTGGTGGGGGTTACAGGAGTCCATGGAGCAATTGTTTCTAGTTTATCCGGCTGAATTGGGCTTGGTAACTGAGACGATTCTTTTGAGGGGGCGTAAATTGCCGCCATTGGAACTTTTAAGAAGAAAAATTTCCGAATCCCTGTTTGATTAATCAGGGTTAGACGGTTGTACTATTGTTGGTGTGGTCACTGAAATCAACCTCTCACTTTGACCTGCTCCGTTTACTGATTCTTTGTGTAGAAAATCCTCCTCTATTGCTGAATTAGGTTTTAAATATTTGGCCATTTGTTTTGTTTTTTTGCCTTGTTTCTTGCCAAACGCCACTTGACGGACTGTCCCTGATCTCATTTGGGCAACCCTGCCTTTGGCCCAGAAAGGGCTCTATGGCGGGAATCGCTCACCGCTGGTTACTGGCCACTGGCCCCAAACGCGGGGAGAAGGGCTGGTGGGTGGGTGCTGCTAGGTGCGCGCGGTTACTGGGAGGCTGTTGAACTGTTGAACTACAAGCCCCCAGCTCCCTAGCACCCCCACCGTGATGACAGAGAAGATCGTCGACACAAGCTCAACGGCAGCAACCTTCCGCGCTCCAGGAACCAAACTCTGCTCCTAACCATGCGCCAGTTGAGCTCTCAACTAACAGTGGCCTTTAATCCGGCCTTAGATCTGGTGCACAAGGCAAAGAGAGCCACAAGCAAGAAGTTCGTAAGCGGAGAGGGGAGCGGCAAGCTGGGAGCAATCTTGTTTTGGGTGCGGGGTGCGGGTGCAGGAAACAGAAGGAGACAGAGAAAGTGGCCACGGTGGAAGGCGAGGGAGGGTGCCACCCACTCCAGGTCTTGCTCATCCTCACTGCCCCACAATCGCTTGACCCCTAAGTATCCGTCGCGGTCCGTACCACCAAGAACACAAAAGAACACACTGGGCAGGCCCCCTGGCACAATAAACCGGAAAAACCGCTGCGGGTGTTTCTCGCCTGCTCCCCTGCACCACCATGCACCACCGCTCACCGTTTACTGCTCACCGCACTCCCCGCAACTCCGCTGCTTCTTGGCTCAGCTTGGTCGACGGCACCGCTGTCACTGACAAGCTACTAGTGATCCTTTTCGACCCTTTTCAGTGGCCCTTCGAGCGGGCTTGCTTTTTCAGACTTGAGTCTGAAGCGACTTACACAGCTCCTCTTCACACGTCCTATGGGCGATCCTGTGGGTCCTAAAACCTGAGAACTGCTCCTCCAGATCCCCCCCGTCGTCGCTCACCTCGATTCGGGGAGCGGAGTGGGGTGGGAGACAAGGGGCTGAGGTGTTGCTGCCGTTAGGAGTCTCGCTGGGACTCTCGCGCCCTAGCCGCGGCCCTCGCTGCAGCTGCTGAAAGCTCCAGGAGCACCGGACTCCTCGTCTGCTGCTGAAGCAGTTAAAGATTTTATTGGAGATTTTCGGAGTTTTTTTTTCTTTTGGCACACCAACCAACTAAAAACGCCAACTGAACTGGACACGGCCCTCGCCCGGTTACCGCTGCTGCTACTCCGCACGTCTGCTCCGATGCTCCGAACGCCACACCTCTTTCGGCCTGACGAAAATCACGGACTGGACGCTCTCTTTCAAGTAAAGGAAGTGCAGGTACTGCATCATCAACCAAACAGTCATTGCACACTTAGTAGTGGGCAAACCACTCCTCCCCTGTCCTGCTCTGTTAGCAGAGCAGCTCCGCCCACTCACCCACCCGCAAAGGGAACATAAAATGTTATTACCATTTTATGTTTTTGCTTCTCGCATTGCAAGAAAGCAGTAGGGCGACACTCCTCTGCCACAGCGGAGGAGCCGCCACTGTGCTTCACTCAGTCTCTCACATTTCCCCTCTCTATTTTCCTTTCTTTCTCTCTGTCTACAAATCTCCCCTTCTCTACCACTCCTGACTCCCATGTGGGCTCTTCTTTTTGTTATCTGTATATCTCTCAGGCCTTTATTCCTCCTGTTATTTTGTAGCTCTCCTTTACGTTTTATTTCATTTCTCTGTCGTGCATACCTTTCCTATTTCTACTATCTTGCTTTCTCCTGTCAGCCTCTTTCACATCCCTCTGCCCCATAAATACCAAAAGAGAATCCACAGGTGGAATTTCCTGTACCATTCCCTTTCTTTGATGAAGGAAATTCCACTGGTGGATTGTAGTCTATATTTGATACCCTCGTATACTTTTCTCTCCTCTCCATCATTTCCTTCTCCGTTCACTTTTTTGCAGTTGTATATAGCGCACACTCTACCCAAAGGTATTGAAGTGCTTTACATTTACACATTCATTTGTTTAAGGCACTGGGTTAGTGATATGCCCTGAAATACAGAATGTTGAGCCGAAGCCAAGACTCAAACTTGGTTCTCGAGTTCCTAAGTCGGCAGCTTTTGCTATTACACCACATACTCTAGCACCACTTTCCTGGCTCCCTCTTCTCCACTTTCTCTCTATCTTTAACAGTTTCTGCCCTTCTCCCCACTGCCTTCCATCACTTCTTCTCTCTAATCACTCCCCTTTCTCCCTCCATCTCTCTACATCTCTACCACCCTTATCCTCTCACCTCTACCTTTCCTTTCTTTCTCACTTGATTTCCTTTTTCTCTTCCCATATTTTTGCATTTTTTCTCTACACTACTGTCTCACTTGTCCTTATGTCTCTCTCCACATTGTTTCAGTCAGTCTCTCCATCTACCTCCCACTTTCTATGTCATGAGGACCAGAGCATGATCTATCTATATAGTGGATTGTATCAGAGCTAGTCCCTTAATTTTGTGGTAATCTATATGGCAAACCAAGGAGGCGGCTGGAACCAAGCTATTAGTACAGATTGCCTAGCATGTGACAAGGGTCATAATATCCCATGGCTAGCATATGTGCAACAAACCTTTCACGAAATAGGTATGTCAGCCATCTTCACTGAGCCCTGCTCTAGTGGGAGAGCAGGTACAAAGTCAGTGAAGGCGTCAGTGCTAAACCATGCTCGTTCACAAAGGCTCAAACAACTCAATTTCAGATTCTTTACAATTGAAAGCAGACAATGTTCTGGGGCAATATTTGTTTAAGGCACATGGGCTTTGGGAAAGAGCTCGATTATTTCCCTTCAGGGCAGATACTGTCATGTATTTACATTATTTTCCCCTGGGCTATCAGAAAAATATTAGTACTTGCCCTTGTCCCTGCGATGGAAGATCCACCCAAACAGCACTACACTTCTTTTTCTCTTGTAATTCTATATACAATACATAACACATGTTTAATTCCACCTATTAGGATATTCAATTTTAGGCTTCTTCCAACGTTTGGCGAATGACTAATGTTCTTATGTAGGATCCTTTCCGAGACCAGCGGTGCAGTCACGCAGCACTATGCACTTTGAGTGAATTCTATTAACTATCTTCTTGAGTTGAATGATACACATGAACTTTCTTTTAACTTTATGATCTTTGCATTGTTTTATGATTTTCTATTCAATTCAATTCAAAAAGTCTTTATTGCGATTATTCATCTTAAAAGACAAAACAGTCAGTATATTCAAATTAGATACAACCACATATATAACATACCAAGACCTAAAACTGGTTTACAAGTTTCTCAGTAAGGTTTTAAAAAAAAAAATACCTATATTTACATATTAAAACAGTTCCTAATACAAGATTAAATATATCCCACGCACAAGACTTTGAACACTTCATAAAAAAACATAAAAATTCATAATTCCACATGGTTCATTCGATACCTCAAAGGAAAATATCTTAGCTATTAGGGCCCCCCATTTTTCATCCGCAACACCCATGCCCAACTCAGGAACTTAGCTACTCCTATTACTGATATTACTGATTTTCTATTCACTTGTATCGCATGATGTTTTATCTTTGCTTTTAATTGGACATGTGCACTTTTATGGTTGCTTTTGCACCCAAATAAAATAATCGTTTTCAACCCTGGTTACTAGGTCAGTGAGGCGCATAGCCTTTAGAGGACTACAACTGTAGTCTACATTCCTTCGGGACAATTAAAAAAACATCCTGATGAGATACTAGGCTGCCTTGGTAATCATCTTTTTTAGAATTCATTAGGATCTCAGCCCACCAACTGCTTGAAAGCAGGAACGACCTCAAAATGGCACCAGAGTAGATAATACCATATGTTTCAGTTTGCTCAGGAAGATAATTGGTAGAACTGATCATGTCCAAATATCTTTGAATCACTTGTAAAATAAGCCAAACCTTTGTTTAAGAAACCCACAACAGAAAATGTACTCTTAAAGCGAGCAGCGGGTGGTCTCAGCCATTCATCGCCAAATCTTGGTATTTGACTAATGTACAAGAGATTATATAAATAGGTGTTGCAATGATATGACCCTGGCGAGTTTCTGTGCATTTCTGATGTACTGCTACAGCAGGCTCCAACTCTCAGCCCTCTATGCACTGCAACGCCTTTGTACTAGGAGGTGTTCATGCAGAAGTGCAGTCAATCCTATGAGCTTTAAACTAAGCATACACGCCGCAGATCATTTTAGGCCTTTAGTAAGTGTAAGGTCATGGTCAGTGCTTTCACGCTGACATCAAAGGAGAAAAGAGCTTTAGAAACGTCCCCTTGATGCCCTGGCTCAGCTAAAACACTTCCAAAATGAGCTAACGCCAGGTTCCTCGCTTGGAAGGACTGATCAACTTCTGAGACAAAAATAAAATACATTTAGTACTCACCCCATGTGTAGAACCTGGTCTGAAACCTCTAGTTAGTGCAAGCTTCCCCGAGACAGAAACAAGAGAAGGACAGGAGGAAGATAACATGAACGTGGTGTCTCCCTCGTGTGTATTCAGCTCAAAGAGCAGGGCAAGCAAGGGCAGTGAATAGGATGATTAAAAAATAATGCAGGACACTCTCGATGCTAGTGGGTCCTTGCTTTAATTTCCTGATCAGCAGCGGGCAGCACACTACAAACACAGACAGCCAGCAACGCTGCTTATCGGCCTAGAATGAATTGCCTGAGAAATTAGTTTACATTAAAGAAATGTGAACAGTCACAGATTTGATTGTTTAGAAAATGGAACTAAGCAAGGGAGGGCTTGAGTAAAGACTGTTGCATCCAGCCCCCTCCAAATTTTTGATTATTGAACACGTTAACTTAACTCTGGAGTGTCTCTATCTGACAACTGAAGAACCTTTTGTTTTTAAATTACCATGTTGAAGACTTTAGCCAGTTGTAATTGTGCGTCAAAGTTTGCACAGCTGCCCAAAGTTCGACTGTGGGATGAAGGGCGGGTGGGATACTTTCCCTACACACATCTCAAAAGGGTAACATACTCTTAAAACACATGTTTATAGAACAGGCTGCACAGGCCTAGTTTTAAAAGTGTGACATGTACTAAAGCCTTACTTTCAAATGTTTCTTATGAAACACAACAAGCATCGATCCTGTACATGCAGTAGGTGTGTAAAACAAAAATCAATGTACAGACCAGATTCCATCTTTCTCTAATATTTCTCTATGTTTCATGAATATTACTTGACTGAAGACTATCGATGACATTTTAAAACAAGCATTGGCATAGTCAATAGGTCTCGCATTTGGGACCTTATAAGTGTTTAGCCATGCAACAGTTGCATAACTAAATACTTATAAGGTCCCAAAAGCGAGACCTATTGGCTATGCAAAGCGGCCGTGCGGCTGCGAAAGTTAAAGTGATCGTGATCGCATCAAACATCAAAGCGGCAGAAAGCAAAGAAAGTGGTAATGCGCGGCGCGCACGCCCGCGCACGTGCACTGTAGCTCTAGGCTGGCCTGGTAGCACTTTTTGGAGCCCTCTCAATAAGTCTCGCCAGACCAGCGCATGCGCTGGGTCAGGCGAGACCTAAAAAGGGCTAATCTGGTTTCCATGGATGAAATGTGGTCAGCGCCTCATTGCCCAGTTTCACACTTAATACCCCAACGGCATGGCTTCCCAAGCCAGCAGAAAAGAACGGAAACTTGTTTTAAGTACATAGGCCACATTTCCAAGTGAAAGACAAGATACTTCAGTTGGATTTATCATGTTCAGTAGACATCTTCACATAATGGATTAAGGAGCAAGTTGGGACTTGGAGAGGTGATGTCCTTAATCCTTTAGAAGCAGAACTAAGTTGACTTTTACAATTGTCTGGGAGCAGACAAGGAAGAAGAGACGAAAGAGAGCATGAGCATTTGACCGAAACATTTTATGTTTATTGGAAAGAAAAATTGCGGTCTATAAATCAAAATTTACCTTAAATCTTTTCCAAAATACAAGTAATACATGTACATACGGATTCTTCTTGTAATTCCTGACATGTACTGGTACAGAGGTTGGGGGGGTTGCATCTCATCTTAACTACATATTAAGTTTGTCTATTATCTTAAGTGGGTTTTACATTGATTGGCTCAGTGGTTGTAGTGGGTTATTCAGGAGATATGTTTTTAGGGGTCCCATATGTCTTTCGGTCTGGACGCTAGTGGGAGTAGTTCTGCATATGGTAATGTCTGTTCTTGACAAAATATTAAATCTCGGATCCCTTCCTTAAGCCTGGCAGCTCTCCCCATACCCCATCTGCAGGCCACCCTTCTTTTGGCCAGCAGCAATCCTAGCGCTACATATTACCTATATATTACTTCAACCACTTACTCTTTGGGGCTGACATCATCACTGCTGGGGCCCTGACGCTGTCTGTTCTCCCCCGCCGCCGTTTCTCGTTGCTTCGCACGGCCGCCGTGGGGGGAGACTACAGCTCCCAGCCTGCACAGCGGCGTCCTGCACCACCCACTTCCCACCTGAGCGCGCCCGGAGGCGCATAAACACCAGCTGCTCCCTCGGTGGAGCGGGGGACTCAACCACTTACTCTTTGGGGCTGACATCATCACTGCTGGGGCCGCCGTGGGGGGAGACTACAGCTCCCAGCCTGCACAGCGGTGTCCTGCACCGCCCACTTCCCGCCTGAGCGCGCCCGGAGGTGCATAAACACCAGCTGCTCCCTCGGTGGAGCGGGGGACTCAACCACTTACTCTTTGGGGCTGACACCATCACTGCTGGAGCCCTGACGCTGTCTGTTTTCCCCCGCCGCCATTGCTCGTTGCTTCGCATGGCCGCCGTGGGGGGAGACTACAGCTCCCAGCCTGCACAGCAGCGTCCTGCACCGCCCACTTCCCGCCTGAGCGCGCCCGGAGGCGCATAAACACCAGCTGCTCCCTCGGTGGAGCGGGGGACTCAACCACTTACTCTTTGGGGCTGACATCATCACTGCTGGGGCCCTGACGCTGTCTGTTCTCCCACGCCGCCGTTGCTTCGCACGGCCGGCGTGGGGGGAGACTACAGCTCCCAGCCTGCACAGCGGCGTCCTGCACCGCCCACTTCCCGCCTGAGCGCGCCCGGAGGCGCATAAACACCAGCTGCTCCCTCGGTGGAGCGGGGGACTCAACCACTTACTCTTTGGGGCTGACATCATCACTGCTGGGGCCACCGTGGGGGGAGACTACAGCTCCCAGCCTGCACAGCGGCGTCCTGCACCACCCACTTCCTGCCTGAGCGCGCCCGGAGGCGCATAAACAAACACCAGCTGCTCCCTCGGTGGAGCGGGGGACTCAACCACTTACTCTTTGGGGCTGACATCATCACTGCTGGGGCCAACGTGAGTTTATGAGGGCCGCACTGCGCCAGACGGCTGCCTCTGTGTGTCAGAACACAGCGCTCCTGTTTTGAGTTCCCTCCTGGCTCACAGCCCGGTCTGCTGCCTGCATTCCCACACCCCCCTCCCCTCTCGAGATATCCACGTGTCAAGCACCGGCTCTGCATCCCCAGAGGCAGCTGCTGCCTCCCAGACCTGCTAATTCCATCAGGGAGAAGAGTCCCACCCAGTGGCGTCACTAGGGGGGTGCGGACCGCACCGGGTGCCATCATCGCATGGGGTGACACCAAAGCAAGCAGACGCAGTGACAGTTCCACAGGCCCACACTAGGAGACACTTGCAGAAAGACAGTGCCCTGTGTGACACAAGGCTTCGGCACTCATCACGTGCTCTCTCGGGTCGGTGAGAACCGTGTGACACATGGTTAACTGTGGGGTGAGCTGGAACCACCGCGCATTGTAGGTTCCCAGCTCGTTCGTGCGCGCTTGCTCCGAGCTGCACTAACCCATTTACACATACAAAACAGCCTAGGCAAGACAGGCAGCTGCAGAGCACTTCTTAATTGGAGGTGCGGAGTTTCGATTAGGTATGGCTATCTGTGGGTAGAAAGGCGCACCCCTCATCATCGCCCTACCCCTTCAAAGCGCTATTTCCTCGTTCTCCCTACCGTCACATAGAGGAAATGATTTCAAAGTTGACAGGCTCGCACCTCTTTTCACCCGCACGATGCGCTGGCTCGGGCATGTGCCACCTTCGTGGGCACCGTATTCCACCAGCTGCATGTTGTAGGATTCCTTAGCGCCAACAATCTTATCGGAAGAGAGCGATAATTCACTTTATATGCAAGCACTCAATCTCTGCTCTGTAAACTGCATTGCGCTCCTGCAGAGAAATGTCTACCCTGGCTTATTACATTAAGTACAACTGTTGACGTTGTCTAATTAAAGCTATTATGACACTGCATCCACACGCCCTACGGCACTATATGCACTTTACCGGCTTGACATTACAAAGCGCTTCAATGCCTCGTCGGAGCTCGTAAGCGCTAAATGAATACATTTACATTTTACAATTACAGGATGGTAAACACTGGTACGGTTCTGTCAACAGACTTGGGGGCTTATTTACAATAAACCAGTGGCGTCACAAGGAGGGTGCGGGGGGGGGGTGCAGACCGGCACGTCGCCATCAATTACCGCACTGGGTGACATCAATCCTAGTGACGCCGCTGGTCCTGTCACCAAATGCTCTATTGCTGTAATCGTCACAGCATGGTGCAAGAGCCACAACTCACACAACAATGCTGTGAATAGAGGCTCTTAATCTGACTCTGGCAGGGGCTCTAAAAGGGGTGGAATAAGACCAACGCCTCATTAACCTTTCAAAGACATGTGAAGTACTCGGGTGCGGCCGGCAGCTCTGTGTGTGCCTGGGAAGCTTTCTCAGCCTGGGCTGTCACCTCTTAACCCTTTAAGGAGGGGGAGACACCAGACGGCAGCACAGCAACATTTACTAGTATTTTCCCGTTTTTTATATATAAATACAGATAAAGGAAAACTTGTTTTCCGTCTGTATTTATATGTAAAAATCCGTAAAAACGGAAAACCGGGAGCCCTAATTATAATACCGATGGCATGTAACATAAGGAGGCAGAATCTATTTCGTTCCCCGTGTCGCATCAGCCTTAGACGCACTGCTTGTGGGCGAACCAGTCAGGGCCAAATCAGCCACTCTCCAATGGGTAAATTTCAAGAAATCCTCTACTTGTTGCAGATTAACAAAGAAGTGCTGTTTTCCCTGATAGGTGACGCTGAGGTGCACAGGGTACATTAATGCATAATCAATCTGAGCCTGTCATAGTTTCCTTTTCACTGGTGCACACTTCTTTTTTGCTTCCTGCACTGCGATTGTGAAATCTGGATACAGTGTGAGAGTGTTCCCTTCAAATACGAACTGTCGCTTCTCCCAGGCCATGCGTAGTGCAGTATTCCGATCACGGTAATTAAGGAGTCACTCGATGATAGGTCTAGGGAAGGCCCGGGAGGGGGCTCGGTCCAAGCGACTGGTGTGCTTTCTCTACCACCAGTTGTGAGGAGAAAGCGTCAGCCCCATAGATGGTTTATAACAAATGCTCATTATAATCTTCCATCCGCCCCCTATTCGTATTTTCAAGTACTCCTAGTATCCGTATGTTGTTGCGCCTAGAGAGCCCTTCTAAATCCTCATTTTTTGCTGCAATTATTTTCAACCGGCATTCCATCTGTGTTAATTGTTCCTTCTTGCCAGCCGATGTATCCTCTCGTTCAGATATTTTCAAGTTTGTTTTCAATAGAGTCCATGCGGGCAGACATAGATTCCATTTTAGTCTCTATGGAGCTGAGACTTTGTTTCATGGTGAGCAGGAGTGTGTTCATATCATCCTCATGGCTCTGTGATGAGCTTGGCGCTGATCCACCTCAGATTTTTCATCCTCCTGCTGCGTTCATAGTGTCTTTTGAGATTCAAGGGGGAGTTTAGTTTGTTTCCCCACCTTCCTGCCCATTATTGATCAATGGGAGAGCTCTTCCGCACCCTCAATGCACTCCACAGCAGTGAGTCTCTTCTACCCAGAGTAGCCCTGCCTCCAGTTAGTTTGAGGACGGGGTTGTGTATTTGAGATCATGGAGGGGGGGCTCCGCAGCCTCCTTTTGTACCTGTGAGCTTTTTTTAATAGACCAAAATATACCCCGTCCTGTCTTGCAATATGTGTCTTTTTCCCAGTGAGACCAGGGCCTTCTGGGTGAAAGGGAGAGTGCACAAACAAGGGTGCACAAAGTGCCACCTTGGTTAAAGATGTCTCTTAGTAATTTAAATATATAGCTGCACTACATGGTGCGTTCTGTAATATGGCAGAGCTGTAGGTGCTTAGGTGATGAATGATAGCCTTAGCAACGATCAAACCTCCCCCGGATCGGCTACAAGCGGGTTTCGCCGGGCCAAACACATTAGGCCATTAAAACATTACAGGCCTCTGCAGCTGTGGCATTTGGCTGCAGGTGCTCAGCTTTTTGGTGAGGGAAAGGCGTCTTCAGGCAGGAACTGGCACTTTCTTAAAACTGCGGGCCACCTGTGCCACTCGTCACCTCAAGTTTGCTGTTGTGCATGCGAGGTGGCTTCGTCGCTCCAGGACGCCATGGGCTTGATTGATTCCTAGCCCGACGGTGACGTTGTCAGTCTCGTTGCTCAGCAGACATGCGGAGCAACTGCCTCGCGCGGCTTGTTGTCACTGCCCCGGCATTGATATGAACCACTCCCTGGCCCATCAGGTTTCCATCTCATGGAAATCTCCACCCTTACTCTCCTGTGTCACTGCAGCTGGGCATTGGTAAGGATCCTGCCAAATTTTATCCTGGGCGGCCGTAGCCTCACCACACTGCAGCCATCTTGCATGCGGACCCCTTAGCACCCCCCTCGGGAACCCACACTTAAGTCTCTTTTGAGTCCTAGTAACGCATTAAAACTTTAAATCAGAGTAAAGAGATCCAGGAAGGTCATCATTGACGCCCTAAATTACCAAAAGGGTGCTACAAATTTGGTTATTGTAATTGTTGTAATTTTGGGGCAAAATTATGTGACATAAACTTTCAGATATAGAGATACCTGGAGGAAATATGTTATCAAATATCTCAGCAGTTGTAATTTTAAGAATTGTGTATATCGTAGCACATGCAGTTGTGGTTTACAATATGTTGGTTCTACAACAAGAGCACTTAACACAGATGGAAAGAGCATCTGAGAGCCATTAAAATGGACACAAATGATACCCGATTGTAACTCACCTTAATGAGAAACATACCACGCTAACTGACATACCAATCATGTTTTTGGCTATTGTTCAAGTCAGGTTAAAAAAAAGAGGGGTGACCTAGAACATATACTGAGATCCAGAGAAACCTTCCGGATAGATAAACAGAAATCGGTAACAATAAAAAAAGGCTTAAAAATAGTTGGTGTTGATGTATGATTTGCATCTACCAAGTTCTGAGGTATTTATTGATGATAAACACTGATGTTCTGAGTTACACCTTAATCTATTTTGACTGATATGGATAACACTATAAATCCTGAGTAGCTTGGACTAGTACATATAGACGGAATAAAAAGGTTATCATGGCATTTTAGTGGAAGAGATTTTGAATAAGAAGATATGAATTTGCTAAATAGGGCAGTTATTTGCAGCAGGTTTAGTCAGAAATTCTAAAGGGATTAATGTTGGAGGAATTAGCTACATGATCCCACATAGAGTGGTGGTTTTGTAATGATTCCACTAAATAGTTCTTTAAAAGGCTTGAATATGCTATTAGGCGGAAGATCTATTTTCCACTCCTTTCTCTTCTTTCTTTTTTCATAACTTAGTTATTTCATTACTTGTTGCAAGTTGTAGGAAAGTAGGATCTGCTTCTTGTGGTTACCCCCACTTTTTGCTTGATGTCATGCTGTTTTTGACTAGTCTTACTGGGATACTGCTAATCAGGACCCCAGTCTATCTGCTTTCTCCCTAAACTATTGTGCTCAGTACCTAGGCACATCCCAGATTGGATACTGGGGTACCCTTGTCAGTCCCTAGTATATGGTACCCATGTACCCAGGGCACAGGTACCCCAGAGGTCTCTCATGGGCTGAAGCATGCATTATGCCACCCATGAGTGACCATTCAAAATGGAACTAAAGGCCTGCCATTGCAGCCTATGTAAGTTGGTGCATGTGCCACTTACTAACGATGTTGGTTTACTATATCTAAGGGTCACTGCACTTAAAACCTATAAGTCACCCCTATAGCAGGCCTTTACAATCCTGAGGGCAGGGTGTATGGTTCTAAGTGAGAGGGTGCCCCTGCATGAGAAGGACACCCCTGCAGCCTACGGAGTCCATTCTCCCAGGTTGTCAGTAAAGCAGCCATATACTATATTGAGGGGCAACGCGTAATCACGTAATGACCATCTTGAAAACGGCTGCAACAAATCCTATCATGTTTATTGTCAATCATGTTGGAATCATAACCCCACACCATAAACCGGTGTGGAGGAATGATTCCAAGCACCAGAAGAGCCCTATGTTAGGCTCTCAGTGTTCCCGGTACCAGCCTTCTAGTCCCAAACAGCACAAAATGGTTGCTGCCAACCAGAGACACATTTCTGCCCTCCTGATGCTGAGCCAAGCACGAGCCGGGGAAGGCAGAACAATAGGCATCCTGTCACAAGGAGGTGTGACCAGACCACCTCCCAGACAGGATTTAGTGTATTAGGGCTGGGTGGGTGCGCATGCCAGTGCCTGAAAGTCTGTATGAGGGCACATTTGGTGTCCCTGTGCATAGTCCTGTTCAAACCAGTCCTGGTTCCTGCTCTGGCGCGAGACTGGACAAAGGACATGGGAGTAACCTCCCCCCTTTCCAGACCCTCCCCTGAATCTTCCCAATCCTTTCCTTAGGGTACTTAGGGCCTTACCTGGGTGTAGGTCCCTAGATTAGTCGTGGACTGGATTCAGAACTGGACTTTGTTTCGGCCTGACTTCATCTCCCTTTCAGTCTGCTGCACCGTCTGTGCCTGTACACCATACAGGATCCGTGCAGAACCAGTGAAGCATCCAAGACACAAAAAGATGATCTACCTAGAAGTGAAGGAGTCACTTCCCTGCATTCGCAGGCACCTCAACACTCCTGACAGGTCTTCTGATCCCGAGCTCCTGCGTTGTTAAAGGGTTCAACAACACAGGTGATCGTTAGCTATGTCTCCCGAGGCCAGAGCTGTCCGCTCACCGAGTTTGAGGTCAGAATCCCTTATGGGGGCTGCATTAACTGAACCCCTGTGCACCATGGACTTTTGCAAGTGCATATGCTTGTTGGCAACTTCTTCCACTAAGATCTTCAGCCACACTGCCTCGTGGGCACCGTGGCCTACTCATACGTCAAATATGTAATGCGTCTAACACTAAAGGCCTTGCACATTTTTTTAAACGTGTGGGAACTGGCCTTGTGACTTCCTTTTAGATGATATTTGGAGTAATACCGGCTTTTATTAATTCTAATTTTTCCAGCGTCTTCAGAGGATTCCTTTTAATACATTAGCCGGTGGAATCCTGCTTCTTCTGTTCCTGCTGCGCAATGGCTGCTCATCTTATAGTACTGCACAGACCAGGCCAATTGCAACTGTACTATGATCGAATGCAACAGGTTTTTGGATGCTTGCCATTAGCGACGCTTAGCGTAAGTTATAGATTAACTTTTTGCTTTGCCTACTTTACTTGAATGCAACCAGTGTTCTACTGCCAGCGATGCCCCTTCTATTGGGCTATGGATTTATGCCTCTCCAATTCGTCATGTCCAGCCCCGGATTTTAACCAGTTGATGGGTGCCTTAGAGGCTCATGACCAGGCTTGTTCTGGGGATGGCCGTATGGCACGTGCTGCAGCACTTGGAGTATTGGCTGAATGAGGTATCTGTGCGGCTGCACAGAACTTCCTGCATCCGAGTTTCATCGAATATCATGCAAGTTGTCCAGTTATGCTTTTGGAGGCATCGGATTACGAGGAGCCTGTTTGTTCCTTCAACTTACTTGATTGGATGGCATCCCTTTTTTCTACTAACGATAAAGATGATCTTTTGGAGGGAATTCCATTCTTGAGTTCACTTACTTTGATGGATTAACCACCTCCTCCATAATAACATTATTCCGGAGACCACGCTTTACCAATAACCAACAATCTTTTTTACATTTTTTATATATACATATATTTTTTTCCAGAATCTGTGTTTTTCTTTTAACTGCGCTTTGAACTCTACTTGGCTTTTGAACTCTATTTTAGTCCTTTGTCTATGTCCTGTGACCTATGACCTTACCAGGGAGAGGGTGTTACATGACCCTTAGGGACATTGTCAACATTGCTAAGTTAGCATGAGCTTTGTTGCCATGATGCTGCTTTTGCGCACGTTACCACATGACTTTGGAGTAGTGTGGCACAATGGTTAGAGCGGCAGACCCTGATGCAGAGTTCTGGCCCGGGACCAGAGTTCAATCCCCCGCCTCGGCGGGTCTTGGATTCAATTTCCTCGGACCTGATAATTCTCGCCTCGGTGCCTATTCTAATCATGGGTCCCACGCTGCAACTCTGGGCAATAGCTTGCTTAATCTCCGCAACGGCCCCAGCAGCGCTGGGATGCCTGGCTTCACCATGGGGGTGCCCAGGAGTGGACATTTCACAGGGAAAGGCCAGGAAGGGTTCCTCAGCGGTATGAGTAAAAGCGCCAGTATACCCCCGTTTGGGGGTGGCAGTGCGCTATACAAGTACATACACATTTACATTTACTTTATTTTTGCAAGACTCTGTTTATGCCTTTCACATGAGTACTGTCTGCTTTTCACGTTCTCTGCTGTGTTCTTGGAGTTTAGTCTGAACACGTTGCACAAGGTCGATAAACAATGCCCCTTGTTATTCTGCTCTGGTCAGTCCCTAGCACCTAGACATAACATGCTAAACACAGTTGCAATGCTGGAGACTCATGCTTTGATATTACGGAGATGCATGTTGTTTCAACACACACTTGGAGAAAGCCGTTCCATGAAGAAGAGCTACGCTGTTCCTATGATGTAAATCTTACATCCAGGCTTTAAGGTATGGGGTCTGCTGTCAAAGCCCAGAGATCTTCCTTTATATAAATAAACTACTTCCAGTCATTTGGGAGGGTGGTTAGGCCTTAAAGTCCTTATTCCACTGTCTTTAAAAGATGTCTTCCCCCTTTGCATTCTATGGAATTGTAACAATGCTAATCATTCTGAATTTATGCATTTTGATGCTGGAAGTTGCTCGTATACTGTATTGTAGAGCATGATAGTTAAAATAAACATTTTGAACTATTTCAGTGACTCTGCCAATTCTTATTGTGGACAAGTACGAGTTAGTGAGCAAAAGAGAATGTCTTGCTACTGCGATTCCTGAGAAAGTCGGGAGTGTTGTGTTCTGGGTTGTTTAATCATTTGTAGCTTCGTGACTTTTGGAGGAGAACAAATAAGACACAATAGCTAGTCGGTTTTAGGATTTTGGGTACTAAGTTTATAGGTTGGTACACCCCTGTACACCGAGGTCCTGTTTTCCTGCGCATAGTTCTGTGTAGGTGTAGAATCCCCGCAACACCACCTCCTTTCTATCTTTTGGATGGAATAAGATCACAGCAAAAGAAGAGTGCTTGCAATTTCCCCCATAGGGAAACATTCAATGTAAGAAAAATAGAAAATCTGAGACATGTGATGTACGAGATGGAACCTCGCTAAGTCCTTACAGTTTGAAGTGTTAAATGCATGGGAACATTCTGCACATGAGAAGGAGAAATACAAAACCCAAATGAGGTTCTTGGTGTATAATAACGGCTCTTCACTGCTTCAGCCGGCCTCTCGTTTCCCGCCGCTGCCTCCAACTGCTCGCGGCTCGCAGCTCCCGAGATTCAGCAATGGGACCGACAACCGACGAGAACGATGCAAAACCCGGACTGGAATCACTCAAAAGATAAACAGTTCAACCATTATAACATTATTATGTGATTATTCTAATAGCTAATACTACCTATACTATCGAAAGCAGAGTGGGAGTACCCTCAGCCAGATCCATTAGGAAGCCGATCTGATGTAGACCAGACTATCATCTTTTTGCAGGATAAAGGTTAGAGTCAGCAGGGCTGCATCTCCGTGCATTGCGTTACAGTACAACCCCAGTGGAAGTGCTCATATGCCACATGTAATGCAGAGGCAGTTTATATAATAAAAGAACTGTTCCAATCACACTGTGTCAAAGGTGCAGAGCTCATGCAGTTGTTTGTCTGGAGCATTAGAGCTGTCTCCAACTGGACTACCGAATACAAGGGCATTATGTTCCATGTGCCTAGCCTTGGATGGAGTGTGCGGACAACATTATAATAATGTTTACTAAGAAATAGACTGCATGCAGAGTTGCTTCTTAGTATATTATTGTGTAAGTATAAGACATGTTAAAAGTTAAAACGTGTAACTAAAATGGAGACTCTGAACAGGCCCTGTTGCACATCACAACAGCTCATCATCCTGCAGTGAACAACCAACATCAATGAGAGGCTGTAGAATGAGAAACAGAGCTGGGAGGGAGTGCAAGTGCACCTGCTCAGGGGAAGTTTACACTTTGCCATTCCAGTTCCATCATTACGTGTCATTAATGCATCTGTTGTCATTACTGCCCCAATATATTGGTTGTCATGATGAGCCCCAGTGCATCTGCCATTGCTACTAGCAAAGATTGGAGCACGACCCCATACAGAAGAGGTCCCCCATGAAATACATCTGTTTGTGTCACTGTTGCAGAGGAGAATCACAACCACAGACAAAAGAGACTCCCCCTAAAGAGAGGAGCGTAGTGCAGTTTAAAGTAGAATTCAAGAAGCTTGTATGGGAGACCCTTGAGTCAGACTTCATAGGCATGTACAATGAGACTAAACTTAGATTCTTGAATAGGTAAGCTGCCATGTATTCCCATATGCCGTGATGGAGCGTGGGTCATATACTGGACCAGGTTCGTCCAGCTAGAAGTTTTACCTTCTGACTTTGATTGTGAGGACAGTGCAGTGTGACTCTATGGGGCTCTGCGAACTCTGCATATTAGATACGGTAAGGCTTTCAGTCAGGAGCTTTGTGACTCTGAATTGAAGCCTTTGGTGAGGATCTGCATGGTGTGGCTCTGTGTCGCAATGCGTTGGATCCTGTGCGATGTTCAGTCAGGAGCTATCTAGCTCTGCGGGTTCGGCCCTGAAGTCTTCAGAAAGGTTCTGCACTGCTCTACGTCAGATCCAATGAAAGTTCAATTAGCCAGAGAGCACTGTGCTCCGACTCCAGCCAAGGGTCTAGGACCTTGAAGACTGCACTTTGTGGTCCAGACTGACTCCCACAGATGCCAGCAAATTAGACCATGTCAGGTCAAGTTTGGTCTGATCAGCATGGAATCAGGAAAGGCCTCTGTCCCTGTAGCTCCCTAAGAGGTCAGCCAACTGACCTATGGAGTCACTTCTTGGGTCAAGATTCAAAGCAGGCAGGTCCAGTATTCCTTTAGGTTTCAGACAGCAGGGCAGTCCTCCTTCTGAGATCTTCACAGTTCAGCAGTGTTTTGATTTCAGGTTGTAGGTGTGCCACTGTTATGCCCCTTGCAAGCCTGTGGATGGATGGATGGATGGGCGCCCCATCAATAGCTCTAACACTGGTCCCCCTTTCTCCTAGGTTTGGCTCCAGCCTGGGCAGTGAAACAAAGGGTAGGCAGGCCCAGGTGTGAGTTACATCAGTCAGTGACAGAGGGCACAGCTCCTCCCCAGCCATCCTGTCAGGAAGACCTACACTTCCCCACAATGAGGTCCTTTATCAACTGTTTGAGAGCAATATGCATCCACCACAGGAGGACCATTAACAGTCAGGTGACACTGGACACTGGCAGAAAAGAACATTTGACTTAAATAGGAAAATATCAACTTTCTAAAAGTAAAAACAACATGGTGATGGATGAAATGCCTGAATGAATTTGGCAATTGCTTTGGGCCACATTCCAATCCACAGTTGTTTTGCCCACTATGCCAGCCCAGTTTGGACCCAGCCATATGCAAATCAGTCTTGACCCTGCTCCCCATGGGAGCAGTTCACCCCAAGGTGCCAGGGCAGGTCTTCCCTGGACCAGAAATAAGCATCTTGGGACTGGTTTTCTGGGTATCACCCCTCATGAGCCAGGCTAGCTTGAATCCAGTGACCACTAGGTTACTTTTTATATTCCCCTTCCAATGAGTTCTTGAACTATTTTTCCAGTTAGTCCCAAACTGAAGTTCTGCATTATAAGGAATGACGCAGTGGTTTTATATGGGAGATACAGCCCTGATACAGTGAAAAATGACTTTGGAGGCTTTTTACTGCCTGAACATGCAAAACTTAAGTACACATGTCCTTCTTTTTAAATACCATGCACCCTGACCTACGTGCATTTCGTGCCCACCTTAGAGGTGACTTAAGAGTATTAAAAAGGAAGGTTAAATAGCAGTTTAAAACTAACCACACACACTCTGCAGGGGCAAGACTTTAGACATTTTAGACAGGGCTACTTTAGTGGGTGGCAGAATCAGGGCTGCAGCCTAATAGCAGTATTTAGTTTACAGGCCATTGGTATATGTTTTGCCATATCCTAGGGACTTATAAGTAAATTAAGTGTACCAATCAGGTGAGTAGAAATCAGATCATGCTTGGAGGGGTGAGCACAAGCACTTTATCACTGGTTAGTATGAGTAAGTCCACAGAACCATAATGGAAATAAAAAAGTTCAGCTGCAGAATAAACAATTCTGGGCAATTCTGTAGAAAGGGTACCTTTTCAGCATAATTACTGTTTCAAACACATTGTTGAGTGAAATAAACAATTGGGAAGAATTAAAAGAATTACAGGATGAAGCTCCAGAGTCAGAAAAGTAAAAAGGGGTGAGTTCTGGATGTGTAAATATTCAGAGTGTGGTTTGGGTTTCGAGGGATGGGAGTATTGATTTTCCTGATATTATCCTTTCACCAAAGCCATGTATTTCCATGGGTCTACCTGTGTAGGAAGAGACGCCATGATTCGCACCTTCAAGAACTACGGGCATTATGCTGTTGCTGAGAGTTTCTGTGCCATTGCTGAGAGTTTCTGTCACAGGTGCATTACTTGCCAGACATTAAATGACGGGAGGATGACAGTTGTGACTATGAATCACATAGGGAGGTCAGATGGTCCGTTTAACTGCATGCAGTTGTGTTGTGTAGGGGTGGCCATCTGCAATGGACTCTGCTACATCTAAGTGGTAGTCTTTTTTTTCTCTTGCTGGGTTCAATCATGGCCGTCTAGGAGATGTGAAAGCCTTACTGTGGCTAAAGTATTGATGAGAGAATTGACTACCCAGTTCGGCCTATCCGTTTCTCTGGAGTCAGACCAGGGGACACACTAAAAGGATGATGATATTTTTTGGAACACTACAGATTGATAAAGGATTTCACTGCAGTTACAAGCAGAGGTTTCTAGTATTGTGGAGCAAACTAATGGCACTCCGAAATTTAGGATGGCCAGGGTCTGCATGGCCGCCTCTCTAAAGTCACCTCACGCTCTTCCCCTTGCTTTCATTAGCCTTTAAACCTTTAAAGCACTCTGAATCGATGGACTGGACCCCTCCCCCACAAAATCCTGATAGGGAGAGCCATGAGACTTCCTTCTGTGACTGCAGCTACACTTGTGAATAAAACAGATGATATGTTTGACTACTGCAAGGGATTGACTCATGTGGTGCACTCTGTCAAGGACTGTATTGTGACTTAAGTCCAGGAGACTGGGCCATGGTGAAGGAAGACTTGTCTGGCACCACAGTGGAGAGGAGCTTTCCAGGTCATACTTGTGATAAACAGTACTGTGAAGTGCAGTGTCAGCTGAACTGGATTCAAGCCTCCCACACCAAGAGAGTGAGGCAAGCCAGTCAAAAAGAGGTAACACCCACCACTGATTCTCAGAGTCAAACTCAAACACAGAACAAATGTTCAGAGTGAGAAAAAGGCAGAATGAAAGGGTTTCAAGGTGAAGTTGTGACAGTGCGCAGCCTATGGTGAATGAACCAGAGTAAACACAATGAACCAACCAGCTGAAAAAAGTCTGCACCCCGAACTTAAAGTAAGTGCAAAAACACTTCAACTGGTAAAGTGAAGTGGAAAGAAAGGTGGCCAAAAAAGGGTGAGAGATTTAGAGTTGTGTTAGAAGTATGCATTCCAGAAACGATCACAGAAGAAATTGAGTCAATTGAACAGACTGCTAGTGACAGCGAACAAGCAGAAGTCAGATCAAGAAAAATACAAAGTGCACCCCATCAAAGATAAAGAAAGTAATAATTTACCTGAACTGTGTTTTATTCATGTTTATATTGACCATAGATAATGGAGGCTTTCATTTTAAAATGACTGACTGTGGTTGATACCGTGATTTGTGATATGTGAACATTTTAATTCTAGAAGAGCTGTAGCCCTTTTAATCGAATGTAATGCTCTTTGCTTTCTTTCCCATGTGAACTGTTGTCTTTCTACTGTAATAATCATAAATGTTATAATTGGTAACATACTCAAGGAGACACCAGCAGAGTACAGGCTGCTCCAGTCCACGTAATTCACTTTGTTGCAGACAATTTAAGTTTGAAGGGTGTTGAGAAAGGCTGTTCTTTGGAAGGTCCTGAGAAGCTAATGAGCACAATTTGCATCATTTTTCTCTACTCTGAATGATTGTTTAATGGGAACTATGAGTAGATGTAAAACATGTTAGAATTTTCTGAATAAAGCTAGTGTAGAGTAGATTACAGTTCAGAAATGCTTTGAACACTTCTTGATAGATTTTAGAGCAGAGTAGGAGACTGTAGTGGGAGAACTGACTTTTTCTAAACCCTGTAATTTGAGGAGACTCTATGTTAGTTTGTCCTCTTCTTTGGTTTGAATTGAAGTACATATAATTTGATGTAATGATATTTAATGTATCAATGCTAACTTGATGACTTTGCCTTCTGTAAATCGTTAACCTTTGATAAACCTTTGTGGTTTGAAAATGTAATCATTCTTTCTGGAGTCTAATGTGCTTCACATTTATTGAATGTAATGATTTGTTGATGAGCCTTAGTTGTGAACTTTTATTCATTGGATAGTACTTTTTGGGAGCCAGAATTAGCACAAAGAAAAGCGCTAACACTTCCAAACATGATTCTTCTAATCTCAGCAGAAGGGTGGCATTTTTCATAGGGTAAAATCACTCAGAACACACCACAAATTCTAAAATTAGTAGGGTCCCACTGACAAATTTTACACTGACACAACATCTGTTTTCCCTTATATACACTCCTTCTTTTGACCCTGAAAACTTAGCACTACAATGTATTTTCAAGTGGACCATGTCACTGAGTGCTGTAATGGCTGCCACAATATGTTATGTTGCAGTCAGCCAATCAAAGAGGGATCCCTGTGGGACCGCCCACATGACCCTTGGGACCAAGGAGTGCTCACAATGCCCCATTATACTTCATCTTAAATTCATTTTCAGGATGAAGGTACCATGTCCCCGCATCCTGTAATGGCTTCCTCAACATATTGTTCAGCCAATGAGGATTAACTAGTCCCCTTTAAAATGGCTAATGAGAGCATATGGGCCAACAACGGTCTAACTATAACTAATTTCTAACCTCTTTAATATTCAAAGCACCTCTTTAAATGCATATTTCTTGTAAACAAATAAACAGATCTAAACCAAATAACAAAAAGTGCACTTTCTGAGTAATGTGCTACCTTTCTGCCAAAGTTGGTGTAATTCTGTTCAGCCATTTTTGTCTTCAACAGCCATAAAAACGTCCAGATGAAATTAACATGAAAAACCATTTTTTTGGAAACTCCTCCCTTTTTCCTGGCCCACACATGTCAGATCGCCGGAAACATTCCAGGTCTGTGAGGTAGATGGACTTTTTTGGGAAGTTTTGTGAAGTTTCATCATATGGCAAGCAAGTTATTAAGAAAACAAAAAAAAAAGTCTCATCTTATGGGAACTCTGACCTAACACTAACGCACATTAATAATGGTTCAATCATATCTAAAACAGGTCAAGCTTGTTGCAGAGTTTCAAAGTAAATAGCATGATGTAGTTTGTATATTTTAAACAAAAGGTGCGGGTTTGGGGTTGTAATACAAACACACATTTCTCAAACTGCGAAAGTATCCTTGAGATAATCTTAAACCACATTTCAACTGCCATGGTAGGGGACCCAGTTTGAAAACAATCCCTTAGTTTGAGAATAGACTTAACACATTCAAAGAGTCATCTGCTACTTTTCATTACTATAGGGTCCCTTAAAACTCTTCGGTATATAAAATGATCTCAAATAAATATCAAACAAATATGCACCTATTCAAATTAAATCGATTTTTTTACATACCGATAGCATTTTAATTAAACATGTTTCTAACCACTTGTGTCAGTGTTGGTCACCCGAAGTTATACTTATTTTTAATACCATTCACATACTGATCTTGCAAACTCTCTGAACTGTGTTTCTGGGCAAGTGGCTGTGCACTTATTCTGCATGATTTAGAAGTAAAATATGCTTCCCCAGTGGCACTCTTTTCTAAATTTTATTTTTAAAATAGCCGAATTTGCACTCAAGGAAGACATTGTCCTGGCACTGTTGCGTCCAAACTGGTGCCCTCTGCCCCAACTGTAGACATCACATATTTACAGAGGCTGCGCCGCACCTCCCCATAGTAAGGGTGAGCGGAATTTGTGAAATTGACTTTCGCAAATTATCGCGAAATGCACAAAATCTCCGTGAGCATGTGAAACTTTCGCGAAGATGCGGAGATTGCTTTTCCCGCCCGTTCGCGATGTGTTTTTGCGTGCTCGCGGGGAAATATATCTCCAACTTCCCATGCGGTCTCTAATGGGCGCGGCCATCTTGCTTGCGATGCTTATTTCCTGTTCGCGATCGCAATTCCGTGTTCGCGATCGCAAACTCTCGCGGGATAGCGCGAACGGCTACCAACAATCCAACATCTTGTGGCGCGCGTGAACGGATAGGAAAACTCGTCGGCGAACGCAGGGACCTGGTAAGTCATGACTGCGCACACAAGAATGCATTTTTAAAGCGCGAACAAGAAAAATACTTCTGTTTTGCGGCAGGTTGCGAAAGTTTTGACATTTTCGCGTTCTCCGCGGAACTCGAAAATGTCAAAATATCGCAAATTCCGCGAACGGAACGTAATTTACCGCCCAGGCCTACCCCAAAGCAGCATAAAATGGGCATTACGGATGGACACTCTGTGTTCGAAATGGTGCAGAGGGTGCCGACTTCATGCACCTGGCCTGGCAGTGCCCCAAAACAGCAGCTTATTGGAACCGGATAAAGATAAGGGAGATAATCGGCGCTGCAGTGCCTAACCTGCTTATGGGGGCCCTCCTTGGTAATGTGAAAGTTGTCCCATCCAAGATGTGTAAACCCACTGCCATGCTGTTGCTGCTGGCAAAGAGACATGTTGCTATGCATTGGGGATGTGCTTCTGAGCCCCAAGTTCATTGCTGGATAGCTGATGACACATTTTGCCAAGATCAGCTGGTGGAATATTGATCACTAATGCCATTGTAAGCAGACCGAGAGATATCTGGGCTACATTTGAAGTGTATTTGGTGACGTAGCATGACCAGTGATGCGGGGGTGGGGAGAATAACCCTGAGACAAGATTAATATAGGACTTCTACTATGATACACCGCATCTGCTGGGAAATGGAGACCAGTCTATGGTACTGTACCCACAATGATGACAATTGCTAGCGTCCTCTGGAACGTGGTGTAGCCATTATTAAACTGATATATGAGACCGATTTATTTCTAAGAATCATGTGCTACACATGGACCATTTCTTACCTACATGTTCCTAGTGTGGAGATATATCTGACACTTATATGTGTTTTACGTATCACTAAAAACATAATAAATATTTTTTTAAAGGAGTGTTAGACTTGATATCTTTTGGCGTGTTTCCCCTGTCTTCTTGCTTTCTGACCTCCCAGTTTTGACTCTGCTTTTGCTGCTTTAGTGTCTCTGTGCACTTTCTCACTGCTGTTCAGTGTTAAAGTGCAAGTGCTCCTGTTATAAATTGTACTGTGGATTGGTTTTTCCATGATTGGCATATTTGATTCACTGGTAAGTCCCTGGTAAAGTGCACTGAGAGTGCCAGGGCCTGTAAATCAAATGTGAAAAGTGGTCCTGCAGCACTGATTGTGCCACCCACAGACGTAGCCCTGTAAAAGTAACTCAGGTCTGCATGCAGTTTGTAACTGCCATGTCGACCTCGCAAGTGCACCCACTTGCCAGGCCCCAACCTTCCCTCTTCTTACATGTTAGTCACCCTAAGGTAGGCCCAAGGTACCCTGGTGGACAGAGTACAGTGTATGTGAAAGGTGGGACATGCCCTGGTGTGTGTGGCATGTCCTGATAGTGAAATACAGCCAATTTTGTTTTACACTATTGCAAGGCTACCTGTTCCCATAGGATAGAAATTAACTACCCCTGGGAACAAGGTAGGAAAATAACGTGTAGTATGGCTTTAGGGAGGGTGATTTTTACATTCTGTGTTTGAAAATACCACTTTTAGTAAGTAGGTATTTTCTAGCTTAGCCATCCAGTGTGCCTCTGCTAGGATGTGTATTGACTGTCTGGCTTTGGAGTGACAGGGTCTGCGGATGTGCAGTGGCTCCAGAGAGTCTGGATGAGTCAGGGCTGGGTTGAATAGACCTGGTCTGCTTTTAGAGTAGGGGGAGGAGATTTCCTTTCACCTGAATGGGCCTGCCTTCCACAATGCTGTCTCCACCTCATGCCATGTAGCTGGGCCATAGAGGAAAGAACTGATTTGGACTAAGCATAGACACTCTCTGCCTGAGAGAACAAAGGGATTTGGAGTATAAAGAGCTGCCAGGAGTAGTACTGCCCTTTTGCTGTGTTGTTGCTTTGTTGAGTTGGCCTGCAGTTGCTGCTTCGGCCTTGGGCAGTGAAAGGACTGGACTGAACTTTCTTTACTTTTGCTGAGTCTCTTTAAGGGCTTGAAATAGAGCTTGCCTCCTGTTCTGAAGTCTCAGGGACTGCAAAGACTTCACATACCTCTGGGTACCACTTCTGTAACCGCTGTTTCAGTTGCCACAGAGAAAGGAAACGCAACCGACTCCGTCGCTGGCTCTGGCACCGCAGAAGTCACTGTTCGCTTCTTGTACCGCAACCCTGGTCTCACCGACGATGACGATCACTCCCGCCGCCACCGAGCCACTGCTTGAACCATGACCTGTGGGCACCGCAGTCCGCACCACTGTGCTTCACTTTGCTATCCTGGTCTAACTAATGCCGTCGCTGCTGCTGACTTTGCCACCTGTGACCGCATCGTGGCTGGGGGCACCACTCTTAAGTTTCATGACACACCACCTCGTCCCACACAGCAGTCTGGGCAGAGGCACATCAGCTCCCGCTAACCGGCTCTGTTGCTTGCACTGCAACCTGCTAGCACCGCATCGAGCATCGCCTCACCCTGCACCATAAGCCTTGGTCTCACTGACGCCATCTGGACGATCGTCACTGAGCGGCTGCCTGCACCACATCAAACGGGGACCTGCCCCTGCAAAACTTCCATTTTGCAACGCAACCGCGATGGTTGCCATAACCGGCTCGCACCAATGTGCCAGCCACAACGAGAAAGGTAGTGTTACTGAGTCTGTCCATGCTTTTGCTGGCCCGTACCAATGCGGTCGGCTGGAACGGTTAAACACTGTTGTTTTCAGCATCAAGGTATCCCCGGACGAAGCTACCACCTCTTGCACACTGTGTTTTTGAGGTATTATCTGCAATTTTAAGTATATCTTGCAAAGTATATACTTTTAAAGTACTGTATGGAGGATTTTTATTGTTTTGATCTTGTTTAGGATATGTACAAATATTGGATATTTTTTTTAACTGATGTGGTGTTCTTTTGTAGTGCTCTCACTGTATTACTGTTGGTTATACACAAATGCTTTACACACTGCTTCTGCGATAAGCCTGACTGCTCCTGCCAAGCTACCAAGGGGGTGAGAAGAGGTTCTTAACTCCCTTACCCTGACTAGGAAGAACGGTCCCTACTTGGACAAAGGTGCAAACCATTGCCAACTAGAGACCCCCATTTCTAGCATGGCGATACTGTAAGGATTTCATCAAGGGACACAGAGTTAAAGAGGCACAAGTGCATGACTGTTGATTCTGTCTGAGGGTTACATGAAAAGCAGAGAAGGGATGGAGGCTTTGCAGGAACAGCTCTTGGTGCTGGCTCAAAAGCAAAGGCAATTCAAGGCTACAACAGCAGATGGAGCACAACAGCTCCTGGTTACAATAAAAAGGCTAGGTAGCAGCAAGACGACACCTAGTAAATTTCCGTTTAGTTGTAAAGCTTCCACTCTCATTTGCATTTCCTCCACATTTCTGGTTCTGTTTCCTTCCCTAGCTCCTGTTTCATCTGGCCCTGTGTTGCCTTTCCTCTTTTTCTGTGTTAGAACCCTCTATTCCATGACCGTTGGTTGATTTGATTACATCGCTACAGCTACTATGACTGACTATCCTACCGATGCTTCTCGATGTTTCCAGGTGCCACTTGGGCTTGTTATTTCCATTTCATTTGAAGTGCCCAGTAAGTCTAAACTGCCTTTCCTTCCTATGTGTATTTTCATGTCTCTTACTCATATATATATTGTCATGTGCCTTTAGCCCCAACCCAGGGATCGCTCATTACAGCGCCACCCACTTCTTGTTTGCAGAGGTATTTTCTTGTAGTGTGTCTACATGGACACTTGTGTTCTTGCTCATTTTTCTTCACTAATACCACTTTTTATGTCTCAAGTAGACTACACTTGCGCTGCCTCTTCAAAAGATGTTATATATACTTGGTGAGCTTATAGGCCTCCCACTGCTTCTCATTTGTTTATCTCAGTGTCCTTTAAAAAACCTTGCTTGCAAGTGGTTAATTGTTCCTCTTTGTCCGACCTTTTGGTCAATTGTTTCCTCCCATGGAGCACAGCCCAAGCACTGTATCTTTCTTTATGCTTTGGCTGTTTATGGGGTGGTTTTGTGCGACTTTTTTTCTTCTTGCTTCCAGTGCTTCCTGTTGCACATTTTTTTAGTATTCCTCGGCCTACTCCTCCAAATGGAGAGTGCCTGCCCCTTTAACAATCCTCATGCCCCCGTGCTTCGCTCTGCCTTTAACTCTGTCCTCTTTAAATTCCTTGTCGGATGTAGCTGGAAAAGACCAGCTGTTGTGCTCCGATTGGAGCTGATGCAACGGGGGTGCTCTACTGCTCGGTGAGTGCAGATGCGCTTTCTCGTCGATCCTGAGGCTGCTTGATTAGCGAATGTCCTAATGCCGATGTACCATGCCGCGATCAGGCACATCGTTTATGCAAATGTTCTCTGGAAAAGATATCTGTGAAATTGCCTGACTCTTAATACCATATGGGCCATGGTTCATTAGTGACATAGGCGATGGAGATTAAAAGTGCTCGAGAATACAAGAACACTACTTCGATACCCCAGAGCACTTTACAGACAATAGGGGGGGCAAGCCGATCACAGAGAGGTCTGCCCTCCCAGGACATTTTAGGGAATGAAGCATTCCAACTGACTGCTCCAAATTTTGGACTAATTTTGGGCCATAATGTGGCCCATTGTATTTATGGAGGGCCATTTTACGCTACCAGCCACAATTTTTTGTGTGTATACACAGTGGCTGGTAGCATGGTTTGAGCTTATTTTGGTCCGTTGTGAGGTATTTTACTGCAAGGTCGTTTCGCGGTGTTTCTTGAAACTTTGGTGCAGAGCTTGTGGGTATGAAGTCTTCAAAGGAAAACATGGCCTAGACTCCCTGGCTCTTGAAGGAAACCGGGCACCTCGACCTCGCTGACAAACTTGAGACGTCTAGCGGTCAGACATTGAGGAGGGTGTAGGCAGGGGTTGCAGCGGCTGTCAGGGCTTGCTCGCTGCTGCACTGGACTCCAGTTAGGAAGAGTGCTTAGATGAGAGAAAAAGGCAACTCTTGAGTTCAGAGAGCAGCCCACATGTGTGCACAGCAAGGCAAATAGCAGGCCTTAAGTCAAGCAGCTTGCGCCAGGAGAGCCTTCATGGGGCTCGCAGGCAGGAAGCCTCAGGGATATCATATTTTTCCAGTGGGGAAATTCCTCTTATAACCAGATGGGCATGGTCTCAAATATGGAGGCATTAAATGTGGACAATGGTGTTGCGCTTGCAGCCGGAAAAATTTGGGGCAGTACTGGGAGCGATGTGCCCTGTCTCCAGCATGAGGAGGCATAGGACATTGAGAAAGAAGGTGGTTTGTTGGAGATGGGGCAGGAGTGGGAATAACTCAAGGATGATGGCAAAGAGAGGGAGGGGGATTGAGTAGCAGGCTGGGGCTGCTGACAGGTATTTTGTGAGCCCTCAGTTAGCCAATGAAATGGAGGCTGAGAGTTTGTCTGCAAGTCTGGGTACTGGTACATGCTTGGAGGAGAAGCGATGCACATCTCCTTCGAGACAGCGACCTTCCCGGAGAGCTGGAAGCACACCGAGATCAACGCCTTACTCAAGAAACCCAAGGCGGACCCCAAGGACCTCAAGAACTTGCGACTCATCTCCCTTCTCCTGCTCCCGTTCCCGGCAAAGGTCATCGAGAAGGCTGTCAACAAACAACTGACCAGCTACCTCGAGGAAAACAGCATCCTAGACCTGTCACAGTCCGGTTTCCGCAGCAACCACAGCACCAAAACTGCCCTCATCACCACCACGGATGACATCAGAACCAGCGTACCTCAACAGCCGACTCAGCTTCTACACCCCCTCCCGCCAGCTCCACTCCGCAGACCACGCCCTCGCCACTGTCCCCTGCATCCGAAGGGTGACCGCCGGTGGCATATCATTCTCCCACCAAGTCATGGAACACCCTCCCCATCCGCCAACGACAGACCCAAGACCTACTGACCTTCAGAATACTCCTCAAGACCTGGCTCTTTGAACAGTAGCAGCATCCCCCTCCCCCCTTTTTAGCACCTTGAGACCCTCACGAGTAAGTAGTGCGCTTTACAAATGCTATGATTGATTGATTGATTGATTGATTGACCTTGGAGGAGAGGGAGTATTACAGGGTGGCAATGCAGCAAGCTGTGGTTAGGCCAGGTAGCTCTGGTGGCAGATGCAGTATGGGGGTTAATATAGGGGAGGGAGGGGTTTGGGGACAAGAGAGGAGATGGATGGTAGTTTCCTTGGAAAGGGGGACTTATTAGCCCAGGACCAGGAGGAAGCCAGGGCATGTTTAGGGGCAGCGCGGATGCAACCTGGGAGTTAGGTGGGGAAGGAGGGGGTGTGGTCTGCCAGTACACCTTGTGACACTTGGACTAATGCAGCTTCCCTTATGGTGGCTGGGTGACAATGGAGCGACAGGGAGGATGGAGGATTTGCAGAAGATAGTGGATGAAGATTTGTCATTGTGTGCAGGAGTAAGACTCTGGAAGGGGTCGCTAATCGCCCCCTTAGAGTCTTTGAAAAAGATGCTTGCCTTAGCGTGGTGCTGGGTTCACAGGGGATGCAGATGCAAGCACGTGCAGAGGATGGCATGGGCTTATACGGCAGCGATGGTGTATTAGAGGTGGAGACACATATGATCAGGCAGGAAGTGGTTGCCAGCATGCTGGGCCTCTCATCTTTTTTGCAGGGAGATCGGTTTGGTGGCACCAAGGACCCAGGGGAGCTTTGTATAGCTCCAAAACCCTGAGAAGAGAAAACTGGGCCCAGTACAGCTAGATGGACATCAGCGGGAGACAGCAAGATTTCTGCCCCAGGAAGGCCCAGGATGGCTTCAGCCATGCACCTGGCCAGTAGGTACCGGACAACCCCTTGTGTAAATCAGAACGTTACCCGGTATTCCATGACGGTGGAAGAGTTATTAGGGTATGGTACAGCTCCCAACAATGGCAATAACACCACAGGGACTGTGAGGAAATGATTAGACCGTGGTGGCAGGTGGCAAATGCTGCCACAAGAGTAGAGGTTGGTGTTGCACTGGAAGTCTTAGATTATGGGTAAGAAATTTTGGAGGAAGGGGAATTGGCTGACGAAGATGTGTAGCAGGGGGCTGTTACACAGTTGTGGAGCAAAGTGGTAGGGGGATGCGGGAGCAATTATCAGTATGTTCATGATGCTGGACTTGAGAGCGGCCTTTGATACCATTTACCATCCTACACTTCTGGAATGGATCAGCAGGTCTGGTGTCTCTGGTAAGGCCCTGGATTAGCTGAGCTCATTTTTAAAGGAGCACTCCTTCCAGGTATTTGTTAAAGGCTTCTACTCTAAGGTCCACTCAGTCACCCGCGGAGTGACGCAGGGTTTTTTCTTAGCTCCATGTTATTCAATGTGTACCTACAACCCTTGGCCGATATCATTACACCGTTTGAGATATCGATGGTGTCCTACGCAAATGATACCCAGCTGTTTTTTTTAACTTGACCTGCAGGATCCACACTAGTCCCTTGTCTGGAACAGGTGGCCATCTGGATGAAATCTTCCTGCCTTAAGTTCAATGATTCAAAGACAGAACTCATGATCCTTGGGAGGAATTCCTCCCTTCAATGAGCTCTGGGCTGGCTAGGTTGCCTCAGCCCTCCCCCCTTCGGTAGCTAACACAGCCATAAAAAGCTTGTGGGTCTGGCTTGAGAAAGTATTGATGATGGATATTTAGACCACTAAACTAGCTGCCAGTTATTTTGGTGTCCTGCGCATGCTGTGCAAAACACTGCACATGCTTCCTCAATCAGTGAGAAGGATGGTAACTCAGACTCTGATCCTGTCTTGCATTGACTATGGAAAATCACGGTGCTTTGATGCTCCCACGGCAGTCATCAGGAAATTACAATTGGTGCAAAATGCGGCGGCACGTATTCTACTGGGTATTCCCAGACATGAGTCAGCAAGAAATGATCTGAAAACTATGCACTGGTTACTGGTTATCCAGAGGATTGAATTTAAGTCTCTGTGTAATGCCCATAGAGCTCTACACATGCATGGGCCTCCCATTCTTCATCATTTGGTCACCCCTTATAGTAGTAGCAGGTCATTCAGATAGTCTAATCTACATTTGGCCACTGTTCCTTCGGTTAAAAGAGCCAGAAGGGGAGGTCGTTCTTTCAGTTTCAACACAGCAAAGCTTTGGAACTCTCTCCCCTTGGCCTTATGATTCATGGACAACGAGCTAGGCTCTCGGAAGGCCCTTAAGACCCGATTCTTTAATAACTAGCGCATTAATGCTCTCTGCTTTGGTTGACAGCCCCTCTCCTCGACTAGTGCTGGGATGCCTGTGGGTCGCCATGCGGTTTATAATTCCTGCTTCATCATCATCATGTATTTCAGGGCCAATCAGATGGCCAACTGCCGCAGGGCAACCAAGTAAGGCTGGACAGGTAGTAAAACTGCAGACTCCAGAATGGGCACTGATCCTGGTGCCAGGTAATCAATGCAGACAAAAGCATTTGGCTACAACAATGGTGTGGGTGAGTACAGATGTGAAGGAGTCGCAAGTTGGAGGAGCACTGTGACTGCACAAAGGTCTTATTGTGGCTGACGTGGGGTAGGTGTTGAGGAACTGGTCTTGGTGGTGGACAGCGATGTGAAGCCTGGGACCAAGGATAATAAGGCAAGGGTAAAAACAGATGAAGAGGAGGGTATGCAAGTGTCTCAGGAAAAGGGACAGAGAAAAGTGTAGCGGAGGTGGTGTGGGTAAGAAGTTTAGGAAGCTTCCCTACATGGGAGTTTCGAAGCCATTGGCAGCCCACACATGCTGGTGACAAAGGAGAAACTCTAGAATAGGGAGTATGTGGGGATGCTGAAGTTGTTGCTTAGGGAGCTGATTGCCAAGGAGGAGTCAAAGGAGGACGAACTTGAGCTCACAAAGCACCCAAAGGTGCTGCTCACAACTGAGAATTGGATAGTAACATTTTTAACCTACAGCAGTTTGTATTGCGACATACAATCTGAGAGGTGTGTGGCGATTTTTAAATACATGGACACTATAAAGAAGGCATCAAATAATTATAGGGGATATGCCTGGACTCAATATGATGATGAGTTGAGGGCACACATGGCTATGGACCCGGAGGTGTAGTGGGGGGAGGTGGATGCAGAAATTTGGCATAATTCCATGTGCCATCAACATTTGCCAAGACCATAATTATCTCTAGTAATCTGCCTATTGTGTATCACCCATTTCAGGGACGCTCCACACAGGGAGGGTGGAAGCAACCATACAACATCAGGGTACACAGGGAGGTGCATTCTGAGATTTCAAGGTTAAGAGGCTCTGCACCAGGAAGTATTGTAAGTTTCAGCACAGGGATCCATATTTGCCGGTAAACACCCCCTTGTCAATTGCTAAGGGGTGGCAGTACTTTCATAGGACAGCGACAACAGCAGCAGGGGTCCTCTGGGAACCAGCAGCATGATCGGATTTCGAGGATGTACAGGGCAACAAGGATCTGGAGCAAAAAGCTTGTACGCCCATCAAGCTGGATCGTTTTCATTTCTGGTTGGCATTGTATGGCCATGAAGAGGATGCAAACTTGCTGAGGGATGGGTTCGTTTGGGTTACTGAGGTCCTAGAGTGTGCAGTTGGATGAGCAATCTTAAGTCAATTGGTGCCACACAACATGTTATTCTGGAAAAGTTGTCGAAGGAAATGCAGGAGGGGAGAATGGCAGGCCCCTTTGATGACCTGCGCTTGGCAGATTTAATTGTGTCTCAGATTGGGGTGGTGCCCAAAAAAGGGAAAAGGTCGGTTTTGGCTTATACAACACCTATCATGTCCTGAGGGCAGCTCGGTTAATGATTTTATTTCAGAGGAGCAGGCTTCAGTAACATTTTTTTCAGTGGAAGTAGCAGTTGCCTAAGTGGAGGGAGTAGGCAGAGGGGCGCTGATGTTCCACTTACTCCCAGTGCATCCTGATGACTTCCAATTGCTGAGCATTCAATTTCAGGGCAAGTGGTATGTGGATAAAGCACTTCAGATGGTTTGCTCTATTCTTGTGCTCTTTTTGAGTATTTAAGCATGTTTCTCCAATGTGTTTTCTCTTGGAGTACGGGGCATATACAGGTAACACATTATCTTGATGATTTTTTCTTTGTGGGGAAACCCTGTTCTGCGGACTGACAGAAGATGTTGGACATTGTCCAGTAGTTCATGGGTGACCTGGGAGTGCCTTTGGCACCAGGAAGACATTTGACCTAGTACGGTACTGTCATTCTAGGGCATAGATTGATTCGGTGACGATGGAGGCTCGCTTACCGGTGGAGAAAAAATTGACAATGCTATTGCTATTGGATGCAATGCTGGCGAAGCAAAAAGTTACAGTTTAAGAAGTACAAGTGCTGCTGAGCCATTTAAACTTAGCATGTAGAGTGGTGAGAGCCAGGAGGAAAATTCTGTAGGAGGATAGGACTGCATTATCCGGCCTTCTGTTACCACATCACCATGTCAGATTATTAGCAGGGACTAAGGACGATTTGACGATGTGGTGTGTTTTCTTTGAATCTTTTAATAGGGTGGCATTGGTGGCCCTCGTGGAATTTGAATAGGATGCCCAAATCTACTCAGATACAGCAGGAGAGATTGTACTGGCAAGGAATATCGTGCGCCGAGGAATGGTCCACTAACTGGAAGCACGAGGTCAGAGCATAGCATTCGTAGAGTTCTTTCTTCTGATGGTCACAGTGGCCCTTTGGGGAGACCAGTTGGCACACAAGACAGTACTATTCCCTATCGATAACATGGCTGTAGTACAAGTAGTTAACAGACAGTCAGCATGGGATGTTCAGGTATTAAAGTTGCTGTGGGTTTTTGTTTTGAAGATCTTGAAATTTGACATTTTGTTTAAAGCTTAGCATGTGCTAGGTGTGATCATCGATATTGCGGATGCTTTGTCTCATTCACAGTGGACTGGCCACACAGGCAGATGCAGTTAAGAACTGAATGCCGCGGGAGCTTTGGTCGGTAGGCAACAGAGGATGCTTAAGCTAGTGGCAGAGTCGTTGGCTTTGCTGACACTGAGGTTATACAGTCATGCTTGAAAGAGTTTGATAGTGTGGCTCAGAGGGGAGAGCATGTGTGGTCAAGGACAGAAGATGCAGTTCAGTTCATTTTGCAGTTGATTCAAAATGGTCAGTCTAGGGTGATCATCGCAGGCAAATTGGCAGGCATTTCTTTAAAGGGAAAAATTATTTGGGGCTACACCCTGTCGTCAGGAGAGCTTGGACCAAAAATATTGGAGAGGTGAGCAAGGCAAGCTGGTTGAGTCGGTCCCTCAAGGTGGCCTTTATCATGGGATCTATTTAAGGAGGTTACATTGAGTTTACCCTGTATGTATGCAATAAACATGAGCATGTGTTGTTCGTGGCTCTAATGTCTTGTGTGTGTTTTTGGGGCTTTTCGCATGTCAGAGTTACTGAGGGGAAGGGGGACTTGGGAAGTGGGAGTAAGTACGTTTGTGTGTGGCAGGTTTGAAGGTATGACTGCATAAGTCTAAAACGGATAAGAGAGGTCAGGACAGTTCCGTTTTGTTGCTGCAGTTCTCAGTTGACATGGTCTTCCCACGTCCTGTGTGCTGCGAGGTCAGCAAAAGAGGAAGGCCTGGTGTTTTGACATGCTGATGGTAAATGAGTGATGGCGTTTCAGTTATTGGCTATGCTATGAAAAGGGTTGACCTTGTATGGATGACAATATGGATCTGTGGAGATTTGTATACATCTCTTTTCAGCGCTATGTTCAGGAGGGGAAAGTGGTTTTCCAAGCCACTTTGTTTTCTTATTCAGCCTTGGTTGTTTTGCAGGTTTGGTTCCTGGGCCTGGTGGTCACTTGACTGTTCATATGGATAGTTGGCCATTAATTTGTTAAATGGGCGAAAAGGCAGGCGAAGCAGAGCAAAGTCAGGGCTTCCTTGTGTTTTGCTTCTCACCGTTTCCAGCTGATATAGCATGGTAGAGGGGGGGTGAGTTACAAAGATCTGCTACAATGTTTGAAAAAGTTTCTCGTTTACTGCTGCACTTGGAAGAGAATGATTTAGTTGTTGAAAAAAGTGTGTTATTGATGAGAACCATGAAGGATAGTTTGCAGGAAATTCTTTGACAATGATCAGGATGCCACATTATGTGGACCGAGTTCGTACCCCGAAGAGAGTGGCATGGGGCGGTGAAGCCCACAGTGATAGAGAACGTGAGAAGAAAGGTGTACAGAAAGATGAAGGTTTTTGTAGGGACAAAGAAATTACAAGAATACAGCATACCAATTTGAAGTACAACACTGTGGAATGAATTGGAGGTGATGGTGGTCATCTTTCATACTACGGGATGCAGCTTTACTTGCTGCAGGTTCAGGATGCCCTGGCCAGACTATTAAACGTAGGTTAGAGTCTGGGGGAGAAGTGGGCCCAAAACGTCAGTCAGGACTTTTTCTGGGTGGCGGTTGGCAGGCAAGTTGGCATGGTTTAGCCACTTTTATTCAGGCTGAAGGGAACAGGTAAACAAGCTCACACCTGAACAAAGTAGGAAGTTCAAGGTTTATTGGGAAGTTAAGTTAGTGACTGGTCAATAGATGCTGTAAAAATATAGAGGACGTTAAACAGCTCAGTTGATGAAGATCAGCCCAGAAGGAGGTATAGAATTGCAGGTTTAAGTTATGTGGGGGGATGGACTTTTAGGGGTGGGGGTAGTTTAACATAAGTAACATTCTTGTATAGTGAGGTTGGAGTTTTGTAAGCCCTTAGGTCCAGGTTTATAATTGTGATATGCACCTGTTGCAATAAAAAGCATCCTTTTCACACTATTTCGGTGTCAGTGGTTTGTGTTACTCCTCATATTCCCCAAAAGGTATCCCTGAATTAGAAACATGATTTTTCTGTGTGGTGCTGTAATGTGCTTGCCAGCACGCCACATCCGTTTTATGTCCGGCTGGCACTCCCCCCATTTTGGTAGTTTTGAGTATGTTTTTCTAACTTCAATGTCCCTTTAGTGCTGCGGCAGCAGTTGGTCGAGTAACAAGTAGGCTTTGGTAGGCCCAAGTCTTTGCTATTGCCCTGGTCCCCGTGGCTTGGGCTCATCTCAGTGCCAGATACCATCTCCGTTGCCGAGCCTGTTGCATAGTGTCATTTCGAGATATTCGAATTAAGCATGGTATGGCAACATTCATTCAAAATGATTTTAATTTGATCACTGGGCTGTATTGTGTCTGTGATGTAGATGGCTCCGGGTGATGTAGATGGCTCCGGGTGCCACTGTCATGGGTATGAAGGCTGATCGGTGTCAAGGTGTACTGCACTGAACTGAGAGGCAACGACCCTTGTGTTTTTTTAGATTTCCTAATTTAGGAGGGGATTGCACAACATCGACCATTTCATTCTTTAAGAATGTGGGGATGTGGCGCTTTTCTGATGTTTAAGGCACCACCAGCAAACAAAAACAGTATTAGCAAACAATGAAGCACCATTATGTATGCATGAAGACTGCTGATTTTAATTTTAACAAGTCTCAGACATTTGTTTAAAAATATTCTCACAATGTGGAACACCTACAAGTGGTTTATAGAAAGCAAAATTGCACGCTCTGATCCAAGCTGCTGCGACGGGAGTGCTCTGCTGCCGGTGAGTGCAGTCGCGCCATCTTGTCGATCCCACAGCTGCTGGTTTTACATGTTTTAATGCCTATGTACAACAGACTGACCCATAATACATCTCCCTCAGAGGTGTTGTACATTTTTTCCACTCTTCTGGGGGCAGTGACTGGTGATCTTTGCCATTAACCCGCCTATTTGCAGTGAAAGTAATGGAAAGAGAGACCTGCTACATGGGGGTGTATACTGCCCTACCAGGCACCTGCACTCCTTTGCCTCTTCATTTCCTTACCTTTTCCAACGAGTAATTGTCTCTATCCCTCTAACTCTAAAACTTGTGTATGGACTTCTCTGTCTGCTTTGTTGACTCTGTTTCAGTTTCCTCTAGGGATTGTTTGTCTCTATGGGACGGTTTTCCACACCTATCATCTGTGAGTATTTTCCAACCAGTCACTGTTCAATGCATGAGTACAATTAACATTTAATCTAATCTACACACTCCTCTAATGAGCAGGACAGGATTGCACTAGTGCACCAGCATTGTTAAACAACAACGCACGTGTTTTTCAGAGCGGAAAGTCATAGTTGGTATCCCCGATAAAGCGCTACATCTTCCCGAAATGCATTGGGAAAGAAAGTAAGGAAGGTAAGGAAAGATCTTTAAATCAATTCACAGAGGTTGTACATCATTATGGTGTAAACACAGAGACACAAGGAAAAAAAGCAATTAGCAGCAACTTTACTCCTGAATTAATTAACCATTGTATTCCGAGAAAGCATGTTTGTCTCAAGATTCATCACTGGTTTGTCTGGAATGTGGACTTAGCACATGTTCAACAAATGCCCCCATTTCCACACGCCCCCACCTAGTAATTCCTCACACCTCCTCCCCCGCCGCAGTCTCTGCCTCCAGCAACAAACACCCCCCACCGCCCAAGCCCAGGAGTAATTAATAGTCAATGTGATCCGGTGTTCGATGCAGAACGTCTGCTGCTCTTTTCAGTACACTTCAGAAAGAAAAGAAAAAAGCAATTCAGAATGAAAAAAAGCAGCCTGGGGTGGATTGGAAACCTTTGACCTGGGATGAAGCAGAAGGCTTGAGGAAATACCGGAGAACGTCTTTTTATTTGGTCGGCTGAACAGACGTCGGATTGAGGTGTATGCTTATGCGGATTGGATCCTACGAGGCTTTGAATACACGAACTAAACTAACAAGAATACGGCGGGAAAAGCACGCTTTTCGTACTGGAGGGTCTTAGAGGATAATAAGTTGTTTTAGATAACAATTGAAGTTTGATGATGGATTTAAGCGCGGAATAAAAACAAGATACTGCTAAATCCTGGGCAGAGAAAACAAAAATTCGTGCAGGAAAAGTAGAGGCTGGAGATGGTAGAATGGACTCAAGTTGCTGCTGGCCATGGTGCTGAAACATGCGGGCACCCTCTACCTTTGCGCAGGAAAAGCGGCATGGTTCGCATGAGGTGAAAACTGCGATTTATCATTTATGAAAATTATTATGCAATAACATATCGATAGGTAATATGCCTTCTGTCACTGAGAAACCGCTGGTATAAGTGCCTCATACTCCCGAAGTCCTTTTGTACTGTGCATACACTGATGTACGAAAAACACACTGATTGGGGCCTGAAACCTATTGAGGAAACGTCCCGTTCTCGATGCAGCTCCCTAGCACCGAGACAGTGCTGGTTTCACCCACCAAGCAGGGGCGGCTGGTGACTTTTGAAAGTGGTGAACGTAAAATTGTCATACTGCACCGCAGTGAGCGAGCATAGCGAGGAACAACCGCTTGAAAAAAAGAGTGGACAAATGGTGCATTTTCAAGCAAATTTGAGAAAGCAGGAAGATTAATAAAGCAATTGTGAAAGTGCAGTTATTACATTAATAAAGAGATGTCACTAATTCCCCATATGGTAAAAAATCCTAATTCTAATATACGAGGGGGCCTAAAGAAACCTTTATCAGCAGCAAATAGACCACCAGAGACTCAAGCAAGCAGCAGTTAGGGGCACAGTGAATTCTGGTGAACTTTCACGACTTTTTTAGGGGAGACAGACCTACAACTCTTTTGTACTTTAGCACTAGACAACACAATATTGACGTTTCATGCAGTTGTATACAAAAACTGTGCCAGGATTATCAGCACAGCAAGCCAAAATGCATTTTGGCACCTCCCTACCAGCAAAATAGTCACATTTATAGCTCGCAGGTGCAACACAGTACCCTTTTGCTATCTGTTAGCACTGTAAGGCACCTGTCTTATCTCATTTTAAGGACGGCCTTTAAGTAAGGCAGGGCCTGCCCTTAAGCTGCAATGGTGGCATTCCGCTCTAACACAATCTAATATATTGCTTTGCCTGCTCATTATATGACTTGAATGAATTTCAATGACTGTAAACAAATGTCAATTTCCAGATTACCCAAAAGGGAACCGGAGCTGGTCCCCATGCAAACGGCACAGCCACATGTACGAATGAATCAAATGAGTCGAACTTTCATTTTAATCCTCTGTTTACTCTCTGTTTAATTCACTGTTTGTCACATTTTATCCATTCATTCTACACATTCAAATTACCCTGCAAGGGTTTTTTTCAGTAGCACAAGGGAGTGAACGTTTCCCCAAGTCACGATTTTAAAAATACCCAATGCATTTTGGGAATGTTCCCTTCGTCAGGGACATCTACAATATAGAAAATACAGACCATCAGTATCAAAATTTTGTTCCCAAAAAAATTAAAAACCATGATTAAAAAATCATATACCACTGCATGCTTTATGTAAACTATGCCTTATTTATTACCATTTATATGTTCTACATAAAAAACAGCCTAAGTTAATACCTTACTGATCATCTATTGCCTGCATCATATCTCTTCTCAAACAACTTTTCATGGTTGAACGCCCTACAGCATTGTCCGTGTACCCTCATATGTCCTGAAACAGCTTTACCAATGCGTTAAATTACACTGTGCCACCTCATGTTTACCAATCAATCCCTTGCCTTAACAAAACCACCTCTCTCAAAACAATCGATTGAAATATGCTTACCGTGACTAATTTCTTTGAACTGCATGTCTGATGCCTCATGCACCAATAAAACGAATTCAAACTCTTGGCAGCGCTGGTAACGTATTTAATCCCATCTTCTTGTATTAATCTTTCTTCAAGACAAACCGCACTGCTGACAGTGGCAACTACTAACTCGAGCACGCTCAGTTTTAAAACACCCTCCAATTATCCACACGTGTGTATGTTAAAGCAGAGCTGCGTAACTTGTGCCACTTGACCCTGATCTTTCCCACTACCTTCCCATTAATACTACATGTCCCAGCATGCCCCATTCATCCTCCCACTTGCAATGCCCAATCACCCCACATCCCTGGTTTCAACAAAACACGCCAACATCATAGGTGCAAAAATGATGAATATACTGTAAATATCAAAACCGATTCTGCAGTGTTCAGTGCCAGTTTAACACAATGTCCGTTTTCACAGACCCTGCATGATGATGTCAACAGTGACACTCTAACAAGCACCGTTTCAACATATCTTCCTAAAAGACTGCCTAAAAGGCTGAGGGAATATAAGAGTTTAAACCCTATAAAGATTAAAGATCACCAATCTTTGCCTTTCTTGCAAGCTTCACACGGCTACATTGGAAGTACTGAGAGGAAAGAGTGGCTCGCACCTATCTTGCACGTGCAAAGTACGGTGTTTTTTCAAAACTCGACTGGGGCGTAAGACTACTTTCCACTTCATACAGCAGAATTGTGAGAAGTAAAAGACGCGCATCTTTTATTCAAAATACTCCTCTGGAAAAAAGCAAGAAGGCGACTCCCCACTTTATGCGGCAGAACTGTGAGGAATTAAAAAAAAACATGCATGTCTGTTTTCCCCCAAATATACGTTTGTCTGATATTACGATGTGGCAATTAAACAGGGGGCACATTGTAAAAACTGGGAGCGAATGAGCTGAAAGTGAAACCAAGGAGTCTCGCCCGTCGTCTGCTTATACTGGCACAGATTAGCAGGAGCACAATTATGAAGTCCAAAAATAAACAAGTTTTAACCAAAGGCCAGGCCCCACGAGAACCCAGGAGAGCTTTCCCTACCTAGGTATTCAGCAGAGGAACACCGAAAGGAATGTTCGCAATCTCTCACGGGACGCAAAATCAAGCAGGAAGACTCCATACTATATAATTAATGGCCGCCCCCCATGCCCCAATTCTGCTCGGTAACTTCGAAGTAAACCAACCTGCTTCGCGCTCGTTTCAAACCACCACGGCTGCAGGCGCCTTTCTTTTTCCAGCAACTGTGTCCCGGAAATAGGAGCTGCCAAAGTTGCATAGCTAGCCACTCCCCTGCACTGTGCGCCAGCCCTGCCCATTACCATTATCCTGAATGGCGCTCCACTGACCGCGCCCTGGGCCAACTCCTTCGCGCCATTTGAAAGCCATGCCCTGCCGCTTTATTCAGCCACTCCCACAAGGCTGATGTCACCAGCCTCCTCGCTTGTCTCGAGGGCGAGGAATAGTCCTCGCCCAGCTTTGCACATGCGCTCTTGCGCAGGAAGACTACGAGACAAGCACAAGAAAAAGATTTTACATAGTTTCACTGAAACTATGTAAAATCTTTTTTTTGTTTCACGGGGGAGCACTAAGCAGTGAGGCTTCTTTTAAAACTGCCCCATGGTGTTTATTGAACACCACAGAGCAGTTTTAAAAGAAGTGATTCATTCTCTCTCCCTTTGGTTTTCTTGATGCTGGTAGGTAGGGCAACGCCCCCTACGCCCCTTAATACCAGCCACCACTGCCACCAAGGCGCTGTGGAAGGTGGAGGCTGTGTACATCCAGCTTGTGTCACAGTCCTTCGGGTATTTGCTACTACTGGGGGCTCGGTCGGGTGCTTTTGTCTCACCCGCAGACTACAGTGCAGTGCGTTAGCCTGCTGTTTGTGCTGCACTGCGTGGGCTAAGGGGATCTCTTTCAGTGTCGAACTGTCCCCTAGGGCAACCACACAGTTCCTTAAGGACTGGGCCAGTCTGAACAATCAGTGTGTGGGCCGGGTTTCAGCTGTTTGTCGGCAGTTGTAGCTGGCAGGGAACGGGGGGTGTGGGGGAACAAAAAACAGTTACCTATTTGGCCGGCCGCGTCTCTCCTCTGCTTCTCTACCGACGTCCCAGAAAGGAAGCAGGAACTGGAAGCACACACGGGCTCCCTCCCCTAAGCCAACCACAACGCTGCAATGTGTTTGGTCTGAGCGCTGTGGTTCGGCGCTCAGACGGGGAATGGGAGCCTAGGCATGTTCTTCACCAGGCTGTGTAAGAACTGTTTGGCCGGCCCAAGAATGCTGGCCAAACAGTTGCGCACATTTAAAGTGTGCCCACCACCCCTCCCCCTGTGACCCCAGCCCTGCCTAACCGAGCCCCTCAGCTACCAAAAATGAAATGATAATAATGAAATTATGCTTTTCTTTTTTACTGCTTTGAAAGCAATGGGGTGACACTCTTCCACCCCTTAGCGGAGGAGCCACCCCTGTTTGTGGGGTTGTTTTATGGTCTGGTGGCCATTTTTGTTTTTACTGTTCATTTCTCTGATATTACTACAAACATACCTGCAGTGAGCACAAATGCATGCAGTCTCCTGTACCTTGCAAAATACCCATACAGCATGTCTTTATAGGTTCGAAACTGGCCTGATTTCCAAATGTTGGCAACTTTTTAAATTAACTAGTTCGCTAATGGGGGCTACTTAAATTTTGATGGCCAAACCTATTTAGGTGCCGATTAGGATCCTGGAGAAACCGGGTACGAACCGTCGGTCGGAGCGTATTCTCCGTCCGACTCGTACCCGGTTGCAAAACTTTACAAACATGCAAGTACGATTCGCACGGAAACACTATTTCCGTACGAATCGTACAAAACACCAACCGAGGAAAATAAACATACAAATGACATCCAGAAAAGCGCCGACGTGACGTCGGGACGCATGCAGCCTGCGTTCCACGAACCAGGAAGTACGATTCGCACCGACGTCATCCCGCGCAGAGAATATTTTCAGGCAGCCAAAAACTGCCGGGAAATCAGGACGACGCTCACAAGGAGCACCTGTATGCGACGGACAGACATGGACCCGAACCTACGTGTCATCCCGGCCCTCATAGCAGTCGACCTCCTCTACAGGTACCGACGCAGACGCCGCAGAAGGTCAGAACAACACCCAGGGGCAAAGGGGGGGGGCAGGGGCTGGACACAAAACCCCCACCCAAGTCACACAGCACACATGCCCTGGACATACCTGACCTCCAGTCCCTGGTCACTTCGAGGGGGTGGGGGCGTGTCCAGCAACGCCAGCGTCCGCCACAACAGAAGTGGGCGACGACGCGAACCGGCAACACAACAATACAGGTACGTACCGTACCCACACCTTAAGAGCGTGGGTACGAGTCGTACCACGCCCACACCCACGTCACCCCAACAATGGCGGTACGGCCCGTACCCATGTGCCAAAGGCCTGGGTACGGGCCGCACAAGCACTCCACAGCGTGGGCACGGGTACGTACGGACCGTACCCCCACCCGCGTATGTATGGAGCGTACCCCCACCCCAACAGTGTATGTATGGACCATACCCCCACCCGCGTATGTATGGAGCGTACCCCCACCCCAACAGTGTATGTATGTATGGACCGTACCCCCACCCGTGTATGAATGGACCGTACCCACACCCGCGTATGTATGGAGCGCACCCCCACCCCAACAGTGTATGTATGGACCGTACCCCCACCCGCGTATGTATGGAGCGTACCCCCACCCCAACAGTGTATAAATGGAGCGTACCCCCACCCCAACAGTGTATGTACGGACCGTACCCCCACCCGTGTATGAATGGACCGTACAAACACACCCGCGTATGTATGGAGCGTACCCCCACCCCAACAGTGTACATATGGAGCGTACCTCCACCCGTGTATGTACGGACCGTACCCCCACCCGCGTATGTATGGAGCGTACCCCCACCCCAACAGTGTATGTATGGAGCGTACATGGCCAGACGCAGGAGGGGTGGGTGCCTATCACTCCCAGCAGTGCCCAGACACAGGAGGGGTGGGTGTAGAGTCCTCCCAGCATTGCCCAGACGCAGGAGGGGTGGGTGTAGAGTCCTCCCAGCAGTGCCCAGATGCAGGAGGGGTGGGTGTAGAGTCCTCCCAGCAGTGCCCAGACACAGGAGGGGTGGGGGCCTATCACTCCCAGCAGTGCCCAGACACAGGAGGGGTGGGTGTAGAGTCCTCCCAGCAGTGCCCAGACGCAGGAGGGGTGGGTGTAGAGTCCTCCCAGCAGTGCCCAGACGCAGGAGGGGTGGGTGTAGAGTCCTCCCAGCAGTGCCCAGACACAGGAGGGGTGGGGGCCTATCACTCCCAGCAGTGCCCAGACACAGGAGGGGTGGGTGTAGAGTCCTCCCAGCAGTGCCCCTACGCAGGAGGGGTGGGTGTAGAGTCCTCCCAGCAGTGCCCAGACGCAGGAGGGGTGGGTGTAGAGTCCTCCCAGCAGTGCCCAGACACAGGAGGGGTGGGTGTAGAGTCCTCCCAGCAGTGCCCAGACACAGGAGGGGTGGGGGCCTAATACTCCCAGCAGTGCCCAGACACAGGAGGGGTGGGTGTAGAGTCCTCCCAGCAGTGCCCAGACGCAGGAGGGGTGGGTGTAGAGTCCTCCCAGCAGTGCCCAGACACAGGAGGGGTGGGTGCAGAGTCCTCCCAGCAGTGCCCATGGAACGCAAAGGGTGGAGTACCCACAGATACAATACCCACAATTGACAGTCAGGTGCACAAAGACCCTGCAGTACATGTACCACATGTGTGCGAGGCTGGGAGTACACACATGCATAGCGCCTAAAAGAGAACATGTCCACATGAAGTCTTGTCAACAGTCTACAAACACAAGTACAGTGACCACCAGGGATGCCACGAATGATGCAGGTGGAGACATCGCTCAGCATGCATGTGCAAAGTTGAAGGAGTCCGTCACACCCCCAGCTGATGTAGACACAGCTCAGCACCACATAGTGGAAACACCCTGCAGGGAAGATATCAGGTTACACAGAGGAAGGAACACACCTTGGGGCGATGTCACCATGCAGTAACTGCTTACATGAACAAAGTAATGTAGCCAACAGCTTGTGATGGCACACAAATACCAGGGTCCACCCTATGACCAGCACAAGACTACATTTCCCACACACCCAACACCTTATCACCACCCAAAATCATGGAGCTGGTCCACCAACAGCAATACCAGATAAACAGTAGTGTTTCAAGGAAAAAACTAATTGCTTTATTCAGCAGGATGTAAGTAATAATCATCAGAAATGTCAATATATACAAGGCCCATAGGGCAGTTCATGACTCCAATCCGGATGGGGGACACAGTGGTACGTGTGTCCCCTAGCTTGCCTGCACAGTCAGACTCCTTTGTCTTCCACAGGGGGGGGCATCATGTTGGGGGGAAGGACCAGGCACCGCAGGGACAGGAGGGGCAAGGGGAGGTGTTGTGGGTGCAGGGACGGATGACTCCAACACAGGGGGTGGGGCAGCGCCAAAGGTGGATTCGAGCACGGCGCTGCACACTACTGCCAGGTCGCTCAGCGTCTCCCCTGCACCCGAAGGAACCACAGGCCCCAAGGAGGGGGGGGGTCACAGGGATGGGTCGCAGCGCTACGGGGGGGGTGTGGACAGGGGGGGACTCAACTCCCCTGCCTCCACCGCTTGCGGGATGGGGCCACACTGGGGCTGATGGACAGACTGGGCAGGACTGACCCTGTGTCCGACTCTTGGCCAGGAGAGCTGAGGGGAGTGGATTTGGAGGGTGGTGGTCGTGAGGAATGTGGACTCCCACTCTGACTGTGTGTCTTCCGTTTCCCCCCCGACCCAGTGGGTGTGCCTACTTCACCCTGTGTGTGCGTGCCAGGAGGTGTGCGCTTTGCCTTCCCTGCTGGTGTGGTGCCTGTGTCTGGTGGGGTGTGTGCATGCTGACGTCTGGGTGTACGTGGGACAGGCATGGGAGTGGGAAGTGTGGATGGGGCATGGGTAGGGGGTGGGACGAAGTGCTGCAGGAGACCCACTGCTGCAGACAGTGTCGAGTCAATAGACCGCAGCAAGTTGCGTTGGTCAGCCTGTGATGCTGAAATGCCCTCCAAGTATGCCTCCATGTTGGTGAGCACTTGGCTGTGGCCATGGAGGACATTAAGCATCGCAGCCTGACAAACCTGCAACTGCCGCAGGATGTCCACAGACTCGGCATTGGCGGCAGCAGTGGATACAGGGGCAGGGGGTGCGGTGCCTGGCAGGAAGGAGACACGTGGTGACCTAGCACGCCAGGAAGGGACACGAGCAAGTGGGAGGCCGGTGATGGCAATGGAGGGGGCGGGGAGAGATGTTGTGCTGCTGTCAGCTGTTGGAGCAGCCTCCGCCCCCTCGGAGTGCTCAGCCTCGGACCCGTCAGTTTCATAACCTGTGGTGGCAGTGGACAGGTCCTCCGGCTCACTCCCCTCGGCCTCAGTTCCACTCGATGTGCCAGCTAAGGTGTCACTGCTGGCACTGGTGCCCGGTCCCTCCGTACGGTCTGTGCCGGTGTCTCCATCCGTGTCCCCCGACGATGCTGTGGGCAAGGTGAATAAACAGGAATTAATCAGACACCTGTATACATATGTCACATGAGTCAAATCTACATAGGTTACAGTGCATAGCCTGAAATGAAAGATGAGTAACATCTACAATACAAGGTACATATATAGGCCCTGCAACACACAGTTGGTTCACCCACCATGCCACTGAGAAACTATGGAGAGCATGACACATTTGCAAATGACATGATATGGATTTGGACAGAGGAGCCAGGCTCTGGGGCCAATCCAGCACTGAATCTGCACCACACAGCGTTGCCATAACTAGGGATGAGCAGGGACCATCTCCATGAACTTGAGGCACATGCTGCAAAGGTAATACTTAAAGACATGCCCAACATGAATGGGACACTGCACCTTGAGTGTATGTCCAGACAAACATCACACACTGGCCAGACCGAGCAATGAGATTTCAGGTGTCGACATGTAGGCCTTGCCCGCACCAACCACCCCCTACATGAGACAATTTGATGAGACACAGGAAGCACTTGCATCTCTTAGTCTGGGAGAAATACACATGGGCTGCCAGAAACCCATATTGGACCCAAAATACCCCATGTGCGCCTGTACAACGATCTCATTTACAAATGGCCATCATCAGTAATTGTAACAAGACACACAGGCACTGGCCACCGTGAGTATGAACGAGGAAAATTAGGTCAGGCTGTACAGTGGACACTTGTAGAACACGTTACGTAAATATACATGGTGCCAGGGGACAATGGCACAGAGCACATCCTATGCTGTAGACACTGAGAGTGTCCACATATTGTGATGACACACATGATACCTAGCAAAATATGCCCCAGGGGACAGTAGTGGCCACAATATTCCATGGTCCTGAATTGTAATGACTGCAACACAGGCCACCATCCCTGCACTCTGCGTATCGCACACTCATGCACATCATGTCACAGGCCACAACATAGGACATGCTTGCTGTAAGGCATTACACTTCAGAGACATACTCCTATGTCTGGACTCAGCATCAGTGCCAATTGACATGGACCCCACAAGTACTGAACTGGACAGGGCACAGGCAAGGTCCCAAAACCTGTTACACACCACCCCCACACATGATGCTGCAAGCATTGGTCACGTGGATAAACTGCCAGCCCAGATGACCTTGTGAAAGAGTGACTAAACACAGACCAGGGAACACATGGCAAGGAGGGGATGGGAGGAAGGACAGCACCGCTATACTGTGGGTGACAGGACCTGCACCGCACATTTAAACACTGGCAGTGTATCCATGCAACTGCGCACTTAAAAATGCTGGTGACACACAACAAACACACATGTACCTACCCCCTTCCTGCTGCTGCTTCTCCCGTAAGCTCCTGTCCATGTCTGGAAAGACCACCGCCAGCACACGCTTGTGGATGTGGGTCAGACGGCGGCGCCCATGGTTCTTTTGGCTCACAGGTGAGTCCCCCAGCATGACCCGTGCGATCCTCCGCGTCCAGCACCGGATATCCTGCCAGCGTTTTCTTACCTGGGCCAGGCGCGGCTTGCGACCCTCCATGCTCCTCACGGCACTGACGGCGTCCCTCCAGATCTGCTCCTTGGCAGCGGCGCCTACCTGTGGGGTTGAAAAAGTGAGACTACATCAATACACCTGCCACATGTCACAGAAACACACATTGGAACAATTTTGCTGGTTTCAACAAGGCATAGTATGCAGCCAAAGCATTGCACCTTTGTCATAGGGACATTTTTCTCTGTGTAATGGCAAATGCACCACGTGCCACTGAAAGTACACAAGTGGCATGAGGGGTATGACACAATAAATGATCCAGACTCACACTGTGCATCAGAAGGTACACCAGGATTATGTGCAGCACCTCAAAGCAGTCACATGCCACAGGCCACTGACGCTACCTCAGCAGAGTACACAGACACACACAGGCACAGGACATTCACCTGCCATTGCCAAATGCAGCTACAAACCTCACTCTGCACATGTGCCACTAGACTGGGGGGCTCACAGGTGTGGGGCTGGCTCTGCACGTCAGACACACAGCACTGCTCCCTGCTCGCATCAGATGGGCAGGGTATATCCATCCCTCATGCAGCTTGGGTGCTACACTCCACATATGCACCCACCCACATGACAGGGGACTTACACACACACCGATGTCCAGGGTACGAACACATCATGTGGACACTCTCAGCACAGGTACACTGAACTAACACACATCTGTGGGTACAGTCACCTGTCACACTGGGCTGACCACATAATCACATGAGGACTGTAGAAGCAACATTCCCAGGAGGATTAGACAGGCAGAATGTGGCATGCACCATGCAGTGATTGTCACAGTAAACACAATGCAAGTGAGGACGGCAGACATGCACCACAGCATGCTCTGGCTGGGAGACATCAGGCATTCCCCCCCCTTGGACCCCCTCTACAGTACAATGCATGTGTGTCACACCTGGACACAATGCCAGAAGTCCCAGTCACAAAAAAGAGACACAGTCTGTGCTAGTGGACTCTGCACTCACCTGAAACCCTGGTCGCCCAAACAGCATGGGGTACTGTGGGAGGATCACATCCAGCAATGCCAGATTCTCCTCCAGGGTTAAAGGCTGGGCCCTCTCCACAGACCTTGACATGGTTCCAGGGAATCACGAGCAGCAGCAGTGTTGTAGAATCAAAAGATGTGCAGGCAAGTGCTCTCTCATGGGACCTGGCTGCCTTATATCTGCCTTGCTGGCCTGTTTCATGCACAGGAGTACAGAGTGATTGGTCACTCACATTTGCATCCTATGTTTCCTCCAATCCCTTTAAACCTAGCACAGTCAGTGGCTTTGCTCTTTTTTTTTTCTTGAGCATGATGTAAACTCCACAACCACTTTGCAACAAAGTAGATTCATTCAAACCGACTTTTGCTGGGCAGTTGATGAAAAAAAATCAAACTTTAAACTTGGTCTCCATGATAACCAGCATGCATGTAAGGCTTTATACTTGTCCCTCATGTGTCCCCTATGTAATTTAGAGATTCACACACAGGTACGGTGCGTTCCGGGGCCCTAGGGCACCCCAAATGCATAGCAATGGCCCGTACAGGTGTGTGTACGGTCCGTATCACTATGGGTACGCATACGCGAGTAAACCCATAGTGATACGGACCGTACACACGCGTGTACGCTCACTATCACTATGGGTGTGCTCGCGTATGCGTACCCATAGTGATACGGACCGTACACACGCGTGTACGCTCACTATCACTATGGGTGTGCTCGCGTATGCGTACCCATAGTGATACGGACCGTACACACGCGTGTACGCTCACTATCACTATGGGAGTGCTCGCGTATGCGTACCCATAGTGATACGGACCGTACACACGCCTGTACGCTCACTATCACTATGGGAGTGCTCTCGTATGTGTACCCATAGTGATACGGACCGTACACACGCCTGTACGCTCACTATCACTATGGGTGTGCTCGCGTATGCGTACCCATAGTGATACGGACCGTACACACGCCTGTACGCTCACTATCACTATGGGTGTGCTCGCGTATGCGTACCCATAGTGATACGGACCGTACACACGCGTGTACGCTCACTATCACTATGGGAGTGCTCGCGTATGCGTACCCATAGGGATACAGACCGTACACACGCCTGTACGCTCACTATCACTATGGGAGTGCTCGCGTATGCGTACCCATAGTGATACGGACCGTACACACGCATGTACGCTCACTATCACTATGGGTAGGCCTACGGCAGCACTCCCATAGTGATAGGGAACGTACACACGCCCTCAGAGCGAATGTATGGTGCCTTACACACATAACAGTGGTGACAGGCAGCACACAGAAAGGAATAGAGCTGACATACTTGTCCATGGATGGACATCAAGGCATTGTCTGTGCAGTACTACATGTGTGGGGCACAGGTGTGAAAGGCTGTGATGTGGCACATTACTCCTGAGTTGTGAAGGCAATAGATGTATGATGAGATGTGTACAGATGTTATATGTGACGGTGCACTATGTGCCAGACATGCCCTTCACTCCTTTGACATGTGTGCATGTCGTACAGCACACTTGAGATGAGCGTAACTGGCATGGCACAGTCAACAACACACGCAAGTGTCCCCTGATGCCCGCTACAGGGGTTACCACACCAGACATGTGACTACCCACGGTGCACGATGTGACTATGTCATGTATGTGTGGTGTGTTCCCATTAGCTTGATGTTGGTGTTCCCTCAAATGCATCTGCAGTTGCTGCAACCAACATGTGTCTGTGTGTAGATGGCCATGGCACACTGTTACGCACACCAGGCCACATGTGGTATCGGATGTAAGGTGTGTATGTATGCATGGGACACAGAGTAGCGTAACAAGGACCTGTCTGCATCCTCTCAATGTATGTGTGGTCAGTCATGACATGTACACCTTCATGGCAAGGTGTGTGGGCTGTCCTAGTGTAATGTCATGTGACCTGTGGCTCTAGTGTTCCGCTACCTGTCTCTGCAATCAACATCCTACTTCTGCTGATATGTTGATGTATGTCACTCCTGTATTGCGTCTGGCTGTTCACTTACACTGGGACACAGCTAGTCCCATGCCATGGGATGTGGAGGTTCACAATCTCCGTGTGTAGCTGGGTCTTGGTAGGAGTGTCAACTGGCAGCCATACGTGTCCAGGGCATGTAGCACATACCTGACTCCGTATGTAGCATATGTGTATTGACAGATTAACATGTGCTCAGTACATATAAATTGTTGTTGTAGTGCACTCACTCTTCCTTGTCACTTCCAAATTACTGCAGAGCGCCGCCTCTTCCCCGACCAATTCCGGACTTGGCTGACATGTGGGAGAATGACTGTATACGCTGCTACCGCTTCCCCCAACCGTTGATTGAGGAGTTGACGGCAAGGCTGGCACCACACCTGCAACCGCTGCACAGGTATCCTATGGCACTGACACCCAAGCTGAAGGTAATGGCAGCCCTACATTTTCTTGCCACGGGTACCTTTCAATATACCATAGCTCATGTTGGTGGCATATCCCAGAGCATGTTCAGCTGTGTGCTGCATGATTTTTTAGAGGCCATGTTGCTTCACCTGGATGAGTTCATCCATTTCCCAACTCCTGAACAGTTGACTGGTGTCAAGCATGGATTCTATGCCCTGGGAGGGATGCCCCATGTCATTGGGTCCATAGATGGGACACATGTGGCTTTGGTACCACCACAGGCACAGGAGGTAGCGTACAGGAATCGCAAGCACTACCACTCCATCAATGCTCTTGTGGTGTGTCTGTCCAACATGGTGATTTCACATGTCTGTGCTCGTTTTCCAGGATCAGCACACGATGCCTACATCATGAGGCGTAGCAGGGTGCCTGAAATGATGACGCAGCTGCGCAACGAACGAGCATGTGTTGTTGGTGGGTACACTCTGTCTGTCCTGTATTTTGCGTAGACTTCCAGCCCGACCGCTTCTCCTGTCCTACTTATGTCCATGTGGTTTCCATGTAGGGGACGCTGGCTATCCCAACATGCCATGGCTGATCACACCTCTCCGCAACCCCAGCACGCCGGCCCAGCTCTGCTACAACACCGCCCATGGCCGGACAAGGCGAGTGATAGAGAGGACATTTGGCCTCCTGAAGAGCCGATTCAGGTGCCTACACAAGACCGGCGGCGCCCTCCCATATGCCCTGGCGAAGGTCTGCAAAATCTTCATGGTCTGCTGCATGCTGCACAACATGGCAGTTGAGAAAGCTGTGCCACTCATCCTGGATCAAGATGATCAGGACCATCCACCCGTGGAGGACGAAGGGCTTGGCAATGGGGCTAGTGATGTGGAGGATGGGGTTCCGCAAGAGGACATCCGGAGTCGGCTCATACGCGACTTCTTTGCTTAGTGGTGAGTACCAGTGTCTGAGTGTGCACGCATTGGTCCCCGTGTGGCATGTGTTGCGATGTGTGTGTCCATCTGCATGTATGCCACGTGAGTCAGAGGTGTGTGTGGATGTGTCACTCGAGTGATGGTGCCAGTGATGAGTGTATATCCACAGTTATAATTGTGACCTAGCATGTTGTCATCCTTACATGTGTTGAGTACATGCACATGCAAGTGGATGTGCTTTTTGTGGCTGACTTCTTGTGTGTCTCACATCCCCAGGTACTTGCGCATGCCGTCTGCTGGTTGCATTGTTGTGGCACTGCTATTCCTCATGGACACGTCATCGTGTGCTGACTCAGCGTTACACGCACAGACAAGTTTGGAAGTCTCCTTAGGGTAAGGGATGCATCAGGGGTGTATTGGGTGTGGCAGTTGTTTACGATGTGTGCACACTGCCCCTGTCGATGTTTGGTTCCTCTGCAGACATGTCGCATCACCATGGGACACATGACATGTAGCTGGATACACCTGAATAGATGGTCAGACTTGTTGACAGTCATCTGTAATGGGATAGTGGATTGTGATGATGGCATCAATGTGTGTAACACTGCCCTCGGACAAATACGGTTTGCATTGGCTTGACATGGTGCGGGACTTCCACATCAGAGGATCAATGGTGTATGGCAGCCTCTCCGTGAGCAGTAGGGGGTGTTTAGCTGTTACCCGACACTTGTGTGCCAGTTCCATGGATATCAAGCATTTGTGGTGCAGAAGGGGGGTGCCAGTGTTGGACCCACATGTTACTCCACATGACCTGTGTATGTGTACTCCGAGTTGCCTCTGCATTCCGGAATACATGACTAATAAAGGTGTCCCTATGCCTCCAAGGTGCCTCTTCTCAGTCAATGCTGGTGTGTTGCCACGGTGCATACGGCATGTCTGGCATGGTTTTCAGTGATAGTGGCTATGTGTCTATGTGTAGAGTAGCAAGATGTAAGCTGTTTGTCTGGGATTAGACTCTGTATTGTGCATGATGTCCATGACTGTGTGGGTATTGTGACATGTGCCATCCCCATACATCCAACGTTGGCCAGGCCACCATTCTCTGCATCTACCTGACTCAAGCTTGCAGGACGTGGTTCTGCCACCGCCTACACATACCTGGGTGCCCCCCAGGACACTCCACATGATCCCTGACCTCTGCGCACGACTGTTGCTGTACTCAATATGTCTGTCGGCACGGTTGTGTGGCCACCCCCTCAGCTGGTTGGGCCCATCACGGGTGTGTATGGTGCTCCATGTCTGTCTTGCCTAATACATTGTGACCCATGTGTGTCCTGTGCCAGACTCAGGCCCCAGAGTATGGATGGTTGAAGTCATATGAGAACTCAGGCATGGTTAGACTTTACAAGACACATGTAAGGTAATAATGCAAAATGTAGGCATCATCTCTTGATCGTGTAAGTTTTTATTTGTGTTGGGGTACGTGTTGGGGGGGGGGGGGTATGACAAGAGGGGCTTTCCGGGTGTGTGGAATCCAAAGTTCACTCGGGGAGTTGGTGTCCTTGCCATTGGAAATCATCAGAGTCCATGCCACAGTCTTTGTCAACATTGGTCAGACAGTGACCAGCAAGTCCATGTGGCAGAGAATGTCATTTGCTGATGTGCTGCTGTTGGGCCAGTGGGCCAGGTGCCAGGCCAGGTGTCCTGGTAGATGGTGCTGTTGCGCCGACCCTCACGGTCTTTTCCGTGGACGACCCGCCCTCCTGCGGGAACCCTCAGAAGCAGGCCGTGACGATGTTTGGGATGCTCCGTCGGATGTATCCTCCTCCTCCTGATCCCTCCCTGTGGGTGGTGATGTTCTTCGCCTGGTGGCACAGGGAGGGTTGCCCATGTTGTCAGCTATCCGACGGAGTGAACGGTTAATTCCCGTGAGCACCGTCATGAGCTCAGCCTGTCTGTCCTCCATCCGATCTTGGTGTCGCCGTTGACAGGCATGTTGCTCCGCATGTTGCTGGGCCTGCTGGGTCTTGATATCCTCGAGGGTCCCCTTCATCTCGTTGAAGGTGGACACACCCTGGCTCATGCCCGTGGTGTCCTGCCGGTATGTGTCCAGGATGTTTCTTACATGGGAATATACCGGTTCTGCAGCCAACTGGTCAGGCTCACGCCTCCGCCGTCCTCCACTCCCACCACCCCTGCCCACTTGCACCTGGCCTGCCCTTGTGGGCACATCGGGTCTCCGGGACCCCTGAGGGGTGGCATTTGCGTTGTCGCCTGCCTCCTCCTGGGTGCCCGGTACACCGTGTTCCTCCTGGTCAGCCTGGCTGCGTTGTGGTGGTGGGGCAGGGATCCTGGGTGTCTCCTGGGATGTGGCAGGAGTGGGGTGGTGGTTGGCCCAGTTGTACCTGACGCAGGTGCTGCAGGTGGTTGGACACCAGAGGGGCCAGGTTGGTCGGGGTCGTCCACAGAGTGGTGAGAGTCGTCGCTGCCGGTGGGATCGTCATCCCGCAGAGCCAGGTCCTGTGAGTCTTCCCCCCCAGTGTTGGGGGGTGATCCACGACGTTGACCTGTGTGTGAGAGAGACAATGTTATTTTTGTTCCATGCAACATCCATGTTTCTTTCGTTTCAAAGTTGCCACATTTCCTCTGGGTATTTGGATATGTCTTGCATTCCACTCACAGTGCACTTGTGCATGGGTATGTCCCTTGGCCACAGCTTTTGAGACTTTACCTATGTGTGACACAGTCTTACTTGCTGCGTCAATTGTGACTGCAGTCAGCAGTGGAGTGAGCAGGTGTGGCGAGCCATGCATTGGCGCCTTCCGTGTTGCACTGTACGTGGGCACATGGAGTTGTTCCACACACTTATATAATGCAGGTAGCTGGCGTTGTGCTCGTTCACAGGTTGAGACATGGCCCAGTGTTTTGCCATGGAGAAGAGAGGGGGATTCAGGCACTGGCCACCCTTGTCTACATGCACGCAGTCCACCTGCTGACGAGCAGACATTCCCACACCACCCAAGGCTGAATTGGTCTCCCTGTGTATCCCTTTCTCACTCCCTCTCTGTCCCCCTCTCCCTCCCTCCATGTGTCAGCCTCCTCCCTCTGTCCGTCTCCCTGTGTCTCCCTCCCTCTCTCTCTCCCTCTCCCTCCCTCTTTGTGTCACCCTCTGTCACCTCAGCCCAGCTTCCTAGGCACACACTTTTTGCAGATCTTTGAATGGCCCTTGGCTTGTTCATGTGAGTTTGTTTCTGATCTCCAGGCACCCATTGGGTGTAGTGTCTGTGTCTGTGCTGCTGCTGTGGTGGTGTGTGCTGCCACTCTTTCACAGTGTTGGCTGTTTATTGGCTGCTGTCATGTGCAAAAAGTGCCTTCACCCCCATGTCTTCATGCAAGGCGTCCGCCATTTGCAGGCAAGTCTTTCCTGTGTGGGGACACACTGTTTGTCTGGCTGTGACCTAGGCCATATGGGCAGAGGGCATTGTTGTCTGCTTCTGAGTTGCACTGTGATTTTTGAGGCCCACACTCCCGCCATCCGGGTTACCGTGTCTTGTGTTGGTGTTTTCTGTGGCCTGTGACTTGGCATTGTCCAGCTGGGTGCATGGGGCATGGTGGCGATTGTGGCATGTGCGTGTTTATGGAGTGTGGTTGAGTCATGCGATAGCTTTGGGGTGGTTGCGTGCATGATTGTGAGTTTGGTTGTGGATGACGTTCCCCCATGTGAGGTAAGTTGTTTGTGTACTCACCAGGCTCTCGGAGTCATTCTACTCCCTCCACTGCCACCACCGGCAGTATGGCCATCACCTTCTCCTCCCAGGGATGGTATTGTACGCGTCTGCGGGCCGGCCCTCCTCCAGTGATTTTGGCCTGGTTGTGGTCGTCGGTCATTTTGCGGCAGACCGTCCTCCGCAGATCGTACCACCTGGCTTGGCATTCATGCCTGGTCCTTCTGGTGGACGCAACAGCATTCACAGCATCGACAATCGTCTGCCACATGGCTGTTTTTTCGGAAATGCTGGTCTGTCTGACCAATGTTCCAAAGAGGTGTGGCTCGACTCTGAGGATTTCGTCGACAAGGACCTCCAACTCTTGGCTAGTGAACTTTGGATTCTTGTTAGTGGGCATGGTGAGGGGTGTGGGTGTGGATGGTTGTGGGGGGTGTGGGTGTGGATGGTTGTGAGGGGTGTGGGTGTGGATGGTTGTGGGTGTGGTTGTGCAGGTGTGGGAATGTTATGAGGGGGTGTTTGTGAAGGTGGTTGTGTGAAGGTGTGCAGGTGTAAGGTGTAGTGGAGGTTGTAGTATGGCACAGTTGTTTCTCTGTGTGGTCTGGCAGCAGTGGGTCTGTTGCAAAGGATCATGGTTTGTGTGTGTTGGGCCTTTGTATTGGTCCATTGGTGGGTGTGGCTGTGTTTGAACTTTGGGTGGGTGTGTTATAAGGAGTGGTTGTGTTTTGGGCCTCTGTTTGGGAGTTTGGCAGTTGCAGGTCAGTGAATAGGTTGTATTTGTGCTTGTTGGACATGTTTTCTGGCTTTGTGCGATTCGAATGGAGTCTTCTTGTGTTGTTTTGCTTTGTCCTGGTTGTGTACATGTGTTTTTAGCATCTGTACGGTGCGTACATCGGCCATTTTGTTGTACAGTGCTGTCCTTGTCTCTGGCTTGGTACGACTCGTACATGCGCAATGTTGGGTGAGGGTGCTGGTGTTGGGGCCTGGGGTGCGCTCCGTACTTAGACTGGTGGGGTGTGTGTTCGCTCCGTACATACACGGGTGGGGTTACGGTCCGTACATACACGGTTGGGGTGGGGGTACGCTCCATACATACGCGGGTGGGGGTACGGTCCATGCATACACGGTTGGGGTGGGGGTACCCTCCATACATACGCGGGTGTGGGTACGGTCCATTCATACACGGGTGGGGGTATGGTCCGTACATACACTGTTGGGGTGGGGGTACACTCCATACATACGCGGGTGGAGGTGCGGTCCGTACATACACTGTTGGGGTGGGGGTACGCTCCATACATACGCGGGTGTGGGTGCGGTCCGTACATACACGGTTGGGGTGGGGGTACGCTCCATACATACACGGGTGGGGGTACGGTCCGTACATACACTGTTAGGGTGGGGGTACGCTCGATATATACGCGGGTGGGGGTACGGTTCGTACATACACTGTTGGGGTGGGGGTACTCTCCATACATACGTGGGTGTGGGTACGGTCCGTACATACACGGTTGGGGTGGGGGTACGCTCCATACATACGCGGGTGTGGGTACGGTCCATTCATACACGGGTGGGGGTACGGTCCGTACATACACTGTTGGGGTGGGGGTACGCTCCATACATACGCGGGTGTGGGTACGGTCCATTCATACACGGGTGGGGGTACGGTCCGTACATACACTGTTGGGGTGGGGGTACGCTCCATACATACGCGGGTGTGGGTACGGTCCGTATATACACGGTTTGGGTGGGGGTACGCTCCATACATACGTGGGTGGGGGTACGGTCCGTACATACACTGTTGGGGTGGGGGTATGCTCCATACATACGCGGGTGGGGGTACGGTCCGTACATACACTGTTGGGGTGGGGGTACGCTCCATACATACGCGGGTGTGGGTACGGTCCGTACATACACGGTTGGGGTGGGGGTACGCTCCATACATACGCGGGTGTGGGTACGGTCCATTCATACACGGGTGGGGGTACAGTCCGTACATACACTGTTGGGGTGGGGGTATGCTCCATACATACGCGGGTGTGGGTACGGTCCATTCATACACGGGTGGGGGTACGGTCCGTACATACACGGTTGGGGTGGGGGTACGCTCCATACATACGCGGGTGGGAGTACGGTCCGTACATACACTGTTGGGGTTGGGGTACGCTCCATACATACGCGGGTGAGGGTACGGGCCGTACATACACTGTTGGGGTGGGGGTACGCTCCATACATACGCGGGTGAGGGTATGGGCCGTACATACACTGTTGGGGTGGGGGTACGCTCCATACATACGTGGGTGGGGATACGGGCCGTACGTACACGGGTGTATATACACGGATGGGTGTACGGTCCGTACGTACGGGGGTGTACATGCATGGGTGGGGGTTGGGCGCGTACATACGGGGGCTGGGGGGGTGTTGGGGGCGTATGTGGGCACATGTCTCCATGGTTGCTATAGGAGTTTGGTGCGGACGGTGTTTTTTCCATCCGGTTGTAACATCGGACGCACGGGATGGATCGTACTTGCGTGGTCGGACTTCACTTTTCACATTTGTACGGTAAATCGTCCGGGGACGTGTCGGACACATTTTCCGACCCGAGGACGTGTGGGGAATTATTCCCAATGCGATTCGTATGGACTTTTTCCCATGCGAATCGTACTTGGCAGTTTGTACGGCACTTGTACGATTTGTACGGTAAAAAGACCGGATACGAGTCGTACGGGAATTTTTTTTCCAGGATCCTAATCGGCACCTTTATGTCCGATTCCAACCATAGACTCTCTTGATTCAGATTGTCTGAGGTTTGGTAGTGCTGTGACCAAGGACGGCTCCTCCTTGGGAGTGGGGGAACGTTGCCCCGACTGCTGCTACTGCAGCAGGCAAACACAAATAAATGAAATGGCATGTCAATGACTTTTTATTCATTTGCCACAGCACCGGCTTGCTCTACATAAAGTGCGAGGGTTGGGGCGGGGTTGAATCCTGCAAATTCAGATGGTAGCACTGGTCTACAGTGCGCATATTGGATTGGCCAGCTGTCTTGCTATGGCCAGTCCGACATGCGCAATGTAGACACTGCAAATCAAAGGCTGTGAGACAGCCTGCGGATTGCTGGCACAGGCCCCCAGCCCCAAAATGAGGGGTCGGTTAGCCTGCTCCCACCGATCCTGGAGTTGCTTTCACAGCATGAAAGTAGCTCTAGGATTGGTTGGAGATGCATTCCACAGGCAGGAAGTCCTTCCTTTTCCTTCTTTCTCGTGGAAAGCTAAGGTGAGTCGCATGCCTTTGCGCCCCAACATTTTTATTTGCAGTAGCCGCCACTAGCTGTGACCAGTCTTGTAGTCACACTTGTTTCTGACCTGGTTCGCTTGCATACCAGGCTTCCGGGGCAGCTCTAGATCAGGGCAAGTAGGTGCTGATGGTGGGTCAGAGTAAATTAACTGAGATCCTGAGCATCTCCCTTTGCCTGGGGTGACCCAGGCGGAACTCTGCACCAAGCACATGCCCGGGTCTCAGGATTTCTGCCTGAGCCTGTATGACGAGTAATGTGGTACAGACTGTCAAGATTTGTGCCTCTGCTACTGTCACCTCCGCCCTGCAGTGGGCAGTCATAGTTCAACCTGTTTCTATAGATACAGAGAATAGCGGAAAATTCTGCAGGATAAATCTCATGAATAGTACCGAGCAATTAATAAAACATTGCAGAAACTGGAAAAAGAGAGTGATAGCACCCATGCTGAAAAATAATCTGTACATTAGGGACAGCTATGTTGGAGCTTTAGCTATATAGGTTATTGCCCTTTAAATATTATTCATAGAGGCCCCACTTGCGGTGTTGCTAAACGTGAACATGAAAGTGCACGAGATGAAACCACTCCTTCCTCACTGAAGGGTATCATCTATACATGACGGGAGGCCTGTCGACCAGCCAGGTCCGTGTAGGCCGGGACTAGGGTCTCTGCTCTGCTGGTGGACTGCTCGCCCAGTTTAGACATGGCCGCCTCCTTGTCAGAGATCTCTAAAGCTTACAGAGCACCTGCCCGATTGTTAAACGTTCTTGTTTAATAAAAACGCACTCCCCCCAGTGGGAGTTTGCTCGAGCACAATGAAAACCAATTGCCCGTTCAGATGGGGCGTTTTCCCCCTGCAAATATGGAGAGTTGACTGATTTCTCTTTTCAGGACCAGCATGCATTGCATCGTTCCCGAGGAGAGAACTTTAGTGACTGCTGCCTCACCTAGTCTTCAAGCTACAGAATGATGTTTCTATTTTCAGGTGTAACGCACAGATTTGGAAATTTGGGAGCAATGACAGCCACAGTGAAGGAGATGACAGACCTCCTATCAGTGATGTGGAATTGAAAATTTACTGTTCTAAGTTATCCAAGCTCAGACATGAGCAGCTCAGCAGTCATCGTTTCCTTTGCATTGTACCAATGGTTCTGCACTCATAATATAGAAAAACAAAACAAGTATTAGAGTGGAAAGAAAATAAAACCAGACTGGATGAGGTAACTATTAGCACATTAAACTGAACAACTTAAGAAGGCTGAGGAAGTTTTTGTTTGCCTGAATGTGAATTTTCTTAATCAGTGATTGCAAAGTGAAGTGCTGTCCCCTGCACTGTGGACGGTCATGCTCCCTTGCCTTGAGTGCCAGAATGAGTCTATTTGGTTCCCTATATTTTGATTTTGCCCTAGGCTCTCATGTGCGCAGAGGCCTAGGCCTTCCCTTAACATGAGTGAGGTCTTGTATCTACCCTTTGACATACAGGGGTGCACCAAGAGTGTTGTCATTGTACAGACAGTGGATCTACAGTTTTAGTCCATAAACTGGTTGTGGCGGTGTACTGTGTTTTGTGAATCAATATTTGTGACCAAAATCTTTTGATCTACGTTATTGGAATGGAGGCTTACTGGCCCACTTGTGTAGCGGTCCGTTTCTTTGCGCTTACCCAGACCCTAGTGCTAACATGCCAAGTGTTTACTGTGCATGTTTGTGTGTAGCCAATGTGGTACATGAAAAGTGTGCTCGATTGAACCAGAGTAATGGAGGTCTGAGGAATTCACTTTAAATGCCTGTGTCCTGATCTTTTGCACAAGATAGAGGTAAGATTGCTTCCCCAGATGGTGGAGGCGCATTGCTGACATTCTGTAAGATGGGGATAGGAGATCTAGACATCGAGGTGTGGGGAACAGAGCCAAGATTTTTTTTTGTAATTCTGCTGAGCAATGAACTGATTTGTCTTCCACAATCACTGCCATTGAATAGATGGCGGCAGCGAAGGGTGGGACTGCAGGCTCTGTTGTTTGGTAAGGGCCAGCCTTTTGCCTTTCCTTAAACACTATGTTAGTTTGATTGATGACAGCTAAGTACAGAAAGCTCATACATGTTGGTGTTGCTGATTTAGGTGCTTTAGTATGGCGGCTACCCTGCTGAGAGCAGCATCACTTTTCACAAAGGCTATGTCTGGAGAGCAGCCTGAAAAAGACACTTGGAAAGAGAAACATCTCAAACTGCTTCTGAAGGAACATACAGTGGATATGCATCTCTTGTGTGCATTTACTTTATAAAAGTGGGACACTTTGACCCATTTGTTGTTCTGGGAAGTGAGTGTTCTGCAGAGTACTTGGAAGACTGTTGTGCAACTGGAGCTGACCTCACCTGTCTACTGGGGGGCATATTCACAAACTTCATTTTGTAGTATGTAAAGTAGTACTACTAGTCAATACAAAATGCTATTCACAAACCTACAGCTGGAGATCTCACCTCTACTAAAGTTTCATAGCAGTATATATGTTTGTTGTGAATTGGTATATGTTATTGTATTAATTATCGGTGGGGTTAACGGAAATGGCAGGTAACCATGGAATACTTACCACAAATGGGAGGGATTTAGGGAATTTTAAGGAGATGTTTACGTAGGGACATGCTAATACAGCACACACTCACAAAAGACTAAGATCATTGTTATCCAGAAACTACACTTCTAAGGGTACTGCAGCCGTAACAATTGCAATTTATCTTTCAAGAATGTTACGTGTAAGCAGGAACTAGCTGGTGCTTACACAACCTTGCACTGTCAGAGGCGTGAGTGCATTGCATGGAAGGTAAAACATTCATTCATTACAATGCACACTGATCCTTGCTATGGGATAGGTTAATTAACCAACCTGCTTGACGATCACGTAATATGCAAATGCAGCAAGCGCTGTGGCTGGATATGAGGTTGCCAGTGTCCCTAGTGTTGCACAGACATCAGCACTCTGCAGATTGCATGTAATCTACTGGAGATACATTCCCACTCTTGTCACCTTGCCTAGATATATTGCCCCCTTTTACATGGCTCACCTCCATTGTCCTGTTGTACTCCTCTCTTTCGCCTCACTCAGTCCATCCCTTCTGACTCTCTACGGGTGTCTCTTCTGATCATGTGTCCTCCTTCCCTTGTGCCAGAGAAGGACTGTGTCCTTGCGCATGTGGCCTGCCCACTCCCTGCAGTCAGGCCAGAGGAGGTTCCTTGGTTGTCACTCAGCCAGTCCTCCAATACTGCACCACTGATGCCGGTACAGTGACACAGAAGACGAGTGGTAGCCTGTGGAGACGCTTTATAGTGGTAAGGAGGGAGGGAACACACAGCAGAAGATGGACTCCCAAAGGCAGTGAAAGGAAAAGTTTGCTTGTTAGTGAGAAAGCATGTCCTGCTGCTTTATGTGATGCCCTGGTGCATGTATAAATATAGGGAAATGTTCACTGCTGCTATCATCACCTGTGCTTTGGGTAGCTTACATTGCTGGTTCCATGGTGTGCTTGTTATGCAAGATAGTGTTGCTTGCACTGCTAAAGCCCAAACTGCACATTTTCTAAGGATAATGGAGGCTTTCAGTGTGGAGCACCATCTGTGAGGAAGGATCCATGGTTGGTTGAGGCTTTGCTTTATCTGTTCTATGAGACACTGGCAAATTTCATTGCTGAAACCTATGTGTACCTGTTTCATGTGCAAGGTAAGCTTGCCCTGCTGCAGGGCATGCTGTACCTTTTCTACAGGGGGCACTAGCTGGCTTGCTGCAGGCCATGGTGCATCTTTTGTTTGAGACAGGAGAACTTTCACTGATGATGTCACTTTCATACAAATCTGTGTGTGAGGCACTTGCACTGCTGACGCCCACAAGAATTTGGTTATCATTGTATAGCTGGAGCTTCAAAACACTTATTTAATAAATCACTGACATCCCCACTCTATCATGGAATTACATAGCATTACACAGTCTCCTGGGGAAGAAAAATTGAATAAAAAAATAGAAAGAGGCACAGTGGATATTGTCACATGGCTAGTCGCACAGCTGGGTTTATTCTGCACAAGAGGACTATAGGTATATAGAAGACAAAGGAGCACATCAGAATAACTATAGTTTATACACATTAGATTTAACTTGAAGTATTGTCTAAGATGTACCTCCTTCCACTTTCTATCATAATTTGACACTCAGTCTTTCTACTGAGGTGAAACACAATGAAATGTCCATATAGTAACTGAGTAGCAATCTGGATTATAACAAATGCTCTTGCAAAGAGGAGCTACTTTCAATATAGGGTTGTAGCATTTTGTGCATAGTATGCCTTTAAGGTAACGAGTGGAAAACTGTAACATGAAAAACATTATTTGATATTCTATATATGGTTTTTAGCCCAGTTATATATGTCAGTGTGCCATAGTCTGGGGTTAAACATTTCCTTTGAAGTTTGCAAATAGTTCATAACCCATACAGGCAATTCGTTGTGACCATGCAAGAGAGCTCACAATCCTAAAGATGACTCTTGTGAAACAATCAAGTGCTCTAGGGCCTCATGTAGGTAGCCCAATACCGGTCGGTAATGGCCGATTTTCGGTAAATATACCGTTACCGACCGGTATTTAGGCTTTTGATATGTAGGGGGATCATTTCTGTATTCGGTAATTTACCGATTCGGTAAATACCGAATACAGAAATGAGATGTAGGGGGAGTGTGTGGTGGGTGTGGGGATTCGTTATTTACCACCAACTGAAAGTTGGTGGTAAATGACGAATGTCTCAGTTAAGGCATTATTTGGCCCTTAGATGTGTGCAATGTGGCAAACACACATGCCCTCAGGGCATGTATGTGTGCCACATGTGCACACATGCAGGAATCAGGGGTGCAACAGGGTGTCAATGTGACACCCTGCCACTCTTGATTGAGCTCCCCCCATTACCGATTCGGTATTTACCGATTCGGTAATGGTAACTGGCTTCCCATTGATTCCTATGGGCCTCCTGGCCCATAGGAATCAATGAGATACAGGTTACCATTACCGAATCGGTAAATACCGATTCTAAAATACCGACACTTACCGAATCGGTATTTTTTTACCTACATTACATTTACCGATTCATAAATACCGAATCGGTATAATTCGGTATTTAAGAATCGGTAAATGTAATTTACATACATAAGGCCCCTAGAGTTGTATTCCCAATGGATAACTCTGTAAAATAACGAGTGCAAATATATTCCTTGCAAAAGATTTCTCTGGTTTCAAGATGTGTTTTGTTAGCTTCACAGGACTACAGATGACAAAATCAACAACACGTCTCAGGTGCAGCAACTATGAATCACGATTGCCAAGCATGGACACAATGGACCACGAAGAAGTAATACTCTCTGCTTTCAAGCTGGCCCCAAATTCAACAAGTCTTGTGTGTGTTCAGTGGGACCATGGAACATGTAGTTCTTCTTGGCTTTACTCTAATGTTTCAGAAAACCCTTCCTCATATATCAGACCTTTTGGTCTGCTCTTCACATCTATAATTATCATAAATGAGTATAATACAGACATTGATTTTAGGCCACTGCACAATCCTTTGGAACATGAAGGATCTTGCTTGACCAGTCCTCAATAAAACTATTTATTCCTTGTGTATTAGTGTAAAAAAAAGTGATGCTGTGATGGCAGCACAACTCCTCAAAATTCTCTCTTAAGCAGAAACATATGAAATTCAATCATTACCACTCTCAGTGCAATCCCAATGATTGCAAAATAGGAATATTCTACTGACCTGAAGAAGTCCTAAAAAGTATTTTCTCTGCACAGACTGAAACTAACTTGTCAGCCCTTTGTTTGATGAGATAGTTACTGATGCACTCAGTGAATTTTATGAAAGATGATCAAGCTTGCTGTTTCACAATTGCATTAACAACTGTGAACTATTTATCTCACATTTGCCAATAACATTTGTATTTAAACCTTCATTACTTCCGTGGCCTAGTCCTCCTTGTGATTTCTGTCAACATATTTACTTATTAAAGCAATAAATCATCTTTTTGTTTTGCTTTTCACCATGATCATCCACACACAAAAAGACACCATTGTAACCCCTAAAAGTCAACTTTTCGAATATCGAATTACAGTCATTATTGGTTGCATAATATTATTAATACACCTGAAAAAACAATGGAAATTCCCGATCTTGACATAGAGATCTAAGAAGATATAGCATAGCAAATGTGAAACAAAGGGCGCTCACTTTAGGTATTTAGAGCAGCAGTGCTCCTACATAGAACCTCAATCAAATTATTGTGACACTAAATATTGGGCATTACGACTGGTCGACACACATATTCAATGACCTTCAAGTGAAAATTCCTTTTTACTCTCTTAAAAGTGAGTTTCAGATTTCTCTTCTGAGAAATGTGTACAGAGTACAAGGGCATAGAATGTGCATGGAATTTTAAATTTCATTAGAACTACAATGGCAGCAACCTGCTGTTCGACTCTTGCTAGTTCCAAGTACTATCAACAAGAAATACCAAGTTCATGTATGATCGAGTTTATATTGTGTTGAGGCTAGCAGATTTAATTTCTTTTAGATTGTGCCCTAGGAAGATGGTATCTTTAAACAGAAGGGTGCACTGGAATAGAGGAATATTTTGCCGTATGGGAATTATTTCCAGTGGTGGCTCCTCCACTAAGACGGAGGAGCGTTGCCCCACTGCTTTTTGCAGTGAAAGACAGAGGGGAAAAAAAGGATAATAACTTGCGTCATTATCATTTTATTTTCACCTACTTCTGCCCACAGCTTTGTGTGAGTGGGTCGATGCAAGCGAGGAGTGGTTGCACCCACCTAAAGTGCTCAATGACTGCTGGGACGGCCCTCTCCGACCGCCCAAAACAGTCATGCGCACTTTGAATGTTCTCTATGCAGACGGCATGGCAGCCTATGTAGAGAACATGCCCAGGCCTCCAGGCGGCATCTGAGCACTGAAAAACAATGCTCAGACGAATCACAACTCTGCTAAGGCAGTTTTGTGATTGGCTGACTGGGAGCGCTTCCTTAGGCTGACTGAACGAGGACTACGGAGGAGAGACGGTCAAGGATGAGGCAAAAAGGTAAGTTAAAAAAAATGTTTAGCCCCTTCCCCCGCATCCTCCCCCTCTCTCATCCTCCCCTCTACCTCATGCTTCCTCAATCCCCCTCCCACCCCCCTACTTTTGATCGGTGCCTGATTATTTCTCTTATTATCCATCCTCTTAAAGAAAGTAGTACCATTCAGTTAGGTTACCAAAAGCCTTTTTTTTTCCATTTTGCCAACTTTAGTCCTCATTAGGAGAATGACAGTGGGTCAGGATCCTCTCATGGACCCCGACTGTACCTGTCTGCCTGATGGAACCGCCCCTTTCTTTCCCCTCCAGCTGCCAGAATCAGAGGTGTGTCTGCCTGGGTTTGAGGCTTCTTGCGCCTCGCATGGCTGGCCCTTTAAGGATCCAGTCAGAGAGGAGACTGGCCCCGCCCCTTTAAGGTGGGATCATGGAGCGTTGTCGGAAGAAATGGATCCGGGAGCCAATAAGGGGGAGTTCAAGACCCGGATGGAGGAAGACGGACGAACGCTTCGAGACCCGGAGAAGAGAGAACAACGTGAGAAGGGGAGAACTGCCAGCGGAGACCCTGCGGAGGGAGAGGAAGGAGAGCCTGGAGGCCAATGACTTTATGCAGCGCCACGCTCCAGGAGGAACGTGGCTAGAAAAGGTGCATGCCCGCTTCCGGGGACCCGGGAGGTTGAGTGTGGTATTACTGGGAGGCGGGAGAGAGCAGGGAACCTAGACAGTCCGTGAGGTACCCTCTCAAGACGCGCTGCGTAATTCCCTATCTTCTCTGGTGACAGTCCCTCCTCCCACAACTTCCTAGAAATTGACTGTTGCTGCCTCCCTTCACATTCCCTCCCTCTTGCAATGTTAAGCAACTGGAGCACTAACCGGAGTGCATCTCCTTGTTTTCTTTCCCCTCTTCTACCAGAGTATCTGCCCTACCACCGTCCAGTGAAGATGCCAAGGAGGAGAAAACCATCCGCCTGAAGACGATGTCGCCTGGATTCCCTTATACTCCTGTTTTCTTTGGCCCCATTAATAAAAACCTTTGACTTAGCATACCTAGTGTCATGTTTCTACCTGCCCTCTGTGACACAGTGGTTCAGTATTTCTGGGAAGAAAAATTACCTAGAACTAAACCCATAGAGTGAGAGTGTCTCTATGCAGAGGCACAGACATATTTTACTCCCCTTTCAGCACCATGAAGGAACAGATAATGCTGCTTCCAGTGAGGCAACTGCCTCCTCCACACTAGACTCCATCCATACACTCCTACCCTACAACTGGCACACTTCTCCAATGACATTCGCCACCTGCTCAGTAAAGTTGGTATATGTCATCAAATATGTCTCTAGAATCTGGGAAAACCAGCCAAAAAGGGATCCTGCAATTTCAGACCCAAGTGGTAATTCACAAAATTTAGATGCTGGGATATTGGCCTGAATTGGAGATTCCTAACATCCCGTACCCCCTCACTTAAATTTTGGCAACTGATAACGATGGCCTAAGTGTTTATACCAATTTTGAAGGCATCAAGTGTAAGGTTATTAATCAATCCACTTGACTGTTGTGAGCAGTATACTTTCTTTCAGCAGACACCCTGATTATGGTGAAGATGCTTTTTTGGGGGGGGGGAGTTTTATATAGCGCGTACTTGACCGAAGGTATAAGAGCACTAATCGCATGCTATCAGAAGCAGCTCTCTAACTCAGGCCTACATGGCATGGTGGTTGGCAGCTCAAGCCCCTTGCTTTTCATAGAAATCAGCCCCCTTACTTGGGTCAAGGTGGAATGGTGGCTGGACAGCTGAATGGCACATGAGGACCTTTGCAATATTTCCACAGATAAGGGCACAGGTCTGTAAAGGCACCCAGTGACACTAGTTCATTAGGGCGATCAGAAAAGCTGGAGAAAACAGGAAAGAAGCAAAGCTGGAGAAAACAGGAAAGAAATAGAACTTTCCAGGGCTAAATGGGATGGACCTTGGGTGAGGAGAAGCAATAATGCTTGTATAAACCACAGTAGGTGGATGTTCCCATCGTCGAAGGAGAATATAAGGTAGAAAGAGCATAAACACAGTCAGCAGGAAACACTTGAAATGATTTCTCTCTACCTTGTTTCTATTCAAAAAGCGTTTTTTTTTTTTACCAATATCTTTGGGGCCGTTTGATGAATCTTTGCGAAATTTTCAAAACTAATGGTTTGCTCAAGTCAGCTCCTGTCTTGAAAGTTTTGGGGCGATTCGTCCAGTGGGGGCCGAGGAAAAAGTGGAGTCTCGAAACGCATTTTCCCCATGTTGATTTCCATAGGAACTTTAGACAAAACAACGGCCCGAACTCCTGAACGGAACTACACCAAATTTGGCAAAAAGGTAGGTCTTGGTTCAGAAAGCATGCTTATTTTTAAATGGTAGAAATCATTTCAGTAGTTGCTGAGAAATTTAAGAAATATAAATATTGATATCTAAGGGCGGAGGAGGATTCGTGAATGGTCCCGAGCCCGAGCTTCATTCTGATTGGCTGCCAACACTCCAAATCAGGAAGTGTTGGCAGCCATCTTGTGACTCGGTAAAATCGAGTCACAAGAAATCAGTTAAAACAAATGATAAAACACAAGAAAAGAGGGAAGGGTAGAAACACCTTGACCTCCTAGACCTGCCCAGGGGGTCCCACAAGGACCCTAGGGCCACAAAAAGCATTTTGTGGAGTTGATGTACGTTGTGTGTAGTGGAATTATGTGGTATGGTGTGCAGTGAAAATAAGTGGAGAGGAAGAATGTGGTATAGGAATTATGTAGAGTGGGAATATGTGTTACAGAGAGTAATTATGTGGTATAGTAGTGTGTTTTGTGGATTGGTATCCTCAGGTTTAGTCTTCCTCATTTCCATAGAAGCTAAACTATGAACTCAATGAGACAAAAAAAGAAGGAACCACTGAGGAGGACTTCTGGACCTAGTCAGAGGTATGAGCAGGGCCACTGGAATTATGTAACTGTTTGACTGTAGCGACTTTTGCACAATTATACATTTTCCTCATTAGCCACATAATCCATCATCTGCTGCCTAACCTGCAGATTTGAACAAAAAAAAGCCTTGTTTCTAGCTTAAACTGCTCAAACGTTAACAAAACTACAGCATGGTGGAAGGTCCTTTGCAAACCTAGAATGGTCACCTGTTACTTATTGCTAAATGTGGGTATTAAATCTCTTCTACTTTCTGTACCTCTTTTGCCTCTTTCTGCACCTCACTTGACTCTTTCTGCACTCCTGTTGCCTCTTTCTGCATGCCTTTTGCCTCGTTCTGCACCTCTGTTTCTTCTTTTTGCACTTCTTTTGTTTCTTTCTGCAGCTCTTGTGCCTCTTTCTGCACTACATGTGCTTCTTTCTGCACCACTCTTCTCTCTCTGCACTTCTTTCTGCATATCTGTTCCTTCTTTCTGCACTTCTTTTGTTTCTTTCTGCACCCCTCTTGCTTCTATCTGCTTCCCTCTTGCATCTTTTTCCATCCCTGTTGCCTCTATCTGCATCTGTTACTTCTTTCTGCACTTCTATTGCCCCTTTCTGCACCTCTCTTCTCTCTTTCTGCACCTCTGTTGCTTCTTTCTGCACTTCTCTTGCTGCTTTCTGCACCCCTCGTGCCTCTTTCTGCACCACTTTTTCTTCTTTTTGCACCTATCTTGCCTCTCTCTGCATCTCTGTTCCTTCTTTCTGTACTTCTTTTGTTTTTTCTACAGGTCTCTTGCTTCTTTCTACACCCCCTTGTCTCTTTCTCCACCCCCTCTTCCCACTTTCTGCTCCCCTGTTGCCTCTGTCTGCAGCCCAGTTGCCTCTTTTTGCACCTCTGTTCCTTCTTTCTGCACTTCTTTGGTTTCTTTCTGTACCTCTCATGCTTCTCTCTGCACCTCTCTTGCCTCTTTCTGTACACCTCTTGCCTCTTTGTGCACCCCTCATAACCCTTTCTGCAGTGCCCTTGCCTCTTTTTGCACCTCTGTTGGTTCTTTCTGCAACTCGTTTGCTTCGTTCTGCACTTCACGTGCCTCTTTCTGTAACCCTCTTGCCTCTTTCTGCACTGATGTTTGTTCTTTCTGCACCTCTGTTCCAAATTTCTGCATCCCTCTTACCTGTTTCTGTACCTCTCCTGCCTCCTTCTGCACCTCTGTTACCTCTTTCTGTACTTCTCTTGCCTCTTGCACCCTTTGCTTCATTCTTCACTTCCCATGCTTCTTTCTGTACCTGTCTTGTTTCTTTCTGCACCCCTGTTGTCTCTTTCTGCACTCATCTTCCCTCTTTCTGCACCTCTCTTGCCTCTTTCTGCATCTCACTTGCCTCTTTCTGCACTTCTATTGCTTCTTTCTACACCTCTGTTGCTTCATTCAGCAATTCTCTATCCTCCTTCTGCATTTACCTCACCTGTTTCTGCACCTCTCTTGCCTCTTTCTGCACCTCTCTTGCCTCTTTCTGCACCTCACTTGCTTCTTTCTGCACCCCTTTTGCCTCTTTCTGCACCCCTTTTGCCTCTGTCTGCACCCCTTTTGCCTCTGTCTGCAGCCCTCTTGCCCCTTTCTGTACCTCTGTTTCTTCTTACTGCAATTCTTTTGTCTCTTTCTGCAGCTCTTGTGCCTCTTTCTGCATCACGTGTGCCTCTTTCTGCACCCCTCTTCTCTCTCTCTGCACTCCTCTTGCCTCTTTCTGCATATCTGTTCCTTCTTTCTGCAATTCTTTTGTTTCTTTCTGTACCTCTCTTGCTTCTCTCTGCTTCCTTCTTTCCTCTTTCTCCACCCCGTTGCCTCTATCTGCATCTGTTACTTCTTTCTGCACTTCTCTTGCCCCTTTCTGCACCTCTCTTCCCTCTTTCTGCACCTCTGTTGCTTCATTCTGCACTTCCCATGCTTCTTTCTGTACCTGTCTTGTTTCTTTCTGCACCCCTGTTGTCTCTTTCTGCACCGATCTTCCCTTTTTCTGCACCTCTCTTGCCTTTTTCTGCACCTCTCTTGCCTCTTTCTGTACCTCACTTGCTTCTTTCTGCACCCCTTTTGCCTCTTTCTGTACCCCTCTTTCCTCTTTGTGCAATTCTCTTGCCTCTCTCTTCACCTCTCTTCCCTCTTTTTGCACCAATCTTGCCTCTTTCTGTATCTCTGTTGCTTCTTTCTGTACTTCTCTTGCCTCTATCTGCACCCTTCCTGCCTCTTTCTGCACCCCTCTAGCATCTATCTGCACCTTTGTTGCTTCTTTCTGCACCCTATGTGCCTCTTTCTGCACCCTTCCTCCCTTTTCTTGCACATCTCTTGGTTCTTTCTGCACTGCTCTTGCCTCTTTCTGCACCCCTATTGCCTCCTTCTGCATCTCTATTGGTTGGATGTATGATATTACGACGCAGGTTTTTACCACGCGTGCAGTTACATCGCATGCGTTACAACGCATGCGATGTTACAACGCTATGCCATTAGAACGCAAGTCTTTACATCGACTTGCGCTAGATGGCGTGCTGACATTAAAAAAGTGTAATTTACTATTCCAACTCCAATCCACTTAACAGTAGGGAAGGTGTTGGGATAGTAAACTACACTATTTGTAATGTTAGCACGCCATCTAGCGCAAGTCGATGTACAGACTTGCGTTCTAATGGCATAGCGTTGTAACATCGCATGCGTTGTAACGCATGCGATGTAACTGCACAGCATGGTAATAACCGCGTTGTAATGGCTGCTCCCCCTATTGGTTCCTTCTGCACTGCTATTTCTTCTTTCTGCACCTCTTGTGCATGTTTCTGCAACTCTCTTGCCTCCTTCTGCACCTCTGTTGTTTCTTTTCTGGACTTCTCTTGCTTCTTTCTGCACTTCTGTTGCTTCTTTCTGCAGCCCTCATGCCGCTTTCTGCATCCTTCTTCCATCTTTCTGTACATATTTTGCCTGTTTCTGTTACTCTCTTGCCTCCTTCTACAGGTCTCGTCTCTTTCTGCACATCTGTTGCTTTTTTCTGTACTTCTTTTGCTTCTTTCTGCACTCTTCTTGCCTCTTTCTGCACCTCTCTTGGTTTTTTCTGTTCTGCTCTTGTTTCTTTCTGCACCCGTCATGCGAATTTCTGCACACCTCTTGCTTCTTTCTGCCCCCCTTTCCTTCTTTCTGCATCTCTCTTGCCTCTGTCTTTACCCCTCTTGCCTCTTTTGCACCTCTTTTCTTTCTTTCTCCACCCCCTTGCCTCTTTCTATACTTCTGTTGCTTCTTTCTGCACCTCTCTTACAAATTTTAATACCCCTCGTGCCTCTGTGTGTACCTCTCTTGCCTCTTTCTGCACTTCGCTTCCCTATTTCTGCAGCCCTCTTGCCTCTTTCTGCTTCTCTGTTGCTTCTTTTTGCACTGCTCTTGCTTCTATCTGCTACTCTCTTGCACATTTCTGCACCACTGTTGGTTCTTTCTGTACCTCTCTTGCCTTTGTGTGTGCCCCTATTCCCTCTTTGTGCACCTCTTCTGCTTTTTCTGCAACTCTCTTGCCTCTTTCTGCACTTTTCCTGCATCTTTCTGCACCTCTGTTCCTTCTTTCTGCACTTATTTGGTTTCTTTCTGTACCTCTCATGCTTCTCTCTGCACCCCTTCTGCCTCTTTCTGTACCCCTCTTGCCTCTTTGTGCAACTCTCCTAACCCTTTCTGCACTGACCTTGCCTCTTTTAGCACCTCTGTTGGTTCTTTCTGCAACTCTTTTGCTTCGTTCTGCACTTCACTTGCCTCTTTCTGTAACCCTCTTGCCTCTTTCTGCACTGATGTTCGTTCTTTCTGCACTGCTCTTGCTTCTTTCTGCACCTCTGTTCCAAATTTCTGCATCCCTCTTGCCTTTTTCTGCAGCACTCTTCCATCTTTCTGTACTTCTCTTGCGGTAGTCTACCCACCTGTTCCCTCTTTCTACACCCCTTTTTCCTATTTGTGCAACTCTCTTGCCTTTTTCTGCAGTTCTCTTGCTACTTCTGCACCTCACTTGTCTCTTTTTGCACCTCTGTTGGTTCATTTGCACTGCTCTTGCTTCTTTCTGCACCTCTCGCACATTTCTGCACCCCTCTTGCCTCTTTATGTACCCCTCTTACCTGTTTCTGCACCTCTATTGCCTCTGTCTGCACCCCTATTCCCTCTTTCTGTACCTCTTTTGCCTCTTTCTGTTCTCTTGCCTCCTTCTGCACCTCTCTTGCCTCTTTCTGCACTTCTCTTGCCTCTTGCACACCTGTTGCTTCATTCTGCACTTCCCATGCTTCTTTCTGTACCTGTCTTTTTTTTCTGCACCCATGTTGTCTCTTTCTGCACTCGTCTTCCCTCTTTTTGTACCTCTCTTGCCTCTTTCTGCATCTCACCTGCCTCTTTCCGCACTTCTCTTGCTTCTTTCTGCACCGCTGTTGCTTCTTTTAGCAATTCTCTTGCCTCCTCTTGTACTTCCCTCGCCTGTTTCTGCACCTCTCTTGCCTCTTTCTGCACCTCACTTGCCTCTTTCTGCACCTCACTTGCTTCTTTCTGTGCCCCTTTTCCCTCTTTCTGCACACCTCTTCCCTCTTTGTGCAACTCTCTTGCCTCTTTCTACACCTCTTTTCCCTCTTTTTGCGCCTATCTTGCCTCTCTCTGTACCTCTGTTGCTTCTTTCTATACTTCTCTTGCCTCTATCTGCACCCTTCGTGCCTCTTTCAGCACCTCTGTTGCTTCTTTCAGCACTGCTCTTTCCTCTTTCTGCACCCCCTTGCCTCCTTCTGCATCTCTGTTGGTTCTTTCTGCACTGCTCTTTCTTCTTTCTGCACGTCTTGTGCCTGTTTCTTCAATTCTCTTGCCTCTTTCTGCAATTCTTTTGCCTCCTTCTGCACCTCTGTTGCTTCTTTTCTGGACTTCTCTTGCTTCTCTCTGCAGCCCTTTTACCTCTTTCTACATCCTTCTTCCCTCTTTCTGTACCTCTCTTACCTCTTTCTGAATCCCTGTTCCCTCTTTCTGCACATCTTTTGCCTCTTTCTGCAACTATCTTGCCTCCTTCTATAGTTCTCGTCTCTTTTTGCACATCTGTTGCTTTTTTCTGTACTTCTTTTGCCTCTTTCTGAACTCCTCTTGCCTCTTTCTGTACCTCTCTTGTTTTTATCTGTACTGCTCGTTTCTTTCTGCACCTGTCTTGCAAATTTCTGCACCCCTCTTGCCTCTTTCTATACCCCTCTTCCCGCACCTCTCTTGCCTCTGTCTTCACCCCTCTTGCCTCTGCACTTCTGTTGCTTCTTTCTGTACCTCTCTTGCAAATTTCTGCACCCCTCAAGCCTCTGTGTGCACCTCTCTTGCCTCTTTCTGTTCTTCGCTTCCCTATTTCTGTACCCCTCTTGCCTCCTTCTCCACCTCTGTTGTTTCTTACTGCACCAGCTCTTGCTTCTTTCTGTACCTCTCTTGAAAATTTCTGCACCCCTCTTGCCTCTTTCAGCACCCCTCTTCTCTCTTTCTGCACCCGTTCCCTCTTCTGCCTGTTTCTGCACCACTTCTGCCTCTTTTTGAGCTTCTCTTGCCTCTTTCTGCACCTCTTTTGCTTCTTTCTGCACTTCTCTTGCCTCTTTCTGCACCCCTCTTCCCTCTTTATGCACCTCTGTTGCTTCTTTCTGTACTTCTGTTGCTTCTTTCTGCACCTCTCTTGTTTCTTTCTCCACCTCTCTTGCCTCTTTTTGCACCCTTCTTCCCTCTTTCTGCACCTCTCTTGCCTCTTTCTGCACACACAGGGCTACATTTAAACTGACCTCAGGCTCAGCAGTGCACACATGCAAGTGGAGAAAAGGGCTGCTGGCCTCTAAACTGCCATGCCCTATTATATGCTAGGGACACAGAGGTAGTTTTAATCCCCTTGCCCTATTATGTACTAGGGCCTTACAGGGGTGGTCATGCCAATCACAGGGGTACCCCTCCCATAGTGTACCCTAGTGTATGTAGGTGTTTTCACTGTATTCGAAGTGTCTGTCAGCATAGCACTGGCTCCGGACCAGGTTAGGCAGAGCCCAGGGTCAGTCTGAGTCCGTTATCACCAGTACCAGTCAGCAAAATGCTGGGGGGTGCCCATTGCACAGGATGACTTTGCAACACGGCCTCTTTCTGAACCTCTGTTGGTTCTTTCTGCATATTTCTTGCTTCTTTCGGTACCTTTCTTCCTCTTTCTGGACTTCTGCTGCCTCTTTCTGCATCTCTCTTGCTTCTTTTGTGCCTTTCTTCCTCTTTCTGAACATGTCCTACCTCTGTAGGCATAGTTAGAAATTAGCATTTAAAAAACCTTTGAAATTCACTGAAAAAAACACAGGTTTCAGGGATGTTATAGTTAGTTGGACATTTCACTCATACAAAACCAGAGAAATTTGGCTGTTATAGTTAGTTGAGCTAACTATAACTCGTGCCCCCGCAATGCACTACTGATGATGTCACATATTACATCATTCATGACATGGTCAGTGACATCACTGATGACATATCAAATTACATCACTGATGACATCTCAAATTACATCACTGATGACATCATCCATGTGATAATCTGATGCACCTCCTCACACCCTAATATAACCTTCGATACACCCACTCTAAAATACAGACTACCTTTTTCAAAACTATAGACACACCAATGTCAGTCACTACATACCCACTCACTGATTCCTAGGTCCACACACAGATCCACTCATTCACCCATACAGTCATTCATACATGCAGTCACTCATCAATACAGCACTATCATATGCAATCATACACCGATACAGAAACTCACACACTGCCACTCATCCATAGATACTCACACACCTAATCAGTCATGTAAAGAACCAATCACACTCCCATTTACACACCTAAAAACTAATACACACACCACCTCACTTATTCATACAGATACTAACACATACTTACTCTCTTATACAATCACTGATACAAGCACACACTCATCCATACAGCCATAATCACTCACTCTCACCTATAGTAATTTATATACTTCAACACTCACATATACTGCCTTTCACATATGTACCACTAAGACATCCATTCACTCACCAACACACCCATTCACACACTCACCCACCCATACAGCCCTTCACAGAGGCACTCTTGAAACCATACACTCAGTGAATCACCCACTCACATATCTATGCACAGAGTCACACACCCCCACCCACCCACACAGACAGACACTCAGCCACCCATACATATACTCAGACAATCAATCAATAACCCATAGACAGACTCATGTAGCTACTCACCAACCCACGCAGCCGCTTACACACCCACTGACAGACTGATACAGACATTCACACAGTTTAGTCACTAACCCATGCATTCAGTATGACACGTTTAAAGACTCACTTATACAGTCTATCACGCACCTACTAAATCATCCATTGAGACACTTATACACCTACTCATTCTTCAATACAACTTAGCATATACATATATAAAACGTATCTAAACTTTACAGAAACAGAGTCACTGGATGATGTCATCAGGGATGTCATTTGAGATGTCATCAGTGATGTCACTGACCATGTCATGAATGATGTAATATGTGACGTCATCAGAGTGTATTGCGGGGGTGCGAGTTATAGTTAGCTCAACTAACTAAAACGGCCGAATTTCTCTGGTGTTGTACGAGTGAAATAACCAACTATAACGTCCCTGAAATCTGTGTTTTTTTCAGTGAATAGATATGTATATACGTATATATATTTTTTTTATTGTGGCAGCAAATGTGATCCTTTAAAAAAACATGTATATATATATATATATTCACTGAAAAAACCATAGGTTTCACACATGTTATAGTTAGCGGAAATTTTACTGATAAAAAACCAGTGAAATTCCCCCGTTATAGTTAGCGCAGGCAACTATAACTCACGCGACTGCAATCCTCTGCTGATGCTAATACTGTATTTAGACACTTATTTGCCCATGTCTTCTTCCATACATTTTTAGCTATACATATATTACAAATATTTTTTTTTCATAAAGACACATATGTCATCAGCAGAAGATTGCAGTCGCGTGAGTTATAGTTGCCTGCGCTAACTATAACGGGGGAATTTCACTGGTTTTTTATCAGTAAAATTTCCGCTAACTATAACATGTGTGAAACCTATGGTTTTTTCAGTGAATTTGCAAGGTTTTTTAAATGCTAATTCCTAACTATAACGTGTGTGAAACCTATGGTTTTTTCAGTGAATTAGTACGGTTTTTTAAATGCTAAGTTTTTTTCCCTTATAATAAGCCCTGTACATTTGGTGGCCTTCGGCCACCAAAAGCACAGGGGGTGGGGTAAGTGTGGATAGTGTTTTTTGCCCTTAACATAAGCCCTGTACATTTGGTGGCCTTCGGCCACCAAAAGCACAGGGGGTGGGGTAAGTGTGGATAGTGTTTTTTTTATTTTTATTTTTTTACCGTACGCTTACGGTAAGCGTACGGTAAGCGTACCCCGCGAAATTGCCGAAAAAAAAATAAAACCGTTTTTGCACTTGGGGGATGTTTGGGGACTCCCTCAACATGACTATGTGGGAGGGAGTTGTCAAAACAGCCCCTTTACATGTTTTTGGGCTTGATATTTTAAAAATCACTGTCAGTGCGAGAGACAAAATGGCGGCCGCCGCTTCCTGGTTTCGGCCGATTCGAATGTTTACTAAGATCTAAGAGCCAATCAGAATCGCGCTCGCGCACGCCACCGTACGCTTACCGTAAGCGTACGGTAAGCGTACCGTAAGCTGGCTCAGATATATATATTGATTTAAAGGCTATTTTCTCAGAATCTACTGAACAGATTTACACCAAACCTACAAAAGGCACTTCCTTGACCTAGGGACTACCTCTCTGCCAAATTTTGAGTAATTCTGTTCAGCCGTTCGGGCTGTAGCTCGTTCTAAAGGTCCTATGGAAAAATGCATGGGAAAAACGCGTTTTGGGACCCCCCTTTTATCTCAGCCCCCGCTTGACGGATCCCCCCGAGACTTTCAGGGTAGGAGCGGAGCGTAGCGCCCCACCTATTTTGAAAAATTTGCGAGGATTCGTCGACCGGCGCCAAAGTTATTCAAAATAGAATGTTGAGGTTTTCCTATGGAAACGTGGTCCTAACTATAACTACCTACTGGCTATCGCCAGTAGGTAATATATATATATATATATATATATATATATATATATATATATATATATATATATATATATATATATATATATATATATATATATTTTATAGCTTTTAATTTGGGAAGACATTGAGAGAGCAGGTAGCGCTCCTCTGGACCGCTGCCTTCTTGCCTGGGGTCACCCAAACGATTCTCAAAGTGGAAGGATACCACGAGGACCCCTTCCCCTTTGAGAATATTGAGAATAGTGTGCATGGCTTATGACCCGAAATGCCTTGGCATCATTGTTCTCGTCCTTACCTAAGCAGAGGAGTCCAGTCTCCTTTTCAGGTCTGAGGAATTGACTCTTATGTATGTGCTCTTAGAAATGTATGTGAGTTATGGGAACCTGAATGAACCTTTTTAACAAAATAAAAAATAAAAAATTAGCATTACTTCGAAAGGGAAAGGAAAGTTAGGTTCAATTATCTTTAAATGGATACTAAGGAAAACCCTTCTCTGATTGTTTGATTCTGTCCACAAACCCATGTCTTTTTTGGGAATCTAAATTGCAAAGGACATTTCGAGTTAAACCCATAAGAAAAGAATGAAAAATATATACAACTCATTCAAAAATAGTCCAGGTATTGTAAAACTTGTAATTGCCAGATCTTACCCCCTACAACATGTTTTTTAATTTGTAGAAAAGGACTGTAAACTGTAAACCGCTAGCTATTCTCCCAAGGCATACTAGTTGTGGTCAACAGAGGTATAGGTCTGGACGCCAAAGATGTTGGCCACAATCTAAAATAGCTCTGTGCCACCTGCATTAAAATCCTGTATTATCCTGCCTCAATGTCACCATTTACCACTGATCTGGTGGTGGAGTGCAGCGGATGGTTGTTCTGGGGCCCATTGCGGGCCAGGAGGGAACCAGTGGGATGCTGCTACTGAGGAGTCTGCAGCCCAACAGGCTAGGGTGTCCCTGCAGCAGCAAGCGAAGCAAACAGCAGCCTCAGCAATCAGCTCCATCAGGAGAGGACCTGAGTGCATTGCATGTCCTGGGGAGAAGAGGGCTGTGGCCACTCTGGCATCAGTGCTGAGGGACCCCAACGCTGCCCGGAGCAGGAAAGGGGGTGTGGCGGAGGACCCAGGGGCAAGCAGGATGGCAGCTTGGGCAGATTCCTTTGATGGAAATGGGCCCTGCACATTAAGGGTGCAGCACGGCAAGGGCCAGCCCGACTTTGCCTGCCCCTCTGAGGATACCTCGCTTGCAGATCCCTTGATTGGGGGAACTACACACACCCTTGATCATGGTCATCAAACAAGTCTGAGATCACAAACACCTGCACCACAGACATCCTGGGGCAACGGACAATATCAGCCTGACAGGACTTGGGGCCTCTGCTGCTCTGACATCAGATGCTTTCCTGTGGGACTGCTTGTGCCGCCCTGGGGTGCACCCTGGCTGACTATGGGTGGTGGCGTCTGTCACCGGCTGGGTATAGACAGAGACTCAGTGGTGCTCTTTCCTGTGAGTGGCAGCCATGACCAACATTATCATCCCCCCGTAGGGCAATCAGGGGATTCCAGATAAGTTCGCCCACCCCTCTACGAAGCTCACAGATCCTTCACCAATCCTCGGCGAAATGGAGCTATAGCCGACACCACCATGATTATTACTTCTCTCAATAAGTCACGAAACATGGTTGAGGCCAAGATTGGCACGATGAGGATGGATATCATGCTGTTGCTCCAGGACCTTTACCGAGCGGTGGACAGGATTGTCGAAACAGAAGTCAGAGTATTGGGGTGGAGGACACAGCATTCACGATGCAACAAATGTGTCGGGGAGAGCCTGGAGGAAAAACCTCTGCCTGATAGGATTCCCAGAGGGTTGTGAAGGGTCATCCTTGAGGCATTTGTACACCAGTGGCTATGCTCCATTATGCCATTGGATGCACTGTTTTGTTGTTGAGCGGGTACACTGGGCCCTGACCCTGAGACCACCCCAGATAGACCTTTTATTATCTGTATACTGAACATCCATGAAAGAGATGCCATATTATGCCATGTATGCACCCATGAGTCTCTGATGTAGCGATCCAACAAAATATTACTGTTCTAGAATTATACTAAAATGGTCCAACAGCAATGTAAATCCTTCACAGAGACAAAGAAAAAACTGCAAAACCTTAATATCCACTATATGCTGCTCTACCCTGCTAAACGTAAGGTCCTTTATGCTCATCTGTGGGCCCCCATGCTTCCCTACTGTGATCTCGCAATGGAGGACGGAATAGAAATTGCTCTCATTTATCCTGGGGAATCTGACCCAATAAAGTCGAGGAGTCACAGCAAATCCACGACCGAGTGGAGTGAGTGTCAGCGAAGCCATTGGGAGAGGTCAACAATCGACCAGTGGACCTTGAACCAACAAAGACCTGATTAGCATCGCTCCCAGAGAGAGAGTGAATGGGGGGCTGTTGGACGATGGAATGCACAACAGAATACTGAGGCAATGGAACAATTTAATGAGAGGCAGAATGGTGCAGGGGCCACAAGACAGCATTTGAGGCCCCTCTGAGTGCTTGCAGCCTACTGTGGCTGAAGGGCGAGGCACTGGCTTTGAAAAGTTGGGAAGGGATCCACTTGTGGATTGTCGGACTTGGTGCCCAGATGGCATTGGGAACTGCAGTGACCCACGAGATATACTTCATGCTACTGAGGTATAGGGAGGAGGAGGGGGGAGTTTGTGTTTATTGTGCAAATGGTGCCCCTAATGCCTGACCCCATGATCTGCGTGCTTGGGATCACTAAGTTCACAAAAAACACCAAACATTCCCTGAAACTCGCTGATCTGGCAATGGCCCTCTTTGGGCGCCTCATAGCCATGTCCTGGAAAGCAGCGCAACCACCAGTGATCATCTGCTGGCTCTTGGTTGTGCATAGGTGAGCAACTGCTGAGGTAGACGCTATGACACATGATCTCATAGCACGGGGAGAAGTAGCCACATTATGGGACACTTATCTGCTCAAACTACAGGATAAATGTGATGCCCCAGCTTGATCCATTATTACTGTTGGAGCCCCAGGTGCATCTGAATAATGCTGCTGTGGGGGAGGGGGGCACTGACTTACTGATTTGAAAATCCTCCTAAAACAGGACTTTAATGCCCACCCCTCATCGAGCAGAGAGGATCCATAGCCCCCAGACTCCCTATTGATAGTCAGAGCAGGAAGCACTACCTCTTCACTTCACACAGGATTAAACATGGATGCTCCCCCATACTCTCCCCCACATACACACGGACTGCTTGCTTACATTTGGAAAATACCACTGAGCTTTTAAGGATACCCCCAGTCTCCCGGATTTATTACACGCATTCTAGGATGTATAATTGCAGGTCATTACGGTAGCATAGATTTATGTATTTGGCACTGTATTGGGGATTGTATTACATCGACCCCCTAGGTGGGAGCTTACACTGATTGACAGCTGCCTGGCCTACATACTATCCTTGTGATTTCCCACACTGCCCCACACTCCGGAGTTACACTATTGTGATTTTTTATTGTTTGCTGTTCTATGTATCGCTATAACTGTTATTCTGCACAAGTGTTTTGATCACTGTTATAACGACTTGGAAAGGGCAGGAAAGAAATATTGCACACTTTTTTTATTGTTTAAGGTGTTGGCAAAACTGTTACTACTCCCAAATGGCTGACTGTGAGGAGGGGACCAGACATGATCAAATTTGCATAGCGTCTTGGAATGTCAATGGTCTGCTAGACAAAATCAAGCAGTCGTCAATCCTCAAAGCAGCCAAAAGACTGATGGCGGACGTCCTCTTCCTCCAAGAGAGCTACCTGGTGGGTATGAAGATGCCCTTCCTGGCCCGATACGGCTATGAGAGACTCTACTACTCGGGGTTCACTGGGGTTTCCTGGGTGTGGCCATTTTAATTACGGGAAGCCTCCTTATCACAGTCACCAAAAAATGGACAGAACAATGGGGCAGATACCTGGTGGTAATGGATCTCATGAATGGGGAACCCCTGATGCTTGACAATGTCTATGCCCCACCACCCCTCAGCATGTCCTTGGAGACTCTGACGAGACTTGTGGGAAACTCCCTGAGGGGCTTGTAGGACTGGGGGGTGACTGGAATAGGATTGTAGATGAAGGCATAGACAGAACAAGTGCGGGAGACAGAGCTTGCACAAATCATACATTGAAGATGCCATTTATGGAGGCGCTATGTCTGGTTGATGTATTGGGACTCCACAACTTAAGGGAGTTGGGCTACACATTTTATTCTAGTGCACACAACATTTTCATGGCTAGATTATTTCCTGCTGCCCAAAACAGAAATATACAGGGCAACAACTGCAAAAATCCTAGCCCACATTCTTTCAGACCATTCCCTAGTGGAACTCTGTGTGAGCACTAGCCGGCAAAGACCTCCGATGGGATGGAGACTTGCCCCTTGTTCCTCCAGGACAAAGCATGCAGAGCACATATAGGTGGGGCAGTTAAGACATACTTCACAGATAATTGGGAATCCGTGACCTCGTCGGGCATGGTTTGGGAGGCCTTCAAGGACACCATCCAAGGTACTATTATTAGTTACTAGACTTGGAAGAAACAAGACAAGCAGCAAATGGTTACAGATTAAAAGTCTTGGATACTAGACCTCGAGGTGTGCTTCCTGGAGAGCCTAAATCAGAAGTTTCATAGGAACCTGGGCCCGTTAAAATATATTGTGCCCCAGGTCGCAACGAGTGTGTGCACCTACTTTGAGCACCCCGGGGCAAAATGGTATTACAGAAGGGGCCGCAGTCGCGTGTGCATCCCCTTCTGTAATACAGATAGTGCGGGCGCACGTTACAAAAGCGCTATCATGAGAAGAGGTTCCCTCATGTGCATTTGTGGCATGGCCCCATGAAAGTGACGGAATCACTTTACCTCTACACCGCACCGTATTACCGACATGGACTCAGAGGGAAACATGCCTTTAAGAGGAGCACAAAAAGGTGGAGGACTTTCAGTGTGCTTCCTAAAGGCAGCCCCTTGTGGGGGAGAAGGGGGGTTTCATGGACCCCCAAACATACCCCTGCAGGTAGGTGCAGTGAGGGACTGCACCCGCCCATAAGTAAAAGTAGAGGCAGGTTGCCGCCTGCTCAGCTGCTCCGTATTTCACTTGAATGCACTGCCCCCAGGGCAGCACAAGTTTACGGTCTCCCTGGGGACAGCTCATTCATTCTAATACAGTGCACTTTTCTTGTTTGCACCTGGTGCCATGGCACAAACAAGAAGACTGCACCATATCTGTAATATGCCCCTGGCCAATACTCAAATTGTCTTGCAACACACATTATTAAATGGGGCAAGAACCATTTGGTTAGCTTTGCAATCACGCATTTACCAGTGGGGAGATAAAGCTAGCAAACTCATCCACCGGCTGTGCTCCAGAATATGACAACACACCCGGATCCTATGCCTTACGGACCCATATGGGTCAGAATCACTGGCAATGGGGCTATGGCCCAACGCTCTGCAGAGTATTATTGATGACTATACGCCCAGCATGACAGACTGCCTGAGACACTGACACGCAAATTTGTCACAGACCTGCCCCTACGAACTCTCACTCACATAGAACCTAGGGCACCGGAGGACGACCTCACAGTGGAGGAACTATGGGCAGCCATGAACTGGTTAAACCCAGGAAATTTGCCCAGGTGCAACGGCTTCTCAGGCGAATTTTTAACTGTTCATGCACAGACTGGGGACCCTGCTAGGGTACATCATACGTGAAGCAGTGAAAACCACACAATTGCCCCTTACTCCGGCAGAACTGAGATTGTGGTAATCCCAAAACTTGGATGAGCCCTGGACACCTGCTCCTCATACTGTCTTATTTCCTTGTTCAATACAGAGGTCAAAATCATTTTCAGAGCACTGAGAGACTGCCTGCTTATGGTGATGCCTTCACTGTTTCACAGCGGTCAAGTGAGATTCATGGCGAGTGACACAATATCAGGTGAGTATACAATGCCATAGCTCTCTCCAGCGTACTGGGGTGACCCACAGCTGTACTCCTGGTGGACATAGAGAAGGCATTCAACACAGTGGAATGATATTACTTATTCCTCCTCCTCTGCTCCCTCAACTTTGGGACCCGATTCTTAGCTTATATGCAAATCCTGTATACTGATTTCACCACTTGTGTCTGAGTGGGCAGTGTACTATCTGCACATTCTGCCATCTAGAGGGGCATACAGAAGGGATGCCAGCTGACTCCACTCCTTTTTGGCATCATCATAGAATTCTTAGCCGAATTGTTCCGCATTGATGCACAGATGCGTGGCTTCGAGTGGAGACCTGGGGTGTCAAATAGAATAGCCCTTTATGCAGAGATCATGTCCCAAAGCTCTACGAAGCACAAATCTTTGGAAAGATGTCCACCCTATTCATTAATCTAACTAAATCCTCAGTGTTCCCAATCCCCGGGCATCTCCAGAACATGAGGTGGGCATCTGAACTAGCAGTTGTTACTAAAGGATTTCAATACCTAGGAGTGTTTATCAGCCCCCACAGCCACATGGGATGGGCATGCAGCATCTGTCCACTGATAGAGTCTTGGACGGCAGACCCAATGATATGGTCTGCATTGCCTCTGTCCCTCATGGGCAGATCTGCCATATTTAAATGGTGTCCCTCCCACAATTCCTGTACCAACCACAAAACTAGCTTTATGACATACACCAATCCTTATTTCATAAAATACACTCCATGCTCCGTAGTTACTTTTGAACCAAGATCTCTCAAATATTTCCCTCCCAAATCCACATGCAAGGGTGGTATCGCAGCTGCTGATATTGAATCCTACCACAGGGCCTCACATTTACTGATCATATATGAATGGTGTGATGACACACAAGGGGACCCAGCATATGCTGCAGAGAAATGGGCACTTCAGAGGACCCCCATTCGCCATATCCTCTATGGAGGCAAGCCGCAATCCCTGCTTCCCCCTGTGATGAATAGTGATCTGACTATGGATGATCACCTAGAAGCGCATGGGTGGGTTGGAAAACGTACAGAGCAAACACCACTATGGCAGTGCTCTGTGCTACCACAGGTGGTGGCACTAGACGGGCTCCACAGGTGGCATAAAATAGGAATCTCGAGGCTTGGGGGCATAATAGAATCACTGATACTTAAATCCTATTACAAGATAAAGACTGAGTGCTCCCTGCACCATAGCCAATGTTTCTGTTATTTACAAGTGTGACATGCATTAACGCCCTTCGTATTAGGACTGGAGAACCTACCGAAATACAATCCCCTATAGGCGAACAACTCCTGGGGAAACACAAAGTGACGCAGATATACCACACACATATACATCACATGGAAGACACTTTTGGAAAGCTGTGCTCTGACACGGAGCATGACCTGGGCTCTTTAACAGATGAGGAATGGATGAAGGCAATAGCTTCACCATGTCACTCAGCAAGAGCAACTTGTCTCTGCCTGATACAGCTTAAATATCTCCAAAGGACATATCTCACAAGGCAACGATCTAGAGGATGGACATTGTTTCCTCCTCCTCCTACCTCCGGTGCACGGTACAGGAAGTGTCCTCATGCATACTACATGGTCATGTGGGAATATAGAACTATACTGGAGAGGCATATTCTCCTGCTTTTGTAGTGTGTTAGGGAGGACTATACCCTCAGATCCAAAATGTATCTGCTTGCAAGTCACCACAGATCTCTATGTAGGCCTATATAGCCTATCACTAATTAAACTGGGATTGACCATGGCCAAGAGACATAACCTGCAAATGGAAGGATGGCGACCCACCCGGCCATTGAGGAATGGAGCCAGGGACTCCACTGGCGCATGAGTAGGGAACATTACCCTACCTGCAGGATTCCTTGGAAGCACCCCAGACATGTTCCTTTCTCTCCACCTTGGAAGTACCCCAGACATCTTCCTTTCTGTCCACCATTAATTTCTTTATTGTTGCAGCTTTCACCCTTATGCAGACCTTTGCCCCCCCCCATCTTCTTCTGGCTCATACCTTTCACTGGAGGCTTCATATCCACCATCCTCTCGCCCAATCCTGCTTGCCAGAGGAAACTACCAAAGCCTTGTTGCCTTAAATACATGATGTTCTCAGGCACTGGTGTGGCGTGGCTTTTCCTTTGCGCCCTAACGTTGAGTGGTGACGTTCTGATGCTCAATCTTAAAAGCCCTCCAATGGACAGTTAGGAGGGATTGCATGACATTCCCTCCTCATATATCCAGACTAAGGGAGGTAGTCAGTGCCTTCCTATCATCGTACCAGTAGTGGGACTCTCCCAGCATCATTCAGCTTTGTCCTTATCCCACACTTCCCACTACTATCGCCTGCAAGTAGGAGGTTTCTTGCACAGAAACTTTTAGTGGTGATCACACTCTTTTAGGATCATGGGTACTTAATTTGACCCCTTCCAAATAAATTGTTTTCCATGTAATGTTTGATGACACGCATCCCTCCAACTACTGCTTTTTTTGTTTCCTTGACATGAAGTTGTGACCATCTATCTGGACCCATGTTATCTCTTCAACCACCAGACTCTGTGGCAACTTCTGAACTTCTATCCAGAGCTACAAAACCTGATTTAATAACCTCTTTCCTGCTACAATGGCTGGTAGTTCATATACTAGTAACTCCTGTCTACATGTATGTACACTTCATGTTCCACACCTCACCACCTACCTTCCAACAGGGAGCAATACGAGCACAGATGCGCACCCTTCAACACTTCAACGGAAAATATGGCAACAGCAAGCTTGCGTATGGAATTGTGTACAGTCAATTCCTGAATTCCCAACACTAGACGCCATGAATTTTTACATCTTATCTCTCTACCACAAAATATTACCTTTGATAACATGACTTGATAAATGCCCTGTATGAGGAGATACCACTTCTGTAAAAAGCACCATGATCAGGGATTATAGTGCTGAAAATAAGTCCCTCCATAACTCACTCCATAACAGACACTAATCATGTTTAGATCAGGTGCCATTTTTCCTAAAGAATAATTAATAGGCAAATCCTCATAGAATTTGAATAGTGATGCAAGATACGGCCTCAAAGACCAATTTAATTCACTTAAAAGTCTCCCATGGGCAGACCTGTAATCGTATAAGGAATCTTGGCAAAACTCATGTTTAGCCCACCCTAATTGTGCTTTTTGAAACCTAAACATACATGAAGCGTGGAAGGTTTTCACACATACAGCGTCTAACCAGTCTTCTCGTGAGGTCTATTTAGGTGATGTTTAGAGGCAATTTGCTTGGCTGAATTTGGGGATATAAGAATAATTCTCAAACCAAAAATCTGTAACTGACTTTATCACCCTTTCCCTGTGATGTACGTATTTTTCAGATTCTACCTCGGTGTGGCCCCGTAAGGAAATTTGAGACAGTGATGAAAAATACAGTGGCTTCAGAAGAAGGCAGGAAATGTATGTTAATCTTTGTTACATTTTAGTTTACATTTCCCAATGCTATATCATAAGCGGAAACTCCTTTGACATTTTCGTTTTTAAAATGTGCTCTCCAAAAAAGACAATCAGCAGCTACACTATGCGTTTTTATGAGGCACCGCTCGACAATCAGGGAGTAGATTTGCCAAGAATACTGCAACAAAGTGACTAACATCCTCACACCACTTTTAAGTGACAGCATATATTTTTAGAATACATTAAACAACAGGGAGGGACCAGGTGACGGAAGAGATGATTGGCTTTCTAGTTTTATTAATTTATTTTGCCATATCCAACTGTGGATGCTTTTGTGACGTTTTTACTAACCAAAGAATAAAGATTTTTCAGACTGTAAGCAGGCCTATGTAACGTATATTGTACTCTGCTACAGTGTCAAATAGCATTGTCATGCTGAACGTGTCAGCTCCTTAATGAGGGAACAAACTAGTATTGGGAAAAAAAATAGAAATGATTATTCCTGCCACCCCCACTGACAGTCAGCTACTTAGCAGCAGCACTTCTTTGCCCTCCCCCTTTGCGTAATTCACCTAGCAGCAATTTTACTTCGGAATGGTGAACCGCCCTCACCTCTGCCCTCAACTGCAACTGACCGCCTGCGGCTGCCCATCAGCGAACCCTCAAAATATTGGCATTATGCTCACACATCTGTATGAGACTGCTGAGATGGGGGGGGGAGCTGCATGTTACTGCGCTCAACTCATCACCTCCTGGTCTCGAGAGATGTCTGCACATCGTACTGGGCCTTGCCTCTTTCAAATGAAAGACCCCAGGTGCATCGACTTCTCAAGTGAGTCACCTCCACAGGTGGTACAGGCCCACGCTGGGGGCCTCCTGCCCCTGAGCTCCACCAATGCCCGCTCTCTCGAGCAGCAGGGAGGAGAGAATGCTTTCCGGCTATGTGCAATGATAATGTCACCCACTGTCCAATGGGCTGGTGTCTTTTTGGTGACGCCTCACCAATACTATCAATCTGCATCCTTCACTATCCAAAGGTAGGAAGGGAGACACCTTCCCTCTTCTCAGGGCACCCGTCATTATCACAATCTGTGCACTCCCTACCCTAGCCCTCTTGCTGGTCCTTAGCTGCCACTCTCCCAGTTCCACTCTCCTTCCCCATGTAGCTCTCATGTCTTCTTAGTTGTTACTTTTTATACTTTCCTTCCCTGGTTTCATCCATATCACCCCATTTCCTGCTATGGCTTTCACTACTCTACCCTCGGATTTTCTTCTTCCCAATGTGCGCCCACCTTGCCTGTACATAGGAATGCATGTGGGAGCACGAAGGCTGCAATGTGTTTTTGCTGTTTTACAGAACAAGGGAACCCAAAGGAATTAAGACAGGGACCTTGGGCAATTTCATGTTATAGAGAACAGTGGTCCCTATTCAGGAGGAATACAGTGTGATAGATAACCATACACTTAGAATAGAATGTATGTCTTTTGTCCAGCCGGACAAGAATTTATTTTCATAGTATTTTTCAAAAGTAGTATCAAATAAAACATTCAAATGACAAGTGGGCACAGCCGTGACCAACAGAACACAAGACAGAACAATGAACACAGAATTGGCCAAAAGGCAAGCCAAAATGGGTCTGTACAGTTGTTCTCAGTATAGACAGACACAAATTAATCATTTAACACCATTGCACAATGTGTTATAGCTTGAGTCTAGTGCCTTTTGGCCAATTCTGTGTTCATTGTTCTGTCTTGTGTTCTGTTGGTCACGGCTGTGCCCACTTGTCATTTGAATGTTTTATTTGATACTACTTTTAAAAAATACTATGAAAATAAATTCTTGTCCGGCTGGACAAAAGACATACATTCTATTCTAAGTGTATGGTTATCTATCACACTGTATTCCTCCTGAATAGGGACCACTGTTCTCTATAACATGTGTTTTTGCTGAGCACAAGACATGCTTTATGTTTGGAGGCCTGTGAAGAAGCTGCCAATGCATCTCCTTCCCACTCGGCACCAGGCCCGGCCCCTCCTCATATGGTGACATTTATTTGTAATATGGAAGGTATGCCTCTCCACTGAAGAGTGGTGCAAGAGCTGTGAACACAATGCGTTAGAGTCATTAGTGGGAAGCTAGTCTGTGGAGAGAGCAGCAATGGAACTGTCTGCCTCACATGTCCAGAGGGTGGCCGAGACCTGCCCTAGTCCATGAATAGAGGACTGGCCATGTTGGCCTTTGCACTCTCCCTTCCCCTCAACCCTAAGTGGATGAACCGTACTCAAAGAAACATAAGGGCTGGATGCTGCATCACTATGCCTCACTGAAACTCATTTATGGATTCCCCAAGACTGTGTCTCTGCCACAGATCGCAGATCACTGAGGCATACGGCCTGGAAGATAGAAAGGAGTTGTTGGACTCAAATGTAAGTTACTAGGTGAGCAACACATGACAAACCACCACCAAGAACTATCAAACATGTCAGCAACTTACTTGGCACCAGGGGAGCATACACCTCTAAAAGGGTTTGTGGGCAACCAGTATCCAGTGACTGAGAGACAGCCAACCGGATGAGGTTCGGAAGACTGTATTTCAAGTAGTTACAAGACCTCCTGAAACATGAAACCTAAGTCCACGTTAGACCTGTGGTTCACAAAGCGCCAGTTGTGGCTGGGTAATTCAAAGTGAGAGCTCAGGGGAAGCAGATAATACAAAGGACTGCAGATGATTCTTCTTTCTCTTGTTCAGTCCCAAATGCCTCTCGCCTTTTATTCAGCACTTCCAGAAAAAGAACAGCAGCAGCCACATTCTACAGTTCTATGTGTCTCCCTTTTAGAGAGACCCACACTTCTCCCTCTGGTTGAGTAAATGTACTTCTTCCAAGGAGGTACACTATCTAAACTAGGTTTCGATCCTTCCAAGGTTCTTGCCTCGAATTCGGTAACCCCGGGCATCAGGATCGGATTGGTAATGCGTGCACTCAAGAAATGGCCGAAGGGCCGGTAGCCGAGTTTTAGCTTGGGCAGACTGGGAGCTGTCTGTGCTGTTAGGATGCAGCCAGCGGCCCAGTGGGGGCTGAGGGGCCTTTCTAGAGGCAGATGGGCGGAGGTATCACTCCCTTTCTCTCGCTGGGCCGGTCCATTAATGTATGCTGATTGAGCGGGGGCAGAGGGTCTGAGCAGAAGTGGTCTGACTTGAATTCATGTGTGGCTCAGCAGTGTGAACTAATCTGTGCATTTTTTACTAAGTGAAGTTAATGAAACATGCCTCCCACCCCCTTTCTTTTCACAAAACTTCGCTGAAGCAGTGTTTTGCAGAAAGGCAATACGTAAATGTAGGTCACTTTTGTTTTGGTGTGCCCAGGCCGATTTTTTATCCCGCTCCAACCCTGCCTAATATCTCCTATTACTAAGGACTTCTACACGCCTAGGACTTCTACACGCCTACACACTTGTCACTGCTGTTGCTGGCTTGTTTTTGTGTCCTGGAGGGAAACCATGGAACCCAAAATGGCTGACAGAACGGAGCCTGGTCTGAGTGATCTCTCTCGTGAGGTCGCCGTTGACGGACAGGGAGCAGCTGGATTAGCTGACAGCACTTTGTTTTCCCTGTAGTTTCTGGTGGCTCTCCATCTTGGCATTGTGCACAATGAGTGCATGAGCATTTAGTTGGCACTAGGAAGAAGCCTGGCACCAAGATTTAGGACAAGAAGCATGAGATGGTGTGACCACAGGCGGAGGCGTTTCTCAGATAGGTGGCAACAAAGTGCCATGGGTGAAAAAAACGGTTAGAAAAAGGCAGAAGATGCAAGTCTGACCACAGGTTGTATTAGATTCCCACACAGGTGACTGGTGAGGACCTATGGAGCATCATCAGTGTGGGAGATGGGATTGGAAAATGAACAACCAACGGGTAACTAGGGGAATTTAGGGCAGAACCCAGAAGCAAGTGGGGCAGACAGGTCTACGATGACTTCAGCTCCTCATGCCACCACTTACAGGGGTCCCTTTACTGGCTTTGGTTCACCGCCTTTGCATTTCCCTAGTAAGAGATCATTGGCTGTGTCTGATACTGTAGGTAGACCCCAAATGTCCGCACACAAGATGTGCCTCACTACTTAACATTCAGGGCCAAAAGAAGTTATAAGACATTTCTGGGGGAGATTACTACATCACACTGAGAGCTCAGGTTGGCATGGTGGAGATGGGGTGTAGGGAGAGATGGTAGTTCAAGTGAGGCACTAGGGTCATGTGAGTGAGGTACGGAATGAATTCAAGTGTATACTGTAAGTGAGCGTACGCAGCTTTCTAAAGAGCTGTGTTTGTTATTTTTTGATTAAGGTTTTCTCTATTGATACTGGGTCTATAAATTTACTTCTGAGCATGGCAGCCAGACAGCTCAAGAGTGTGTCTGTCTTGCGGGTAGGCGCGAAGGGGCGTTTTCTGGCCTACAATTCAGAATGAAGGCATTTGCATGCGTTTAGTTTCTTAGATTTCTGTCTTTGGTTTCCTCATGGGCTACCCATCCCATGAGAGATGACCAACGTTGTGCAGTTTACTTTAGATTCATACATCAAGCTGTTTACCAATTATTGGTCTAAATGTCTAGCATCCATTTCTTCTGTTTTAAACCCAACGTGAGCGTCTGCATGCCACTAAACTGCGGTCTATCGGTGACCTGTGAACTAATCTGTATCATTAAGAAATGTGATTTACCCTAACATTGTTAAATTATAATGTATATTTTTGATTATCAATGATGTTAGTTTTCAATTTGATCTTTTTTTGCTTATATAATTTCTTTTTCCTTTGTTATATTTTATTTTTTCTATTCTCACCTATCTGCAGGCCCCCTGTAACTAGAGAAAACGCCCTGAAGAAGGTGGCACCCTGTTGAGTGGGTGATTGCACCGAAACGCGCGTCGGCGTGTCCCGTTGTTTTGATCTGGTGTATCCCCCTTATTGACTTAGTGGTGTCTAACCCCTAAGACACCCTCACACTGTGAGGAGGTTTTTCCTCCGCTTTTTCTCTTATTTTTTAATGAAGAGTTAATGTATGCTTTATGTTTTGGATTGACTGTGTACGAATGTATGGTGTGCCTGATAATATGATTGCTATTTAATTGTACATATACTCTCTCTATTCCCTGATGGGGGCCCACTTTGATTTTTTGTACATATCACTATCAAAAAAAATTTGTTGTGTTGTTCATCTTTAACCCATGAGTCATTTGTAGATTCACTAGTTGAACTTTTGTATCAAAATAATAAAGATAAAAAATATTATCTTCAACCCTAGATTTCTATCTATGTGTTTGTGCTCTTTTCCAAATGATGTGGCTGCTGACAATCAGACTTGGGTGACACATCAGTGAGATTCATTTGATCCACCTATATACGTTAAGGTAGAGCTACATTTTTTGAGTTATTGACGTTCTTTTTCCCCTATTGCTCTCCTTATTATCAAGATTGGGGTACCCCTGTTTTTAGTGGGCATTTGCATGTACACCATGACCCTATAGTATCCTTAGAATGAATAAAGAACTGTTCCCACTCTTGTACAGTTAGGTACCAACAAGTTGCACATAGAGAAATGCCACCCAAGTGGCATCAGTACTGGGATACCAGGCTACATCTGCTTTCTCCCTCCTTCACTTACTCTTATCCCCAGATAATTATTTTTTCTTTAGTATACTGGCTTTCCGCTTTCTCTCTTCTATCTACCTTCTTCCCATCGTCACACTCTACTAGCTTTATCCTTCTCTCCCTCATTTGCATATTCTTTTATACTTGCCTTCCCACCCTAACTCGACATACATCTTTCCTCACACTCCTCCACAGCTCCCCAGACTTATTTTCATCGTGTTTCCTCCTGCCTACCCACCTCTCTCCCCCTGCTCCGCTCTCACACTCGCTCCCAATCCCCGCTGCCGCCAACCGATCCACGGGCCCTGTGCACCCCAAGGACGTCCTTGGAATCCCGCCGCTGCTTCCTCGCGCGCCGGTCGCGTGCAGCGAGCGATAAAAACCTCCCCCGAACGCGCTCCGTAAATTAATCTCCACTCCTGGGCCGTGGACTCGGTCCCTGCAGCACCATAATGAGATGTAATTCCAACAGAAGGGGGAGGGAGAGGTTACGCTTAATGTATGCAAATTAGGCAGTATGCAAATTAGGCAACAAACAAATTGGCGGGGATGCTGATTGACACTTAGTTAAAAAGAAATAAGCGATTCCCTTGAATAGTGGCATATTGTTTACAGCGCATGTTTACTCTGAGCTTGGGTGACTTTGTTTTTGTTCTTGTAATGCCTTTCTGGTTTCACTTCCGCTAATTGTTGCTTTTTTCCCTCGTTTTCATCACACATCCTGATGTGTGTTTAAAAATCCTACATATATATGCTACCAAGAAAAGACGAGCAGCGCCCAGTCACAATGTTTTCACAGACTTTCCCCCAGGGGTCTTTCTGTGAAGTGATGAGGAGAAACAGTGCCCAGGTGATGGTTCCACCTATAAAGTTGTGTCTCTCAATGGTGAAGTATCCTCGGCCTAGCATGGTATGAATGGGGCGGTGACCTTTTCTATGCTCTCCGTAGTTTAGTTTACCACAGGGCAGTGCTTAATTTGACCCGGTGGTCGGCACCGGCACTTAATTGACAACATCAGCACATACGACAGCTGACACATGGTGGCGCTGTTTGTGCAATTAAAAGATCAGCAAAACAACAGTTATTAATTTAATATACATTACAAACAACTAATACCGGTCACCCAAGCCATTCTCATAGCTTTGGGTCCTGGGATAGTCTGAATAGTCACACTTGTAACACTGTGAGGGTTAGCATTTGTGTGTCATTGGCAGAGCAGGCAGTGGGTGAGGCAAGCTGTGGTGGCCTCTTGACGAGTGCCCTGGCACTTATCTTTTTTTTTTTTTTTTTTTACAAATTAAGCACTGCCACAGGGGAGTGAAAATCAGTACTGCAGCAGGTGCAGTGTAAGGGTGACATCGTGGATGAGGGGCACTCCAAATCATACGTGTTTTTACCACCAAACTAGGCAGGGCAGACGACCTAAAAAAAGAAGTGTGGGGACCAACTAAGTTAGGCATTATGTAAGTACCATCACAGCACATTATATCACAGTGCGTGACATCACAAGTGGCATCACAGGAAGTGGCATCACAACTCATGACCTCACAAGAAGTAACATCAGAAGAAATGACATCAAATCTTAAGACCTTACACATGTGTAGAGGGTCTATCATGAGTACATTTGAGCGCAATACAATATTTAGACAATTCGATTTTGCATCAGAGTTGTGGCAAAATAGTGACAGCAACCCAGACGCAAAATCTGGGCCTCAACTTACACATTTATTTTTTTAAACTTTGCCCAAACAAATTAGCCACAAGAAGAAAGGTGGCAGTAACTGTTCTGCTTAATTGGTTGCCAGGTGTGCCTTTTAAAATATCTTATGGGGTTAAGGCACCCGCTGAATAGAACTTTGTATGATCAGCAAATCTCAGGGGATAATAATAATGGGAAGATAATTATGGAATACTTGCTGGACGGATCTGTATTGTGTCTACTCCCAGTTTTGAATCAAAGTAGGAGAAAGAGATAATATGTCTCCTGCAAAGCACATCATGCGCGACTCAGAGGACAGATTTTTATTTTATGGAGAAGGGTAAGGGGGTTACTGCTTTCAACACAGCGATCCTTTTGTTACTTGAAGTTCATAAATTGCAAACCTTTTAATATAGCACAGTGAACTATGAAGGACACGTGACTCCTACACCTTGTAACCCTCACTCCTGTGCATTGATTTACTACACATATGATTTATAGTCAATGTATACTTTGTATGTGTGATGTGAAGCACTACACCCTGCATTGGGATGAGTAGCACTATAAAAGAATTGGGAATAGACATTCAAGCCCCCTTCCTGGAGAACTTTCTGCATGTCCTTCATCCTCCCACACAGGGGAATGAGGTCCACTCGATCCTGCCTGGCACAAACTGCACGAACCATAGTGGGACAAACCCCAATACTTTTCCCAAGACCTCAAAGGATCTCAGAATAACCTGCAGCAACAACCAACAGGCTGTGCACCTTCAGTCCCCAACAGGGGACTCAGTGGAGGATGGAAGCCACCACAGGTGTCATTCCTAGCAACGAGCTTAGACAGGCAGATTTGAAGCGCCCCATGTCAGATGGCTGCTCCCAAAAATGAACTATAATCTCATGGAACGTAGCAGGGGGCAAAAAGGTCTTTGAAGAAAAAGCCGCTCTTGATCACGTGTTTCATGGTGACATTATGTGTTTCCAGAAGACATGGGCCACGGCAACCACAACGCTTGGAAGTTATTATGGATTTCACCGTACTGCCACAAGACATAATATATTCGGGCGACCATCAGGCGGTCTTTCTATCTTTATTAAACACACCCTTAAAATAGTGGCCACCAATACACCTACCAAGTTGCAAGCGCTTCAAGCTCTCCTAATAAAAGACACAAAGCTCAACTCTCAGCCCCTACGTCAGCTGTTGGTAAATTGCTATCTTAAGCCTGCATCGCTCCAGAAGAAACAGGCCTTGGTCTTCTTAGCAAACACGGTTGATGAGCTGCTGACCAAAGAAGAGTTGCACCTGGCAATCATAGCCGAGGATTTTAATCTCAGGGACATGGGCAAGCCTCTAAACTCACTCATGCAGTCAGGTGTGACTGCACCCCAACATTCTCTCCTTTGCAACTACAACCTTAGCTCATCTCAAGTCATTAAGGAAGCCCGCTCACCCCTTTGGCGTCCCAACCCCATTTTTAGGAATATCTTTACAATAGACTCCATCTCCGTCAGTGAAGGGCTGGCCCCCACACTACAAGACTTTGAAATCGACAACACGGAGGAGAGCGACCACAGACTTGTGTGTATAACGTTCCAACTAGTCTCTGCTGACTCCCCATCAATATCTTTGCTTGTTGAACCAACAGGGGATGAGCGCCATAAAGTCCTGCATAGATTTAAATGTACTACCAAACCAGGGTTGAATCACCAAGCCTGGATAGAGGGAAGACAACTGGCCGTTATATCAATCAGATCAAAAACTCCTTCAGAGATCTGGGAGGACCTCGTATTGGACCGTTAGCAGGCACTGGGGAAGGGGCACCAGGAACCTCCTCGTTGTTTAATCTCAACACAGATCCATCTCCACTCCAAGGAGCTCATTGCCTGCAAACACACCCTCCATAGGGCCCTGGCTGCCAGAAGAAGAGGCAAAAAAACAGGTAATGACCATATTATCACCCACCTTAGAGCAATTCACAAGCAAAAAATAAGGCAGTATAAAAAGGAGAAAAACAAAGCAGAGTGTATCAGAATATGTACGATACTAAAAAGATATAAGCCATGCTAGACTCTGGAGGTATATAAATCACATGGGCAACCCAGGGTACGCCAAGGAAAACAGTGTGGCGGAAAAGGACTGGATTAGTCATGTGGAAGTGTTATACACAACCAGTCAAGCAAAAGCAGCAGACCCTTCTCTGCCCCCCACTATCCCAGATTCTCGGGGCCCAACACAGGATGATAATTACAGTAGGCACAGTAACCTCCATTATCAAGAAAATAAGGATAGATGGGGCCCCAGGGCCGAATGGGATTCCTGCTTCTATGTTTAAAACAGTACAAGACTTCTGGAAGTCTATTTTAATGCCACTCTTCAACCATGCTTTAACTACTGCAACAATCCCTGCCTCCTGGAGGGGTTCCATCTTTTTCCCCATTCACAAAAACAGAAACCTCTCTTACCTGACCAATTATAAGCTTATAGCTCTACTCGAGTTGGAAGCAAAGACCTATGCTTGCATTCTTCTAAAAGAGCTGAAAACATGGCTAGCAGAAAAAGTATTCTCCCACTTCACCAATCCGGGTTTAGGGTCAAGACCTCAACAATGGATAACATCTTAGCTCTGGTTCACTTATCAAAACAAGCAGCCAGGAGGTAGCAACCAACACTTGTTCTTCTGTTTCATTGAGTACAGTACTGTCTTCGACAGGGTGGACCGGGGCAAGCTGTGGGGGTTATTAGTTGCCTGGGGGACTTCTTAGGGCAATCGCATCATCATACCAGGGAACATGGGTGCGGGTTAAAACAAGTCCCACCACTGCCACCGTCAGTGTGCAACCCAACAACAGGCTTAAATAGGGCTGCATGCTGGCTCTCCTCCTTTTAAACCTTTATACTGCAGGGAGCAGCCCTGGAAGGAGCCAGATTACACCAAGGTGGCGAAGGTCGCGTCTCCCCATTCTGCAGTATGCTGACAATACTGCCATCTTGGATCACACCAGAGTCGGGCTGCAGACATCCGTCAAAGCACCTCACCGCTACAACCAAGCAAACAATCTTCAGGTGAACCTTGGCAAACCAAGGTTGTAATTTTTGGGAAATTCCCGTACAGCTGGGAGACCTCCAAATTAGGAGAACTCCACCCTACAACGATCTTGGAGTGTGGCTTTCTGAAAGTGCCAAACTGGCCGTCTACCTAAAGCACCTTAGAACTAGGGCTATCACTGTCAATCACTTACTGAAGCGACTTAGTAACTGTTCACAAAGTCCAAGTTCAGAACCCATGTTGACTGTCTTGAAGTTGAAAGCAAAACTCATCTGGGACTTCAACCATTGTCACTTGGCATTCCGCTGCGTCCTTGACACATTTAAAAAAAAAATCCCAGATCAAGAAAACCTTACTCGCCCAAGATAAGCCAGAAGAACAAGGCTGAGGCTGGACCTGGGCCTTGGGTGCAATTAACTTGTGGGCCTGTTGGATCCAATAAAGTTCCATCTTAGGGTCTTGCAGACCCCAAGCCCTCGCCCAAATACCATTTGAGACCTATTTCCGACACATCAGGGCAACCCTGGCAACTACTGCTAGCAACCGCAATCAGCTCTCTGAAAGTCAGAACAGATAGCCTGCATCTTCAAGAAATTATTTACTCTGCCCAGAAAAAAGTTGTAAACAGGCAAGTGCTATTAACGTCTTTTGAACGGGATATCGGTAGTCTTTGTACATACTTTAAGCAAGCGCTCTCATCCCTGGCCTCCATGAAAATGATCCCTATGCGCCTAATTGCACAGCCAATGTTAGATTTCAATCCTGGTTGGGCCCACCTAGATGAGGTAATTTCATGCAGGTTATGCAACTGTCGAAAAAAATTGGTTTCATCTGTTGTGCTGCTGCCCCAAACTGATCGAGGAACGACAAACGACACCACCTGCCCCTCCTGCTGTGTCGTTCAAAAGAGGTTAAGCACTGCAAAGAGGCGTTGGATAGGTGCTTCACTGAAAACACATCAAGCACGCTAGCTAGACTGGGGAAATCTACGAGCCTTATTCGCCTTTCACTCATTGAAGCGATGACAACAGCCACTGGCCACAGAGCCCAGGAGTAGCACTTAGCAGCTATCTCTTGAGAGAGCAACTGGATTTGATTTGGACTTGATTTGCTAATCTCAAGGGACATGTGCGGCATTCTACATGGTCATGCAGCCTCGTGAGATGGGGACTACTAACTCCGAATAGACAACCTTCTGCTGTCCATTATTTACAGAGGTTAGGGATGCCCCCTCAGCCTTGACATAAACACTTTGGGGTACTGAGTCGTTAGTACTCCAAGCCCTAACAGCAGGAGGGCGTATTAGATAGCACACCGCACATTGTACTTTACCTCTTCATCTGTAAAACCTTGTAGACTGTTTTTATCTCAATTATGCACGGCAGGTTTTAATTCTTTTACACCTATGGAACAACATAGTTGACATTGTGTTTAATTCCCTGCAATTCTATTCATTGTCTTATCTCAAGTGAAAATGCACTGTACCACTCTTAGTCATGCAATAGTTTTAATTACGCAAACATGAATGAATAAATAAAAAATAAAACAAAAATAAATAATAAATGAACAAAATAGTGGAATTTTAATTGCTATTTGTGTAAATACTGGGACAGTCCAACACATCTGGCATTCTTAAATTGCATGCATATGTGTTATATACATGGACTGACTAAATCAAAGCATGCCTCTCTTAATTACATGTGAAATAATAAGCTGTGAGCCTTTGTTTTCCCTCCAATGCATTTGCATCTAGGTGTAAGGTTCCAGATAGCTCCTAGTCAGAATACTTAATCAAGAGGAGGCTTGAAGGCCCCTTAACTTCGGCCTTTGTTTTGGACTCGGCTGGAATTTAAAACATAGTCCCTCAACTGCATGTTGTTACTCTAAATGAAAGCAGAGTGCAGGTGCTGCTGAATGTGTCCTGGTGTCTGAAAATTACACCAGGATGAGCTCAACATACTTCTGTGAAGCACAACTTCTTGACAGGGGAGATGGCGTCCACCCGGTGAAAAGAGTGGGTAGTCACCGTCTACCCACTTGTACCCTCGTCTTGTGCCCTGAAACTAGGAAATGGAGATCATTTTCTTTCCTTGCATTAGGACCGATGGAATTCTTGCTCTGCCAGTGGTTAGCCATAATAATCCCATAAGGTGCACCAAGAGTAGTACCTCTGTCACACCTAGTGATGCCCATGTGCCGCACCCATAGCGACTCAATGTAGTGTGCCTGGAGTAACTACAAGCTGTGCATCCAAAATGGCCTCCTGACCAGGGCCAGAGTAGCAACATGTGCCGAACCATGCGCGGCCTAAAATGTTGCAGGCCCATCTCAAGGATGACCCAGAGTGCTGGCAGTTATTGCAGAGAGTTACTGAAGAGAGTGTCTCTCTAAGGACTCATTCTAAGATGATTCAAAGAAATTCCTTTGTGGCAGTACTCGGGGATAAATGTTGCAAATACATTAAATAGGTTGCTCATCCATTGGGCTGGAGGTCACACATGCAGAGGGAAAATAGTGACAAACACTGATTACTTGTGGCAGAACAACTGGCACTGTCCAGAGACACTACCAAGTGGCATTCCACTGCATACCACCTGATGTGGTCTTTGTACAAGGACAGGGACCATCCAAAGGGGAAAATAAAACAGAGCACCACTATCAGTCTAACATTCTCAGAGTATTCAACAGGAGAGCAGTGGACAACTGTAGGAAAGATGGCATTTGCAACAGGAAGTTCATTGCCTATTTGATATGGGTCAGATCATGAACATTGATATGAACAGACCCAGGATGTTGTGAGCACCTTTAGATGTTTAACGGCATATGGTGCTAGAAGTATGGGTTCAGTCTGTCTGCTAATGCCTTGGATAGTTCATGTTTATTGCTCTAAAGTTCAAAGCAGTGTATCATGGTATGAGCTTTACTGTTGTCAAGTGCAGTCCACTGAGGGGCTAATTTCTCCATTGGTTGAGATGTTTGTGTTGGAAATGGCCCTTTTTGCAGGGTCATCCCTAAGCTTTTTGCCTTCCTCCTGGATTTTTCCTAGCCTGTTTTTGCTGGCTTTATGACTCTGGGTACTTTACCACTGCTGATCAGTGCTAAAGTGCATATGCTCTCCCTGTGTACATATGACATGTGAATTGGTATATCCATGATTGGCTTATTTGGTTTACCTGTTAGTCCCTAGTAGCTTGGCCTGTGTGTGCCCAGGGCTGGTAAACCAAATGCTGCTGGTGGGCCTGCAGCGTTGGTTTGCACCACCCACAGAAGCAGCTTGTAAAGTGTGTCTCAGACCTGCCACTGCAGTGTATGTGTGCAGTCCAGAACTGCCATCTTGGCTGTGAAGTGCACCCACTTCCCAGCCCCTGAACCTTCCCTTGGCATCATGTGAGTCACCCCTATGGCAGGGTGCATTGTATGTGTAAGGTAGGACATGCCCTGATGTGTGTAGCATGTCCTGGTAGTGAATTACACCCAATTTCGTTTTTCACTACTGTAAGGCTACCTGTTCTCCAAAGGCCAGAATGGGCAGTTTGACTATTACACTCTGTAGTCCTAACTGACCCCAGGAACATGGTAGAAAAACGAATTTAGTATGCCTGAGCTCAGAATATTAAAATACATCTTTTAGTGAAGTTTATTTTTATATTCTGTGTTTGAAAATACCACTTTTAGAAAGTAGGTATTTTCTTGCCTAAGCCTTCCAGTGTGCTCTGCTGTTATGTGTATTGGCTGTCTGGTTTTAGAGTAACAGGGCTGGGGAATTCCAGGAGACAGGGTGAGGTGTCCCAGTGGTGAATAGAGAAATCTGCATCTAGATGGGTGGGAGGAGTTGCACCTGGACCTGAATAGGGCTGTGCCTGGCAAGGTGAATGCTGGCTCCACCTCCTACTGTGCGTCTGATGGCAGAGCCCCTCTTTCTGAAAGGAAGGATGCAGCCTGGTAAACAAAGTGCTCCAGGGCTGGGCAGAACTGGTTCTGGCTGGGTTCAGTGACTTGTAGCTTCTGAGAACAAAGACTTTTGGGGTATAAATATCTGTGCCCAACTCCCCACCAATTGGTATTGCTCCTGGACAACAAGAAGAACCTCTGTCCGTGTAACTGAAGGAATCTGCAGGAGAAGGACTGTCCTTGTGCTTGTGTGCTGTTTCTTGGACTGGCCTGCAGTGGTTACTACTGGACTTGGAAGAAGAGGAAAAGGACTTTGAAGGAACTTTTATTTTTGCTACAGCAATCACCCAAGGGCTAGAAGAGAGCTAGCCTCCTGCAGGAGTCTCAGGCACACCAAACTCCACCACCAGCCTCCTGTTTCCTCCCAGCGAGGATTTCTATCTGGAGGTGAGGCTCCTGTAAGTTCCAGGGCCTCTAGTTCCACTGTGGAGAAGAGAGTGCTGAAAATAGTCGCTATCGCCCGTTAGCGAGCCGCTTCAGCTGAAGAGCGTAAGGAAAATCGTCGCGCTGCTGCCGCCGAGTGCTCGCTACCGGAAATCATTGCATCACCTGTCTGCAGGCTGCCAAATGCTTGCTAACCCGAAGATTATCGCATTGCATGTTTGCGGGCCTGAAAGCGCTCGCTAACCAAAGATTATCGCATCACCTGTCTGTGGGCTGCCAAATGCTCGCTAACCCGAAGATTTTTGCATTGCATGTTTGCGGGCCTGAAAGCGCTCGCTAACCAAAGATCATCACATCAAGTTCATCGCTTCACGACATCGCAGAGCGGACGCCGAGCGTTCACCATTTTCATCGTATTGCACCAGGATCATCACTCCCTCGCGGAGCGCCATTTTCTTTCATCGCAACAAGATCGCACATGCAACAGGCTCGGCGCATCATCCTCCCTTCGCGGCAAGGATTTTATCACATCGCCAGCTTAGCGTGCAGAAGTTTGTCGCTTTGTCCTGCACACAAATCAGCGCATCATCCTCCCTTGCGGCAAGGATTCAACACATCGCTGGTTAGCGTGAGGAAAATTATCGCTACAACTCCTTAGCGACATTTTTGTTGCTTTGCTACAGAATCCAGGTGTCTTGTGAGTAAAAGGGTCACAGAGACCACTGCCTTGAACTGAACTCCTCTCTGCACACCTTGAACTATTTTTGCAGCATTTTAAGAATAACCCTATTTTTCTAGTATCGTGGATTTTTACTTTTATTGGTCTTGTGTTAAGTCTATATATAAAGATACTTATTTTTATAACTACTTGAGTGGTGTCCCTTTGTAGTGTTCTTCACTGTGTTACTGTGTATGGTCATAAATGCTTCACACACTGCCTCTGAGATAAGCCTAGCTGCTCGTGCTACGTTACCACAGGGTTGAGCAGGGGTTATCAAAGGGTGTAGTCTGCTTACTCTGACTTAGGGGGAAGGGTCCCTACTTGGACAGTGGCCAGCCATTGCCAACTAGAGACCCCCATTTCTAACAGTTTGACTCTGAAGGCAGTCCTTGATAGAATCCGAAACTTCGAGGAGTATCTATGGTTTTCGAATGGACTGCATCTGACTTCAGGATCCTGAAGTGCAGCAGTACCAAATCCATCTATCGTCGATGCTTGTGCCTTGGACGTATCGCCAAAGGGCTGCGTTTGGGCTATATTGAAGTTGCCTGGGCTGCTGAAAGATCACTGAATTGGCACTGCCTAGTTACTCAGGGAACACTTTTTGCCAAGTGAGTCATGGTCAAGCCTAGACCCAGGCAAAATGTAAATCATGGTGGCATAACTCATATCATTTCTGGACTTTTGTGTATGTTCATTTTACCAAAGTCTTTAAATGATGCCACTATGCCACTGTTCACAACAAACCTATAGTGCTGATGTGAACAGAATCAGAACACATCGTTAAATAGATACCATGTTTTGAAAGGTAGCTTGTGATGGCTTCTGTGAGTAACCATGACTTTTTGCAGTGTCCCTCCACTTTTTGCCCCCATTTTGACCATGAGATGATGGTTTTTAGACTGCGCCCTGGGCTATGTTAAAAAGGGCCATGGTCTCTGCTCTTATCAAAAGAATATGGTAATTAGGTGTAATTAAAATTGGTATGACAACTTACCTGTAGGCCCCTGGTATATTGTTGGGCATATGGGTTTAGAGGCCCTGCAGATTTAATGCACTGCTTTGCAGGCCGCTTTTAGATAAAAAGTATATGCAAATTTGACTTTGGAATTAAAGGTACTTCCAAAGTCTTAAGCTACCTTATCTTTACATATAAGTCACCCCGAAGGTCTCACCTAGTTGCCCCAATTGTAGGGTGCAATGCAGTGGCAGCCCTTACAGATATTTTATCTTACCTAGTCTGACGTTTGTCACTTTCAACCCCCTAAAACCTGTCTGCCCCACCGTTCAACAGCGCTTACCTGAACATGCCACCACAGGTGCCATGTTAAAATAAGCAGGGACATTTTAAAAGGTGTTTTATATGCCCTGGCAGGGGAAAAAAATCAATTTTGTTTTTCCCTATTGTAGCACATTGGATTCACTGACTACCATGGGAATACTTTCCTAAAGCAGATCTATTGACAGGAGCAAGCTAAAATATGTTTCAAAAGGATAAGACAGGGACTCCCTGAAAGCAACAGGTACAAAAGAGCTACATGAGGCCCCTGGCTTGTAACTACAAGAAGACAAAGGAATGCCCTGCTGGACCCTTGGACTGTGCCAGAGAGGACTGCACTCATAAGGACTGCACCTGCTGCACACTTTGGTCTTCAGCCCACAAAGGACTTTGCCTTGCTATGAAAGTTCAAGGAGTAGACTCCCTGAAAGCCTCATGTTATAATAGCTCCACCTGCATCCTCTCCAGCAATAAGAACCTAGCTGGACAGCGCTCAGTGGACTTTTGAGGTTTTGGCCAAGTGCATTGTGGATCTGTAGTCCAACTTCCCAAGGAGCAACTCAGATATTCTGGAACCTTGGATTGGAGTTGTTGAACCTCAAAGATCCAAAATAAATGCCTGGAGAGGAAGGACTGCCCTGCTCGACCCTTGGACTGCACAAGTGTGGACTGCATTAATAAGGACTGCACCTGCTGCACTCACAAGGATTCACAACAAAAGGAGTTTGCCTGTCTTAAAGGATAATGAGCGGACACTCTTATCAGCAACTGGTAGAAAAAAAAGTTCTGGTAGGACTAGCTGCAACATCAACAATGAGGACAAAGTCAGCTGACAAGCTTAACCTGGGTTGCATTTGGATCGACCAGGTGCATTGTGAGAGATGTTGTCCCCATACCCCAAGAGGCAAACCAGAGCTTCTAAATCATTGGCTGGTGCTGTAGACCACTTTTTGTGCATCAAGAAACACTTCTGGATGCAAGTGTAAAAGTGTTACATCGTGGGTGGCCTGAACTCTGGAGTTTGTCCTGGTCCATCACCACCTTTTTTTTAAACTCATTAGCGCTTTTTGCTACTACACCCTTATTTTAGTTTTCATCTTTAAACATTCATATCTCTGGTTCCCTACATTGGATGTTTGTCATTTTGGGGTGATTTTAATCACAGAAATATTTTCTGTCTTCGTAAATTGGTGTTGGATTTGTTTTTTGTGTTACTTATTTAATGTATTGGTGTTTTCAAATGCTTTACACACCTGTCTTCTAAGTTAAGCTTGCCTGCTCCCAGCAGTTACCAAGGGTTGGGCAAGGGAATCATTTAGTGAGACCTTGACTGTGCCTTACATTGGGATTGTGGCCTTATTTTTAGTTGTAGGTACCTACTTACCCCTACTAATAAACCACATTCCAACAGTGTCGGAATGGTGACTGGGGAATGTATGGAAGATACTTTGTTGCATTTGCAGGGAACGTATTCCTGGCTCTTCCACTAGTCATCTGCCATGTTGTAGTTGCATTAGCAACCTGCCTGTAGTGGGATGATCAATGCACACACAGTCGAAAGAATGAATCAGTTAATGGCGGTGAACCTTTGAGGTCATCTAACCTGTTCAGAGGTTTGGCAGGGTGGTGGTTCTTCTTTCTCTGCTAAGAAGCAGTCTCCAGGTTTGCCAGTGTGGACTAGTGGGTCAGTCCCATCTCTTCTTTCTTTATGGTGGCATGGTGTAGCACTACCTTCATTGCAGTCAAGCCAGCTGGGCCTCTGGGTGGTTGGGAGTCTTTCCAGTAATGGCTGCACAATCCTCTTCATTAGTGCCAAAAGAGTCCAATGTATCACTTTGCCACACGTATCCCTCAAAAGGACTTTTATGTTTTTTACATCTTCCAGTCAGTGCATTGGGATGTCAAACTGCAGGACTAGACCCTGCCACAAGGCGTTAATCTTTTCTCAGGGTTTGCGGATTTCTGCTGCACCGGTTTCTGGTCTCATCAGTAAAGGCATAATCAGCTCTTTGAAGTAGACATGATTTGGTAAAAGTGATGCTTGTATTTTAGGGCTGTGGCCCGTGCTGTGTAAATTTGCCAAACTGATGGAAGTGGGATTGCAAATCCTATACGATTAGAGCAGGAGCTGGTCATCTGGTTTGAGGGTGCTACCAACTGCTTATCTCAGGCCTGGTGGTTTGCAAAAAGGCAGCAGAGGCCATAATGTCCTGTAAGTGGCACTTCCGAGGACACAGAATACTGGGCAGCTAGAAACCTGAAGTAGCTCTATGGTGGAAAAACTCTGCTGCGGGTGCCAAACGATCTGGGACCGGCACCGTCGTCGTGTGGGGAAGAGGTCCCCAGGGAAGCAGCATCAGAGAGCAGGATCACCTCCCCTACCCCCCATCACAAGCTAACTGCATTGCAGTTCCTGCAAGGCAGAGCAGTGATAAAATTGGCTTGAGTGGGCTGCGTCAGTCCCAGGTTAAGTCCACAGAGGATAAGATAAGCACCTTAGGTACTGCAGAGCCCATATTTGCCAAACACATAGGTGGGTGCAGACAAACCTGCATTTCAGTCCTCATCAGCCCCGCTGGAGCAGGACCACGCTCAAAACAGCTATCTCATCTGTCAGCCCATGATGCACTCAGGGTAAGCACTGTAAGTGGAGTCATGAGACCATGCTGATTAACAGCTCTTGCATGTGGAGTAAGTCTGTCACAGCTGGCGGACTCACTGCCAAGTCATTCTGCTTTAGTATGCAGCACTTCAGGTTCAGCTTGCACAAATCTCGGACACTTCACCCTCATTTTCTTCTCTTTGGGGCAAGTTGGGACAGGCCGATGGTTTAACTGTATTCACTTGATAGGTATGATGGTAGGGAATACAGGATGGGCTAAATTTGTGTCCTGTGTGGAAGAGGGTAGTGCCTCTGTGGGCTGGCTCATCCCTCCCCTACCAACATGGGGAGGATTGCTTTGGCTGTGGTGGCTGTAGGACCATGGCATCATAAGTGGCACAGAGCCACAGCCCCACTACTCATGAAGCCCAGAGCACCAGTCTGGTGTTCAGCCACCTTTTCACCATTTAAGTGTTGTTCACCCTAATTCAAAGGTTGAGACAGAGTTCCATCAGAAACTGAAGTGAGGGTATGTGCAGCCAAATCCCTTAGATTAGGAAGATCAAATGACTTATGACGTTTTATAGGGAAGCGTGTCTGTGCACAGTGTAAAGGACAGACCTATTGGAGAGTGAGTTTTCCTGTGACATGTTTTCAGGACACAACAAGGTCCTGTGTGTTACAACCCAAAGAGGCTCCCTGCATCACACTCAGAGAAGCTACATCTACTGCACCAATGGTGAATAGGAACGTTTCAAAGGTTGATGCATTTGAATAGCTAGGCAAGGCCAGTAGTTGAAGTGGGTGAGATCTATTGGCAATGGCATTTCTATTTTTTCTAAACTTTACAAAGACAGAGCCCCTACTTTTTTATGTTTAAGCCACTGCTTCTGGGTGGTTTATGTTGACAATGAGGTGATTCTGGCTGAAAGGGATAGGACATTGTTTCCCTTATTTCCTTTTCTTGAAGTCAAAGGAGAGGCAGACTGTGAATGAAGAAACAATTAAGCCTTGGCTAAGTTCACGGAGTTCCACTATACAGAACTCTGCGAAGTGCAAAAAAAAGTCTGCCGATCTCCGTGGAGCCCTGCTAGTGGCAGAGTGCATTAGATAAATGCAGTGTGCAGTGATTTTCAGTGTCGGGTGTTTGTCCGCACTGTGTAGCCATCACGAACAGCACCATGCACAGCGCAAGTGGGCGATGCTTCCTTTCTGCCGCTCGAGTAGATGTTTTACTCAAGCAGCAGCTTTCTCAACGCGAACGTATGGTTTCTCGATGCGAGCAGTCGTGAGCCCACGCTACCACTCAAAATGAGAAATCCGACTGCCCAGGTTAAGAAATTTCGCCAGGAAGTTGATTTTCCTCACTTGCGCTCACCAACTTTATGTTGACTAGCACGGGCAAGTAAAAATACTCCGCCATGTGAGTTTTTAGGAAACTCCGCGTAACACGGAGTGCGGGAAACTCCGCAAACTCAGTGAGCAGAGCGGAGTTCACCGCTCAGGCTTAGAAACAATAAGTTTCATCAGGGTGCCAGGTATCGGAAAGAAATGTGAATGTATGAAATTGGTCTGAATGTATGAAATTGGTCAATCAGCAAATTTAAAGGCTAGGATACGGTTTAAAATGATGGAGTCATTTGAGGCTCATGGTGACAAAGATTTATTCTTTTGGAGTTCTATTGTAAGGGTGTTACCAGCAGAGTTGTGGAGTTTGTTCTTTGAATGGAAACTTATTAAAAAAAGGAATGCTCTATTGCTAGTCTGTTTGCATATTACAAAAAATATATTCTTTGTAACACTTGTTTTATTTTAAACAATTATATCTCTGCATATTTTGCAGCAACCTATCTTACACTGTGTGTAATAATAGTTCAAAATAATGACTTGCAGATTCATAGTGCTTTCAGTAGCAGGCTGGGAATTTATAGCACTACATATGCATATGACTATTTCCTGACTGCTTAAACCAGGAGACCGCCATTGCGACAGAGAAGAGAGGGGAGACCTTGGAAATTGGTCCAAGGGATACACTCTCTAATATATCAATAATAACCAAACCGGAATACCCCGGTTTGGCTAGTATTCACTGACTATTCCAACGAGGATTCAGTTCTGTTACTGTCTGGTTACACACACAGACTTATGCAGTGATTGCATTAACCAGATAGGTTTTTATAATGCAAGAGTACATTTTACATGGATTACTTTAACTTGCATTCAGGCCCCATTCTAGAGGGGGTTAGAAGGGCCAGGCCTCTCCCAGGTAACCCCATGGCCCACCGACGCCCATTCATAGGCAGAAACCAGCTTTTCTTTTTTTTCATGATGAACCATATGGGCTTGCAACCACTCTCTCTTAGCCTAATTGTTTAACCTTCATGAAAATCACCAATACCTTGGCCCACTCAAAATACAGCAGAACGGGTGTGAATTCAGTAGAGAAGGTGGCTGTTATTATGCAAATATAAATAGCAGTGGTAACTGTGGCCCAGCACTATACCTAAAAAAGATTGTGTTTGCCAAGGTTTGCTAACACAACACAGATCTACTAAGATGCTTGCAGAAGGCTTAGATTTGTATAATTACAAACAACTTGACAGCCGCGGCCCATCCATATTGGCCCGAGCAGCCACGCCCCCTCCTTTTTCCTGGCAAGGAGAGTGTTTGTCAGGCTGAACAAAGGTCAGCCTGACAGACACTCTTCTTGTTTAGGTCAGTCAGCCAGGAGCTAGACATGCACTAAAATTCATCAGATTGTGGGGACCATACTGGCACACCAAACTCATTCATAACCCTCTGTTAAGTGTCAACTTGATTACTCTTAAAACCTGCAGTGTCCAGAGAACAATAAACAACTTAGATAAAACAGGTTATATGGCTAAACCATCTTCATGAAAATGGCACTTTGGTATAGCGTGAAAACCTTTTCAGTGCAGCTAAGCTCTGTGATCCCAGGTACTTCATGGGCAAATGAAAAACATTGTGGTCCTACCCAGCGTCCTCACTAGTAAATGTACAGATATTTATATAGAGCAAATCACCAACCAGTCTCTTAGTGCTTGCTTAGGGAACCCGTCCTGGTATTCCCCTATGAGATAACCCAGCAGGGCATCCACAAGGTGAAAGCCAGGCATCCCGCCGCAAGGGGCCATTGTGGAGATTAAGCAAGCTATTGCCCAGAGTCACAGAGTGTGAACCCATGAATCGAGTATGCACTGGAGCGAGAATTATCGAGTCCATCGACAATTTATGGACTCAAGACGCAGCCAAGCCGGGAATTGAACCCTGGTCCCGGGCTGACCTCGGCTTCCAGGTCTGCCTACTCTAACCAGTGAGCCACACTTCTCCACTTGTCCCTTTTGTAGTAGTCTGATCAAAAGCTGGAGCCCATTTGAAGCACATTAGCTTCATAAAGTGATCTGCAAGGTATCCTCCCACCCTTTAGGGAAATTGGAGCTAAGTCTCTCGGGAACAGAGAGTCTGAGAATTTCACCAGATGAAAACCAAAAACACATTCACACAATTGTAAGTCAAAGTGGTGATTTAGTCAGTGCTTTCAACCATTACAAATTCAACTCAAAAGTACTGAAATGGGATACAGAAGGCATCAGGGAGAAGGTGGCTCAATGCTAAATGTAGCTCATTCGCCCCAGACCCCAAAATCATGTAATAGATAACAAGGTCCAGATTCTCAAAGGTTAGCATCAGGTTAGCATTACTTTTTCAATGCAAACCCGATGCTAAAGCTGTTTTGGGATTTACAAACCAACGCTTTTTGTTATTAGCATTGGTTTGTAGGGAAAAGTAACACAAAGCAGCGCAAAATGCTGCTTTGAGTTACTTTTCATCAAGGGGGTGTTACATGGGTGGTACATGGGCGTGCCTATGCTACCATCCATGCTTTTATACACTAAATCCCATTCACTAACATTGGTAGAAAGGGTTTAAAATTAACGCTGCCGAAATGCATGCATTAAACGGATTTTTTTTTCATTTTTAAGCGATTTTCCGACTTTGCATGAGGGCTGCACTGTACATCACACATACAAAGTAGTAACAGCTTTTAAACTTGTCTAGGCATAGTATTTTGTACTGGAGGATACCCTTCCTGTACAAAACCTATGCTAGACTCAGGCACATACCCTAGCACTATGGCACTAAGGTGTGTGGCGCACCGCAGCTATAATCAGCACCACACGCGCTAGGGAGAGGGGAGGAGAGTTCTATATCTCTGTGAATATGGCGCTCTCCTGCTCTCTCCCAGTCACGCAAGACAGCGCAGCCTCTTTGGAGACTGCGCTGCGTTGCTTGACAGATGCGAGAATTCGTGCCCTAGTGTTTTCTTCCCTGGCAGACTGCCTTTAACATTTACTTGATTCAATTATTCTGTAGGAACGTACGTCTCCAGGCGACTTGAGGTTTTTGCATATTCTTTTGTGAGGTAGTGATTTGTATAGAATGTGAGTATAGGTTGCCCCGCGCAGATGGTGGCCTCCTGCTAAACAGTTGTTGGCTTGTTTGAATATTGATCTTGATTTTTTTCCTATAAAGCATCGAGAATGGACTTTAATGTATTTTAATTCTGTCTGTTGGTTAGAACCGATTGCCATTTGTAACAGCACACATTTGCCTCTCTACCATACCGGTTTAGAAAAACAACACTTACCCTAGAGTTGCTGATTGTGAAGTGATAGCATACATTTTTAATGACATTTTTACACCATATTTGTAAACGTTTTGATTTGGAGCTTTGGGAGTGATTTGGAAGTTCAGTGGTCACAATTACATGCAAAACTTACACAAACTACTATAGTGAAGCTGGCAACATACATTTTCACAGCCACAAAACAAAACGCACCTATGGATAACCTCTAACAAGCAGCCAAGTTTGATTCCATATTGTGACTTTTTAAACAAGCTTTGGCAAAGCCAATAGGCCTGGCATTTATGTGGTAACACAGGCACACACACGTGCTGAAGTGTCCATGCCTCTGTTTTTAAGTTGTGTAGGCACCGATAGCATATTAAAGGCCTATCCAAGTGGTGTTGCCAATGTTTCCTTTACATTGTGGACTGTATATGATTTTAAATGGATTTTCTCCTAGTGTGACCTTTGAACTTATGACTAGAGACACCAGAGTAGCCGGACGGCAAAGTGAGCTTGGATGGGGCTGCTTTAAAAGACTGATCTATGACATGATTTGACACTGTCTGGTCTCATTAAAGAAGTAGAGCTGGGCGGCTATGTTTTAATATAGATGGCAGTGGTATGGGTTTGCTTCACTCTAGAACACCTAGGTAATGTGCTGTTTTAGGGGTAAGTATAGAAGAATTTGATGTATTCTTTACACGAAAATAAAAGACAAAAACAAACCACAACATTGTAGCAGAACGACATCATATTGGAGCATGGAAAAAACAGGACAATAAATTAAATTAACACAGCAAAGTAAAATAAAAAAACAAAATAACAGCTGCAATACAAAAAAAAGATCATGGCAGCACAATGACGGAAACAGTACTACACGATAAAGCAGCAAATACAAACAACAATCCAACACAATAATACAACCACAACACAAAAAGCGACATGAAAGTAACAGATAATTATTAAATTGCTCTGCTATTCTGTTGTTTTTGCAGGGCTATAGTGTTAAGTTGGTACGTGGCATTGCTATCTTGTAAGGTCATAATTTGTTTGTGGTGCGTTTGTTCTTGTTTTGGTATGTGTGTGTTATTGCAGTGTGTTTCTGTGTGGTTATGCACTCGGGTGTAGATATAGTGTGTTCTACCATATTAATAGTGTATTATATTAATATTGTCTTATGTTGTAATCCTATTCTAATGTATTGCTGTTCTGCTGATGTGACGGGTAGTGTAATGATATTGTAGTACCACCGCCACAAAACTCAAACCAAAAGGTCTTCTCTCTTTTTGTCCTATTTTCATATCTATATATATATCTATCTCTCTCTCTCTCCCTTTTCCTTTCAACCTCTCTCTCTGTCGATCTCACTCTCTGACACACCTCTTTTTTATTAGAGTCATTTCCATTATTGTCTTCTTTTCCTTCCTTCAAGTGAGTAGCACATGCCCTTGCAGCCCCTGCTGTGCAAGGGGCACCTAAAACCTTCAGGGTGGCCCTCTTCAGCCTATTGGTAGGGGTGGGCGGAATTTGCGAAATCCACTTTCGCAAATTATCGCAAAAATGTTAAAAATTATCGCAAACACGCGGAAATATCGCGAAGATACGGAAGTTTTTTTCCCGCATGTTGGCGAGATTTTCTGCATGTTGCGGCTCGCCAACTTACTCATGTGGTTGCTCGCAGGCGCGGCCATCTTGTTTTCAGTTGTCTCGCGGTGCATGATCGCGAGAAGAAAGACGTGATCGCGCGACGCATGACGTCACTGCGGGCGCGAACTGTCGCGAGACAGCGCAAATTGCTAAAAACAATACAACATCTCATGGAGAACGCGACCGGATCAAGAAAACTTGTCGGCGAACGCAGGTATTCAGGTAAGGCGATCGCGCGCGCGCGAGAATGTATTATTTTACAACGCGAGCAAGAAACAAATTATCGCCAAGCTGCGGAATGCGGAAATTTTGACATTTTCGCGCTCTCTGCGGACCGCGAAAATGTCAAATTATAGCAATTTCCGCGAACGGAACGAAATTTTCGCCCAGGCCTACCTATTGGCAATTAATATCTGTGAGATATGGGATACTCAAGGGCTCTTTGCCACCTTCTGCGAGGAAGGGGGGCATCATTTTGTGTTACGCATCTGCTTTCCTCCCATCTCGTTCTTCGATGCCCATCACAATCCACATTCTGCTTATCTGCAGCCCATTTTAACTCCACCCCCCTTCCATTCGTTAATCAGTCATTATTTTGTTTAGATGTTTCTCTGCTTATCTCATAATTCAGTTTGCATCTCCCTCTCCTATATTTGCAGAACTTCTAATGGCCTCGTGCATTACCCTCCCCTCCACACAGCTCTCCCTCACTTAGTTCCTGTCTCTCTCTCTCTCTCTCTCTCTACTTTAGTCCGACTGTCCCTCCCCTTCCCTTCATTAGTTCCCAGCCGGTGTGAAAGTGTCGGTAAAAACATATGGAGCCTGAAGTAGTCTAATTATAGCGATTAGCTTTACTAATTTTATGTCTTGAATCACAGCATAAATAGAGATATTAATTATAACAAACACTGTAATCCCTGCTCAACAGAGAACTAGACAAAGAGGAATTGGTGTAACTATGGATTTTTTTCTTCAATAGATGATTTTTGTAAACACGTATTTTAATTATGTTAATGTTTTGAACAAGGAAACGAGCTGCTCCCAGTAGCATTCTAGAACTATCTCGCATCTCTTGTTTACTAACGACTTAGCAAGGGAGCAATACGCCACTATGAAAGCAATGGAAAGGAGTCCTCCCAATGCTTAATTTGAGTTGATGATTTATTGTAGGGGTGGGTGGAACTTGCACAATTACCAGGCGCGCCTGGCACTGGTGACCACGGTGGGATGGGGCGGTTGGCGTGGGGAAGTGGACAGACGACGGGTTAGTGAAAGCAGAATAAAAAAATTTAAAAAAACATTCACATTTGTAGCATCGCCGAGTGGTAAGAGGTTTTATTATTTTTGTTATCTTACTTTCACTATCCCGTCATCTGTACACTTTTCTCCACCCACCCCACCCCACCCCAGTTACCTGTGCCAGTTACGTGAAAACTCAGCGAGATTCCGTGCAGTTCCGCAAACGAGCAGAAATCAGCACATGATACAGTTTGTGCTAATTTTTACAGCCGGGAGCTTGTTCTGTGCTGCAAAATCAGCGGAAATGGCACCACACAGAGCGCCAGAGGGCGCTGCTTCATTGCTGCCACTCAAGTAGATTTTCTACTCGAGCAGCAGCTTCCTCACCGTGAACGGTTTCAATAGGTCACGGAGAGAAAATCTCTCTGGGTGCCCTCCTAGCGCCTGAAATCTCACTAGGGGATGGCAATACTTGCTCACGCTTTCCAATCTTACAGCAGGTGCGGGTCCTCCAGTAAGGTGAAGGAGCATCACCCCACTGATGAAATGCTGCAGACAGGAGAAAAATAAAATTAAAATAAAACTATTTTATTGTCATTTTATTTTTCACTTCCATTCTGCGAGTCTAGGGTGGAGCAAGACCATGTCATAGCGTCAGCAACAAGGGGGAGGAGGTGCTGTAGGCATTGAAAGTGCGCATGTCGGTTTGTCCAGCTGTCTTAGGATGGCCAAGCGACATGTGTACTTGGATATCTCTAGGCTGTACCTTGGAGCTATCAGCAGTGCTCAGGTGCGAAGACTCCCAGTCTCTGCTGGAGTTTGAAACCCGCCCGCTCCGCCCAATCCCAACGCTTCTCTCATGCTGGGAGTAATAGCATGAGAGAAGCACTGGGATTACGTAAGGAGTCTGGGAGCCTATGCGCATGGGGATAGCAGTGCCAGGAGTAGAAGAACAGCACGCACGGGACCAGATCAGTCCCGGTGCAGTAAAAGGTAGGTTCTTTATTTTTTTTCTTATTGTTTCCCCACTCTGCCTCCTGTCTCTGATTGGCAGCAGCTGCCACTGACTTATCGTTGGCAAGCCACATGTGAAAGAAAACTACCACACAGCAGTTGCCAGATATTTGCCTTAACTCCACGTTCCGTACACGTGTAACGCACAGTGGGTAAAACTCTGCAAACTCTGCCTGTGGAGTGGTAATTAAGGCCCACCCCTAATTTCCTGTGCTCCACGCAGCACTTAATTATAAACATCGGCACGGCACGTATGATAGCACGCCGCATGGTGGCTCTGTCGATCAAGTTTGAAATGACCACAAAACATATTTTATAATGCAATATACAATAAAAATGACTCACACCTGCCGCCCGTGCCATTTTTATAGCTTTGGGTGGCCTGGAATATTCTGAAAGGTCACACTTGTAGGAGTGTGATGGTTAGTACTTGTATTGGCAGTGCTGGCAGACAGTGGGTGGCGAAAGCTGTAATAGCATCTTGAAAAGGACCCTAGCACCTATTAATTTACAAATTGAGCACTGGGCCCTCCTGTCTCCAGTTGTGTAGTAAAAGCCATAATTCAGGTTTAAGTGCCTCGTGCGTTTGGATCCAGGTGCCACTGCACCTGTTATAATGATAGCTGTGCCCACCGGGTGTAGTTAGGAATTCCTAACTTACTGGCAGTGGACAAACGTCCTTGGGCTGACAAACCAGTGTGTCTCCACCTAGATAGAATGTAAAGCAAATTTGCAATAGTGTTTTTGGGTTTACCCCCAAGGAGCCTGTCGAGAAATTAATGGTTAATATGACATTGTAGAACACACGGCCCCATTGCTCTGCTTTAAAACCGGTTATGAGGTTTACAGAGCCTCACTCAAGAAACATCCTCTCATTTACCTCCCTTCAGGAATTCTGGTAAATATTATTAACAAATGCAACAACTTAAAGCACTTTGCAACAGAACTTTTTCACAAAAAGTATAGGGTTTAATTGTGATTAAGGGCTAGACCAAATAGTGAAAAGGAATGCATATTGAGAACATAATTTTGGTAAAAAAAAGAACAAAACTGAAAAGAACCTGAATGTGGGATTTGGAAATTCTCCCTGAAGAATTATTTGGAGATAAATATTTTAAAGTAGGAGCATTTTACATCCAAAGTAATATGTAAGCCATGTCAAAATGTTGAAGTTCTTTATCAAGGACTTTTAGAAATGCTAACAAGTGACACATTTTAAACATCAGGCAATCTACACTAGTCAATGATATAGAATTTAGGGCCCGATTAGGAGTATAGGTGATATTTATCGCACATGATAAATAAACAATGCCACAGGGTACGTTCTTTATCGTTTACCATAAATTACACCTCTTACAAGTTGTTGGGGAATAACATGCCTATTTTGGCGTTCAACGCACCAAAACCCGCACAAGACAGTAAATACCGTATGGGTTTCCCCCATTAAATTCCAGCAAGTTTGACCTCTCGAAATTTCATGATGGTTAAGTTATTTAATGCATTTGATAATTATCGGATGCATCAAACACCTAACACCTCATAATCTCAACCCGTGCATTCACAAATGTTTACGCATGGGGCAGAATTTTACAAGCAACTCTTAATCAGACCTTTAGAGGCTAAATAGTTTACCATGAAATAATCGGCAGAAAGCGAATTTTAAAAAGACTGAGCTAGTAATAATGATTAAAGAAAAGCATCCTTACAAAGTGTTCCACAGATTAGCACCACTCAAACATCAATTTCGTTGTTTTGTAATGAACTCGATTTGTCGAAAAGTGTGAATTTGCATATGTAAGTTAAGTAAGTTTCGACCAAACTAATTATGTCCATAAGTATCAGCTTGTTGGAATACTGTACCCCCAAAAACTGATCTGCAAATTTCTTATGTTGACGACACTCTGCTTTTCTTCTCTTGTGATAAAGGCTTCGACTTTGACGGAGCAAAGATCACATCCTGTTTTACAAAGGTCTTCAACTGGCTCAAGATTAATCAGCTCAAGTGTAATCTGGATAAAACTGAAGTTGTTTTCTTTGCAAAACTATAAAACACCCAATTGGATCTCCTTGTGGCCTAAAGATCTGCCGCCCACGCCCACTGAAAAAGAGAAGGCCAAAAACCTGGGAATAGTCATAGACAAAACATTGTTGAAAGGCTCTCAGATTTAAAATCTTACCGACGCATGCTTCAGTATATTCCGAATGCTTAAAAAATGTCTGCCGATTCTACCGCTGGAGAGCAGAAGGATTGTGGTGCAGGCTCTGGGGACATCTAAGCTTGACTACGTCAACTGCCTGAACCTTGGTCTTTCTAAATCCTTGACCCAGTGTTTGCAAGTGGTTCAAAACGCGGCGGCCAGAGCCATCTTGAGATCTAGTCCTAGATCTGTTATGACTCTGATTCTCAAATCTTTACACTGGCTCCGTATTAAAGAGCGGATAGGCTTCAAAGCTATGACCATCTTTTTTAAAGCCTACCACAAGGTTGGAGCCAGATACTTAATCAAACGAGTTAACCTTTACTCTACATCCAGACCCTTGTGTTCCTCCAATGCCAACCTAGCCATCGTTCCCAAAATACGTCTTGCCCGTACTGGAGTTAAATCCTTCGCCTTTCTGGGTGCAAAACTGTGGAATAGCCTTCCGGAGACTCTGAGGCTTGATACAGACTTGTGTCCTATAGAAAGAAGTTAAAAACGTGGCTCTTTAATCAATAACAAGCTTATTCCACTAATTTCCCCCGTTGTCTTATGCACCAGGACACTCTAGCTTGAGTGGCTATGCGCTTTATCAAATACTGTATTTCATTTCATTTCAGTCAGATCTCAGAAAGAGGTCCATTAAGCCACCTAGTTGTCTAAGTGGGATGGGAATTCACATCCTGACAGTTATTTTTCATATCTGTGCAAAGGTCACAAGAACCCCGTATGATATGTGACCGGGACTGAAAACTACAGTCCGTAGAGGAAAGCAGAGCTTATTAAACCACACACTAAACCTTACACTATCTTGCAGGGACTGGCAGGTGCGACCTGCATGTTCCATGCAGTTTCCAGGAACAGGGGCCACATTTATGAGGATTTTGCAGCAAGGAATCTTGCTGCGCTGCCCTGCGTCAAAAGAAAAGGGCAGGAATGCGGAGTATCTATTATATACAGCACATTCCTGTCATTTTCCCCTGCGCTGGTGCACAATGGGCTGCCATGGGCCAACGCAGGCACCCTTGCGCCATGGTGCAAGGGAGCCTTCATTGCAAGTTAATTGTTTTTGTGCAGGAAGGGACACCTTCCTGCACACAAGCAATCATGAGATGTATTTTCCTCTTTGTATGCGTGCTGCAGAATGCAGCACACAGAAAAAGGAAAAACAAGGAGAAATAAAGGTACTTCTGTTCGTTGCACCTGGGGAGGCATAGGAATTTGACACCTTCCCATGTTTATGAAGCCTTTTAAATCTGGGAATGTGCCAGATTCCACGAGTGTTGCGTGGGAACACCACAGCAACACCCATGGAATGCCCCTTTCACGCAGAGTACTGCGTGAAAGGGGACCATATTTACAAGACGTTGAAAAGCCATGCAGGGTGACTTTATGTGGCCTTTTAAATATGGGCCAGCACACTGGGCCACTGGAGCATCAAAAAACAAGTGACGCTCCAATTGCGCAAGGGCCCATATAAATGAGGCCCAGCGAATGTTTGCATTGAACATCTGCTGGTGATGTGAACTGAAAGGTGCACCAAGTTTCCAACAGGAAGCCAGTATAGAAGTGCTTAATGAGATCTTGGTGAATGTTCTATGATTTGACGACCAGTGCATCAAGATGCAAGCCATGGCTGACGTGTGTTGCCCACGCTCTCAGGAAATCTCAAGAATGAGAAACCAGCACATGGTGCAGGTCTGGATATAAGTATACCATCAGAGAATGTGGCCTAACGGCTAGTGCAGTGGACCTTCAAGCTGGGGAACCGGGTTCGAGTCTCAGCAGAGATGCTCAACATCCTGTGATTCTGGGCAAATCACTTAATGTCTCTGTGCCTAATAAAATTAATGTGTCAGTCTGTTATGCAACTGGGGCCACATTACACATAAAGCGTATTATTTTCCTTCATTGAGCCGGGCGTACCTTTTAAACGGTGAGCCCGGTGGAATCAAGGAAAATGTGTCGCATTATGGGAAATGCACTGTCCCCAGGGCAGCCACAAACTCATGCTGCCCCGAGGGCAGTGCATTCAAGTGAAATAGGGGGCGGATGCTTTAAAGCCGCTCCGTGTTTCACTGTGCAGGCAGTAACCCGTCTGCACTTTTAAAAGGGAATAGAGATCCCCTTGCAGGCGGTTGCACTCAGTGACTGCAAACACACCTGCAAGGGGATATCTGGGGCGTCCATGGGACCCCTTTACCCCCTGCAAGAGGGCTGCAATCAGGGGGCACAATGAAAGTGTGCCAATTTTAGGTGATACACTGTCAGTGAGCCTTCTGAGGGCTTCTTTGCCTCTGTGCACACATCGGAAATATGGCACGGGCAAAAAAGGCATAAGGATTTCCTCATTCGCCTGGGGCACGCCCCCATGCAAATGAGGGAACGCCCCTTTGGAGATAGCGCTGGCGCTCTATGTGCACCAGCACTATTGGTATTACAGACGTTGCCTCACAAGCATCTGCGACCCCTTCTGTAATACCAAAGTGCCTCCGGGGCGTGCAACATGAGTTCAAATGCCTGTTGCTCCCTGGGGAACTTTATGTAATACTACCCCTGGTGTTCATGTAAAGCGCTCCGTTACCTTGGGTTGAGTTTGTGCTGTATAAAACTCCAATTTTTAAAAAAAGCTTCTCAATATTTCTAGAACAGTTCAGGAGCCAGGCCAGAATAGCTCTCAGGATGTCTTAGTAGCAGGGCAGTAGCTCATGTTGCCGATCAGAATGGAGGTGCACCGCCGAGCCTCTTAGGGCACTTCAGTGCTGGGATAGAAACTCATTGTGCAGGTTAGAAGAGAGGTGCAATGCCAGGGTGTATCAGTAATTGAACAGCAGTGCATAGATCTAATGTGCGAGATGCCAGTTATTGTTTTGAGGCGCTAGTAAGCTACTTAGAGCTTGGCTTATGCAATTATTAAACCACTATTTAAGAAATAAAAATAAAATAGAGATAGAATTTCACTCTTAGAGCTCTTAGGATATCACATTATTTGCAAGGCAGAGGATGGTAGCAGGTTCAAATTGAAGGGCATTATCAGAGCTCTAAAACCAGAAAGAATCTGCCCACGATATTGTTTTTGGGAGTATTAGATTAATCTGGTAGACCCCTCAAGGAATTCTGTTAAAGATGTTTAAAAGATGGCTGTCCTACCTTTAAAACGCCTGCCATTTGTTCTCCATCATGGAGAGCACATGGTCTAGTTATGTGGGGGATGTCTTCTCTGGGATGCAACTTTAGTATCCTATCTATTGAGCCATCTATCAGCAGCCTTCAACATCGTCTCCCACCACACACTAGCCACATGACTCTGGCATCCAAGGAAAGGCTTTAGACTGGTTACGATCATTCCTCTCAGGCAGAACACAGAGAATAAGACTCCCGCTCTTCATCTCAGAACCAACAGAGAGCAGATGCAGAGTACCCCAAGGATCCTCCCTCAGCCCCACACTCTTCAAGGTCTACATGGTACCCCTCGCAATGCTCAACAGAAACCACGGGCTCAACATCGTCTCCTATGCCAATTGCACCCAGCTCATCCTCTCCCTAACCAAGGAACCCAACATCACCAGGCACAATTTCCAAGAAGGGATGAAAGCTGTTGTGACCTTGATGAAGAAAATCTGCCTGAAACTAAACTCAGAGGAAACAGAAGTTCTCATCCTCTGCTCCATCCCATTTGCATGGGACGACACCTAGTGGCCCCCGCCCTCGAAACCCACCCATCCCAATGGACCATGCACACAACCTCTGCATCATACTGGACTCATCACTCATCATGAAACGACAGATCAAAGCTGTCTCCTCTGCATGCTTAAACACCCTCTGCATACTACACAAGATGTTCAAGTGGGTCCCCCGACTCCAGGAAAACCATGACTCACGAACTCATCACCAGCAGACTAGAGTACAGAAATTCCCTCCATGCCGGAATCAGCTAAAAAAACTCCTCTGCAAACTCCAGACAGTCCAAAACGCCACAGCCAGCCTTATCCTTGATATCCCACAGCACGATTACATCACCCAACACTTCCGCGACCTCCACTGGCTCCCAGTAAAAAAGAAATAACTCTCAAGCTGCTCACACACTCCTACAAGGCCCTCTACGACACTGGACCCCAATACCTCAACAACCGAATCTCCATCTACGCCACTGAGAGAAACCTCCGCTAAGTCGACCTCTACATAGCCACCCTCCCATGCCTCTACAGTACCAGAGCAGGTGGAAGATTCTTCTCCTACCTCACAGCCAAGACCTGGAACTAACTCTCTCTTCACCTCCGACGGAGCCCGACACTGCACCAATTCAGAAGGACGTCAAGACCTGGCTCTTTGAATGACCCTAACGGAGCTGCCCATGCCCAGTGCCTTGAGACCCTCATGGGTCAGTAGTGCGCTCTACAAATCCCTGATTGATTGATTGATCTATTATGCAAGCCCTTATTTTTAAATTCAAAAGTGGCTGCAGATGGAAGTTTAAGGTTACAAAAAGATATCATTGACACAGATACAGTCCTGAAACATTTGGTTGATGCTTCATCTCCTGACATCGTTCTATGCCTTGAAGACCTTAGTAGCCCCTTACACCATATTTAAAGCATTTAGAAATATATGTTTTACAAGTTATAAGTAATACGTTTATTAAGTTTGGTATTTCTGCTGAATTGGTCAACTTTCTTATTATAATACACACATAAGTACAGTTTTCCATCCATAAATGAAAATTGTGAAAAAAAGTTGGACAATAACAATTTAAGACAAATATAAAATCATAAGATAATTGAACACATATTAGGAGCTAATTGCAACTATCCCCCATGCAGCAAAATTAAACTGAAAGGAAAAAAAAAGCACATACTATATTAGAACATTGGATTGTTGAGAGCCCAATTGAAGAAAATGGAGCTGCTCCGGGCTTATAATGGCTGGTAAAAGCCTTCTGTCTCAACATCCAATGTTTGTTTTTCTGTTTCTCCCTTTTTAGTTTAGAACATTCTACTTTCACAGGGTGGAATGTTCTAATTGCCTTATAGCCCTTCAGACTCGGCCTATACTGATTGATAAAGACCCTCTCCCTTGTTATAGGCCCTCGCCTGTGGCTCAGGCCTATAATTCGGGTTCATGGCCTTTAACAACTGGTATAGCCCATGGCAGTGGGCTAAAAGGCTATATTAATTCACAAAATGCAGCCTCCCAGGTAGATTATTCAATAAAAACATACATTATTAGCAACACACCTCCATACATTATTTCCACACTAAAACACTCTTTAAGTAAACTACTAATGTAAGCTTTAGTATGCGAGAACCATACACATTAGTTCATTCTAGCCATTAGCACAAAATTAGCGGTAGAAAGTGCAGAAATAGTTTATCTATATATTATTTATCCTGGCATCCATTCCTAGTCCTCATTATTTTTTAAAAATAACAAATCCTAAGTGCCAACTGCAAGGGTAATTTATCCTCAAGGCAAGAACGCCACAATATATTTAATACAAAGGTCAAGTGAATGAAATGATCTGTAAGCTAGAACAGAGCACACAATTCTACAGTGCATTAACTAACAGACTACATAAAAAAAATAGTTGTCTATGTTCTGTCATCAATTCATACTTAGCTTGCTAACACACTATCCTTAAATCTTCAACACATTTTCTCAACGTATTTGCCTAGCTTATACATAGCATAATATTTTCACATTTCATAATTGGGCTACACAATGCAGCAAAAGACCTTATTCCTATGTCTCTAAAAGCTGGGAGCAGCAAACCCCCTATCAGCTGCACATGCTGGACAAACAAACAACAGATGATTCAGTGACCACAGGGCACTATTACAAAAGGGGTAATTTCTACTATTCCCTGCGAGACAAATATAGTCACTTTTTGGAGACTGCCAGTCTATAAACTGTTGCATCTGACCCAAACTCAACTTCATCATCCAATGCCTAGTCATCTTTTCCTTTCCATTTTTCAAAAATTGCTGTATTTTTTCCTTTCCCCACACCTCAGAAAAATGTATAAACTGTGGGTGTCGCACACAATCTCTGTAGTCACGTAGAGTAGCTGTCACCATGATAAGGGATTTGACTTTACCTTACTAACAGCATTTTGCCATGTAATAGTATCCAATGTCCCCTTTGGGCTCGCGCTTCTTAGAATTGTCCTCAAGTTCCACTTCCACTGCAGTGAATTCTCAGCTTGAAGGTAAGATTTCAATATGTACCTAACTTTGCCCCTAGCAGCTACTACTATTTATCCCCAATAGTTTCAAAATCTTTGAAAGCATATATATTTGATACTTATAAGCCCCAATTTATGTTGAATCGCTGCATTAACTGACCCCCTAGGGAGACCTAACCACGACTTCCACATATTCATTTCTATTACTTCCAGACATTTAATTTCTTTCTCTACAAGATATCGGAGCCATTGCGAATCACACTTGTAATTTTAAGATTATATGGCTCTCTTAACATCTCCCCAGAATTATTGCCCGGTTTCACCTCCAGTCTCGCCAGTGCTGCAAACCCTCTTGCTCGTAAACGCCTGTGCTATGAAATGTTAGGTGAATTTGAGGTTCCAAATAAAAGTCATGCCTAGGTATTTATACTCGGAGGCAAACTCTGCTGGTTGGCCATTTAACTGTAAACTATGCCTAATTGACTAACTTAATTTACACCTTTTTCAAGTGCAAGACATTGTCGTACTTTCGAATTTGGGTCCGCGTAGGAGGCAGGGCCCTACCCCTGTCTATCCCAGTATTAGTGAACCGCGAATGGTTAATGCGGTATGTACAAGTGCTTTTTGTAACGTTTTAGCTATGAATGCACTGTGTATACACTATTTCACACATTACTACGTGGGTTCCATTTCGTATCGGTGGCCATCTTATGGTTGCCCTCACATAGGCTATATAGCATGAAGCGAATACAGGTCTTTTAGAGCACATGTGCCTTTCTTTGACTTTTCTGTGACCTGGGCAGCTTGGCTCCGCTGCCCCAGGTCAAACTGGTCTCACGAGTTCCCCGTCCTCTGGCCACCTGTGATTAGCATCAGGGCTTGACACACCATAAAGCTTTTTCATCCTACACGAGCCTCCAGCTAATCCCTTTCACACCTGACTGTTCCTGCTTTATGGCTTGTTTCCCAAACAGGAGATGCTCATGTTTATTGGGGCCTATCGATATCTGATGTGGGATCTGAGCCTTGCTGTGTAAATAATTGCGGGCTGGCTTAACTGGAATGTGGGATGGTCATCATGACTCTGCTTTTTCGTTTGTAATGTATACTTTATATGACCATGCCATAAAACTAGGAATGTATGCCTGAAGCAGGATATTCTGTATTTAAGAAGAAGCCCGTTTCTGTGATTTTCAGCAGTCTCCTGAGAACATACACGCTGTTGTACTTCTAGGATACCTGTAATTGGTCTGCAGCCAATAAACTGATCTTTGACTTCACCCAGAAGACTCTGTGTTTCTGTAGGTCTGAAACAGGAAGAACCCGAAGTCATAGGGTGTGTTCCCCTGCACCGCTGGGCTTAAAATACCCAGTACTTCAGTTGGCGCCCAACTCGAGACGATTTTAGCGGTACCGGTCCAAGCCAGAGGTTCGTGAGGAGCTTCGTGTGGAAATTCTGGAGGAAGGCCGCCACTTCATCGACCCCTGCATGTCGACGTGGCCCGAAGGTCTTTTCTGCGAGGTTCTCCGCGTCCCGACGGCTACGAAGGACTGCTGCCCTGATTAATCGCCCTGTTTTGGACCCTTGACGATTTTGGTAGAGCGAAACAATCGAGAGAGTCTTCTGGTGACGTCATTGATCATCGATATTCAGTTAAGTATAAGTGGAGCGTCTCCCAATTTGTTTGGTATCCTTCGGGATAATTTTGGTTTATTTGGAGTTTGCAAACCCCAAAGCCAGAGGACTCGTGTATTCACGAGACTATCGTAATCGATAATCCTTTGAAGTTTGGAACTAGACTAGTGAGCGAAGATGCCTGGTGCTAGTGTATTTGGTAATTGGTTTTGTTTGAGTTGTAGAAGGGATTTCCAGTTGGAGGATTCATGTCCGGTTCCTCCAATTGGAACTCCAACTTATGAGCTTTATGTAAAACATGGCGTGGGCCCCATTGCATATAATGAAATATGGATCCGATACACCAAAAAGGACGGTGTTTTAAAATGGCCCCAAAATGGTAGTTTCGATACAGATATCTTAGATAATTTGGAAGTTAAATTGTTTAAAAAGAAAGCCCGGCCGGCGATGTTTGATTCTTTCCGCCTATGGCGAAAGGAAGCCAAACAGAAGGAAATAAAGCTAGCGAAAAGGAATAAGAGAGAGAGAGGTATGTCAGTGATGCAAGCAACTGTGCAATTTAAAGATAATGAGGAGGAACAAATGAATGAGCAATTGCACAGACAGCGCAAACTAGGGATTGATAAATGTTACCCTGTTTTGTCACCCCTTGTGCAAGATGAGACAAAAGAGAAAGAGAAAGATTCCCTAATGTCCCATTTGTTAAGTTCACCACCCCCATATGCGCAAAATGCCACAGCACCTCCACAGCTTGTAAATGCGTAGCCTCCAGTAAATATGCCGCAAGCCTTCCCGCAGCTGCCAGCTCCTCTTCAGCTGGCTCCTATCCCTGCAGTGCAGCCCTCTCAAGGGCCACCAGTTTTGCTACCTGTTACCCCCGCTCTTCCTGCGACTTTGCCTAGCACACCAGCGGTTTCCCCTGGCGCTCCTTCTTACACTACCCAGGTACCTGTATCTGAATCTGTTTTTCTTCCCTCTGTCTATCCCCCCGTTTTCGCCTCAACTTCCCCTTCTGCACGTCAACGACTGGCTAATGTAGTTACTAGTTTAATGTCGCCTCTCTTTGGGTCATCTAGTGTGACTCCTGGTTTACAGCGTAAGCAATTGCGCAGTCAGCTACCTGGTCCCGAAGAGAAAGAGGTGTTAGATCATCTGGCGCGTAGGTGGATTGGTTTCCCTTCACTCTATGATGTGGAATCGGTTGTTAACGTTTTTCACCAATGGGATGCCCCAAAACAGAGGTATGTCTTTGATAAAATGTGTGAATTCCTCTGAGAGGAATTGGAGGATAAGGGTGCAAACCCAAACCCACAGGAATTGTGTCGAGTGCGATTTGATTTCGAAACAGGTGTAATTGTGGGCCCCAAGGTAGATAAAGCAGTTGCGACTTTACTGTCCCTCAGAAATGGCGATTGTCAGCAATCATTGTTCGAACAGGAACTCCCTGTGGGGAAAAAGGTAAAAGCGCGCCAATATCCGATGCGGGAGGTTCCTCCAGTTTGGAGACCTGGTGATTTAGCTGCTAACCCACCTGTTCAGCCATATTTTCAGCGTGTTTGGGTGCATGTCCCATGGAAGAGATCTGAGGTGTTAGCACTTAAGCAGACATTGCCTGACCCCCGTAAAAACCCTACAGGTTATTATAAGGAGTTATCACAAACTGCAGAATCATGTGTAATGAATTTTGCTGACATAGATATGTTGTTTGGGAATGTTGTTCCACAGCCTTTATGGGGATCCATTCGTAATGTAGATCACGCTGCAGAATTGGGTAACACATGGGCTAATATCATTGCTGCAGATGCTGGCCACGTTGGGGGCGCGAAACCTGACCCTTTAGTAGCAGAACTCCCTGGTAGAATTATTACCTACATGAAAACTATAATGCCTGCGATGCGCGTAAATTGGGATAAACTATCCGCATGTAAGCAGAAGAAAGATGAGACAGTGTCTGATTTCTTTACCAGGTTTGAAGAAACGTTTATCGACCACAGTGGCCAAGACATGAGCACTGAAGGTGGCCAACGGTTATTTGTTGATAAATTTGTGCAGAATCTACTCCCCGAGTTGTGTAACAAATTAAAAGACTCAGAAAGTTCTTGGGCTGTTTCCTCTTCAGCGCAAATACTGGCTACTGCACAGTATTATGAGAATAGAGACAAAGATGAGAAGGATAGAACAGATAAGAAAACGAAAGAACTGAAGACAAAGGTCCTTTTGCAGCAGGCCTATCCGCCACGTGGAGGACAGAGTAATTATAGGCAAACACAAGGTATCTATCAGCAGCCCCAACAGTTTCAGAGTAATCAGCAAACGAACGGGTATTATCAACCACGTATCCCTGTAGGTCCCAACCAATGTTCATATTGCAAAGAGGAAGGTCATTTTAAATATAGTTGCCCTAAATTAATGCAGCGTAACAGTAATGCGTATGGCGCAAGAGGTAGAGGTGGTCAGCAAGCTCCTAGAGGCAGAGGGCGTGGAAATGTTCCCCAGAACGCGCGTCCTCTTCCGCCTCAAAATACCATAAATAGCTTTGATCAGCAAGCCAACGCGACTGGTAATACAGCTCCGTACTACAATAATGATTATTATGCAGAAGACGACAATGTAGAAGATAATGATTACTAGGACCGCCGTAGACAGAGAGAGGGAGTTGTTTCAGTGCCAGTGGATCAGAGCGGACCTTATGTTAAAGTAACTACAGCAAATGTAACAGAGCCCTTTCTGCTGGATACTGGTGCTGCAAAGAGTTCAATTATGGATTCAAAACTCCCTGGCACGCCTTTGTCTGGCGAAATGAATGTCTCAGTAGGTTTTTCTGGCGCCCCAGTTAGGAACCCGATTTCTAGTCCTATGTCACTTTCTGTTGGACCTTGTGAGCTAAAAGCACCCCGCATTCTAACAACAGGTTGTGGTGAAAATTTACTAGGCTTAGATTTGCTAAAAAGATTGCATGCAACGCTATATTGTTCTCCCTCAGGAGTACAACTTACATTAGGCAAGAAAGTGATTTCCCCAATGTATTTGTCTAAAAATGCAATGCCACCTGAATTGTCATCCCTTCCGGAGGTCCTTTGGGCTACTGGTCCCAATGATGTGGGTCTCTTGGAAATACCGCCATACGTGGTCACTTTAAAAGCCAATGACAGATTGCCACGCATTCCCCAGTACAAGATCTCCAATGAAGGTCAGAAAGCATTGTTAGCAATTGTCAGTGATTTGATTAAAAAGGGTGTAATTGAAGAGACAAGACGCAACGTTTGCAATAGTCCTGTTTTACCTGTCTTAAAACGAACGGACCCTTCACAGCCACCTGTTTACAGATTTGTGATTGATCTTAGAGAGGTTAATAAGATTGTTGTGCCACAGTTTCCAGTTGTCCCTGATATAACTGCCTTGTTAACCATGATTCCAGCCTCAGCTGCATGGTTCTCAGTGATCGATCTGAAGAATGCCTTCTTTAGCATCCCAATTGCAGAGGAGAGCAGAGACATTTTTGGCTTTAGTTTAGGAGGCCGCAGCTTCCGCTTTAAACGCGCTCCCCAGGGCTACTGTGAAAGTCCATCAATATACAGTCAGGCTTTAAAAGCGCAGCTTGATGCACTTGTTTTACCTAGTGGCGCTATCCTCATTCAGTATGTTGACGATTTACTAATCGCCGCGGATACTGAAAAGATTTGCAAAAATGCTACCTTGTCATTGTTGCGTCATTTGTCTGCCTTTCATCACAAAGTGTCTCTCTCAAAGCTGCAATATTGTCGACAAGAAGTGACCTACTTAGGTCATCTCTTATCGAAGGAGGGAAGGAAACTGACCCCAGAACGAATTCAAGCCATTGCACAGTTGAGTGTGCCAAGAACACAGAGAGAAGTGCGTGCTTTCTTGGGCATTACTTCATACTGTAGGCATTGGATTCCTAATTTTTCCTTGTTGGCAAAACCTTTGTTAGCATTAACATGCAAAGACACACCGAATCCTATTCCATGGTCTGAAGAGTGTCAGAAAAGTTTTTGGGAATTGCGTAATGCATTGTGTTCAGCTCCTGTGTTGGGTACCCCTGACTACAGTAAGCCTTTTACATTGTATGTTCATGAGAGAGATGGTTGCGCATTATCAGTGTTAACACAGCCTTTTGGCGACAGACCGCGTCCATGCGCATATTTTTCGTCAACCTTGGACCCGGTAGCGAGGGCATTGCCAAGTTGTCTGAGAGCCACAGCCGCCGCAGCTATGTCTATTCGACAGTCTGCTGGCCTAGTAATGGATAATACATTGATTGTTATGGTTCCACATGCTGTGGACACATTGTTAAACAGGACCAAGACACAGCACTTAACTAGTGCGCGATTATCTGGTTATGAGCTGACACTGTTAGCAAATCATATACACATAAAGAGATGCAACACATTGAATCCAGCTACACTATTACCAATCCCAGCAGACCTAGATGAGATTGAGCAACATGATTGTCTATTCAGAACAGAAGAAGAGACGAAAGGAAGAGTAGATCTTAAAGATACTCCCCTGACTGAGTGTGATGGTACTTTATGGGTGGATGGTTCGTGTTTTAAGCTTCCAAATGGTGATACGACTGCTGCATATGCTATCACGACTTTGCACACGATTGTGGAAACTGCACGTGTGCCACAAAATTCGGCTCAAGCAGCAGAATTGATTGCCCTTACGAGAGCATGCGTGTTGTCTGAAGGAATGAAAGTGAACATATATACCAGTGGTTCCCAAACTTTTTTGACCCATGGCTCCCTTGACCTAATTGGCAGTTGGCCGTGGCTCCCCAACATTTTTTTACGGGTGGGCGGGTGGCGGGGGGATGTAAGCCCGACCTCGGGAGTACTTCCTGTTGTCTTCCTTAAATTAATTGGGATGCAATGAAGGTAGTATAATCATATTTGTAACAAAATACGAAGATAACAGCTGTTTAATAAAACTTTGTTTAGTGTGAAACGATACAAGATTAATAGCCAAATATGTTTCCATGCAACTTTTATTAACCACACAACAATAGTTCGCAAATTTCTATGTAATAAAATATCTTTTCAATGAACAGGTAAAACAGAGTCCGAAATTTACCTTACAAATCCTAGTGAGATGGATGTGCTTGTTTTTCCTTACATAACTCCTGAAATCTTGGAGTTATTTTTGAGATTGCAACACGCATTTCTTTTTCAAGGTGAATTTTTGCCCTATATTTAGACTTTATCACTGCAACTGCTGAAAAACCTGCTTCACAAAGGTACGAAGTTGCAAAAGGGATCAAAACATGCAGGGCTCTCTTGCTAATCATTGGATATTCATCTCCAGCTTGGCACCAGAACTCAAGCAGTGACTGAGACTGGAACCTTACTTTCAATGTTGAGTCACTTGAAACATCAATAAGCTGTTCTGCTTCCTCATTGTTGAAATGCTGAGGTATCTCAGCGTTGAAGGGGTCTCTCACCCATTTTATTGGCTCCACTTCATCCTCTGGAAAATATTTATCAAGGTAAAAACGCAGTTGAGACAAATACAGAACAAAAACTGTCCTCAGTTCCTCCTTTAACGCCATCTCATTCTCCTGCAGGAACTGGTCCAATGAAGGAAAACATTTATAGTCACCTTTGCTTAGACTGCTTTTCCAAAGGATCACTTTCTTCTTAAAGCCTGAAACTTTGTCTGACAGTTGCAAGATGTTAGTATTATTGCCTTGCAAGGACTTGTTCAGTGCATTCAGTTTTTCAAATAGATCAGAAAGAAAAGCCATTTGTATTAGAAAGTCTGCATCAATAAACTTGTCAGCAAAACAATGTTCATCACCATGTAGATATGAGTAGATTTCATTCCTCAGTTCATACACCCTAAGCAGGGAGTTACCTAGAGACAGCCACCGAGAACTGCTGTAGAACAAGAGACATGAGTGTTCCGCACCCATGTCCTCACACAGTTTAGCAAAAAATCTTGCTTTCAATGGTCTTGTTTTAATATAATTTACCACTTTGATGACAATTTTCAGAATACCATGCAGTTCTTCACTGAGGTTTCCTGCTGCCAGTGCTTCTCTGTGAATTATGCAGTGTGTCCAAACAGCATTAGGAGCTTTAGATCGTATGCGAGCTTGAAGTCCTTGGTAGCATCCTGCCATTGAACGGCCCCCATCTGTACAAACTCCAACACATCTCTCCCAGTCAATGTGATTCAGTTGCATGAAATCATCCACAACCGCATACAAGTCTTGACCTGTGGTTCCACCTTTGATTTCTTTACAGAACAACAAATCCTCAACAATTTGTTTTTCGTATAGAAACCTGACATAGCAAATAAGATGGGTGTCTTTGTGGTTGTCTGTTGCCTCATCCAACTGGAGTGCAAAGTCTTTGCCTCTTAGATTACAGATGAGCTGATCGTTAATATCTTCAGCCATATCATTTATCCTCCGGCTGATAGTATTATTAGAAAGAGGCACTTTCAGCAGCTGTTTACCCGCATCTTCGCCGATCATGATTGTTACCATCTCAACAGCAGCAGGCAAAATCAGCTCTTCTGCAATTGTGTGGGGTTTTTTACCCTGTGCAACTAGATAGGCCACTTTATATGAAGACAGGAGGGCGTTACTATTAGTTTTGGTTTGTTTTGAGAAAGTGGACTTTTGTAGTTTGGCTTCTGCAACTTTTCTTTCAAAAAAATCCCTTGGCTTTCCGACCACATTTGGGTGAAGACTTTCAAGATGTCGCTTAAGTTTACTTGGAAGCATGGATTCCAGAGCCAAAACTTTTAAACAGATTGCACATTGAGGACGGTCCTCGTTATTAACCCGGACACACGTGAAACCATAATCCAAATACCTGTCATCGTACTTTCTGTACTTGGCCTTTCGTTTCCCGTCGTCTTTTTTGTCAGAAGAACCTGCAACTTCACTTTGCTCAGACGAACTTGAACTTGGCATTAGAAATCTTTTCATTGTCAATCACAAAGATGGGAATCAGTTCCTCTCGTCTTTCTATCTGTAAAGTCCCTGGTCGTCGTTTCTTTTCCTTTGCTGAAGTATTTCCAGGTTTCTTCCAGGTGTCATCCACAGTCTCCAAGGAATAATAAGCCTGAAGTACAAAACATCCAGGTAAGACAAGTATAAGTAGAACTAAAGTTATTCTCTGCCTAGTGATGGATCTATTATTTCTGTTAGTTTGCAATAGTAGCCCATGATGATGGTGACCATTTGGACTTATTATTCTTATTGGTACCCCGCACAGACAGAAAGAGCATTCAGTTTTCTAATGAAGTCTAAGGTCAAATAAAATGGCAAATTGTAAGTTTGCTGCAATTTAGCCCAGCGGTTGGAACCAACAATAGAAAACCCTTTAGCAGTGCCCCCCTCAAGTCTCCATGACCACTCTCTCTCAGATATATTGAATCAGTTATATAGTGCCACCTATACCAGTGTAAGGTGTCAGGGCACTTATCACACACACATTACACAGAGCAGAGACAATCAATCATATGTGTGTAAATTAGTGTATAGGAAATGTTTCATAAGCCAGAGGACTACAAGGTAAGTCACATGTCATCCATACTGGTAGGTAGGCAGTAAGTGTACTTAGTCTGGAGAGGCACAGACTCAGAATTTAAACTGGGTGGGGGGTTCCATTTAATAATTAGGAATTTTTGTTACTGAAATGAACCCTTTTTGAAACAGATTACAATGAAAGATGGAGGAAAACATCATAGTGCTCTAATAATCCATACATTGACTGTTTGCATGCAGCTCTTGAATGACAGTTATTAGCTCATGTTAGGATTTTAACATTCTACACTGCTTTTAACTAAAAGATCTGACAAAGGCACTGACCTATTTAAACTAGCTTCACTGTGTGACGTGCATGGTACACATTCTTTGCAGCAGGCACATTAACACATTCATGGTCAGCACTCTCAAATAAACACAAGCAGGAGCAGCACCACATATGCTCATAGACATAGAGTTGTGTTATTCACTGTGCACATGTTCACTACATTATTTAGGAAAAACAGGACTTTGATGGTTCGGTTCATTTACCACTGTGGGTGATATTTAATGGAATGTCTCCAAATCCAACTTATTTGTGGCTAGTAAATATGTACTTCCGGAGCTTAAACACACATGGGAAATGCATAGGCTGGCAACCACAGAGAAAAAACAGCATGCCTCCTCCTTCTGTTGGTACGGTCTCAACTAAAGGACATCTACACAGCAATAAATACACCTGTCCCATATTACTGGCAAATAATACACCATGACATCCCAGAGAAATAACACATCTTTTGTGGACACAAGTACCAATTGTGAGAAAATGTGAGAGGCAATACAAGTGACTACTACCTCTTCTCTACTTACAAAGAACGTCCGTAAAATCAGCTACTTTAGTGGGTGGCACGATGAGTGTTGTAGCCTACAAATAGCATTTAAATTACAGGCCCTTGGTACAAGTAGTACAAAGTGCTAGGTACCTATAAGTTAATTAAATGTACCAATCATGTATTTGCCAATTTTACCATGCTTAAACGGAAGATCGTGCAGACTTTATCTCTGTTTAGTAGGGGTAAAGTGCGCAGAGTCCTATGGCTAACAAAAAAGAAACGTTTTCAGCAGCAGAAGGCAAACATCTGGGGCGACACCGCAGATGGCAAATTTCCAGCATCAAGCCTCGCGGACAGGCGTGCAGGGAGCTTTGCTACTGGTTTGCTCTCTTCATTACCTCATGCCAGGCTCCCCCACCACAGGAGCATGTGCTCACACTCGTGTATAGCGTTGGACACACTCGGTCCTAGGATGGCCTTTTCCTTGTTCCTCGACGAGCCTGCATTGATTGCGAGGAAGGACGGGGATTGCGTTAGAAGCCTCAGTCTTGTTAGGACTGGAGCTGCTGGGAGGACTGGGCACCTCTGAGGACATTGTCTCATTACTAAAGTATTGCTACCTGGTGCTTGTGCACCAAGACAATTGGTCAGAGGCATATAGGGGCAAAGTCTGCGTTTATAGGTGCAGTGGGGTTCCTGAACTGTGTGGCAGGAGGTTTACTATGCTGACTGTGAACATATCAAAAAGGAAATATTTAGGAGAGTGTTTGAATGGTCTTGTGGCCACCATTCCAGGACGGAAGTCTTTAAGGTTTTGAAAACTTAAACCAGTGCGGCCCTTCGCCATAATCTTTATCTTTTAATTCTTGGGCTTAACCTTCATAGTTATTCATCAATCTTTACTGTTGTAAAATTGATGCCATGTTTTTTCAAATGTTTGTGTTGGTTAGCTACCATTGTGAACTCTGGGGGGGGGGGGGGGGGGGGTGTGTGGCAGTGGCGATCTTTAAAAGGGCTTGAAATGGACTTCTATCACGCGTCCTAAGGGCCAGATTCACTGTCGTGTAAGTGCACTCTTTTTCGGTATTCACAAACTACAATTTAGTAGTAACTTTGGGACTGGAAAGACACCACAGTCAGGAGGAGAGCTCCGCTGACACAAAGATAGGCCCGACCCGCAGTCGTAAGTTACACTGGAATCGTAGTTATCTTTTCATGGGCAGAGTTCTCCGCCCCGACTGTGGAGTCTGTGCAGTCGCAGTTACCATTAAATTGTAGTTTGTGAATACTGAAAAAGAGTGAACTTACACACACATGCAAGTTTATTTTTGAGAATCAGACCCTAATTGGGTTAGCTATGTTTGTGTTACACAGGAACCAGTGCACAAATCTGTCTTTGCTAGTGTACGCATTTTGGGGAATTAAAAGTGCTCTATCGATTCAGTGAAGGGGGAAGAACGTCGAAGTTAATAATTATTGTGCTAAAGTCTAGTCTTACCTTATGTGGGAACGGCAGAAGACGGCCGGCGGTAGAAAAGCGGCGGGCGGCAGAAGACGGCAGCAGACGGCAGCAGTTACTCCTCTCTAAGCCAGAGCTGCGTACGTATGGCATGCGTATGCCAATAATGACGACTACCTCCAACGCCTGAGAATGCACGTACGACGCGTATACGTACGTACGAACGTATCGCGACAGTACGCCTCCAGGAACAGACCATGCTTTGCCTTCAGCTCGCTTCATTTTTCAGGTGGGTCGGGACGTCGCTTCATTTTTCAACATTGTGCTCGCGGCGCCCCTGGCTCGTCATTACGGCGCACCGGGGTGCCGCGGCGCACAGTTTGGGAACCACCGATATATACGGATAGCCAGTACGCCTTTGGCATGGCTCATAGTTTTGGGCGATTGTGGAAAGAACGTGGGTTCCTGACTTCGCATGGAGCTAAGATTCAGAATGGCAAGTTGGTGAATGATCTCCTTGAGTCGCTGACCCTACCGTTGCAAGTTGCGATTATGAAATGCAGTGCGCACAAGAAAATCACTGATGATGTTGGTCGTGGTAATGCGTTTGCTGATGAAATCGCGAAAGAAACAGCAAAAGATGTGAAGACTCGAATGTATGTTGCAGGCCCTGCCAGATGGGTTGGTGATGTTGGAATGTGTGAAAACACAATAGAGAGTGTAAAGTCCCTTCAAGCTGAAGCCACAGAGAAAGAGTTAAGCAAGTGGAGAGAAAGTATGGGTAAGTTGGATGAGAATGATTGTTGGATTGATTTGTCAGAACATAGGCGATGGTTGTTACCTGATGCATATGTGCTTCCAGTGGTTACTATGGCACATGGAAGGGCACATATTAGTACGAAAGGAATCTGTAAGTTGTTGGCTCCAGTATGGCAGAATGCTGGAATTCCTAAGTGTGCAGAGAATGTGGTCAAGAATTGTATGGTATGCTTGAAGTACAACCCTGGGAGGGGAACCCCACCTCCAGCTGGTCATTTTGCGCCTCCATCATATCCATTTGAAGTTTTGCAGTTGGATTTCATCCACATGGAAAGGTGCAACAACCTGAAATATGTATTGGTGGTTGTTTGCGCTTTCTCAAAATGGATAGAGGCCTATCCTCTAAAAGATAACACTGCTCTATCCACAGCCAAAGCCCTTGTGAAGGAATTTTTCCCTAGGTTTGGAATGCCAAGAATGGTGTGGAGTGATAATGGGAGTGAGTTTGTGGGCCAAGTGATGAAGAATGTGTGTGAGGGACTAGGTATTAAGCAGAAATTTCACGCTGCAAATCACCCCCAATCAGCTGGATTAGTAGAACGCTACAATGGCGCACTAAAACTCAAACTGGCCAAAATCCAAGCGAGCTCAGGTCTTAAATGGCCTGAAGCTCTGCCTCTAGCACTCCTGTCCACCAGAATGACTGTGCATTCACGAGTGGGACTTAGTCCCTACGAGGTCGTTGTATGGGGTGTGTCAAGACCGACAAAATTCAGTGAAATCGAACACCCAGTACTGCTTGATTACTTGTATGATTTGACGGTTAAACTGCGTGTTTTACACCAACAGGTGCATGATACTCTTCCCCCCGGCTTCTGAAGCTCCTGGACACCCTATCGAACCTGGCACGTGGGTCCTTGTGAAAAACTTCCAGCGGAAAAGCAACGACGAGCCCCGCTGGATTGGCCCTCATCTTGTGCTCTTATCTACAAGATCAGCTGTTCGAGTAAAGGGGAAAAGGAACTGGATCCACGGCGCCCACGTGAAGAAGATCCCTTTGCCTCTGCCGTATGACCAGTGGGTCCAGGAGGGTATCGCTGACTCTGACACAGGCACTGTACCTCGTTTTGTGCCATTCAGTTGTGCACGCATAAAAGGCACAACTTCAGCACAGGAAAGTGACGATATTTTGCAAGAAGCTGTGCCACCGTCAATTCGATTGGACACCACAGAGCCTGAACTCTTGTTCCAAGATCAAACAGTACCTGCCCGTCTCCATTACAATCTAAGACCAAGGCCCATGGACAAATAAATATTCTTTTTCTTTTACCTTTCTATTTTTTGATAACCAGAGCTCTCCCATCTGAAGGACTTTCTTGATTTTTGTTTTTCGAACCACCATCCGGGTTCAGCCGCAGGGTCGCGGTGCCAAGACTTTGGGGTACAGGCCGAAGACGTTAGGTCGACGGTTCTGGTTGGTGTAGGGCGTTCCCTGGACTGACAGGCGTACTCCTTAGCAGAAGATACTCACCCGCCGCGAGCGGCACGATTAGAGGATGGAGTTTTTTAAGATGGAGAGACTCACTGAGGAAATGAACTTTAAAGCAAAAATGTGTAAAATAATGAAGAGCAAACGTTTTGTATTTTTATGCCTGTTTGTATTATGTAGTATGGTAGTGTTTACTGTAGGATTTGTATTCTTCTCCTCTCAAGAGCCCATTGCACCCACTGTACAGCCTACATCTCCTCCTACTATCTCCTCACACTCTTTTCACCCTTTGCCTGAACATGAACAAGCTAGAAGGTCCGAATTTGTAAACAACTCATTTATTCAGCTCCTGCACCAGCACCAACTAGTCATGAATACAACCAATTGCTGGGTGTGTGGTTTAATGCCACATACCATTAATAAGGGTATTCCCTATCTAGTGCTGCCGTATAGTTACAATGGATCGTCATGGGCATTCCAGACCATGTTTCTCTATGCACTAGATGCGTACTCCCCGCGACAACCGCGTTCCATCAGACCTAGCACCAATAATAAAGCTTTAATGAAAGGAGTTGCCGATATGAGCAGAGATATCGATGCATACTCATCTATTCCCAAAGAAGAATTGAGAGCTTATGTAGGGTGGAAGGCGACGGGGTATAGTATTAGTCTAGGTGAAAGACAGCGGAAAATCTCATCCCCAATCTGGGTCGTACCCCACATAGGTCGGTTCTGTTTACAAGGTAATGGTCAGAATCCTAGAGCTCAACTGGGAAGAAGTGACTGTACTGAAACGTACACTTTTCCGTCACAGTTTTCCCCTGCGTTTTTGGCTGCCAAGGGTACATATTTTATCTGCAATGACCGAGCATATACATGGTTGCCCCCTGACTTCTCAGGCACATGTTATATTGCAAATCTGTTACCGCCAACATTTACTGCCGCCTCCGACTATCACAAGACCAGAGTTGTGAGAGGAGTGATTAGTAAGGAGGATACTGCCGGTCAGGAAGCGGGAGATTTCTTTTTGGGTTTCCTGCCGTTTTGGGGACCTATGGTTAATAGTAGGAACCTAAGACAGCTGACTCGTGTGGTTGAATCCACTGTTAATGTTACGGCTGGTGCCCTTGGTAATTTGACAGCTGAGCTCCAGGTCAATCGCCTCATGACTTTGCAGAACCGCATGGTTCTAGACGTCATACTTGCAGACCGCGGTGGGGTATGTAAGGTTATCCAATCCAGTTGTTGCATTTTCATACCAGACAACGCTCCAACAGTTTATCAAGCCATCTCCAAACTACATAAAATATCTGAGTCCATACACGTGGATAAAGGAGATTGGTCACTGGTGGGGTGGTTCTGGGAACTGATATCTGCCTGGGGTTGGAAAGTTCTGATGGTCATTGGAATGATCTTAGCCATCCTTTTCCTGTTCTGTCTGTGCATACAGTGTGCTCCTGCGATATGTGGCCTATGTGCTACATTATGTGTAAGGAAACCTGTATCGAGGGACGAGCTAAGTAATAGGATGATGCTACAGCAACATCTCCATGACTTCGTGAATATTGACCTAGACTCGGATTGAAATGAGTATAGTTATTGCCTATGTAAGGGCAAAAGGAGGGTCTGTCGTACTTTAGAATTTGGGACTGCGTAGGAGGCAGGGCCCTACCCCTGTCTATCCCAGTATTAGTGAACCGCGAATGGTTAATGCGGTATGTACAAGTGCTTTTTGTAACGTTTTAGCTATGAATGCACTGTGTATACGCTATTTCACACATTACTACGTGGGTTCCATTTTGTATCGGTGGCCATCTTTGGTTGCCCTCACATAGGCTATATAGCATGAAGCGAATACGGGTCTTTTAGAGCACATGTGCCTTTCTTTGACTTTTCTGTGACCTGGGCAGCTTGGCTCCGCTGCCCCAGGTCAAACTGGTCTCACGAGTTCCCCGTCCTCTGGCCACCTGTGATTAGCATCAGGGCTTGACACACCATAAAGCTTTTTCATCCTACACGAGCCTCCAGCTAATCCCTTTCACACCTGACTGTTCCTGCTTTATGGCTTGTTTCCCAAACAGGAGATGCTCATGTTTATTGGGGCCTATCGATATCTGATGTGGGATCTGAGCCTTGCTGTGTAAATAATTGCGGGCTGGCTTAACTGGAATGTGGGATGGTCATCATGACTCTGCTTTTTCGTTTGTAATGTATACTTTATATGACCATGCCATAAAACTAGGAATGTATGCCTGAAGCAGGATATTCTGTATTTAAGAAGAAGCCCGTTTCTGTGATTTTCAGCAGTCTCCTGAGAACATACACGCTGTTGTACTTCTAGGATACCTGTAATTGGTCTGCAGCCAATAAACTGATCTTTGACTTCACCCAGAAGACTCTGTGTTTCTGTAGGTCTGAAACAGGAAGAACCCGAAGTCATAGGGTGTGTTCCCCTGCACCGCTGGGCTTAAAATACCCAGTACTTCAACATAGCTTTTGTTTTTGACACATTAATAACTAGATCGTTCTCTTTGAAGTAACCAGCAAAAGTCTTCAACAATCTCTGCATAGCCACTAAAGTGAGACCCAGGAAGCTAGTGTTGTCTGCATAAAATAGGTGGGGTATTTCCATCTTTCCCCGTCTGGGTGATAAATACCTCACTTCCTTCAAATCACAGGGAATATCAGTCATGTATATAGAAAATAAAAAGGGAGCAAGGGTACAGCCTTGCCTCAGGCCGTTAGGAGTTCAGATTTTCCTTGAAAGAGCTTCTTTGCTCCCCAACTCGATTTGTGTCCACCAACCTTCATGTAATTGGATTATCAGTGCCAATAGTCCTTCTGGTATTCCCCAGTTTATTATTTCATTCCACAGCCTTGACCTATTTATTGTATCAAAAGCGGATGCCAAACCAGTGTATGTGATGTGGAGATTCTGATGCTAAATCAAATAATATTTTTCTGCCGGCAGTGTTAGTAAGAGGCATCCATTGGTCGTAGAATGGTTTTTCCTAAAGCTAATCTGCGTGAAAGGCAACATATTTTCCTCTTCTGCCCACTCTTCTAGGTGTTTCAGCAAAAATGTTGCATAAATCTTGCTCAGTATATCAAGCAATGTTATCGTTTTATAATTTTGTAAACAGTCCCTCGGGTCTTTCTAATAAACTGCAACTGTAATACTTCCAAGCCAAAACTCTGTAATACTGTTTTTTAATTACTGCCCCAAGCAAAGGTAAAAGGTCTTGGGCCTATAATGCAAGATTCAGCTGTAATACTTGTGCAGACAAAACATCAGGACCCAGTGCTCTTGATTTTTTTAGACTCATAATTAGATCTTCAACCTCCTTAACAGATGGGCTCTGGACTGACTGCAATACTGTTGCTTGATAACCCTAAACAGCCCTCTCCCTCAATAATACATTGATTTCCAGTATCTTTTAAACCATACTTTGTGTTAATATATTCAACCCAAGTTTCTTCCCCTATGGGACTAGCAGTATTCTTTTTAGTTGTACCCAATGTATTTCCAACCAAATTCCAAAATGTTAGGAGCCTGATCCCCCAAAGGGAAGTATTAATTTCCCTACCTTTCTTTTGTCTTTCAAATTAACTGATTCTTTTGACCTCTTAACGAAATGCCTTTCTAGGTTATTGTATTGCTACTGCTCTTTTAATTCTTTGAGTCTATGAGCTTCCCTTATGTTTTTGTTTAACTTTCCTTTTGCTTTATCATGATGTGGTTTCCTGACTGAAGAGACCTTTTCCTCCTTGTCTGAACGGAACTTTATATGCTTTAGCAACATACCATACTTTTGTAGAGTCTCCACAGGAGATTGGTGTCTGTAACGATTCAACAACCTCAGTATCCACCTCTCCATTTCTCTTTGCACCCTGAGCATCCAGATGATCCTTCTCGAGTTCGTTCAACGGATCTCCTGGCTATTGGCCCATAATTATCGGCTCTTGAAATCCAAATTATTATTTCTAGGGGTTTATGATCATTAGCCTCCTTATCCCCCACCAATAAATCCATTACCCAAGAAAAACAACCTGCAGAAATAATTGCATAATCATTCAGTACGGTACTAAGTCCAGTATCAAATTTACTTCAATTTCACCCACCTCATAATCTTCCTGTTCTGGTGGTGGTATTTTAATGTTAAAATCCCCTGCTAGTAAGACTGGGAGAAGCTGGCTAGATGGATCCTAATCCTCAACTAGACAAATGAATTTGGCCAACTATCAACCTTGCTCCTTATTCGGGGGCAATTACACATTTATTATAATCAGCATTTTACTACTCGGCTCATTATGTCCCTTAATTGCAGCCTTGCGCTCAACCACTACTATTGTATAAAATCTGAAAATTAATTAAATATTCTGTAGCTTCTAATATCCTTCTGGACCGCTACTACTATCAGTTAACCACCCATTGGATGACCAAAAATCCCCTTTTTGTGTTTGTTTTAGTATGCAATGTAGTCATCAAATAACACCTCATTTGTCAAATATGATTCCTGATAATACACTATTGTTTATCTCTTTTCACACAATTTGTTTTTAATATGTTGTTCGTGGATTTTAATCCCTGCTATGTCTCAAACCAGGATAACAATACCTTAGTTATCAGGAAGATCTCCCTTTTGCTGTTAAAGGTCTGAAGTTGATGGCTGCCGCCACCCAACTCTAGTCTTGAACTCAGTCCCACCGTTACATTTCAGGAACGTTTCTGAGACTATTTTAGGGCCTGCGCCTAATGCAAATGCTTTTAATCTTTCAGAGTTTTTAATCTTTCAGAGCCAATCCCTTGTTGGAAGTCAATCATCCCCCAAGGGTTGATTCTGGTGATGGTTCTTAATGCCCCCCTTTTATGCTCTGCCAACCATTTCCTACTTTCTTCATGTAGATCAAAACCTCATTGTCTAAAATCAGTAGCTTTCAGAACTGTTTCAAAACCACTCTTAATTGAAAATGAACTATGGCATAGGGCCATTCTATGTCACATACTTTATCCTGTGGTATAGATATAAGTGATATATCTTTTGAAGTGATCTTAGATAATGAGGGAATGGTGTTAAAATTGACAAGCTCTTCAATCGGTTCATAAATTAGTCGAGGGCCCAATCTGTGAAAATATCTACTACCCTTAGTGATAATGTTTCTCCTTTCCAAAGGTTGAGCTGATATTGCTCATTCATTTTTAGCTCTATGCAATACCATGTGGGTCTTGCTCCTTCCCCTGATAATCTAAATAGCCTACTTTCCTCAGCCGAGATTAAGCTTACATGGCGAGTTTCTTGATTATCTTCAACCCATATACCTTAAACTCCATTTCTAATACCTCCCCCTCTGCTAAACTGTGAACTATCTTTTCATTCTCAATATCTAGTTGATTACCTTGTGCTATCAAATTAGGCGGTGCTAAAAAGTCTAAACGCTACACTGAAACTGCATCTCGCTGAAAGGCCTTTATTTTGGACTTAAAGGGGACCACCAATCCTAATTCATCTGCACCGGGGAGGTGAGGGGACGTCAAAGCACCTTTAGGCTTTTTTTTGTCATTCTCCTACTCTTTTTTCTTCTTCCTTTCGGAAACTTTCCTGGGTTTATTTATATGGAAACTAGGGAAGGATTCTACATTTGTAGCCCTCCCGCCATCTGCCGTTGTTCCGAACTTTGTACTTGTGTTCCTGCATGTATCATTTATTGGGTTAATCTCCCCGCCTCCTTCCTGCATTACATGATTATTACCCTGCATGAAATTTACTTCTGGGGTTAATTTTGTCTTGGTGTGGGTGTATGTATCTAATGTTAATTTCTGCAGAGACTCTCGGTGCTCTCAAGTTTATGTGTCCTGATTCTGTTTTGTCGCTATGATTTTTGTAGGTTACCAGAAAAGGTCAATTCCATTAGGTGTTTCAATATTTCACAAATAATATTGAAATTATGATCTGAATCCTCTACCACTTTATTAAGAAGTTTTAGAACTAATTCTAAAATATTTTGAATTAAGATAATCAAAGCTGACATAATTATAGGGTTAATTCCACCCTTCGCCGAAATAATCCTATTCCTTTGGTTAACAATTTTGCAACTTCTCATACAGCACTGTGGAGACTACTATACGAAATTGTAGTGTCTACATTAATAGGCAGTTAAGCTCTACCCTTTTTTCCCTAATCTATTTCATGGATCAAATCATTGGGTCAATTTGGATGGAGTACCGCCATGACTGGGTTTGATGTGTTTTTTCATTTCTAATAAATCAAATTGGCTAGGTATTATTGAGCAAAATGGAATCTCTGTAAATCATTTAATTTCTATGCCCCTCTGTATGGATTGAATTGGATTTGATTTACCGCAAATTGTATTAACACAGTGTAATGTAACTAGTTTATTCCCCAGATCTACTTCCATCTTACTTACACTGCCTTCTGACTTCCCTCCACTTTCGTTCTCCTCCTGATCTTTCATAAACTTAACTTGCAATATGTACTCAAGCGGTGCCTCTGAAATCTTCTCAAAGGCAGAAGTTAGCTTCACGAAGCCTTGTTACCTGCCATTGCAAGGACTACTAGGTCCCACTTTTATACCACAACCTATTGGTGACTGATGGATCTCTACCTATATACAATGTTTCACCCTATTTTGGATTACATTAGAAGTCACATTAAGACCTCCGATAGCCCTTTGCAGGCTGTCACCACCCACCTGATCTCCCCTGCCTTTTTTCAAACTTGTCATTGATTTACTGTTTTACTGGTCTATGCTGGCATAAACCTATGGATCAGGCATTTTGTTGCTGTACTGATTTTTTGTCTCTCACTTACAATTTTCTTGTAGCCCCGCTAGGATATCATTTACTAATGTACAATACCATATTTATATTGTTCTTCACACCATTTGATCCCATAACTCGAAATCCTGGGAAGAGGTATTCAATAATATCATGTAGTCCATTATCGAACAACTTGTTTTTTTTTATTTTACATATCCACCTTCCCTTACACTTGTAGGATCTACTACTCTGTCATACAGTCATCATGTGCATCTTTGGCATCCGCACTTATTAGGGTTGATCCCAGAGTTCTCAGAATGTAGGGATAGATTTGTTTTTCTTGGATGTTTAAATCTTACAACAATATTCTTTTCTTTTTAGACTAATTATGACTGTCTACAGAAAGGTTTGAAAGAACTCTCCAATTCATAACTACTGTTGTCATCCCCTTGGACTTTGTGGTCATAGTTGTAAATTTCTTCACAAGTTTATTCCAAGAACTTAGATACAGATTCTTTTCAAAAACCATCACCTTTACTTTTCCCCCTTTGGCTAAGTTGTGGTTTCCCCATGGTTTACAATGACTTTGTCCACTTCCTGTCAATATAAGCAAATCGCCAAAGTAAAAGCAAATCGCAACAGATCTTGAGAACAATAGGAACAGTAAAGCAATAAAACGATGAAGGGGTTAACAGTGTCTTCAGATGACTTCACCAAGTGATACCTGGGCACTAATAGACCCAGTAGGTTAATCCAAGTGAGCCCTCTTCACTTTCTTCTCTTACACACCCAGCTGTAGCTGTACCTCCCCATACCTCTGTTCGCTTCCAGCCACCTGCTCCTCGCACTTACCAGGAAGGAAACTCAACAGTCACAGGTTCGTCACATGCTCCTCCATCCCAATGAAATTCCCTCAATGATCAATCAGCTATTTGGCCGTCTCTTCTTGGTTTGGTTTATCGCAGGTTTAACCCAAATTTGGCACAATACTGAGTTTCTAACATGAAGCAGGATGGTGACCAGGGTTCACTCGAGATCATACGCGGTCTGCCATTGGTGCCTCAAACTTTTGTTGTTAATGATAGCAACAATAGCAACTATATATATGGACCCCCCAGGATATTGCGGCATGGATTAACAAATTTAGCGGCACAAATATGGAAATTTAGCTGCATTTTTGCGGCACTTTCTTTTACTCATAATCATTCATTTTCAGCCTGAAATCAATGGAAGCTGTTTTAGCAGAGTATTCCACTTTGAAATAGTCATGTTTAAAGTGTCTGTTGGGGCACCGCTGGCAACGGATCCAAAAGGAAGGACACCCCTTCCTCAAGCACCCTCTTTTGCCACTCACTCGCAATGTAATTTTCCAGTCAGTTCCCTTGTTCATTCTCTTCGTTTTCTCTCTTTCTCGCTCACCTTTCTTTCAATAATTCTGTTATTTCCATTTCAATCGTTGACTCATTCCTTCTCTCTCTTCGTTTTCTTGCTTTTCTGTTATTTTTCTCAATCCTTGTCGCTCCTCTTCCTTTACTCTGTTTTCATTGCCCCTTCCCTTTCTCTTCTCTTTATTTCCTTCTTCCCCTTCCTCCCCTTTCTCTTTTCTCATTTTCAGTTTTGTTCTTGCTTCCATCACTTCTCATCCCTATAATTCCAAACTCCAGTAGATTCTTATCGGTCTCTTTTAAATTCTCTTTCCTCCTTACTAGCTCTGTTCTCTTCTTCATTGTTTTTTCTCTCTTTTTCACTCCAATTTTCTGCCTCGGTTCTTTTCAGTGCACAGCTCTTCCTTTCATGCCTTTCCCTTCTGCTTTCAGTTTGTCCAACTTCCACCTCCAAACTACTAGCCATTTTCTCTCTCCCCCCCATGGATCTCTCTTCCTCTACTTCTCTCTCTTTAACTCACCCCTCTTATACCTGCCCTTTCTTATTCCCTCTTCTCGTCTCCTTGGGTTACTTCTCTTCTCCCCACGTCTCCGCTTCTCTAGCTTTCCCTCTACCCCTTTTATTCCTCCTCACAGGCGTCCCTCCTCTTCCTCTCTCTTTCATCTTCTATACACCGTTCACTCTTTCTCGAGTCCTCTTAGTTCTCTTCCCCTCTCCTCTTTACCTTCTGGCTCTCATTCCCTCCGCATCTTTCGCTCCCTCCCTCCCCATCTTTCAATTATTCCTTCTCCTCTCTCTCGATCATTCACTTCCTGCACTTCTCCTTTGTCTTCCCATCTCTTCTATCTTTGTCTCTCGTTTATATTCCATCTCCCAACCTCTCCTCCTCTTCTCTTCCCTCCTCTTTGCCACCCCTTCCCTCACTTCAGCTCTCAAGCTCTCACCGCCCCCCCCTCTGTTTCCGCTCGAGGAACCTTTTACTCATTCTCCTCGCATCTCTTCTCCTGTCCCACCGCTCTCTACATCTTGTTCTCTTTCTCCCTTTTTCTCCCGTCTCTTCCGCTCCTCTTTTCCCCATCTCAACCTCATTCTGCCCCCCTCAAGGCCTCTCCCTTCCCTCCCCTCTTTAGCCTTGGCCTCCTTTCGCACACCTAATTCTTCTATCCCATCCATCCTTTGCCATCTCTATCTTCCTTCCCACCCTCTCCAACTCACACCTTCCATGTCTTTCCAACATTCCCGTTTCTAGATCCTTCACTCTTCCTTCACATCTCACCCTTCTCTCCCCATCTTGTCACTTCACCTTTCCCCCTCCTCCAATCTCTTTCCCTCGCCTCTTCATCCTCCAGCCCTCCCCCGTTCATGTCCCCTCACTCTTTCTCCCTCTCCCTCTCTTCCTCTTCAAATCCTCGTCCTCACGTCTCATTCGCAGCTCCTTCAACTCTTCCTTTTCACCCCCACCCCACATCTTTACGTCCCTCACAGTTTGCTCTTCATTTAAATGCCCGCAGTTGCCACTGGTCCCTCTTCCCTGTGGGTTTTGTTAGTTGTCTGTCACATCAGCCCCCGCCCTTCCCCCCAACACCTCCTTCACCTGCTCCCCCACAGGATGCTCAGGCTGTTCGAAGGTTCGCTTTTCTGGTATCTACCAGAGATTCGCCATGGGGGGGCAGGGGTTACTTTTAGGGGTGAAGCTGCCCTCTGTTCCCCACAAGGGCAACATGCAGGAATAGACACGTGGGGGCCGACATTCCTGCAGGTCAGGCGAGATCTTCTAAAAAGAGACCTCCCCCCAGCTCCTGAAACTTTAGAAAAACATATCTCTGATACCAAAGCATGTACTTCTCAGCCACTAGAGCATGTACCATTTCACCTGCTGCAGCATTCACATTGTTGTAACGTTTATCTGCCGATGCCTGCAAAGGCCTAACCAATAAGCCACACATACTGATATAAAAGGAGACTCCTTCCACCAACCGTCCAAATTTTGCGGGCAGTTTTGTATAAATCGCGGCATTTTTACAAAACTGCCGATTTCGCGATTTTTTTGCAAATGCCGAAATCCTGGAGGGTCTGTATATACTCGTGTACTCGTTGCAGCAAGACAATGTTAGAGTGCATCAGAATCAAACTTTATGTGTAAAGACAGTGATTTACCAGGGAAATGAGGCCCCAAATATTCGGTGTCAGAATTTTTTCCTGTGCTATCCTTGCAAAAAATCAGCTTGTGACCCAGTAAAAGCCACCATATCTTGCAGTGCCAGAGATCACTCACAGTAACAGGGATCATTACAACGTGCTTGACAAGTAAAGGGTCCTTCCACCTGACAGACATGGCAGTCATGTAGTGCGAGGAGGAATAGTTTGGTTTCAGTTGTCGCCATTGATAGAGCGCCATGTGATTCTGAGATTTGTAGGGGTGCATCATATTCACCGTTAGTCGGCACCATCATATAATCGATGTATGTTTAGAAGCGTCATAGAAATGTATTTGACACAACCATTTAACATAGAAGTGTTAGACGTGTAATAATGTTTTGCGAAGTTTAACGTTGCAAGTTATCGTGAATGTACTTAGAATAATGTAGATGATTAGTTTTCACAAATCAATGTAATGGATTAATGTGTGCCACGTTAGAATTAAAAAGTAGGTTGCTTATTTACAAGATGATTATGTTGAATTAATGCTTAGAATGTGATTTCATAGTGCGTTTAAATTTGTTAGGCCTAACTGCATATGTAGAAGAGAAGGCCTGTTCATTTTTTTTAGCTATGTTTTATAGGCCGACAGGGATTTCTTGGTTAAGACTTGAGTTGCAGTGAAATTTAAAACTTCAAGATGCGAAGAGCTTTCCTTTTCGTTCCCATGTTTCTGCTGCAGGTGCAAGGACATTTAGCTCGTTAGTGAGAATAAGTCTTTGTTTTAGGAGTTGAGATACGGCGAGAAGCCTACAGGGGAGGGCATTGGAATGTGCAACTGTAACTCTTAGTATGGAAGGTGCCTGGGACCCAAGGTCAAGATAACAGACGATGGAAGATGGACAGCTCTGGATGGAAATTTACCGGAGGAAGACCTGGCTGAAGAGGTGTGCCGAAGGGCGTGTTCTGCGATTTTGGGGTTTTGTATTAGGGACAGTCTCCCGTGGGTTGAGCAGATGAGGTTTAGGCGGGAAGCTAGAAGGAACATCATAGATCGAGCTCTCACTAAGTGAAGACTTCTTAGGAAGTTTCACTCCTGACACCTTTTACATGATTCTCTGGTTTGGGAGGGAATGCTAAGTAGGGATGCCACTTTAGAAAGAGTAGGGACAGAAATGTTTTGACTAATGATTCCGAAAATTGATATCAGTATAACGATTCTTTATTTGATGCTTTTAGAATCTGTAATTCTTTTTATTTTTAGTTGAATGAGAATTCTTCGCAGGTTAGCTTTTGTATTAGTGCCCATTTATCTCTTGTGCCTTGTATTGAGGTGCCTGTATGTTCAGATGTTTTTGCTCATAATTAAATCTCGAAAACTCAAGATTCTGAGTCCTCTATCCTTTAATGATGTCAAATTGCGATAGTTATATTCTGATAATTGTGTTTACTCCCTCTACGCTATTTGGCAAGTAAAAAGATCCTGGCGACCTGAGAGGGTTCTTGCAGATAATTGGTTAGACAAGAATCCGGCCCTATCAGTTGGTAGCAGAGACGGATGGTTATTTCCGATAGCGAGGGAAGATTTAGATTAGGATAAGTGATCCTTGAGTCCCATAGACACTAAGTAATAGTGAATCATCAGATGGTGAGCTGCAGACGGCGGCGGCTGATGGACATCGACAGAGAGTAGCAGTGCGGCAGAAAGCAGCAGTTCGAGGAGTGAGTATGAATAGGGTGAGATGTTGTAGATTGCGGTGTTGATTTGTTGTGTGATGTCTTGCGGAGTTGGTGTGAATGTTGAGTGATTGTGAGATCAGGCTGTGAGCACGCGCAGCCCGTGAAAGTCTTAGGCTCGACGAGTAGCTTAAGCGATTGGGTGTAGAAGACACCCGCGGTAGATTTTGTTGACCACCCAAAGTAGATCGTGAGGTGCCATCGATCACCTGGACCGAGATAGGGGGAGAGAATGTGTGAGTGCATGGCAAACCGACGCTGGTCGTGGGTTGTTGTATGTGGATTTGAGTATTTGTAACCTATCAGAGGCGATCTGTCTGGCCGCACGGGGACGGACAGTTGCCAACCGAGGTCGACAACTTCGAGAGACTGTGGACGTACAGTCAGAGAAGTAACTTGTTTGGGACAAACGGTTATTTCAGCGTATGCATGGGACGAATGCGAGGGTGAGACGTGAGTTGTGAAGGAGAGGAATTGCTGCGAGTGGAGAAAAGTGACGTCAGAGGGTGTCGCGCTGCGATAGGTCAGTTGGTGTGAGTCGCATTGTCATTGGTGGATTGATATCAGGAAGTAACGAAAAATTGTGTGCGTTCAGAATTTGGTCATTATGAAATGCTTTAAAGTTTTCCGAGAATTGTGTAGAGGTGACAAACATGTGGTTACTCGTGGGGGAGAAGAAGCTCCTCCCGAGGATACTCCAGCACATTACATGGCAAGAAATGTGGGGTTGCATACTATAATTTGGCTTGAAAATTGGCACAAAATGACCCAAGGAGAATTAGCTTTCCCGAGATATGGTTCATTCAGGTTAGAATGTGATTTCGTAGTGTGTTTGAATTTGTTAGGCCTAACTGCATATGTAGAAGAGAAGGCCTGTTCATTTTTTTTAGCTATGTTTTATAGGCCGACAGGGATTTCTTGGTTAAGACTTGAGTTGCAGTGAAATGTAAAACTTCAAGATGCGAAGAGCTTTCCTTTTCGTTCCCATGTTTCTGCTGCAGGTGCAAGGACATTTAGCTCATTAGTGAGAATAAGTCTTTGTTTTAGGAGTTGAGATACGGCGAGAAGCCTACAGGGAAGTGCATTGGAATGTGCAACTGTAACTCTTAGTATGGAAGGTGCCTGGGACCCAAGGTCAAGCTAACGGACGATGGAAGATGGACAGCTCTGGATGGAAATTTACCGGAGGAAGACCTGGCTGAAGAGGTGTGCCGAAGGGCGTGTTCTGCGATTTTGGGGTTTTGTATTAGGGACAGTCTCCTATGGGTTGAGCAGATGAGGTTTAGGCAGGAAGCTAGAAGGAGCATCATAGATCGAGCTCTCACTAAGTGAAGACTTCTTAGGAAGTTTCACTCCTGACACCTTTTACATGATTCTCTGGTTTGGGAGGGAATGCTAAGTAGGGATGCCACTTTATAATAGAGTAGGGACAGAAATGTTTTGACTAATGATTCCGAAAATTGATATCAGTATAACGATTCTTTATTTGATGCTTTTAGAATCTGTAATTCTTTTTATTTTTAGTCGAATGAGAATCCTTCGTAGGTTAGCTTTTGTATTAGTGCCCATTTATCTCTTGTGCCTTGTATTGAGGTGCCTGTATGTTCAGATGGTTTTGCTCATAATTAAATCTCGAAAACTCTAGATTCTGAGTCCTCTATCCTTTAATGATGTCAAATTGCGGTAGTTATATTCTGATAATTGTGTTTACTCCCTCTACGCTATTTGGCAAGTAAAAAGGTCCTGGCGACCTGAGAGGGTTCTTGCAGATAATTGGTTAGACAAGAATCCGGCCCTATCACCATCGTGCTCATCTGAAACGATTCCTAATTTGTTCAGAAGTTGTTTTAAAAGTTAAACACCTGGTCTATTTGTATGCCCGGTGAGCCAACCTCTCTGTCTGACTGGCTATAAACTCTTCATATAGCATTCTAATCCAAGGAAGTTGATGAATCATTAATTTGGAGTATAGTTTAGGAAGTGTATCAGAAACAGGGTTGGGTGTAAAAGTTACTAAGGCACGTTCTGTTTTTTTGCAGTTTTATTTAGCGCAAATTCATCACTAAGGTACTGGAGCACTTCACTTGAGGACCAGTTATATTACACAGGGACACATTCACTCTTGTAAGTATTAAGAACTGCGCACGTGGGACACTGAATTCATTTTCTATTTCATGACACTTTTTAATATCCCTTCCGAATGTAATGGATATAACAATTTTAGATAGCTACCCGCCCATAGCACTTATTCCAACTGCTTCCCTGCAATATTGGGTTGCTCCATACAAGGTGATAACCTTGTAAAGTAGGACTTTTTAAATGAATACAGATTTGCTGCCGTGGTGGTATAAATGGTTGAACAAAACTTTGAATTTTACACGTTTTGCATGTCCTTGAGGGTTAGTAAATTGAAATAGACCGATAGGGGGTACTGTATAAAAACCAAAATACATATTAATAAGCAAAAATACCTTTGATTTATCTTTTACCAGTTTAGCCATTTGTGAGAAGCTGGCCTGGTATGTGATGTCCACTAATGTAAATGGGCACCTTGCAGCAGTCCCAACAACTCTTATGGTGATTTAAGTGGTCTTAGACAACTTTAGAACTAGAAGCTCTCTAAGTGGTATCTGTGGATAGCAGCCTTCAGGCTTAGTCCAGAAGGTGTGTAAAACAGCATGTTTTACCAGAATGCAATATTATAGTATAGATTACGTGAAAAAGAAATACACAAGGTATTTATAAAAATATGTATTATATAATACTCTCTAACACATTTAGATTAAGTCTGGGTGGTGAACTCCGCTTACGGAGTTTTCTGCACTCCGCGTTCGTCAACGTCCAGTTGGCGAGCGTGAGCGAGGAAAATCCACCTACCGGCGAGATTTTTCCTCATTCGCAATTGTCAACATTAAGTTGGCAAGCGCGAGCATGGAAAATCAACCTCCCGGTGAGATTTCTCATTGCAAGTGGCCACGTATGCTCGCATTGAGAAACTGTCCGATCGCATTGAGAAAACTGCAGCTCGAGTAAAAATCTACTCGAGCGGAAAAAAGGAAGTAGCACCCACTTGCGCTGTGCATGGTGCCGTTTGTGATGATTGCACAGTGCGAACAAGTACATGGCAATGAAAATCATTGCGAATAGCATTTATTTAACGCACTCCGCCGCTTGTGGAGCTCCGCATAGCACAGCAGAGTTTTTTTTGCACTTAGAGGAGTTCCGCATAGCGGAACTCCGCCCAGGCTTAGTTTAGATGTCTCCTACCTGGAGATAATCACAATGTACACCATACTGTGCAAAGCAACACAGTAAATAGCACAGAATAAATAGTGGACCCCAGGAGGGGACCCAACTATATACTAAGAAAGTGGTATAAGAACCACCACTCGGGTCAAGACAGTGTTGAGAGGACGTAGAAGTGTTGGGGACCCAGGGAACCACCCGAGGTGAGTAGATAGGGAACCCACGGAGAGCGTGTGCAGTGTGGGAACACGACTGCATGCTCCGTTCAACACTACGGGCAAGTTGCGGTTGGATTTTTAAAGATTAAGGAACCTTCCCTTTGGACCCTGAAGAAACCACGTGGAAGACAGAAGGTTGGAGAGCCACCCCACCTGTGGATACCCTAGTCCCCACATTACCTACACCAGGGAAGCCGGGTGCATACGTGTGAAGTGGTGTTGGAAACCGCCATTGAACCCAATGGAGGACTTCAGGAAAGTGTCGCTGCAGAAGAAGTAGAAAGCGTCTGGTGGAATCCGAAGAAGGATTCTAGATAAGAGGTACCTGCAAGCAGAAGAAACAGAGTCTATGTCACTCAGAGATTACCAGGAGACTTGGAAGACGAATGCCCTCCAATGTCGGGTGTTGCAGGATGGGTGACAATGACCTTGACTCTGCAGCTCTGAGGACCAAGTGATGCTGAGGAAGACCAGAAGCTGTGCATGAGCTTTCCCACAAAGGATGTAGAGTGCTGAGGGGTCGGTGTCCGGCAGGACCACCAGCAAGCCTTGGCAAATGCAACCAATGTGGGAATTGAAGAAAGAGCAACAACGGGACCAGCAAGGTCCAGGGGATTCACCACAAGCAGGGGAGTCAGGGCAGGCACGAGCAATCAGAAGAGGCCAAAAGAAGCAACGTTGACCCACAGGCCAGAGGCACTGGAGTCACGAGAGGACCTCAAGCAGCTCACCAAAAGATGCAGGCCACTGTGCACACAATGTGGTGTGGCTGAAGAATCTGGTCACTTGAGGTGCTTGAGGTTTTTTTACTTTTTTAGATTTTAGTGGAGTTTTATATAGCACAAACTTGACCCGACTTTGGGTATCAGAGCGCTTTACATAGTTGTGTTACATGAGGACACATTCATTTATGTTAGGCATGAGGAGATTAAGTGATTTGCCCAGAATCACAGGATGTTCAGCATCATTGCGAAGGCTCGAACCCGGTTCCCCAGATTCGAGGTTGACCGCCTTAGCCATTGGGCCAACTCCTCTGGGGCTACTTGGAGCCCTAAGATCTTCTTGGGAGAAAGCCAACAAGCCTCTGCAACTGCAAATTGATGCGGTACACAGGGATTCGATTATTACAACCCCCCCGAGGAATACTGGCCTCAAACTTGGTGAGAGGGCAGGTCATGCCTCAGGAGCTGGGGAAAACCACCACCTGTGTTGCAGAACCTTGCGGAGTCCGGAGGAGGTCAGGATCAGCAGACTGGTCAACATAGTTGATGTGCCGGCGAATTCAGGGAAGTTACTCCTTCACTCCAAGGGAGATTCCTTCAGGTGTCTTTGATGCCCACTGGCCTTGGAAGGTTCCTGTATGGTGCACAGGCACAAACGATGCAGCAGACTGGAAGGGAGACGAAGTCGAGCCCAAACCAAGTCCAGAGTGCCCAGACGGTAGAAGTAGAAGTGGAGTCTGATCTGAATCTTGTCCCATGACGGACGAATCTAGGGACCCACCCACAGGGAGGCCCTTAAGTACCCTTCGGAAAGTGTTTGTATGATTCAGGGGACCCTCCCACGGAAACGGGTCTGGACAGAGGGGAGGGTACTCCCATGTGCTTAGTCCAGTTTCGCGCCAGAGCTCCCAGGACTGGTTTGAACTGGACTATGCACAGGGACACCAAATGTGCCCCTCATGCAGACTTAGTGGTGCTGGCAAGTGCACCCAACCGGTCCCAATACACTAAATTCTGCCTGGGCGGTGGTCACACCTCCCTTTCACAGGATGCCTATTGTTCTGCCTTCCCCTGCTCCAGCTTGGATCAGCAGCAAGGAGTGCAGAAATGTGTATCTGGTCGACAGCAACCATTTTGTGCTGTCCGGGTCTAGAGGGTTGGCACTGGGAACAGAGAGCCTAAGCTCTTCCAGTGCTTGGAATCATACCTCTCACATTGTTTACGGTATGGGTGTATGAATTGCAGCCAGTTTTGTGATGGTCATAGCGTATTTATGCAGCGCCCATCTATATAGTATATGGCTGCTTCACTGATAGCCCGAGAGAATGGGCTACTTAGGATCTAGGGGTGTTCTGCTCATGCAGGGGCACCCTCTCAATTAGAACCAAGCACCCTGCCTTCAGGATTGATAAGGCCTGATAGTGGTGTCTTATAGGTTTTAAGATCAGTGACCCTAGATATAGGAAACCTATATCTTTAGTAAGTGGTGCTAGCACCAACTTACACAGGCTGCAATGGCAGGCCTGTAGTTCCCTTTGGAATAGTCTTCCATGGGTGGCATAATGCATGCTTCAGCCCATGGGTAATCTCGGCGGTACCTATGCCCTGGGTACCTTAGTACCATATACTAGGGACTGATAAGGGTACACCAGTATCCAATCTGGGATGTAGCTAAGTACTGACAATACCAATTTAAAGAGAAAGCAAATAGACTGGGGTCCTGATTAGCAGGATCCCAGTCAGACTAGTCAGTAACAGCTTAGCACTAGGCAAAAAGTGGGCTTAACCATAGAAGCAGATACTACTTTCCTACACCATTCTTCTGGCTCTAGTTGCCCTTGAGTGAATCAAAACATTAGGAAGGGTACAGCTTCCTCCCTTTTCGCCTATGGCCCCAAATAAATGCCGAAATAATTGTGTCTAGTCTTGAGTTTAGGTGAAAAGCGTCTAGGTGGCATTCATTGGGAGGCACTGGCACTATGAAACCTCAGCCCCGCCACTCCTCAGCAAGTTCTTGTCCCTATTGAACAGAAACAGAGAAAGCACTTTACCAAAACACTGAGACAAACCTCGTTCACACCGGAGCAGAAAGGAAGTAATAGAACCTACTACAAGCAATATACAAGAATAAACCACAGATGTATTTAAATAAATAACAAGGCACAAATTGCCAAGAGGAAAATTGCAAGACAGCCCTTAACTGTTCGAGGAAATAAAAGTGACCAAAATAAATGTGAAAGACTAAACAGAAATATTCATTATCACGTGACTGTACCTTCATCTCAACAGAGCACAGCTCCACGACAGTAGGCACATAGTCAATTCAGGCAGGAACGTTAGCAGCGCACAGAATATGGGCCTTGCCATATATCAAATACCATGATTTCAAGAGGTCCAAATGCTAGATCTTGTTTAATTTTTTGTCTTTAACAGCAACACACACCCAAACTAAAATCTGCACAGACTTGGAGCAATTACCAAAAACTATGCCTCACCTACAAAAATCTTGAAAATTCAATGCTCATCTATTTGCATGAAAATATAGTACCACCAACCTGCACACCCATGCCACTCCTCCCAGCCAACACCCATGTCATTGCTAACACAAGATGCACAACAATAGGTGACAGGTTCCTCTCGATCTCAGGCCAACATCTGTGTAAAAACCTCTCGCAGCATCCACAAGGCCCCACAGGGCAATCCTAAACTATCACCTTTTCATCCCATGAGAGCGAGCTCAGATAAAGACCAGAGCAGAGTAAAACAACAAGAACCAACAGTGAAGGTCATGCAACCAAAATACTAACACAGGACTATTATCATCAGGGAATCAAAGCATGACCTACCTTTAAAGTTCTTTGACTCTCTGCCAGGGTCAGAGCCACCGCCACTAGGGCAACAACCAACAGAATTGCACCCAAGAAGACATCTATCTACCTAGGCTAGTCCACTCTTTACATAGACCCCAAAAGAACAAGTCACAGTGTAATGAGACCCTTAACAAAATGGACCACAATGCTGTAGACTCTCCCCAGCCAGCTAACCTTAGACCGTAAGAAGTCTTTTCCCGTGGCCCTGCAACTTACATGGTTCGCAATTCAATAATCTCCATTTAGTACCCCCAATTCCCCCTCCTAGAAGTAATTTATACAGTTCATATTTTATTAGCAAAATAAACAAATATAATGTAGTTAAGAAGCTAGAATGGCGGACGAAATTAAATTAGGAAGGGGTAAAGAAGCAATGCACAGACAATGTGCACACACAAAAGTGCAGCTGAAAAGGAAGATTGTGGCAGAAAAGGAATAATTGCAAATATAAATTAAAAAAAGTAAATGCAAAAACCGCTCCAGCTGGTGATAGAATTGCACAGAACATAAACAGCTGCATGTCACAGCTTTAATGAACAGTAGCCAGTGAAATAGACATGGAAACCCTTTCCACACGAAAACCATATTGTAATTATCCCCATGTCATCATTCCGTTATGGTGAATTAGTACAAGTGTTTACAGCAAGATTGCATTGCAAAACATTATGGGTTATAATAAAATGCAAATTGCTGTTCAGAGACAAAGGGGGTTGGCAAGGCCTGCAAGATGCAAACTCGGCTCTTTCACTCGGCCTACATTATCTCCCGGAGAGCGGAACCGAGGTAGGGACTAATGTCACCAAAAGTATGGGATTGTGAGCTATAACTACGCTCTATGCGACTTCTGCATGACGTCAAGGTGTGAGGGTTCACTTACAGGGCTTTGCTTTCTTGGCATCAATAATTGCATCAAAAATGTAAGGAACGTGTTATTTTTCCGCATTTAGGCTAATGAGCTACATCCCTGCTCCAACACCACAGAGAAATATGTCCCTAAGTCGTTGAATCTTTATTTTAATTAGAAAATGAAAAGCTCCACTTACTGGTTATTCGTGTTAAGTCGCAATGAAAAGAAGGATGTAACGCCTTCCGCAGCCCTGTATGGACTGGAGCAGGGCTTTGACTTCACATGTACCAGTTGCACACTGCTTTGCATCGATTTGAGGCACATGTGGCACGCACAAACAGTTTTCCGTACCACTGCAAACTCTCAGGAACAGCAGCCTGGTTTCCTTTGGGGCACGTATCCACTACTCGTCGCCAGATGTAGTGTCTTTCCCAGCCCTGGAGCATGTGAATGAAATACGCCACAAGGGCGCTGCAGTCAGATACTTAATTCCTTAGCATACACTCACACACAGTGCATTATCTCATACTCAACATTAAACTGCAGAGGAGCATCGCCCCACTGCCTCAGAGCAGGAAAAGAAAGGAAAAAATAAAATGATAATAACTAGGCGTTCCAGGACTTGGCGGCGAGGTACGAGAACGATCTACCGCCGGTGGTCGTTCTTCAGCTGCGGGGGACGGGGGCAAGGTCTGCGGAGCGGAGCTGGTGGTTTGGGGTGTAGAAGGTGAGTCTGTTCAGGTATGTTGGTCCGGTGTTGTGGAGTGCCTTGTGTGCGTGGGTGAGGAGCTTGAAAGTGATCCTTTTGTTGATGGGAAGCCAGTGCAGGATTCTTAGGTGGGGTGTGAAGTAGCTGTGGCTAGGGATGTCAAGAATCAGGCGAGCGGAGGCGTTCTGTATGCGTTGCAGTAGTTTCAGTAGTTTGGCCGGGGCTCCTGCGTAGAGGGCATTTCTGTAGTCCAGTCTACTGCTGACGAGAGCCTGGGTGACCTTTCTTCTTGTGCCGGTGGGGATCCACCTGTAGATCTTTAAGAACATGCGGAGGGTGTTGAAACAGGAGGATGAGATGGCGTTGACTTGCTGAGAGTGTTGAGTCGAGGATGAATCCCAGGTTGCGAGCGTGGTCGGTGGGTGTCGGTGCTGCGCCCAGGGCAGTCAGCCACCAGGAGTTGTCCCAGGCTGAGGGGGAGAGCCGAGAATTAGGACCTTCATCTTGTCCGAGTCCAGGTTCAGACGGCTGTTCTTCATCCATTCAGCGACGGCTTTCATTCCTTTGTGGAGGTTGGTTTTGGCAGTGCGAGGGTCTTTGGTGAGGAAGAGAATCAGCTGTGTGTCGTCGGCGTAGGAGATGATGTTGATGTCATGCAGTCTGGCGACGCAGGGCCATGTAGGTGTTGAACAGGGTCAGGCTGAGGGATGATCCTTGGGGTACGCCGCAGATAATTTTGGATGCTTCAGATCGGAAAGGGGGAAGGTGGACGCTCTGTGTTCTGTCGGAGAGGAAGGAGGTGTTCCATTCCAGTGCTTTGCCGCAGATTCCTGCGTCGTGGAGGTGAGTGCGTAGGGTGCGGTGGCAGACCGTGTCGAAAGCGGCTGAGAGGTCCAGGAGGATGAGGGTTGCGGTCTCGCCGTTGTCCAGCAGGGCCCTGAAGCCGTCGGTGGTGGTGATGAGGGCCGTTTCGGTACTGTAGTTGCTGCGGAACCCAGACTGGGACGGCTCCAGGATGTTGTTTCCTCGAGGTAGTGGGTCAGTTGTTTGTTGACGGTCTTCTCGATGTCCTTCGCCAGGAACAGGAGCAGGGAGATGGGCCAGAAGGTCTTGAGGTCCCTTGGGTCTTGGGTTTCTTGAGCAAGGTGTTGATTTCGGCGTGCTTCCAGCTCTCTGGGAAGGTCGCGGTCTCGAAGGAGATGTTGATGGCCTTGCGGAGGTGGGGTGCGATGGTGGTGCTGGCTTTGTTGAAGATGTGGTGAGGGCATGGGTCTGACGTGGAGCCGGATTGGATGGTGCTCATGATTTTGTTGGTATTGTCGTCGTTGATGTTAGTCCATGCGAGCAGGGGGTCGCTGTGGTTGGTGGTAGTGGGGTCCGAGGTGTCGTTGGCTGTTGGCGATCTGGATATCAAAGCTGTCACGGATGTCTGTGATCTTGCGGTGGAAGAAGGAGGCAAGGGAGTTGCACAGGTCTTGCGATGGTGGGATGTAGTTGGTGTTGGAGCTGGGGTTGGAGAGTTCTTTCACAATGTTGAAGAGCTCTTTGCTGTTTTGTGCTTTGTTATCAAGGCGGTCTTTGAAGGAGGTCTTTTTGGCAGATCTGATGAGGTGATGGTGTTGGCGCATGGTGTTTTTGTAGGCTGCTTGGTTCACCGGTGTCTGTTCGTGGCGCCATTTCTTCTCCAAGTCTCGGCAGTTTTGTTTGGAGGTCTGCGATGAACCAGCTGGCAATCCTGTTGGAGGGGTTCTTGACCGGGGGGAGGGTGTTGGTGCAGTCGCCGATCCAGCGTCTGAGGTTGCTGGCGGTGGCGTCTGGGCCGGTTAGGTTAGTGGGTGGGCTCCAGGCGAGGGTGGTGGTTAGTTGGTCTTCGGTGACTTTGCTCCAGCAGCGGTGGGGGATCTGTTGGGTGTGGTGGTGCGTGGTGGGTTTCCAGAAGGTGAAGTGGATGCAGCGATGGTCGGTCCAGTGGAGTTCGGAGGTGTGGCTGAAGTAGACGTGGGAGCTTGCGGAGAAGATGTGATCCAGCATCTGGCCGGCGAAGTGGGTGGGTGTTGTCACGAGCTGTCTGAGTCCGAGGTTGGTGAGGTTGTCGATCAGGGTGGTGGAGTTGTTGTCGTTGTTGTTTTCGAGGTGAAAGTTCAGGTCCCCGAGGAGGATGTAGTCAGTGGAGGGTAGGGCGTGTGTACTGACGACTTCGGCAATGGAGTCGCTGAACTATGGTCGGGGTCCAGGTTGTCTGTAGATCTGGGTTCCTCTGAGGGTTGTGTTGGTGTCGGTGTGGATCTGGAAGTGCAGGTGTTCGGTGGTGTTGAGGGTGTCGTCAGAGATGGTAGAGACTTTGAGGGTGGACTTGTGTACAATGGCGATTCCTCCTCCCACTCCATTGGTGCAGTCTCTGCGGGTGCTCTTGTAGCCATCCGGATGGCTATGGCGATGTCGGGGGCCGAGGAGTCGTTCATCCAGGTCTCTGTCAGGAAGGCGACGTCTGGGGAGGATGTGTCGAGGAGGTCTCAGAGTTCGACGGCGTGTTTGCGCGCGGAGCGGGTGTTCAGGAGTAAGCAATGGAGGTGGTTGGGTCCTGTCCTTGTGGGCGGATTGGCGGGCTCTGGTGCTGGTGAAGCTGCAGTTCCGGCAGAAGAAGGGTCCATGGGTGTGATTTGGTGCGGCCTGGAAGCAGGTGTGGTCTCGTCTGGTGTTGATTGCGTGGAGGGTGCTGGCATCGTAGCGGAGTCGGGCATTGTGGCATTCGCGGGGGCCAGGGGTTCTGGCGCTGGGCACGGTCCAGGCACGGACGGTCGCAGACAGGCTTATCTTAGGCGCGCTAGCTGCGCGCGGCCGCCATAAGAAGGGGAGGTGGGGGGGAGGAGCAGCTGGGAGGGGGGAGCAGGCGAATGGGTGAGCGGGCGGGCCACAGGGAACGCAGTGGCAGGAAAATGGGAGTGAGGAACGGCAAAAGGGAAACAGAAGGCAAAGGGGCACAAAGGGAAGGGAATGAAAAAACTATCACAGAAACCAATTACCAAAATACAGTGCAATTAGCAGAAAAGAACACAAAAACAATAAAACAAAATACAGTGTGGAAAGGGAAACAGAAGGCAAAGGGGCACAAAGGAAGGTGAATGAAATAAACGATCACGGAAACCAATTACCAAAATACAGTGCAATTAGACGAAAAGAACAGAAAAACAATAAAATAAAATACAGTGTAGCTATCAGAAGCAAACCTACGGCCTACCACTGGCCACCAGGGATGAGGCGCAGGTGGTAGCATGCAGGTGGAGGCAGGCCTCGAACTTCAGCAGGAGCGGCAGCTGGGCACAGAGCACGCGCACAGACAGGTGGAGCTACGCGGCGTGGGGAGCGACCTGCCTGGAAACAGGGTCAAGGGTCGCTCTTAAGTGTGCTATGACTGTTTGGTCTCTCGGGCCTCCCAAACAAATCATGCACACTTTCCCCCTTCTCCATGCAGGCTGCATTACAACCTGGATGGAGAACATGCCCACCCATACAGCCCCTGGCGCAGTGCCGGGTCACGGCGCTCAGATCAATCAAAACGCTGCGTTGTAACGTTGTGATTGGCTGCGGGAACATGGGAGCCCTGGTGCTTCCTGACTCCTGTTTCTCACAGGAAGCAGATGCAGGAGAGGCATCTGCCTTATATTGTGACCCCCCGCCCCTTGCACTGCTGCTTCCAGGCAGCAGTCACAACTGTTAAACACAGCCTAAACCCTTCCTGCATATGACAGAGTCTGCCCCAGAACCACTGCATAGAACATCAATATGCTACAAAGCTTCCATGCTTTCAAGGGGGCTGAGCAGGTTTAGTGGTGGGTTTAGATTTAGTGCTTGAGGCCAACCAAATCTTAGAAAGCACATTTCAGCTTTTCATCTTCATAAGGCTCACACATTGATAAGCATTAAACTGGGTAACACTGTTTTGGACAACACCAAGCATAAGTTTGGTGGGAAATTACGTGTTATTATTATATTAGCACATTGTGGAAAATGCTAGATCAATGGTGTCTCTAGAGGGGAACCAGAGAGGCCGTTCCCCTTCTACATTTGTCCTGAGCCATCCTTCCCCAAAGCTGTTGACTATTGCATGGAAGACATCACAGAAAATAAAACGAGCACTGCACCTTGCCAAGCACGTTGTGGAATCAAATCATCTTTATTGGTTTCAGCAACAAGTTGTAACAAATAGACATTAAAAAAAGATTAAATTGCACATTTAAAAATTTAGTAGGGATTTGGAGGGAGAGGAAGAAAAGGAAGAAAAGGAGCTGGGTAAAATAGAGGCAACAGCTTGCCTAGACCTGGTTAATCCCATAGTAAAATTATCTTTTAAGAGCATGACCAAGAGAAAGAAGCAATGGTAAATGCATTAGGTTTCGCCTATGTGATCAATAAAAAGCTGTTTTTTGTTGTAAGTTGTAGCTCGATGAGTAGTTGTATAAAATAAGTTACAGAAAGTCTGATAAAGTGTTATGACTTATTTATGTACAAAAAGGCAATATATTGTGCTCTTACTCGTGATTTAGTGTGGGTAAGTAATAGCAACATTTTAAAAAATGAAATGAAAGAGAGAAATAATATAATTTATTGACGTAATAGTAGTATTATGTGTTTAGAGGAGTTCTGATGACTTTGGGAACAGTGTGATTGCACCCACTGCACAATTCAAATCATGCTCCAAGTGCCTGCAAACTATCTGCATTTGTGACTGCCTGTTTAGTAGTAAAATATAGCAATATTTGGTGTTTAGAGGTGTTGAGCCAACTTTTGGCCCAGTACCACTGCACCTGCTGCACCAGTCAAATAATGACCCAATTGCCTGTAAGGTAACTGTACTTGTGACTGTCTGTTTAGCAGTAAAATATTGCAATATTCGGTACTTAGAGGGATTCCAAGAGCTTTCAGCCCCAGTATCACTGCACCTGCTAGACCAATGAAATCATGACTCTAGCGCCTGCAAGGTAACTGAACTTGCAACTGCTTATTTAGTAGTTCAATAAAGCAATATTTGGTGTTTAGAAGAGTTCTGACAACTTTTGGCCCAGTGCCACTGCACCTGCAGCACCATTGAGATCATGGCGCTAGTGCCTGCTAGATAACTGCCCTTGTGACTGCCTGTTAGTAGTAACATTTAGCAATATTCTGTGTTTAGTGGGGTCACTAGAGCTATTGGACCGGTGCCACTGCATCTGCTGCATGATTCAAATCAAGCCCCGTTTAACTGCAAGATAACTGCAATTGTGTCTGCCTGTATAGTAGTAAAATATAGCAATATTAGGTGTTTAGTGGGGTGCATAGAGCTTTTGGTCCTGGTGCTACCGCACATGCTGCACCATTAAAATCATGGCCCTGGTGCTTGCTAGATAACTGTACTTGTGACTGCCTGTTTATTAATGAGGGGAAAACTGTGCATGTAAGGCGTGGGAGTCATAGTTACCTAAGGGAATGAGTCATACTTACTTGAAATAACTGATGAATATATCGAAGATGTTTCCCCACATTAAGAGAAGGCCCGCACTCGATTCTCAGGGATAATTCCATTTATTCATGCACAGCACTTGCGAACAGGAACGAGTTTTGGCTTATCTTGCAGCCTTTGTCAACCTAAGTGTCCAACAACTGTTTTTCACTTTAAATACTCTCCACAGGTGTGATCATTTACATGAACATAGAAGAGTCACTCTCATTCTCGTAGTTCTTTCCAATTTTAAATGTCGTTATATTTCTCATTTGATAATCGCCTATGGGAGAGTCTAATTGAAACCATCTGCTCTGATCTTACAGTTCTTGCAATATTAAAGTTCCAAAGCACAAGAAGCCATTGTCACTTTTATTGTTGCCTTCTTGAGCTCTGCACTTTTCTTTTATAAACACTGCTAATTTTGAATTTTCTTTCACGTTACTGCAAAATAAAGGTAGCAGCCTTTCATAATGTTCAGGTAAATATTAATTCATTTTCTCAAAAGTTTACTGCCAGCTTTTCATATAATTACTAAAGTAGTTAAGGAAAACTTTCTTGCCTTCCCATGTTTCTCAATGTCACAAGACAGCGCTCACCTTATTTCCATTAATTTTAAAATTGCTCAAACTTTCACCTTCTCTCAAGTGCTGTCTCACAAATCCATGGTCTCCTGGAACCACTCCTCGACAATATTTACATTACCTACCGGTAGGTAGTTATAGTTAGGACCTAATTTCCATAGGAAAAGCATTGTTGACTTGTCTTTAGCTTCATCATCGTTTTACCAAACTGCATGAAATTTCCCCAAAAATGTGTCACAGTGGGTACTTTAGTTGCGGAAAGTTTGGGGTTGATCCGTGCAGTGGGGACTGAGAATTCGGGGTGCGAAATAAAGTTGCATTTGTAATGTTAATTCACAAAGGAACATTTAGCCACACCTACAACCCAAACTGCTGAACGGACTTACACCAAATTTGGCAGTGCCGTAAATGTCCGTTCAAGGAAGTGCCTTTTGCTTATTTGGTGTAAATCCATTTAGTGGTTGTTGAGAAATGTTATTTTAAAATTATAATGATATTTTTGGCCGTGGATATTTCGTGGTGGTTTGTGATGAATCATGAACGCATGCACCAACTTGAATGCTCTGATTGGTTAGACGCAATCTGAATAGAAATTTGCAACTGCCATTTAATCTATCGAGAACAGTTCCCGGGGCTAAACATTTGTGTGAAAGCCCACATAAGGGGTCAGGGTGGAGTTACTCTGACCCGATGGTTGTGAAATGAGGGTGTTAGTGATACATGTTATGTGCCCAAAATAGATTTTTTTATTGCGCTTGATATTCGAGACCATCATGAGGACATCATGATTATCAACATCGTCATGAATATTGGTGGAAATATAAAAAAATATATCAGTGAATCATTAATATGGATTGTTATAGAGATTTTGACAAATGTTTTTATAGAGTTATTTATATAGTGAGTTATGTACTGTGATGGTTAGAATTAATTTTATAGTTAAAAAATGTTAATGTTCTGGTGGCTATTGAATACCTGCTTTTGCTTTCACGATGTAACCGCGCGGATCACCAGTATAGACATCATCAATCTCCGGTCTCACCGGAAAATAGGTTTCAGAGATGGTTGTTCTAGAAATGCACTAGAAAAACATGAGTTTGAAGTGTACAGTAATAAACCCCAAGTGTGTAAAATGCTGTAATATGTGTACATATATGTGTTGTCAGTTTATGGAAAAGGCATGATCGTCCCAGTTAACCACGTCATCACAACATCCCGAATAACCACAAAAACTGAAAATAGGTCTGAAAGATTGTTTTTTAAAGAAACTTAGTACAAAAATATGAGTTTAAGCATGCTTTGAAAGAAGTATTATATAGTAATATGTGTAGTGCAATGTTCAGAATAGATTTTTTTACATATTTGTTTGGGGTGTAGTGTGCATTGAATGTTTGATTTTGTTTTCCATTTTCAAACCGTGTCCACAGGGGATTATGACATTGTCCCAAAGATCCCCAAATACCAAAGAAAAAATACCTTTTTAAAAACAAAATCACAATATTTGAGGTACTAGGGTGGGTCTGACAAGAGCTGTTGTGTGTATATGGCTGCTATACATAGGACCGGATGCAGAAAATCAGGTTACTTAGAAACAGCCCGTTGCCGTCATCTGTAATGTGCACTCCATCATTTCTCTAAATTCCATGCATGTCAAAACGCAGATTGTTGTTATGGATACAGACCATACGATGGTCTCTGAGGAATGCAGAAACAGTTTTGTTAACACGTTTCCTGGCTTTGTCAATCTATGGACAGAATTGATTTGACCATTTCCGTCTTTGGCATATATTAGAGTACACCAAGACAGTGTGAGGGAAAAGCGACATCATTTCTGAAAAGGTTTCTTTCATTTGGATTTCCAGCTCTACTCCAGTCAAATTGTCCAGGTCATTGCCACCACAGTGCACAATCATGAGGTGAGGTGTTGGGAATCCACAATGAATTTAACCAAAGCCAGCAACTGCTGAAACTTTAACCCTCTCTGGCAAAACCAAGTAATCTGAACATCTGGCAAACCCAAGTCCATGTCAATATATTTGTTTTTTGCACCATCTTTAGCCCAATAGATATAGCTGTGGCACACGATCCATACTCTAAGCATTTTGAAGTGAAAAGCAATAGTAGTCAAGCGAAGGCTGGAGCAGAAGGCGGTATGACGTTGGTAGTTACAAATAAAATTGTATTAGTAAAGGTGGCTTTCTTCTAAATTAATCACAGAAAGAAAAGTTAAAAAAATATTTCACTTAATATTTAGACTTAAACTTTATTTAAAAAATGTCTTTAGGTGTAAGTTTTCAGCATGTGAAATACATTTACTGATGACAGATTCTCCACAGTAAATGCAACAATGCTGTGCAGAAGTACAATTTGTTTTTAAATAAAACCAATTATTAATATAGTTTGTGATAAAAATATATGAAATAAAAAATTAGTGGTGTGTTATATAAATATATTACACAATATCAAATTATAGAAAGAAAGCATGAAAATCTTAGAGGTTCACTTTAAAAAATGGACGTTTCAATTAAGAAATAGATTTAAAAAAATCCTTAGTAACTGAAAAAACCAAAGGCTACAGGGACATTATAGTTAACAATTAGCATTTAGAAAACCTTAGATATTCACTGAAAAAAACAAAGGTTACAGGGGTGTTATAGTTAGGAAATAGAATTAAGAAATTCACTGAAAAAACACAAAGGTTATAGGAACGTTATACTTAGGAATTAGAATTTAAAAAAACTTTACAATTCATTAAAAAAACAAAGGTTACAAGGACGTTATGTTTAGGTCAATATTTCAATGGTTTCAATATTTCAATGGTTTCGAGTATGGTAGTGTGAAAGTTGGAATGAGTGTATGAACGTTTACATGGGGTGGAAGTGGGTACATCAGACATTCTGTGGATGATGTCATCAGTGATGTCATTTGAGATGTCATGAGTGATGTCACTGACCATGTCATGAGTGATGAAATATGTGAGGTCATAAGCAGTGTTGGAGCAGAAGTTATAGTTAGCTCAGCTTACTATAACTGCTGAATTTCTCTGGTTTTGTATGAGAGAAATTTCACCCTAACTATCCTTGTAACTTTTGTTTTTTCAGTGGAAAAAAAATATATATGTATCCAATTACAACTCCAACGTGCAGCCATGCACACACACTTCAAAACGGACAACTTGATTAGCTTAGTGCCAGTGAAGCGCTTTATTCTTCAGTTCGGTGCAAGTCAGACAGACATGTTTCGGCCAACGCGGTGGCCTTGGTCTCATGATATATATATATAACCAGCTGGCAGTCGCCAAGTAGGTAGCTATAGTTAGGTTCTAGTTCCAATAGATTAAGCGCTTTTTGTTTTGCTAATAGATTTGAATCATTTGTGGAATCTTCACAAAAGTTTCAAAACTTGTACGCCAATCACTTCAGATGCTGTCTGGAATGTTTTGGGGTGATTCATCAAGCGGGGGCCGAGAAAAACAGGAGGTCCCAAAATGAATTTTCCCCATGGGACTTTTAGACTCGACTACAGCCTGAACTGCTGAATGGAATTACACCAAATTTGGCAGAATGCTTTATCTTGGTCCAGAAAGATGTTTTTTTGTTGTTTGGTGCAAATCTGTTCAATAGTTTTGTAATTATTAAATAAAAAAATGTATAGATATCTAGGAATGCGGAATAACCGCAGATCTAATGCGATTGATCCAGTGAGCCACTCATCACTAGCAATGCCATGATTAGTTCTCGGCAACCTGATAGGAAAGTTGTGGCCGCCAATTTATATATCCAGACATGATCCGATGAGCTGAAAGAAGAAGTGAAAATGTATCTATGCAGTCAGGGTAGAGGTAACCTGACCCCATGGGTATGATAGAGGGGTCGGTGAGGGACCCCTGACAGGCAAGGGTCCTTGAATCCTCAAACTACCCACACACTGACTCAGAGACCCCTAGATGCTTACACACCTACTCCCACACCCATATAGGTACTCACACAACCTCTCATACACCCAACCAGGCTCTCACACTTCTACTGAGATACCCATCTAGCCACTGACACACCCAATTACAGACTCACAAAACCACTCACACACTCACTCGTAGACCCACACAGTCAATCCCCTACCCACTCACAAACCCACACAGCCACTCATATACTGAATTACAGACTCTGCAGATACATACATACCCATTCAAACACCCATGCAGGTACTCACACACCCACTGACACATCCACACAGCCACATACACCTCCATGCAGCCTCTCAGATACCCACTCACACACCTATCAATTCACTGACCTACCCACCCACCCATGCTCTGACAAAATAACACACACCCTTTCACAAACCCAAACAATCAATCATATACCCACTTACAGACCCACACAACCCTCACATACCTATATATCCCCTCACACACCCATTAACAGATCCACAAAACCGCTACTATACCCACTCACAGACCCACTCTGCTACTCATACACCCACTCACACACCCATTCACACTCATACACCTACTAGCACACCCACACAGCCACTCACACACCAATAAAACCAACCACTCTCACATCCATTCAGACCCACAAAATCATTACTACATCCATGTACAGTCCCACTAAGCCATCACACACCCATCTAGGATTTAACATACCCACTCACAGACCCATCCATCTAACCAATGACACACTCACTCACAGACTCGCAAAAGCACTCACACACCCACTGACAGATCTACACAATCAATCACATACCAACTCAAAGACCCACACAACCACTCACTCCCCCTTACAGACACTCAGTCAGCCAGTCAGACACTCTTATAGACACTCACACATCCATTCATGTAGCCACTTACACACTCACATAACCACTTCGGGGCTCCTTTTTCTTGGCCCTGTGCGACAGATCACCCCAAATTTTTTATATGCATAAACTAGAAAAAAAGAACAATTCCCATGGACCTAATTGAAAATACCCAGTGGTGACTGCCACTGGTAATATGTATATATTCATTGAAAAAACAAAGGTTACAGGGATGTTGTAGTTAGAAATTAATTTAAATAAAACAGAAATTCACTGAAAAAATCAAAGGTTAGAGGGACATTATAGTTGGGAAATAGAATTAAAAATATTCTCAGAAATTCTCTGAAAAAAAGAAAAGGTTAAAGGGATGTTAGAGTTAGGTTCAGATTTCACATACACAAAACCACAGCTATTCAGTTATAGATAACTGAACTAACTTTAACCTACGCCTCTGCAATGCACTGCTTATGATCTAAAAAATTACATCACTCATGACATGGTCAGTGACATCACTGATGACGTCTCAAATGACATCACTGATGACATCATCCAACAAGTGTGAGTATTTTGTAAACGTTTTTTAAAGTGAAAAATATATACGGAGGTACTGTATGATTGCATTAATTTTCTTTGTGTAGTACTAATAAGGTTTAGTATTACACTCTCAATTATAATTCTCCTTTTAAAGTGGGTGTATAACTTATCATTGGACTAGTCACTACACGGACACTTGTCTTCTGCTGATGTATGTGTAGAGTAAGGCTTTAAATTTAAAACAGTCTAACCTGTTCATTGACACTTCACTCCATAGTGATGGCTCAGTATTGTTCTGTTTTATGACATACTGACCAATTTCCGTTGACCTCTGTCCTTTGTGATGAATGACCATTGTAGTAGATTGTAAAAAAATCATCTCTTCACTAAGACCTTTCTCTAGGGTGATGTCTCAGTGTAGTAGACATTTGCAACAAACTGAGCTCTCTGCTCACACCTTTCTCTAGGATCAATAATGATTTTACCGGTGGTTTGTGATGTAGTGAAGTTTCCACGAAGATTTCTGTGTGTTGCAGTGGTATGTGTAAAACTAACATCTGCTCTAAAACTTCTTTCCATATTGACAAATGGTGTTGTTCTGGTCTGAGATAGAGTAACATATGGATATGTTTCTTACTTTGGCGATTAGTGATTAGAGCAGTAATTTACAATAGGCAGGAATATCCGCTGAGAACTCTTTCCTGGATAATAAATGAGGGCCTAATTTAGATGTTGTTGGATCTGTTCCCACTGTAGCATTTTCGACGGTCTTCCCACCCGCCGACTTGGCGTCCACCAGCTGTATTTAGATGATGTTGGGTCTATAGAGAGGTGTGGTGCAGCGGCCGGGCAGCTGACTTCAGAGCACAGGGTTCACGGTTTGATCCCTGGCTCCGCCGGCAACTCAGCTCAGCACCATGTGACTCTGGGCAATAGCTCATTTAATTTCCACGACGGCCCCCAGTGCCCTGAGACCCGAAACGGTGAGTAGTTTGCGCTTTACAAATACACATCTTTTTTTTTTATAGAGGGAAGACCGTCGGAGACCCGCAACCTCCGCAAGGATCTTGCTCCAGCATCCACAGCATCAGAGGCATAGCAGCAGTCGGTTGGAGTCCCACCAAGATTACTACTAAGCTAATTTCGATGGACCTTTCTATTGAGGGAACTGTGGCAGGAAACCCTCTAAACTCAGATTGGTGGAAAAAAAGAAAAAGGTGAAAACTTAACTTTTTTCGGGTTCCCACTTTAGATTCTGTCTTGAACCCCATTGCCCAGGTCCTTCCTGTGCTGCTGCTTCCTCACCATGATGCTCAGGAGCCCAATTGGTGCCAGAATCTAAGGTAGGCTTCTGTGTCACTTGTCTCCCTATCAATCGGGTGTTAACATTTGCTATCACTGCATGTAATTTTATATTGCTCTCACGTGCACATTTTTTGTGTCATGCATAAGTGTTCATCTTACAACTTATCGTGGTAAAATGAACACACCTATATTGACACATAAAAGTTATTTTTTGGGTGGTGGGGGTCTGGGTGTTTTGTTGCTTGTAGTGACTGTGGGTGTACAGACAATAGTGTGTATAGGTTATTAGTTTGAAAAGCAATATGTATAAAAAAACAGCATAACACATTACCTACATATGCATCTTGACAGATTCACAACATATATGTGTAGTAAAATAATGATGAGTAGTACTTGCCTGTCTCCACATCACCATGGCCTCACTCTGTAAGGACTTTGTCGCCAGGACACCACCAGCACAACAGGAACATCAAAATCAGCTCGGCACAACCCCATCGGCGACGTAGAACTGCTAGCCCACAGAGAAGACCACAGCAGTAGTGGAAGCATGTGTATTGCTGCAACATATTTATACGGCAGCCAGACTGCCATGAGCTCAATGGAGTACTTGGAACTGCAGCTGCGGCGGGATGATGGAAGCTCCACCAAGATCTAAGTCAGACCCTGAGTGTAGTAGTTGTTAGGGATACAGTGTTTCCTGTGCTGTATATCTGTCCCCCATCTTCTTATATTATTTACAACAAAATGTTAATTCTATTTTATGAAGTATATTGAAGTTTACTTTGCTGGATGATGTCATCAGTGATGTAATTTGACATGTCATCAGTGATGTCACTGACCATGTCAGAAAATTGACAAGATGGCCGACAGGTGAGGAGATCCGGCAGGGAGCTCCCGGCCAGGGATTGCCTTTTTGGATTAAATCCCCAGATGCCCTCCTCCTTCCTTGGACCCACTTACTCACCTGATGTCTTCTTTGGCTGAGGTCCTCATTGCTCTAATCTCCCGCTTGTAGACTCGAGATTCCTGGTAAAAAATGGGATCGATGCTTTCTTCCGTTTGATTGCCGGCCTGGAAGCAAGATGGCGGCCCGGATTACTCTGAGCGAGGCGAGCAGACAGACATGATCCAGTGGCTCACCGGTGAGCTGGGGTATGACTGGAGATCAGCAAACCCAGTGAGTGTGTGGGCAGCAGTGAGGAGGTGGGGTGAGGTGCCGGAATAGCAGGAGAGCAGCAACCTGTACATCGCATCCTCTCTCCTGCCCCCTCAATATAAAGCGGGCCGTGGAGCCTCCTGGACCTGATCGGTCACCCCGCTGCAGGCCATAATTACAAAAGGCAACCGGCAGCCTACGGTCAGAACGAAAGCAGTGGATTTCAGGGGCGATGAACCTTGTGGGCGCCCAAGCACTGCCTGACCTCAAGATGGAGGTTGGACAGGCCTGAATTGTGCACAAGGAGGCCCGAACCGAGGCTGGAGGCTCAAGGAGTCTAGACTGGACAATGAGCATAGCGGGAGCTGGGGAGTGCCCAAATCATGATGGGGCAAGGGGAGCTGGTATGTCAGAACAATTGTTGTCTGAGCAGCATGCTTTCCTCCCCTCCCCACACTAGAGCAGCGTGGCTGGGTCTATGGAAGCGGGGATACAATTTTTTTTATTACCTACTAGCCAGAGGGCAAGAGCTGCTGGTTGAACAAGTAGCAGGCTTGTACTGGAGGGCACAAACACTTGGGGGACAGCAGGTCCTGAGCCTGGCTTGGGGACACTGGCCACACGATGGCCCTAAGATGGCCCCCAAAAGTAGACATCCCACTATTGAGCCTCAACTCAGCAAGCCTTAAGGACATGACGCATTGGGAAAGTTTCAGGTGGGCAGCTAGATAGCACACAAGGGTGCACTACAAACCCCACAAAGGAGAGATACGGTGGGGGCAAGCTGAAGAGATGGAGATGCCTGCTTCTATGCCGTGACATAAGAGCACCCAGCGGAGCTTCCGAGAGAGGTTCGGCTGCAGGAGTATGCAAGGAGACTGCTCTTGATTAGGTAGGGAAGGAGTACTCCGAAGCACCCAGAGTCCCCCTACCACTGGGATCCTGCTCAAATGCCCAACACTCACCACTGCTGCTGGGAATTGGGAAGATGTGTGGACTTTGGAACTGTCCCTTCCACCTCTCCTCTGTCCACTCTTGACCTGGGGGTGAGCTGGAGAATGAGGCAGATGGCGTTTATCAGCAAATCCGTGACTGGTGCTCTTGATGGAACTTTAATGATGTCCCCTGGGCGGAAAGTAAATCTGTCTGTAATTACTGCGGTGCCAGATCAACTTTGGCTGATGCCCGGTGGAGCTGTCATATGCAGGAGTTGGGATGTGCAGGTGTAGACGAACAGGACACAAGCATTAGTATTGATAACTTTACACAAGAGATTACAACGTTCAACACAGTTTCTTCAGAGAAACCAAACTGTGTTTATATTTGTTGTAGAGGAGTTTGGCTCCGGTTCACTCCTCGGCCGGCACCTACCCAGTCGAACACCGGACTTCATTTTCCTCTCCTCCCCATTGTGTTTTCCTACCTTCATTCTCCACCCTGTTTACCATACCTCCTCACTCCCTATAAAACGTGTGTACGCGCTAATAATCTCACATTATTGTGTAATCTCATGTTTTTTCTTTTCTCTTATGTCTATACTTGTCTGTGTAATTATGGAACCTGTAACTCACTGATCCTCATGTAAAGTGCTCTGATACCTCCGGGTCTAGCCAGCGCTACATAAAACTTTGCAAATAAAATAAATAAAATGTCAGGAGTGATCTAATATGCAAAGCCATAAGATGTGCATTGAGGGGGCGTAAGTTACAGTTAGCTCAGGTAACTATAACTGCTGAATTTCTTTTGTTTTGTGCATGTAAACCCAGAGACTTAAAAAAGTTTTAAAATTCTTTTTCCTAACTATATCATCACTGTAACCTTTGGTTTTTTCAGTATATATATATGTATATATATATATATATGAATAGCAAGGCGTCCAACGGTTCCGGATAAAACGGCGCTCTTTTGTTGAAGGTGCGGTGTCCTTGCGGCTTGGACCGCCGCTAATATGCCAACAATTTTTCTCCGTTTTAGCAAAGAAAAAATAGGGTCGCACTCCAGCGAGATATAGTACTCCTTTGTTTTAATTTCACAAATCCACAGATTACGAGATGCACACAAAGAAAACCAACGCGTTTCGTCAGCGTCCGCCGACTTGCTCACGGTTAATTTGCAACATTCAAATCAGGTTATTTAAACAAACAAACAGGAAATTGACACACCTTTCCTGTCACGTGAGGGGTGATTTAAAGTTCACCAGATTTCTGGGATATGTAGTCCCACATTGAATCACAAATGTTTGTGTATTTATATGGATTTGCTTAACGGGAGGTTAATTGACCCCCAAATGGGTTCAAAATTTTTTCAAAAGCAATGTCTAAATAAATCAATTTTTCGTGGTTAGACACATAAAATCAATGTCAATTTCACAGAATTATTGTATCTACATTGTGATATACAAACCCTCTGGTGGGTCGTCATTACAGTGTGTGTTTATCTTCCAAAAACCACCTTGTAGACATTGCTCAGTGTCCCATGATAGGCCCACATCTTAAGACTGTTGTTTTTTTTGAAAAACCATAAAAACAATCAAAAATGAACTCATTGACACATTGCTGTGTTAAATAAAAATACTCAATAAAGTTTTGTATTACAGTCTAGAGATGTATGTAAAGTTCTTCCGACTGGTTCAGACCAAACGGCGTCATGCTTCTAAAGTTAATAATATGTCGAGATTCTTTCTGTCTCAGTAGTCTCTCCCGATTTCCACCTCGTGTATTGATTGGTACAGTTTCAATTCCATAAAACTTTAGAGACTTCCAATTACTGTTGTGGTGGGTCTCCATATGTCTTGCTACCGCATTGTTTTTGTCCTTGTTTTTGGTGGCCCTGGTGTGTTCCAGTATCCTTTTCTTCAGCTCACAAATGGTGCTACCCACGTACTTTAAATGACAAGGACATTCAATGATGTAGACCGTGTATTGGCTTTTACACGATATTAACTGTTTGATTTTCCAGGTTGTTTTATTCGCCATTTTGATCTCATTTGTGGGTTTGGCAATTTGACACACCTTACAGTTTTGACACTTGATAAAGCCTGTTTTCTTTAACCATGTTGTTTGTGCTTTATCCGTTTTGAAGTGACTGTGTACCAATCTGTCTTTTAAATTTGGAGCTCTTCTGTAGGTTATTACAGGGTGCGGTCCCATTATTTTTCCCACAGTCCCATCCAACTGTAGTATTTTCCAATTCTTTTGGATTACATTGACGATTTCTTTAGATTCCAAGGTGTAATCCAGTATTAGTCTTATTGGTTCCTCCTTGGTTACTGGCTCTTTGGTTTGAGTCAGACAATCTTCCCGGGATTTCTGATTGGCTCTGTTCCAACACTTGTTCACCGTGTTTTTGTTGTATTTTCTCTGTAGAAATCTGTTTATTGAGCCTGCACTTTGTTTCTTCCATTCCTCCTCCTCACTGCACAGTCTGCGAAGTCGGAGAAATTCTCCGTATGGTATGCTTGACACTAGAGAGGGTTGGTGGAAGCTCGTTGCTTCTAGGGTGGCATTTGTAGCTGTCGTTTTACGAAACAGTGTTGATTCTAAATGACCATTTTTCACATATATTGTAGCGTCTAAGAAGTTGATCTTGTTCTTGTTGATTTCATATGTGAATTTCAAACTTTCGACACTATTATTAAGGATTTCAAAGTATTCACTAAATTCCTTTTCGTTGCCATTCCAAATTATCAATAAATCATCGATGAATCTTGCCCATTTGATAATTTTGTTTGTGTGTCTTTGATGTTGTTTGTTCCAGGCCACCCATTTGGGGGTCAATTAACCTCCCGTTAAGCAAATCCATATAAATACACAAACATTTGTGATTCAATGTGGGACTACATATCCCAGAAATCTGGTGAACTTTAAATCACCCCTCACGTGACAGGAAAGGTGTGTCAATTTCCTGTTTGTTTGTTTAAATAACCTGATTTGAATGTTGCAAATTAACCGTGAGCAAGTCGGCGGACGCTGACGAAACGCGTTGGTTTTCTTTGTGTGCATCTCGTAATCTGTGGATTTGTGAAATTAAAACAAAGGAGTACTATATCTCGCTGGAGTGCGACCCTATTTTTTCTTTGCTAAAACGGAGAAAAATTGTTGGCATATATATATATATATATATATATATATTTGCTGAAAAAACAGAGGTTTCAGTGACGTTATAGTTAGGAATTAGCATTTTAAAAACCTTAGAAAATCACTGAAAAAATCACTGGTTTCAGGGATGTTATAGTTAGGGATTAGCACTTAAAAACCTTACAAATTCACTGAAAATCCACTGGTTTCAAGGAAGTTATAGTTAGGCTGACATTCCACTCATACAAAACCAGAGAAATTGGGCCATTATAGTTAGCCGAGCTAACTATAACTTGTGCCCCTGCAATGCACTGCTGATGACATCACATATTACATCACTCATTACACGGTCAGTGACATCACTGATGACATAACAAACGACATCACTGATGACAATACTGATAACATCATCGAGTGACTGAGTGTTTCTAAAAAGTTTGAGTGTTATATATATACAAACCAAGGTTTATTGAAGAATGAGTGGGTGTATGAGTGTCTGAATGGAAGATTTAGTGGGTGCGTGACTGACTGTATAAGTGAGTGATTAACCGTGCCTTAGTGAATGCATGGGTGAATGACTAATCTGTGTGAAAGTATGTATCAGTTTGTAAGTTGGTGTATAAGTGGCTGCATGGGTTGGTGAGAAGCTACATGAGCATCTATATGGGTTAATGATTGGTTGTCTGACTACCTGTATGGGTGCCTGAGTGTCTATGTGGTTGGGTGGGGGTGTGAGACTCCCTGCATGGATGATTGAGTGGGTGATTCAAGGGGTATATGGGTTCATGAGTGCATCTGCGAGGGGCTGTATGGGTGAGTGAGTGTGCGTATGGCTGTGTTGGTGAGTGAATGGATGCCTCAGGGGTATGTGTGTGAGTAACTACATATGTGAAAGGCAGTATATGTTAGTGTTGGAGCATATAAGTGACTATGGGCCAGATGTACAACCAGTTTTTTCATGTGCCAATGGGTTTACGACCCGTTTGCGCACGCGAAAACGTACATGGCCATGTACAAATGCTATTTGCAACTCGCAAAAAATTGTGACTCGCAAAATAGTGTTTTGCAACTCGTTATTAAGAAAGGGCATTCCCTGTCGGATGCGTTCTGATATTACAATTGTACCTGTGAGAGTATTGCTGGTATTGACATGAGGTGTAAAATTAACATTAATAAAAATTGTTTAAAAAAAAAAAAAAAGAAAGGGCATTCCCTTCCTAATAGCGAGTATCTAGCCATGTATGAATGTTTTGCGACCGGAATTGCGGTTGCAAACCACATTTGCAAATTACCGCCCTCTTCAAGAGGGTAGTAATGGAGTTGAAAATTAGAAGGGGTCCCAAGGGGATCCCTTCCCCTTTGTGACTGGCTCTAAAAATATTTTTTAAGGGCAGGCAGTGGTCCCAGGGACCACTACCTGCCCTTGAAAAATTAAACGACAACGTTTATTTTTTTATTTTTAAATCCATCCCGTTTTCCTTTAAGGAAAACCGGCTGCATTTAAAAAAAAAACTGCTTTATTGACAAGCAGTCCCAAACATGGAGGTCTGCTGAGCCCAGCAGGCCACCATCCCTGGGAGGGCCATTCATTCCCAATGGGGTCGCAAATTGCGAGTGGCTCAATAATATTCATGAGCCTCACATTTTGCGAACCCATTGGGAATTGCAATTAGTGTCTCTGACCATGTTGTACATTCCAAATTGCGATTCGCAATTAAATGAAAATTGCAAGCTGCATTTTGGAATGGTCGCACATCTGGCCCCATATGTGAGAGTGAATGATTGTGAGAGTGGCTGTTTGGATGACTGTGTGTGCTTGTGTCACTGATTGTATAAGACAGTAAGTATGTGTATATAACTGTTTAGGTGAATAAATGGCAGTGTGATTGAGTCTTTGGGTGACTGACTAGGTGTGTGAGTATCTCTGTGGGTGAATGGTGGTATGTGAGTGCATAGATCAGTGGCTGTATTGATGAGTAACTGCATGTATGAGTGACTGTATGGTTGAGTGATTGGATATGTGTAGACCTATGAATCAGTGAGTGGGTATGTACTAACTGGTATTGGTGTGTCTATGGTTTCGTGTATGATAGTCTGTATTTTAGAGTGGGTGTATGAAAGGTTATATTAGGGTGTGAGAAGGTGCATCAGATATTAAGTGGATTATGCCATCAGTGATGTCATTTGAGAGGATCAAACTCCGGGGGTGATGGCTCTCTGAATGTAAGATAGAATGTCCCGTGGTGGGCTTCCTATATAATTTAGTAAAAAGGTTGTTGTCATCTACATATACTTCAAAGTCCCAATAGACATTGGTGTTGCTAATATTACCTGAAAAGACTACGTTTAGGTCATTCTGATTAAGGATGCTAATATAGGCTTCGGCAGCTGATTGAGTGTCCTTCCAGATAATAAATAGGTTGTCTATGTAAAGGGCCCATAGGGCCACATTTGTAGCCCATATATTAAAGGTATCTTACAGGAGGCAGTGAAGAAAGCAGACCTGTTGGAAATATCTAACCTCCTTGTTGCTAAAACCCGCCCGAGCTCTGGCAACAATGAGAGAGAGAGGGACCTGCAAGAATGATTACGAACTTCAGCTCAAACTCCCACAAGGTAGTACAGATTTTGAAGAAAAATTGGAGAATTATTGCAATCGACAACATCCTTAAAGGTGTAATTACAGTAATCCTCAAATCACATGTAGACGTAGCACCTCGCTAAAGGACCAGTTAGTACACAGCCGCTACAGGGACACTCCTAGAAGGATGGACCCGATAACAGGATTCTTCCTGTGTCTTAGAAACAAAGCGTGCAAGAATAGCAAGAAAGCATGTGATTATACGACACAAGGAGATGGCAAGGAGAAAACTATGAAAATCAATAAATTACTGAATTGCAATTCAGAATTTATGGTTTACTGTCTGGAATGTCCCTTCCCTATAAGGTACATTGGGAGTACTCTACACCCTGCGAAAAAGAGGGTCCTTGAAAGTATGCTAGCGATTGTGAATAAAGATTCGAGCTATCCGGTCACCCGTCATTTTGAATCAGTACATAGCAGCAATCGTGACCTACTTAGATTCTTCTGTATTGACCAAGTACAGAAAGAAGAGAGAGGTGGGGAGGGAACATAAAAACTGCAGATTCTAGAGTTCAAGTACATTATTCAGCTACACACTAAAGCCCGGTATGGGCTGAATAGTGAGTAAGAAATGGGGGTCCATCTAGGCCAGTGAAGTATAGTGTCCCGCTATTCTTTCCCTTTGTCTCACAATTGTTTGATTGTTATACATTGAATAAAATAGTGAGGCTAACCCTGTTGATTTTAGGAATGAACTTTATGATGTTTTACTTCTATTGAAGATAGAATATTCGTTCTTTTTAGAGATTTGACATTTTGTTAGCAGCTATTGCTGATCCTTAGGGGAATTGAGAGGACCCTTATGTTGAGATGATTCGTTGATTCAGGGCTTGATTGTAGGAAAATGATATATGAAACTGAGCCATGTGAGGAGTTATTCATTTTAATGAATGCCAGCAGCTCGTTCGTTGGGTATTTACCCTTATATATGAGATGTTTTGTTGATGAGATACACAGTCATAGGATGAACATATATGACATAGGAATGAAGTATTAATCTTCCTTGTATTCTACTTCTCATCCTTCATTTCCTTTCCCCTTTCCTGTGCTCATGAGAAACCATCAAAGTGGTAATTCTGAATTGTATACTTGTACACCATGAATTTGCTAATGATATAATTATATATATTAAAAATACAGGTAAGTACTTGTTAATTCATACCTCATTGCTGCTAGACAGGAATCACACAATAAAAGATGGCTGCCGTATTTATGGAGTATTTACAAACCTGCTATACCTTCTTGTCTCTCCATGAAATGTATCTCACGTTCACACATATGATTTAAAATGCAAAAAGTTTTGACTAACACGGACATTAAGGAAGGTGACGTGCCAAAACGCATCTGTCTGTGCTGATAACTTGCCAATAAATTATTGCTTTAATTATGGACCCGGGAGTGCACCCATTACTGACTGCGTGACTGTTCTTTTAACTCCAGTTTTAAACGCTTGTAGCACAATCGGTCCTCTTTCTTCCTGGTATGAATCGACCGTGGTCCCCATTTTCAAAAAAGGTAACAGGTCGGACCCTGCCTGCTATAGGCCGATATCACTACTCGATTCAACAATTAAGATTATCGGCAGAGTTTTGTTATTAAGGTTACAAGATTGGGCGGAAGACCATTCGATACTTAATGACCTTCAGTATGGTTTCCGCAAAGGCATGGGTACAATTGACCAGGGGTTAAATTTGAATATGATGATCGGCAAATACACTAAAGCCAAAAGGGGTAGGTTGTATTTAACGTTCGTAGATTTTACTGCTGCGTTTGATTCCGTAATCCATGAGGAACTCTGGAGAATCTTAACTAATACGGGGGTGGAAAGTTCGATAGTTTTATTTTTAAGACAATTATATGCGGGAGCAAATGCTAGGATTCGGTATGGGATGGAAGGGGAGTACACTAAACACTTTAGGGTAAGAAGGGGTGTGAGACAGGGATGCTTCCTGGCACCCTTCCTATTTATATTATATATTAATGACTTGGGAAATAAGCTGGGGAAGGAGTGCCAGGACCTTCCACAAGTGGGGAAGAGACCTATTCCCACATTAATGTATGCCAATGATGTGGTTTTGATGTCACGCACCCCTGTAGGGATGCAGAGGTTAGTTGATTGTTTTGCTGATTATATGGCTAAACTGGGATTAGAAGTGAATATTTCTAAAACCTTTGTGATGAAATGTGGGGCAGGGAATACAGACGCATTTTAATAGGTAAGAAACCGATTGAGTGCTGCAAAACCTTCTCTTATCTGGGTATACTCTTTGATAAGAGGGGGACATGGACCCAGGCCATTAGGACTAGGAGGCTACTGTTTTCTAAAGCGGTAGCCGCACTCTTTAATTTCAGTAAGAAGCTGGGGAAACGGGCTCCAGAGGTCCTATTAGAGATATGTAAGGCGAAATGCATCACAATAGCCACCTATGGGGCAGGCACCTGGGGTTATGAGAATGTTAATTCACTTCAATGTATTGAGAATAGGTTTTTAAGATTTTTATTGATTGTCCCGGACAGCACTTCTACCTATGTTTGTCATACTGAATTGGGCTTGCCATAGATTATGGACATTTGTAAGATTCAACCTGTACTCCAGTGGCATAGAATATGGACCTCCGATTCGCTGGAGCTCAATAGACAGCTACTTACAGACTGTGGTAAACTGGATGGGATAAGGAAGATTAGTTGGCTAGAGTACATTAAATATTTTGTTGGTTACCTTGGCCACCCTGAATATTTTTCGGACCCCCTTACTCTTTTAGCTGTAAACAGGAAAGAATTAAAAATTAGCTGCCTATCCTACTTGGATAATAAGAGAAGAGATATAGAATCCCAAAAAGTCTCTGTACAGGCGCATCAGTTAATAATGGTCACCGATAAACTCCAGCCCTACTTAAGCAAGTTTACAAGAGAGCATGACAGATTTTTGTTGACCCATTTGAGATTGAACATTTTTCACAGTTTTGTCTCTTTTCCCACTGAAAACAACTGGTCGAAGGAGTTATGTAAATGTTCATGTGTCTTTTCAATCAACTATTCATGTTCTATTCTTTTGTAAATTTTACTCTTATAATTGGCACAGGTGGATTTTGCCAATTTACAAAAATAAGAGACTAAGACAATGTCGTCCTGCTTTTCTGTTTCTACAAACATTAGGAGAAGAAAAACTGTCTGCATCAATTTTAATGTTTTTAAAGTTAGTTTTAAAATGTAGAAATTCAATCATGATGTAATTCATTCCTTTTCTGAACTTTTTTGGAATTGATTCGCATTGCTATTATATGAATTTATAAGCTAATACTAGTATTTATTGTGCCCGTAATCGCATTGTGCTTTTATGATTATTTCTTTTAATCGAATAAAGCTGATTGATTGATTGATTGACTGCGTGACTGCAAAATGCTGTAGTGTTCTAAAATATATATACATCTTCCAGTAAGTGTGTATGGATGGCATGCAGCCTAATTGTCAGGGGTGCTCATCAAATGCCCGCACTCGGACGTGCATAGAATCAAATTACTTCTGCAAACAGTAAATCACAAAACGGCACTCCAAGTAGTGTTGCATTATTTATTCAGCATGGCAGATCAAAAGCATGTACAGTGCATCAGAGTTCCTACAGCCTGACCCCTTATGTCTGTTTTCACAGAAATTTTCAGCCCCAGAAACAATTCCCCAATTGATAAAATAGTGGCTGCAACTTTCTGTTCAGGTAGCAGCCATCTAATCACAGCATTTCTCTTGTTTTGCGTCTTCACGGTTAATCGCAATGTCACTGTGAAATGATTGCGACCACAAATATCACTATCTTTTTTTCTTCCTAAATTGCTCAAAAAGTACTGAATGCATTTGCGCCAAACAAAAAAACACAATCTGCATAAAAAATCTATCTTTCTGCCAAATTTGGTGCATTTTTATCCAGCGGATCGGGCTGTAGGTTCAACTACACGTTCTATGGGCATTAACGTGGGAGAACACATTTTTAGCCCCCTTTTTCCCTGGCCCCACCTGACAGATAACCCCAAAACTTCCCATGCACAACAAGACTTGATATGACACTTTTTGGGGGGGAACTCTTGTGAAGATTTGTCAACCGACGCCAAAGATATAGGCCAAAGATATAGGCAAGTCAACAAGCACTTTTCCTAATGGGAACTATGTCCTAACTATAACTACCTACTGCAGACAGCCAGTAGGTAATATATACATTCACATTAAAAAAAAAGGTTAAAGAGAAGTTATAGTTAGGAAAACTTTAGTGTACCCCCCTGTAACACCCTGCACTGTGTGGCAGGCACCATGGGGTGCAGGGTTTTACATACACCCCCATTTCTCTATAGCAGCCTATAGTAAGGCCATGACACAAGCTCCCATAGAGAAAAGTGAGTATGTGATCCAATAGTGTTCAGTCACATCGTAATCAGGCGGTCGGAACCGCCGTCCTAAGGTTGGTTGGTCCGAGATGGTGTAGGTCAGAGGCAACTCCCACCGACATCGTAAAAAGCCCCTAAGTGTACATGTGCTAAGTGTGTATCTCATGGCATAATGGAAGCCCACTCTGCTTTCACTGCAAGAAAAAAGATAGGGTGACTCTGGCTTTTGAGCAATGGGACATGATGACGCCAACACTGAGAATGATTCACAGTAGAAAGGCAAGCTTTGTGTGGTCCCTAGAAACAATCTCTTCAAGCTGGAGCTCTGAAAATAATATGCTAAGCTTAAGCTTAATGTGATATGAGTGAAACAACGTTTACTCCCATCTGGAATGGATAGCATGTGGGTGAAGGCACGTATGTTTATTACAAAACAAAACCAGATCTAATGGTATCTGCTGTCTTGGAACACAGCTAACTATATTTTACCTGTGTAAGTATTGTGTTCTGCAGAAATAACTGTGTTGCATCTTTAATTTTGGGGAATGGATAACTAAAAATAGAATCAAACACAATGGAGAGATCGAGGGTGGTAGGGCATCACAGTAAAACAGCATTGTCAAAGAGCATTGAATTGCAAACTTAGAATGAGCCCCTAAAGGGTGTAACCACATGAACAATACATTATACATTTTTTGGCCTTTCAGGCCTCCTAAAATGTTATTATGCACAAGGCCTCTAGAGAGCAAACCACTTTCTACTATATGGACAAATAGGCATTTTAAAGGCAAGGCCCACAAGACATTTTAGGGTGAGTTTGCAGCAAGCAGTGAATTTTATAGTAGCTACTTTCACACTGTGCTGGGGAGAGCTGCAGTGATATTTCCTTGTTGTTTTTTGATAACGCGGCCTCGCGTGTCCCAAAGAAGTCAGCACTAGTTCTGTAATAGGAAGCAACACCATGCCATGCACACTTGTCACAATCTTTGCCAAGGTTTTAGAAATATACTATATGAGGAGATAGGAACAATAATTACAGCCCTGTTTACAGAGTAAGCCTGGAGTGAGTGCTGCAGGAATGAGGGGGTGCAGAAGTGGTTGGATCCCTTCAAGCCCCCACGACAAAGACAAGCAGGAAAAGAATAAAAAAAGTATCCAGACACAAACAGATAAGCACTAAAGTGGAACATTACCAGTAGTTGGGTGGTGCTCTGTGGGAGTTAACCAAACACAAAAAGGAAAGACAAAGAGGAAGGACTAACCAATAGCCAATCGAAGGAATGAAGAAATAGGCAAGTTGCAAGCCCACAGAGTCAATACAGCATGACTTGAAGAGACGGTGCACGCACTGCCTAGGCTCAACATAAAACAATTATTAAAGTACATAAAACTATAAGAAATAACAGTCACTTGTCAAATATGTCGACAAATAGAGTAGGAGTGGTAAGACCTGTGTGACCAACATCTACATGTCGCCAGCCTAATAAAGTGCAAATGCATGTGAGTGAAAGGACTCAATATATACGGTACATTTTCGCTCAGGATGCATTGGATCTAAATAAGATATATTGACAGGGCCATATCCATTACTGAAATACTTGTTCATTATAGATCCTGGACTTATCATGGGGAGTTTCTTCTCCCACTTGAACCCGAAGTACCGCTCCTTAATCAGATCAGCAGTGTCCCGCCTTCAGATGCCAGGTTAGACCATAAGGACCCCAGCTTAAGTACATTTTACGTAGGCCAGACAGATATTCCTACCATGCCCACAAGCATAATCAGCGTCTTCCAAGGACTTTAGATAAATAATTGCTGTTGGGTTCATCACTACTCTAATACAGCATAGCACTGGTTTTAGAGCTGCTACTTCCACTATGGGGGTAAAATTGAGTTCTGCATAAAGTGCTAACAGAGGAGTGCCAGGACCCAGTCTTAAAAGAGCTATAAGAAAGTTATTCTCAGCTACTTTGTAGTGGGTATACGTTCCCATACCCCAGAGGTTAGCCCAATTAAATTGCTACAGCTAATGCCTTCGGTTTGTAGACTTAGAGGCTGGTTCTAATACTTTTGGCACCTAGCCTGTGCCTGAACTTTAAAATTGCCCCGCAAGTCTGACTTAAAACTAAGGTTGCCTCCTGTATGTGGTTATTCCATTGTAAACTCTCGGTGAACTGTATACCCAGATAGTCGCATTGCTTGACAGGCTCGATGGGCACACCATCCTTCTTTAGCTTCCTCATAAAACTAGGATACTGGCTCAACCCTATACTCTTTGTAATAGTACAATTGATAATCAAGGAATTCTTGACAGCAATTTTCAAATCTCGTTAATAATCTATGGGTTGCATATTCTGTCTGTGCCAACAAGACAGTGTCATTGGCAAATAATAGCATTGGGCCATTCTTTCTGCCATAGTAGGGACTTCTAGGGTTCTTCCAGTAGATATTCTACTACCTCATTTAAAAAAGGCTTAAGAGCGGAGGACCTCACACACAACCTTGCCGTACACTCTTTTCTACAGGGAAAACTTCAGTGCACTTGCCACCTGGTCCGTACCTAACTCTGGCAGTGTTATCAGTGTGTAGTGCTATGATTTCCTGCACAATGGTATATCGGCCCCCTGATCTACCAGTTATCTCCATAACTTCTCCAGATGTACAAGATCAATAGAAATTAAGTATAAGATGATTTCCTTTTGATTATGTGCTTGTAGGAGATCATATATAGTCTTACTGCTTGGTCGATGGTACCCACCCGTGCTCTTAAGCCAGTTTGGGCCTCTGTTAGAATGTTCAGTCTATCCACCCAACCTTGCAGCCTATTTAGTCGGTGTTTCAAGAATCATACCCACTCCATTAAAAAGAGATAGTAGGCGGTAATTGGAGGGGCTACCTCAATCGCCCTTCTTAAATATGGGTACCAGAATGGCTGAATTGCAAGAAGATGGAAGTTTGTTAGTAGCCAGGGACGAGTTGAATACTTTTGCAAGGACTTTAGCCCACAATTGGGGTCCTCCTGGTAGGTATCAGGCACTATGTCTGGTGGTTTGTGTTTCATTATACTTCTTAGTGCTTTTCTACTTCTGGTATTGAGATGTTGTGTGTGTGTTCCTTGTGAAGGTCCTCCCTAACTAGCTGGAGATCGGAAAAGCCATTGGCATAGGCCCTCTAAAAAGCACTCTAGTGCTTGACCCAGACCTCCGTGCCAATGTGGAAATTTAGTGTGTTAGCTGCCCTCTTCTCCACACTACCCACAACTTCTTGGTGGTTTGCATGGAAGACTTCTCTCTCAATTCTACCGAGAACACATTTTGCAACGCCATTTCCTTTGCATTTAGAAGGCGTTTGTACTCTTGCCTACATATTTGAAAGTGTGCTTCACGCTGCGAATTACAATGGCGCAGTATTAGAGCTTGGGAGACAGCACTCTTCATGTAAAAACACCAAGCGCCGTGCCAATAAAACCAGCTACTAGTCTTTCAACCGGGACAGGAATCCTTAACCCCCAATCGGCTTTGACCACAGAAATTCCAGTTCTTTTATCATGGAATCATAAGCAGTCATTATGTTATTACTGCTATCAATCTGGGTTTTCCAAATGTTATAATTATAGCTTCCAGGATTTGTATTTTATTCTGATATTTTGCTTTATGCCTCTTTTTACTCTTCCTGCTGTTAGTTGGAATGATCTCAGGATCATAAAGCCTCATGGAGCTCAGTTTCATGTAGAGTTTCCACAGGGTTGTGATCGCTCGCAACTATTTTAATAACAGCCATATCAGCGTGCAATATTGATTATAATATAATCTATTAATGATGTTCTGCTGCCATTGTCATAGGTCACTTTTACAGAGAAATCCGAAGGAGTACGGCTATTGATAAAGCATAATTGATGCTTTATCAAGAAGTTTGAAAAGGCTACCCCATTCTTAGTTAGCTTGTAAAGACTTATAGCTGGGTCAGGGATACCAAGCAGTTACCTTTCATCAATACCTCACTGTTGACAATGACGTCAGTTGATTGCGTATTAAAATCACCACATATCAGGATCAAATGATTGCCTCTTTTGCTTTCCCCAAATACCTTTTGGATGACTAATTCCTCTCAACGTCCTCTCTGAACCTCAGGGAACCAGCCAGGTGGGATTTAAACTTTCAGAGTATCGACTACATCAAATTCTAAGCTAGTAATGAAAACCCCTGATGGGCGCCTCTTTCTAGAATGTTTAGCCGTTATGCTTTTTACCAAGAAACCGTTTACAGTGCATTCAGATAAAGCCAATGTTTTCAGAAAACAGCATTTAGCATGTTCGTCTATACATTTTAACCAATCCTCGTCCTCCAGTTTACTGGACAGACCTGCAATGCTCCATGACAAAATATACAAACAATCCTTATTAATGGAGCTCACTTCTCTGACCTTGGGTGCCCTACAGAAACCTTTACAGCAGCTGGTGGTTCACCAGTAATCAATCTAGCTCCCCTTTTATCGAGCATCTACTACTACATGACGTAGCTGTTGCTATTCAAGATCAGGCTTGGCAATCTGCCATATTCACAGTGTCTTAAACTTTTGAGAGTTTGATTGTCCTTGAGTTATCATTTGCAGTAATACTAAGATTGTTGCAAGTATCTTCTTTAAAGCCCTGCCAGTTGTTCTTTCTTGAGCTCCTTAAAGGGTATTAATTAATGGGGCTTGACAGTTCAGGAATCTCTTTCTGAGGCCGGTTTTGCTATCGTGAGTCTGTGACCCTTTGAGCTGTGTGGTAACAAGGGAGGGCATCAACTTCCATTACGTATTAATTGCTTAGATGATTTAGCACTACTTTGGTTATACTTAGTGCTGCAAACTCCACTTGGAACAATAGTAAGTTACTGTGTCCCAGCCCAGATATTCCGTTAACCAGCTTTATCTCTTGGCATCCCTTGAAGATACCACCCTTAACTCAGGGTCTGCATAAATAAGGGCTAATAGCCTTGATCTATTCAGCGGATTCATGCACCGCCCATCAGGAAATACATCAATAAATTCCAAGAAGTTGGTGGTTTCTTTTTGATCATTTGTGACTGTCTTATCCACGTAGGACCTCTCTGTTTTATCTTCAACTTCACTTCCTCCTCCTGAGGATGGAATAGCTAATGGAGTTAGTCTTTGAATGACCCCTAGTACATCTGAGGGCTTAGTATCAGGGCCACCTTTCTGTATGACACTAGGACTTTCAGTAGGAAGCATTGTGCTACTGGACTCAGGCATGATTCCTGCCTCTGAGTTCTTGGTACCCCTTCTCCTGTGGCGGTGTTTATTCTTCGACAACCTTTTTCTAGACAGAATTTGATGTTTTAATAGTTCTTTGTGATCATCTAAACGTGCTTCTGAGTCTGAGATCTTGTAGCGATTTGGAGTCAGTTCTGTTTTTGTGTCCATTGGGGTCTGAAAAGTAGACACTTTGTATCTAGGATAGATTGGCTCCTTCCCTTGCTTTTTCATACATTTCCCCTTCTTCCCATTATTCTCACTTCCTTCGATATCACCTGAACCACTCCCAGGGGTTACACCTCTCTCCTTGTTGCATGAGGGATCTTTGTTCAGCCCCACTTTAATGCCCCCTGCTTTATTCTTACTCTTCTGTTTTTTTCAGTCTTAACCCTTGGGCTGCTGGTGATAGGATAGTTGCTGTCCCTACTGCTTGCTTTTTCCTTCATTTGGTCCAAGTTCCTTGCTGGTGATATTTTAGCATTGCTAACTGTTCTTATAACAAGCAATATGATGGAGGCTGTATTGTTGATCTCTTGGTCCTCTGTTTCACCTCCCACACCCATTTGGGTGACTGCATCCATATCTTTCTTGCTGACACTAGGGCATGAAGTATCAAAGTCAATAAAGATGCTATGTGCTATGACCCACCTAGGGATTTCTCTAACAGTAGGGGTATCAATGACAAGACCCAATGCAGGGCATACATAGCTTCCAAAATAATGAAATCGTGTGAATTTTCGGGCTTAAGGATGGTACTTTCTACTTAATTGTTTGCCAGAATGTTCAGAAAAATTGAGTTGTCTGACAGTGATCCCCCCGTGGAGGTTCTACTGCTCTCTGCGAAAAACTTGTCTGAATCACCAGGCCCTTCCAATGTGCATCTCCTTCTGTGTTACCAGCCCCAATATTGGTCGATTTCCTAGTTGGATAATATTTATGGGCACATCTGGTACGGTGTAGTCAAAGAGTATTGGGGAGCTGGCACTCAGAGATTTGTTTACTCGAGATCTGCAAGCTTCAAGGACTTCAACAATCTCATAGGTTTCACACTCCAGAGTGATGCGCTTAGCGGGTTTAGTTTTCAGGGATTCTTCCTCTACACTAAACTTTTTTGGGGCACAAGCACAACAATTAGCTGGCTCTAACCACTCAGCATCTTGGGCGGGAGATGATTTGCAAGATTCAAATGGTTCATCTAGGTTCCATAGTTCTATTTTATCGTCCTCTTTTCTCATCTCTATCTTTTGTTTTATAAATAATTTTTACTGAGCAGAAGAACAGAGTAATTTATTACATCATGAATATTAAGAAAGCCTAATAATAATAATATATATTTTTAAATTGCACCAACCCTTTTAGCATAGGCCTCTTTAAATGACCTGCTATGGATCATTCTATGTATGTAGGGATTCTTCCAGTTCTGCAGAATCAAGGATCGAGCGCCTTAGGAGGAAAAAAAAAAAAGAAAAACAAATCCCTGCCTTTTATATTTGGGGAAAATTGCCTCTGCTTTGACAAGATGAAAAGTGCCACTGCTGCCTCCGGGTCTATTTGACTCTGTATGGCTCTACTAAGAGCACTGAATATTTTTGGGCCAAATTGGGTCAGCAATGGACAGGTAAAAAATAGGAAGCCAATCTCCACTGTCTTATTGCCGGCAATGAAAACATCTATCTTCCAACTCCGGATACAAACTGTGGAGTGCTTTAGGTTTATAATATGCCATCCTTCATGACAAAAAAATATTTGCTTAAAATTAGCAGCCCTTAAGGCATTATTACCAAATTTCAAGATTGTCTGCCATTTGACCTCAGAAAATGAGCATTGCATTGTCTCAATATTTGATTCTGCAGAAATCTATACCAATTGCCTACTTCGCTCAACCTTGCTTTAAAATGAACAGCGCTAACTATGATGGACCTGTGCTAGTTTCCAGACAATATTTTTTGATTAAATAGATAATTTGTATATTTCCCCCAAAAAACGGCTTACTACGAACCCCGCACCTACCTAAAATAACCTGCCAGGTGATACATCTCCCTCCCAGCAGAAAATGACCCAGCTCATTATAACCCTAAGACCTTACATTCCTTTAATTGCAGATAGTCATAGCCAGCTGCCAAAGAGTAAACAGAATATAATGTCTGGAGTTTTATACAAAGGTCTTGTAACATCTTATATCTAGTTTTTCTATGGGAGCTTGGCAGTCTTTATGAAAACCAGGAGCTGTGATCTGACTTCCTTTAACATTTTATACCCCAAAAATTATCTAAGGATCCATTAGAATCAACCATACGACCCAAAACATCTAAGAGAGAGGCTTCATAGTATGTACAATCTGGGGCCCCCAATAATTTATTGCTAATTGTAGTATGGGGTATTTTACTCTGGGGACCTTTTTACTCCTAACAAACTGTTGAAAAAGTACATCCAGCTCTTTGAAAAAGGCTCTATTGTTTTTACCGGGACATTTATAAATAAACAAATTAATAAAGGTAAGATTGACATTTAAGAGTGGCCCAACCGATAAGTGTAAGAGGGAGAAGAGACCGTCAAGCCATTAGGTTTCTATTTTTTCTTAACATAGCCCCATAATTCAGCTTATGAAGTTCACCAAAGGAGTCAGTTATGTAAACCCCGAGAAATCGAATAAGATAACTTGTAACTGCATGGGACTGAAAGGCAACAGGAAGAATATTACCTAAAGTGTTAAACATCAGTATTTCCGTTTTGTTATGGTTATTTTTGCACCCCCCCAATAGATTGAAAGTGCTCGAACTCGGCCAAGATCCTTCTTATGTTTTGTTCTTCGGGCCTAAGATACAAATTTATACCATCTGAAAAAACAGTTTAAGATTGTATATGACTTGTATTGGTGCTTCAACTCCCTGATTTGCCCTTATCCTAGCTGCCAGTGGTTTGATGAAAAAAGTTAAAAGTACAGGCGACGAAGGACAGCCCTGACGAGTTCTGCAATTTATATCTACAATTTCGGCTATGATAGAATTAAAACAAATCTGCGCCTGCGTGCCTGGATATATATTATAGACCATATTAATAATTGAACTAGAAAATCCAACCCTCTTAAGAGCAAAAAACAGAGTATCCCAATTGACAAGGCCAAATGCTTTTTCAGCATCTACCATCACTATAAGTGCAGATATCTGATTGTGTTTAAAAAGATCAATCGCATGTATTAAAAAGGTTGTAATGGACAACGTTTGTCTTCCTGTCAGGAAGCCAGTCTGATCTTCATCAATAACCTTCTGGGTGATAGGCATTATTTGGTTAGCCCAGACTTTCATTAAAATGTTATAATCAGAATTTAATAGGCTAATAGGTCTATATGAATTGATGTCATGGGGATTCTTCCCCTTTTTAACACAACTAACAATAATAGATCCCTTGAATGTAGGTGGAACCTCTATGGCATTTTACACTGCATTAAAGAGCTCGATTAAAAATGTTATTAATTGTTCCTGAAACACATTATAAAATGTTATTGGAAGACCATCATTCCCCCAGGCCTTTCCAGATGGCATTGAGGCTATGACTTGACGAATGTCTGATGCTGTAATATCAAGCCCTAATTCTTCTGCCTGGAAATTTGACAGTGCTGGTAGACTAATATAAAAGGAAAATAGTGATGTATTGCTTCTTTGGAAACTGTGTATTTAATTGAATAAAGTTTCCTAAAATGAGCAAGGAAGATTATTGCTACCTCTTCCTTTTCCGAGACCAGAACCCCTGATCCTGATTCCTGCAATTCTGCAATTAATGTTGCTTCCTGTTTCACCCTAGATGATCAGGCGAAGCATTTACAGACCATCTGACTTTCTTCACAAACTCATTGTTGAAATGTCTGCGAACTATTTATCTCTTCCAGAACTAAGAATTCACTTAGCTCTCATTTAGCACTAGCCAACTAGGAAATCGCGGCAGTACGCTCAATCAGAGGACTCGCCACCATTTGAGCTACGCTATCAACCAATAATTGGAGTTGAGAAATACATACCCGCTGCCATTTGGATTGAGCAGCCATAAGGGCCGCCATCTGCCTGCGCATAGATGCCTTTAAGGCACCGCAAACAGAAAAAAAGTGTTGCAGAACCCTTATTAATCTTGGAAAATTGTTTGATCTGTATTTTAATCTTCATCATCCATTTCTGATTAGAGAGGTGATGATACATCTGCCACCTGGACCTTTCCCTTCACCTGACATCTAATTCTACCACAACACTAATTGCTGAGTGATCTAAAAAATAAATAGTCCATATTTGAGAATCAAAACACCAAAGGGAATAAGAAATAAGAAAGTAATCTATACACGAAGTAGGCTGAAATTGTTGAGAATAGTAAGTATATTGTGACATTCCTGAATTTGCTCTGTGCCATGGATCGATCAGTTGATAATCTTGGATCATAACATCTAGTACCCCTTTACTGTTTGGCTTCAACTGCTTTTTCATTTTATTCCAACTGTGCCTAGCTAGATCCTGAATATAGTTGAAGTCGCCCCCCACTATTATTGGACCCACTGCTCCTCATCAAATCCTTAATATTAATAGTGGATTTTGGATAGTCAAATATTGGGGTGTAATAATTCACTAGATACGTAACCATTGCCTGCAAAAGTAATCCAGATCCACCTGCCTTCAGGGTCCCTCTGAACCTGCATTATGTTCCAATAAATAGCAAAACCCCTCATGGCCACCCCAGCAGACAATTTGGGGTGAGAAAGAGGTTAACCATCTAATTAAAGCTGCATACCTTTGCTTATTGGATAGCCCATTAACATTTCCCAATATTATTCATACTTCAGCCCCCATTTTCAAACGGTCTTCTCATAGAAGCCACACAAAAAAACAATCCTTTCCGATATTACTTTCCAATCTATGGTTCTGCTCTTTTTTAAAGCCTGTGACTCACCACCAAAACCTTCCCCAACAATCCCCCTAACTTCGTCCTCCAACCCCTGGAAGGAGGGGTATAACCCACCAACTACCCTCACTGAAAGGGGCCCTGGATGGATGCAGTTGCTGGGTGCCATGTTGGAGCATTCTGAGTGAACAACCCCACCTACCAGCCATCAACAATCATAATAGGAGATCTCTCTCTACTTTTAAACCCTCTGGGTAAAAATTAATAGCAGCATTTCTTTGCTTCTTCTAAGTTAGTAAATGTGTGGAATTTGCCCTTTCCTAGAACCCGGAGTTTGGACTGCGCTATAACTGCCTGCACGCCCTGAGCCTTAAATATATAAAGCAGCCTCATAAACTCTTTTTGACGCTGTGCTGCTGACAATTCGGAGAATATTCTGCAACAGGGAACCTCATTGGTGGAAAATTGTTTCTTTGTATGGCTCTGGAGAGAATCTGTTCTTTAATACGATAGTCAGCAACGTTAACCAAGATTGTACTTGGCAAGTTTGACTTTGGAAATGGATGCACAGGTATTCTGTGTGCTCTCGTAATTGTCCGATCTCCTGAAATTTCCAGAACAACATTTTTCTTGATGAATGTCTCAACCCATTGCAACGTTTGAACACTTACATAGCCTTCTGGCACTCCTACAAGCCGTAGGTTGGAGGGACATGAGTGATTTTCAAGTTCCAGTAGTAATTTATCTTTCCTTACAAAATCCGATTGCTTCTGTAGTATAGTCATCCGATCCTCGAGCTGCGATATCCTGTTCTCTGCCTCATGCAACCTATCCAGAAAGCTTGCAATTGCTTCCTCAATTTTCAACAGACGATGGTGCAGGGATTCGATCCCAGTTGCTTGCGTTACTTTTAGGTCTCTTTTTTCCCTTAATATAAGATCTAGCATGGTTTTTAGATCCCATTGCGCAGTCTGATCATTGTCCTGCACCTGATTTGAAGGATGCATCTTAGAGTTCAATTCCAGGATTGCCTGAGGTTGCTCTTGTGAATTCTCCAGCCTAATTGCATCTTATTTTAAAGGGCTGGGATAGCAGCTGCAAGAGCGTAGGAGTATCATGTTGAGATAAGGATGACTGCATACCGGTTTCTGCTATACAAACGGCATGCTCTACAGAGGAAGCAGCAAACCTCAAATTTGAAGATTGCTCATTGGTGGAAGGTACCAGAAACATAGCTACTATTGTTTTGGGTTTAGTAAAAAGAGAGTATTATTTCACCTTCCCTAGAGTGGAGGACATAGAATCTTCAATTCATGGTTTCAAGGAAGAGATCTTTTGTTTTTCTCCCTCGTTTGTAAGTGCTGCATTTAATACCACCTCTTTGTCTTCCCCAGTCCTCCTGTCACTATTGGATAAATTGGACAGTTCATCTTGTGCCAGGTCCTGCTAGATATTCAAGATTACTGACTTGGTAGTCAGAATAGCCTGTCCCTGGTCCAACAAATTTTTCTTTGAGCTTACAGGGCTAGTTACTGCCACTGAACCACAGCATGATTTTTGACTGTGCTCTGCCCTTGCTGCTGGCGATGCTATCTTCATTTGAGGGGTGCGTGACTTTGTTTTTAAGTCAGAGCAGTGTCTGCATTCATCATAGGATTCAAAAACTTGAGATGTTTTCCCAATATAGTGTATGGAAGAACTATTTTAATCCATTAGGTCAGAGCTAGCAGTTTTTTAAATGGGCAGGGGACTGGCCAGCGATCCACTATCAGGGTGCCGTTCTAACTATGACACTCTTAGGAGGCTACCACTGGTGTGAAACCTGGATGCCCCTTGAAGCAGACCTGGAAATACTTAACTGAAGCCCACAAAAATAGAAAAGAAAGCCACCTTCAAGGTGCTTACTACAATGGTGAAGTTGGAATAGAGACTGGCTGGCCAACTTCATCAAGCTAGTTGACCAGCCCAAATGAATGAGGTAATATGACCCAAGTGATTCTTCACAGGAGTCTGTATGCTGATGAGATATGTTCTAGGTGGCTAGACACTTAAGAGTGGAACGTAAAAATAAAAGGTACCTGGATAGCGCCTTCTACAATGATATGACTGCACAGAACTGTGAATATGGATACCAGTAAGAGCAAAAAGCGTCCTGCATATATTTGACAATTTTTCTTTTTTTTTTACAGAGTTTTATTTATTTATACCATTTCTATAGAGCTCTATCACCTAATAGGCATCCTGGCGCTGGACATATCATTGTCTAGTCAGGGAAACGCACACATCACCACACTCAAGCACTCGGGAAGAGCCATGTTTTTAGGCTCTTCCTGAAGGGGAGCAGATCCTCCATTTGTCTCAGCTCCCAAGGAAGCTTATTCCATAATCTTGCAGCCGAGGTGCCGAATGCCCTACCTCCAAATTTTAATCTTTTAATTCTTGGCACCTTCACCAGTCTCGCAGAGGCAGAGCGAAGGCTCCTACCCGGAACATACCAAGCAAATTTCTTCCTCATCAGCTTCAGCCCAATGCCGTGCAGAGCCTCGAACACCACTCAAAGGTATTTAAACTGGACTCTCTGATGTATCGAAAGCCAGTGCAGCTCTTTCAGTGCCATGGCGGTAGATGAACTTCTTGCTTTCCCCAAGGCTAGTTTTGCTGCTATTGCTTGGATCCTTTGGAGTCTTTTCATTAGATATCTAGGGGATTGCAGCAGTGGAGCATTGCAGTAATCAAGTCTGCTTACAATAGTACATAGTACTATCTTTTATTATTTTTTTATTTTTTTATTCTTTTTATGCCTCCAGGTACATCTTTAAACTTACAAGCAAATTAAATAGGAGAAAGACTATGCATCAATCTTAGAGCAGTCAAACTTAATAGAAGCAAATGTTCATGAGGAAAAAAAAAAAAAAAAGGAAGAGAGAGACATATAAAGCATAATGAAAAAGCGTAAAATCATGGAGAAACATTCTCATTTCAAATCTTCACTTTCCCCCATTACCCTATTCCCGTTCTCTCCTCAAGCTCATCATTATTTTTTCCTATCCATTTAGATAATGGGGCCCACGTTTTATCCCCTTTTTTCCTGGCATGATAGCCCGTGTTTTTATATAGAGCCATTTCCATATTATATATCTTCAATAAGCGATGAAGCCAGAGTGTATACACCGGTGGTTCCACATCCTTCCAAGCTGTAGCTATTAATAATCTAGCAACCGCTATTGAAATAAAGACAAAGTTCCTATTTGCCGATTTTAGTCTAATTCGACTATCATACCCTAATAGCATCAGTGAAGCATTTATTTCGATTGTACAGTTAATCGATTCATGCCAAAAAGTTTCTATCCCCTTCTTTAAAGGGGTCAAGATTATGCAAGCATAAAACATACGAGTAATATCTGCTGGGCTATGATGACATCTGGGACATTGATCATTATCCCGTTTCCCCCACCCAAACAATTTTGCTGGGGTGTAATATGAATTGAACAGGGTTTTGTAATGTTGGGCTTGGAGATTAGCAGCCAAGAATATATTCTTGCCCAGTTTTAGTGACGTATCTATATCGTCATCCCCCAATTTAGATGCCCACTTTGACTCAGTTCCCTCCACATCATTGGGTATTGTTTCCATTAATATTTTATAGATCTCCCCAATCCTCCCTTTTCCCCGATAAATCTTATCTATTAGTGTAACTGCTCTGAGATTTTCCTGTTTCTTGACTTGATTCTTTATACACCCTCTTATTTGAATATATTTAAAATACGATCTATTATTGATCTCAAATTTCTGAGCCAGCTCTTGAAACGATAATATGTCTAGCTTATCATTAAATAGATTCCCGACTCGCTGTATGCCTGCCTGTGCCCACTCTCTAGCCATACTATCCGAGAATTTGAGTGGAAAAATCGAGGTTCCCCATAGTGGGGTATATCTGTTACATTTTGGAATGTTCATGATTTTACTTATTTTGCTCCAAACCGTTCTGGCAGCTTTCAAGCATTTGAAACGTGTTTTTTAATAATATTTAGGTTCTAGTTGTCTGAAGAGTAGCCCTGCTGTTTCTTTCCCCACAGCAAGCTGATATATAGAGGGTAAGTCTTCCTCACCCACGTGCCTATCTGCACCCAGCAGATAGCCCATTTCTTGCAGGAAAGTTGACAGATAATAATAATATAAATTTGGAGCAGCCGATCCCCCTCTCTCTCGTGGGAGAGTCACTGTCCTCAGAGCACGTCTCGTTTTTTTATAGTTCCAAATAAAATTGGATAAAATTAAGTTTATTTTCTGGAATGTACTAGCCGATAATTCTAAAGGGATTGCTCGAAATAGATACAAAATTCTAGGGAAGATTTTCATTTTTAAAACATTGACTCTGCCAACTATCGTTAGATGCAATTTATCCAATTTGAGAAGCTCTGAGGATATATCTTCTAATATTGGATCAATATTATTTGCCCATAATGTATCCATATCAGGTCCAATCTTTACCCCAAGAAAGGTTGCAACATCTGTCTGCCGCTGATCTTGTAAACTTCCCTGTCTAGTGGAAATTATCTGAGTCTTCCCTTTATTCATACAGTAGCCTGATCTTCTCCCAAATTCCTCTGCCAATCTCTCGACTTCCACTATTGCTGTCATTAGGTTTGATGTAACTACAGCGATGTTGTCTGCATATGCAAGAATTTTTGTCTCGTAACCATTAGTTATATAGCGTTCAATCACAGCATTGTCTATTATCTGATTAATGAATGGATCCAGATATATAGCAAAAAGGATTGGGGAGCATGGACATCCTTGCCAGGTGCCTCTTGCCACCTCTATCGAACCTGATGTCATTCCCATCATTTGTAATCTAGCATAGGGTTGATGGTACATCGCCTGTATGGCTTTTATCATTTTGGGGCCTATCCCTCGCTCCGCTAGTGCCCCCCACAGATATTGCCACCTCACTCTATCAAAGGCCTTTTCTGCATCCAAGAGAATCACAGCCAGTCCATCCCCTCCTGCTGCAGCTATATCTAGCAAAGATATTATTCGCCTAGTATGATCTGTTGTTCCCCTTCCTGGTACAAAGCCATGTTGCCAGGGTGAGACCAAACTGGCTATGATTCTCTGGAGCCGGGTTGCTAGGACCTTTGAGTAGATCTTTCCGTTTGAATTTATCAATGATATGGGCCGATATGACACTGGTAATACCAGCGATTTCCCCTTTTTGTGAAATATGACTATATCTGTTTCCTTACATGAATTAGGCGGAATCCCACGGAGCTGAACATCTAAAAAAAGATCCTGAAGGATACCGGCCAAGTCGCTTTGAATCATTTTGTATAGTTCTAGCGGGATTTTATCAGGGCCGGCGGCCTTCCCTGAGGAGAGTGAATTTATAGCTAGGACCGTCTCCTCCAGCGTGATCTCCCCTTCTAATTCCGAGCATATGGCTAAGTCTAATTTCCGAAGCTGTGGATATTCCCCTTCCGTATCTGATTGTATATCACAGGAATCTTTATATAGTTTGCTATAATATTGCTTAAACACCTCCATTATCTTAGCAGAGGTCGTTTCCATTTGCCCCTCCGAGTTTTTAATTTCTTTTATATTATTTCTACTAACTTTCTGTCTTGTCCTAAGGGCCAGTAGTTTACCTGCCTTTTCTCCATACTCATACATCTCTTTTCTGTGTGCTTGGTATGCCTGGACTATTTGCGTATAAAACATGTTGTTAATCTCTGATTTACCAATCGTTATCTGGTTATTTACGGTCATTAATATATCCCCCTCTCCCTGAGTTAGCAATTTAGTGTGCTCTGTTTCTAGCTGTGCTAACCTACTCATTAGGGAGATGATCTGATTTCTCCATGCTTTCCGCTGTTGACCCACATAGCTTATTACTTCGCCCCTTAGGCATCCTTTATATGTGTCCCACATGATTGCTCGTGAGGCGCTGTATCCGTTTATTTCGAGAAATTCTCTAGTTCATTTTTTGATATACTCTATACATTTTTCATCTAACAGTAGTTTCCTGTCAAATGACCAGGAGCGAGGTTCTCTTTCCAGACCCTGGCCCCTGACTTTGAGCATAAGAGGATTATGATCCGAGAAAATACGTGGTAGTTTACTAATCTCTGCTTCCCCCAATAAGTTAGCAGGCATCAAAAAGTAATCTAAGCGAAAGTATTTTTGGCGCGGGTATGAAAAGTAGGTGTATCCAGGATCTAAATCCTTCTCATCTGCCCATATATCTACCAGGCCATGACTAGATTTAAAATTATTTATAGCCTGATTCACCCGTGGTTTACGTCCTTTATAATTCTCTCCCACCACCTTTAGACTATCGGAATGAATATTAAAGTCACCACATACTATTAGTGGAGTTGACCATGTAGCAAGCTCCACTTCTAACTCCTCCCAGAGCTCTGGATCGTCCTGATTTGATGCATAGACAGATACAATAGTTACACCAGTACTTAATGTTATAATGGCCCATCCACCCCATTTATCTGCCAAAGTCCGCGTAATTCTACCTGCTTGACGTTTGATAAATATTGCTACACCTCTTATCATTGTGGTCTGTGAGGAGCAAACCGCCAAATCATATCCTATAATCTGTAAGACCCCCGATTATTCCATGGAATATGTGTCTCCTGTAAGCAAATAATTTCCGGGGCAATAAATCGCAAAATCTCAAACACTTTTGCTCTCTTATCTCTATCATTCAAGCCTGCGACATTTACTGTACAAATCTGTAATTTATCCATATTTTACTGTAAAATTATACCGTCTACATAATTTAACATTCCAATTTTTATCTATTCCTTCCTTTTCTATGCTTCTAGTTATAATCATCTTCATGTACCTGAGCTGGCATTTCTTCCCCCCCAACCCTCCCCCCTTCTCCCTACCCATCCTTCCACCCCTCCCACCCCTCCCACCCCACCCTCCCCTCAACCCACCCATGAAAGCCACTAGACCTTGGTCTAGTAGTGATGTGGCAGCTCTTGGTGTGATCCTAGTGACCCCCCCCCAACTTCTACTTTATCAACAAACAAAAAAATCAATACCACCCTAATGAGACCTTTGTGACGGACTCAATATCCTGATTTCTTATCTACCTATTGGTTTATACATTCTTCATATCGCACCACCCCATATGCACTCCCTCATTTCCTAGCTTTTCCACATAGATCTCATCAAGACATTCTAATTTTTGTACTTAACTCCTCCAAAAATTCCTTGGCTTTAATTTCTGATGTTAAAAAACGAATCCTATCCCCAATTATAATTTTTAATTTTGCAGGGTTCAGGAGGAATGCCTGAGCTCCCTTTTCTTGGAAGGGAGTAATCATCTGCCATAACCGCCACCGTCTCTCCACAGTCACATGGCAGAAGTCTGGCCTTGTAAAGAACTCCACATCCTCCATCCGTCTCTTACGATCTGGTCTTGCTTTCTCAAAAATTAATTGCCGTAGGAGATAATTTCCCAAAAAGACTAGCACGGCCCGAGGTCTTGTAGTGGCCCTTGGCTGCTGTTTCTGAGCTATTGGGACCCTATGTGCACGTTGCACTTCCTGATCCCAATTCCATCCTTCAAGCTCGGGGAATGCCTTGGCCAACAGGTCAACTATATAGGTTCTGATGTCCACCGCACCTCTATCTTCGGGAATACCCATAAACCGCAGATTGTTTCTTCGTTGGCGGTTTTCCTGATCTTCAAGTTTCCACTGTATATCTACAAGTCGGGCCTCATGAGAAGTAGTGTGCTGCTGTGTTACCCTCAGTTCGGTCTCCATATTACTTGTTCTAGCCTCAAGATCTGTTAATCGATCTGAGATCTCTGTGCATACTTTGGCTATCTTACGGACTGAGCCTTGGATCTTCCGGATGGCAGCCTGGGAGCGTCTGTTATCTTGTTTAGATTCATCCCTATGTGCCATGACTGACTGCAGTATTGCATCCAGAGTTGTCGTAGTCGCTGACCCCGTAATAGAGAGTGTTTCAGGTTTATCACCCACAAGATGGCTTGTGGATGAAAAATCCCAGTTTAGATCTGGTGTCCCCCCTTTTGTTTGATTAGCTATCAAAGACTTAGCTAATCTTCCTATTGTTGTAGCGGAGTCTCTACCGCTGGTCTCTCTACCACTAGTGTCGTGTGGGCTTTCACTATCTTCTTCCATCTCACTGTCACTATCGTTTGTAGACTGAACAGATCCTGCCATTGATTCTGTGTCCTCGGAGAGAGAATAGTAATAGTCTGTCATTTCAATATCTGTCTCCTTCCCCTGTTGTATTCTCTGTGAAGGGTGTTTGGTTCACGCGTGGGATGATACATCCATTATTTTAACTGTAGTTTTTACCTTTGACACAGGGAGGTTTGCGCTTACTTCTTCACTGCAGGACCGAGTTGGGCATAATTCATCCTTATCCCGATGTGACGGAGTTATCTGTTTGATTTTATCATTACCATAATCTTGACCCCCCTTTACCTGCTTGCCTTTTGCCTGCTTCTTCACTTGTAGTGTCTGGCCCCCCTCAGCTTGCCCAGATTCCTCATCGGGCATTTCTGCTGGAGCAGCATTAATACCAGGTATTATCTCCACGCATTGATCACCCATGACTCCATCAGTCATCAAGTTGTCCTCCATTGCACTATTCGTTTCTTCAAAAGCTAAGAGTGTAGTAGGCAAAGCCGTATCCCCCCCCTGCAGTCACCAGCTCCGCTACATCGGTTACCTGCGAAGAGCATTCAGGTATGATACTTTGTCTGTCATCTCTCACCATATCCAGTCCCTCCTGCCTCGTATCGCTGGCCCCTTCCGTCTCGCCGCATTTTGCCCGCTTTGTGTGCTTCTCCCGACTCTTCGTTAGGAGCTCCATTGCGGTGGGACCAGCTGTTAGTTGTTGGGGCGTTCCTCTTCCCGGGCAATCCTTCCGGGTTGAATTCTGTCTGCATCGTCCTAGCGGACGCGTCACACCTCCTTCCGCAGCAGCTGTGCCATCCTCCAGCCTCCGAGAAGGCTTCACTGCTATGTTGTGCAATTTCCCCGGGGGGGGGGGAGGGGGGGGGAGTATCATCGACTGCATCCTTGGCTCCCATTTTCGCCCTGGGTTTTGGCTTCGTTTCTTTGCAGTCCGTCCAATACCGCCCTGCCAGCCGCACGACCGAGAATCCTCTCAGCTCGGGATCCGCGGCGTCTCCAGAGGTCACCGTCAAGGCTATTTCACAATAGTTGATCCTTTCACGTCTGTTATCGAGGATTTTATTCTCGATGGGGCCATGCATCTCCAGAGCTAATTGCGGTGGTGGTGATCATATTCACAAGAAGGGGGGTTGTTGGATCACACCATCGAGCTTCTGCGGCAGCCTAACATAGGCTGTCGCCATCTTGGCTCCCTTCCAGGACATATGGGAATTCTCAATGCTCCGTACAGGCAGTACAATGTACTATCAGTGCTCTAGCATGTGCAGGTAACAGTGGAAGGATTTTTTGAAGGGCTCTAATGATTGCAAAGCAGCTCCCCACGGTTTTGTTAACCTGTGATTCGAGCGTCAGCTTATTGTTAAACATCACACCTAGGTTTCGAACCTTCTCAACCGGTACCAGTGGACTGGCTGTAGCTAGTGGCCAGAAGTTGGGGAGAAGCACCACCGGCGCCTTTCCCACTGGGCAGTAGAGAATCTTGTTTTTTTCTGAATTAAATTGTAGTGAATTCTTCCTCAGCCACTGAGCAGTGTCGAAGGCAGTCATGAAACACGGCCAGAGGAGTAGACTGCTCTCCCTCTAAAGAGAGAATCAGTTGGGTGTCATCTGCGTAATTAACGATAATATTATAGGATCTTATAATAGCCATTAAAGGTTTCATATAAATATTAAATAAAATTGGGCTGAGCGCTGAGCCCTGAGGAACACCATGCAGCATCTCAGAAAAATCCGACTGATAGGGGGGGAAGAGCCACTGCCTGTCTCCTGTTTGCAAGAAATGACTGAAACCAGCACAAGGCTGTATCTGCAATCCCCACCTCTTTAAGTCTATCCAGCAGAATGGCGTGGTTAACCGTATCGAATGCGGCAGACAAGTCAAGCAGGATTAATATCACCGCTTGACCTCTGTCTGCACGCATACGAAGCTCATCCATCACCATTACTAGCGCAGTCTCTGTACCGTGAGCTGGCCAAAACCCAAACTGCACATCTTCTAGGATTCTATTGGTTTCCAGATGTTTCGACAGAGCTCTACTAACCAGGCTTTCAGCAATTTTTGCCCGGTACAGTAACATAGAGATCGGCCTATAGTTCTGTGGGCAGTCGGGATCCAGTGTTGCCTTTTTTAGAAGGGGGATCACCACCGCCTGTTTCCACCCTATTGGAACTGTTCCACTGGCGAGAGATTGATTGCAGATAAGGGGAAGAGAAGGGAAAAATTCTGCTCCCAGCTCCTTCCACACTTTATTGGACAGGGGGTCTAAAGGAGATCCCGAGGAGATACTCAGGGCCACCTTAACAAATTCTTCTTCCGTTGGTAACTCAAAATCAGTTTTATATAGCGCAAACTTGACCCGGTATCGGGTATCAGAGTGCTTTACATAGCACCAGTTGCATTACATGAGGACACATTCATTTTTGTTAGGCACCGGGAGATTAAGTGGTTTGCCCAGAATCACAGGATGTTCAGTGTCATTGCCGAGACTCGAACCAAGTTCCCCAGATCCGAGGTCGACCGCCTTAGCCGTTAGGCCAACTCCTCTCCCCAGGTCTCCTCTTCTTAGGCCCTGGCAGTTTTACTCTGAACTTATTCCCTGAAGTCCTCTCAGAACAGACTGCCAACTGTCCATTGGTTTTATGATGTAGAGAACACGTGTTTAGTCTGCTGATAGCTGGCTTCTTTTAATATCCGGCTTTGGCGCCCGTGCAGACCTAAACAGCACAGCAGGCAAGTAAGCACTGAGGGCTCCAGTCTGCAAATTGAGACACACTGGGAATATCACAGCCCAACGAAAAAAGAAGGGTATGAGAGGCAGCAAGACTCCATATTCTCCCTCAAGCAGAGAGAAAAGCTGCCAAGTCAATGCAGCTAACCAGGTAGCCAACTGCCGGTATCCTTCCTGAAAAATTCCGGAGTCAGAAAAGACGAGAATCGGGAACAGCTCCGACCAGTGTGCCAGCAGCATCATGTCGGGATTCCCATACCCGAAAGGGATGAAGCTGAGGAGAGTTGTGTGGGGGGAAGGGGGTGGAGCGCACTTAGCTGCAGAGCAGGTCCGTGGGTTTGCCTGCCACCCCTAATCTCTATCTTTGTTTTTATTGATAGGTTTGATTTTATATTTGATTTGTATCATTGTTGGTCAATGGATTGGGCTTCCGCCCATGGTTTGGCTGACTGCGTTCACATTCATGTTAGGGGAAGGAGCCTACTTCTTACCAATTATCTAGAAGAAGCTTAATCTTAGCTTAGGAGTGGTATTGGAAGCTACTGAGGATTCAGCTGTAGGCTCAAGAGGGTCTATAGGTAGAGGCATTGCCTCTCTCCAAGTTATCCTTTTTCCCTTTGAGAGGGTTATGATTAGCCTATTATATACTCCCTGTGCGCCTCTGGGTACCACCTACTTCCCGTTCCTATTCGTAATGATCATTGCTCCATGCACAATGGAGGGTTCTGGGTCAAGCTGGTCCTCTTATTCAGAAGTTAGTTAAGAGTCCGTACAGAGGTTACCCAACTAAGATGAGCACTAGGATGCCATTGAACCCCTATTGGGAGTCCCAGTGAGGACACTTAATGCAATGGTTTATGAGGGGTACTCAGTAAACAGGCATGGCACCTCACAGTATTAAAAAGTAGTCCGTAGCACTACCTGTCCTTCCTTCAGACACTGGGCACCATACATTCTGATTGTGCACAGGGAAGCAGCACGCTAACGCTTCCTACTTGAGGGATGGCATCTCCAGTGGAGGATAAACTTTAATCCTGAAAGCTTTTTCATCTAGTACACAATAAAACGACCAACCGCATGGGTTACAGTACCTATGGAGACAGGAGGAGCAGGTCACAAGTAGCCCTGGGCAGAGATTGCAGAGTATTGCTCGGCCACCCCTAATGAAGTCCCATTGGCTGATGAGGGATGTTGGAGGTCAAGAACCCCTATTGTTGCCACAAATAATTCCCCCCCAGCGGGATTGCTGAGACATCATCAGAGGCCCTGGCCCCTTTCTCAACCATTCTGCAAAATGGCCTCCTGGTGCACTATTGGTTGGGGGATTTGGCCCCCTTGTCTGCTGGGGGTTGTTGACGGGCCAAAAACCCCACAGTGGGATTGCTTGGACGTCATTGGAGGCTCTACCTCCTTTCTCAACTACACTAGAAAGTGGACCTCTGGTGCACTACTGGTTGGGGGATGAAGTCTCCTTGGCTGCTGAGGATCGTTGGGGGCCAAGAACCCCTATTGTTGCCACAAGTAAGTCCCCCACAGTGGGATTGCTGAGACTAAGGGTGAGCACGCCAGTAAACTCCACTCTGCCGGCAGGTTGGCAGAGTTTGTGCCAAACTCTGCATTCCAGAGAGCAGAGTGGCAAAACACCGCTAACTCTACCAGCAGAGTGAAGTTTACCATCTACCCTTAGCCACAAGAAGGTCACAAGCAGCAATCTTCCCATTTTTTTTGCTACTCAGCCAATATTGATCTTATTTACCACAGCACTCCATGGGCTATTGTAGTCCACAGTAGGTCACAGCTCGACATCAATACCACACTACATTAACTATCACTCGTCCTTTTGCCATGCACTAGCTATACCCTAGGATATTACATAAGTTATAGCATGTGAAATCATTATTGGGCCAAATTATAGTATAGCCGGAATATCTCCCGAATAGCTAACAAATGTGAAGGACCCTTGCTAGGGAGTGATAGGGCCTCGAGGGGTGCAAGACAATATCGTCGGCGTATAAGGAAATACGTTCTTCCCATCCCCTTTCACCGGGATGCCCCAGATCATAGGATCAGTTCTAATCCAATGTGCCAGGGGTTCCAATGCCAGAGCAAACAGAAGCGGCGACAGTGGACAAACTTGTCATGTGCCCCTACGCAGAGCAAAGCTTCTCGATAGCTCTCAGTTGACCCTCACTCTAGCCAATTTGCCTTGGTAGAGAAACCTTACCCAGCTGCAGAATTGTGGGCCAAAGCCCAGTTTGGATAGCACAGCAAACAAATAGGGCCACTCTATACTATCAAAGGCCTTCAAGGCATCCAAAGCCATTAGCGCCCTCTATTGAGGTGAGAAGGCCTTTGTCAGGTGGAGTACTCTATAGAGCCGCCGCAAGGTATGCCGCATGCTCCTATGTGGCATAAAGCCTGACTGATCCACTTGAATATTTGGGGCTATTACCTGCAGCAACCTGTTTGCTAGGGCCTTCGACAGCACTTTCGTTTCCATATTAAGAAGAGATATCGGCCTATACGAACAGCAACTTTCCGGGGGTTTACCTGCCTTGTGTATTACTACAACTGTGGCCGTACGCTGATCTAGAGGCAGTGAATCTACTTTCCTTGCTTGTTCAAACATTTTCAGCAATGGGTTTGCAATTTTAATTAATAAGCCCTTGAAGAGCTCTGTCGGGAGCCCATTGGGACACGCCGCTTTTCCCATCTTCAATGACAGCCAGGCCAGTCGTTTGTAGTCTTTGTCCCCTACCTCATATATTTGGTTCTGTGTGGCCAGAGCATACAACCGTGCGGCATTATCCGCTAGGGCACACAGCTCTTGCTGGCGTAGTGTTAATCTGTCTCTCAGCTCTGGATCCCACCAGCTATCACAACTTGTTCCAGTGCCCGTATCTCCTGCTCAAGGGTCAGGAGTCTGGACAATTCTTTTTTCCTCCCCCATCAATGCCTGCGCCTGTCCTCTTAACACTGTTTTGAAGGCCTCCCAGAGGGTTTGCTGGGATACTACCGGACCTTCATTTTCTTTAACATATAGGTCAGTACCCTCCCGTAGTTTTTCTCTCAAATCGGGGTCTTGTATGAACCAGGAGTCTAATTTGTGGACTACTTCTTTATTGCACTGTGGCCCGTTGAGGATAATGCTCACTGGAGAGTGAGCGGAGATGACCCTAGCCAAACGTGTCAGCTGTGTAAAGCTACCGACCCGGTCAAGGTGTGTGAGGAATTAGTCTATCCTTGAAAATGAACCATGTTGTGCCAAGTAGTATGTATATTGCTTTTTTTTTTAGCGTTGTGGGTCCTCTATAGCTCCGTCGAACCCATTGCTGGCAGAAAGCCTAGCAGGGTCTACTCCCAGACTGTCCCCCAGTTACATTTGAGCGTTCTAAGTCTGGGTTTATCACAGCATTAGCGTAGCCCCCAGCCAAAAGGGTAGTCATGGGGAGGCTCATCAGTAGTGCACTCATTTTAGGAAAAATGATTGTATACAATCTGGGCTGTATGTAGAACGAGAAAACACAAGAGGATGCCCCTCTTACATGCCTGACACTGCCACACAACACCCGCATCGTCATTCCAGGTTTTGTCGACTATGAAGGGCAGCGAATTACGTATTAAGATGCCCAATCCACGGGCCCAAGTCGATATCCAAAGTGATCTAGGGCCTTGTAATAGTTTCCTTTCAGGTGTTTTTCCTGTAGCAATACCACGTCTGGGGTATAGTGTTTAATATGCTGCAAGATCAGTGTTCAATTAATTTTATTCCCCAGACCGTTTACATTCCAAGTCCATGAACATAGGTTATTAGTTTCCCCTTGCATCCTGGAAGTGCCAATTTGCGACTGTGTCTCGTTTTCATCCCCTGTTAGACCTAGTGAGTACCCGCACTGTGTTTCAGCTATCTCTGTCATGAGTAACATTGACAAACTTTACAACAAAAACAAACAGTTCCCTTAACCCCCTCTCCCTGCTTCCCTACTAGGTGAGTTACAAACCCTGACCTCCCCAACACACAGAGAGCCAGTCGCCCAAACTGTGTTATCAAAACAACTCTAGAGGGGTAGTGGACCTCTCACCAGCGGCGATGTGAATGGTACTTAAGGCCGTTGCAACACTTCCCCTATGTCTCTGGAAGTGAGCACTTAAAGGCAAGTACTGAGGCAGTATGAGTGCTTCTGGGGTACAGTCTCTAGTATTAAGTTAGGATCAGAGTAGCAGAGATCTTTTTGCACCCCAAAATTATCCGGCATCACATCTCTCCACCTGTACAACCCTAACCCCAGCAAAAAGTCGCATCAGTCTGTATCGCCAACTCAGAATCACTTATTTGGTTCATATAGCTGGCCAGACGGGGAGTTGCGTTCTCGCCTCTTCAGATCTTGCACACTCACGGCTGGTGTCCGTTCTCGGCTGTGGGAGAGGCCCAAGAGTCCGATGCGCTCTCTCCACCTGAGAAAAATTTGGAGAAGCGTTTTGGTTTGAGAGTGTGAAGGATCAAGTCTTCCAAGAAGAGGTCAGTTGAGTGACCCTCCATTCCTTCCGGAACCCCAACCACCCAAATGTTGTTGAGGTGTGTTCTACCTTCTTGATCTTCCAGGCGAGTCATAATTTCAGTTTGCTGTTTTGTTAGCACAGTTACTCGCTCCTCTAGGCGTTTTGTTTTGGATTGTAGGCTCCCAATGCTTTCCTCAGCTGTTGATATTTTGTCTGCTAGTTTCCAAAAGTCTGCCTTCAGGAGGTTCGCTTATTCAATCAATCAATCAATCAGTTAATTTGTAAAGTGCACTACTTACCCTTAAGGGTTTCAAGGCGCTGGGGGGGTGCTGCTGCTACTGGTCGAAAAGCCAGGTCTTGAGTCGTCTCCTGAAAGTCAGCAGGTCTTTGGTTTGTCGTAGGTTGAGGGGGAGGGTGTTCCAGGTCTTGGCGGCGCGGTGGGAGAAGGACCTGCCTCCGGAGGGGGTTCTACGGATGCACGGGACCATGGCCAGGGCGTGGTCGGCGGAGCGGAGTTTCCTGTTGGGTATGTAGAAGGAGAGTCGACTGTTGAGATAGGCTGGGCCGGTTTTGTGGAGTGCCTTGTGTGCGTAGACCAGGAGCTTGAAGGAGATTCTTCTGTCGACGGGGATCCAGTGCAGGTTCCTCAGGTGGGGGGTGATGTGGTCACGGCGGGGGATGTCAAGGATCAGGTGTGCAGAGGCGTTCTGGATTCTTTGCAGTCTGTTTATGAGCTTGGACGGGGCACCGGCATAGAGGGCGTTTCCATAGTTGAGTCGGCTGCTGGCTAGGGCCTGGGTGACTGTTTTCCTCGTGTCTGTCGGGATCCATCTGTAGATCTTGCGGAGCATATGGAGGGTGTTGAAACAGGTAGAGTTTGGTCATGGTGAGTTTCGAGTCGAGGATGACTCCCAGGTTGCTTGCGTGGTTGGTAGGAGCCGGGGGTGTCCCCAGTGAAGCGGGCCACCAGGAGTCGTCCCATGCTGAGGGGTTAGGCCCGAGGAAGAGGATCTCCGTCTTGTCTGAGTTCAGTTTAAGTCGGCTTTCCTTCATCCACTCGTCGACAGCCTTCATTCCCTGGTGGAGGTTGGATTTGGCAGTGGGGGAGTCCTTGGTGAGGGAGAGGATCAGCTGCGTGTCGTCGGCGTAGGAGATTATGTTGAGGTCGTGCTGTCGGGCGATGAATGCGAGTGGTGCCATGTAGACGTTGAACAGCATCGGGCTGAGGGAGGATCCCTGTGGGAAGCCACAGATGATTTCGGAGGCTTCGGACCGGAACGGGGGAAGGCGGACTCTCTGAGTTCTGACGGAGAGGAAGGAGGTGGTCCAGTCCAAGTCCTTGTCTCGGATCCCTGCATCGTGGAGGCGCGTGCACAGTGTGCGGTGGCAGATGGTGTCGAAGGCGGCGAAGAGGTCCAGGAGGATGAGGGCTGCCATCTCGTCGTTGTCTAGCAGGATCCTGATGTCGTCAGTGGCGGCGATGAGGGCGGTCTCGGTGCTGTGGTTGCTGCGTAATCCTGATTGGGATGGGTCCAGGATGCTGTTGACTTTGAGGTGATGGGTGAGCTGGGTGTTAACTATCTTCTCGATAACCTTTGCTGGGAACGGAAGCAGGGAGATGGGCCGGAAGTTCTTGAGATCGCTCGGGTCCGCCTTGGGTTTCTTCAGTAGGGCGTTGATCTCGGCATGCTTCCAGCTCTCAGGGAAGGTAGCGGTCTCGAAGGAGAGGTTGATGATGCTGCGCAGGTGGGGTGCGATGGAGCTGCCGGCTTTGTTGAAGATGTGGTGTGGGAGAGGATCTGACGGGGAGCCATAGTGGATAGTGCCGATGGCCTTGATTGTGTCCTCGATGCTCACGTTGGCCCAGGTTGTCAGGGAGTCGTAGTCAATGGGGTGCTGTGGGTTTGGCGTGTTGAGGCCTGTAGGGGTTGTCCGGGGGGTTGAAGCGGTCATGGATGTCGGTGATCTTGCGGTGAAAGAAGGTGGCGAGGGAGTTGCACAGAGCTTGCGATGGTGGGATGTCGTTGGCGCTGGAGCTGGGGTTGGAGAGTTCCTTCACGATGTTGAAGAGCTCCTTGCTGTTGTGTGCGTTGTAGTCAAGGCGGTATTTGAAGGACATCCTTTTGGCGGTCCTGATGAGGTGGTGGTGGTTGCGGATGGCGTTTTTGTGGGCTGCCCAGCGTCTTGTCGCTGTGCCATTTGTTCTCCAATTTCCTGGCAGGTGCGCTTTGATGCTAGGAGTTCCGGGGTGAACCAGCTGGTTCTCTTGCTGGTGTCTCTGTTGGTTGGCTTTTTCAGCGGGGCTAAGGTGTTGGCGCAGTCGTCCATCCAGCGTCTGAGGGTGCATGCACCATCGTCGGGGTTGGTCGGTGGGTTGAGTGCGAGATTTGTCTGTAGTTGTTCTTCAGTGACGTTGCCCCAGCAGCGGTGGGGGATCTGTAGGGTGCGGTGGTGTGTGAGGGGTTTGTGGAAGGTGAAGTGGATGCAATGGTGGTCTGTCCAGGTGAGTTGGGAGGCATGGCTGAAGGTGACGTGGGGGCTTGGGGAGAAGATGGCATCAAGCGTGTGACCGGCGATGTGGTTCGGCATCGTGACAAGCTGTTTTAGTCCGAGGTTGTCGATCAGGGTGGAGGAGTTGTTGTCGTTGTTGTTCTCCAGATGATAGTTCAGGTCTCTGAGGAGGATGTAGTCAGTGGAGGTCAGCACATGCGTGCTGATGAGGTCGGCGATGGAGTCGCAGAATTGTGGTCGTGGTCCGGGCGGTCTGTAGACGAGGGTGCCTCTTAGGGTGGTCTTGGGGTCCGTGTGGATCTGGAAGTGCATGTGTTCGGCAGTGCTGAGAGTGTCGTTGGTGTTTGTAGAGACCCTGATGGTGTTCTTGTGGACGATGGCGATTCCTCCTCCGGCTCCGTTGGTGCGGTCTCTGTGGGTGAAATTGTACCCGTCGGGGATGGCTATGGCAATGTCCGGAGAGGAGGCTTCGTTCATCCAGGTCTCGGTCAGGAAGGCGACGTCCGGGGATGCAGTGTCGAGTAGGTTCCAGAGCTCGACGGCGTGTTTGCGTGCGGAGCGAGTGTTGATCAGGATGCATCTGAGCTGGTTGGGTTCCATCGTGGCAGGGGTCTCGGCGGCTTCGCGGCAGGAGAAGCTGCAGTTCCGGCAGGCAAAGGGACCGTGGGTGCGCTTCGGGGCAGCCTTGTAGCAGGTGTGGGTCCTTCCTGGGTTGAGAGCAACAAGGGTGCTGGCATCGTAGTGGAGGCGGTCTTCATGGCTGGCCTCGACTTCAGCGGCGGCAGCAGCAGGTGACAGCGGGAGTGCAGGCGGAGCTGCAGCAGGGGGAGCGACCTACTAGGCAAGGTCAAGGGTCGCTCTCCGCACCGCACAGCGGCTGCCATATATGGGGAGGTGGGGAGGGAGGAGCAGCTGGGAGGCGGGAGGTGGGTGGCAGGGGCAGCTAATGGGCGCGGAGGGGGCAGGGCTGAAGGGGAAGCAGCGGCAGGGAACGGGAGCAGGGAAGCGGAGCGGTCACGGGAAGGAAACAGGCAAAAGGAGAACAGAGCAGAAAGGGGGCACAGGGCAAACCGGGCAGTGGGGCACAGAAGCAAAGGAGGTCGCGGCGGCAAGCGGGGGGCAGGGTTACCGAGTCAAGTTTAGGTTCCAGGGTGCATTGGAGTTCTCTGATGGCTCTTATTATGTCTTTTAGGGAGGGGTCCGGGATTTGCTCCCCTTCTTCAGCTAGTGCCAGAGATCTCGTTGTCTATTTGGTTATCCTGGCTTTGGTCCGTGCTCTTAGGATGGAACATTGTTTCTGTTTTCTACCGGCTTCAGGCAACCTTGTTAAAGTTCAGTGGGTAAGTGCCAGGTATCCTCTCTGTGCCCTCACAGCCTGAGTCCAGGCAGCAGGCTACACAGCAACTGTTTTTTCAACCTCACTCTGGTTATTTTAAAGTCCGTAGCCAATCTCTTTTAGCCTCTGGTGGAGCGCATCCATCTCTCATCACACCGCCTCACTTTGCACCACCGAATTTTCACCCGAAATTACCCATGGGGCCAAAAGGAGTAGCGCCTCTCTCTCTCTATTTCTCTCTCAGATAGCTGGCTTTTAGTTCTTCTCTGTGCACCCTTTTACCTGGCACGATGGTGATGCAGTGGCACTAAGGCCTGCTACCCTTCAGGGGGGCTGGGATCGGGTAGGGGGTTTTCTCTCACCGCTGATGCTTGTATCTGATCCCAGTGTGGGGCCCAGCTATCAATCCAGCACCCCTGATGGCCCCCCCTGCAGCCGGTACCTTACATTTTCAATGTGAGCTCTTCAGGCTCTCTCCTGGCGGGGACTCCGATTGGTGCCTTCTGTCAGATTCCTCCCTTTTTGCGCCCACTGCTGTTGTGGGACTTGCGCATGGTCTCCTCACCGTGTATGTGATTTTGTCTAGGCCTCTAGCTGGCCCACCGAGCATGGGACTCAATTACATGCCTCGTCTGGGGCCCAGCAGGCAGTTCTCTATTTTTTGTGCCTATTTAAACTGGACACCACAGCTATAAGGTGTCACCACTACCCTTCTCCCCTCCAGGGGTGGGGGAGGATCAGGAGACAGATCCAGGCAGTCTCTCTCCTGTGTGCGTGCACCGCCCCGGGCCCCGACAGGCCCACCACACCTCGGGCTCAATTACATATTGCCCCATAAATGAGGCACAGGCTCCTTCGGGATTCTTCTGGGATTTAGCAGGCAGTCCGCATCCTCTCTCAAGCGTCTGGGTGCCTGCCCACAGCCGAGTCAGGAGTGCAGGAGCACCTGAGCTAAGGCACGCAGCCGTACAGGTGGGTCGTGCATGTTCACATTGAGCTGTCCGGCACCACAATGGTTCCCTGGAGTCGCCTTTGCATTTCTTTTTTGTCACAGTCTGCAATTCTGCTGAGGTCAGCTCGGGTCGTCAATCAAACCCCCGCTCTCTTCTCCACCGCTTGTCTGTGCCCTCTTATTATAGGATAATGGAGGATATTTGAGGGATTAGCTTCTTTGACTTAGAGCAGCGCACTCAAGGTGCAGCTATCTTGGTCGGCCATAAGCCACGCCCCCATCGCTAAAATGTTTGAAAAGATGTCAAATATGTATTCTATACGTACACTTTTGTAGTTTGCATATCGCTAAAAACGCCATTAGGATTGTGTTAAAACTTGGCAGGATTACATATTATGGTGCAAAGATGATTATTTTTGGGATGTGTAGGAAGGTGGTGTAACTATTTTATATGTTTTAATTTACTTAAACTTTGTGAGAGCTGTTTGCGTTGTATTTTAATGAACTGTGTGTTTATTTTTCTGTATTACCATGGTACATAGTGATGTTGCTTTGAGGTACACTTTGGCTGTGTCGTGCATTACGTCTTCCATTGTAGGTAAGCATTAGGATAGGTTTTTTTTTACCTTTCAATCAACACTTTAGTAAAGTGGTAATATGTAGTGCAAAATATTTATAAGATTCTATATATTGGTTTTAAAATATATGAAGGAGAGTGGTGGTGCAAAAAATTAAATATCTACATTTAACATTTTTGGGTATAAATTTCTCTATATTTTTGAGCACTCTACAGGGATCTGCTTTTTTTTAAAGTAGCACAGTATTTTTTAGCAATTAATACACTACTCTGTACATATTTTAGGCATTTTTAAATAGGTTTAAATTGGAAAATACACTTTTGCACACTGTTTTTATAAAATAGTATCTTAGCGTGTTGCCAATTCTTTAGAATTTTTTTAAAACTTTTTTTTGGTACCCTAGTAGTACTGTGGTACTTCGTAATTTAAAACATATATATATATATATATATATATATATATATATATATATATATATATATATATATATATATATATATATATATATATATATATATATATATATATATATAAATTCAAGAATATTTTTCCCTACCTATTACCACTTTACTAAAATGGTCATAGGTGTAGGAAAAATACTAACCTACATTGCAAGGCTTAACCAAGAACACAGGGGAACATGAGCTGAAATCAACATGGCTGTTTTAACTTTTGTAAAGGCAGTCTTTAGCCAATCAGTTAATAAATTGTCATCGCTATATACCTCGATGGTTCTGCAGTACTACAGAGGCCACAAAAATATCTATGTTTAAAACACTTAAAACTTTTAAAAAATGCTTACGTACTTACCTGCTGTACACCACAGATTAATCTGTGCAGCACAATATATAATCCTGCAAATTTTTTTAAAAATTCCACTGATGTTTTGCACACTGAATGAAATACAAAAGTCTATGTAAAATCCATTGGATTTTACACTCGGTTTGGACCCCCCTTTTTTCTTTGCACCCCCTTGAGCAAATGGTGTGAAACATTCAGTACCCCAACAATGAAACAGGGTAGTAAGCCTCCAAGGTTTTGTGGACAATTTGTCAAACGTGTGCAAAGATATTAAGGGACAAAAATCGTAATCTCAGGTCACTCTAACTATACTAACTACTGCCACTTTGTAATTATGTATATATATATATATATATATATATCTGTACCTGCCAGACCATCAGGCAGTAGGTAAACAGGACAAAGCAGCACAGCCAGAAAGTGTATATTTCAGGTATGCCATTTATTTTCTATATTTTTCTTTTTATTCTTTTATCAGCCAAAGTGCATCATGCTCAGAAAACACAGGCCTACGCGTTTCGGCCAAAGCCTTCTACTGGGTATATGTATGTATGTATGTGTGTATATGTATATGTATATATATCCAAACTCCTCGTTCCACTGCTTTCTCCCAGAAAATAGACGAGTGTGGACCCAAATCTTTGCTTCTATTGTAGTTTATTTGTTGTACACCACCAGTTAGTCCGCCATGACGCGTTTCGGCCGTCCCTCGGCCTTGATCACATGACACGCTCTGGACTGTGAGAGCCATTTTTAAAGTGCTAGTGCTTCATTAGTAAACAATAGACATGAACAAAATACTATCAGATTAAATTCTGTTTTCCACGTATAAATACATATATAGTGGTTAATACTTTAGCATATTGTTCTTAATACCTAGAACATCCATGATTGTAGTAAACAAACAAGGTAGTGCATATTTCTAAAATTATAAAATCTGCACCCTCTGTATTTGAGTTTATCACTCAATAAATGCTTCAATGCGAACTCAGCTGTCGTTAAGGATACATTCCATTGTTCTCTATATCTAAAATTTACATGTGCAAAAATGGCTAATGTGATTACATGAATAATTCAAAAAAGAAAAGAAATAGTACAAAGTATAGAAAAAAGTGTGCAAAATTGTGCAGAATTTCTAATTACTAGAAATTCATTAAAGTGCTGTGCGTGGCCATGATAATATATGTTGGTTGAAATTTTATATACAACCTAATATATATAAAAATGGAAAAATATGGCATTATCAATAGAAACAATACCATTTTTAAAATATATACCAAAATCTAATGTCAAAATATCATCTTGGCTGTGTAAATAATGATTATAATATAATTGTGGCAGCTATAGTTTAAAATTAAGGATAAAACCACATGAATAGGTTAAGAGGGTTTGGAAGGTTTAAAAGGGCTAATGTCCAGGGTATGGTTAGAGAATGTATCTACATATAGTGTGTTGAAATCCATGTCCTGACATATTTATGATTACATGAGTGTGATATAATGACTTAATAATACAAATAAATACATATAATAAATATGACGCACATTATTGAACATTTTCTTAAAATATTCGATATACGATTATAAATATATAAATATATAGAAAAATATATAAATATTGTAAAATCCAATTCCATAATCACAACTCTGAATAGCCTTTCCATTCCACTCCTAAAAAATCCTAACATCCCGACATTTCCATTTTCCAAATAGGCACAGATCTAGCAATCTAGTATATCCCTTTCAGAATGATGTTTTGCAGTGCAACCTATATCTTAGTAGTTAGGAATATAAAATAAAATAATACCCTACTCTTTTCTAAGAAGATTAAAAGTAACATTTATATGTACGTGTGCAAGTCTTCCGTTGTGTTAAGGCCTCTAAGATGCTTTGAATCAAATTCTAGGATGTATCTAGTTTCCAGTCGTCGTAATTTGCCCTCACGATCACCGCCTCTTTTATGTGGTGGTACTGAATCTAAAGCAAAATATCTAAGGTCTTTAAAATTATTGTCATGAAACTCTTTAAAATGTCTCGCAACTGGGTATGTAACATCATTATTGGTAATGGCCCTCATGTGTTGTAAGATTCTTTTGTGCACTGCCAGTTTGGTGCTCCCTATATATTTGAGGTTGCAACTGCATTCCAACACATACACTGTAAACTCAGTTTTGCAAGTTAGATCATTTCAATTTTTACAGACTTTTTCTCCTACTCAGAAGCTTCTATTTCGACCTATTTCAGGCATGAAAATGACTCTAAACACACTTATTTTAGTTCCAAGAGTTCTAATTCACATGCAATAGTCATTTACAGTCCAAAAATAAAACTTTAAAAATTACCATTTTTGACCATCTGGAAAAAGTTCGACAGGTCACGGCATACTCCTAATTGGTATATTTAAATTGTCTACGAGTCCCTAGTATATGATACAACAAGTACCCAGGGGCAGGAACAAGGGGAGTACAGCACTGATTCTGATATCAACTACAAACACTGTTTCAGGCTCACCACTGTAGCCTGACAGGTACAGTGCATACATACACAATAAGCCCCTTTTCCCAGGTAAAAAGCTCCCTCTAAAACATTAGTCACCCAAACATAAGCCTTCCTGTCCATATGGTAGGGTGCATGGAATGTAAAAGTGAGACTATGAAAATTAATATCATCATGTCCTTAAATTAACAAGGTTCTAACAGCTATTTTTACTTTTACAGGCCTAGCTGTCCCGCTTAAAAGAAAACAGAGTATAGATTAAAATCCTAATACTGTATTCTGGTAATAGGACCAGTAATAGAAATAGAATAGTAATTTGCAAATAATTAAACATCTATTTGTAATAGTTAATAACAATGAAACTCAATAGTGATGGATTTTTAATAGTTATTAGGGAAAAGTAAATTTGAGAAAGTTACAGTTTACTTGCCTTAACTGTGAGAAACCAGCTCTCTGCCTGTGCACAGCTTTAAATAGGCATGAAAAGGGTGTGATATGCCTCCTAGGAACAAACAGTAGTCTGACCTGAATCAGCAGATACGACTCCTCATCTGAACTCCACACAATATGCATGGTAGGACTTTGGGCATCCTTTTTTGACATTACAGTATATAATCATGCTTGACCAGTCTGTTTAGCTACATATAATGCTTGGGGCACTCTTGAAAGAAAGAATACAGGGTGCCAAGACAATTCTTGTGGATCCTCTTTCTGGCTGCTAGAGGACCCTGCATTTGGCCTACTGGACTTCTATCTCTGGGTTTGTTGTGTCTGCAGTGCATGATAAGACAAAGTTCATGGTCCTACATAAACATAAAATAGTGAAAGGAAGAGTGAATATGAATAAGGCTATTTTGGAGCAAATTGACACCTTCACATATTTGGGTGTAACTATGGGCAAGAGGTTGAACTGGAAACCCCAGATAGATTTACTGGCCCTTAGGCACAACCAACTTGCAAGACGACTTTCCTATACCAAACCAGGTAGGGACCGCATAAACGATTTATAAAGGAAAAATCAGGGCATCGATAATCTACGGTGCAGAGCTCTGGGGCTTTGAAATTTTAACTCCCTTAGTTTTAGCCCAAAATAAGTTTTTGAGATCCCTAACTGGTCTTCCTCAATCTACCCCCCTTAAACCACTACTCATAGACCTGAGATGTAATTCATTTGAGGAGACTGCGGGTTTTAGACCCCTAGCTTACTGGAGACAACTTTGGACAACTCCAGAGTTATTACCATATACAAATGCATTAAAACACATAAGAAACGTAGATAAGTCATCTAAAATTAAGTGGCTGCAAAAGATCAAGTGAACACTGGCTGATATGGGGCTCAGCCATCTGTGGGAGGACTCAGTGGGTTATCTGTTCCCATCGAAAAATGATTATAAAGCATTATATTGGGACATGGTGAACCTTAAGTCCTTTTCACTGGTGAGCAATACCTCTTTGACAGGCATTTTCCTGGATCACAAGCATGAATATAGGTCTGAAGCATATTGGGATTTTATTGCTAGACCAAGTGACAGGAAATTATACTATCAATTTAGAGTTGGTTCCCTCCCCATAAAAACATTCACGTCAAAATGGCACAATGTATCAGATACCAAATGCCCTACGTGTTTAACGACGGAAGAATCCACTGCCCACATATTGTTTGTATGTCCTGCATACAAGTGCCCTCGTCATAAATGGCTTAAGACGATTTGTCTAAACCTCGGCTCAAGATAATGGCAAACAACGCTGCATATTTTGAAAACCGATACACGCGAAGATGTAGCAATAGCAATGGCGAAGTTTCTGAGTTGGATGTGGAACATCCAGAGAAATAGCTTGAAGTTTATAGCTGCTATTGCTCCGCAATAATTAGTTATGCTTTATATATAGTGTGGGGACCTTTGTGTGCAATGAATCTGTATGAATAATCCATGTATTACATTTTTATGGATATAATAATGTGTATTATCACCAAATGCTATTACCTTTTATAATATTTTTAGCATTCATAATCTTATATTTTAACGGAAAAATTCTTCTTTTATTGTTATATGTTTATAAGGAATTCTAATTTTAATGATATTTTATGTACTGTAATTGTGTCTTTTAAGATTGAAAAAATATCGAATAAATACTAAATCTCTCGCATGGTTCAAGATTGAGTTTAGTGTTAGAGAACACTTGAATTACTTTAATACACTCCCTACAGACACTCCCTGCTCTCAGAGCCCATGTTTAGTGTGGTATAAGATTTTCGGCATCTAGAAAATGCCCTGAAAAGTGCCATGTTGGCCCTGTTTGCAGGAAGGCAAGCAGCAACAACTCAAAAATTTAGTACAGTTTGCCCAGAACTCTTTACCCCATTGGTAGGCCATGCCCAGGAGTCACTTATGCCAGGCATACATGTGGCACCTAAATGCACCCATTTCAGAAAATATTATAGACATGCGAAAGATCAGAAGAGGGTTAGACCTGCGAAAGATTAGAAGAGGGTTGGACCTGCTATATGTGACCTGGGAGGAGCTCAGGAGGACTGGACCTTCTCCTTCATGCTCCAGATAAAGAAGTAGACTCCATGGATCAGTTGGCTGATCTCCTGTGTGGCTACAGGGAGACAATAAGCTGCAGTAGGCCTTTTCTTGGAAGTACCTAGCTGATCATTGGCAACTAGACATTGAATGGACCCTACTGTTGAACTCTGCCTGGCATCCTGTCAGTCTCTAAGTTACTCCCCTAAATTTCTGGGAGCCTTAAGAAGTGTACTACTTTTATGGATTGAGGTTTAACAGACTAAGTCAGAAGGTAAACTCTTTCATCAGGAAGAATCTGGTTGGTGTATCTAAACCGTGATCCATCGCAGTCAGTCTAAAATCTTGTCTAAGTTCTGGTCAACCGCGACTAATGATTATCATTGGAACTTTTTGCTCTTTGGTGCTGCTTCTAATTATGCACTTTAAAAATGTATTTCTCCAGTTTCCATTATTGTATTTTTGTCATTTTCATAACATTTTCCAAATTAAATGTTATTTTCTAATTATGTTAGGGATTTGCGTTGTTTTGCATGTTACCTTTATTACTGTTTAGGTACTGCATAAATACTTTACATATTGCTCTAAATTAAGTCTGTCTGCTCTGTGAAATAACTACCAAATAGTTGAGCTCAGACTAATTTAGTGATTTTAAGGTTTCACCCTGACAAGGGCTGTGATTATTCCTTGAGGTGGGTAGACATCCACCTCAAATAATGATCCAATTTCTTACACATGCTACCGACCCAGCATGTCCACTTGGTAACTATATGCTGTATAGGAATATGGTCTTATCACTCATGTCATCAAAGGTGTCTTATGAGATGTCATTAACAATGTCCAATTATTTCATTCAACATGTCATAAGTGATGTAATAAGAGGGGTCATAAGCAGTGCATGGTGATGGCTCAGACTAGTTAGCTCAGTAAACCGTAGCTGGTAAATTTCAGAGGTTTTTTGTTTTTTCAAACAGTTTGTTTTCCTATTTCAACACCTAACTATAATATCATTTTAACCTTTGTTTTTGGCAGCTAATATATGTATAGCAAAATGTTACCATTTTAAATTTACAGAGCTGTTAAGCACTTGGAGTGTTGAGTAAATATATGTGAAAGGGGGATGCTGTGCACATGCTGACATTTCTCTGTTTTTAGCCGCTTTAAAAATACATTGTCTTGAAAAACCCACATCTCCCCTCACATGTTTACTCCTCTGTGCTTTCAAATCTCAATGCTATTTTCCTTCAGCCTGCTCTTCTCGAAAGGCTTCAAATTCAACAGCCTCCATTCCAACAACATGTCTTTAGGGCTGCCTCAATTTTATCTTGATACAACATTTTAGTTATTAATTATAACCCTGTGATGACATTTCAGTCGATTACTAGGGAGTTAAGTGACAGACTGCTGCTTGTGATGGAAGTATATGTTTTTCTCTGCATGGCACAATGTTTTACTGAAGTGGACGAAGAAGATAACTGATATCATAAAATAATGTGACTTCATTTTAGTTTTATAGAGCAGTGGTTCTTAACCTGTGTTCCGAGGACTCCTGTGGGTCCACGAGACCTACTCAGGGGATCCGCGACAGTTTTACAAAATTAAAAAATATTAAAATAAATCGATAAAAATATTAAAGGATATACAAATAAGGCAAGCAAAGTTGAAATTTTGAAAACCTTTTTGAATATTTATTTTGTAAATTGCACAAAATGTCACTATTTGAAAATTTGCTTGGTGTATACTTGTTTTTCCATTTTATGTACTGTTTGAATGTCCAAATCAAGAAATTGCTTAGGTTGGGGGTCCCTGGCTACAAATAATGACTCTGTGGGGGTCCTTGGATACCAGTAATGATTCCGTGGGGTCCACAGAAGTCAAAAGAACATCTGTTCTAGAGCATTATCCATAATGTTTGACAGGTAGAAACCCCTCATTTCTTATTTTACTGCAGTCCTCTGCAGGAAATGTGTTAAAGCTTTGACTCCATCAAGATAGAGTGCAAGTGTGCCACACTTTTGTTGCAAATGCAGAGTATTAGTGCTTTAGTTATTCATTACAAACTGTGAGAAACTGCAGTTGATTGCTAAGGTGTTAAGTGACAAACTGCTGCTGGTGTTGGAAGTACATGGTTTACTCTGCACGTAAGAATGCTTTACTGAAATGGATGAGAAAGATATTTAAAAACTCATAGAAAAGGTGGCCTGATTTTAGGTTTCAGACCACTAACCAATTTCTATGACAAAAAGAACCCGCTTATTTTGTTCTTTTAAGAAGGAAATGTTTGGGTTTTACAGCTTTGATTCCATCAACATTGCGTTCAGGTGAGCCACGGTTTTGCACTAAATAAAGAATGTTAGTTCTCTGGTTGTTTATTAGAACACTGAGGGTATCTGCAATAAAACACTGTGGAATTAACTGACAGGCTGGTGATTAAAGTAGGTGTTTTACTAAGAATATCAGACTTTATTCGTACATGACTGAGGAAGATGGTGTACATTTATAGAAGATTTGCTCTCATTTGAGCTTCTTGAGTGCCTTCCATAAGAGAAAGTCATGAGGAAAGTTTTCTCTAAACCATGATTCATTACATTCCAGCAGAGGGTCAGCATTTACTTCACATGTTAAAATCACCTAAGATCTCACCAGAAATCTAGAACACCACCACCAACAAATGATTTATAGTGTGAATGAAATCTGTTATTACCCTTTGAATGCGCTTTTTTTCTGACCACCAAAACCTAGTTTTCACTACATTGCATTTGAATGGAATCCTGTCCTGGAGTCCTGTAATGGCTGCCACAACCTGTTATTCAATTTTTTAAAAAGAATTGGGAAAAAGAATTTCTTTGACTTAGTTTCTCAAAGTAATTTGCTATGAAGCCTCTGATGTACAGGCAAATCAAATAGGCAAGACCTTATTGCAATCCTCAAGGCCATTGCAGCAGAGCAATTTCAGTTTGTAGAAACCTTACAGGTTTACAGAAACATAGCCATATGTTACACCAACTTCAGGCTGTCATTCTGGTTACTGAGCTCTTACAGTTTCCTTTAGGTTGCACTGTTGTTCTCATCTCAGACATCAAGAAGCTAGAATGTTGAGGTCACTCCCAACACTGCTTGCAGGTGAAGGGGTTTCCCCACCCCCAGTGATGAAGCTTGCAACCAATGTTCCCTTTAATTTTTTCTCTCAGTGTGTGGCAGTGTAAGGACTCTGTGAACTGCAGCCAAGGCTATGTGAGCCAAGAACCTGACTGCGCATGTTGGTGCAGCGATAAATATATCAAATACATATATATGGGCCTCAGGACGGGGAGCAGGTGGGGCATATTTAACTTAGTACGGGGAGTGGCGTCAGAGTAATGTCGACCTTAGCAATGCATACCCCTTTACCATGAAAATGCACGGTAAGGGTATTTGTGGCAAAGGAATGCGTGGTAAAGATGCATTCGTGGTTTGGGCTGCTTCGTAGAGGCACACGTGGTTTAGCCGTGCATGCCTCTATCATACAACCGGTCAAAGTGCTTTAAAAAAGTATGGGAACTGTGATGCTGTGTGCAAAGGGGCAGGGTAGGGTGAGTGAGGGTGTGGGTGTGGCTATAAAATAAAATATTCTGTAACTTTTTAGTCTTTCACCTTCTGGTAACTATAACACAAAGCTTAAATTAAAAATAATATGTTAAGCAGTGAGAAATACACTAGCGTATACTATGAAAGATCTATTCATGCACTGCACCAAATCTTGGTTGATGCATTGGAGAATGGTGACTTGTGTATGTTTAGTGCTACAAGGTCCCACTCTGTGACAGAAAGCACTGTGAACATGCAAGTCATTATTTTAAACTTGCATTACACACAGCATAAGCTAGGCTGCTACATGTGCAGAAATGTTCACGATAAAAAGTGTTTCCAAAATATAGATGTTTTGCAGGCTATACATAGTGCAGTTTTTTTAACTGCTCCTTTTTAAAAGAACACACTTCACATCTTAGTGGTTAGCTCCCTCACAATACCTCTCAAAATTATTAAATGTGTGTCACCAGGAAGCCTCAAGTGATTCCATCAGTTAATGCCAACACTGAGTTCCAGGAGCCCTTTACATTTGCAGATTGTACATCTTACCATGACCCTTACCCCCACCGTGCTCATGCTAATGCTAGTTAAATGATCTGATGTCATTAAGTGGCATGTTTAATCTACATAAAACAATCAGAAACATAAATAAACCACAGACAGTTAAAAAAAACCTCCTGATGTAGAGTTCCATAAGGTGTAGAAGACAAATGTACATATTGTAGACATAGGGAACCTGCAGGGGATTCAGTAAAATAAAAATAAAAAGCATGCCAGGAAGCATCTATGTACAAGAGGTAAATGAAATCAAATCCTCTCCACCTATGGACTCTGACTAGCTGATTAAGAACCACACACCCCATGGGAGCGGAAGACATGAGGAGTATGAGGGGTAGCAGGGGAAACAGAGGGAGACGCACTTGGGGAGACAACAGTGGTGGTCTGTCAGGTTGTTGGGACAATGCAGACAATATGGCTGGACTCAAGGAAGTGATGGAGGTAGTGAGGTTGTCAAGAGTTCTGGGCTGTGACTCTAGGAACATATGGATATCATCATTCAGCTCCTGGAGCCCTGAGAGACCACAGTCCTGACATCTTCAACTGGCACCATCACTTCCTGGGATACATCCACTGGAGTTACAACACATGGAGGGGTTTAGGTCAAACATGAGGAGTGTGAGGTGTCGGGCAGTTGTCTCCCTCAGCTCTACTAGGCAGGCACTTGAAGGGGGAGTAGAGCATGGGGGTACAGCTGGTGGCTCCAATGGAGGGTACCATGAGTTAGGATAAGGTCAGTGGCAGACCCAGATGGTGTTGGTGCCTGCTCAGGGGACACCAACTCCATATTAAGTGAATTTGGGCAAGGGAGAGACAGACCTTCATCTTCCCCCTGGCTGGTGGTGTCCCCTTCAATGTCTCCTGCTTCAGTCTTCTCAGACTCCACCCAGGCGGCTGATGTAGCTGGTGTTGGTTTGGTCTGGGTGGGCACACTACCCTGTATGTTTGGTCTCCCACCTCCTCCTCTTCACTGGTAGTGACCAGAGGACATGTCTGCCGATTTTGCTTGGTCAGCCTGGTCCACTGAAAATGAAGACAAATAATTACGTAGTTGGTGTACAATTTATGATAAAGGTTGAGGCAACATAAAGCAAGTGCTGACTTAGTACTCCTTCGATCTCACTAACCAATAATATGTTGGGGTGGGCGAATAAATCAGTTCCACTGGCGGAGTTCACAAAGATCTGCTTGAGCGGTCCCGGCAGGTCAAGACCATCCACGTTGAGAACTCTGCCGCTCAAGCAGAAAATCTACTCATGCCGTAAAAAGAAGCAGCCCGCTCTAGCACTCCAGGTGGTGATGTTTGCACTGATTTTACAGCACAGAACAAGATCTCGGCAGTAAAAATCAACACGAGGAGCGCGATGTGCCAAATTGCGCCCGCTTGCATAACTCCACAGAATCGCAGAGTTTTTGTGTAACTCCACGGAGTGAAACTCCACGGGTTCCGCCCACCCTTTATATATTTCTTGGACCCAAAGTAGGTGTACTGTCACTGTAATGTCCAGAAATTACTTACACACCACATCTTTCTCCGTTTGGATCAGTATACTTTTCAGTATTTACTAACCCTCACCATCAGCATTAGTGCAATGTGCTGTCTCTGATGATTACAGATAGTTACCTTCCAATGTAATTTTACAAGTGGATATAATACACAGTCTGGATGGATATCTCCACACCTAAAAGTAGATTCAGGTTTAGCCTGTAATGCGCACTCTCAACAATCGTACACTTACTTTCAAGTTTCATCTGTTGTGTAGTATAGTGAAACATAGCATGCATGCTAAATTTGGTGTACATTTCCAAACAAGGCCTTGGATATGACCTTTGTTAAGTTATGATTCCAATGTTTGGCAAATTCCTTGAAAACATCAGACACTCTATATGGCAAAGGCCACATTTTGCATGACAAGACTGCTTTGTTTGTGCTGTACACTAGCAACACATGTGCGTACTTAGTACATTTGAAATTACATTTGTGCCATTATTGAGATTATGAGGCTGATTATAATGTCGGGCGGAGTTGCCTCCACCCGACATCGTCTCGGTCATGGGACCGACCGACACCCGGACGGCAGTGCCGACCGGCCCATTAGGATACGACTGAATACTGTTTAGTTTCATTTGGAAGGTTTAAAAGGGCTAATGTCCAGGGTATGGTTAGAGAATGTATCTACATATAGTGTGTTGAAATCCATGTCCTGACATATTTATGATTACATGAGTGTGATATAATGACTTAATAATACAAATAAATACATATAATAAATATGACGCACATTATTGAACATTTTCTTAAAATATTCGATATACGATTATAAATATATAAATATATAGAAAAATATATAAATATTGTAAAATCCAATTTCATAATCACAACTCTGAATAGCCTTTCCATTCCACTCCTAAAAACTCCTGACATTTCCATTTTCCAAATAGGCACAGATCTAGCAATCTAGTATATCCCTTTCTGAATGATGTTTTGCAGTGCAACCTATATCTTAGTAGTTAGGAATATAAAATAAAATAATACCCTACTCTTTTCTAAGAAGATTAAAAGTAACATTTATATGTACGTGTGCAAGTATTCCGTTGTGTTAAGGCCTCTAGGATGCTTTGAATCAAATTCTAGGATGTATCTAATTTCCAGTCGTCGTAATTTGCCCTCACGATCACCGCCTCTTTTATGTGGCGGTACTGAATCTAAAGCAAAATATCTGAGGTCTTTAAGATTATTGTCATGAAACTCTTTAAAATGTCTTGCAACTGGGTATGTAACATCATTATTGGTAATGGCCCTCATGTGTTGTAAGATTCTTTTGTGCACTGCCAGTTTGGTGCTCCCTATATATTTGAGGTTGCAACTGCATTCCAACACATACACTGTAAACTCAGTTTTGCGAGTTAGATAATTTCAATTTTTACAGACTTTTTCTCCTACTCAGAAGCTTCTATTTCGACCTATTTCAGGCATTAAAATGACTCTAAACACACTTATTTTAGTTCCAACAGTTCTAATTCACATGCAATAGTCATTTACAGTCCAAAAATAAAACTTAAAAAAATTACCATTTTTGACCATCTGGAAAAAGTTCGACAGGTCACGGCAAACTCCTAATTGGTATATTTAAGTTGTCTATGAGTCCCTAGTATATGATACAACAAGTACCCAGGGGCAGGAACAAGGGGAGTACAGCACTGATTCTGATATCAACTACAAACACTGTTTCAGGCTCACCACTGTAGCCTGACAGGTACAGTGCATACATACACAATAAGCCCCTTTTCCCAGGTAAAAAGCTCCCTCTAAAACATTAGTCACCCAAACATAAGCCTTCCTGTCCATATGGTAGGGTGCATGGAATGTAAAAGTGAGACTATGAAAATTAATATCATCATGTCCTTAAATTAACAAGGTTCTAACAGCTATTTTTACTTTTACAGGCCTAGCTGTCCCGCTTAAAAGAAAACAGAGTATAGATTAAAATCCTAATACTGTATTTTGGTAATAGGACCAGTAATAGAAATAGAATAGTAATATGCAGATAATTAAACATCTATTTGTAATAGCTAATAACAATGAAAATCAATAGTGATGGATTTTTAATAGTTATTAGGGAAAAGTAAATTTGAGAAAGTTACAGTTTACTTGCCTTAACTGTGAGAAACCAGCTCTCTGCCTGTGCACAGCTTTAAATAGGCATGAAAAGGGTGTTATATGCCTCCTAGGAACAAACAGTAGTCTGACCTGAATCAGCAGATACGACTCCTCATCTGAACTCCACACAATATGCATGGTAGGACTTTGGGCATCCTTTTTTGACATTACAGTATATAATCATGCTTGACCAGTCTGTTTAGCTACATATAACGCTTGGGGCACTCTTGAAAGAAAGAATACAGGGTGCTAAGACAATTCTTGTGGATCCTCTTTCTGGCTGCTAGAGGACCCTGCATTTGGCCTACCGGACTTCTATCTCTGGGTTTGTTGTGTCTGCAGTGCATGATAAGACAAAGTTCATGGTCCTACATAAACATAAAATAGTGAATGGAAGAGTGAATATGAATAAGGCTATTTTGGAACAAATTGACACCTTCACATATTTGGGTGTAACTATGGGCAAGAGGTTGAACTGGAAACTCCAGATAGATTTACTGGCCCTTAGGCACAACCAACTTGCAGGAGCCCTACTGAAAGAGCATCGACTTTCCTATATCAAACCAGGTAGGGACCGCATAAACGATTTATAAAGGAAAAATCAGGGCATCGATAATCTACGGTGCAGAGCTCTGGGGCTTTGAAAATTTAACTCCCTAAGAAGTTTTTGAGATCCCTAACTGGTCTTTCTCAATCTACCCCCCTTAAACCACTACTCATAGACCTGAGATGTAATTCATTCGAGGAGACTGCGGGTTTTAGACCCCTAGCTTACTGGAGACGACTTTGGACAACTCCGGAGTTATTACCATATACAAATGCATTAAAACACATGAGAAACGTAGATAAGTCATCTAAAATTAAGTGTCTGCAAAAGATCAAGTGCACACTGGCTGATATGGGGCTCAGCCATCTGTGGGAGGGCTCAGTGGGTTATCTGTTCCCATCGAAAAATGATTATAAAGCATTATATTGGGACATGGTGAACCTTAAGTCCTTTTCACTGGTGAGCAATACCTCTTTGACAGGCATTTTCCTGGATCACAAGCATGAATATAGGTCTGAAGCATATTGGGATTTTATTGCTAGACCAAGTGACAGGAAATGATACTATCAATTTAAAGTTGGTTCCCTCCCCATAAAAACATTCACGTCAAAATGGCACAATGTATCAGATACCAAATGCCCTACGTGTTTAACGACGGAAGAATCCACTGCCCACATATTGTTTGTATGTCCTGCATACAAGTGCCCTCGTCATAAATGGCTTAAGACGATTTGTCTAAACCTCGGCTCAAGATAATGGCAAACAACGCTGCATATTTTGAAAACCGATACACACGAATATGTAGCAATGGCGAAGTTTCTGAGTTAGATTTGGGACATCCAGAGAAATAGCTTGAAGTTTATAGCTGCTATTGCTCCGCAATAATTAGTTATGCTTTATATATAGTGTGGGGACCTTTGTGTGCAATGAATCTGTATGAATAATCCATTTATTACATATTTATGGCTATAATAATGTGTATTATCAACAAATGCTATTACCTTTTATAATATTTTTAGCATTCATAATCTTGTATTTTAACGGAAAAATTCTTCTTTTATTGTTATATGTTTATAAGGAATTCTAATTTTAATGATATTTTATGTACTGTAATTGTGTCTTTTAAGATTGAAAAAATATCGAATAAATACTAAATCTCTCGCATGGTTCAAGATTGAGTTTAGTGTTAGAGAACACTTGAATTACTTTAATACACTCCCTACAGATACTCCCTGCTCTCAGAGCCCATGTTTAGTGTGGTATAAGATTTTCGGCATCTAGAAAATGCCCTGAAAAGTGCCATGTTGGGCCTGTTTGCAGGAAGGCAAGCAGCAACAACTCAAAAATTGAGTATAGTTTGCCCAGAACTCTTTACCCCATTGGTAGGCCATGCCCAGGAGTCACTTATGCCAGGCATACATGTGGCACCTAAATGCACCCATTTCAGAAAATATTATAGACATGCGAAAGATCAGAAGAGGGTTAGACCTGCGAAAGATTAGAAGATGGTTGGACCTGCTATATGTGACCTGGGAGGAGCTCAGGAGGACTGGACCTTCTCCTTCATGCTCCGGATAAAGAAGTAGACTCCATGGATCAGTTGGCTGATCTCCTGTGTGGCTACAGGGAGACAACAAGCTGCAGTAGGCCTTTTCTTGGAAGTACCTAGCTGATCATTGGCAACTAGACATTGAATGGACCCTACTGTTGAACTCTGCCTGGCATCCTGTCAGTCTCTAAGTTACTCCCCTAAATTTCTGGGAGCCTTAAGAAGTGTACTACTTTCATGGATTGAGGTTTAACAGACTAAGTCAGAAGGTAAACTCTTTCATCAGGAAGAATCTGGTTGGTGTATCTAAACCGTGATCCATCGCAGTCAGTCTAAAATCTTGTCTAAGTTCTGGTCAACCGCGACTAATGATTATCATTGGAACTTTTTGCTCTTTGGTGCTGCTTCTAATTATGCACTTTAAAAATGTATTTCTCCAGTTTCCATTATTGTATTTTTGTCATTTTCATAACATTTCCCAAATTAAATGTTATTTTATAATCATGTTAGGGATTTGCGTTGTTTTGCATGTTACCTTTATTACTGTTTAGGTACTGCATAAATACTTTACATATTGCTCTAAATTAAGTCTGTCTGCTCTGTGAAATAACTACCAAATAGTTGAGCTCAGACTAATTTAGTGATTTTGAGGTTTCACCCTGACAAGGGCTGTGATTATTCCTTGAGGTGGGTAGACATCCACCTCAAATAATGATCCAATTTCTTACACATGCTATCGACCCAGCATGTCCACTTGGTAACTATATGCTGTATAGGAATATGGTCTTATCACTCATGTCATCAAAGGTGTCTTATGAGATGTCATTAACAATGTCCAATTATTTCATTCAACATGTCATAAGTGATGTAATAAGAGGGATCATAAGCAGTGCATGGTGATGGCTCAGACTAGTTAGCTCAGTAAACCATAGCTGGTAAATTTCAGATGTTTTTTGTTTTTTCAAACAGTTTGTTTTCCTATTTCAACACCTAACTATAATATCATTTTAACCTTTGTTTTTGGCAGCTAATATATGTATAGCAAAATGTTACCATTTTAAATTTACAGAGCTGTTAAGCACTTGGAGTGTTGAGTAAATATATGTGAAAGGGGGATGCTGTGTACATGCTGACATTTCTCTGTTTTTAGCCGCTTTAAAAATACATTGTCTTGAAAAACCCACATCTCCCCTCACATGTTTACTCCTCTGTGCTTTCAAATCTCAATGCTATTTTCCTTCAGCCTGCTCTTCTCGAAAGGCTTCAAATTCAACAGCCTCCATTCCAACAACATGTCTTTAGGGCTGCCTCAATTTTATCTTGATACAACATTTTAGTTATTAATTATAACCCTGTGATGACATTTCAGTCGATTACTAGGTAGTTAAGTGACAGACTGCTGCTTGTGATGGAAGTATATGTTTTTCTCTGCATGGCACAATGTTTTACTGAAGTGGACGAAGAAGATAACTGATATCATAAAATAATGTGACTTCATTTTAGTTTTATAGAGCAGTGGTTCTTAACCTGTGTTCCGAGGACTCCTGTGGGTCCACGAGACCTACTCAGGGGATCCGCGACAGTTTTACAAAATTAAAAAATATTAAAATAAATCGATAAAAATATTAAAGGATATACAAATAAGCAAGCAAAGTTGAAATTTTGAAAACCTTTTTGAATATTTATTTTGTAAATTGCACAAAATGTCACTATTTGAAAATTTGCTTGGTGTATACTTGTTTTTCCATTTTATGTACTGTTTGAATGTCCAAATCAAGAAATTGCTTAGGTTGGGGGTCCCTGGCTACAAATAATGACTCTGTGGGGGTCCTTGGATACCAGTAATGATTCCGTGGGGTCCACAGAAGTCAAAAGAACATCTGTTCTAGAGCATTATCCATAATGTTTGACAGGTAGAAACCCCTCATTTCTTATTTTACTGCAGTCCTCTGCAGGAAATGTGTTAAAGCTTTGACTCCATCAAGATAGAGTGCAAGTGTGCCACACTTTTGTTGCAAATGCAGAGTATTAGTGCTCTAGTTATTCATTACAAACTGTGAGAAACTGCAGTTGATTGCTAAGGTGTTAAGTGACAAACTGCTGCTGGTGTTGGAAGTACATGGTTTACTCTGCACGTAAGAATGCTTTACTGAAATGGATGAGAAAGATATTTAAAAACTCATGGAAAATGTGGCCTGATTTTAGGTTTCAGACCACTAACCAATTTCTATGACAAAAAGAACCTGCTTATTTTGTTCTTTTAAGAAGGAAATGTTTGGGTTTTACAGCTTTGATTCCATCAACATTGCGTTCAGGTGAGCCACGGTTTTGCACTAAATAAAGAATGTTAGTTCTCTGGTTGTTTATTAGAACACTGAGGGTATCTGCAATAAAACACTGTGGAATTAACTGACAGGCTGGTGATTAAAGTAGGTGTTTTACTAAGAATATCAGACTTTATTCGTACATGACTGAGGAAGATGGTGTACATTTATAGAAGATTTGCTCTCATTTGAGCTTCTTGAGTGCCTTCCATAAGAGAAAGTCATGAGGAAAGTTTTCTCTAAACCATGATTCATTACATTCCAGCAGAGGGTCAGCATTTACTTCACATGTTAAAATCACCTAAGATCTCACCAGAAATCTAGAACACCACCACCAACAAATGATTTATAGTGTGAATGAAATCTGTTATTACCCTTTGAATGCGCTTTTTTTCTGACCACCAAAACCTAGTTTTCACTACATTGCATTTGAATGGGATCCTGTCCTGGAGTCCTGTAATGGCTGCCACAACCTGTTATTCAATTTTTTAAAAAGAATTGGGACAAAAGAATTTCTTTGACTTAGTTTCTCAAAGTAATTTGCTATGAAGCCTCTGATGTACAGGCAAATCAAATAGGCAAGACCTTATTGCAATCCTCAAGGCCATTGCAGCAGAGCAATTTCAGTTTGTAGAAACCTTACAGGTTTACAGAAACATAGCCATATGTTACACCAACTTCAGGCTGTCATTCTGGTTACTGAGCTCTTACAGTTTCCTTTAGGTTGCACTGTTGTTCTCATCTCAGACATCAAGAAGCTAGAATGTTGAGGTCACTCCCAACACTGCTTGCAGGTGAAGGGGTTTCCCCACCCCCAGTGATGAAGCTTGCAACCAATGTTCCCTTTAATTTTTTCTCTCAGTGTGTGGCAGTGTAAGGACTCTGTGAACTGCAGCCAAGGCTATGTGAGCCAAGAACCTGACTGCGCATGTTGGTGCAGCGATAAATATATCAAATACATATATATGGGCCTCAGGACGGGGAGCAGGTGGGGCATATTTAACTTAGTACGGGGAGTGGCGTCAGAGTAATGTCGACCTTAGCAATGCATACCCCTTTACCATGAAAATGCATGGTAAGGGTATTTGTGGCAAAGGAATGCGTTGTAAAGATGCATTCGTGGTTTGGGCTGCTTCGTAGAGGCACACGTGGTTTAGCCGTGCATGCCTCTATCATACAACCGGTCAAAGTGCTTTAAAAAAGTATGGGAACTGTGATGCTGTGTGCAAAGGGGCAGGGTAGGCTGAGTGAGGGTGTGGGTGTGGCTATAAAATAAAATATTCTGTAACTTTTTAGTCTTTCACCTTCTGGTAACTATAACACAAAGCTTAAATTAAAAATAATATGTTAAGCAGTGAGAAATACACTAGCGTATACTATGAAAGATCTATTCATGCACTGCACCAAATCTTGGTTGATGCATTGGAGAATGGTGACTTGTGTATGTTTAGTGCTACAAGGTCCCACTCTGTGACAGAAAGCACTGTGAACATGCAAGTCATTATTTTAAACTTGCATTACACACAGCATAAGCTAGGCTGCTACATGTGCAGAAATGTTCACGATAAAAAGTGTTTCCAAAATATAGATGTTTTGCAGGCTATACATAGTGCAGTTTTTTTAACTGCTCCTTTTTAAAAGAACACACTTCACATCTTAGTGGTTAGCTCCCTCACAATACCTCTCAAAATTATTAAATGTGTGTCACCAGGAAGCCTCAAGTGATTCCATCAGTTAATGCCAACACTGAGTTCCAGGAGCCCTTTACATTTGCAGATTGTACATCTTACCATGACCCTTACCCCCACCGTGCTCATGCTAATGCTAGTTAAATGATCTGATGTCATTAAGTGGCATGTTTAATCTACATAAAACAATCAGAAACATAAATAAACCACAGACAGTTAAAAAAAAACTCCTGATGTAGAGTTCCATAAGGTGTAGAAGACAAATGTACATATTGTAGACATAGGGAACCTGCAGGGGATTCAGTAAAATAAAAATAAAAAGCATGCCAGGAAGCATCTATGTACAAGAGGTAAATGAAATCAAATCCTCTCCACCTATGGACTCTGACTAGCTGATTAAGAACCACACACCCCATGGGAGCGGAAGACATGAGGAGTATGAGGGGTAGCAGGGGAAACAGAGGGAGACGCACTTGGGGAGACAACAGTGGTGGTCTGTCAGGTTGTTGGGACAATGCAGACAATATGGCTGGACTCAAGGAAGTGATGGAGGTAGTGAGGTTGTCAAGAGTTCTGGGCTGTGACTCTAGGAACATAGGGATATCATCATTCAGCTCCTGGAGCCCTGAGAGACCACAGTCCTGACATCTTCAACTGGCACCATCACTTCCTGGGATACATCCACTGGAGTTACAACACATGGAGGGGTTTAGGTCAAACATGAGGAGTGTGAGGTGTCGGGCAGTTGTCTCCCTCAGCTCTACTAGGCAGGCACTTGAAGGGGGAGTAGAGCATGGGGGTACAGCTGGTGGCTCCAATGGAGGGTACCATGAGTTAGGATAAGGTCAGTGGCAGACCCAGATGGTGTTGGTGCCTGCTCAGGGGACACCAACTCCATATTAAGTGAATTTGGGCAAGGGAGAGACAGACCTTCATCTTCCCCCTGGCTGGTGGTGTCCCCTTCAATGTCTCCTGCTTCAGTCTTCTCAGACTCCACCCAGGCGGCTGATGTAGCTGGTGTTGGTTTGGTCTGGGTGGGCACACTACCCTGTATGTTTGGTCTCCCACCTCCTCCTCTTCACTGGTAGTGACCAGAGGACATGTCTGCCGATTTTGCTTGGTCAGCCTGGTCCACTGAAAATGAAGACAAATAATTACGTAGTTGGTGTACAATTTATGATAAAGGTTGAGGCAACATAAAGCAAGTGCTGACTTAGTACTCCTTCGATCTCACTAACCAATAATATGTTGGGGTGGGCGAATAAATCAGTTCCACTGGCGGAGTTCACAAAGATCTGCTTGAGCGGTCCCGGCAGGTCAAGACCATCCACGTTGAGAACTCTGCCGCTCAAGCAGAAAATCTACTCATGCCGTAAAAAGAAGCAGCCCGCTCTAGCACTCCAGGTGGTGATGTTTGCACTGATTTTACAGCACAGAACAAGATCTCGGCAGTAAAAATCAACACGAGGAGCGCGATGTGCCAAATTGCGCCCGCTTGCATAACTCCACAGAATCGCAGAGTTTTTGTGTAACTCCACGGAGTGAAACTCCACGGGTTCCGCCCACCCTTTATATATTTCTTGGACCCAAAGTAGGTGTACTGTCACTGTAATGTCCAGAAATTACTTACACACCACATCTTTCTCCGTTTGGATCAGTATACTTTTCAGTATTTACTAACCCTCACCATCAGCATTAGTGCAATGTGCTGTCTCTGATGATTACAGATAGTTACCTTCCAATGTAATTTTACAAGTGGATATAATACACAGTCTGGATGGATATCTCCACACCTAAAAGTAGATTCAGGTTTAGCCTGTAATGCGTACTCTCAACAATCGTACACTTACTTTCAAGTTTCATCTGTTGTGTAGTATAGTGAAACATAGCATGCATGCTAAATTTGGTGTACATTTCCAAACAAGGCCTTGGATATGACCTTTGTTAAGTTATGATTCCAATGTTTGGCAAATTCCTTGAAAACATCAGACACTCTATATGGCAAAGGCCACATTTTGCATGACAAGACTGCTTTGTTTGTGCTGTACACTAGCAACACATGTGCGTACTTAGTACATTTGAAATTACATTTGTGCCATTATTGAGATTATGAGGCTGATTATAATGTCGGGCGGAGTTGCCTCCACCCGACATCGTCTCGGTCATGGGACCGACCGACACCCGGACGGCAGTGCCGACCGGCCCATTAGGATACGACTGAATACTGTTTAGTTTCATTCCTACATTTTACAATGGGAGCATGCATCCCGGCCATAAACCAGCCAGAATGCATGCTCCCATTGTAAAATGGGAGGTGCAATTCCTCCCCGCACGCTGTGGCACACAAGGTGCAGGGATCAACAGGGGGGCACCATGGGTGTCCCCTCAGCCTCCAACCTGAGGTCATGCACCCAAGGGGGTCCTGCTGTGGGCCCCACAATGCAAGTTCTGACAGCCTTTCTATGTTAGAAAAGCCATCACGGAAAGACTGCCGAAACCCGACATCCTAATCGCAACAGCGGAAAGAGGTGCCCTTGGGATTACAGGCCGACAGGCTCTGCAAGCCAGTTGGAGGCTAGCCAGAATGACCAGTCAGATTCCTTTCCGGCAGCCTCCATTGTAATGAGGCGGTCGGAAAGGAATCCCACCAGCATATTACGATGTGGTCGGAAAGGCTCCAACTGAGGGTCAGAGCCTTTTATGACTGCATCATCATCGGCCCCTATGTGTGTATTTAGTACATCTTGGATATGTTTGTATAATTTTGAGTGAGTCAAGTTACACAATGTCAGCCTTTGCTTCAGTTTATAAAAATATAAAAGTCATCATGCAAAACAAACCCTCAAAAAGCATGCATGATACAGTAATCAAGACCCAAACCTCTCACACGCCAACAATAGACATTGTCCAAGCCATTCATTCACCATAGCATACAATAATTATAAGGACCTTAGTTTGCTATTCATTATTATGCAAGTGCATTTTCTCTCGAAAATGCAATTGTAATGGAAATCTAACCAATTGTGTTTTCAACACTACAAGTTCCAGAATGTTCTCAGAAAACAGCATTCCAATAGCTCCACTGATGTCTAGGCCTTATAATTATAGCAGCCATTACTCAGATAAAGTAAAAGGTGGCAAACAACACATGATGGTACATCTCTCTCACCACTCACATCATACTTAAAGCCACATAATGCAGTTTGTGGTCTTACCAGGTCTCTGCTGCTCAAAGTCCTCCAGCTGAGCATGGAGGTATGGCCAGGCTGTCTTCAGAACCCTCCTGTACAGTGGGTACAGGTGGGGCCATTGTGAATGGGGCAGGGAGGATACGCCCATGTTGACTTGGGCCTTAATTGGGGCACAGTCTCACAGGTCCTTCCGGTGCTTCAGACATATCCTGCCTCGCTGCTGGTACATACCCAATTCACTGCAGCATGCAGCAATAGCTCCCCAGTTTTGGGTGCATGCTACATTACTCAGATGGTCATTAGAGCCTCCATAAATCTGAGGGTACTTATTTAACACCCCCCCTAAATTAGGATGTTCAATTTAGTCTCACTGAAAGGGGGTGCATTGACCTAAAGTCCCTCACCTAGGTTGGGGGCCATGTTCGAGAAACAGAGCAGCAGGATATCAGATGATGTTGCTCTGAGGCAAGGATGGCACAGAAGCACCATAAAATGCAACTTCCTGCATTGAACTTTCTGATTTTAATGTCCTGTTTGTCATTTCCTGAATATTATCATTGGGTTCCGGCCTGACTGGGAAGTCTCTGCCCTTAATGAGGAGTCTCAGCTGGCACGGACTCCACAGCCAAGCTAGATACTTGCAGCCTGCCTCTTGAACACATTGGAGGATTTTTGCTGACCACACTATGTACACATTACACCCACTACTGCCACTTAATCCCCCATTGTGGCACCTTTCATTTCCTTTTTCATCATTATCTTTTGTGGTTGTTCGCCTTCCTGGAGCTCCCACCCGGGGTGCCCCATGTAAGTACACTCTTCACCCTAACTATCATGTTTAGTGTGCAAACTGGTTGTTCATACTCCAAATACCATCAAGTGTCCCCACATTCTTTTGGTCCTGATGAGACCCCCACACTACTTAGGACATTGAAACGTCATCAACATATACAAACGAATCAGCTACTCGGTCCCTTTGATTCATACAACAGCTCGTTTCATTGGCTAATAATTATTCAGTGTCGTCATTTTGTTTTGTCGAAATGTGCATTTATTTTGTGTAATGTCTGTATAATTGTTATGTCATATTGTTTTTCTTTCGGTTCTTTTGTTCACATGAAACACTGATTTATTAAAATACAGTAATTTTCAAACACAATGATTGTTTGACTTTTGTTCCTTGGTATTGACATCCTTGAACAATATTATTTTATTCTGACATGGTGCTTGTCTATAAATCGTTTCTCATATACATCTTCAATGAGAACAGCTGCTGTTAGAGTTTAAGCCCTGTTTTTTGTTGAGTAGGGTTACCCTTGTGTTTTTTATAACTCTTTAGTTGGATGCATAAAGGAGTCTCTTTCAGAGCATGGACAATCCAGGTCATGACACAGGTACACTTGAACCATGGTGTATGTATGAAAGACATATGGCTACACTGCCACATGAATAGCAGCCCACACAAATAAAACATATTTTCAATACATGTACATTCATATGGGTAATGTTGTAATGTACAAATCCTAAATACAAGTCCACACAGATGCAAACCATTTTGCATTCAGTAATGTCTGAAAACATCGCATAGGTAACATGGAGATAGAAGGAGTATGTAGTACATTACTATGGCATTCGACGAAACATTATGATACAACATGGGTTAAACAGTAGTTCCTGGCAAACAACGTTTTGAACATTCCTAGACTCACTATGTCAGCACCACAACTACTTTGTCTCAAATCCCCAACAATAAATTACTATTGTAATTAACAGTATAATATTTGTTACATTTTGATTATTATTAGTCCAAAACATATCCACTGAGTTGCCCAATAAGTTCCCAACACTACCTATATCCCCCCACCAACCCCCATGTCACATATATTTGTAAGGGCTATTGTCCAAATTACAGTGCGTCACAAAGCAAGCCATATTTTAACAATGGGGAAGGCGTGATTGTTTGTAGTATGGATAACCCAGAATTCTAAAGTTGACACCTAATTGTAAGCTTATCTGTTTCACATATACCTGTAGGTTTTCATTTTGTACGCAATGTCAATTCTCACTGACTCTATTTATAGACAGGAATCATTGAGGCGGTTGGTGCTGACAAATCTGTCGGATGTCCAATGTCAGGGGAGGTTTCACTCACACAGTGTCATTTATTCTCCTCAGGCAATGGAGTCCTTTGGGAGTTTGACCTCACTAATCACTAACATGTACAAGAAATATGATGCATAGCCTATCTTTTGACTCTTAACAACAGCTGTTGTTTCCATACATTATGTATGGCTTACAGAGAAGTCTCAGGATGGAATTTATGGACAGTATTAAATGTTCACCAATTATCATTGACTACAGACTGTGAAACCATATAAAGGCCTCAGCACAACTCAGAATGTAAGACGTTACAATGGAAACATTTATAAAGCATGCCTTTACAACGCAGTTTTGACATCGCAACATTTTTAGAAACTACATTTACAAAGCATTCCATTACAACGCTTTCCATTACAATGCATACCATTACAACGCATATTACTTTTAGGGCAACGGTAGGGTAAGTGTTGGATAGTGAAGGGGTAAAAATTACTATTCCCACTCCAGTTATTGCAACTGTAGGGTAAGTGTTGGATAGTGTAGGGGTAAAAATTACTATTCCCCATTACTTACCTCATAATGCGTTATAATGTCATGCGTTATAGTGACATGCGTTGTAATGGCTGCGTTGTAATGGCATGCGATGCAAAGGATGTTGCGTTGTAATGACTGCGTTGCAAAGGTAGTGAATTGTAATGACTGAGTTGTAAAGGTTGTTTCCCCAGAGCTCGTTGCTCAAGAGGAAAACATGGCAACCAGCTGGTCACACACCTTCATTTCCTACTCTCTGTTTTGGACAAAGGCCCGGTTCCCTAGAGCCAGACCTAAGTGAGGGTTCAGAAGTATATATAAGCCATGACATACTTGCAATGTTGTGCAAGGCACAACAGCCTGCTATTATCTTGAGCACAGCTTCAGGGGAGTACAGCAGACACCCCCCCGGCTGCACAGCCAAGACATCTGTATCACTTTAGGTGATTAAAAGTGCATCTATGATGGCTTGTGTATGTATTTGTGCCCTATTGTACCTATGTTGAGGTACAGTAATTGCACATTTGTATGGTGCGAGGAGATGAAGGGAGAATGCCTATGCAGCATCACCCGAGGAAAAAAATGAGGAAATATTTGTGCATGTCCCTCTTGCATTTGTAGAGTTCATTTTGTATGTAATGGCACATGCAGTGTCTGTTGGGGTCATGTATGTGTCACAAGAACTTTTCATTTATAATGGTTGTGTACATTAACCCCTTGAGTGCCCCACCCTTTCCCCCTCCTGTGCCGGGCATTGCATTAGCGGGCGGGGTCCATGGCGAGATAGTCTCGTCATGGGCACAGCGCAACCGCGCTCCATGACGAGACTATCTCGTCATGGGCATAGAAGAGGTTAAAACGACATTCCTGCACTTGTCTGGGACTTGAGTGCTTATCCAGAAGCCGCATGTTGCCAAAATCTCCTGCTACTAGCCACTGGGCAAGAAGTGAACTGTGGAATTTGTAGCTGTCATGTGAACTGCCTGGGAACACTGCATGTACGTCAATAAAATAGCCACTGGTATCACACTCACCCTGCATGTTGATGGAGTTTTGCTGTGTCTCTTGCGGAAGATGCGTGTGAGGTGGGCGAAGTGCCACATGAGTGCAGACCACTGCACCTACCACACGTCGGAAGAAGGAATAGAGGTAGAAATCCCTAGCAACCCTTTACCTTCGTACCACTGTATGTGGCATACATATGCAGAGATGCGCTCTCCCATTTATGCATCTCAGAACCTGACCCAAGTATCGGGACTGGCTTGCCTGAGAAATGTCCACGTCGTCACCGGGCACCCTCTGGAAAGACCCAGTAGCAAAGAAATGGAGAGCTACTAGGATCTTTACATAGGCTGGGATGATGTGGAAGCGACATGTCTCAATGTGAAGATCTTGCTCTCACTCAGAAACCAGATTCAAGGTGTCATCGGGGGGAACGGAACCTGGAGAAGGCACCTTGGCTGGACACCCCAAAGAGGTTAATCCTTTGTCTGAAAATCCTCTCAGCTCTCCTAGTCCTCCATTCTTCCCCTCATATTCTTTCACATCACAAGGGGCAAACAGACAAACACATTCAGTGAAAGGACTGAAAGGGTTTGTGTGCGGCAGCTCTGATTTTATGTATGTAACCATAGTGAGATTGTCTGCTGGTCTAAATACTTTCAGTTGGAGCAGGGTGGGGGGCTGGTAAGAACTGACAAAGGTATGTGTGATGTGCTAGGGTGAAACTTAGAAATCTGAGGTTTGCTCAGAGGCTTTAACTTGTATATTACATTCACAAGTGGACTGTTTGTGGAAGATATTACATGACACATAACCAATAGTGAAATGTGCAACTGGAGTAGAGATGTTGTATAATCCAAACTTGTGATGATCTGATTGCCACTGGAAGGGTCAAATGTATAGGCTTCTGGTATCATTTCTTACATGATATTTCTACTCTGTTGTAGTAGTGTGTTTTTCATCTTCACATTCCCCCTCCAATACACTCCCTACACATACACATATGTAACAGCCCACTGCCTACATGGGGCACTTTTCTATTTTAAGTGAGCCATAGTGCGCTATGGTGGTTGTATAACTAGATGTTATGAGTCTCATGATGTGTATCTAGGGATATGTGTTGAGATCATACATCAATGAATGCCACCTTCCTTCACTGTGGTGTGTTCTGCCCCGATAGTGGAGTCCCCGCCCTAGGTGCGGAGATCCCGACCTGATAGCGGAGTCTCTGTCCCAAGTGTGGAGGTTCCGCCAAGAGTGCTGATATCACTTCACAGTCGTAAAGATACTACTCGTAAGCCCCGTTGCGAATACTGAAAAGTTGTACATATTGAAATTTGGTCTTATCTGTGCCTTTGTGAATCGACTCTCAGACTCCAAATCATAACTGTGTCCAGAAATGATTAGAAAATGGGCAGACTGAGCCTCCCAAAACTTTGAAACTGCAGTTATACATCAGCATGGAGAAGCTCAGCATGAATTCTTCCTGTTGTAACCAGGACTTGGGTCCAAGGTCTACTAATCTTCCTGCTGGGAGAGGGGAAATTACTCAGTCAAATCAAGACCACTTGCCTTGGGGCCTGGAGCACCAGCATTTGCCTGTCTTTCGTCACCAGACGATCCTGTGAGGAGGAAGAGAAGAGTGCATGAAGGTATTAAGGCCCAGTGGTGATCCTGTGGAGTGTATCCCTGAAGCGTAGTGTGAGATTTCAGTCAACGACTGGGCCACTGCACCGATCTAGCCATCGGTCTTTATTCGTGACCCCATATGTCAGGTGGGACCAATGGTGAAGAGTAAGAGCTATCACTGTGTTGTGACCCAAAAAGCTGTCACCCTGTATGCCGTTGTTCACGACCCATGCATGCCATTAAGGGACATGTGAAGAGGAATGGCCATCATTCTTGTGCATCGCAGAGGTTTAGGAGAGCCTTTGCCCTGTGCAAGGTTGTGCCCGTAGGCCTTGGGTTCTGCTGTTCATGACTCCTGTACGTGAGGTGGGGCCACAATGATAAGAGTGGGTAGGCCCCCTGGGGCTGTGTGTGCCATTGAAGTGTAATGGGCTGTGATGCCTGGATGCATGAAAGCAGAGCATCTACTCAACCACTGGACCCAAGAAGCCTCCAAGACAAGCTGCTGGACTCCGGAAGACTTACAGCATGACATGAGTGGCACCATGGACACGTGTCACATTGTCTGCAGCATCCAGACTTCTGCTCACCATTGACACACACCTGAATCTTCCTGATCACAACTTCAGCAAGGGTGAGCAAGGTAGATTTCCAGGCCACCAATCCTCTGCAGAAACTGGCTCTGACTGAAGCTTTATGGCACTGAGATACTTTGACTCATAAAATGCCATTGTGGAACTTCTAAGACTTATACTTACCACCAGTGGCTTTGCTTGACTGTTGCCTTCCCTGAATGGAGAATACCCACCATCCTTAGACAGGGAAGTGGGACTCGGGATCGTACCAGGACAAAGTTACAGTACCGGCCTTCGGAACACTGTATATATTATTTGTGGCATGCAGTATTTGACTTTCTGTTTGTACATGAATACTGCTTGTTTCCATAAAAAAAGTATCTGGTTGGACACACATTTATTGGAGTTGCAGAGCAAGTTTTGAGTGTTATGCCCTGGATCTCTTGAACCAATCTCCTCCCAAAAAGCCTTGGACAGCTCAACCATATTTTTATCACCTTCTAGCATCCCTTAGTTTTCGTCAGTCACTGAGCCTGTGACCTGTTTGCATGAGTTTTCTGGTCATTTGTGTCCCACAACCACCAGCACACTCCTCTTGTTTTATCATGCATATAATTTGAAGGCTTGGAAAGTGTTGCAGGCAGCATAGTGGTGGTTGCAGCGCCTTTAATGTTGCATCAAGGCATTCCATACTTGTTTGTGATACGATGCTGGTCATGTCTAAAAATGTGTCCATCACACTATGTGGTGATTTATTTGGGTCCTTTCAGATTGCCCAGCCCGCCTTCGGTGACTCAAATTAATACTCCAGTTTTTTTATACCCCTCCATCCATAGAGGCCATCAGCTTCATAAATCCAATCTGTCAACAAATGGAATTTAGCTATTTGTTTTTATCCAGAGTCGCTAGACCCCCAGAGGCTGACAGAGCATTGCACATTAAAGGTCCATTTAGATGATAGGAATATTTGGATGCACAAAAGGGTACGATAATTCCAAAAGCAGGAAATTAATACGTTGAGGTCAACAGTCATGTATACATATAGCATGCAGTCATTTTATACATTGAGGGAAGCAGCAGTGAAAACAAGGGATAAAGATATGTGAGTGTGCATACATTCATCAGCAAGGTAGGTAGAGAGCACATGCATCTGTAGAGTTGAAGTTAGTAATGAAGAGCATTTGTTAGGTACAACACAAATTGATATTAAAATACAGGAACTTGATAAATGGGTCCACTCAGCCATTTATGGTAGATATGACCTATTTCATGGAGTACTACTGCAACTAAAATGATACAGCAAGGCTCAGTAGTGCATCTATAACTGAACTATGTCAATCATTATGGCAATCTGCGTTGTTCGGTCATTCACTTAATGCCCATTAACAGAATTAAAACATCAGCCTTAATGGAACCATCATCCCAGTAGATAATGCCAATCACACAGATCATTATCTTCCACAATTTTAAACCTAGCAGAGACCAACATTTGCTCCATTGCCATTTATTCTGCTGCGTGACATGACCACAATTCCTGCAACAGAAAAAAACCACCACCCTAATATAATCAGCTCAACAGTGGCCTGCAGTCCAGCGATGGCAATGGGCTCTGAAGGCTCTATCAATCCTAGAGAGGAAATAAATCGCCTTTACAACTACAGTCACAAGAAAGCATCATTGTGATCCAGGCCGTGAAGTCTCCAAAAAAAGCTATGACTTTTAGTTCAAAGCTGCCACTGAGACATTGTGCCACAGTACAACCATCAGAGCCCTGCAGAAGTCATCAGCTAATGCAACTAGGCAAGCAGAAAAATAAGCAACCTGGATAATCCCAAACCCATTTGTGCCGTTATCCCCTCAGAGACCATTAATCCACAGAGGTGGATTGTGTAATGACAAGCGCAGCGTTGCTCGCACAATTGTCGAGCTCGAGGGGTAGCTTGCGGATGGAATGTGAATTTAGGAATGTTGGAATGGGGGAACATTAGATAGGCATTGGGGGAAGAGCAGCTGTGGCGGAGCCTGTCCTGCATGACGCCCAGTTGCATGTTGCTGGTGTGAGGGGTTCGTGGAAATAATAAACTCGGAAATTCAACTACGCATCCTGTGGTATGTTGCACAAGAATATTGGCGGCAACCTCCAGGAACCCATTGCTGTCCCACCGACCACCAACTTACAAGAGATTTACTACCAGTGAGATCGTTCTTATATCGTTCTTTCCAGTGATTGACTTAAAGTATTCAGTATTACGTGTCGCACCAGCAACAACATTATATGGCTTAGTACCCTGCCACTAGTTCTGACCTAGCAGTTAGCCTGTTAACTTTAACAGTTACCTTAGTATGAGCCCGACGCAAGCTTTCTTTCCTGTGTGCTCAGATCCATGTCACAGTCCAGTGGTGGGAGCCTGTGTTGCTGCTGCAACTCGAAGTTGTGGAAGACATGAGCATGTCCGCTCATGCCGAGCTGCCATATTGGATTGGGCTTCTGTTTCTTATAGGACACTGTAACCAGCGATTTTGTTGCAGATACAGTTACAAGCAGCTGACTGTCACACCACTTCACCAGAAATCTGCTGTGACGGCTTATGACACATCTTTACGGTGATGTGCTCAGCAGCTAAGTGGTTCTAGGTGTTGCGAGCATATTCTTCATCTGTGATACTCACACTTTCTACTATTCCTTCTAGTGTTTCATACCATCCACAGTGACACACACACTTCCTACAGTCTTGTCAAGTTCTCTCCATGGTGCCTACTAGCGTGTCCTCTGGAATATCTAACATGGAGGCACGCACACCCCAGTAGTGTTGGCAAGTCCCTGCAATGTAATTTTACCAAGTTGTAGTGATCTGGTTTATTTTTGTTTCTGGCTAAGTAGTAGGATTTTTTTTCTCAAAAAGTCACTATGGCCACTGTAAACTTACCTTTACTGCAATCTCTTATGGTGAGAGATGATGAAGTCAACAAATTAAAGTGGGAGGAGCGGAAGGACTATTTTATCAATTATATTGAGACATTTGAATACAGGTCATCAGACAAGACAAACATTTTGTTGCATTGTTTGGGACTGGGAGGCTTGAAGGTTTACAACTGTATAGGAAAGAAACCTTATTGAGGAGATGAGGGGGATGTTCTCACAAACGCATTGGTAGATTTGGATGCATACTTTGCACCTACTGATTGCAAATCAATTGGCCGCTACAACCTTTCCCATAGGAAACAGGGTCCCAATGAAAAAATCAAGGACTATGTAGCAGCTTTAAGGAAGTTGGATTTATCATGCAGATTTGGGAATTTTGAGGATGAATTATTGTATAACCAAATAATCATGCATTGCAATAATCCTAAACGGCAGGATATGTTGTGGGTGTATGGAGAGTCCAGTTTACATGCGGTTTCAGCCATTATTTCTAAATCAAAACTCATGTCTAGGTGTGCTAAAGCTGTGATCTCATCTGATAAAAAGGATGGGGAGATGAGGTTGTATAAATTGTAAAAAAAAAAAATACCTACAAGGGATATTCAGGAGAATCTTAAGAAAGATGATAAAAACAAGGGTAGGCAAAACTTAAATTCTAGGATGGAAGATGTAAGGGGAAAATGTTACCGGTCTGGTAGTTCCTCTCACTTGGCACATGATAAAAAGTGCCTGGCGCGATGACGTTTCGATCTATAACAAGATACATAGATTCTGCTCATTCTGCTCATTCCGGCTTGCAAGACCTAACGGCTTCCCTTGTGATTGGCAAGGCGCCGCTTTCCCCTGATCTGCCAGTTACCGCCGTGGACGCTCCACTGTTCTTAACTATTCCACTGGCGCTGCACTCCACCCTCGATTGGGCATTGCCCTTATCAGAAATGGGTTCTATGCGTCTCAGATACAGTTAGCTCTTACAGCAAAAGTCCTTAACCCTTGGATCCCTCCTCTCCTGCACTCGCTATCCAGGCAGTGTAATTTCAGGCTTGTTATAACTCTTGTCCTGATGATGATCTATATATCTTGTTATAGATCGAAACCTCGTCGACTCTTTAAACAGCATGCACGTTAAACTCATGTGTTAAAGCAAGTGCATTACTGTTTACTTCTTAAAAAGCTTGCCCCCAGTATTTGCATTGGCAATAAGCTCTTTTGTTTTGCCTGAAAAAATGTCTACATATTTGTGATTGTCTTTATGTTTTGTTTTTCGAAGATTACAGGACTATGTCCCACTCTATTATGCTCTGATTGATTTCAAATAATCACTGTTAAATATTAAATCTAAATGTCCGGCTGGACATCGTAACTCAATATAGCACTGATTCTGGTCTATATTCATTGTTCTTTCATTTATAATTGTTTGAAGGACCAATTGTTTTTCATAAATGGAGGAGATCCAGTGGCATTAGTGGCTGAATCCGGGTCCCCATTCACCATCATTAACAAAGAGATTTGGACCAACTTGTTTAAATTGGTTCTGAATTGAGTGCAGAGGATGTTCACCCGCAAAGTTTTACGGGTGAAGCCACTGGCCTTTTAGGATTTCGCAAATTGGTTTTCAACTTCAAGTGTCGGAAAGCTGAATGCAAATTGCATGTGTCCGATTCTCATCCGTGTGTTCTAGATTGGTGGAATCAGGGAGATTTCGGCATTAAACTTGATCTCAACAGCCCAGATCCGGTTTTGATTGTGAATAATAATGAGAAAGGTGGGGTGGATGTTGTCAGCAGATTTCCTCATGTGTTCTCTTGCAAAGTTGTTGAACTGGAGAGCTTTGTCCATAAAATCATTCTTAAAGAAAATGCACGTCCATAAGTTGAGAAACATCCATTCCAGCGTAGGAGATGAAGTAGTTTGTAAGCTCAAGAAGTTGGTTGACAGTGGAATCATTGAACAAGTTGAATCCTCAGATTGGGTGGCACATCTGGTCCTCGCAAGGAAGGCCAAAGTGCGCATTTGCCTATGTGTGGACTTGAGGGAGCTCAATAAGAACATTTTCATGGGTAGGCTTCCCTTACCCAGAATCAATGAACTGTTATCTGCAAATAAAAAGGCATGAGTTGGTTTTCCACCATAGACTTGAAATCAGCATACCACCAGGTGCCTTTATGCCAGAGTAGTAATTCATTGCCCCCATCGGATGTTTTTAATTTAAGAGAGTTCCTTTCGGGATGGCTTCTGCAGCAGCCATGTTCCAACGCCTCATATACAAATGGTTCCAAAACAGAGGAGAATTCATATTTTTCCAGGATGAAATCCTGGTCAATGGAAAAGATAAGAGGGAACATGATACAGAGTTACATTAGGTCTTGAGTACACTAGAAGGATGCAGTTTGACTGCTGAAGGGTCTAAGTGTAAGTTTGCAGTGAACACAGTTTCGTATCTGGGACATGAGATCAGTTCAGAGGGTATCAAACCTACGACCGATTTAATTGAAGACATAAAGAAGGTTCCGGTTCCTCAGAACAAAGATGAGGTGCGTTCTTTTTTAGGTTTAGCAGAGTTTGACTCCAAATGTGTCCACAATTTTCAGGGAAAATGAATCATATCAGGCAATTATTAAAGAAAGGTAGCACATTTTTATGGACAACTGAAGAACCAGGACCTTTTGGGCCTGGCGGCGCAGGGTACGCCTTAATCTCCGGGATTCACCTGCCCATCTGCACAGAGACACGGGACACTCTGTCGGCGTTAGAAGATCAGATTTATTAGCTGCAGCTAGTACAGTTATCCCAGAAGTACACAAGGTAGGTTCTCAGGAGACTGCCACTTCACTCTGTGGCGCACAATCTTATATACTATATAGAAACATATACATTAACCAGATGTACACCCAGAAGCACACAAGAAAGAGCCAATAAGGAAAGTTGGAAAACATGACAGAACCAATAGGAGAGATTGGAAAACAAAGTGTCAGATGACTCGAAGAAACCTCTCCTCCAACCATGTTTGTCATCCCTCCCTCAAACTAATTTATTAACAGATTTGTAGCTAACTTGCAGGTGGCGAGATACGTTTGTGTGTGTTGGAGGACAGTTGTGAAACGAGAGAATACTAGTGGGGGACAGTGAAGGCCAGACGATAAGAAAGTCAGAAAAGAATAGTGTGAATCAACAGATAGTTGAGATGGGGATTAGAAAACCAGACAGGGATTAGTGTACTCGGCCAGTCCTAACACCAGCTTTGCAAATAGAGACAGAAAGGCTGTTTTTAACTCGAAGCCGCAGAAAGAGCAGAATAGACTTTGTTCGCCATGCTGCCTGAGTGAGGGCAACACAAAATGGCGGCGGAGCACAAAACGGGTGGGTCGATTCGATGACGATCGGAAATCGAAGTTCCTCAGACCCTCCTTTTGCCAGAACTCAGGCAAGATAGACTCATGTTAATCTGAGTCAATGTCGATAGCCATGAGGTCATCGAGCTGTTGCTGTAACATCATTCTTATGTTTTCTGTTACTTGTGATTTGGGTTTAGGGATGCACATAGTAGCACATAGGTCAGAGATGGCGGGACCACAGTGCATGCAAAGGCAACAAGAGAAGATAATGGTTCAAATTATTCCAAGGAATGTCAACGCTTTCCAACCCCATTTGGACAGTAGTCCCCAAAACCACTCCGTAAAAGACCAATCTCCTTCGTCCTGGTGAATCGACTCAGAGATTAGGTGCAACTTGGAGATAGCTTGGTATACTGTCGGAGCGTCATTAGGTATGAAAATACAGCAACTTCTGTAAGGTCATAAGACGGTCCGCCTGTAGTTCTGCCGTGATATTACTTAAGTCTCCTACAGTGATGTCTATTGTGGTTTCTACGACACAAACCAGTTGCCTTGTATTTCTGCTGTTAGCCATTGGACCCCAGAACGGAAGAAATCCTTTGAGGAAATCTCCTCCCTCTTGTCCTGCTGTATCTTTCGAATCAACAATTCCTCTGCCGTATCTGTTTCGATGATGATTCACGGAAGCGGTGTAGGTAGGGGGAAGAAGGAAAGCTATATAGCAAGTACCGGAGAAACCCGTTGGTAAGCATGTGTAAGCCCTATTATAACAGATGAAATATGTGCCTTGAGACGGCACTAGAGGAGGCGAGTTTTGAGAGGAATAAATGTACGTTTGGGAACAGTTATTTATTTGTATGGCATCAGAAGAGCGATCGTTAATTTGCAGACAGAAATTTCCCTGATGAGGAATAGTCCAAATTGGTGAAGATTTTCCTTTCTTAACTTTATCACTAAGGCTAGATATATATTGGGTGACGTTCCAGTTAGTGTACGCCTTTCTTTCGTCTATGGAGATCTTACTATTTTCCATGATTTTAGCCATAGCTACCATTCCCTTAATCAACGAACTATGACTAAAGTCCGGATCACTAACACGTGAACTAACGGATCGTCTGAATTTGCTTTGATAGGCATTGGAGAAGATGACAAAATAAGCCCACGCAGAACCTTCATAAGAAAACGGGAGAACTAAATATGGCATTCCTTTTTCTGTGGTATGTGGCATAAGTCCACATACCCAACAGTCAGTCGTATTGACCACTAACTGGTGCTGATGTAACAGCTGGACAAAGGAATTTTTATAATATTCAGTTCTTCTAATGAGTTCATGTTGAGGAAGGGTATGAAAGATGTGGAGAGACATTAGAAGAAGACTAAGAGGAAGAAGGAGAGACAACTTTTTACTGCAGAGCATAAATAATCCAACCTATAAACGTCAAAGCAATACACAATAATATAATAATACATAAAGTTATATTGAAACGACTGTACATTAATTTACAGGATTCTTTCTTTATTTTATCCTTTCTCTCTCTTTTGCTTTGTATAGTCTCCATCTTTCTAATGGATGCTCACGGCAATACTTCTCGATCACTCAATTATGATTGTCTGCCGTCCTATGACACTGCAAGTCCTGCAGGCCTATTGCCACTACTCAGGTCACAATTAAGACTCCTACCGTGACCCTGCAACCGGGACAGAATACTACACAAGAGAGAAATCTTAAGAGTTCTTTGTTCTAGGTCTTAGATTGTAGTGTTCTTTTCCAGGAGTGTTTTGATCTTGAAACAATGTTCGTGGATTAGTCGTATCTAAGCGACGATGTGATGGTATTGCTTCCTGCAGAATGTCGTCGTCCTCTTTCTCAGACAATGTCCCATTCAGGTGTGCATCACTAAAGGGCACGAATCATGGAACCTTTTCACTTTCAGAGTCACCAATGCCTCTACGAACCCACTGATCGAAAGGTAGAGGCAAAGGTACTTTCTTACAATGCACACCGTGAATCCAATTTTTCTTTCCTTCGACTTTGACTGCTGTTCTCGTGGTTAGCAAAACCATACGGTGCTATCTCCACCTGGGTTCCAAATTTCTCGTCCTCTGGAAATTCTTGGTACACACCCAGTCACCTGGTCGGATGGAATGACCTGGGTCGGTGGAAGCCTCCGTAAAGCACTCTGAACCTGTTGATGGAGAACACGCAATTTAGTCGTAAGGTCATGCAAGTAGTCAATCAACATTGGATATGGCAAGTCTGAGTATTTCTTAGGGCGAGGGACTCCCCATACATTAGCCGGGCATCCAAAAACCACTTCGTAAGAAGTCCCAAACAAGAGTGTACTGCAGTTCTGGTGGACAGCAGAGCCAATGGTAATGCATCGGGCCAATTGAGTCCTGTACTAGCCTGAACCTTTGCTAGTTTTAATTATAAGGTTCTGTTGTAGCATTCTACTGAACCCGCTGACTGTGGATGATTTGCCGCATGGAACTTTTGCTTGATACCAAGACCCGCACAAACTTTTTGCATGACTTGGCCAACAAATTCGCTCCCATTGTCACTCCAGACAATGCGCGGCAAACCAAACCTGGGGAAGAACTCTTTTAATAGAACTTTAGCTGTCTTTTAAAGGGTATGCTTCTATCCATCTTGAAAAGGCGCATACTACCACCAGAACGTATTTGAGGTTATTGCATCGCTCCATATGAATATAATCGATTTGCAATACCTCAAATGGATATGTCGGAGGAGCAAAGTGACCCGCTGGAATGGCCATCATTCTTGTGCATCGCAGAGTTTTAGGAGAGCCTTTGCCCTGTGCAAGGTTGTGCCCGTAGGCCTTGGGTTCTGCTGTTCATGACTCCTGTACGTGAGGTGGGGCCACAATGATAAGAGTGGGTAGGCCCCCTGGGGCTGTGTGTGCCATTGAAGTGTAATGGGCTGTGATGCCTGGATGCATGAAAGCAGAGCATCTACTCAACCACTGGACCCAAGAAGCCTCCAAGACAAGCTGCTGGACTCCGGAAGACTTACAGCATGACATGAGTGGCACCATGGACACGTGACACATTGTCTGCAGCATCCAGACTTCTGCTCACCATTGACACACACCTGAATCTTCCTGATCACAACTTCAGCAAGGGTGAGCAAGGTAGATTTCCAGGCCACCAATCCTCTGCAGAAACTGGCTCTGACTGAAGCTTTATGGCACTGAGATACTTTGACTCATAAAATGCCATTGTGGAACTTCTAAGACTTATACTTACCACCAGTGGCTTTGCTTGACTGTTGCCTTCCCTGAATGGAGAATACCCACCATCCTTAGACAGGGAAGTGGGACTCGGGATCGTACCAGGACAAAGTTACAGTACCGGCCTTCGGAACACTGTATATATTATTTGTGGCATGCAGTATTTGACTTTCTGTTTGTACATGAATACTGCTTGTTTCCATAAAAAAAAGTATCTGGTTGGACACACATTTATTGGAGTTGCAGAGCAAGTTTTGAGTGTTATGCCCTGGATCTCTTGAACCAATCTCCTCCCAAAAAGCCTTGGACAGCTCAACCATATTTTTATCACCTTCTAGCATCCCTTAGTTTTCGTCAGTCACTGAGCCTGTGACCTGTTTGCATGAGTTTTCTGGTCATTTGTGTCCCACAACCACCAGCACACTCCTCTTGTTTTATCATGCATATAATTTGAAGGCTTGGAAAGTGTTGCAGGCAGCATAGTGGTGGTTGCAGCGCCTTTAATGTTGCATCAAGGCATTCCATACTTGTTTGTGATACGATGCTGGTCATGTCTAAAAATGTGTCCATCACACTATGTGGTGATTTATTTGGGTCCTTTCAGATTGCCCAGCCCTCCTTCGGTGACTCAAATTAATACTCCAGTTTTTTATACCCCTCCATCCATAGAGGCCATCAGCTTCATAAATCCAATCTGTCAACAAATGGAATTTAGCTATTTGTTTTTATCCAGAGTCGCTAGACCCCCAGAGGCTGACAGAGCATTGCACATTAAAGGTCCATTTAGATGATAGGAATATTTGGATGCACAAAAGGGTACGATAATTCCAAAAGCAGGAAATTAATACGTTGAGGTCAACAGTCATGTATACATATAGCATGCAGTCATTTTATACATTGAGGGAAGCAGCAGTGAAAACAAGGGATAAAGATATGTGAGTGTGCATACATTCATCAGCAAGGTAGGTAGAGAGCACATGCATCTGTAGAGTTGAAGTTAGTAATGAAGAGCATTTGTTAGGTACAACACAAATTGATATTAAAATACAGGAACTTGATAAATGGGTCCACTCAGCCATTTATGGTAGATATGACCTATTTCATGGAGTACTACTGCAACTAAAATGATACAGCAAGGCTCAGTAGTGCATCTATAACTGAACTATGTCAATCATTATGGCAATCTGTTCGGTCATTCACTTAATGCCCATTAACAGAATTAAAACATCAGCCTTAATGGAACCATCATCCCAGTAGATAATGCCAATCACACAGATCATTATCTTCCACAATTTTAAACCTAGCAGAGACCAACATTTGCTCCATTGCCATTTATTCTGCTGCGTGACATGACCACAATTCCTGCAACAGAAAAAAACCACCACCCTAATATAATCAGCTCAACAGTGGCCTGCAGTCCAGCGATGGCAATGGGCTCTGAAGGCTCTATCAATCCTAGAGAGGAAATAAATCGCCTTTACAACTACAGTCACAAGAAAGCATCATTGTGATCCAGGCCGTGAAGTCTCCAAAAAAAGCTATGACTTGTAGTTCAAAGCTGCCACTGAGACATTGTGCCACAGTACAACCATCAGAGAGCTGCAGAAGTCATCAGCTAATGCAACTAGGCAAGCAGAAAAATAAGCAACCTGGATAATCCCAAACCCATTTGTGCCGTTATCCCCTCAGAGACCATTAATCCACAGAGGTGGATTGTGTAATGACAAGCGCAGCGTTGCTCGCACAATTGTCGAGCTCGAGGGGTAGCTTGCGGATGGAATGTGAATTTAGGAATGTTGGAATGGGGGAACATTAGATAGGCATTGGGGGAAGAGCAGCTGTGGCGGAGCCTGTCCTGCATGACGCCCAGTTGCATGTTGCCGGTGTGAGGGGTTCGTGGAAATAATAAACTCGGAAATTCAACTACGCATCCTGTGGTATGTTGCACAAGAATATTGGCGGCAACCTCCAGGAACCCATTGCTGTCCCACCGACCACCAACTTACAAGAGATTTACTACCAGTGAGATCGTTCTTATATCGTTCTTTCCAGTGATTGACTTAAAGTATTCAGTATTACGTGTCGCACCAGCAACAACATTATATGGCTTAGTACCCTGCCACTAGTTCTGACCTAGCAGTTAGCCTGTTAACTTTAACAGTTACCTTAGTATGAGCCCGACGCAAGCTTTCTTTTCTGTGTGCTCAGATCCATGTCACAGTCCAGTGGTGGGAGCCTGTGTTGCTGCTGCAACTCGAAGTTGTGGAAGACATGAGCATGTCCGCTCATGCCGAGCTGCCATATTGGATTGGGCTTCTGTTTCTTATAGGACACTGTAACCAGCGATTTTGTTGCAGATACAGTTACAAGCAGCTGACTGTCACACCACTTCACCAGAAATCTGCTGTGACGGCTTATGACACATCTTTACGGTGATGTGCTCAGCAGCTAAGTGGTTCTAGGTGTTGCGAGCATATTCTTCATCTGTGATACTCACACTTTCTACTATTCCTTCTAGTGTTTCATACCATCCACAGTGACACACACACTTCCTACAGTCTTGTCAAGTTCTCTCCATGGTGCCTACTAGCGTGTCCTCTGGAATATCTAACATGGAGGCACGCACACCCCAGTAGTGTTGGCAAGTCCCTGCAATGTAATTTTACCAAGTTGTAGTGATCTGGTTTATTTTTGTTTCTGGCTAAGTAGTAGGATTTTTTTTCTCAAAAAGTCACTATGGCCACTGTAAACTTACCTTTACTGCAATCTCTTATGGTGAGAGATGATGAAGTCAACAAATTAAAGTGGGAGGAGCGGAAGGACTATTTTATCAATTATATTGAGACATTTGAATACAGGTCATCAGACAAGACAAACATTTTGTTGCATTGTTTGGGACTGGGAGGCTTGAAGGTTTACAACTGTATAGGAAAGAAACCTTATTGAGGAGATGAGGGGGATGTTCTCACAAACGCATTGGTAGATTTGGATGCATACTTTGCACCTACTGATTGCAAATCAATTGGCCGCTACAACCTTTCCCATAGGAAACAGGGTCCCAATGAAAAAATCAAGGACTATGTAGCAGCTTTAAGGAAGTTGGATTTATCATGCAGATTTGGGAATTTTGAGGATGAATTATTGTATAACCAAATAATCATGCATTGCAATAATCCTAAACGGCAGGATATGTTGTGGGTGTATGGAGAGTCCAGTTTACATGCGGTTTCAGCCATTATTTCTAAATCAAAACTCATGTCTAGGTGTGCTAAAGCTGTGATCTCATCTGATAAAAAGGATGGGGAGATGAGGTTGTATAAATTGTAAAAAAAAAAAAATACCTACAAGGGATATTCAGGAGAATCTTAAGAAAGATGATAAAAACAAGGGTAGGCAAAACTTAAATTCTAGGATGGAAGATGTAAGGGGAAAATGTTACCGGTCTGGTAGTTCCTCTCACTTGGCACATGATAAAAAGTGCCTGGCGCGATGACGTTTCGATCTATAACAAGATACATAGATTCTGCTCATTCTGCTCATTCCGGCTTGCAAGACCTAACGGCTTCCCTTGTGATTGGCAAGGCGCCGCTTTCCCCTGATCTGCCAGTTACCGCCGTGGACGCTCCACTGTTCTTAACTATTCCACTGGCGCTGCACTCCACCCTCGATTGGGCATTGCCCTTATCAGAAATGGGTTCTATGCGTCTCAGATACAGTTAGCTCTTACAGCAAAAGTCCTTAACCCTTGGATCCCTCCTCTCCTGCACTCGCTATCCAGGCAGTGTAATTTCAGGCTTGTTATAACTCTTGTCCTGATGATGATCTATATATCTTGTTATAGATCGAAACCTCGTCGACTCTTTAAACAGCATGCACGTTAAACTCATGTGTTAAAGCAAGTGCATTACTGTTTACTTCTTAAAAAGCTTGCCCCCAGTATTTGCATTGGCAATAAGCTCTTTTGTTTTGCCTGAAAAAATGTCTACATATTTGTGATTGTCTTTATGTTTTGTTTTTCGAAGATTACAGGACTATGTCCCACTCTATTATGCTCTGATTGATTTCAAATAATCACTGTTAAATATTAAATCTAAATGTCCGGCTGGACATCGTAACTCAATATAGCACTGATTCTGGTCTATATTCATTGTTCTTTTATTTATAATTGTTTGAAGGACCAATTGTTTTTCATAAATGGAGGAGATCCAGTGGCATTAGTGGCTGAATCCGGGTCCCCATTCACCATCATTAACAAAGAGATTTGGACCAACTTGTTTAAATTGGTTCTGAATTGAGTGCAGAGGATGTTCACCCGCAAAGTTTTACGGGTGAAGCCACTGGCCTTTTAGGATTTCGCAAATTGGTTTTCAACTTCAAGTGTCGGAAAGCTGAATGCAAATTGCATGTGTCCGATTCTCATCCGTGTGTTCTAGATTGGTGGAATCAGGGAGATTTCGGCATTAAACTTGATCTCAACAGCCCAGATCCGGTTTTGATTGTGAATAATAATGAGAAAGGTGGGGTGGATGTTGTCAGCAGATTTCCTCATGTGTTCTCTTGCAAAGTTGTTGAACTGGAGAGCTTTGTCCATAAAATCATTCTTAAAGAAAATGCACGTCCATAAGTTGAGAAACATCCATTCCAGCGTAGGAGATGAAGTAGTTTGTAAGCTCAAGAAGTTGGTTGACAGTGGAATCATTGAACAAGTTGAATCCTCAGATTGGGTGGCACATCTGGTCCTCGCAAGGAAGGCCAAAGTGCGCATTCGCCTATGTGTGGACTTGAGGGAGCTCAATAAGAACATTTTCATAGGTAGGCTTCCCTTACCCAGAATCAATGAACTGTTATCTGCAAATAAAAAGGCATGAGTTGGTTTTCCACCATAGACTTGAAATCAGCATACCACCAGGTGCCTTTATGCCAGAGTAGTAATTCATTGCCCCCATCGGATGTTTTTAATTTAAGAGAGTTCCTTTCGGGATGGCTTCTGCAGCAGCCATGTTCCAACGCCTCATATACAAATGGTTCCAAAACAGAGGAGAATTCATATTTTTCCAGGATGAAATCCTGGTCAATGGAAAAGATAAGAGGGAACATGATACAGAGTTACATTAGGTCTTGAGTACACTAGAAGGATGCAGTTTGACTGCTGAAGGGTCTAAGTGTACGTTTGCAGTGAACACAGTTTCGTATCTGGGACATGAGATCAGTTCAGAGGGTATCAAACCTACGACCGATTTAATTGAAGACATAAAGAAGGTTCCGGTTCCTCAGAACAAAGATGAGGTGCGTTCTTTTTTAGGTTTAGCAGAGTTTGACTCCAAATGTGTCCACAATTTTCAGGGAAAATGAATCATATCAGGCAATTATTAAAGAAAGGTAGCACATTTTTATGGACAACTGAAGAACCAGGACCTTTTGGGCCTGGCGGCGCAGGGTACGCCTTAATCTCCGGGATTCACCTGCCCATCTGCACAGAGACACGGGACACTCTGTCGGCATTAGAAGATCAGATTTATTAGCTGCAGCTAGTACAGTTATCCCAGAAGTACACAAGGTAGGTTCTCAGGAGACTGCCACTTCACTCTGTGGTGCACAATCTTATATACTATATAGAAACATATACATTAACCAGATGTACACCCAGAAGCACACAAGAAAGAGCCAATAAGGAAAGTTGGAAAACATGACAGAACCAATAGGAGAGATTGGAAAACAAAGTGTCAGATGACTCGAAGAAACCTCTCCTCCAACCATGTTTGTCACCCCTCCCTCAAACTAATTTATTAACAGATTTGTAGCTAACTTGCAGGTGTCGAGATACGTTTGTGTGTGTTGGAGGACAGTTGTGAAACGAGAGAATACTAGCGGGGGACAGTGAAGGCCAGACGATAAGAAAGTCAGAAAAGAATAGTGTGAATCAACAGATAGTTGAGATGGGGATTAGAAAACCAGACAGGGATTAGTGTACTCGGCCAGTCCTAACACCAGCTTTGCAAATAGAGACAGAAAGGCTGTTTTTAACTCGAAGCCGCAGAAAGAGCAGAATAGACTTTGTTCGCCATGCTGCCTGAGTGAGGGCAACACAAAATGGCGGCGGAGCACAAAACGGGTGGGTCGATTCGATGACGATCGGAAATCGAAGTTCCTCAGACCCTCCTTTTGCCAGAACTCAGGCAAGATAGACTCATGTTAATCTGAGTCAATGTCGATAGCCATGAGGTCATCGAGCTGTTGCTGTAACATCATTCTTATGTTTTCTGTTACTTGTGATTTGGGTTTAGGGATGCACATAGTAGCACATAGGTCAGAGATGGCGGGACCACAGTGCATGCAAAGGCAACAAGAGAAGATAATGGTTCAAATTATTCCAAGGAATGTCAACGCTTTCCAACCCCATTTGGACAGTAGTCCCCAAAACCACTCCGTAAAAGACCAATCTCCTTCGTCCTGGTGAATCGACTCAGAGATTATGTGCAACTTGGAGATAGCTTGGTATACTGTCGGAGCGTCATTAGGTATGAAAATACAGCAACTTCTGTAAGGTCATAAGACGGTCCGCCTGTAGTTCTGCCGTGATATTACTTAAGTCTCCTACAGTGATGTCTATTGTGGTTTCTACGACACAAACCAGTTGCCTTGTATTTCTGCTGTTAGCCATTGGACCCCAGAAGGGAAGAAATCCTTTGAGGAAATCTCCTCCCTCTTGTCCTGCTGTATCTTTCGAATCAACAATTCCTCTGCCGTATCTGTTTCGATGATGATTCACGGAAGCGGTGTAGGTAGGGGGAAGAAGGAAAGCTATATAGCAAGTACCGGAGAAACCCGTTGGTAAGCATGTGTAAGCCCTATTATAACAGATGAAATATGTGCCTTGAGACGGCACTAGAGGAGGCGAGTTTTGAGAGGAATAAATGTACGTTTGGGAACAGTTATTTATTTGTATGGCATCAGAAGAGCGATCGTTAATTTGCAGACAGAAATTTCCCTGATGAGGAATAGTCCAAATTGGTGAAGATTTTCCTTTCTTAACTTTATCACTAAGGCTAGATATATATTGGGTGACGTTCCAGTTAGTGTACGCCTTTCTTTCGTCTATGGAGATCTTACTATTTTCCATGATTTTAGCCATAGCTACCATTCCCTTAATCAACGAACTATGACTAAAGTCCGGATCACTAACACGTGAACTAACGGATCGTCTGAATTTGCTTTGATAGGCATTGGAGAAGATGACAAAATAAGCCCACGCAGAACCTTCATAAGAAAACGGGAGAACTAAATATGGCATTCCTTTTTCTGTGGTATGTGGCATAAGTCCACATACCCAACAGTCAGTCATATTGACCACTAACTGGTGCTGATGTAACAGCTGGACAAAGGAATTTTTATAATATTCAGTTCTTCTAATGAGTTCATGTTGAGGAAGGGTATGAAAGATGTGGAGAGACATTAGAAGAAGACTAAGAGGAAGAAGGAGAGACAACTTTTTGCTGCAGAGCATAAATAATCCAACCTATAAACGTCAAAGCAATACACAATAATATAATAATACATAAAGTTATATTGAAACGACTGTACATTAATTTACAGGATTCTTTCTTTATTTTATCATTTCTCTCTCTTTTGCTTTGTATAGTCTCCATCTTTCTAATGGATGCTCACGGCAGTCCTTCTCGATCACTCAATTATGATTGTCTGCCGTCCTATGACACTGCAAGTCCTGCAGGCCTATTGCCACTACTCAGGTCACAATTAAGACTCCTACCTGACCCTGCAACCGGGACAGAATACTACACAAGAGAGAAATCTTAAGAGTTCTTTGTTCTAGGTCTTAGATTGTAGTGTTCTTTTCCAGGAGTGTTTTGATCTTGAAACAATGTTCGTGGATTAGTCGTATCTAAGCGACGATGTGATGGTATTGCTTCCTGCAGAATGTCGTCGTCCTCTTTCTCAGACAATGTCCCATTCAGGTGTGCATCACTAAAGGGCACGAATCATGGAACCTTTTCACTTTCAGAGTCACCAATGCCTCTACGAACCCACTGATCGAAAGGTAGAGGCAAAGGTACTTTCTTACAATGCACACCGTGAATCCAATTTTTCTTTCCTTCGACTTTGACTGCTGTTCTCGTGGTTAGCAAAACCATACGGTGCTATCTCCACCTGGGTTCCAAATTTCTCGTCCTCTGGAAATTCTTGGTACACACCCAGTCACCTGGTCGGATGGAATGACCTGGGTCGGTGGAAGCCTCCGTAAAGCACTCTGAACCTGTTGATGGAGAACACGCAATTTAGTCGTAAGGTCATGCAAGTAGTCAATCAACATTGGATATGGCAAGTCTGAGTATTTCTTAGGGCGAGGGACTCCCCATACATTAGCCGGGCATCCAAAAACCACTTCGTAAGAAGTCCCAAACAAGAGTGTACTGCAGTTCTGGTGGACAGCAGAGCCAATGGTTATGCATCGGGCCAATTGAGTCCTGTACTAGCCTGAACCTTTGCTAGTTTTAATTATAAGGTTCTGTTGTAGCATTCTACTAAACCCGCTGACTGTGGATGATTTGCCGCATGGAACTTTTGCTTGATACCAAGACCCGCACAAACTTTTTGCATGACTTGGCCAACAAATTCGCTCCCATTGTCACTCCAGACAATGCGCGGCAAACCAAACCTGGGGAAGAACTATTTTAATAGAACTTTAGCTGTCTTTTAAAGGGTATGCTTCTATCCATCTTGAAAAGGCGCATACTACCACCAGAACGTATTTGAGGTTATTGCATCGCTCCATATGAATATAATCGATTTGCAATACCTCAAATGGATATGTCGGAGGAGCAAAGTGACCCGCTGGAGTTGGGGTTCCCTTTCCCGGATTGTACATTAAACAGATAATACAATTTTTCACTACATTGTCTGCGCATTTTGGGATTTGTTCGTTTTGCCACACTGGAGCCAGAAGTTTGCATATACCTTTTGCACTTAAGTGGGCTGGACCATGTGCCATAGTAACCACTGGGAGTACATAGGCATCTGGTAACAGCCAACGTTGGTGTTCAGATAATTCCACCCAACAACCCATCTCATCCAACATTCCGGTACTTTCTTTCCACTTGCTCGACTCTTTCTCTGAAGCCTCTTCCTGAATCGCTCTTACACTTTCCACTGTATCCTCATACATTCCTCTCTCTCGAACCCAATTCGCAGGACCCGCCACATACATTCGACTTGTTGCATCTCTCGCTGTCTTTTTCGCTATTTCGTCTGCAAATGCATTTCCTCGACCAACATCATCTGTAATCTTTTTGTGTGCACTACACTTCACAATCGTTATTTGGGTGGGTAAGACAAATGATTCAAGGAGATCAGTCACTAACTGGCCATGTTGTATTTTGGTGCCATGTGAAGTGAGGAAACCCCTTTCCTTCCAAAGACGCCCAAAATTAAACGCTACACCAAAGGCATATTGGCTGTCGGTGTACACGTTTACTCTTTTTCCTTTTGACAGTACACATGCTCTCGTTAATGCTATCAATTCTGCTGCTTGAGCCGAATTGTGTCTAATACGTGCTGTTTCCACAACTGTATGCAAAGTAATTACAGAATAAGCTGAAACTGTGTCTCCATTTGGCATTTTAAAACAAGAACCGTCTACCCATAGAGTTCCATCCGGATTCTCTAGCGGTGTGTCTTTCAAATCAATTATTCCTTTTGTCTCTTCCTCAGTACGGAGGAAACAATCATGTTGCTCCTCAACCCTCTGGAAGGGGCAACAGAGTAGCCGGATTTAGGGTATTACATCGTTTGATGTGTACATCACTAGCCAAAAGTGTCAGCTCGTATCCAGTTAGACAAGCACTCGGAAGATGCTGCGTTTTCGTTCTGTTTAATAAAGTATCCACTGCATGTGGTACCATGACAATGAGAGTGTTATCCAACACTATTCCAGCAGACTGCCGAATAGAAATTGCTGCTGCTGCTGTCGCTTTGAGACAACTAGACAATGCTTTAGCTACAGGATCTAACGTAGCCGAAAAATAGGCACATGGCCGCTGTTTGTCTACGAATTGCTGTGTTAAAACTGACAACGCACAACCTTCTCTCTCGTGAACATAAAGCGTAAAAGGCTTACCGTAATCGGGAGTACCCAATACAGGAGCAGAACACAGTGCAGTACGTAAGTCAGTAAAAATCTTTTGGCACTCATCAGTCCATGGAAGGGGCTGAGGCGTATCTTTTAAAGTGAGTGCCAACAAAGGCCTGGCCAACAGAGAGAAGTTAGGGATCCACTGCCTACAGTAAGAAGTAATACCCAGAAAGGCACATGCCTCCCTTTGTGTGGATGGCACAGACATTTGCATAATCGTCTGAATTCGTTCTGGGGTTAATCGTCGTCCCTCCTTTGATAGGAGATGACCCAAGTAGGTAACCTCTCGACAGACATATTGTAATTTGGAAGGTGAAACCTTATGATTCAGATTAAACAAATGGCGTAACAATGCAACAGTGACATTTTTGCAAATATCTTCTGAATCAGCAGCGACCAACAGGTCATCCATGTACTGGATAAGAGCTGCACCAGACGGCAAATGAAAAGTATCAAGATGACATTTTAAAGCTTGGCTGTAAATGGAGGGACTTTCACAATAGCCCTGAGGTGCGCGCTTAAACCGGAAGCTTCGGCCTCCAAGAGAGAAGCCAAAAATGTCTCTACTCTCTTCTGCAATGGGAATACTAAAGAAGGCATTCTTTAGATCAATAATAGAGAACCAAGTCGCTGTGGATGGTGGTATCATCAGCAGAGCAGTGATATCTGGAACAACAGGAAATTGTGGCACAACAATTTTGTTTACCTCCCGCAGATCAATCACGAAACGATATACAGGTGGCTGAGAAGGATCAGTGCGTTTAAGAACAGGAAGAATAGGACTATTGCATGTGTTACCTCTTGTTTCTTCAACCACACCCTTCTGGATCAAATCATGAATGATTTCCAAAAGCGCTTTCTCACCTTCAGTGGAAATTCTATACTGCGGGATGCGCTGCAATATAACATTGGGCTTGAGAGTGACAACATAAGGTGGAATTTCAAGACAACCCACATCATTCGGACCCGTGGCCCAAAGCGTTGCTGGAAGGGAAAGCAATTCAGGTGGAAACTGATCTTTGGACAAATACATTGGAGAGATCAGTTTCTGTCCTAAAGTAAGATGTACACCAGAAGGAGAACAATATATCGTAGCATGCATTCTTTTCAATAGGTCTAGACCCAACAGATTCTCACCACAACCATTTGTCAAAAGAAGTGGAGCTTCCAAATCGTAAGGACCAATTGAAATGGGCAAAGGGCAAGAAACTGGATTGCGAACAGGGGCGCCAGAAAATCCTACAGAAACATTCGTTAAGCCAGACAAAGGTGCCCCAGGGAGTTTAGAATGAATGATAGAACTTCTCATCGCCCCAGTATCTAGAAGAAATGGTTCTAAAACACCCATTGTAGTGACGTTAACATAAGGTCCATTCTGATCTACTGGAACCGACACAACTCCCTTACTTTGTCCATGGCTGTCCTAGTTGGCATGAAGACTTTCATTTCCGTTTTCAATATAATGGTCTTCATTGTAATACTGTGTAGACCTAACGTTTTGCTGATCAAAGTAGTTCATGGAATTGGGAGAAGGAAGGGCACGCTGTTCTTGAGTCAACACACCTCGACCTCTACCTCTGTTTGCTGACTGGAGGCCAGCACGACCTTGTGGAGCAGATAATGCTCCATTGCGTTGCAATTAAACCAGACAACTACTCTTAAAATTACCTTCCTCTCTACAATAGGCACATTGATTAGGTCCTAACAAAGGTCGCGGAATGTATGGCTCAGGTTTTTGATACAACCTCTGAAACTGCGGAGGCTGCTGTAACTGAGGCTGAGCATAACGAGGAGGATAAGTTTGTTGCAAGAGAACCTTCGTTTTTAGTTCTTTCTTCTTTTTCTCTTGCTTTTCTTTTTCTTCTTTATCTCTATTTTCATAATATTGGGCAGTAGCCAATATCTGGGCAGAAGAAGAAACAGCCCATGAACTTTCAGAATCTTTCAATTTTGTGTGACAGCTCGGGAAGCAAATTAAATACAAATTTGTCCACAAATAATCGCTGTCCACCCTCTGTAGCCATATCTTGACCACTGTGATCGATAAATGTCTCCTCGAAACGAGTGAAGAAATCAGAGACACTTTCATCTTTCTTTTGTTTGCATGCTGCTAATTTATCCCAGTTTACTCTCAATGCGGGCATCATAGTTTTCATTAATGTAATAATCCTACCAGGGAGTTCTGAAATCAAAGCGTCAGGCTTTACACCACCCACTTGGTCTCTATCTGTGGTAGTTATAACATCCCAAGTAGCACCTAATACCGGCGCGTGATCCTCTTTACGAATCTTAGCCCATATTGTCTGTGGGACTACATTTCCCATCAACATATCGATATCAGCTAGATTCATGATGCAAGCATCAACTGTCTGTGATAATTCTTTGTAATAACCTGCAGGATTCTTACGAGGATCCGGTAGAGTCTGTTTAAGAGCCAAAACTTCACATCTCTTCCAGGGGACATGTACCCATATACATTGAAAATGAGCAGGAATAAGAGGATTAGCACCTACTGCTGCAACCTCTTCCTTCCATACTGGAGGAACCTCTCTCATGGGATAATTTTTCAGTGTCAGTTTAACCGACGGATCAGAATCAAGGAAAGCTTGAGAGGACAATAAGGATCTATAAGAAATAAATGTCCTTACAGCTTTTTCAACCTTAGAACCCACAACAAGTCCTTTATCAAAATCAGTCTGAACATCTAACAGATCTTGTGGGATCGGACTCGAATTTACATCTTCCCATTCCTTAATGAGAGTATCACACATTGCTTTAAAAACATATCTTTGCGTAGGCGCATTCCATTGTGAGAAGCTAGACATAATAACAAGCACACTGTATTGAGGACCCTTTTTGATCCATTTACGTGCAAGGGATGTCCAACCTTTCTCGTTCCTCAAAATCTGGGAACTGACTACGAGACTGTCTTCGAGCAAAAGCCGGAGACATATTTAAAGCTTCAAAGAAAGGAGATAAAATACCAGTGACAGTGTCTGTGAGACGTTTACGCACAAACGGAGAATGGGGCATAAGAATTGGAGACAAAGTATTAGGAGAACTAACAGGAGGAGTACCGCTAATTGCAGGAGGAGCAGAAGGCAAAGGAGATCTAAGATCAGGAGATGAGAGCAAAGAAGTTGAAGTTAATGGTAAAACCGGCAGAGGCGGTAATACTGGAGGAGGCAAATGCGGAAGAGCCGGAACAGGCGGAGGTACCGCTGGCGGCTGAACAGGCTGTAACAATTGGGGTGCATTGGCATTTTGTGCATAGGGCAGAGGTAACCTCAATAAATGGGGCATTAGGGGATCTTCTTCTATATCTTTCTTATTATCGGAAGGGGAAACAGGCAACACCGGATAGCATTTATCTATCGCCATGCGATGCTGTCTCTCTGAAATTTCAGTCGCATTATCAATTTCATCATCTTTGAATTGTTGGGCAGCCTGTATAATTGTCATACCCTGTGTTTTTCTATATCGTTTTGCTTGCTTAATTTCTTTCTGTTTGGCTTCCTTACGCCAAAGGCGGAAAGAGTCAAACATTGCCGGCCGGGCTTTTCTTTTAAATAGAACTGCTTCTAAATTGTCTAGCACATCAGGATCAAACTACCATTTTCTGGCCATTTTAGAACACCATTTTTCTTCGTGTATCGGCTCAATGTCTCGTTAAAGACAATGGGGCCAATACCATGTTTCGAATAGAGCTCATATGTGGGAGTTCCAACCGAAGGAATCGGACAAGAGTCTCAAGTCGGGAATCCCTATTACAACCAAAGCAACAGAATTTTCCAAACTTAGTCAGACCAGGCATCTCGTGATTTCACCGGACTGTTCACAAACTTCAAGGGGGTAAAACTCAGTTTACGCAGCACAAATGCACTTACCCTCGGCTTCGGCTATTGCAATAGTCAAATCTAAGGACCACAAATACTAAGAAAACAGAGAAAAAATTGTGGGCGCGACCCACGAAGATACTTAACTAAGGACGTCTTCTTACACCAACAGAGGCCCGTCTATCGTCTCGCCTTACCATACATCACCAAAGAAAGGGCCAAGGCAGGGCGGCAGTCAGGGCAGCGGTCGTCAGTAGCCGTCAGGAAGGAGTAACCGCGCTGCAAAAGACCTTCGGACCACTTTCGACATACAGGGGTCACTTAACGTGGCTCGCGAACACTCCGGAATTTTCTTGCGGGGTTCCTCACGACCTTCGGGCAGAACCGGTACCACTGAAGCCGCCCCACATTGGGCGCCAGTTGAAGAACCAGAACCTTTTGGGCCTGGTGGCGCAGGGTACGCCTTAATCTCCGGGATTCACCTGCCCAGCTGCACAGAGACACGGGACACTCTGTCGGCGTTAGAAGATCAGATGTATTAGCTGCAGCTAGTACAGTTATCCCAGAAGTACACAAGGTAGGTTCTCAGGAGACTGCCACTTCACTCTGTGGTGCACAATCTTATATACTATATAGAAACATATACATTAACCAGATGTACACCCAGAAGCACACAAGAAAGAGCCAATAAGGAAAGTTGGAAAACATGACAGAACCAATAGGAGAGATTGGAAAACAAAGTGTCAGATGACTCGAAGAAACCTCTCCTCCAACTATGTTTGTCACCCCTCCCTCAAACTAATTTATTAACAGATTCGTAGCTAACTTGCAGGTGGCGAGATACGTTTGTGTGTGTTGGAGGACAGTTGTGAAACGAGAGAATGCTAGCGGGGGACAGTGAAGGCCAGACGATAAGATAAAGTCAGAAAAGAATAGTGTGAATCAACAGATAGTTGAGACGGGGATTAGAAAACCAGACAGGGATTAGTGTACTCGGCCAGTCCTAACACCAGCTTTGCAAATAGAGACAGAAAGGCTGTTTTTAACTCGAAGCCGCAGAAAGAGCAGAATAGACTTTGTTCGCCGTGCTGCCTGAGTGATGGCAACACAAAATGGCGGGTCGATTCGATCGCGATCGGAAATCGAAGTTCCTCACAATGGAATGTCAGTCATGTTTTGAGGCCATTAAAGAAGACATCTGCACAGTCCAGGCACTCCAAGAGTTTGATCCTGGATGCAAAAGCATCATCACCACAGATGCTAGGTGCAAGGGATTGGTAGTTGTCCTGTCCCATTAACAAGAGGATGATAATAACTGTGTGGTTGATTTTGCGTCCAGACCACTCACCGCAGCGGATGAAAAATATTCTGTCATTAAGCATGAGACCCTGGGGGGAGGGGGTCTGGGTTTGAGACATTTTAGGCAGTATGTTTGGGGCACCAAAGTGGTGATTAGGAGTGACCACAAACTTCTTACCAGGGTGCTCACTTCTCATGGCTTAAGTAATGTTTCTCCAAGAATAAGCAGATTGTCAATGCAATTATTCAATTTTGCATATGAGGTACAGTATGTGCCTGGTGCGCGCAATAGGATTGTGGATTTGCTAAGTAGGTTGCCTTTACCAGACTGTGATGCAATTAATAACGAGTGGGACGAGAACTGATAGGCAATCTTGTTTGCTGAGGAGCTACAAAGTTTTGGACAGGAAGATTGGTCTAATTCGCTGTCCCAGGACGTTGTATTGTGCACGGTCATGGATTTTTTCTAGGGATGGCTGGCCAGGGAAGCACCGCTTACTGCATTAGTTAATCCCTTTTTGGGAAGTAGGGGAAGAATTATCAGTGGAATTTTTTTTTTGTTGAGAGGAGGCAAACTCATTCCACCTGAGGTGTTGAGAGGGAAAGTAGTTAACTTTGCCATGAAGGGCATCTTGGAATTGTCAAGACCAAATGTAGAGTTAAACCATCATACGTGTGGCCCAGAGTAGATAGAGAGATTGAGAATGTTGTCAGAGATTGCATCAAGTATTCCAACTCAGATAAGGTTACATTTAAACCACCGTTACACCTCACACAGGTACCCGGTGTGCCATGGGAAGGAGTTGGTTTGGGCATTTTTGGCCGAGTACAGGATAAGAATGGTTTGCCTAGATTTATTTTAGTTCTGGTAGATAATTTTTCTAAATAGCCAGAATTCAAGGTGGTGTACACATCAGATTCTGAAGCTGTACTGGATTTTTTAGAAAAGGTGTTTTGTTGTGAGAGACTCCCCAAGGTTCTTGTCTCTGAAAATGGAGGACAGTTTACCTCTGCTGTATTTGGAAACTTTATTAAAAGAACTGGGATTCTGCAAAAGACTACCTATTTGTATCATCTGGAAGGCAATGTGTTGAAAGTATAGAAATAACACTAGGAAGACTTCAACATCGATTTATTTGCACCCACCAGAGGAGACGCCCAACGACACAGGCATCTCCACATAACCACAAACAGAACACCGCTTCCAAAGTTCTGGTGATACACTTACATTCTAAATGTGCATCACTAGTTAAAGGAAAGATTATAGCACAATGGTAATGTTGAGCGCTTCAATAGAGTGATTAAGGGAGCTAATGAGTTGTCCAACAGTAATGGTATGGATTGGGAAGGAGAGATAAGGAACACAGTTGGAGCATACAGAATTACCATATGTGATATGACAAAGCATAGCCCTTTTGAGCTGATGAGGGGAAGAGCCCCACGTTCGAAAGATAACATGGGCTGTTTGAGAGACCCAAAAAAGATTGTTTGGTCACCCAGTGGTGTGAGAAATACATGGAGGCTGCACAAACGAAGTACAAACAAAGATATGACTCCTACATGGAGTGAAGAAAGTAGATCTTAAGGTGGGGGATTACCCGAAAGTGAAAAAAGGAATACTGGTACGTAAGGGATATACTCAGAGCCAATTAGAGTGATTACAATCTTATGAAATTTGCCCTTCTCGATGATGGGAAAGTTTGGCATGCTAAAAGGCTGGTGTTATTCAAGGGGAAGGTCTCTAACCCTACATCTTTGAACGTGGGAAGTACTACAAGATCGAAAACATATGCTTGGGTGGATGATGCAGATGGGGTTGGCAACGTTATGCAGACTCACAGTTTCATTCCTACTCCTGTTAACTCTACCCCAGATGCTTCCTTGTTAAACCTTCAAAGGGAGGGAGAGGTTAGTGTGGAAACAAGCACTGATAGTGTGAAAGAGAGTACTGTTAAGGAGTGTTTAGTTCAAAAGATAACTAAGTCGGGTAGAGTGAATGTGAAGCCTAAGTACTACAATGATTTCGTGGTAATGTCAACTTCTAAATTGTGTAACTGTTTATGTTTCCCCCACACCCTTGTTGGGTGTTAGTTTTTGTTTAACTCTCATATTGTTTTGGATATTTTTCTTTAAATTATTTTCTTGTGAGCAGTCGTTTCTTTTATATTTTAAAAGGGGAAAGATGTTGTTGCATTCTTCTTGGTCTCACCCATTCTTTCTCTCCCCCTCTCTCCTTCTCGCTTGGCCTCTTCCTTAGAATGTTCAGGTAGAGGCTGTTTAGAATGTTGTGAGCCTGTCAGACTGCGTTCTGTGGGACCGGCAACTGGAGGTGTCATCTTCTACACATAATAAAAGTTATTCTACTCACCGCTTTGGCGTCTTCACCTGCTTCATTTTGGTGACGATCAGGGGAGCTGTGACAGGGGCAGTGTTGCACCTCCACCCTGCTGATTTATGCCTTGCCAGTCCCAGGATATCCTCCTTATGAACCTTCTTTGTGGAAGCATCCTTTCATGTGCTGGGACTTTGCAGTTCTGGTGTTTTCATGAAGGGGGGTGAGTTGTATTGTTTTACCCCTGCTCTGGAGTCAGAACGTGCAGCTGAGTCCATCTTCATGTGACGGATGAGAGTTTTCCTCTTCACTTCTCTTCTCAGCGCTGACTTTGTGGCAGTTGGTGCAGGCTTTCTCTTCACCTATTTTGCTGGCACGCCTAACGCCACTGTGGTGCTGCTTTGCATTGTGGCGGCACTTTTGGCTTACCATTTCACTGACCTCATCACAACACTGCGTTTTCAGAGCATCCAACAAACCCCTATTCGTCATCTTGTTCCTGGACTGGGAGAGCCACGGGATTGGAGCCTCAGGTTGGGGGGTGTTGTGCTCTTCTCTCACTCCAGTGACTCTTGTCTCTTTCCCGAGTACTCCCGGTCTCCCCACAGCCTTTGGGGTCTGTGTGCTGGTGCTCTCCCGCTTTTCGTACTGCGCCTCAGTCCGTCTTTGTTCGCTCAGTGGGAGTCCTGTGTCACACCTCTTAAGCTGCCTTTCACCGCGCTTAAGCATTGCAGCCTGCTCTTTGTTGAAACTACTTCAGCTTGCTCAACAACTGGTGTCATGGCTGTGTGCATTTCAAGAGATCCGGGGCAGTGGAGTTCCCTCTCGGGATGTTCCCCCAGAGGTCCTGCTCGTCGAGGTTCATTTGAGCATTTTGGGGCCTCTTCACACTCTCCTCAGGATTCGTCCACGTCTCCCCTTTCCACGCTGTGCAGCTTAAGGAAGTAATTGGTGTGGTGCCTCCTATGGTTCCTCACAGGAACTGTATGCTAGGAAGAGACTTTCCTGTCAAGAGTAATAGAAAGAGGACTTGGTTTTCTGTTACTTTTACTGCAGTTTTGCTATGTATTTCATCGAAGTTTACAGCAGGTTTAATTTACAGGTTTACAGCTGAATTGTGATGCGTGTATAATTGTGCTGAGTACCCTGTATTTCTTTCCCATTTAAGGTTCTGTATCTAGGTGAAATTCTTATTTGTGCTTTTGGGCATACTTTGCATCCCCTTCAGTTTTCTTCCTGCATTTCTCTTACCATGGCAGCAGCAAGCATGAGTCAGCTTCCTCCTTTCCTCAATGATTCAGGTGAATCAGATATACTGTGGCGCAGGTGGCTTGGCATTTTCAAGTCCTATCTTATAGCCATAGGGGGTGTGAATTTCCCATCAGCAAGGAAACAACACATCTTACTCCACAACTTGGGTATTCAAGGAAGGAAAGTGTATGAGGACAAAGTCGGAAGGGAAGTTGAAGATGAGTTAGAGGGAGAAGAAGCTGGGGAAGAGGTTTATGATTACACCTTAAGAAAATTGGATGCACAATTCAGGGAAAATATCAACGTAGTATTAGAGAGGAATACGTTTTTCAAAAGAGCCCAAGGGAAAGATGAGAGAGTAACAGCGTATGTAGCTGTTTTGAGGGGAATGTCAGCTACCTGTGATTTTGGTACTCTTACTGACTCCCTTATAAGGGATCAGATTGTCAGATGCACTAATGATCAAAGAATACAAGAAGAACTGCTTACCAGAAACATTGATTTAGTAGAAGCCATCAGTATTGCTAAAGGTATTGAGCATACTGCATTATGCATCAGGGAGATGAACAAAGTGTCAGTGGGGGACAAAGAGAAAGAAGAGGTTAAAATTCTGTTAGGGGAAGAAGCTGCATGCAAGATCAGTGAAAGTAAGAAAGAGGTTCACCGCAACAAGATGTTCGCTGCTACAGGTGTGGTAACCATAACCGACCTCTGACCCTGCCTTCAGGTTAGGTCGCCCCCACGCTGCTGCCGCCTGCTCACCATGGTGTCCTGCTGCTGTCTCCTGCTGCCAGCTGACTTGGCCTGCCCGCTTGCTGTCTCTGCCTGCCCCCGGTCCCAGCCGCTGCTGAGCCGGTCACCTTCGCTGCACTCTTCCCACCGCTGCCTCCCTGCGGCCCGCCCCCCTGATAGCCCATTCGCCGCCCCGCTCCCGCCACCCAGCTGCTCCTCCCTCCCATCAGCACTCTTAAGGAGATCGCGTAGCAGCGTAGGGAGCGACCTCTGACCCTGCCTTCAGGTTAGGTCGCCCCCACGCCACTGCTGCCTGCTCACCCTGGTCTCCTGCTGCTGTCTCCTGCTGCCAGCTGACTTGGCCTGCCCGCTTGCTGCCTCTGCCTGCCCCCGGTCCCAGCCGCTGCTGAGCCGGTCACCTTCGCTGCACTCTTCCCGCCGCTGCCTCCCTGCGGCCCCGCCCCCCTGACAGCCCATTTGCCGCCCCGCTCCCGCCACCCAGCTGCTCCTCCCTCCCATCAGCACTCTTAAGGAGATCGCGTAGCAGTGTAGGGAGCGACCTCTGACCCTGCCTTCAGGTTAGACTGCCCCCACGCCACTGCCGCCTGCTCACCCTGGTCTCCTGCTGCTGTCTCCTGCTGCCAGCTGACTTGGCTTGCCCGCTTGCTGCCTCTGCCTGCCCCCGGTCCCAGCCGCTGCTGAGCCGGTCACCTTCGCAGCACTCTTCCCGCGGCTGCCTCCCAGCGGCCCCACCTGACAGCCCATTCACCGCCCCGCTCCCGCCACCCAGCTGCTCCTCCCTCCCATCAACGCTCTTATGCAGACCACGAAGCAGCCGCGCAACGGACGCACGCAGCAGGCGCGCCGCTGGCGCGCCTAAGGCATGCCCGTCTGCACCTGTCCGCGCCTGGACCGCGCCCAGAGCCAGAACCCCTGGACCCCGCCACGACGCCAGAATCCACTACGATGCCAGCACCCTCCACACACTCAACGCCGGCCAAAACCACACCTGCTTCCAGGCAGCCCCGAAACAGACCCACGGACCCTTCTCCTGCTGCACTTGCAGCTTCACCTGCAAAAGAACCACCAAACCTCCAAGGACTGGACCCAACCACCTCTGCTGCATACTCCTCATCACCCGCTCCGCACGCAAACACGCCGTCGAGCTCTGGTATCTGCTCGACACCTCTGCCCCAGACGTGGCCTTCCTGACCGAGACCTGGTGGAACGACTCCTCGGCGCCCGACATTGCCATAGCCATCCCGGACGGCGACACGATCACCCGCAGGGAACATGCCAACAGAATCGGAGGAGAAATAGCCATCGTCCACAAGTCCACCCTCAAGGTCGCCACCCACGCAGACGACACCCTCAACACTGCCGAACACCTGCACTTCCGGATCCACACCGACCCCAACACCACCCTCAGAGGAACACTCATCTACAGACCCCCCCGGACCCCGGGCTCAGTTCAGCGACTCCATCGCCGACCTCGCCAGCACCCACGCACTCGCCTCCATGGACTACATCCTCCTCGGGGACCTGAACTTCCACCTCGAGAACAACAATGATGCCAACTCCGCCACCCTGATCGACAACCTCATCAACCTCGGCCTCAGACAACTCATCACTGCACCCACCCACGCCGCCGGCCATACTCTGGACCCCATCTTCTCCACAGGCCCCCACATCGCCTTCGACCACACCACCGAACTCCACTGGACCGACCACCGCTGCATCCATTTCACCTTCAAGAAACCAATCACGCACCACCACACCCAACAGCTGCCTTGCCGCTGCTGGAGCAAAGTCGCCGAAGACCAGCTGATCACCACCTTCGCCCAGAACCCACCCACCGACCCCACCAACCCAGACGCCACAGCCCGCAACCTCAGACAGTGGATCGACGACTGTACCAACACCCTCGCCCCGCTCAAGAAACCCCCCAACAGCCATGCCAGCAAGAGAGCCACCTGGTTCACCGACGAGCTCAAGACCTCCAAACGTGCATGCCGGAAACTGGAGAAGATATGGCTCCACAAACGCACACCGGACAAGCACGCAGCCCACAAGGATGCCACCCGCAGACAGCACCACCTCATCAGATTAGCCAAGAGATCCTCCTTCAAAGACCGCTTGGATAACAACGCACACGACAGCAAAGAGCTCTTCAGCATCGTAAAGGAACTCTCCAACCCCAGCGCCAACGACATCCCGCCCTCACAAGAACTGTGCGACTCACTAGCCATCTTCTTCCAACGCATGATCACTGACATCCAAGACAGCTTCAACACCACGACCACCCCGACTACGCCAGACACCACCTCCCCTGTGAACACCACCAGCACCAACCGCCTTACCTCCTGGTCCAACGTCGACGACGACGAGACACGCAAGGTCAAGAACTCCATCCACTCAGGATCTCCGTCAGACCCGTGCCCACACCACATATTCAACAAAGCAGACGCAGCCATCGCACCCAAACTACGGAAGGTCATCAACATCTCCTTCGAAACAGCGACATTCCCGGAAAGCTGGAAGCACGCCGAAATCAACGCCCTCCTCAAGAAGCCCAAAGCGGACCCCAAGAAACTCAAGAACTTTCAGCTCATCTCCCTGCTCCCGTTCCCGGCAAAGGTCATCGAGAAAATCATCAACATACAATTGGCCCGCCACCTAGAAGACAACAACATCTTGGACCCATCCCAGTCCGGATTCAGACGTAACCACAGCACCGAGACAGCCCTCATCGCAGCCACAGATGACATCAGGCGCCAACTAGACAACGGCAAAACATCCTCCTGGACCGGTCAGCCGCCTTCGACACGGTCTGCCATCGCACTCTAGAGACAAGCCTCCTAGAAACCGGAATCCAAGAGAAGGCCCTTGACTGGACCATGTCCTTCCTCTCTGGCAGATCCCAGAGCATCCACCTCTGACCCTTCCTATCCGAAGCCACCGACATCATCTGCGGCGTCCCCCAAGGCTCATCCCTCAGACCGACGCTGTTCAATGTCTACATGGCCCCCCTCGCACAAGTGGCCCGCCATCACGAACTCAACATCATCTCCTACGCCGACGACACCCAGCTCATCCTCTCCCTCACCAAGGACCCACACACCGCCAAAACCAACCTCCATGAGGGAATGAAAGCCGTCGCCGATTGGATGAGGAGCAGCCGTCTGAAGGTGAACTCAGACAAGACGGAGGTCCTCATCCTCGGACCCACCCCCTCAGCCTGGGACGACTCCTGGTGGCCAACCACACTGGGAACAGCACCAACACCCACCGACCATGCACGCAACCTAGGATTCATCCTCGACTCCTCCCTCTCCATGTCTAAACAGGTCAACGCCGTCTCCTCCTCCTGCTACAACACCCTCCGCATGCTCCGCAGGATCTACAAGTGGATCCCGACCGAAACAAGAAGAACGGTGACACAGGCCCTCGTCAGCAGCAGACTGGACTACGGCAACGCACCCTATGCAGGAATCCCAGCCAAACAGCTACGACGACTACAATGCATCCAAAACGCCTCCGTCCGACTGATCGTCAATTTCCCCCGCCGCAGCCACATCACCCCTCACCTGAGAGACCTACACCAGCTCCCCGTCGATAAGAGGATCACCTTCAAGCTCCTCACCCACGGACACAAAGCACTTCACAACGCCGGACCAGCCTAACTGAACAGCAGACTCAGCATCCACACCCCCACCCGCCAGCTCTGCTCCGCCAGCCTCGCCCTCGCCGCCGTCCCCCGCACCCGACAAACAACCTCTGGCGGCAGATCCTTCTCCTACCTCACCGCCAAGACCTGGAACACCCTCCCTACCCACATACGGCAGACCCAAGACCTACTCGCCTTCAGAAGACTCCTCAAGACCTGGCTCTTCGAACAGTAGCAGCACCCCCCCCTCAGCACCTTGAGACCCTCATGGGTAAGTAGCTTGCTTTAAAAGTACTCTGATTGATTGATTGATTGAACCAACTGTCTAATTATCTGAGGTGTCCTGCTAGAAATGTGGTGTGCAGGAAATGTAATAAAAGGGGCCATTTCTCATAGGTGTGTCACAATCGTTATTTGGGTGGGTAAGACAAATGATTCAAGGAGATCAGTCACTAACTGGCCATGTTGTATTTTGGTGCCATGTGAAGTGAGGAAACCCCTTTCCTTCCAAAGACGCCCAAAATTAAACGCTACACCAAAGGCATATTGGCTGTCGGTGTACACGTTTACTCTTTTTCCTTTTGACAGTACACATGCTCTCGTTAATGCTATCAATTCTGCTGCTTGAGCTGAATTGTGTCTAATACGTGCTGTTTCCACAACTGTATGCAAAGTAATTACAGAATAAGCTGAAACTGTGTCTCCATTTGGCATTTTAAAACAAGAACCGTCTACCCATAGAGTTCCATCCGGATTCTCTAGCGGTGTGTCTTTCTAATCAATTATTCCTTTTGTCTCTTCCTCAGTACGGAGGAAACAATCATGTTGCTCCTCAACACTTTTCTCATCTGGAAGGGGCAACAGAGTAGCCGGATTTAGGGTATTACATCGTTTGATGTGTACATCACTAGCCAAAAGTGTCAGCTCATATCCAGTTAGACGAGCACTCGGAAGATGCTGCGTTTTCGTTCTGTTTAATAAAGTATCCACTGCATGTGGTACCATGACAATGAGAGTGTTATCCAACACTATTCCAGCAGACTGCCGAATAGAAATTGCTGCTGCTGCTGTCGCTTTGAGACAACTAGACAATGCTTTAGCTACAGGATCTAACGTAGCCGAAAAATAGGCACATGGCCGCTGTTTGTCTCCGAATGCTGTGTTAAAACTGACAACGCACAACCTTCTCTCTCGTGAACATAAAGCGTAAAAGGCTTACCGTAATCGGGAGTACCCAATACAGGAGTAGAACACAGTGCAGTACGTAAGTCAGTAAAAATCTTTTGGCACTCATCAGTCTATGGAAGGGGCTGAGGCGTATCTTTTAAAGTGAGTGCCAACAAAGGCTTGGCCAACAGAGAGAAGTTAGGGATCCACTGCCTACAGTAAGAAGTAATACCCAGAAAGGCACGTGCCTCCCTTTGTGTGGATGGCACAGACATTTGCATAATCATCTGAATTCGTTCTGGGGTTAATCGTCGTCCCTCCTTTGATAGGAGATGACCCAAGTAGGTAACCTCTCGACAGACATATTGTAATTTGGAAGGTGAAACCTTATGATTCAGATTAAACAAATGGCGTAACAATGCAACAGTGACATTTTTGCAAATATCTTCTGAATCAGCAGCGACCAACAGGTCATCCATGTACTGGATAAGAGCTGCACCAGACGGCAAATGAAAAGTATCAAGATGACATTTTAAAGCTTGGCTGTAAATGGAGGGACTTTCACAATAGCCCTGAGGTGCGCGCTTAAACCGGAAGCTTCGGCCTCCAAGAGAGAAGCCAAAAATGTCTCTACTCTCTTCTGCAATGGGAATACTAAAGAAGGCATTCTTTAGATCAATAATAGAGAACCAAGTCGCTGTGGATGGTGGTATCATCAGCAGAGCAGTGATATCTGGAACAACAGGAAATTGTGGCACCACAATTTTGTTTACCTCCCGCAGATCAATCACGAAACGATATACAGGTGGCTGAGAAGGATCAGTGCGTTTAAGAACAGGAAGAATAGGACTATTGCATGTGTTACCTCTTGTTTCTTCAACCACACCCTTCTGGATCAAATCATGAATGATTTCCAAAAGCGCTTTCTCACCTTCAGTGGAAATTCTATACTGTGGGATGCGCGGCAATATAACATTGGGCTTGAGAGTGACAACATAAGGTGGAATTTCAAGACAACCAACATCATTCGGACCCGTGGCCCAAAGCGTTGCTGGAAGGGAAAGCAATTCAGGTGGAAACTGATCTTTGGACAAATACATTGGAGAGATCAGTTTCTGTCCTAAAGTAAGATGTACACCAGAAGGAGAACAATATATCGTAGCATGCATTCTTTTCAATAGGTCTAGACCCAACAGATTCTCACCACAACCATTTGTCAAAAGAAGTGGAGCTTCCAAATCGTAAGGACCAATTGAAATGGGCAAAGGGCAAGAAACTGGATTGCGAACAGGGGTGCCAGAAAATCCTACAGAAACATTCGTTAAGCCAGACAAAGGTTCCCCAGGGAGTTTAGAATGAATGATAGAACTTCTCATCGCCCCAGTATCTAGAAGAAATGGTTCTAAAACACCCATTGTAGTGACGTTAACATAAGGTCCATTCTGATCTACTGGAACCGACACAACTCCCTTACTTTGTCCATGGCTGTCCTAGTTGGCATGAAGACTTTCATTTCCGTTTTCAATATAATGGTCTTCATTGTAATACTGTGTAGACCTAACGTTTTGCTGATCAAAGTAGTTCATGGAATTGGGAGAAGGAAGGGCACGCTGTTCTTGAGTCAACACACCTCGACCTCTACCTCTGTTTGCTGACTGGAGGCCAGCACGACCTTGTGGAGCAGATAATGCTCCATTGCGTTGCAATTAAACCAGACAACTACTCTTAAAATTACCTTCCTCTCTACAATAGGCACATTGATTAGGTCCTAACAAAGGTCGCGGAATGTATGGCTCAGGTTTTTGATACAACCTCTGAAACTGCGGAGGCTGCTGTAACTGAGGCTGAGCATAACGAGGAGGATAAGTTTGTTGCAAGAGAACCTTCGTTTTTAGTTCTTTCGTCTTTTTCTCTTGCTTTTCTTTTTCTTCTTTATCTCTATTTTCATAATATTGGGCAGTAGCCAATATCTGGGCAGAAGAAGAAACAGCCCATGAACTTTCAGAATCTTTCAATTTTGTGTGACAGCTCGGGAAGCAAATTAAATACAAATTTGTCCACAAATAATCGCTGTCCACCCTCTGTAGCCATATCTTGACCACTGTGATCGATAAATGTCTCCTCGAAACGAGTGAAGAAATCAGAGACACTTTCATCTTTCTTTTGTTTGCATGCTGCTAATTTATCCCAGTTTACTCTCAATGCGGGCATCATAGTTTTCATTAATGTAATAATCCTACCAGGGAGTTCTGAAATCAAAGCGTCAGGCTTTGCACCACCCACTTGGTCTCTATCTGTGGTAGTTATAACATCCCAAGTAGCACCTAATACCGGCGCGTGATCCTCTTTACGAATCTTAGCCCATATTGTCTGTGGGACTACATTTCCCATCAACATATCGATATCAGCTAGATTCATGATGCAAGCATCAACTGTCTGTGATAATTCTTTGTAATAACCTGCAGGATTCTTACGAGGATCCGGTAGAGTCTGTTTAAGAGCCAAAACTTCACATCTCTTCCAGGGGACATGTACCCATATACATTGAAAATGAGCAGGAATAAGAGGATTAGCACCTACTGCTGCAACCTCTTCCTTCCATACTGGAGGAACCTCTCTCATGGGATAATTTTTCAGTGTCAGTTTAACCGACGGATCAGAATCAAGGAAAGCTTGAGAGGACAATAAGGATCTATAAGAAATAAATGTCCTTACAGCTTTTTCAACCTTAGAACCCACAACAAGTCCTTTATCAAAATCAGTCTGAACATCTAACAGATCTTGTGGGATCGGACTCGAATTTACATCTTCCCATTCCTTAATGAGAGTATCACACATTGCTTTAAAAACATATCTTTGCGTAGGCGCATTCCATTGTGAGAAGCTAGACATAATAACAAGCACACTGTATTGAGGACCCTTTTTGATCCATTTACGTGCAAGGGATGTCCAACCTTTCTCGTTCCTCAAAATCTGGGAACTGACTACGAGACTGTCTTCGAGCAAAAGCCGGAGACATATTTAAAGCTTCAAAGAAAGGAGATAAAATACCAGTGACAGTGTCTGTGAGACGTTTACGCACAGACGGAGAATGGGGCATAAGAATTGGAGACAAAGTATTAGGAGAACTAACAGGAGGAGTACCGCTAATTTGACGGAGGAGCAGAAGGCAAAGGAGATCTAAGATCAGGAGATGAGAGCAAAGAAGTTGAAGTTAATGGTAAAACCGGCAGAGGCGGTAATACTGGAGGAGGCAAATGCGGAAGAGCCGGAACAGGCGGAGGTACCGCTGGCGGCTGAACAGGCTGTAACAATTGGGGTGCATTGGCATTTTGTGCATAGGGCAGAGGTAACCTCAATAAATGGGGCATTAGGGGATCTTCTTCTATATCTTTCTTATTATCGGAAGGGGAAACAGGCAACACCGGATAGCATTTATCTATCGCCATGCGATGCTGTCTCTCTGAAATTTCAGTCGCATTATCAATTTCATCATCTTTGAATTGTTGGGCAGCCTGTATAATTGTCATACCCTGTGTTTTTCTATATCGTTTTGCTTGCTTAATTTCTTTCTGTTTGGCTTCCTTACGCCAAAGGCGGAAAGAGTCAAACATTGCCGGCCGGGCTTTTCTTTTAAATAGAACTGCTTCTAAATTGTCTAGCACATCAGGATCAAACTACCATTTTCTGGCCATTTTAGAACACCATTTTTCTTCGTGTATCGGCTCCATGTCTCGTTAAAGACAATGGGGCCAATACCATGTTTCGAATAGAGCTCATATGTGGGAGTTCCAACCGAAGGAATCGGACAAGAGTCTCAAGTCGGGAATCCCTATTACAACCAAAGCAACAGAATTTTCCAAACTTAGTCAGACCAGGCATCTCGTGATTTCACCGGACTGTTCACAAACTTCAAGGGGGTAAAACTCAGTTTACGCAGCACAAATGCACTTACCCTCGGCTTCGGCTATTGCAATAGTCAAATCTAAGGACCACAAATACTAAGAAAACAGAGAAAAAATTGTGGGCGCGACCCACGAAGATACTTAACTAAGGACGTCTTCTTACACCAACAGAGGCCCGTCTATCGTCTCGCCTTACCATACATCACCAAAGAAAGGGCCAAGGCAGGGCGGCAGTCAGGGCAGCGGTCGTCAGTAGCCGTCAGGAAGGAGTAACCGCGCTGCAAAAGACCTTCGGACCACTTTCGACATACAGGGGTCACTTAACGTGGCTCGCGAACACTCCGGAATTTTCTTGCGGGGTTCCTCACGACCTTCGGGCAGAACCGGTACCACTGAAGCCACCCCACATTGGGCGCCAGTTGAAGAACCAGAACCTTTTGGGCCTGGTGGCGCAGGGTACGCCTTAATCTCCGGGATTCACCTGCCCAGCTGCACAGAGACACGGGACACTCTGTCGGCGTTAGAAGATCAGATGTATTAGCTGCAGCTAGTACAGTTATCCCAGAAGTACACAAGGTAGGTTCTCAGGAGACTGCCACTTCACTCTGTGGTGCACAATCTTATATACTATATAGAAACATATACATTAACCAGATGTACACCCAGAAGCACACAAGAAAGAGCCAATAAGGAAAGTTGGAAAACATGACAGAACCAATAGGAGAGATTGGAAAACAAAGTGTCAGATGACTCGAAGAAACCTCTCCTCCAACTATGTTTGTCACCCCTCCCTCAAACTAATTTATTAACAGATTCGTAGCTAACTTGCAGGTGGCGAGATACGTTTGTGTGTGTTGGAGGACAGTTGTGAAACGAGAGAATGCTAGCGGGGGACAGTGAAGGCCAGACGATAAGATAAAGTCAGAAAAGAATAGTGTGAATCAACAGATAGTTGAGACGGGGATTAGAAAACCAGACAGGGATTAGTGTACTCGGCCAGTCCTAACACCAGCTTTGCAAATAGAGACAGAAAGGCTGTTTTTAACTCGAAGCCGCAGAAAGAGCAGAATAGACTTTGTTCGCCGTGCTGCCTGAGTGATGGCAACACAAAATGGCGGGTCGATTCGATCGCGATCGGAAATCGAAGTTCCTCACAATGGAATGTCAGTCATGTTTTGAGGCCATTAAAGAAGACATCTGCACAGTCCAGGCACTCCAAGAGTTTGATCCTGGATGCAAAAGCATCATCACCACAGATGCTAGGTGCAAGGGATTGGTAGTTGTCCTGTCCCATTGACAAGAGGATGATAATAACTGTGTGGTTGATTTTGCGTCCAGACCACTCACCGCAGCGGATGAAAAATATTCTGTCATTAAGCATGAGACCCTGGGGGGAGGGGGTCTGGGTTTGAGACATTTTAGGCAGTATGTTTGGGGCACCAAAGTGGTGATTAGGAGTGACCACAAACTTCTTACCAGGGTGCTCACTTCTCATGGCTTAAGTAATGTTTCTCCAAGAATAAGCAGATTGTCAATGCAATTATTCAATTTTGCATATGAGGTACAGTATGTGCCTGGTGCGCGCAATAGGATTGTGGATTTGCTAAGTAGGTTGCCTTTACCAGACTGTGATGCAATTAATAACGAGTGGGACGAGAACTGATAGGCAATCTTGTTTGCTGAGGAGCTACAAAGTTTTGGACAGGAAGATTGGTCTAATTCGCTGTCCCAGGACGTTGTATTGTGCACGGTCATGGATTTTTCCTAGGGATGGCTGGCCAGGGAAGCACCGCTTACTGCATTAGTTAATCCCTTTTTGGGAAGTAGGGGAAGAATTATCAGTGGAATTTTTTTTTTGTTGAGAGGAGGCAAACTCATTCCACCTGAGGTGTTGAGAGGGAAAGTAGTTAACTTTGCCATGAAGGGCATCTTGGAATTGTCAAGACCAAATGTAGAGTTAAACCATCATACGTGTGGCCCAGAGTAGATAGAGAGATTGAGAATGTTGTCAGAGATTGCATCAAGTATTCCAACTCAGATAAGGTTACATTTAAACCACCGTTACACCTCACACAGGTACCCGGTGTGCCATGGGAAGGAGTTGGTTTGGGCATTTTTGGCCGAGTACAGGATAAGAATGGTTTGCCTAGATTTATTTTAGTTCTGGTAGATAATTTTTCTAAATAGCCAGAATTCAAGGTGGTGTACACATCAGATTCTGAAGCTGTACTGGATTTTTTAGAAAAGGTGTTTTGTTGTGAGAGACTCCCCAAGGTTCTTGTCTCTGAAAATGGAGGACAGTTTACCTCTGCTGTATTTGGAAACTTTATTAAAAGAACTGGGATTCTGCAAAAGACTACCTATTTGTATCATCTGGAAGGCAATGTGTTGAAAGTATAGAAATAACACTAGGAAGACTTCAACATCGATTTATTTGCACCCACCAGAGGAGACGCCCAACGACACAGGCATCTCCACATAACCACAAACAGAACACCGCTTCCAAAGTTCTGGTGATACACTTACATTCTAAATGTGCATCACTAGTTAAAGGAAAGATTATAGCACAATGGTAATGTTGAGCGCTTCAATAGAGTGATTAAGGGAGCTAATGAGTTGTCCAACAGTAATGGTATGGATTGGGAAGGAGAGATAAGGAACACAGTTGGAGCATACAGAATTACCATATGTGATATGACAAAGCATAGCCCTTTTGAGCTGATGAGGGGAAGAGCCCCACGTTCGAAAGATAACATGGGCTGTTTGAGAGACCCAAAAAAGATTGTTTGGTCACCCAGTGGTGTGAGAAATACATGGAGGCTGCACAAACGAAGTACAAACAAAGATATGACTCCTACATGGAGTGAAGAAAGTAGATCTTAAGGTGGGGGATTACCCGAAAGTGAAAAAAGGAATACTGGTACGTAAGGGATATACTCAGAGCCAATTAGAGTGATTACAATCTTATGAAATTTGCCCTTCTCGATGATGGGAAAGTTTGGCATGCTAAAAGGCTGGTGTTATTCAAGGGGAAGGTCTCTAACCCTACATCTTTGAACGTGGGAAGTACTACAAGATCGAAAACATATGCTTGGGTGGATGATGCAGATGGGGTTGGCAACGTTATGCAGACTCACAGTTTCATTCCTACTCCTGTTAACTCTACCCCAGATGCTTCCTTGTTAAACCTTCAAAGGGAGGGAGAGGTTAGTGTGGAAACAAGCACTGATAGTGTGAAAGAGAGTACTGTTAAGGAGTGTTTAGTTCAAAAGATAACTAAGTCGGGTAGAGTGAATGTGAAGCCTAAGTACTACAATGATTTCGTGGTAATGTCAACTTCTAAATTGTGTAACTGTTTATGTTTCCCCCACACCCTTGTTGGGTGTTAGTTTTTGTTTAACTCTCATATTGTTTTGTATATTTTTCTTTAAATTATTTTCTTGTGAGCAGTCGTTTCTTTTATATTTTAAAAGGGGAAAGATGTTGTTGCATTCTTCTTGGTCTCACCCATTCTTTCTCTCCCCCTCTCTCCTTCTCGCTTGGCCTCTTCCTTAGAATGTTCAGGTAGAGGCTGTTTAGAATGTTGTGAGCCTGTCAGACTGCGTTCTGTGGGACCGGCAACTGGAGGTGTCATCTTCTACACATAATAAAAGTTATTCTACTCACCGCTTTGGCGTCTTCACCTGCTTCATTTTGGTGACGATCAGGGGAGCTGTGACAGGGGCAGTGTTGCACCTCCACCCTGCTGATTTATGCCTTGCCAGTCCCAGGATATCCTCCTTATGAACCTTCTTTGTGGAAGCATCCTTTCATGTGCTGAGACTTTGCAGTTCTGGTGTTTTCATGAAGGGGGGTGAGTTGTATTGTTTTACCCCTGCTCTGGAGTCAGAACGTGCAGCTGAGTCCATCTTCATGTGACGGATGAGAGTTTTCCTCTTCACTTCTCTTCTCAGCGCTGACTTTGTGGCAGTTGGTGCAGGCTTTCTCTTCACCTATTTTGCTGGCACGCCTAACGCCACTGTGGTGCTGCTTTGCATTGTGGCGGCACTTTTGGCTTACCATTTCACTGAGCTCATCACAACACTGCGTTTTCAGAGCATCCAACAAACCCCTATTCGTCATCTTGTTCCTGGACTGGGAGAGCCACGGGATTGGAGCCTCAGGTTGGGGGGTGTTGTGCTCTTCTCTCACTCCAGTGACTCTTGTCTCTTTCCCGAGTACTCCCGGTCTCCCCACAGCCTTTGGGGTCTGTGTGCTGGTGCTCTCCCGCTTTTCGTACTGCGCCTCAGTCCGTCTTTGTTCGCTCAGTGGGAGTCCTGTGTCACACCTCTTAAGCTGCCTTTCACCTCGCTTAAGCGTTGCAGCCTGCTCTTTGTTGAAACTACTTCAGCTTGCTCAACAACTGGTGTCATGGCTGTGTGCATTTCAAGAGATCCGGGGCAGTGGAGTTCCCTCTCGGGATGTTCCCCCAGAGGTCCTGCTCGTCGAGGTTCATTTGAGCATTTTGGGGCCTCTTCACACTCTCCTCAGGATTCGTCCAAGTCTCCCCTTTCCACGCTGTGCAGCTTAAGGAAGTAATTGGTGTGGTGCCTCCTATGGTTCCTCTCAGGAACTGTTTGCTAGGAAGAGACTTTCCTGTCAAGAGTAATAGAAAGAGGACTTGGTTTTCTGTTACTTTTACTGCAGTTTTGCTATGTATTTCATCGAAGTTTACAGCAGGTTTAATTTACAGGTTTACAGCTGAATTGTGATGCGTGTATAATTGTGCTGAGTACCCTGTATTTCTTTCCCATTTAAGGTTCTGTATCTAGGTGAAATTCTTATTTGTGCTTTTGGGCATACTTTGCATCCCCTTCAGTTTTCTTCCTGCATTTCTCTTACCATGGCAGCAGCAAGCATGAGTCAGCTTCCTCCTTTCCTCAATGATTCAGGTGAATCAGATATACTGTGGCGCAGGTGGCTTGGCATTTTCAAGTCCTATCTTATAGCCATAGGGGGTGTGAATTTCCCATCAGCAAGGAAACAACACATCTTACTCCACAACTTGGGTATTCAAGGAAGGAAAGTGTATGAGGACAAAGTCGGAAGGGAAGTTGAAGATGAGTTAGAGGGAGAAGAAGCTGGGGAAGAGGTTTATGATTACACCTTAAGAAAATTGGATGCACAATTCAGGGAAAATATCAACGTAGTATTAGAGAGGAATACGTTTTTCAAAAGAGCCCAAGGGAAAGATGAGAGAGTAACAGCGTATGTAGCTGTTTTGAGGGGAATGTCAGCTACCTGTGATTTTGGTACTCTTACTGACTCCCTTATAAGGGATCAGATTGTCAGATGCACTAATGATCAAAGAATACAAGAAGAACTGCTTACCAGAAACATTGATTTAGTAGAAGCCATCAGTATTGCTAAAGGTATTGAGCATACTGCATTATGCATCAGGGAGATGAACAAAGTGTCAGTGGGGGACAAAGAGAAAGAAGAGGTTAAAATTCTGGTAGGGGAAGAAGCTGCATGCAAGATCAGTGAAAGTAAGAAAGAGGTTCACCGCAACAAGATGTTCGCTGCTACAGGTGTGGTAACCATAACCGACCTCTGACCCTGCCTTCAGGTTAGGTCGCCCCCACGCTGCTGCCGCCTGCTCACCATGGTCTCCTGCTGCTGACTCCTGCTGCCAGCTGACTTGGCCTGCCCGCTTGCTGTCTCTGCCTGCCCCCGGTCCCAGCCGCTGCTGAGCCGGTCACCTTCGCTGCACTCTTCCCACCGCTGCCTCCCTGCGGCCCGCCCCCCTGATAGCCCATTCGCCGCCCCGCTCCCGCCACCCAGCTGCTCCTCCCTCCCATCAGCACTCTTAATGAGATCGCGTAGCAGCGTAGGGAGCGACCTCTGACCCTGCCTTCAGGTTAGGTCGCCCCCACGCCACTGCTGCCTGCTCACCCTGGTCTCCTGCTGCTGTCTCCTGCTGCCAGCTGACTTGGCCTGCCCGCTTGCTGCCTCTGCCTGCCCCCGGTCCCAGCCGCTGCTGAGCCGGTCACCTGCGCTGCACTCTTCCCGCCCCTGCCTCCCTGCGGCCCCGCCCCCCTGACAGCCCATTTGCCGCCCCGCTCCCGCCACCCAGCTGCTCCTCCCTCCCATCAGCACTCTTAAGGAGATCGCGTAGCAGTGTAGGGAGCGACCTCTGACCCTGCCTTCAGGTTAGACCGCCCCCACGCCACTGCCGCCTGCTCACCCTGGTCTCCTGCTGCTGTCTCCTGCTGCCAGTTGACATGGCCTGCCCGCTTGCTGCCTCTGCCTGCCCCCGGTCCCAGCCGCTGCTGAGCCGGTCACCTTCGCAGCACTCTTCCCGCCGCTGCCTCTCAGCGGCCCCGCCCCCCTGACAGCCCATTCGCCGCCCCGCTCCCGCCAACCAGCTGCTCCTCCCTCCCATCAACGCTCTTATGCAGACCACGAAGCAGCCGCGCAGTGGACGCACGCAGCAGGCGCGCCGCTGGCGCGCCTAAGGCATGCCCGTCTGCACCTGTCCGCGCCTGGACCGCGCCCAGAGCCAGAACCCCTGGACCCCGCCACGACGCCAGAATCCACTATAGGCCTGGGCGGTAAATTCCGTTCCGCTCGCGGAATTTGCGAAATTTAGGTAATTTCGCGTTCCGCGGAGAACGCGGAATTGCCCAAAATTCTGCTTTCCGCGGCTTCGCGGAATTTTTGCTTGTTCGCGATCTCAAAATGCGTGTTCGCGAGATATATCCCCCCAAGCACGCAATCAGCGGTCGCGAACAGGAATAAAGCATCGCGAACAAGCAATTCCGCGTGTTCGCGGAATTTCTGCGTGTTCGCGGAGATTTTAAACCATTTCGCGGAGATTTGCGTAACGCGACTACGCAAATTCCGCCCACCCCTAATCCACTACGATGCCAGCACCCTCCACACACTCAACGCCGGCCAAAACCACACCTGCTTCCAGGCAGCCCCGAAACAGACCCACGGACCCTTCTCCTGCTGCACTTGCAGCTTCACCTGCAAAAGAACCACCAAACCTCCAAGGACTGGACCCAACCACCTCTGCTGCATACTCCTCATCACCCGCTCCGCACGCAAACACGCCGTCGAGCTCTGGTATCTGCTCGACACCTCTGCCCCAGACGTGGCCTTCCTGACCGAGACCTGGTGGAACGACTCCTCGGCGCCCGACATTGCCATAGCCATCCCGGACGGCGACAAGATCACCTGCAGGGAACATGCCAACAGAATCGGAGGAGAAATAGCCATCGTCCACAAGTCCACCCTCAAGGTCGCCACCCACGCAGACGACACCCTCAACACTGCCGAACACCTGCACTTCCGGATCCACACCGACCCCAACACCACCCTCAGAGGAACACTCATTGACAGACCCCCCGGACCCCGGGCTCAGTTCAGCGGCTCCATCGCCGACCTCGCCAACACCCACGCACTCGCCTCCACGGACTACATCCTCCTTGGGGACCTGAACTTCCACCTCGAGAACAACAATGATGCCAACTCCGCCACCCTGATCGACAACCTCATCAACCTCGGCCTCGGACAACTCGTCACTGCACCCACCCACGCCGCCGGCCATACTCTGGACCCCATCTTCTCCACAGGCCCCTACATCGCCTTCGACCACACCACCGAACTCCACTGGACCGACCACCGCTGCATCCATTTCACCTTCAAGAAACCAATCACGCACCACCACACCCAACAGCTGCCTCGCCGCTGCTGGAGCAAAGTCGCCGAAGACCAGCTGATCACCACCTTCGCCCAGAACCCACCCACCGACCCCACCAACCCAGATGCCACAGCCCGCAACCTCAGACAGTGGATCGACGACTGCACCAACACCCTCGCCCCGCTCAAGAAACCCCCCAACAGCCATGCCAGCAAGAGAGCCACCTGGTTCACCGACGAGCTCAAGACCTCCAAACGTGCATGCCGGAAACTGGAGAAGATATGGCTCCACAAACGCACACCGGACAAGCACGCAGCCCACAAGGATGCCACCCGCAGACAGCACCACCTCATCAGATTAGCCAAGAGATCCTCCTTCAAAGACCGCTTGGATAACAACGCACACAACAGCAAAGAGCTCTTCAGCATCGTAAAGGAACTCTCCAACCCCAGCGCCAACGACATCCCGCCCTCACAAGAACTGTGCGACTCACTAGCCATCTTCTTCCAACGCAAGATCACTGACATCCAAGACAGCTTCAACACCACGACCACCCCGACTACGCCAGACACCACCTCCCCTGTGAACACCACCAGCACCAACCGCCTTACCTCCTGGTCCAACGTCGACGACGACGAGACACGCAAGGTCAAGAACTCCATCCACTCAGGATCTCCGTCAGACCCGTGCCCACACCACATATTCAACAAAGCAGACGCAGCCATCGCACCCAAACTACGGAAGGTCATCAACATCTCCTTCGAAACAGCGACATTCCCGGAAAGCTGGAAGCACGCCGAAATCAACGCCCTCCTCAAGAAGCCCAAAGCGGACCCCAAGAAACTCAAGAACTTTCAGCTCATCTCCCTGCTCCCGTTCCCGGCAAAGGTCATCGAGAAAATCATCAACATACAATTGGCCCGCCACCTGGAAGACAACAACATCTTGGACCCATCCCAGTCCGGATTCAGACGTAACCACAGCACCGAGACAGCCCTCATCGCAGCCACAGATGACATCAGGCGCCAACTAGACAACGGCAAAACATCCTCCTGGACCGGTCAGCCGCCTTCGACACGGTCTGCCATCGCACCCTAGAGACACGCCTCCTAGAAACCGGAATCCAAGAGAAGGCCCTTGACTGGACCATGTCCTTCCTCTCTGGCAGATCCCAGAGCATCCACCTCCGACCCTTCCTATCCGAAGCCACCGACATCATCTGCGGCGTCCCCCAAGGCTCATCCCTCAGACCGACGCTGTTCAATGTCTACATGGCCCCCCTTGCACAAGTGGCCCGCCATCACGAACTCAACATCATCTCCTACGCCGACGACACCCAGCTCATCCTCTCCCTCACCAAGGACCCACACACTGCCAAAACCAACCTCCATGAGGGAGTGAAAGCCGTCGCCGACTGGATGAGGAGCAGCCGTCTGAAGGTGAACTCAGACAAGACGGAGGTCCTCATCCTCGGACCCACCCCCTCAGCCTGGGACGACTCCTGGTGGCCAACCACACTGGGAACAGCACCAACACCCACCGACCATGCACGCAACCTAGGATTCATCCTCGACTCCTCCCTCTCCATGTCTAAACAGGTCAACGCCGTCTCCTCCTCCTGCTACAACACCCTCTGCATGCTCCGCAGGATCTACAAGTGGATCCCGACCGAAACAAGAAGAATGGTGACACAGGCCCTCGTCAGCAGCAGACTGGACTACGGCAACGCACTCTATGCAGGAATCCCAGCCAAACAGCTACGACGACTACAATGCATCCAAAACGCCTCCGTCCGACTGATCGTCAATTTCCCCCGCCGCAGCCACATCACCCCTCACCTGAGAGACCTACACCAGCTCCCCGTCGATAAGAGGATCACCTTCAAGCTCCTCACCCACGGACACAAAGCACTTCACAACGCCGGACCAGCCTACCTGAACAGCAGACTCAGCATCCACACCCCCACCCGCCAGCTCCGCTCCGCCAGCCTCGCCCTCGCCGCCATCCCCCGCATCCGACAAACGACCTCTGGCGGCAGATCCTTCTCCTTCCTCACCGCCAAGACCTGGAACACCCTCCCTACCCACATACGGCAGACCCAAGACCTACTCGCCTTCAGAAGACTCCTCAAGACCTGGCTCTTCGAACAGTAGCAGCACCCCCCCCCTCAGCGCCTTGAGACCCTCATGGGTAAGTAGCTCACTTTAAAAGTACTCTGATTGATTGATTGATTGAACCAACTGTCTAATTATCTGAGGTGTCCTGCTAGAAATGTGGTGTGCAGGAAATGTAATAAAAGGGGCCATTTCTCATAGGTGTGTAAAACACCTAGGGAAAAAGTACACTTCTTACATGGTCCAGAACCTGAGGCAGATCAAGCTAAAAACTTTGTGTTTCAGATTAAGCAGGTGGAAGGGGGGGGGAAGAACCGGTACAGTATCCCACTTGTGAGATAGCACTCGAAGGTGTTAGCGCCCAGATGTTTGCTGACTCATGCTCACCGTACACACTAATTGAAGAGAAACTTTTTGAGAAAATGTTCAACACATATAACCTTAAAGTGAGGCTGCAGACGTGCATGCTGGGGTATAACTGAGAACCCATTTTTTTAGTAGGCATGGTTAGAATGAGAATAAGCTTCAAGGGAAGACACACGGTAGGGAAAGTATACATCACAAAGAAAGGTTCTAGCTTATTGGGTTGGAACTTGCTATCACTCTAGATCTTAACAACATAGATCAAGTGCTACTAGTTGAGCCACCTGAAGTAGGAAGCAACATTATCAAAGAATTCCCTGAGGTGTTCACAGAGGAGTTGGGAAGGTTGTGCACAAGATTATCCTCAAAGAGGGAGCTGTTCCAGCGGTTCACAGGACTAGATCAATTCCCCTCCTAATGAGAGAAACTTTAAAAGCTGAATTGCAGAAACTGGTACAACAAGGAGTAATAAAAGAACTTGAGAGCTCAGAGTGGTTGGCACCCATTGTCCTCGCCACCAAGGACAATGGAAAGAACATTTGTTTGTGTGTTGACTTAAGGGACCTCAATGCCAACATTTGGGTGGACAGACATCCCTTACCCAGGATACACAAGCTGTTAAGTACCGTACAGGGAGCAAAGTACTTCAGTGTTCTGGACTTATCATCGGCCTACCACCAGTTCACTTTGCATCCAGACTCGCAAATGTTGATGGCATTCACCACCCCATTTGGCAACTTTAACTTTTTGCGTATACCATTCGGTCTGGCTTCAGCTGCTGCTGCATTCCAGAGGATAAAGCAGCACATTTTGAAGGAGTGTGGAAAGACTGTGCTTTCAGGATGATGTACTTATTTATGGGTCCAGTGAAAGTGAACCCAATTACAATTGCAGAAAAATCCTGAGCAAATTAAAGGAAAGAGGCTTTACTACCAAGGAAAGCAAGTGCAAGTTGGGAGTCACCTCAGTAGACTACTTAGATCACACCATTTCAGAGGAGGGGATAAAACCTAAGGCGGATTTAGTGGAAGCAGTACGTAGAGCCCCAAACCTGCATCCAAAGAGGAGATTAAGTCTTTCTTAGGTCTGGCTGAGTATATGTCAAAGCACCTAAAGAACTTCTCTGCCCTCACTCAACCACCCAGGAACTTACTTAAGAAAGGGTCGGAATTTGTATGGGAGAGGGAGCATGATTCTGCATTTGAGGGGATAAAGTGTTCGATTGCCAATGCTCCCCACATTGGTAATTTCAGTGTAGAAAGGGACACAGTTCTTAGAATCGATGCCAGCAATAAGGGTATTGGAGCTACAATGTCACAAAGAATTGATAACCAAGAGAGAATTGTTGCATTTGCCTCCAGGACATTCACTGTGGCGGAGGATAATTACTCCACAGTGGAGAAGCAGGCACTGGCATGCTACTGGGCCATCACCCACTTCAAATTCTACTTATGGGGATTGCCATTCGAGCTAAGGGCAGATCATAAACCCATGCTTTCCCTGTTTTCAAAAAAATAAATGGAAAACACCACACCCTGTATAGCCAAGTGGGTCCTTGGTCTCCAGACATTCAATTTCATATGTACCGGGATGAAGGAACAGTGTGGCAGATTACTTGTCCAGGTCCCCAGTGTCCATGGAGGTTGAGGGTGAGATATGGAAGATGCTGTTATAAAAGTTTGAGTTCCAGCTTTCATACAAAGTCAGTGTGTATCCTAAAGTGAACAAAATGATGAGCTCAAAGCTGTCAATGGGTATATTTTCATGGATGGCCACACAGATGCAGTGATCTACCAGAGTTACTACAGTCCTTTTGGAATGTGATGGATGAATGATCAATTGAAGGAAACATGGTATTGAAAGCAGGCAAAATTGTTCCACCTGAAGGGCTTAGGGAACAAATATTGGATGTAACCCATGAGGGGCATTTGGGGAGGAGTCTCTGCAAAGCTAGACTCAGGTCTGATTACTGGTTTTCCCTTCTGGATCAACGCATGGAAGAAAAGGTCATGGACTGTCAGGCATGCAGCCTTAGTGACAAAAACAAATGTACCAGGCGTTCCCCCCTCATTCCCGTAGAAGTACCAACTGTTCCGTGGAACAAATTTGGGTTGGACATTGCTAGACTTCTACAGGCCATGGATTCCCAGAATAGGTATCACATTGTCCTTATAGACTACTTCTCACACTGGATATCTCACAAGTTTGTTAGTACCATCAATACCAAGAGCCTCACTGATTTCTTAATGGAGGCATTCTCCAGGGAGGGAATCCCGAATACTCATCACCGACAATGGTGTCCAATTTGTGTCAGAGGAAATGAGAGACTTTCTAAGAGATCTTTCCATCTCACATGTGCGCACACCTTTATATTGCCCCAAGGCCAACGGCAGAGTTGAAATGGCTAACTGAATGTTTAAAGAGTCCATTCAGTTGGCGCTGGCCTCAGGGAAACCTGTAGAGAGCATGGTGAGAGACATGTTATGGTCATACCACACTACCCTAATGCCACCACAGGTTTGTCTCCTTTTGAAATGTTGGGAGGGAGAAAAGCAGGATCCAAACTCTCCCCGGGTTGGTTGTTCAAGAATAAAATGATCTCCTTTGACCCAGAGGAAGTTGGGAAAAGGGTGGTGAGACAACAAAATGTCTACAAAGACACTTATGACAAAAAGTGGGGTGCCAGAAGTAAGGTTTGGAGAACTGGGCAGTGGGTTCTGGTAAAGAAAACCCAGATAGCGACCAGAAAAGTGGACAAACGCTGTGATCCAGAAAAGATAAAATTGGACAAAAACAATGTGGTGGTTCTAGAAAATGGTAAAATGTGGAGCATGGACAGACATTCTGAATGCCCCCCGAATTTGATTCCTACGGAAAAGTGGGCTGTGGAAATGGTGGCGACTAAGTTTGATTCAGGTCTAGAAAATAAGAGGTGCAGGACCATGTGCCCACCTAGGTGGCAGAAAGATTTTGTAACGACATAGTTATTGGATTTGCTTGTCATATTTTGCACCATGTTTGGTTTCACCTTCTGTCCCTTTTATCTTTCTCTCTCTCTCTCTTTCCCTCTTCTCTCTTTTAGGGAGGGAGATGTGTTGTATTCTTCTTCATCTCACCCATTCTTTCTCTCCCCCTCTCTCCTACTCGCTTGGCCTCTTCTTTAGAATGTTCAGGTAGAGGCTGTTTAGAATGTTGTGAACCTGTCAGCCTGCGTTCTGTGGGACCGGCAACTGGAGGTGTCATCTTCTACACGTAATAAAAGTTATTCTACTCACCGCTTTGGCGTCTTCACCTGCTTCAGATGTGTTATGACGAGCTCGCGGAATTGCTCACGCAACTGACGAGCTCGAGGGGTAGCTCTGGGATGGAATGTTTAATTAGGAATGTTGGAACTGGGGAATGTTCGGTAGGCATTGCTGGGAGGAGCAGCTGTGGGAGAGGCCATCCTGTGTGAGGCCCTGTTGCATGTTCTGTGGAGAAAATAAACTCGGAAATTCAAGCTCCCACGTCCTGTGGTATGTTACATAAGAGTTTGCTCATTGGTGTACAATAGTCACAGTACAATTCTGCTGCCTGTTTCCTCAAACACATCAGGCAGTAGAATTCTGGAACCCATTTCCTCAAAGTCTCTAGGTCCACGAGTCCCCTGTAATCTACACCTCTCAAGGTCCTTCATTCTGCTTGTTGCAAGTGCCCTGTGGCTCTCTGTGGTAACTTTTTGCTACTCCTGGTCAAGATATTTTCTGCCTATACTCAGGGTAGATGGTGATGTTTAGCAAGCAGCAAACTCTGCTTTGATCATGACAAAGAATTATTAACTTATAGTACACTTCGAGCGATGGTGCAATCAAGGTATCCTTTTCCCCCCCAGACTGTTTTATTTTATTTTACAAGAAATCAAATAGGACAAGAAGCAAAACAATACAAATAAACCATACACCACAAGCATCCTAGAAGATAAAAAGTAAGACATTGATCTTCATAATACAATATTGCTAATAACAATATGAACATAATGCAGTGCTTCAGTGTAAATGGGCTGGTACTCACACGTACTGAGCACCGGCACTTCTTATTTTTACCAAGCTGAGTACCGGCACTTTACTACTGCCAAGGAGTGTACCAGTACTTAGGGTCGGATTGATAAGGTGAGCCAGCTGTGTGTCAGTTTTTTAGAAGCTTATTGCCGTTTTGACGTCTGTCTGCATTCAGCTGTGGCAGGTGGCCTGAGTGGCCGGCTGAAGGGGCAAGTGGGCCTCTGCTCCCTCTCCACCCAGATGGAAGGTCTCATTGTCCTCACCAATTCCCTGCCGGGCCTCCATGCTTGGTCAGCTTGCTAGTTAGTGTATGGGACATTGGTTGCCTGGGGCACAGTGATGTTTGCAGACTGAGTGAAAGGGATGGGAGAGGGCCTGCGTATGAGTGGCCATATAAGAACCCAGGTATGAAGGGTCATTCTCACCCTTGGCCTCTGACTGGGGTCTGATTGCCTTTCCCCTGACTCACTTGCCCCTGCAAATCTAAACCTACCCTGCCCGCCTGCTGAGACATCAAGTCCATGAAGGGTGGGGATGGCCTAAGCAGCCTCCCTGGAGAGCAGATGAGGTGGGAGGAGGTCTACTGACCTTCCCATCAGAGGCCAGTGTTGTTCTGCCCCCGACCTCTACCCTGCTGGATTCTGCACATGCTCAGGACCCTGCAGTGCTCACTGCATGCCATTGCAAGCTTACCGGTCATTGGACCTTCTGCCGAAGGGAAAGGAGGGAGAGTGAGATAAGAGAAGGTGAAGGTGAAGAGTGAGGTGGCAGAGATAGAAGGAGCAGAGGAGAGTTTAAAGGGAAAGGGATAGAGAAACAGAAGAGAGAAGTGCAGACAGAGATGGGGAAGCGATTGTGACAGCTATGGAAAGTTTAAGAGAGACACAGAGATGCCACATTAGAAATAGAAAGAGTGATTGTAGAGAATGATATGATACAATTGAAGTAAAGAGAGTGGGACAGAATTAGATACAAATGGGAGAGAAGTGAGGGGGGAGGTATTGAGAGATGTTAACACTTATAGAGCGTGTTTGTCTGCTTACTTGTGTGTATGTTTGTGTGCGAGAGAAAGAAAAATCAGAGTGGAATAGAATTGGGACACTTAGAAGGTATTTGAAACGAAATGCATGGAATGCTACTTTTTGTGCGTATATGTGTGCACCTTTGAATATATAAGGATTGCCCCAAATGCATGGAAGTAGGAACAGCATGACATTTAGAAGCTGCAAATATTACAAAACAAGGAAACATTACCATTTGGAGTCTGACCTTCATTTTGTGTAACTAGCTAACACATTTTGTTTACATTGATAGATTCCTCACTTGTTTTGGTACGCCCTGCAACTGGCGTAAAGGCCAGTCTCTCTTGCCCTGGGGCAGATTGATTATTAACCAGAAAGTGCTAATAATATTGTTGATGGCTTTACTCATTCAGGGTTTAGATGCTCCTTCCACTGCTCCCAGCAGGTCTTCACACCACCCTTTATTAGCATATGTAGCTGCTATTCTGCACATATGGAAAGTTTGAGACAACTGTCAAGGGCAATGCAAGGGCATAATGAAGGCTCAATTGAAGTGTTCTCGTATCATCATGTCTCACCCCGCCCACTACCATGCCCCTAGCTCACTTTAATGAGTACCTGCACTTACACAATGGCTGTTATTACAGCATATAGATGGTGATGGTTACATCAAGTAAACGGTGAACCAAGTCAAATACAAATGAGATAGTCGGAATAGTGTACCGCAAACCAGGGCCTCCGGCTCATCAGTAAGAGTGGGAGAAAGATGGAGAGACGGAGGGGAGGTTAGGCAGAGGGGAAAGGGTGGGGGGGGGGGGGGTAACGGAAACGCTGAGCATGAGTGGACCGGGTCTAAAATAAGTTCGGAAAACAGGATGCAGCCCGAATATCACCTCATGTGACGCAGATACAGGTGAAACACAAATTACTACGTACACCACCACACTGTTGCAAGCAGAGCTAAAAAAATAAAAAAAAAGATTCCTAATTGAAGCCACCAAAATAGAATGTTTAAGGTAACAAAAATAAAGCCTCCATATTAGAAATGCACAACATGCCCGAGAAGGGCAATTACAAGAGATAAAAGATCTCTTGATACAAATGTAAAAGGTCCTTTGATCTAATGAGCTACCAAGGCCAGCTCCATGAAAAAACAAAATGTTCCCTAGTAATGCTATTTTTAGCTCTCGCCATTACAACATGTTTCCAATGAAGGGAAACCACTCAAAGTCATGCAAAATGTGCATTAATTGAAAACAATGACTCAAATTAAATGCAGATCCAAGATGCCATTAAGTAGAACATTAATTAATTTAATATGTGGTAAAGTTGAATTATCATGGTGTCTCGAGTAGGAAAGCGGGTTATTTGTATTCAGCTTCACTCCCAGTGCACTTGCAGAGTTTCAGCAGAATTAGAGTTGTTAGTATTAAACACAAAACAATGACTATAAAAAGAATTTACAGAAATTGCAATACACCAATTGGGCATTCATGAGGATAGTTTATGGCGGCACAGGGAGAAATCTCATCATGCAGAGATATGCCTGAAAGTGCCTCAAAATAGGTAAAACCAATCCATCTCCGGCACCCACAACCTACGATTGCACTCTGCAGCCTGCTATGGCCCATTCACCAGCAATAGCCGTCAATCAATGTTAGAATACAACCTCGACCTCCTCGTATGAAAAGACATAAAACCACCTGCCAGGACAGCTGTTCGGCATTAATAAAAAAAATTCTAGGCCAAAAAGACATAAAGCCTTTGAGCAGTTGCAAAGGAAATAAAGTAAGATCTTAAGTATAATAATGTAAAGTATTGCAAGGTCTTCTTGCAGATCAAACCTGCCAGTTGCTCAGGTCTAGAGTCCAATAGGATAAAAAAACAGCATTTAGGCAAACAGGCTATTCTCATATTGGCCACTTGGGGCCGAACTACAAGCATCCTGGAAGTGGTGGAGATATTTATTGTTCCATCTAAATGCCATTATGCTGTGTGGGGTATTTACGGCACGCAGTAGATACCTAGGGTCACTGGAATTATGCGATTGTGCAGCTGCTGCGTTTTTCACATGATTATGGATTTGTCACATTTCCCACACAAACCATCACCTGCTGCATACTCTGCAGATTTAAACAAAAAAAGCGGCATATGTACAAGGGGATTGCGCCACCGGAACATGTTTTTTGGATGTTCCGGTGGCAGAATATTTACAAAGCAGTGTTAAGTCACTTTGCATGGCTCAATGCTGCACTGTAAATATGGTACCCTTTCACGCAGGTATCTGTGTGAAAGGCCCGTGCAATGGGTGTTGCTGTGGGCGTTCCAACGCAACACCCATTGATGCCTCAGATTTACAAGGATGTGTGAATCTATGACAGCGTAAAAAACTAACGTCATGCAAAAGCAAGGGTTAGATTGGCGCAACAAGGAGAAATACTTTTATTTTTCCTTGTTTTTGCTCTTTCTATGTGTGCTGCATTCTGCATCACACACAGAAAAACCAAAACTCCATTAATGATCGTTTTTGTGCAGAAGGCTTGACGGGCCAGAATTTATCAGGAGAACAATTTTATGTAGATAGGGTTTGGGGGTATGTGAGAAGATTCGGGGTTGTCACCAAGGCAGTACTCATATTTCAATGTGTGTGATGTTAGTTTTGAATTTGTAACAGGTGACTCGTCATCAGTAAGAAAATGTGCTGTAAGGGCTGATGTTTAATGTTACATGAATTTGAAGTTGTTGCCAAGCAAGCAATTGGGAAACTAGTCCTTCTGACTTTGTGCATACCTTTAGACCCAGATAATGGCACTGCTAGCATTTTACTTATCTATGGCCCGCAAACACTAGTAATCAATTTCCAATATACAATGAAATTATTTACAGGGGCAGCTGATAGGAATGGGGGTGGCAGGGCGTTGTGCGGGGGCATGGGGGCTTTGAAAAATATATATTTTTAAAAACCACTTACTGTCAAGGGTACTTACAGTTCCACAGGAGCGATATGACGGATAGTTCCCTACACCCCACCAGTCGCTCCCCGCACCCAACTAGGTCAAAGCGCCAGAGATAGACTGGGGGAAGAATGGAAGATAAAGGGGAATGATGAGCAGCTTTTTTCAGTTCAGGCAAAGAACTCAAAGGTTTGTAAGTACTCTGAGAAGAGAACATCAGTAATGGCAGACAGGGGAGAAGACTGTGTAATAAAGGTTGTTTTCTGTTACTACTAATCTACCTTATGATTTGCCTTCATCAATCTGGTCCTTACTCAACTGGTTGGTGAGTGTATCTTCTATGGAAAGAAAGAGAGAGTCTGTGGTACTGTGCTTTGAAGGCTGGTGTCCAGCTACACAGGAAAGAAAAGAGTAAGTATGTAAAGAAGAGCAAGACACCTACCACAGTCTTGAGGGTAGATTTCAGGAGTGTCTTCAGGTAAGAAATAACGTAGAAAATTAAGATATTCCTTCTCATTGGTCAGGAGTGATTATTAGTACCAAAAATATAATGATGTCCCCTTTTCTCTGCAGGGGTTAAATTCAAGGCAACAACAACGAAGCTGGTCTTCACAGAAAGGGGTTAAGGAATAGGAGAGCTTTGCAGACTAAGTATAACTCTCTGTATAGCTTGTTTATTTCAACATAATGCCCTGTGGAGAACTAATTTACTTTCTTTGGTTTATATTTTGATTTGTTTCAGGAAATACTACATAAGCTACTTCTTGGCACCGCCGCAACCCGGGATCTACATGGGAACTATAACTCACCGCCAGGGCTTGTGAGGGGTTCCTGCCACTGCCACCGGGGTAAAAGGAATCACCACTGCAGCCCAGGAATAATTATAAAAGTATACCGGAACTCAATGCCGCAGCCGGTGCTTGTGAGGGGTTACTGCCACCGGAGTTGAAGTCCCGATAGAAATTGCCGTCGTGACCGGAGTTGCCTGGAGACAATGTTGCTGTTGGAAAGGCCAGGTGAGGGAAAGCTGCTGTGAACGGAGTCAAAGGAAATCACCGCCGCCACCGGGTGAGTATCACCGCCGCAGCAACCCGGACGATCAGGTAAGCGCCGTTGAGGGAACCCAGACTATCAGGTAAGCACCATTGGGAGATGCCAGAAACCCGGAAGTACGAGAGTCACGTGGCTTTCTGTTAGAAACACTAGAACGCAAAGCATTCTGGTGTTAGGAGAAAGGTCTTTTATACCTCGCTACTATTCAGGCTGCCGAGCGAGAAGCAGCAGGCACGACACTTACCTTTTCTTATGCCTCTCCTCCGTCTCTGCTTCTCTTCTCTTCTTGACTCTACTGAAGAAGAAGCTCCAGGAAGCACCTGGGCACACAATATCCCCTGAGCCAATCACAATGCCGCAATGCAGTATTGTGATTGGTCTGAGTGCCTTGGATCGGCGCTCAGATGGGGACAGGGAACCTGTGCACATTCCTTTCCAGGCTGTGCATTACAGCTAGTGGGGAATATACAAACTGCGTATGACTGTTTGGCCGGGCCAAGACTGCCAGCCAAGCAGTCATGCGCACTTAAGTGTGCACAAACCTCTCCTCCTTCCTGAGCCACAATCCCGCCCCACCCTGACACAGCTGCAGTAACAAAAAGTAAAATGGTAACGCTATTAGCATTTTATTTTTCCCTTTTTCGTTGCTCTAAGAACAGTGTGGCGGCGCTCCTCCACCTTAGCGGAGAAGCCGCCACTGGTTCTTTAGGATTTATTCCTATGCACCTTGCAGATAGAGCCATCAATCCGGTAATGAGGCCGCATTGAACTGCCTCAACCTTCCTTGGAATTAGTCACAAGAAGGACTCTCACTCTCAGTCTCTTGTGTACACTCCGCCCGAGCTGCGGGACTTGCTTTATTTAAACCTTCGGCTGTGCCTGGCTTGGGGGTGCAGGCTATGCCTGAGCATCCCGGGCATATATGCCAAGTCGTTCACTACATTCCTCCCTACTTTGGATTCTGACTACCCCAGTCCAAGTGATACCTCTGATATTGGACTGGCATAGAAGAGGAAGTCCTTAATTCTCTGGCTGGATGGGTGACTACGCTTGAGATTATATCTCCGGCTGTGGTGGGTTACATTCCCTTGTGTGGGATTAGCTGTTTCTCCTCACTATAGTGGCCCACTGACACTGGGGGAATCCTTCTGCAGTTGTAGTTCATGATGGGGTTTCAACATTGGCAGAGGGTGACTCCCCAATTCTCCTGGTCCTTCTTCCTCCTCCAATTCCCCCTCTTTCCCAGGGTGCTCCATGGACTTCACAACTTATATCTGGACTCCTGGATACCATTTTGAACCAAGAGATGGCCTTGTTATGACCTCTGACCACTTTTGTGCTGCTAACATGGTGCCTTTGGTTGTTACTACTGTCCAATGGCCTTTTTCCAATGAAGTGCAGAATTTCCACCCCAGATGTCAGTCTATTAGCAACACTATGTCTCCTTTCTTTAGCCTGCATGACACTGCTCTCCTGGTTCTTGTAGCTCTAGTGGTATTCTGTGCTCCCTGATCTTGACTGGTTTACATATCCTGATTTCTAGGGTGCACTGTGGGGCTGCTGGAAAAACATCCTTTACTCTCCTTCCTAATGGTAGGGAAGCTGGTAAGCACTGAGCAATGCACCATGCAGTATGGCTGTTGTGGTAGGTATGCAAACAATTGTAGATGGTCCATTGAGCTCTTCTCCCTAGTCTACCGCTATGCGCAGAGCTTTGTTGAGTGTCCCTATAGAACAGTGGCTTAGCTAGGGAGGGAGGAGGGGCTATTGGCCTGCCCCGGGTGGCACTTTTTAGGGGCGGCGGTGAGTGCATGGTTAGTTCGCTCTTCATAGTCTTTGCCTGTCGCCTCTCCCCGCTCGTCGTCTGTCGCCACCCCCACCATGTGTCATCATCAGTTGCCACCCCCCCACTCGTACCTCCAGAGGTCATCCCTTAGCAGAAAACTCTGCGATCGACCTGGGTAGCAAAAGGTCTAGTTACACCACTGATATGAATCGTTCTACATTCTCATAGGCTTCAGGTCAATATGGCGTGATACGGCAGCAATACATTTAAAGTTAATTTGCACACTTATAGAAGTTGTGCCCTTGGAATGGTTGGCCATTGTCTGTCCTAATTTCTATTGGTACCCCAAAAGTCACAAAGATTTTTCCAACTTGAGTTTAATATCTTTTAATGCAGGGGATCCCACTATTTCTACAACTGGGAACCTTGATTGGGCGTCCATGACCACTACGGTATGTCTTCCTTCTCGGAAACTCTCCCCATGTGTTGATGGGGATTTGCTGGGTACCTGGATAATAATCAGGGCTGTAAGATCTGCTTCACTGTTAAATTGGCATGGTTGGTACCCCAGGATTAGCTCAACTGTTTGGTTCAGCTCTGGGAACCATAGCTTCTCCCTATGTCCAACTTTTGTCTTTGCCATACCTTGGTGCCTTTGATGGGCCCATACCAATATCATGTCTTGCATGGACAACTATGCATCACCCTCATAGGATGGGTGTATCTCCCAACGCACTGAGTTCCTACATGTCTGACCACAGTCTTTGCAGTGAATCACTGGTTCTTGCCTCAAAATTATTCAGGGGGGCTGGAAACATTACCCACATCTTTTACAATAATTCATGCTTTTCAGTTTTAATGACGAAGGTCCTGATTTAGATCTTGGCAGAGCTGGTCCTGCCGTCACTTTTCCGTTGGTTTCTCCACCCACCTAAGGTGGTCTGCCCGCTCAATTTAGATGCTGGCGGGTCTATGGAGGATAGTCCAACCAAGTGCCATAGTCTCCGCAAGAATATTCCTCCTGCGTTGATGGCACCACAGGCAAAAGCAGCTGTCAGAGGGAGTACTGCCAATATTTCTGCCAGGCCAATCGTGATGTGCCTTCCCACCGACATAATTGTGGCGGGTGAACCTCCACATCGGAGTGGGTAGTTTCAAAGTAATGTAAGGTAGAAACCTACCTTTTCTTCTTTTTCCACTTCCATTCCCATCATAAACCTACTCAACCAAGTCCTTCCTTTGCTGTTGCTACTTGACCATGAAGCAAATCAACACCTGTCATCGCCGAAATCAAAGGTAATCTTCTTGTTTATGTGTGAATAGTTTGTTCACATTAGCTCTGGACTTATGCATTTTTAAATCTCTCCTACAAGAAATATTTTTCTAATGTGCAATGCATATGTGTGTAATTTTGTCCAAGAAATGTAAAGAAACACACCTGTAATAATTTTTATAAAAAAAATCTAATTTGGTGCAAGCTGCCTTCATGATAATGGACACATGCACAAAAATTGGAATTAATCAAAATTCATGTGTTCATACAGGTGTATTTAATTATTTTTTGTTAACTATCAAATTAAAAAAACAGATGCATTTCGCAAATTGTGAATAATTTAATATAGTTCAGTAATTGGACCAGTCAAGGTAAAATGTGTTTTTTTTTTTTAAATAAATGTAAAATCAATGTTAGTTTTAAACTTAAATCATATTACATATGTATATAAGATGTCCCCCTGTCTAGTGCATGCATCTTCTTTAAGGTGTTATGCATGTCTTTATTTTTTTCACTTATTAAATAACATATACACACCTCTATTAACAATTTGAAAAAAATAATCAATTGTATTTTTGGTGTAAGTGTCGATTATCATGATGAATGCGTGCACTAAAATTTGAATGTCCATTACAATTTTTCTATCACTAATAGCTGGACTGCACAAATATGTCATTTAAAAAATCTTTTATATCTTCTGTTGTAAATTGAAGTAAGAATAAGTATTTTACATTTACTAGGCCTGGGCGAAAATTTCGTTCCGTTCGCGGAAATTGTGATAATTTGACATTTTCGCGTTCCGCGGAGAGCGCGAAAATGTCAAAAATTCTGGTTTCCGCAGCTTGGCGATAATTTGTTTCTTGCTCGCGCTGTAAAATAATACATTCTCGCGCGTGCGCGATCGCCTTACCTGAATCCCTGCGTTCGCTGACAAGTTTTCTTGATCCGGTCGCGTTCTCCATGAGATGTTGTATTGTTTTTAGCCATTTGCGCTGTCTCGCGACAGTTCGCGCCCGCAGTGACGTCATGCGTCGCGCGATCACGTCTTTCTTCTCGCGATCATGCACCGCGAGACAACTTAAAACAAGATGGCCGCGCCCGCAAGCAACCACTTGGGTAAGTTGGCGACCTGCAACCATGCAGAAAATCTCGCGAACATGCCGGAAAAAAACTTCCGCATCTTCGCGATATTTCCGCTTGTTTGCGATAATTTTAAACATTTTCGCGATAATTTGCGAAAGTTAATTTCGCAAATTCCGCCCACCCCTAACATTTACATCAATAACATTTTTAATAATCAAAGAATTGTGAATGAATAATAATGTTAGAATAAACTGTGTAAAATGAAAATATTTGTATTTATAAATAAGCTGCTGTTCTCAAAGTATTACTCAAATAAAATACAAAAGGAGAACAGAAGGGTTTCACAAAAGAAAAGGCTGTGGCTTTGTTGCCCATAACTTCTAAACAGATTCCAAAGGATAACCTCCTAAGGAAGGGGCATCTTTTGAGCACAGATCATGCACCTCAAGGATTGTTTTTGGTAGGGGTGGGTTTAGGTTTGGTAGGGGTTAAGGACAGGTAAGAGGTGATTTGTAAGGAGGAATAAGGGTAGGAGGGGTGACAGATGATTGGGTTTTGAAGGTAGACGGATCTGGAGTGTGCAATGTGGTTGTGTCTGTTTGTTTGGCAGTTGTATGTGGGTCTGGTTTTTGTTGTGTATGTTTGGATCTGTATTTTTTGGCTGGTGTTTGATATTCTGGAGAGTGCACATCTGCTTTTGGTTGGTGTTTTGTATGTAGGGGTGCTATTGTGTGAGTTTGTTGGTTTTGATGAGTGTGTTGTTGTGGTGGTTGGTGTAGTCATGGTGCCTGTAGTGGTGGTTGTGGTGCCTGTGAGTATGCTAGTGGCTGTGGGTGTGGTGGTGGTGGGTTTTGCGATTGTGGTGCCTGTTGGTGTAGTTTCAATAGTTGTGTGTATGTTGTTTGTGTGTTTGTGTTTATGTGTGAGATTGTTCTACTTGTGTCTGTTGTAGTGTGTCCCTTCATAGAAATAAGTGTGCTTGTTTGTGATTGGGGTGCAAGTTTGGATTGGGGTCAAGAAAGGGGCCAGAGTTGGGGCAGAAGGTTGAGCTGGTTGGATGCTGGAGTGATTGAGGAGGATGCTATTTTGGCAAGCAATCTCTGCATGCCAGATATTGAACAATGAATGACATCAGGAAATGCAACCGTTCATTTGATTTGACAGCTAAGGCTCTGGTTGCCATTCACTATTGTAGTCTGGCCTACAGAGTTGCTGCCTAAGAGGTCAATAGCCTCCTCACTCAGCGCAGCTGGGGTGACAGGTGTAGGGCGTGAGGTGCCAACTGGGGGGGAGCAAGATGAAGAGTGGATGATAGATGACGATGGTGTTGGTACAGTTGCAGTAGGGTCCACCACCACTAAGTACTGGTCACTTGTGGAGGCCTCTGAAGATGACGAGGTGTTGGCCTCTGTTCTAGTCCCCTCACCCTCCATGCCACTGTGTCCATTGGTCTCAGATGCTTCACCACCTGAAACCCAGTAGCTAGCTGCTTCTCTGCCTTCTTTGCCAATGTCTCCTTTGCCTGCTCTTGATGATGCTGTAAAGACATATAGAATAGTTTTATTGTATCTGTGTACACATAACTGGTCATGATGTTTTTTTAGAAAAAACTTTTTCAAAATAGTTACAGTTCACCTACTTCAAGGCTTTTAAACTTAGTTTATTTTATCTTTATCTCCTGCATGCAGGGAATGTCTTCAGAAACCATTTTGCCACCGTTATGCCATTTTCCATTAGTGCTATTATCTTATTTTTCTATCATTTTTCCTAACCATTTTCAATGTTCTCCAGAAAATGTTTTACATCTCTGAATGGTTCTGATTTGTTGTTTTGAATAGTAAGCATATGTCACAAAAATGTATATAGATCTATAATTCCTTTGTGCATTGTGTGTACAAGGCAGAAAAAGCAGATTTTTTTATTGTTACAAATAAAAATGTAATCAATGTGTATTAATATTTACTGTAATGTTTTATCAACATTTGCATAAAAAAGTCTATGTCTTTTCTTTGGGCATTTCATAATGGTAAAACTTACTTTAAGTAACTTAAGTCTTTTTTAAATGTTTTGAAGAAGAGTTTTGAAGATGAGGTACTTCAAAATATATGCAACAGAACATTCCATCTGCAAAAGTCACTTTAAGTAATCTATATTTTGTTCACTATTGATTTATCATCAGGACATAAAAAAAGGACATCAAATTCATGTATTTGGGTATGTGTTACTCTGTCAACAATTTCTTCACATTCCTGTTTTTTCCAAAAAATGTATGCCTATCAAAATACTTTTGCAATAAGCAGACTGGCTTACATGCACATTTGTGAATGAGTAAGACATCATGCAATTGAATATTTTTAACCTAGATTAAATTGTATGTTTAATTAAAAACATAATTGTAAAATTTGTTTTATCAAAAATGTAGCCATGTAATCTTATGTTTCTATTAATTTTTTCTCACATGTTTACTATTGTTTGTTTATAAAACTACCTCACAAATGTGATGTATGGAACATCCACAGTATCATTAGAGCAGAACCTACACCTCCAAGAAGTCTTCTTGTGGGTTTGTTATGTGCCAAACTTTATGTTAAAGCCAACATTTTCTGCTGTAACAAAAAAGGTATTTAAGATGAAAAACGACAAAAAAATGTACCCCCTTCATGCTGCTCTCTTGCTCTCAACTGTCTATCAAGCTGGGGATAGGCAACCACAAGTATACAGGCCATTAGGGGAGTCAGGGTGTGGCGCATATGCTTTGAATTTTGGGAGTACTGGTTGAGCTGGACTTCTGCTAACTTCTTGGTCCAGCATCATAGGTCCCCCCATCGATTTCGGCAGTGGATAATGCGCCTCTTGTAGACCCCCAGGGTCTGCACCTTCTTGGCAATGGCCTTCTGTATCTCCTTCTTCTGATGGGAGTTGACCAGTATGGATAAAAACAAATTAGAAAAAAATACATTCTGACTCTTTGTTTGCATTGATTTAACCTAACTGTGAGAAATCAAACACCAGCATTTTTAACATGTTAAAACAGCATAGTTTTTAGTTTTTTGTGTGTTTTTTTTTATATTAAAAGGAAAACAATTTTGTAGTAACCTGTTGAGTGAAGTTATCCCTTATTTTACTAATCCAGGCCAGTGACATCATCTAGGCTGATTTATTTGTGGGATTATAGAAAGTGCAAAAAGCTATTAATTTTTAGGTCTATGAATATATGTGTATATAAATATATATATTGCAGCAGTATTCCTTTCGGAAATATTCCACACGCACTCACAGGTTTTGCAATTAAATTGTTCTCATTTATTTTACAGCAATGTTGCCGACAACAAACCCTACGCGTTTCAGTCCCTCCTCAGACTTTTTTCACGGGTAACCAGAGCCAATGTCGACGCCATTATTTAAAAACAAATTTACATTACATCACTTCCTGGTGTCTTGGCGCCTAGCATTCTGTAGTGCACTTTTTTGATGTATTTTTTCAAACAGTGAAACTTATAATCTAAACAAACATGATGTGATTTCAAAATTAAAATACAGTACAATTCAAATTCAATCCATGTAATTGCAATTAACTCGTTAACAATAGTGAATCACTTCATTATTTTTTCTGTGTATATTACAACCAAATTCATTTTTCCTATCCCGACAGGAATATTCCATTTCCGTTTGAATGTTTTGCACACAGGGGTTCCGCCCTCTAGTGGGCCCTTAATTACACCTTTAATGGTTGATACCCTTATTTTTTGGTGTGCCTTGGATATACCCCCGTTTATATGCTATGTTTTATCATATCATACCCTCCAGTGGGCCATAATTTTATGTTTCAATAATTTACCAATAATAGGTCATATTCTATTTTATAACCAATGAATATCTATTGTAACTACAATGATAATACCCTATTAGCTTCCTATAGTCCATTAAGTGACATTTTTGCATTTATCCAACAGATTATTGTATACTATGCCATCATGTTGTTCAAAGGAAAAGTAAAAGTAAAAGTAAAAATAAAAATCAAAAGACAAACAAAAAACATGGAAGAAAAAAAGAGTAAGAAAAGAAGGTGATTGAGATAGATGTATAAAGGATTTTGGAGCAAATAGAATTAAAGAAACAAACCCAAGATTAGAGGGGTGAAAATAGGGGAGAACAGAAAGAGAGAAGAACCGAAAGAGGGAAGGAAAGGAGATAAATTTGACAGAAGAACCAATCTCGAAGTCACTAGCTTGTACCCTAAGCCTCAATAGGGAACCTGTTAACTTTGTTCACAAGTGTGAATACAATTCTTCGTCCTTGTTAAGCCCATAGGGGGCCAGAGTCCTAAAGGCCAAAATCTGTCGTGATTCCTTTTGCCTTAATGTTTTTTCATGGTTACCACCTTTCACATGGCGTGGAACCATTTCTACTGCATAGAACTTCATTTTTCTCCAATTGCTTTCATGGTATCTTTCCATGTGTTCTGCTACTGCATAACTCCGATCCTTATTTGTTGTTGCTCGTGTGTGTTCCAGAATTCGTTTCTTGAGTTCACACACGGTGCTCCCAACGTACTTGAGTTTACAGGGGCACTCAATAACATATATGACAAATTGGCTCTTGCAGTTTATCAATTGGTTTATTCTCCATTTTTTTAGATTTGCCATTTTATGTCTTTCATGTCCTGGGCTATTGCACATACTTTACATGTCCCGCACTTAAAAAACCCTTTTGTACTCAGCCATGTTCTTGGGATCTTGTTTGGTACTTGGAAGTGACTATGTACCAGATCATCTTTTAAGTTCTTTGCTCTCCTGTATGTGATAAGTGGATGTTTTCCCACAATTTCTGCTACAGTTTTGTCTAGACATAGAATTTTCCAATTTTTTCGAATTATATTTCCGATCTCCTTGGATTCTGTTGAGAAGGTTGTAATTAATCTTATCTGTGTGTCTTCCAAGTTTGGCTGTATTTTGGGGACTTTTTTTTAGGTTTTATCGATTCCAAACTTGTCTGTTTTTCTGTTTTTTCCAAACACTTCTGAAGTATTCTGTTGTTATACTTTCTTTTTTTAAATCTTGACAATGATCTTTGGCTGTGTTTGATCCACTCTTTTTCCTCCGAGCATATGCGTCGAATGCGTAAGAGTTCTCCATATGGTATATTTTCAATAAGAGGGATTTGATGGAAGCTCTCTGCATGTAAAGTTGTATTACTTGCTGTGATTTTCCTATGCAGAGTCGTGTGTATCTTATTTTCCACGACATAGATTTCAGTGTCTAAAAAGACCACACGTTCATCACTAATTTCATATGTGAAATGCATGTTTGTATTTGTGTTGTTTAGAATATTGAAGTACGCCTCAAAGTCTTCTGTAGAGCCATCCCAGATGATCAAAAGATCATCTATATATCGTTGCCATGATATAATCTTTTCAACATACTGGTCATTATTCGAATTCCAGGCGATCTTCTGCTACCACCAGCCCATTGTTAGACAAGCGTAGCTCGGGCTGAATGAAAATCCCATCGCTGTTCCGTCTTTTTGTTGGTAGATGTCATTCCCAAACAAAAAGACGTTTTGCGTCAAACATAATTCTATCATTTGCATGATCATGTCATTGTGTTTGGCATATTGGATGTTGCGATCTTTAAGGAAATATTTACAGGCCTCCATTCCTATTGTGTTCTTGATGTTTGTGTATAACGAGATTACGTCTAGCGTAATCAATTTATACGCTGGTTCCCAATTCATGTTCTGTACTATCCTTAAAAGGTCGCTCGTGTCTCGTAGGTATGATGTTAACCCCTTTACATACTAGTTAAAGTGATCACCTTGTACCATGCCAAGCAACCCTTATGGTGTGGTTGTAGGTCAACCTTTTTGGACTAGCTGCCCTAGTGGTAGCGTAGGCTAAGCAGTCTTTGAGGCTAAACTCGTGATGCGTGTTAAGCCAGCTGTTTTACCAAATATAACCCCCTTTTATACCAATGAAAGGACACCACACAGATATATATTCAAAATATATATGTATTTATTTCTCAAAGTAACCCCTAGTCTCTTTATGAGCACAGGAGCACAAATCGTCAAACAAGATTATCACAGAATACACAGAAGTTGCACTTTATATGGATAGGCCCTGGTGGCCACTCGAACCATATACTAAAATAGTGGTATAAGTACCACGAACAGAAAAGGGAAAAGGCCTAGGGCCTCTAGAATCGCTGGGCCTACAAGGAGCTAACGTCAGTTAGTGACCAGGAGGTCCACGGGTGGCGTGTGCAGAGCAAATAGTCACACGCGTGCTCCCATAGGTTTCAATGGGTGCGTAAAAAGTACAAAGTTACTGCAAAAGGAATCTTCCGGATGACCTAGGAACTTAAGATTTGGAACACAGGCACTAGAGATGTATTACTACACATGGGCACCGGAGTACCAGCTTTACCTCACCCACAGGAAGCGGGTGCATAGGCCTCAAAGTGCGTCGGGTTTCTTCTATCTGTTCCGTTGAGCCTGGGACAAAGATGCTGCAGGCGGTCGGTCGGGAAGAGATGCAGTGGATCCAAGAGTGGATCGGAGATGTTAAAGACCTGTAAGCAGAGGGGACAGTGTTCACAGTCACTAGCCAGTGACCAGCGTGGCACCAGGTGGGTACCAGGCGATGTCGGGTGCAAACAGGTGATGAGGGGTAGCTTGTCTCCGCAGCCACGTGGTCCCTGAAGGTCGACGACGTCCAGGAGTCGGCTCACGAGCTGTCCCACGCAGGCTCTCGCTGTCGGCGGTGTCGGCGACTTGATTGAAGCAAACAAGCCTTGGCAAAAGCAATTGTAGAAGGATTCGGAAATCAGCTGTTGGTTCTGACCAGCAAGGTCAGAGGGATTGCTCCTTTGGAGGGGAGCAAGGGCCAGTCTGGAGCAACCAGACCAGCGGTGTTTGTCGTAGATTTCGTCGCCAAGATGGCCACTAGCCAGCGGGCCAGCAACCGGTTAGGCGCGTCGAGTGGCAAAATGCAGAAGGGCCCCACGCAGATCGTGGAGATGCTGGAGGGCTCACCTTTGGTGCAGATGCTGCTCGAGGGTTGGGCTTCTCAGGACCCAAAGCACAACTTGGAGGGAGCCTCGGTTGTTGCACTGGTCAGCTTGTCGTGGTCGTTTCAAGATGGCTGGCTCCACGTGTCTCGGTGCCTCCACGGGTCTCCTCTTTGCAGGGACTGTGGATCGGGCGGTGAGAGGTCTGGAGGTCCAGGTCTTGTCAGTCTCTGGGCTCGGGCTCCGGCGGGAGGCGGCGGCAAAGCAGACGGTGATTCGCTGGATGGTGCTTGCGTTAGCAAGGTGGTCACTCCCTGACCACAGGGGAGATTTTCTTCAGTCTTCTGTGCAGCAGAATGTCGAAGTTCCCGTCTTCTTCTTAGTTTCAAGTTGATTCCAGGATGTCTCAAGTCTTAGGACACAGCTCCTACCTTTATTCGGATTCTAGGGGCCGGACTACCTGCTAGGTCCCTCCCTATGGGTGGGACCAGGAAGGGGGGTGGTTACACCCCCAATCCTTTGTCCAGCTCGCCCCAGGCCCGGGACTGGTGTGCCCCAGGACCGGTTTGAACTGGCATATGCACCGAGGCTCCTTGTGAGCCACAGGCATGTCTGGTTTCTTTCAAGCCCTACCTGACCAATACACAAAATCCTGTCTGGGGTGGTGCACGCACCTCCCCTGGCAGGAAACCCTTTGTCCACACCTCCCAAGCTGGAAGGACTCCCAGCAGCAGGAGGGCAGACTTGTGTCTGTGGTGGCAGCATCCATTTTGTGGAGCTGAGGCTATGTCTGATTTTACCCGGGTTTCAGGTACTGTACATGTCGTGTCCCTCTAGAAGGGTGGAATGCTAACCCCGTCGCCAGAATTGGCGAGGGGTTAGTATTCCAATTCGTATGACACCTTACTCGACATGTTTTGATAAAGCCAAACCAAAGATAGCATTTAACCGTGAGGTTCATAATGCACTTAAGAGTATATGGTATGACGATATCTGGAAACAGTAGAAGGAAGTTGTTCCGACCACTGCAGACAGGCTCAGCTCATGCCAGAGCACCATCTCACATGGAACCAAGCACTCTGCCTTCAGGATTGTTAAGGCCTGCCATAGGAGTGACTTATAGGTTACCAGGTGTCCCATTTAAGTTTAGGTATAGGTATACTACACCTAAGTAAGAGGTGATTACACCAACTTACCCCAGCTGAGTGATCAGCCAGTTGTGTCAGATTGTTAGGCCAAGCCTGGGGTGGCATAATACATGCTGCAGCCCTTGGCAGGCCTGGGGTACACCAATGCCCTGGGTACCTAGTGTACACTGGTACAGGGGCTGACAGGGTGATCCAACCAATTGGGTATGTACCTAGGGTACATGGAGTCCATTTTAAAGAGAGAGCAGATAGCCTGAGAGCCTGAATGGCAGGATCTCAGGCCAACTAAGTCGAAAAACCAGCTAGACACTAGGCAAAAATTTGGGGGTAACCATAGTCAGATATCCACCTTCCTACACAACCCCCCCCCAAACGAAGGGAGATAAGGCTGACCTTGACCAGGTAAGCCTATATTGCCCAAGTGGCCATATAAGGAGGAACCAGCACTGGCATGGTTACCCCCTGTCTCATGGTCCACTAAGCAATCCCTCACCCTAAGGGTATCAGAGGGTCTCCACCATAGGGAATCTCTACCTGTGGTGTGTCTTGGCAAAGTAAAAGGCTGGTGTTGAGATGGAGTACTGAAGTGAGTGTCCTCAAAGTGAGGCCTCAGCTTCCTCCAATCATCCTCCACCATGGATGCCTTTCTTTCTTTAACTGAGTTGCACTGTGCTCTCAGGGTCAGCCTCTGGCTACCTAAAGCTGGAGGCTGGGTCCCTTTTGTGGGCTTACTGGAGGGACGGGTCAGGTTTGGGGCCCTAAGGTCCCATGTTTGCCTGTGCCCAACAGAATCCCCCTGGGGGAGGTCCCTAACTACCTGTAAAGGAGATCCCTCAGGAATGTTTTTACCCATCACCTGACTAGGGCTACTAGCCAGGCAATCCTCATTCTTTTGATGGGGGGGTTCTTGTGGACAGGGGCCCTCTGGGGGTCCACTGGCCTCCCTGACCTCTGCAGCCCTGGGCTGACTGAGGCAGGGTAGAGAGAGGCAGGCTACCTGCACCAGACTGGATCCCACCTTGGAAGGGGCCACTGACATCAGAGGCTCTGCCAGGCCAGGCCTGGCTACCTCTGGGGCAGTTCCTTCACAAGGGGTGAGGTCAGATCCCTGAGGAGGCTGACCTTTTCCTAATGTCTGGGGAGAGGGAGACTTTTCTTCCTCCCCACTACTCTCAGTTTGTGTGGAGTGATCCATTGTTTCAGGCTTCACTACACCTATGTCAGTCTGAGTATAGGCTGAGACCATTACAGCCTTGCCAACCTTTTCAGGGGGGCACTCAGTTTGTGTTTGAGCTGTGACTGTCACAGCTCTGCCAGTCCCTACAGGGAAGTCTGTCTGTGCCTGGGCTGTGGCTACCACTGCCCTTCCAACCTTTTCAGGGAGGAAATCTATTTGGACAGGGGTTGTGAATGGCACAACCCCCCTACCCTTTTGTGAAAGGCCTACCATTTTAGAATGGGTGTCTTGTTCAACTCCAGCCCAAGCTGAGAGTTCTAAGTCATTCCCCAGTAAGCAGTCTACAGGCAAGGTTGGGGACACTGCTACCCTTTTAGGGCCAGTGACCCCTCCCCAGCTGAGACATACCTCTGCCATGGGATGACTGTTCTGTTTGCCATCAATGTTAGTCACCTGGTAGGAGAAACCGGGCAAAAGCTGCTCAGAGGGAACTAGCCAATGGGCCACCATTGTGATGCTAGCCCCAGTGTCTCTGTAGGCCTCAGCTTTTGTACCATTGATGTAGGGCTCCTGTCTGTACCTACCCAAAGTGTTGGGACAGGCAGTGAAGTTGGCAAACCCCATGCCACCATCACAGACAAGAGTGGTTGCTGTAGGGGAATTGGCTAAGCCAGGGTCCCCCTGTGTTCCCCAAGTAAACCCACCCAGATTTCTGGGGGCACTCCCACCACCTGGGGGATTACTGCTGACAGTAATAGGTGGTGTGACAGGAGTAATTGGAGGAACAGTTTTGTTTTTAGCCCTTGGGCAACCGCTGTCAGTTTTCCAATGCCCAGGAGTTTTACACTCATGGCAGTAGGGCTTTTTAGCTGTGGTAGAGGAGGGAGCTTGGGACCCACCACCCTGTGTGGAGTTTTGGGGCCCTGAGGAAGGTTTCTCTTTTTCTTTATCCCCACCCTTCTCTTGAGGCTTGGTGGTATCTTTCTTTTGGTCACCACCCTGGTTTTTAGGCCTGATCCTGGTCCTGACCCATTTATCTGCCCTCTTTCCCAATTCTTGGGGAGAGGTCAAATCTGAGTCTACCAGGTGTTGATGGAGAAGCTGGTTTTGACAATTACTTAAAATCTGCTCTCTCATCATCAAATTGTACAATCCTGTATAATCAGACACCTTACTTCCCAGCAACCAACCCTCCAAAGCCTTAGTGGCACATTCCACATATTCAGACCAGTCCTGAGTCTGTGTCTTCTGGGTGTCTCTGAACATTAACCTGTACTGTTCAGTGGTTAAGCCTAACCCATCAACTAGGACACTCTTCAGGACTCTGTAATTTCTGACATCCTCTTCTCTAACAGTGAGGAGTCTATCTCTGCCTCTCCCCTCAAAGGAGAGCCATAAGATTGCTGCCCACTGGTCTTCAGGAACCTGCTGCACTTTGCAGGCTCTCTCAAGAGCAGTCATCCATTTGTGGATGTCATCCCCACTTTTGTAGGGGGGCACAATCTTGGACAGGTTCCTATTGTCAAAGACCCTATCTTTGTCCCTAGGGACATTGCTGCCACCAGTGGGTATAGACCCACTCTCTCTATGCTGCCTAGCCTTGCTCAGTTTTTCTTCCATCAGGGCTACTTCTAGCTCCTGCTTCCTGATCCTCAGCTGGGCTTCCTGCATTCTGGCCTCATGTTCCCTCCTCTGAGGGGTGGTCATCCTTTTCCTGGAGTGACCTTGAGAGCCTCTAGAGCCATGAGAAGCATTGGAGTCACCTGAGCGATTCCTTTGCCTCCCAAGCCCTGTGTTAAGTCCACTGGGGAGATCCAATGGGGGGAACCCATTGTCAGTCCCCAATAGCCTTAGTTTAGCTGGGCCAAGTATAATACTTGGCACTGGGCTAGTTCTCCCTTCATCATCACTACTTTCTGTATCCTCACCACTTTCCTCCCCTGTAGTATGGTTCTCATCTAAGGGATGGCTATTGGAACTGGGTACCTCTGTAGTATCTTCAGAAGGGGGGCCTCCTGTTCCTGACCCTAAGGGGGCTAACTGGGAAGCTTTCTTGAGTGCTCTCTGATTCTCATCATTCTGTAAGAGCTCTCTGAGCTCAGCAGAGTTTGGGTTCTTGGGCTGTTTAAGGCCTCTAAGAGTTGCCAAATGCCTGAGCTCATTCTGATTAAGGGTAGCAAAGCTGGTTGGTGCCCTCTGGGGGTCACTCTCGACAGAGATGGGTACAGTGGACCCCTCTGCCCCGGCCATTGCTCTTAAGTGTGGGTGGATGTGTTGCAATCTACCTACACTTGGGTTTACCTACTAAACCTATCTAGTAGTTGTAGTCAGGGTGTGCTACTCCCTTTGCTCTACAACAACTAAGTTCAGTAGAACTTAAGTATATCTAATCTTGTTTTATATGTACCTACAGGTACCTATGTGATCTTTCAATTGGTAACCAAGAGATTACAATGGTAAAACACAGCAAGCTCAAATCCAACCGCTGCTCACCAATGTGAGAAGTTGGCCTGGTATATGATGCTCACTAGTTAAAGTGATCACCTTGTACCATGCCAAGCAACCCTTATGGTGTGGTTGTAGGTCAACCTTTTTGGACTAGCTGCCCTAGTGGTAGCGTAGGCTAAGCAGTCTTTGAGGCTAAACTCGTGATGCGTGTTAAGCCAGCTGTTTTACCAAATATAACCCCCTTTTATACCAATGAAAGGACACCACACAGATATATATTCAAAATATATATGTATTTATTTCTCAAAGTAACCCCTAGTCTCTTTATGAGCACAGGAGCACAAATCGTCAAACAAGATTATCACAGAATACACAGAAGTTGCACTTTATATGGATAGGCCCTGGTGGCCACTCGAACCATATACTAAAATAGTGGTATAAGTACCACGAACAGAAAAGGGAAAAGGCCTAGGGCCTCTAGAATCGCTGGGCCTACAAGGAGCTAACGTCAGTTAGTGACCAGGAGGTCCACGGGTGGCGTGTGCAGAGCAAATAGTCACACGCGTGCTCCCATAGGTTTCAATGGGTGCGTAAAAAGTACAAAGTTACTGCAAAAGGAATCTTCCGGATGACCTAGGAACTTAAGATTTGGAACACAGGCACTAGAGATGTATTACTACACATGGGCACCGGAGTACCAGCTTTACCTCACCCACAGGAAGCGGGTGCATAGGCCTCAAAGTGCGTCGGGTTTCTTCTATCTGTTCCGTTGAGCCTGGGACAAAGATGCTGCAGGCGGTCGGTCGGGAAGAGATGCAGTGGATCCAAGAGTGGATCGGAGATGTTAAAGACCTGTAAGCAGAGGGGACAGTGTTCACAGTCACTAGCCAGTGACCAGCGTGGCACCAGGTGGGTACCAGGCGATGTCGGGTGCAAACAGGTGATGAGGGGTAGCTTGTCTCCGCAGCCACGTGGTCCCTGAAGGTCGACGACGTCCAGGAGTCGGCTCACGAGCTGTCCCACGCAGGCTCTCGCTGTCGGCGGTGTCGGCGACTTGATTGAAGCAAACAAGCCTTGGCAAAAGCAATTGTAGAAGGATTCGGAAATCAGCTGTTGGTTCTGACCAGCAAGGTCAGAGGGATTGCTCCTTTGGAGGGGAGCAAGGGCCAGTCTGGAGCAACCAGACCAGCGGTGTTTGTCGTAGATTTCGTCGCCAAGATGGCCACTAGCCAGCGGGCCAGCAACCGGTTAGGCGCGTCGAGTGGCAAAATGCAGAAGGGCCCCACGCAGATCGTGGAGATGCTGGAGGGCTCACCTTTGGTGCAGATGCTGCTCGAGGGTTGGGCTTCTCAGGACCCAAAGCACAACTTGGAGGGAGCCTCGGTTGTTGCACTGGTCAGCTTGTCGTGGTCGTTTCAAGATGGCTGGCTCCACGTGTCTCGGTGCCTCCACGGGTCTCCTCTTTGCAGGGACTGTGGATCGGGCGGTGAGAGGTCTGGAGGTCCAGGTCTTGTCAGTCTCTGGGCTCGGGCTCCGGCGGGAGGCGGCGGCAAAGCAGACGGTGATTCGCTGGATGGTGCTTGCGTTAGCAAGGTGGTCACTCCCTGACCACAGGGGAGATTTTCTTCAGTCTTCTGTGCAGCAGAATGTCGAAGTTCCCGTCTTCTTCTTAGTTTCAAGTTGATTCCAGGATGTCTCAAGTCTTAGGACACAGCTCCTACCTTTATTCGGATTCTAGGGGCCGGACTACCTGCTAGGTCCCTCCCTATGGGTGGGACCAGGAAGGGGGGTGGTTACACCCCCAATCCTTTGTCCAGCTCGCCCCAGGCCCGGGACTGGTGTGCCCCAGGACCGGTTTGAACTGGCATATGCACCGAGGCTCCTTGTGAGCCACAGGCATGTCTGGTTTCTTTCAAGCCCTACCTGACCAATACACAAAATCCTGTCTGGGGTGGTGCACGCACCTCCCCTGGCAGGAAACCCTTTGTCCACACCTCCCAAGCTGGAAGGACTCCCAGCAGCAGGAGGGCAGACTTGTGTCTGTGGTGGCAGCATCCATTTTGTGGAGCTGAGGCTATGTCTGATTTTACCCGGGTTTCAGGTACTGTACATGTCGTGTCCCTCTAGAAGGGTGGAATGCTAACCCCGTCGCCAGAATTGGCGAGGGGTTAGTATTCCAATTCGTATGACACCTTACTCGACATGTTTTGATAAAGCCAAACCAAAGATAGCATTTAACCGCGAGGTTCATAATGCACTTAAGAGTATATGGTATGACGATATCTGGAAACAGTAGAAGGAAGTTGTTCCGACCACTGCAGACAGGCTCAGCTCATGCCAGAGCACCATCTCACATGGAACCAAGCACTCTGCCTTCAGGATTGTTAAGGCCTGCCATAGGAGTGACTTATAGGTTACCAGGTGTCCCATTTAAGTTTAGGTATAGGTATACTACACCTAAGTAAGAGGTGATTACACCAACTTACCCCAGCTGAGTGATCAGCCAGTTGTGTCAGATTGTTAGGCCAAGCCTGGGGTGGCATAATACATGCTGCAGCCCTTGGCAGGCCTGGGGTACACCAATGCCCTGGGTACCTAGTGTACACTGGTACAGGGGCTGACAGGGTGATCCAACCAATTGGGTATGTACCTAGGGTACATGGAGTCCATTTTAAAGAGAGAGCAGATAGCCTGAGAGCCTGAATGGCAGGATCTCAGGCCAACTAAGTCGAAAAACCAGCTAGACACTAGGCAAAAATTTGGGGGTAACCATAGTCAGATATCCACCTTCCTACAATGGTTACCACCTTTCACATGGCGTGGAACCATTTCTACTGCATAGAACTTCATTTTTCTCCAATTGCTTTCATGGTATCTTTCCATGTGTTCTGCTACTGCATAACTCCGATCCTTATTTGTTGTTGCTCGTGTGTGTTCCAGAATTCGTTTCTTGAGTTCACACACGGTGCTCCCAACGTACTTGAGTTTACAGGGGCACTCAATAACATATATGACAAATTGGCTCTTGCAGTTTATCAATTGGTTTATTCTCCATTTTTTTAGATTTGCCATTTTATGTCTTTCATGTCCTGGGCTATTGCACATACTTTACATGTCCCGCACTTAAAAAACCCTTTTGTACTCAGCCATGTTCTTGGGATCTTGTTTGGTACTTGGAAGTGACTATGTACCAGATCATCTTTTAAGTTCTTTGCTCTCCTGTATGTGATAAGTGGATGTTTTCCCACAATTTCTGCTACAGTTTTGTCTAGACATAGAATTTTCCAATTTTTTCGAATTATATTTCCGATCTCCTTGGATTCTGTTGAGAAGGTTGTAATTAATCTTATCTGTGTGTCTTCCAAGTTTGGCTGTATTTTGGGGACTTTTTTTTAGGTTTTATCGATTCCAAACTTGTCTGTTTTTCTGTTTTTTCCAAACACTTCTGAAGTATTCTGTTGTTATACTTTCTTTTTTTAAATCTTGACAATGATCTTTGGCTGTGTTTGATCCACTCTTTTTCCTCCGAGCATATGCGTCGAATGCGTAAGAGTTCTCCATATGGTATATTTTCAATAAGAGGGATTTGATGGAAGCTCTCTGCATGTAAAGTTGTATTACTTGCTGTGATTTTCCTATGCAGAGTCGTGTGTATCTTATTTTCCACGACATAGATTTCAGTGTCTAAAAAGACCACACGTTCATCACTAATTTCATATGTGAAATGCATGTTTGTATTTGTGTTGTTTAGAATATTGAAGTACGCCTCAAAGTCTTCTGTAGAGCCATCCCAGATGATCAAAAGATCATCTATATATCGTTGCCATGATATAATCTTTTCAACATACTGGTCATTATTCGAATTCCAGGCGATCTTCTGCTACCACCAGCCCATTGTTAGACAAGCGTAGCTCGGGCTGAATGAAAATCCCATCGCTGTTCCGTCTTTTTGTTGGTAGATGTCATTCCCAAACAAAAAGACGTTTTGCGTCAAACATAATTCTATCATTTGCATGATCATGTCATTGTGTTTGGCATATTGGATGTTGCGATCTTTAAGGAAATATTTACAGGCCTCCATTCCTATTGTGTTCTTGATGTTTGTGTATAACGAGATTACGTCTAGCGTAATCAATTTATACGCTGGTTCCCAATTCATGTTCTGTACTATCCTTAAAAGGTCGCTCGTGTCTCGTAGGTATGATGTTAACCCCTTTACATACGGTAGAAGATATCCATCAATAAAGTTGGCAAATGGTTATAGTAATGAGCCTTTGGCCAAAATGATTGGCCTCCCTGCTGGTTTTGTGGGGTGTTTATGGATTTTGGGGAGAAAATAAATCGTTGCAGTGATGGGGTGGTCAGTTGTTAGGTATCTTTTCTCATCATGATTTATTAGATTTTCCTCCCACCATTGTTGTAATTTTTTGTCTAAGCTCAACTTATTCAAGGGTGTTGGGTTTTCCTTGAGCTGTTGGTAATATTTTGTATTCTTTAATTGTAGATGGGTTTCCTCTAGATATAACTTCTTATCTAGAATAATGATATTCCCACCCTTGTCCGCCATTTTTATTACAACATTTTCATCCGTTTTTAGTGCCTTTAATGCATTTTGTTCATTTAATGTTAAGTTTTTCTTCTTTTTAGTGTTGTTTCTTAGCTGGTATAGATGTTTTATCACTGCTTCATGGAAAATTACAATTTTATTGCCAGGTGGCAATTGTGGGTGGTATTTGGACTTCGGTTTTTTCCCACTCGTGCCTTCTCCCAACTGCATGCAGTATGTTTCTACTTCTTCCGTTGTTTCATTTGCAGATTTATCTAATTCCATCAGTGTGACAAAGGACTCCTTATCTTCCACTCGGATGTTCATAGTTGGAATTTCCGGACCTTTTGGCTGATCTGTCCAGTTTGAATTTTCCTTAAATAACTTTGCCAGTTTCAATTTACGTACGTATTTGTAAACATCTCTCCTTGTTTGTGCTATATTCATTTCCTTTGTGGGGCAAAATGCCAGGCCTCGTTTGAGGACTTGTATTTCCATATCCGTCATTTTCCTTTTAGATAAATTGATTATTTCCAATTCTTGTGTTTGCTCTAATTCTTCAAATTCCTTTGTTTCATGCTCTGTGTCCATGTTCCTGTTCTTTTGGCTTCTGCTTGCACGTTTAATAAATATGTATATATACACACACACACACACACACACACACACACACATACATATATATATATATATATATACACACATACACGCACACACATATATATATATATATATATTACCTACTGGCGGTCGCCAGTAGGTAGTTATAGTTAGGACCCTGTTTCCATAGGAAATCCGCAACATTCTATTTGGAATAACTTTGGCGCCGGTCGACGAATCCTCACGAAATTTTCAAAATAGGTGGGGCGCTACGCTCCGCTCCTACCCTGAAAGTCTCGGGGGGATTCGTCAAGCAGGGGCCGAGAAAAAAGGGGGGTCCCAAAACGCGTTTTCCCCATGCATTTTTCCATAGGACCTTTAGACACAGCTACAGCCCGAACGGCTGAACAGAATTACTTGAAATTTGGCAGAGAGGTAGCCATAAGGTCAAGGAAGTGCCTTTTGCAGGTCTGGTGTAAATCTGTTCAGTATGTCCTGAGAAAATAGCATTTAAAAGCATATATATATGTGGGCGGAGCCTAACCACACATCTCATCCTGAGATCTGATTGGCTGTCAGCACTTCATCCAAGAAGTGTTGGCAGCCATCTTGGGACCAATATACATGATAGCACCTCATTAAAAAGCATTGCAGTTAATATAAGGTTTTAAGACTTTAGTTACATTATAAATCATTTGTTGATGGTACCATACTCATTTTAGGAATTGTGGTATGTTCTAAGGTGATTTCACCATGTGAAAAAGCCTTCTGCTGGGATATCATGATTGAGAGAAAAATATTTTCTCATGCTTTTACCACAGAGGTTTGGAAGGTGATCTATAGGCTAAACTGAGAGCTTATTTTCTGTAAATTCACATTATCTTTCTCAGTCATGTGAGAATGAAGTCTGACATTCTCAGTAAAACATGTACATCCAACAAGGGCAGAGACTGTCAGTTGATTCCTTTGTGTTCTACTGCAGCTTCCCAGAGTGTTCCAAAGAACTACTAGAGCGCTAACAGTCCTACTTATGATAAACGTATGGCACACCTGAAGCCATCTTGCTTGGATTAAAGTGGTAACTCTTAAAACATTTAATTTAAAAAGGAACAAAATGAGGGGGTTCATTTTTCCATAAAAAGTATGATTAGTGCTGCAGAAAGAAAAATTAGGGCACATTTTGAGTGACTTCTCAAATCCTCTTCTATTTCATTAAAAAATTCTGACATGCAGACTGAAACATGCACTTTCAATACCAGCAGCAGTTTTCCCTGGTGAGCAGTAGCTTTACTACAGTGATCTAATGAGCAAAAAGAGTGCTAACATTCTGAATTTATGGCAAATGTGTGACACATCTGAATGCCTTCTTGATGGAATCAAAGTAAAAAACTGAAAGTATTTCCTACTCAGGAGACTGCAGTAAATGAGGAAATTAGGAAACTTCATAACAAATAAGTCTCCCAAGATGGCCACCAGAGACAAAAGAGCCCAAATTTAGCCCAAATATCACCCAGATGTAGCCCAAGTATAGCCCAATGACAGAATGTCCCAGAATGTTCTTAAAAACAACTAGAGCGCTTACTGTCTTCATTATGACAAAAGTATGGCACACCTGAAGCCATCTTGATTGGAATAAACTGGTAACACTTAAAACATTTAATTAAAAGGAACACAATGAGGAGGTTCATTTTGCCATAGAAATTATGATTAATGCTGAAGAAAGAAAATGAGGGCACATTTTGAGTGACTTCTCAAATCCTCTTCTATTTCATTAAAAAATTCTGACATGCAGACTGAAACATGCACTTTTAATACCAGGAGCAGACTTCCATGGTGCAGTAGTTTTACTACAGTGATCTAATGAGCAAATAGAGTGCTAACATTCAGAATTTATGGCAAATGTGTGACATATCTGAATACCTTCATGATGGAATCAAAGTAAAAAACTGAAAGCATTTCCTACTGAGGAGACTGCAGTACATGAGGAAATTAGGAAACTTCATAACAAATAAATCTCCCAAGATGGCCACCGGAGACAAAAGAGCCCAAATGTAGCCCAAAATCACCCAGATGTAGCCCAAATATAGCCCAATGACAGAAGTGTGCAAAACACTTATTATTTTGTGTTTTTGCAGTGTTATATAGTGCAGACTTGTCAGGTATTGGAGTGCTTTACATGAGCATTGGTTACATCACACAAGAACAAATTCATTTTGGTTGTAGACATGGGGAGACTAAGTGATTTGACCAGAATCACAGAATGTCGAGCTGAAGCAGAAACTTCAACCTGGTTCCCCAGTTGCAAAGTCTGCAGTTCTGGAAGTAACACCACATCCTCTCCCCTAAGTGCAACATTTAATCAAGTGGTCAACTGGATAAAAAAACATAAAGATAACAAATAATTTAAAAGTGCTTTGTCGCTATTTGAAAACTCAGAAAATATGTCCTTATTTTAGTCTTTTAGAGCACGGACCATAATTTTGATGCCAATAAGACCCTCTCATATATGTAATTTCTAAAGGAAATGCTCTAGGTATTACAGTTTTGATTACATCAAGATGATGTCAGGCATTCCACACTTTTGTAATAAATATAGAATGTTAGCAATCTAGTTGTTCATTAGGATACTGTTGAGAGGCAGAGGCCAGGGGCACGGACTCTGAAAATTGAAGGCAGGTAGGAGGGTGCAAAGGCAACAATTTAACCACACTGAGCAGGCAGGAAGGGCCGTGGAAGCACAACAGACTATGGAGGGCAGTGGAAAGGGGGGCAGGGGCAACAAACCAACAATACAGGACTTGCAAGAGAGGCTGTTGGAGGGAAGATCTATTACGGGTCAAGGAAGCTAGGGGCGGTCCCCAGATCCCCGGGAGCCACCACAGAACTGAGCAGGAGAGTGAGTCAGGGACAAAAGGGGCACCTTAATTTGAGCCGGGGTGCCTAGGAACGCTTGCTCCAAAAATGAAGAAAACAGACATATGAGACATGGAATTGGAGGCAGAATACAATGGCAGTTTAATGAGAAGATGCAACTTCAAAGAAACCGCAGAATAGAGACATAAAGTACAAAATACAGAATCCAGATAATCATACAGCTGTCATAATATTCTCTGTATCTCAATTAATGTACTGACAGAGAGAGAGAGAAAACACATCTATAAATGCATCATGGGAAACAAGTTACACCAAGGAAAATGTTACCTTGGAACACTCACGTTTACTCTTAGAGCAAGCATTCCTGCAATTACAATACAAAATCTTTTAAATGCAAAAGTAAAGAGAACAATGGTTAAACATAACATGACATTTCATATAGGTAAAATAGAAAAAGATACTTCAAGCAAAGCAGAGCAAGACATTTTAAGCAAAGGAAGACAAGAGCTCCCAGCTCTTGGGGAAAACCTGCACTGCCTGTTAACCTACATACAGACGGCGAGGTAGTCCGTCGATATCTGTGGGTGCTCCCTTTTTATATCATTTTGTGGGCTCCTTTGCACGCTACATCTACCTACGTATGCTACCCAAAAGCTTCGTCTGCAGATTTTACCAGACATTTCGTCATTTACCCACTTAATGCTGACAATGGACTGGGTGAAAAGGTCAGTCTCTCAGGCCAATCGCTTATCGTAAGTTCCATAGAGCAAGCAGAAAATAATGGGTATTGTACGGGAATTCAATATATTCATGTATAAAATCTCCTCAGTTCTCCTAACTTGACGCTCTGCGGTTGCCACTTCCTTAAAAGCGGGAAACCTGCCCAGGAAGCAAGTACCAGTCCAGGATGCAGCCTACTGTATGTCGACAGCTTCAGGGGGATGTTGAACTTTGATACCGAGCACGGAGCACTCGGGTAGGGTGGGGGCTACTAGTTTGGATCAGAAGGCCTCGCAGACCTGCCTTCAGACTGCTATACACTAAAATTGCAGAGCTATGGTCAATTTAACAAAGAGGCCTACATATTGAACAGAAGGGCCTACACAGGGGTTTTATGCTGGCTGAGTGGTAAGGATGTCTCAGGATAATTATATAGCAACACAGGACCCGCTGGTCAATTTAATATGGCCTACAAATGCAGCTGGCAGGGCAAGGACAAGGGTCTCATACTTCAGGTGTGGACAGAACGGGCCAGGGGCCCCCTGTGATACAAAATCTACCCTCCTTCAAGGCTGTGGCAATGTAATAGACCATTGTGGGCAGAAGGAAGAGGCAATGGTAGTACAACCATACATGCCAACAGACCCGATTCAGCCAGGAAACGTCCAATGTTTTTAAGCTCAAATGGGCTTTATTTGATCTGTCTCCTGTCTACAATATCCTCTTTTTCAATGTAACTCAAAGGGGAAAATCAATACCCCAGTTTTTTTTCAAAATCTCACTCTTACCAAGTTCAAAATGTTCGCAAGTATGGTACATTGGATCATGGAAGGAAATGGGATAGGGACATGGACTTGGATAACAGAGGACAGGAGGGACATGGAGAGGTGCACCAAACTGACCCTGCAGGGCAGGCATCAGGGTTTGCAGCAGCACAATACACCACACAGGGCATGCAGGACGGGAGTGCAGCACAACAATCCATAGAAAGCAAGAGGGAGGGGACAGGACCATGCACATGGACAACAGAGAACAGAGGGGCAAGAGGCAATGGTAGCTAGCTGACCATAATGGACAGACAGGAGAGAAAGCTGCAGCATAACAGACCATAAAGGGCAGGAGGGACGGATCAGGGGCATTACAATGGAACAGACAAGCCAGGAGGGAGGGAGTAGGGCTGGGGGCAAGGGGGCAGGGCAGGAGCAGCAAGATAGCCATGGAGGTCAGGCAGGATGGGCACTAGAAGCAAGACACACCATGAAGAGCAACAGTGAGACTGTGATGGCATACACACAGACCATGGAGGGAAGGTGGGAGGGGGTCAGGGGCAGCTAACTGACCACACAGGGAAGGTGGGAGGGGCCATGGCAGCACAGAAGACCATGCATGGCAAGTGGGAGGGTTAGTGGCAGCACAATGGCTATGATGGGCAAGAAGGAGGATGGAGGGGCATGCACAAAGGACGATGGAGGATAGAAGGGAGGGTCAGGACCTGTGCACAGACAAGAAAGTTCAGGGGAAGGGACCTCACAACAGACCACACAGGGCAGGCAGGAGGAGCAGTTGCAGCACAACAGACCAGGGAGGGCAGAAGGGTGTGGCAGTACAATGGACCATGTAGGACAGGAGGAAGAGGATAGGGGCATGGCATGTGGACAGGCAGGGTGGAGGTGGCAGGGACAGGTTACAGTCATCTGACAATGCTAGGCAGGTGGGAGGGGAGTGGCAGCTCAACAGAACACTCAGAGTAGATAGGAGTGGCAGGTCCATGGGACATGGTGGGCAAAAAGGATGGAGCAGGGGCATGCACAAAGACATCGGAGGGCAGGGGGAAGGAGAATAGGGGCAGCAAGCTAAGCACAAAGTTTAAGCAGGAGGTCAATGATGGGGCATAGAATTGGGCAATGGAGGGCAGGAGGAGTGGACTGGTACATCATACTAAATTGAGGGCAGTGGCAGCACATCAGACCATGCATGGCAGGAGGGAGGAGGCTAGTCCATGGATTCACACAACAGAGGATAGGGAGGAAGGGGATGGGGCAGCAAGCTAACTGTTCAGAGAAGGCGGGTATTAGGAACTTTATTGTTTTTAAAACATTGTGTCTGTGCGAACTACTTAAAATATGAACAAGTATGCAGCATAATCTCACTTTTATTCAGGAAGAAGAGGACGTTTGTGACTGTGACTCCGGGCTCACTTGGCAGAAACACCCCCTGACCCTCCACCCCCTATCGCAAAATGTAATGCCCGTGAAAAGGGTAGGTGAACACAGTGTTATATAGAACATAGTCCTGAGAGCACGATTGAAAATGAAAACTAGATATAGTGTATGGTATAAACTATGCACCAAAAAGTGTGATATAAGATGAACCGGGCGTGAAATATAATATGCAATACATTGTGCGCAATGACAGATTCATTGGAGAGCGCAAGATAGCACAGGCACTAGCGCGTGCTATGCGATATGCGCCTTGGAGTGTAATATGCACAGGGCAGTGTTGTGTAACCTAACTAGTCTCTAAAGTTGTAATATAAAATATGTGCTGGGGAGTGTAACGTTGCATATGCACTGTGACAAAGATATGGATCCCAGATTGTAATATGTATGGCATAGCACTGTGCGTTATAACATAGGCATCGAGAAAGGCACGTTAGATGGGGCAATATAACCCGTGCGAAGACAAGTGTGGCATGACATATTCACGGGGTGGTGTTACAGTGCACATGGGCTAGAGAGTGTCATAGCATATGCACTAGCTAGTGGAATACAACACAGAGGTGTGTGGCACTCGGCAGGCAATGGTGGGTGTAACACAGCATTGGGCTCTGTCAGGAGCACGCTGTGACTCTCAAGTGATGTTCGTCCCCTTTCCAGAGAGTAAAATAAAAAGTATTACACATCCGGCAGTGGATGTGTGTTTTATTAACCGTGAGGGGGGTTTCTTGCATAGTTTTGGTCGAATTTTTGTCGAATCCCCTTTGAATGGCTTAGTGTGCATGTGTATTAAATGTGCCCGTCAATAGCTACCCATGTTTGTATAAATAAACGACAAGGGTGTCTACCAGGATTAGGCACGGTAGGGCATCAGACATGTCAGAGCTTCACTAGTGGTGTAAATACATTCCACGTGGATTCATTGCATGCATAGTCGCCTTTTAATGAATATCACGCAAATCGTCATGGTGATAGGTACATACGGTTTGTCCAGCATGTCCTAGGTGTGTCTATAAATATATATTTTTTAAAAATAATAAAAAACAGTGGCCGGCCCTGGGGATTGGGGTCAAAAAAATATAATTAGGAGACTGGCCCTGGGGGATGGGGTCATCAGGGCCAATAAATTAGAATAAGAAGGGGAACCAAACAGCCCCCCTTCTTAAAAAACTAAAATAAATAAAAGACTGGCATCGTGCCGGAGGCCATGCCCCCTCCGTGCAGCACTCTGCAAACGCGCGCCCAACAGGCATCTCCAGTATGCGCCAGGGAGCTGCGCTGCAGCCAGGTGTTCTGAGGCCAAGCCCCTTTTTACACCTCTCTGCAACGCAGCTCTGTGGCGCTTACTGGAGGTACCTAGTGGTCTAGTTTGACCCTAGGGACCCTTAGGATTCAAGGGGACTTAATCTCTCAACTTAGAACAGCCACAGGGCACGTTTACACAGTGGTGAAGGGAGGGGACGGGGCCTGAGGTGACGTGTGCAAACACGCACTATGGCACGTTTTAAATTGGGGATATAATTTCCCTTCAATACTGAGGGCCCCTGGGGGCTAACTAGCCCACCAAGTGCTTCCAGTAAGCGCCACTGAGCTGCATTGCAGAGAGGTGGTCCAGGCCGTGCCACTTTTTACACCTCTCTGCAACGCAGCTCTGTGGCACTTACTGGAGGTACCTAGTGGGCTAGTTGGACCCTAGGGACCCTCAGGATTCAAATGAACTTAATCTCCCAACTAAAAATGGACACAGGGCGTGTTTACACAGTGGTGAATGGAGGGGACGGGGCCTGAGTTAACGTGTGCAAAAACGCCCTGTGGCCTGTTTTAAGAGGTAGTTTTAATCTCCATGCCCTATTATATACTAGGGGCTTACAGAGGAGGTCATGCTAATCACAGGGGGACCCCAACGCATAATGTTCCCTAGTGGATGTAGGTGTTTTCACTGTATGCTAAGTGTCTTTTAACATAGCACTGGCTCTAGGACTGGTTAGTCAGACTCAGTTACCACCAGTATCCGTCTGAAAAAGTTGAGGGTACAGGATGATTTTGCAACAAGGCTTCTTTCTGCTCTTCTTTTTGTTCTTTCTGCACGTTATCCTTCTTCCTGCACTTATCTTCGTATTTGAGGACTTCTGTTGCTTCTTTCTGCACTTCTTTTGTTTCTTTCTGTGCATTTTTTCTTCTTTCTTCACATGTCCTATCTCTGTAGGCATAGTTAGAAATTAGCATTTAAAAAACCTTTGAAATTCACAGAAAAAACCATAGGTTTCAGGCACGTTATAGTTAGGAATTAGCATTTAAAAAACCTCAGAAATTCACTGAAAAAACCATAGGTTTCAGGGGTGTTATAGTTAGCTGGACTTTTCACTTGTAAAAAACCATTGAAATTCCCCCGTTATAGTTAGTTCAGCTAACTATAACTCGCGCGCCCGCAATGCACTGCTGATGACGTCACATATTACATCACTCATGACATGGTCAGTGACATCACTCATGACATCACTGATGACATCTCAAATGACATCACTGATGACATCACTGATGACATCATCCTTGTGATAGAGTGGCAGACCTCCTCTCACCCTAATATAACCTTTGATACACACATTCATAAATAGAGACTAAAGTTTTCAAAACAATGGACATACCAATACCAGTTACAACAACCTCTTCAGTAATTCTAAGATCCACATACACATCCACTCATTCACCAACAGTCCTATACAGTCACTCATACATGTACTCACTCATCATATGTACTCATACACCTATACATCCTGTTACACAATGCCACTCATCCATAGAGTTACTCACACACATAGTCACTCATGCTAATAAAGAATCAAACATACATTTACTTGCATATACAGTTATACACACGCCACCATACTTACTTCTACGGAAACTTACACATACTTAGTCTTTTAAACAATCACTTATAGAAACACATACTTATTCATACAGGAACTCTTTCAATCTCTCACTCTCACATATACTCACATATATACACCAATAGTCACATATACTAGTTTAAAACATATGTAGTTACTCATAAAGACACTATTGAGACAGTCATTCACTCACTAACACACCCATACACAAACTCATCCACCCATACAGTCCTGCACACATGCTGTGTTCAACACATACAAACAGTGAGTCACTCATTCATGCACCTATGCACTACGTAATACCCCCCACCGAACCATGCAGACACTCAGACTGATACTCAAAAAACCAACTAATAACCTATATAGACATCCATGTAGCTACTCACCAACCCATGCAGCCACTTATACACAAAGTGAGAGACTGGTACAGATATTTACATATTTAAACATTACTCACTAAGCCATGTATTCACTATGATACACTTAATCAGTCAGTTACACAATCAATTTTTCAAAAAAAAATCATCCATTTAGACACTTATATACCCATTTATTCTTCCATCGACCTTGAGATATACATATATAAAACATATTTAATTTTCAGAAACACACACATTCACTGGATGATGTCATCAGTGATGTCATCAGTGATGTCATTTGAGATGTCATCAGTGATGTCATGAGTGATGTCACTGACCATGTCATGAGTGATGTAATATGTGACGTCATCAGCAGTGCATTGCGGGCGCGCGAGTTATAGTTAGCTGAACTAACTATAACGGGGGAATTTCAATGGTTTTTTACAAGTGAAAAGTCCAGCTAACTATAACACCCCTGAAACCTATGGTTTTTTCAGTGAATTTCTGAGGTTTTTTAAATGCTAATTCCTAACTATAACGTGCCTGAAACCTATGGTTTTTTCTGTGAATATATATATATATATGAATCACCAATCCACCTTCCCCAAAGAAGAGGCACGCACACCGGTCTGTAGATATGGGGCTGATTTTAATGACAATTCAAGTCGCCCTCGACCCCACAGAGAAGAGAGACGCGTTTCGCCTGCGCAGCAGGCTTTATCAATCGGAATGGCACCAACAAATCACGGAAATATATAGTTTCCTCCCCCTCCTTCAACCATTAGTAAACATGATGGAAAGACTAGATGCAGGCGGTCACTGGCAGGTTGAAACTGAAAATTGCTCAGTGCCGAAAATCCAAGTGTCAGCTGCTTTACAAGGATCTAAACACAATGTCTCATAAGCCTGCTGAGCTGAATAATATACATGGATAATCATTCTACATCAACATAATGTGAAAAATAAACGTAGCATCTGATTATTAGGGGTGGGAGCATATGCTGTGGATGTGGTGTCATTTCTCTCAACATTTGCTGCCCTGATTCAAATGGATAGCAATAATAAAAAATGAAAACTGCATAAATGCAGAGCATAAAATCGGGCTGCACACTGAAATGAGACACTCGCTATGCTAAAATTGAGCAACAGAAAACCCAGCCATCGAGATGTAATTGATTGGTCCCTTGAGGAATGGGGCAAAATTGAATTGACAGCCTGCAATTATACATCTCGAGTAAACCCATTGCTGGCCTCACATATATATAATTCAAGCCCTCTCACCTGGGAAAGGATTGAATCGCACTCCTTGTGGTGACCACTTTTTTAAAATTTAAAATGCTGGCAGTTCCAAATGCATTTCGGTCACGTGGTGACCTTCTTCAGAGGGTAGCCACGGCATCAACAGACTTGCAATACAATAACAAACAGTTGCTTTTATCTTCGGTGTTTGCCCCCTGGTGGGCACCTTGATAGGCTAACATCAAAGCATGTTGGTATTTGTAGTGCAAAGCCGGTCCATAATTATTTTCCTCTGGTGGGTGATGCCATCAATGTTTTTTCTGATTTTCCTTTGTCACCATTGCTCCCTCGCACACCAATTCCGCATGCTGGAGTCCTTTTCGAAGTTCAGTCTTTGGCGGCTCCAAATAACCCTAACTGCTTTCGCCAACTTTCACTGAGGTCCTAATTCGGGCAGTCATGGCACTCCTTGTTCGGTGGTACATTGACTCGCAGCTGGACCAAGCCGTAAAATATTATTCAAGCCCTCTCACCTAGGAAAGAATTGAGTCGCACTCCTTGTGATGACCACTTTTTTAAATTTAAAACGCTGGCAGTTCCTAATGTATTTCGGTCACGCAGTGACCTTCAGAGGATAGCCACGGCATCAACAGACTTGCAATACACTAACAAACAGTTGCTTTTATTTCCGGTGTTTGCCCCCTGGTGGGCGCCTCGATAGGCTAACATCAAAGCATGTTGGTATTTGTAGTGCAAAGCCGGTCCGTTATATATATATATATATACACATATACACACACACATACATAATGTTAATTTGCATCAAACAAATAATACATTTAAATTCACTTCAATACCTACACTTCACTCAGGAACTATAAGGGACATTCTAGCCAGTGTTTAAATAAAAGCAAAGCTACCCAGAATTACATTTTTATTTTAAACATGCACCTGTTCCTCTGCTTTGACACACATTAGCCTATGGCTGTTTCGGTTGTGGAGCTTCACATCCACAACCCAGTAAACAAATACTGCAACAGTGTATTGGAATTATCCTGTGGCCACAAAATGGATTACTGACATGATTTTCACTATTTGTGTTATTGATGTGGGATTCCTACTGGGAGTCAGAAGATATGGCTCCAGATGATGACACGAATCAATAATAGCTTGCCTATTTAATCTGAATATTTTAATTATATCCCGTTCTTCCATGGTGGCAAGGTCTGGAATTGTAAATGAAAATATATTATTGAGTATTTGGATTATGCATGAGTTGTAATGGATTTGAAAAATAGGAATAACAAATCTTTAGTCCAATTTAATAAAATTATATTTTTGATTTGCAGATTTTACTTTTTTATTTTTCAAAATGTGAAAAGGTTTACTTCCATGTAATTTCTTTACTAATAAACAAGCTTTTCAATTTTATCTTTTTTTAAATGTATCATAAAACATAATTCAATACATTGAGAAAAGAAATACAACACCAGTCTTTGAATTTGTAATTTTGGATTTTATTCCACAAAACCAAATCAATTAAAAGAATACGAAAAAAACAAACTAGAAAACAAAAAGTAAAAAGTCAGTCATGATGAATGAAACTATTATTGAAGAGCCAAATGTTTTTTTTTAAATTCAATGTACAAAAAGCAACTGGCATCAAAAAGGTAAATATGTGCAGAAAATATTCCACAGAGTGAATGCTAGCCACACAATGGAGAAAATTAAGCTCTGTGTCTCTTGCTGGTGGAGGTCTTGCCATCACCTCCTACTGGTCTGGATGAACGTCCCCTCCTGAGGTTGACTGGTAGATCCACAGTTGCAGGGACTAAGGTGGGTGCAGGTGTTTCCTCTTGTGATAGGGCCTCCCTTTCTGTGGCTTAGGCAGATGTAGTAGAGCCAGATGTTGTTCGACCACAAAAAGGGGAAGATGTTGCTGGAAAAGCCCTGCACGTATGTGTAAAACAATCATGCAGCACCACTGTCAGGGAAACCAAAATGGACTTTAGAATTTCCATCTGAACTTTGTGCTCCCTCTGCAACTGCCTCATCTCTGGGATCTCTGTAAGGACCTTGCCCATCATGTCTTGGGAATGATTGAGGTATAAACATTTGGCTCGATGGTGGTCTGGGCAACAATGAACCAAGTGGCCTCACCTTGCTGGCCCACAGATTGCCTCCCACAAACCCTACCCCTGTAGCCTATGCCCTTGACCCAGTGCGTCCCATACCACTGGGTTCTGACTAAACTGGAGGTGGTGGTGGTATTGGATCAACAGCAGCCAGGACTGGGGAGCACAAGATTGGGGTGATGTTCCTTTGGACACATGAAGTGGAGGTAGTCAGAGGCTGAAGTGTAGTAACAGCTGGGTTGAGAGGTGTAGGTGTGGGCTGAGTGAGACTCACTGGAGCTGTCAGCCCAGGCAGACCAGATGGACGAGCCTGCTCCTCATCACTTGGAGTTGCAGGAGTGGACTCCTTGCTGCAGGCTTGTTCATGGTCTGGATTGGAGGTATCATCAGTAGCAGTGGCAGATGGTTGTCACATACTCTGGGTGTTAGACCAATTATAAATTACTAAATATTTTTGGTAAATGTCTTGATTGGAGATCAAATGAGTTTGAAGCTAAACATAAAGCAACCTAATAGAAAAAAGAAATGTTATATACTATAAAATTAATATAATAAAAAAATGAAGCAACCAGAAAGGAAAATGAAAGTTATTATGATGTTCATACCTTTCAGAAGTATTATAATAAATTACACAAATAGTTTAAATTGCACACAAAACAACTTCCAAAAAGCAGGTAAATGTGTCTGGCAATGAAAAACAATTAGATAGTATGCATAATATATATCAAACATTCAAAACAGTAGAGAGGGGAAATGTGAAATAAACCCTTCCAAACCGTAGCAGGATAAAATTCGGACAATTAAACAACTTAGAAGGATAAATAGCATTGGTCTTCATATAAACATTGCAAAGTACATTTATTTAAAAATAACATGTATATTCATCATACAAAATAACATGCATTACAATTTTTAAGTCAACAAGCTGATTTCTGATCAAGGCACTAGATTATTTTGAAACACGTAGGGCTCCGGCTTTTGTTCTCCTTCTAGATGCAGAAAAGGCTTTTGATTTGGTGGTTTGGGATACACTTTTTTTTATTTTACAACATTTTGGTATTCCCCCTCAAATCATTACCCTAATTAGGAATTTATATCAGGGGGCAAAAGCTCATATCCTTGTTAACTCATTTATGGTGTGCTCGATTTCAGTGCAAAGAGGGACGAGGCAAGGCTGTCCACTATCTCCCGTTCTTTTTGGTTTTTTTATTGAGCCTTTAGCAGTAGCAATTAGAAAAAGTAAGGATATTCTTTCGCCTATTCCCTGCATGGACAAAATCAAATTATACGCAGACGATATTATGTTGGTGCTGAAACCGGAGATGCATACGCAAATACAGGTTTTTTCGGTTTTTACAGAATTTGAAGCACTGGGGGGGTACCGAATTAACAAGAAGAAAACTGAGATTTTAATCTGTGGTAAGAATAACCCTGAATTGCACCCAGATATTCAGAGCTGTGTTAACAATAGACCCAAAAAGTATTTGGGCGTTTTTTTCTCGCCTTTAGTCCGTGATTTGTATACGTTGAATTTTGAGCCTTTGATTCAAAAAGTTCGTGATATGCTTTCACAATGGAATCCATTGCCTTTATCCATTCTGGGCCGGGTGGCATTAATTACAATGTCAGTACTTCCCCTTTTCAATTTTTTGTTCTCTACTATTTCTTGTTCCCTCCCAGGCTCCTTTTTTTCAAAAGTTGAATCCTAATTTTTAGCCTTTGTCTGGCCTAAAAAGACTCCTCGAATAGCTATCAATACTTTATATGTAGATAAGGAACAAGGAGGTCTTGGTCTGCCAAACCTGAAAGACTACTACTATGCATACTTTGCACAGTATCTCTCAAGATTTAAACATTCAATACCTAGAGTCGCTTTGTTTATAAACTTTTTTTTGGACATAATTTGTAAAGAGACCAAAATTCCCTCTCCACTTTCGATATTTAAATCACCTAAATTAGTCAGATATAAGGTCCTGAGTTGTTTTTTTAAAAAACGCGAAGTTATGCTGAAAAGGTACTCTCTTTCTCTTTTGAGTATAATAACTCCACTGAGTGACGCTGTCTCTGGATTCGGGATTAACATCGGGCCAGAAATTATATACAATTGGGCCAGATCTGGGTTTATAACTTTATCGAACTTTGTGAAAGATGGAGTATGGTTGACTATTGATGAGATGTCTATCCTAATTCGTGGAAACTTTCTTCTTATGGGTTCATATGTTTTATTGTATAAATCCCTGGTTCAATTCGATTTAGCACAAAATAGTCAACTCTCACACTTAACAAATGACCTTTTCTGGTCCCCACTTTTTAAAAATCCCGGAAAATGGAGAAAAAGCTTAGCACAAAGCAGGGAGGAGGATGTGAGCGCCAAAGCAATAAAAAAGTGGCAGAAGCAGGAAAGTATTAAAATAACTGATAATTTTTGGAATACTTTAAATAAATTTAATTTCACGGTTTTGAGAGGTGCCAACTGGCGACGAATGCTCTTTTTTAGTAAGTGGCTTTTATATTACACCCCTGCAACTTTGGCTAAAATGTATAGCACTACGTCGCCTACTTGTTTCAGATGTACTCAACCGGACCTGGCTAACTGGTCTCACATAATGGCCTTTTGTCCTAAAATTAGGTCATTCTGGAAAGGAATGTTTTCTTTGCTTTCTCTTCATTTACATTTTACGATCACCAGATATTAAAATTTAATTATATTTGGATTGGATCCAGAGTTAAATTTGGTTGATTCTATGGCGAAACTTTTGTATATTTTAGTAGCAGTGGCTAGATCATTGATCCTTCAGTATTGGAAGACAGAAACAGTTCCAACCGTAGATGAATGGTATCAAAATATTAAGAAAGTCAGGAAAACCGAATTTATATTTGCACAAAGGATTGGGGCATTGCGTAAATTCACCAAAATTTGGGAATCTTATTTTGACTGAAATTATCTGTCTGATTATGGTAGATAAAATTCGATATCCGCTACTATAATTTAAATCGTTAAGCTGTCTGTATGTATGTTTTTCTGGTGTCTCTCTCTTTTTGTTTTCTGTTGACGTACTATGTTCAGATCCAGCATAATATTTATGTCTGATAAACTGTATCATCTGTTCTGAATGGATTGCCAAGAACCCAATAAAATTTTTTAAAAAAAATAAAATAAAAGAAAGCTGATTTCTGAAACAAATATCAATTTAACAAAATAACGAGAAAACAAAAACATGCACAAATTAACAATATATTTTTTTTAAACAAAGCATAAACTAGACATTTATAAATACAGGACACTTTAACATAAGGTGAAAATATGATAGAAAAGAGAGAATGACCAAATTAACATTGCAATATTTTAACAAAATAAAAACAAGGCATCATGGTAGTTGTAGGCATTTCAATTAAACATTGATTGTTAAACATACCTAGTAGAAATATAAACTAAAAGTGATCAGACATTTACAATATAAAACACATATGAAATATATTAGTAGGTGAAAAACAGTTACAAACACCACAACATCATGTGAAATGTAATTGACACCAGTAATCTTAAATAAAACAAACTATATTCAAACAAACAAAAACAACAAAAAAAATTACATGAAGAAAAACACACATATTGACAGCACATATTAACAATTACTAAAATGAGAAAAACAAAGCTACATATTTTCCAAAATGAAACACAAATATATATATATAAAGGTTTATATGTTTCAAAAATGTGCAAAGCACTTTAGCAACAGCTAAATTAAAAGCAAAAACAACATTTAGGTTTAGTGACATCTTCAAAAGTCTAACTTACCAGTCTCCACTCCAGCAAGGATTCCTGTCAAGCCTTTAGGATGCAGGATCTGCAATATCTTCTCCTCCCAGGCATAAAGTTGTAAGGTGTGGCTGGCAGAACCACCACCACCAATACCAATCCTCTGGTGCGTCTACAGGTGATGCTTGAAGGCCAGGGAACAAACCTCACCCCCCACCTCCCCCCAGAAGGTCGTTCCACCTCTTCCTAATTTCCTCAGGTGCAAAGCAGCCAACGCACCTCTGGTAGAACATTTTGAACTAAATGGACACTCAGAAAATGACATTCGCTGGACTATTATCACAGTGGTCAAATTACCCCCTAGAGGGGGGCACATTGCCAAACTTCTAAACAAAGAAGAATTGAAATGGATACTTAGAACTGACAGCCTCAAACCTGGACTGAATCGCCTTGAGGACTGGACATCATTGATTTAAAAATGTCTCTATTATAAACTCCTAAAATTGGGTTCTGAAAAATGTATATTGAATTTCCTGTCTCTCTGTTATTGTTTACTAGCCAGCCACAGCCCATTCCAAGATGTCACCACCTCCATGCCACCTTCAGTCCATCCTCCATTTCCATCAATCCCCTTACCTTAGTCCTTCCTCTATTTCCCCCACATCCCACCCGACCCATAACATCCAATCAACACTCCTGCCCCACCTCCATATAACTCAACATCGAATGCATGACTCAGTACGTATACACGCCCGACTGATTCCGCCATCGAGCCACAGCTTCTAATCGGTAAGTCCTAGACTCCAACAGGATAACACGCATGCTTCCACTCCTTGCCAGTACCTTAACCCTTTTTCCCCCCTTCTTCCATGCGATCGAGCCGTCCAAGATACATAATTGTACCTGTCCTTTACCGGGTATTCTCGAAGAATTCTACTGGTTATTGCCTACCTTGGCTTACTTCGGCACTACCCACGACACTGCATGGGTCTAACCAATTCTTTTCACTCCTAGACGCCGCCATTGTAGCAGCGCTCTCACCCCCAATCGCCGCCAATTCAGCAGCGCTCCAGAAGCACCTTCTGTTCCCTAACCCAAACCCGTTTAGGTATGTAATTTACCCGCACAAGTCACAACTCTGGCACAAGATTTCTTACCACCGCCCCCCCCCCCCACAAACCACCCTCTATTAATTATGCTTCTGTGGGTTGCATAATTCTGAATTTTTCATTAATGTAATGCATTATGATGTGGTTCGTAATTCCCGCTTCAAATTGCCAGTAAATTGTGGTCCTATGACAAGACCTTCTTGTTTTTAGAAATCGCTCGTGCTGCCTATATTATAGTTTCACTCCATCAACTGTATGTTTTTTTAACTGGTTCTATGTTTTAATGTTTAACTATCATGTATTAGAAAAAATTGACCCACAATTATAAGATCTTCGTGATACATTCTGACTAGATCCACATCTAAGGTTTCTGCCGGTTGTGTGCACGACTCATGCGGGCTCAACACGAATGATCACGATTCGCATATTTATAATTGGCATGTCCTTTCTAACTTTCTAGTGGCTCACTTCCTTTTATTCTTATTGCGTCCCTACTTTGTAATGCGCACACCGGTTATTCTCCGCTGACACCTTAACCTTAAATATGCTCATTCTACGTGTTCGTAGCATCTAACTGATCCTATTCACATTTTCCCCAGCATGGTTCCTATTTGTCGTTATTGCTCGCCTCAGCACTGTACGCTTTTGGCCTAATTAGCCACCTTGATAGGTCACACGCATATGCCCTAATCCACTATACCACGTACCCTATCACTTCCAGTACCGCTCCTTAACTACGCAACTCACTACCACTCACCGTTCTTCAATCCACACCTTCCTGAGTTTAAAACCGCGTTGTCTTTTAACTTCTTGACATCTAAGCATATATACCCTAATTGCCTCCTTGTTGTAATTTCCTTCCGCACTTTCCCTTCAGGCTAATAGGCTCTACCTAACAGGCATGTACCTTATGTCCTGATGATGAACCGCTCATTCTCTCCACGGTTCGAAACGCCGTCGACACCTTGATACACCTTATACGAAAAACTGCTATTTATTTCTTTGTAAAGGTGTTTGTTGCGATTTTTTCCTCACAATTCTGTGTATACTCATGTGTAACAAACCAATTAGCATTGCCTGAGCCTCCTGTTGTTCACCCCTCTCTCTTGTACCTCATGGCTAAGTAGGACTCAGGCTTGTGTCCCACTTTATCTACTGTTTGCACTAATTGTTTTTAAAATTGTTTAGAAGTAAATATTAGACCTCTGCCCGGCTGAGCAAGTCAAGCCAATATAGTAACGACTGAGTCAATATTAATTTCGCTCTCAAAAATTCTTCCTTCTAGGGACCATTGTTGTCTAGAATAAGTCTGTATGATGGACAGCACAAAGTCTTTAGTGTATTCTCACTTGTGTATCACTGACCCTCAGCGGCATCTGGGATGAATCGACAGGAAATCAGCTGGATTTTCAAACCCAGGCCAGTAGACAACCTCTAGTTGGTACTGTTGGAGTTGTATTACCCACTTCTCAATAATCCATGGTGGGATGTGTTGTGTGGTGTCTTGAAACAGGTTCACACGTGGTTTGCAGTCTGTGATGTCTTTAAGTCTTGTCCTATAAAAGTACAGATAGAAATGGGCCCACTCATATTTGATTACTAGGGCCTCCCACTCTATATGGGCAGAACAGGTTTAGACACCTATCAGGAAACTGTTGACAAATGCTATAGTTAAGTATACAAAAAAGGGATGGATGGAATGCCTGAATTAATCTCAGCCACTGGTAAATACTTGGGCAGCATCACAATACTTCTTTATTTTGAATAACCATGCTATCTCAGTTTAGACCCAGCCATATGCAAATCAATCTAGAACCTGCCCAATGTGAACAGTCCAACCTGAACTGCCAGTCCACTTCCTCCCTGAAGCAGAATACAAGCAACCCAGGATCAGTTTTGCCCTAGATAGGGATAATCAGCCAGGTGTAGCTTGGTTCCAGTGACACAGTGTTCATGGGATCCATGTTTGGGCATACCTGTCCCACTTAGAGTGACAAGTATACAAAACAAATTGGTTGGTGGAACGCTTGAATTGATCTCAGCCACTGGTAAATACTAGGGCCGCATCCCAATCCATCATTACTTTGCACAACATGCCACCTCAGGTTGGACCCAGCTATATGCAAATCAGTCTCGACCCCTGCTCCAATGAAAGCAGTCCAGCCCGAAAGTGCCAGGCCAGACCCTCTCTGAACCAGAACACAGGCAACCAAAAGGCCATTTTCACCCTAGTAAGTGCTCATCAGTCAGGTACAGCCTGGTTCCAGTGAAACAGTTTGCACGGAACCCGTGTCTGGGAATTGTGGGTCAAATACTATGGATTGGAGTGCAGCCCCCTAGTGATTGCCAAAGGCTGAGACTAATTCAAGCATTTTGTCAATTTGCATTCTGCAACTCTGACACACATGGTTGGAAATTTCTCTGGAGCTGTCCAATGTAGTGGGCCTTCGGTCTCAGTTGGTGGACCTAGGTATTGTATACTCCCTTTTCACTGATAGCTGTACTGGATTGAATTGCTATGTCTTCTGTGAAGCCAACATGTATGTCATCCTGTTATATTGAACAGTGAGTGACTGCTTAATAAAAACAAGTTTAAAAAAATGTTTAATCCATCACTTTATTGATGCAGTTTCCCGCTCTAAGTGCAATGGGTATGTCTAGATGTGGGTCCTGTGCTTACTGTGCTACTGGACCCAAGCTACACTTGACTGAAGAACCTTCATGAGGGCAAAACTGGTCTTAGGTTGCTTGTGTTCTGGTTTAGTGAGGACCTGGCCTGGGAGTTTAGGCTGGACTGTTCCTATTTGACCAGGGTCAAGACTGACTTGCATTTGGCTATGTCCAAAATGATGTGGCAGGTGTGTGAAAAACAATGGCCTAGAGTGCGAATCAAAGGATCGACAGTGGTCCTCCAGGATGTCGCCTGACTTCTTTGGGTCTACCATGCCATTCAGAAAGTCTCTCTCTTACCACGCTCCGGGATAGTTTGATTACATATCAAAATTAAGTTTCTTATGCCGTTGCAGGCCTAGATGCGTAGAAAATGTGGTGATGTATAGACTGGTGGGGTCTAGCATCAGTTGGTGGTATCCATGTTCAAGTCACACTTTGAGAACAACTGGAACCCTGTAGGTCAGTGAGATCGTCATCTCTGGTTGGTGTTGCATCGTTACCTCTTGTTGGGCAAGTTGGCAAGCCTCATATTGATATACAATGATATCAACTTTGCTTGCTTTGGTTTGGGTGCTATTACCATCGTTGACACCAACAGGGTAGGGACAGACACCTTTTCAACAATGTCCATCTTTTCCAGTCTCTATAGCTATTCCTCGATCATGGATTGCAGGTGGAAGGGGGCTTGTTCATGTGGTAGGACGAAGAGTTTTATCATTTTGTTGATGTGTAGTTGAACTTAGTTCCTGAAGCACCGTAGCCCAGAGAAAAGGTGGTTGAAGTCTCAGAGTGACAGTTCTGTTACACAGCCATGAACATGTCGTGTGAATGATTCTAGCCCAAGGTCTTCTGCAGTATGGCAGATGAGCTGGGTGCCACCCCATCAGAGGTTACATAACACTTTGTTTTCACTTCATTGCTCATATGCCGTATTCCCACTATACGATCCCCACCATTGGAGATGGTGCTTGACCTCTGTATGTGTAGATCTTCCTCTTGGTGGGGTGTAGTCAGCATCTTACATGGAGTATGCAGAATTACTGATAGTCCATCAAGTTTATTGATGCACTTGTGTGGGATATTGATACCGGGAACTTTGATTTCACAGGCTGGTTGCCTTCTTGCCTTTTCCCTTCTTCTGAGTGCAATACCAGGAAGACATCTCCCTCCTCTTCAGTCTCCTATATTTTCACTTCCTACATGTGAGAATCTCCTGGCCACCTTGCGTTGGTTGTGATGGTCTGCGTTGGAGTCCCTGCTGCTCTTAGTGGTCGCTTGCTGCGCCCCACTCTCAATACATGCACAAAGTGATTCGGCTTGCCACACTTGGACAAGATTTGTCTTGTGCTGGGCATTGAGAGAGTGGGTGTGAGTCACATCCACCATACTCACACATGTTTTGTGGTCCGTTCGTTGATAGTGTGGGTTTTGCCTTCTGGTTTAGATCAACAACACCCTACTTGATTCTTGGTGGTGGGTTTGCTTTGAGGCCTATTCTTAGAGAGGGACTGTTCCATCTGCTCGGCTTGACTATTCAATAGTTCATGTGAGCTTGCAAGGATTAACTTATCTTCTAGTCACAAGTCAAGCTCACAGAGAATGAGGCACTGAAGAATGGCTGACTGGTACCCTTGAGTCCGGACATCATTCTGATGGTCATCATGTATCAATGATAGCCATTTCACACAGTTGAGTGCAGAAACCATCTACAGTCTCTCATTCTGGCTGTTAGCTTGATGTAGCTTGAACCTCTCATAGCTGGGATTATTTGAGGGTCGAAGTGATCGTTGAGTGCAGCCACAGCAGTGTCATAGTCATCTCTAGCCCCCAGTGTTGGTAAGATTTTCGAAAAGTTTAAACACCTTCTCTCCTGCATAGTGCAATAATAGTGATCTCTTGACCACAGGATCCATTTCACATTTGGCCCTGAAAAAGTATTTTAACATGCTGAGCCATGTTTTCCAATGAGGAGCTGCAAGATCAGCTAGCTCGCTCAATGGTGGCAATGTGTTTGCTGCGTTGTCTATCTGTGCCCATCTTTGTTCCTAGATGGTCGACAATGGGTGCATGTGCATCGCAGTTGGCCCCTCATTGGTCATCTGCCATTGTGCTGGTCAGTATTTGATGTAGATGTTTGCTAGGGTGTGAATGTGGGCACTTTAGGTGTCAAAATCAGAAAAGTGTTTTATTTTTATTTTTTATATCGTCAGTGTCCCTTCAGATATAAACTGTTCTTTTTGAATCTTTAAACGTCTTTTCCCTTTCCCCATTACCTTGGTGCTTGTTGGTACGGGGAAACCACATTGTTAGTTGGGCCTTGGGACACACCACGACATATGGGGTTGTGTTACAATGCACCTAAAGTCTCTTTTTAGAAGCCTGTGGTGGTGGTATCATGACATCAGACGGCACTGTTTTGAAGACACTCGAGAAGTAGGGTCTCAAGCTATTTCTGTTTGCCCCAGAGGTTGCCCCTGTGATTGGATATGCCTCTGGGAGAAGCTTCTGCTGATAAACAGGACCCCACTCTCAGACTTGTGTGAACTTCTCCCTGAGTTGAAGGACATCCCTTTTTTTAAACTTCTGCTGTGCCCAACATACCTGGCATTTGTAGCAAGCTGCTCAATACAATTCCCATTATTATATTTGGCTTTCTCAACATGTCTAGTCTCTCTCTCTGCAATCATTTCTTAGTCCTGATGTTTAGTGACATGCCTGTCATTTTTGATGTTTCACCATCTCTTTTCATTTGCTTTCATATCAAAGTTTACCCATTTATTTTGTATTCCTTTCCTAAAAGTAACTTTTGTTTTTATTCCACTTCAAATGTGTCAGAGACTAGGAAGGAGGGAAAATGATGGCCACAGCCACGTTTAATAGCTATTAAAGTTGGAAGAAATGACGGGCTTTCCTTTGGGAGAAAAATTAAGTGACTTGTTAATTCTGAAATATTGTTTTGGGGGCCATTTAATGCATCAAAAAGTGTTTGGTAGAAATCTCCCTTACAACTATTGCAGTTAGATCAGACCTTTGCATCCTGGTCATAGTCTCTAGTCTGGGTCATTGATCTTTCAGATTCTTCCTCCAAAATTTTACAGATTTAGTCCACTGTGAGTTTTCCATGGTTAGCCCACATCACTCATTCTCAGGTTTGGAAAAAGTGATCAATAAACATGATGGCCTATGCTAGATTATAAGTAGCCCAGGCTTCACCACCATCCAGTAAGTAGGCTTCTCTGACATGGAGCTCGTGAGCTAATAGTAGCTCTACAGCTACCTGTAAGTAGCTCCCCTGGGTGCTGCCCCTTCTGCCTAATGTAAGCTCTTGTTTGCTTGAATTAATAAATGTATATCCAAATTTTAAAGTGTGTCTTCAAGATAAAAGTGTATGTTTTTTCAGAACTCATAGCTGATGTTTGGAGAACACTGGTTGAGTTTCCAAAATGGATTTCAAGCTGATATTTCAGCAGTAGCACCTGGCACAGGTAAGAGCTGTGGGGCGGGGAAGTTAACAGACGACGGGATAAGTAACATTACATTTAAAAATAAATAAAACCACTTACCTTGCACTCGCCTCATCGCAGAGTTGGCGATGCGGTGAACACAAGGTAAGTGGCTTTATTTTATTTTTTATTTAATGTTGCTTATCCCATCATCTATCAACTTCCCCAACCCACAGCTCGCCCGTCTCCACACCACCGCTCTTACCTATGCTGGCCGCAACTGTATTTCAGTGATAAATGATGTGACCTTGGAGGGAAACAATATTATTATCTTGGTGCAGTTGACATTCCAGCTAAAGCTATTGTGTATTACTCATATAGATGCATTCCATATTGACAATGTCTTTTTACTGTATTGTATTGAAGGCAACCCTACAAGATACACTGATGTGTTCGTGGACGGTAATCTTGTATGGGGTGGCCACAAATATAATGTTGACAGATGTTGTCACTATTACAACATAAATAGTATTAGTGGCTCAGGAATATTGCAATTGAAAATAAGCAGATCTTTTTACAGACCAGGTTGGAGACTCCTGGTCTACAGGTTTATTATAACTATATGTCCAATTGTCAGACATGTTTTCCGATATGTTGAACATCAATGTGCAGACTAGATTGCCAGACCTAATCTGTTTTCAAGTGTTCGCACAAAACAACATTTTCCATAATCCATTTAGCCTTCATTTACCCAGTCTATTCCAGATTCAAAACCGGAATAACGTTTCTGAACGTTGACTTCTTTTTCCCCACATTGAAGTTAATCACTACATAAAGGAGGCAAACCAGTAAATGATGTCACAAAACAGAAGTCTAGACCCAGGCGAAATTTCAATTATGCAAACTATCTTGTGTAATTTCGAGCCTTTCACGTTACACAAAATGCCCAAGATGACGCCACTAAGCCATGTCACTTAACTGGAATTCAATTTGGTTAATCATCCTATTGTGGAAGCACAGAAACAAAGGAAGGCAAGAGAACCTCAAACAGTGCTCTTTGTATCACATGCGATTTTGCCCTATGTGTTTTTAAACTCTAAGTGTGTCCTTGTATCCGAAACTGACACTTGGGTGCATTTTGCTCTATAAATATAGTGCAAAATGGCAAGCCGGCATCTTGCACATTTTCCTGGATTTTTGTGTTATTCCCAGAAAGGAAATTACGTGAAGTCGAGCTACAGCGCACCCTCTGTCAGCAAGGCCTGCTGTAATCAATAATCTGACATTCCCCCCCCCCCCCAGCTACTAACCATTGGTTCACTCCACTGTCCTTTTTTTGCTGCCTCATTATTCTTTGTCTTTATGGATACGTCACTGGCCTTCAAAGCTAAGATGCACCGGTAAAGTACAGTTTACTTTAAGGGTGGGCGGAATTTGCGAAATTGACTTTCGCAAATTATCGCAAAATCTCCGCGAGCATGCAGAACTTTCGCGAAGATGCGGAGATTGCTTTTCTCGCCCGTTCGCGATGTGTTTTTGCGTGCTCGCTGGGAAATATATCTCCAACTTGCCTATGCGGTCGCTAATGGGCGCGGCCATCTTGCTTGCGATGTTTATTTCCTGTTCGCGATCGCAATAACGTGTTCGCGATCGTAAACTCTCGCAGGATAGCGCGACCGGCTACCAACAATCCAACATCTTGTGGCGCACGTGAACGGATAGGAAAACTAGTCGGCGAACGTAAGGACCCGGTAAGTCGCGACCGCGCGAGCGAGAACGCATTTTTAAAGCGCGAACAAGAAAAATACTTCCGTTTTGCGGCAGATTGCGAAAGTTTTGACATTTTTGTGCTCTCCGCGGAACGCGAAAATGTCAACATTTCGCAAATTCCGTGAGTGGAAGGAAATTTACCGCCCAGGCCTAGTTTACTTACGCTTTGACTTTTCAGCTGCTGCATTGGAGAAGTCTTCTTTTCGCCGCCGCTCCTCCTTTCCACCGCAGATTCCTTCTGTCACAGCAGGGTGCCGACTTTACTATTAACACTGGCACCCTGATATCCTGAACTATGCTGCAGCACTGCTCTGACTTTTATATTATCAAGTTGGCGCCACACTCTAATAATACACAGTGCTTGTGTTGCTAATATGAAAGCAGGCGCCATTGTCTTTTGACGACCATCTTGGTATCAAGGCGTTCCATTTATGCCTACAGGCATCAGAGCTCATAGCGCCCTTGCCCTAGCGCTGCCTCTTTACACAAAGGCAGCTGTAGGAGACCTCTGCAGGAGACAGCTTCAGCAGGAGAGCTGAGAGGTCCAGAGCAGACATCAGGAGAGGCCATGGCATCAGAAAAAAGGGAAGGGCACTACTATTTGTATGTCAAAAAAGAGGGGGGACTAGGAGCTAGTTGTTGTTCAGTACCCGCACTCCATGTTGCAATATAAATCCAAAGAAAAGGTTACTGTGCCGCTCCATGGCGCATGCGTGGGATTAAGTGCAGGCTCTACTATGCACTCTGCACAACACAACACTCCAAGATATCTCCCCAATAGCATCTAAAACTATACACATACTTCATAAGGTGCCCTCCTTTTTTCCACACTCATGATGGCGCCTGTGCATGCGCCATGGAGTGGGAAACGCCCACCGGAAGCCAGGCTTCTGGATGCCAGGCAACAGGAGAACCACTACTTAATGGGAACCGGAAAACCTCCCAGGCAACATCCAGGCACACATGTGAGGGTAGGTGCAGCAGACTCTCACACCCGGCACAAACAGTAAGAAAGATGCATTTGTCTCTCCCTCTGCAACAGTCACTGAGCAATGTAGCTACATCGGGTACCACTGCACCGCATAATCTTCTAAAAACTGTTTGTCTCTTTCCCCCTTTTCACCAATGATAATCACAGTCCGTTATGGTGCAAGCAGCCATGCGATAGCTTATGGAGCCTATTGAGCATTATAAATTGGTAAGAATCTACTGAATTTAATGTTTTTAAATGTGAGCATTCCGCCTTATCGACAAGCGATGATAAGGACTATATAGGCGACTAATTGATAAAATGAGATGGTAATGTGAACTGGTGCACTACACTACCCTACAGCCGTGAGAATGTGTGCACAGAGTTAATGTATGGTGCACGTATTCTACACGCTAACCGGGTGCCTACAGTACCTCTTCTCCTTCCTGGCAGGCGAGTACAGAGTTTGGATGAGATGTCATCAACCATCTCATCACTAAGAAGCAAACACTAAAAATGTTTTCAAGTTCCTTGTCTGTCTATGTATCGTCTGTGTGTTTTTTTATCTCTTCTTGATTTCTCTAGGTCGGAACACTAGTGGTTACTACGAACTGGCACCACCCTACACATTACACAAGGGGACCACTCTACCATTTTAAATACAGGGGTTACCTATTTTTTGATTCTCACAACTATATTTAACCTTTTTTGGTCCTGATGAAGTGCCAATGATCGTTTTGACCACCATAGGCCACAAAACATGTTGACTTTTTAGTTACTAGGGTACATCATTACTCCATTAGTCACAGAAACCTAAAGATTTTTCACTCTGACAGGGGGGCCTACATATTAAAAACTTTTTTAGGCATCCCCTAGCCAGTTTTTAAACACTCACTCACCCACCTTTCACCCCCCGCTATGAATAAATCTCACACCCCCACTCATCATACAGCATAATAAAAAGATCCCCGTTAAAGAGTCCCTTCGGGAGACCCGTAGGGCATTACAGCACCGGCCCTACAAGGAGCAACGCCCAATGATGAAGCATGACATCCCTTGGGATGTGGTGGAGGGCAACAAGAGACAAAATCTGTGATTGTCTCTTTTTGAGAGAACAGAACCAAGAATCTCCCTTTACCCACTTTACTTTATCTCTCTCTGGACACTAGCCGTGTCCCTTTAGGAACAGTAACCCTGTCTTTGGATTTACACCTATATTTGTAACCTCAACTAGCACAATGTCGACAACATGTCATTTTACTGTGTGTTCTTGTGGCGTGTGACAGGGTTTATAACTAAAACCACCTTCTACTCTGTAACGTGAAGTATAACTGTTGCCATGTTTAGAATGGTCAAATGACTTCTCAATGTATCGCTCTGTCGTGAAGAAGCTAAGACTGTAGGAAAGTGTCACATATGGCTCTGCACGTGCAGGAATGAGTTAACATGATGGGGTTGTGTATGGTACACAATCTGGTGCTGGTATGGCATCAGTACAGTTTTGGTTCAGTGGTCTCTCCCATGTGGTTACCAGCTATCCATCACCGAGTGGAGTCTAGTTCACCTTGCATTATTAGTAGTGAGAGTGGATGTGCCCCTGTGTCAGCTGAAGTGCTTTCGTCAATGAGCCGTGGGTGTACACTCATGTGAGAGCTTTTGTTCATCTGGAGGACAGCACGGAATCACTAACAAATCTTCTAGAAGGGCAGGCGTGCCTCTTACCTGGCTGTTCCATATGTGTGCAAGACAACCGGTGGCAGGAAGTGCTAGACATATCTGGGCAGGTGGGATGTATGGCCTTCCAGTGCACTTTGTGCATAGTTGTGGTGGACAAGGGGCCTGAACAGGTGAGGTGTGTGTGTGTAAAATGCACCCTCCCACCAGGGCTTTAATTGGGCAGGGTCAGCACCGGCAATTCTGAAAAGCAGATGCCGAGACAGGTCCCTATCGGGCTCTCCATTTTCACCCTCACACTCAGAATGGGGAAAAAAAATCTTAACTCTGCAACAGTTCACTGTTTTTATGTAACTTTTATTTTTTGCATTTCTGTATTGAAAAACAGGAAGTGCTTTACATGAGGGCTAACGAGGACATATTCATTTATTTTTGGTAGGCATGAACGATTAAGTGATTTGCCCAGAAACACAGGATGTTGAGCCGACGCTGAGACCCAAACCTGTTTCATCTGCTCCAAAGTTGGCCAGCTCTAGCCATTACGCCACAACCTCTTGCACAAGAACTAAAGCTTTTTCAAAATTATATATAACAAAGGCATAGTTGTATGTATGCATATAGTAGATTTATCTTATACAACTAAGAACCTTTGACAAAGCCAATAATCCTGGCTTGTTGTAGGTGTAATGTTACTTGTTGTACTACATATGTGAAGGCAATAACAGACGCAGCGAAATACCAGTCGGGTGGCACATTAGGCTAACCACAGATTTTTTACATAAATGTTTTAAGTCACGCTTTAAAATACATCGGCTACACACCTTTGAGCGACCCCCAGTTTTTTCAGCCCACTTGGGAGTCCCGCCTCCCACACACATGTCGCAGAATCTCCCACATATGTCAACTACTCAGCCCGGCCCACGGCACTGGGCCAGCCTTTTCCAAGGCCAGGCCTTCAGGGAGAGGGGCTCAGAGACGTCACGTTCACTTATAGGTGGAGGGAGGCCGAGTAAAAGCAGATGGGCTTTTTGGTTTATAGCTATAATAAACTACGTATCTCTGGAATCGCCAGGGTTCCTCTGAGCAGTTATTTGTCTGCTTTTATTCTCTGCGCTATTTCTCGGCCAGAGGCAACAATTGTCTCGTTTTTTATTAACCTAATTGTAGCGGGGAGACATATAGTGTGCACTCTATCAACAGGTGGACAGGCTACAGGGGCAGCTGTTGGTGGTCATGAGACTCGGGTGTCCGTGGCAGGTCTCTATTTCTGCCAGATTGAGACGCTGCTTGTTGTTGTCCTTCTGCAGCGTTTCACGCCCTCGAGGGCTTTCACTGACTTTCTACATGAAACATTCCAAATATGCGCAGAAACACAAACCTGCACCCGGGTTCATTTTTGGATTCCTCTTCTTTTCATGAACCAGTATGTTTCAAAACCTAAGTATTTTTGGTGCGAGTGTTTTATTTTTCACATATTACTAGCCCCTACCCGTGTTGGTAAAGACTGACAAAACAAGACACACACGGCTGTGAGGACTAGCGTGCTACGAGGACCGGTCCCCATAGTGTTTGCATGGGTGCTGTGTGCTAATGACGGCACACTCTTAACACAACTGTGCAATCAACCCCTCATTAGCAGGAAAACAACAGTCTTGCAAATAAATCGGAGCTGCTACAATTAAAAACAAGCCTTATTCTTGAAGATCTGCATATTTATTTATTTACTTACTTGTGGGTGTATAGACCACCTGGCACAACTGCAATTGCCCCTGCTTACATCAATAACTGACATGGTTAAAGTCCATTTGCTTTACCTCAAGATCTGAAGCTTCCTCTCTGAGTCAATCAGCTGTCAGTCAAAGAAATTCCTATCTTTTTTTTTTCTTTTCAATAAACAACATGTGATTCAAGCAGTCTATGGTATGGTTTTGTTAATATGAGGCCTTAATCTATTTGGGTGCTGTACACGCTTGTACCATGTAGAAGGCAGAACTACTTATTGTGGTAAAGGAATTTGCAACAGAATACATTTGCTGACATATTTAGAAATGTGTCAATACCTTGTGAATAATATAAGGTATAAAGTACCCCCAGCTTTATGTTACAAGGATATTGCAAGATAAAGTCATGGAGCTTCCAGTGACTTGCAATACACTGTTTACATATGGTAAGGATATTTTATTTATGTTCTAGTTCTTGGTCATGTACTCCATCTTCTTTCCCTCAGTGCTCTTTTAAAATTTCGAGGCACCTTTTTGAATGAAAAAATTGAAATCTTTAGTATTAACAATCAGTTGTTTTTCACTTGTAGCACAAATGTTATGTAGCCAAATGTAAGACAGTATTAAAACTGTGTATATGATGTCTGGTAACACCTAGATATATTCATGTTGTTCTATAGCAACTCAAGCAGTGCAGTAAGTAAACGTGTTGCAATAAGTGCATCCTTATCAGCTATTGAAGAAGATCTGATGAAAGAAAGAGGGATATGTTAAGTCTCACTTTATTTATTTAAGTGGCAGAGGCATTTCTGCTCAGCGACCTGCCTTTCACATTCTCTACAGTATGTTGCTGGGGACACTGTGACGTCTCAGCTGGAATCTAATACATTATTACAGTATAGTAGAACTGTTGTTTTCTTATTGTAGTTGGACACAATTAGACAGTAATAACTTATTACAGTTGAGTTGTGACATCATGATGCCTGATGCTAGCAGCCAAGATGAAAGGTAGGTCAAAGAGCACCATTGCAGATGCAGTTTAAACACAGAAAAGGGGATCTGCTTTTTTAGGTTGAGCTGGGCAGCGCATGCGCTGCTCTGTGAGGCATGCTATATTCGAGAATAAACTTGAAGCTCCGCCCATACTCGCTTCTAAATGTGAAAGCATTGGCGTACAAGGGAGCGTGAGAGGGCTGGTAATGCAGAAAGCCCACGCTAGGGAAATAAAGGAGCCGGCACGCTGCTGTATGGAAAGGACTGCCAACATCCAGAAGTTGCTAAAGCAAACCCCAAAGCTAGGAAGGGACAGCGACCACAAGGGTGGTGTCGTAGAACTTACTGCCGTGCATGCGGTTCTTCCCAGGTCAGCGCTCGTCCGGCGACAGGCATGAACAGTCTGCCGGTCGAGTGGAATATAAAGGACCGGGTAATGGGACAAATGGGAGCACCTGTGGGCTGGATCCATGGCCGTAAATCCGCCGGAAGTGGTAGAATGCCGGGAGTAGTAGTTCCATGGATGGTCGTCGGGGTAACCAGTGTGCACGGAGCATTGTCAAGGGTGTGCAGGAAGCCTTGCATGCTCAAAGATATGGCAGAGGCATGCAGGGTGAGCACCAGACAATCTGGGGCGTGTGCAAAAAGATAAGAGGGGGAAGGGGCGGGGGGGGTTGGGAGTGCCAGAGTATGATTGAATTGTCGTTCTGTGTGTGCATGCAGCCAGTTCCGGACTGTTGTTTGGGGACTAGGATACAGTAAGTGTAGGGCCCTGCTGCGTGTTAGAGTAACAGGAGGATAAGCAGTGCAGGGCAATAGTGCTAGTGCCAAGGACTCGATGAAGAGCCCGGTGGACAGTGAGACAGAGGGTGTCTGGTCGCTGTGAGGACAGAAGGGAGGGGAGGGGCCTATGCCAGTGTGAGCCAGGAGATGGCATTCTTGAGTCCGTCTCCGCAGTGCCAAGCCTGTCTAGCCACCTGTGCTTCTAATCTCAGTACGGTGGTTGCTAAAGCAGGTGTGGTTGCGCGCAAACTGGGTTTGTCAAGGGTAGACATGTGAACAGGAGGTGTCTGATCACTGAGGACCGAGGGGAGGGGTGGGGCCTATGCCAGTGTTAGCCAAGGGATGTCATCATTGAGTCTGATCTCCGCAGTACCAAGCCTGTACACCCACCTCTGCTCCAACCTCAGTAGTTTGGTTGCTAAAGCAGGTGTGGTTGCGTGCAAATTAGGTTTGTCAAAGATATTCCAGCTCAGCGAGTGTGCTCTATGCTGTAGGTCAAAAAAATGTTTGGTTAGTTTAGTTATTTGTTTGGCACACCTAATTGTGCTCTTGTGTTCAAGGATTCTGGTTGGGACCTTTCTAGTGGTCATCCCCATGCACCTCAAACCACAATGCCAGGTGATCAGGTAAATAACTTGTTCTCTATTGCAATTAGTGTGTTGTTGTAATACCCATGGTCTTGATGTACCTATGTCTATGCTTTTGGTCACTTTGGTTTGAGCACATACCACGCAAGAACCACATGGACAGTGGCCTTGTACGCTAGGCAGGTTCCATAAAGTATTGGGTTTTGTTATATTTGTAGGTGCCGGTCTGGTATGGATCAAGGTATCTTTGAGGTTACGACCCCTTTTACACGCAAAGAGTGGTCTCTCCAGTGTCAGTTGCCCTTTATTGAGAATATTCCAATTATGTAGTATGGATTTTTTGACTGTGTTTGAGAGAGTGCTGTAGGTGCTGACACATACCAATTTGGTGGAGCTCTCTTTGGCACTTTGCTTTTCTAAAAGGGCTTCCCTATTGTTGTTCAAGGCACGTTTAGAGGACCTCTTAATCAGGTTGGCTGGGTAATGTCTGTCGAGTAGGTTATTTCGTGACCTTGCAGCGTGTGTGTTATATTTCTCAATGCTGGAGCAGTTACGGCGGAGTCTTAAAAACTGCCCGTAGGGTAAATTGTCCTGCAGCGATTTTGGGTGATATCTCTCATATTAGAGTAAAGCGTTGCGGGCCATAGGTTTCTGATAGGGTTCGGTTGCGATGGTGCTTCCTGTAGGGTAGATCCATAGGTCTAAGAAGGCCAGTCCCTCCTTGATGTAGTCACAAGTGAATCGTAAGTGGTCATTCCTGTGGTTCAACCAGTCATGGAAGAGTTTGATAGTAGTGTCATCTCCTCGCCAAATGACAAGGATGTCGTTTATGTACCTCTTCCATAGGATTATCTATGTGAGGAATGGGTTGTCCCTCCCAATGACAACATTTTCTACGAACATATGCATGTAGAGGCTCGCTAGACTGGGCGCGAAGTTGCTGCCCCTGGAAGTTCCCGAGATTTGGAGGTACAGCTGTGTCTCAAATTGAAAGTAATGCTCTTTCATTGCCAAATTAGTGCAGTTCATGATGAAGGCGATAGGTGTGATGGTCTCTGGTGGATGCTGTCTCAGTAGCTGTTGAACCGTATCCAGAGTCTGGTCCTGAGGTTTGCATGTATATAATGATTTCACTTTAAAAGTGACAAGTTAGTCTGTGAGTGGATCAAAATGTATATCGTCCAGGAGAAGTAGCACATCCGTGGTATCTTTCAGATATGTGGGCATGTCACACACCAAAGGTCTGAGAAAGTGATCTACAAACTGTGACAGTGGTTCTAAAGCAGACCTGATCCCGGAAATGATCGGCCTGCAGGAGGCGGTCTTTGTGGTTTGTGAATTTTAGGTAGTACATAGAAGTATGGTATTGTTGAAGATTTGGTACAGACAAAATCAGCTTCTTGTGCGGTGATCCAGTTCCTTTCACGCGCTTCTTTACTCAAGATAGAGATGGTTTCCATGATCCATTCTGTTGGATCTCTGTCTAGGCGTCAGTATGTAGTCTCGTTGTTGAGTTGTCGTAGGCACTCGATCCTATAGGTGTCTGTGTCCAGTATTACCGTTGCACCGCCTTGGTCGGCACTTTTGATGGTGATTGTTTTGTCCATGGTCAGGGACCGGAGTGCTTCTTGTTCTCTACATGGGTTGTTGTTGTAGGTTCTTGCGGGCAATGTCAATCCAGAAGTCAGATCTGTAAGGACTGCTTTTTCGAAGGTTGCCACCTCAGCTGGAAGTGTGCCAATAGGTGGATTGAAGGTAGACTTTGGACGCAAGTTGGTGTTCTTGTTCTCAGTATCGTTTGTAACCTCCCATGAGGACTTACCCTTTTACTTCTGTTGTTATATGTGTGTCTTATTTAGTCTGTAAACACTACTTTCTTTAATGAGTTACTCATACTGCAGGCAAAACAAGCTTTCCTGCAACATTCAGCACGCCATGCGCACTTTCACTTTCCAAGCAGCCCGGGACAATGGCAGCCGCTTCTTTGAAATGAAATAGGTCTCGCATTTACAAGAGTTTTAGCTATTGGCATTGTACATGACAATACCTTTTATTTAGGTGTTAATTATCAAACCAGATAAATAAAAGGCACTGTCATTTACAATGCCAAGTTGAAAGAAGTAAATCATCCAAATGAGATTAAAATGATTTATTGTAATAAATTGCAGCACAGCAACTGGAACATACAGAACCTCAGGCAGACCTAGTGCAACTGTTCAGTCAAACCTGAAGTTCTAAAGGTTGGTTCCAAATGGAACTAGAATGTACAACAAAAAATAACAAGTGTGCCTAAAGATAAATATGAAAATGAAACATACCTCCCTTATATACAGAAAAGAAAAACAACAAAAGTAAGGAAATAAAGTAAAGAGGGAGAATATGAAGCTATCTAACAAAATCTAATAACTTCATAGGTAAAAATCTTGAGCGAGTGGAGTCCTTAACTCTATGAGCAACAGAATCATTGTGTAAAAATATGGTATCAGGACCAATGGGAGGTACATCCTGAGACCTAGTGGGAGCAGGTAAATTTAGAAGCAGGGGATGATTATTGACATAAATAGATTTAGGCATGGTCCTAACATTTTTAGGACACTTAGAAACATGTCTGACATTCCACATCTTACCATCCTGAGTTATAAGGGAATTTTTAAAGACTTTAGTGATCCCAATGGGTTTATAGAACTTACTCGTACATTTCCCTAGAAAACCAGGTTTTTTAATTCTCACCCATTCCCCTACCTTAAAATTGTGTTCCTTGGTATTCCATTTGTTGTCATACCATTCTTTGTACTTTTTTTTTTTCTTAACCTTAATGCTAGTATCAATTATATTATGAACATTCTTTACGTTATTGTTACATTTCTCTTTAAGCCACCATGGACACATATTAGAAGCTGGATCCCTGCCCTTCAAAAGGCGAAATGGACTGACCTCAGTAACAGAATGTGGAGTAATTCTATACATACATAATCTTTACCTTAATGCATTTTTCCAATCCTGTGTCTGTTTAACAACATCATAAATGTAACCCTTCAATACACGATTGAAGCATTCAACCTGACATTTTTCATGTGGTGCATACAAAGATGTGGTGACATGTATAATATTGTGACATTTAAGATATTCCTCCATATCTCTTGAAATCAATTGAACCCCATTATCAGTCACAATTATTGAGGGACATCCTTCCTTTGCAAAAATCTCCTTAAAGAAATCTAACACTCTAGTAGTAGTAGCCGTTGGGACGAACTTGACCTCTGCCCATTTTGAGGGGTAATCTACTAATACAAAAGCTTAATATGCATCCAATGGAAGATTTAAAAATGGGCCAGAAATATCAAACGACAGTTTCTTTCAGGGTTCCTCTGGCCAGTCTGTATTTTTAAGGGGAGGGACATTGACTTTAAGCATTTTCTCATTTGAAATGCAAACATCACATTCTCTAACTACACGATCTGCCATGCGATCCATTCCTGGCCACCAAAAATAGGATCTAATTAAGCGTTTCATTGCAGCTATTTCTGGATGTGATTTATGAGATAACTTAAGGATTACCTCTCACACCCCAAACGGTGGAACACATTTTCCATTTTTGTAAACAAAATCCCCTTCTAATTCTAAATCATCTGCTACATTAAACATGGGTATGAGTTCCTCACTAATGTCCTTTCTCTTAGGCCAGCCTTCCACAATATATTTCTTCACTAATTGCCATAGTGAATCATTTTCTTCACTGGATTTCCATGACTCCTCTGAAATATCAGAAAATGCCCCTACTACAACATCCTGAATGGTGGTAATAATATCTAATTCATCATCTTTTCTTTCAGGGTATGAGTCACAGGGATGACGTGACAAAGTCAGCAGTAAATCTGTTTTTTTCCTGGGACAAATTCCGTCTTGAAACTATATTCTTGCAATCTAGAAGTTATTCTGGCAATCCTAGCAGTGGAATTCCACCCTCCACCTGGTGAACGTATATTAACCAATGGTTTGTGATCTGTCCTCAAAGTAAACTTCCTGCCCCAAATGTAGTTCCTATAATGCTCAATTGCCCAGACACGCCGGTAACTCTTTTTCTATAACAGCATAACGCCTTTCAGTTTCATTTAGGGTTCTAGATGCAAAACATACATTCCATTCTTCATTTCCACAGTTTTGTGACAGGACACCACCAATTCCATATAAGCTGGCATCAACAGTAATAACACAATGTTTGTTCATGCAAAATGGTCTTAACATAGGAGCATTTATAATATCCTGCTTAATCACATTAAACGCATGTTGTTGCTCTTCTGACCATTCAAAAATGACTTTTTGTCGTAACAATTTCCTCAAAGGCTCCATTTTAATAGCAAAATTTGATACAAACTTAGAATAATACTCGCACATTCCTGCGAAAGATAGTAATTGGTCCTTGTTCTTAGGAGAGGAAGCATTTAGAATTCCGTCAACATTAGATTTTTTTGGAATTACCCCATCGCCAGTAAGGGTATGACCTAAATATTCTACACTCTTTTTAAACATTTTACATTTGTGAGCTTTAAGTGTCAAACCATTTTGTTTTAATCTATCACACACTTCAGACAGATGTTTTAGATGCTCTTCATCATTAGCAGAAAAATTAAAATATAGTCTTGAAAGCATTTGACGAAATCATCAATGTCCTTGAAGATGTTAAACATGATTCTTTGAAATACCGATGCCGCAGAGGCCAAACCAAAGGGCATTCTGTTGCATTGATATAAACCTTGTGAAGTTATAAATGCTGTTAACATTTTTGAATCCTCTGTAAGAGGAACTTGATGGTACGCTGACCTCAAGTCAAAAGTAGAAAATACTTTGGCACCCTCTAACGACAAAACCACTTTATTTATGTTTGGTATGGGGTGACAGTCCACAATAATTTTCAAATTCAATGCTCTTAAGTCCACACATAACCTTAAGTTTTTTATCTGGTTTGCGGACCAAAACATTGGGTGAAACCCACTCAGATGAGTTAATTGGTTCAATGATGCATTCTGAGACAAGTTCTGTTAACATCTCCTTTAACTCATCTCTTAAGTTTATGGGTACAGGTCTAATTTTTTGTCTAACCGGTGTAGCATTACTTTTGAGTTTTATCTGATGAGAATATTCTTTAAGTTTTCCCAAAGAGTCAGTAAAAACTTCTTTGTAGGAGTCTTTTATGAATCTTTCCATGTCCTCACACCCTGTAACTGAGATGTAATTATTATTAACAGATTCATCCAAGACAACAGGTTCTTTAAGTCTCGGATTCAACATTATCCCAAGCATCCATTGATCCCTCCAAACTAGTACATTTATACCTTTGACAGCAATATATAGGTGTATATCGGCCCTTCTGTTTTTGAAACTCAATGATGTTTTAAAATAACCCATCATGTCAATACGTTAACCATCTTAGCTTACAGGATTTATGTCAGGTGAATAAATCTTGTTTATATTAAACACACTAGTAAGTTTTTCTTCAAAATATTGTTTGGATATGATGGTCCATGGTGATCCAGAATCAGCCATGGGATCTAAATCCACATTAGATATCTGAACCAAGCACATGGGAGGATTCTTTATGGGCATGTCATCATTGTCTTTAAGGTTTTTAATGCTATCAAAAACAGACACCACAAAACCCGAATTTTGTAACATACTTCCATTTTCTCCATCATTTAAGCATTGTCCAGGTACTTCTAATGTACATGAAATTCTGAGGCGATATTGAGTTGAATATTTCCTCTGAGCTCTGCACATATTTGCAAAGTGTCCAATCCTTCCACAGTTCTTACATTCTTTTTTAATAGCTGGAAAACCTGCAATTGAAGCCATATGGTTTCTGTTTCCACATCTGTAGCAAGCCACATTCTTCCCAATTCTATTAAATCTTTTAGGGGTATTGAAATTTGTGTTTGGGCCGAAAGTGAATTCAAATTATGAGGTTCATTTTTAACTTCATCTTGACGTTTGACGGCAGCAATCTCTTCAGATTTATCAGGCTTGTTACTATTATTCTTTTCCACATGCATCCATTTTTCCGTTTGCTCAAAAGCTTTTGCTGTGGAAATAGCTTCTGATAATTTGGGATCACCCATAGTTGTTTTTGTGTTTCTTTACACCTTACATGAACTATGATCTGGTCTTGTATCATTTCATCCGAGATGTTACCAAAATTACAATGTAAACTTAAGGTGCGAAAAGCTGTTAAAAAATCATCAAACGACTCACCTTCTTCTTGTACCCTAGTATAAAATTAAACCTATTCAAGGCTATATTACTTCTTGGTTTAAATCTCTTTTCCATCCTGAGCAAGGCTTTATTGTAAACATTCGTTGCTTCTCCATTTTCTGCAATAGTTATTTGTAGTAATGCTCTAAAAACCATTTGTCCTTCTGAACATAAACAGTGTAACAAAATACTTTTTTTCCTTTCCGCTCCCATTCTTTCCCCATCAATAGCTTTCATGTAATTAATGAATTTTTCCTTCCACCCAGCCCATGGAAGTGGTGGATCATCTTTAGAATGCAAAAACTTTGTTGGTGGTTCAAACTGCATATTGTTAATTTCCTGTAATGCTAAAATATATTCTCCTGTGAATGTGTAAAACGTATCCTACATACAATTATGTGCAGAAACTTTTAATAAATAACCTTCTTTTTTTTTTTTTAAATGTTCAACATGGACATATTATTATTAATAATTTTTTTTTTTCATAAGATTATTTTCTCCTATTTGAAATGACTAATAAATGCAATTCTTCTTCTTGTGTTCTGAGATGTAAAACAAAGAGGGCAATGTAAACAAAGGGGAAAGAGGATGAGGCTAATACTGTGTCTTCCCTTTAAAATATTAAGATATTTCCACTTACTCAAGGTCTATTCATATTCAGATGTTGAGCTTAATGCCAATTGAAAAATAAACAGAACAAGAAGGATGAAAAGTAACGATAATACAAAAAAAACCGATCCAAATTAGGCCAAAGCTGACTGCTGAGATTCCGTTATAGCAGCGTACTGGTTGCCAAGGCTGTAACTAATGACAACAAAATGGCCACCACGTTGTCTGCGTCATGCGTGCACGTTCCCAGCATTCAATGCGCTTCCCAGAATGCACTGCGCATTTTGAGCGCAAAGGAACAATGTCGATCTTTCCTGCAGAGGCGGCTCACGAACACCATGCGCCAAACTTCAAATGATGCCTGATGCGTTGTGCGATTTGAATCTCGCAGGTACTCAACGATCCAATCCACTTACTGTTGTAGGCAATTCCGTCTAATTTCGGCAATCGTAACCATCTTCTTCCTTTTTTTGTGTGATTAGATCTAAAGCTCCTTTGCGATCTCTTTCCATAAAGTATTTTCATATTGAATTTCTTAGTGATTCTTCCGTTTTCCGTTATATTAAGTTGTAGGAAGTCACTGAGTAGAAAATAGATTGTTACCGCTCCTCTTTTTTTAAAATTTCGTCTTCCTTTTAAATGTAAATTTCTTCTTCTTACGTAAATTAATCCAAATAGGGTTCAGGAACACTAATCTTTTGGGCTACTTCTTCTTGTTGTGAAAAGTGTTCCTCCGCTCGTCGCCATTGAAAGAAGTAAATCATCCAAATGAGATTAAAATGATTTATTGTAATAAATTGCAGCACAGCAACTGGAACATACAGATCCTTAGGCAGACCCAGTGCAACTGCTCAGTCAAACCTGAAGTTCTAAAGGTTGGTTCCAAATGAAACTAGAATGTACAACAAAGATTACAAGCGTGCCTAAAGATAAATATGAAAATGTAACACTGGTGCTTAAACGCTCACAAATGCGGGACCTATTGCATTGCAAATGCTTGTTTTTTTATTGTAACTCATTTGCTTGCTTCTTATTTGATGGCTTACTCTATCTTTGCTTGTCCATCTTCTCTTTGCCTTATCCCCTGGAGCATACCCTCTTTACAATCTCTCTAATGTTCTGGCTTCTATCTTTCCACCTCCCACTTTTAGGTAACTTTGGGGCATATTTACAAAAAAATGTCAGAGCACGGTGAGAAGCCAAATTGGCATCTCCGAGCTCTGACATTTTATAAACGTAGGGATGTGCTGTAGTAACAAGAATACGGCGCACCCCTGTGTTTCCCCTAGCGGTGGCAAAAAAAGCTTCCTAGCACCAGCACAGGCACAATACCCCATGTTGCAAGGGTGCCTGCTCTGCAGGGTCAATTCGTTATGTGCAGGAAGGGACACCTTTCGGCAGATAAACAATCAATAATGGATGATTTTCTCTTTCTATGTGAGCTAAAACACACATAGAAAGAGCAAAAAAACGTGGAGAAATTAATAATTTCTCCCCGTATAGCCATGCTAAGACCAGGTATTCCCTGGAGGTAGTTTTTGGGGCTGCCTCAGCCTTGTAAATCTGGGGCAGCATCAAAAAGCAATGGGTGTTGCGGTCGAACACCCACTGCAACACCCATTGCATTCCCCTTTGCCGCAGAGGACTGCGGCGGAAAGGGGCATAATTACAAGGTGGCTTTAAGCCACGTTAATTGGCTTAGTACCACCTTGTAAATATGGGAGAAGGTGCTACGCCATTAGAGCGTCAAAAAAAGTGAAGCTCCGATGCCGAATGGGGTTTGTAAATATGCTCCCTTGTATTGATTATCAAACACTCCTTGAAAGAGTATGGGGCACATTTACATAAAATGTCGGAGCGTGGTGCTATGCCAAATTTGGCAACGCCGTTCTCTAACTTTTTAAAAACAGGGATGCGCTGTATTCACAAGAACACGGCGCACCCCTGTGATTCCCCCAGGTCTAGCGCAGGAACCCTGCAGCCATGTTGCAAGGGTGCCTGCACTGCAGGGGCGATTGTTTATGTGGCTAGTAAATATGTCCATATGTGTTTTCCAGTTGTCCCATTTATGTGCTTCTCTTCCCCTCAACCCGAGCTTGTTCTCGCTGTTTCTCATTGTGTTGCTCTTTCTCCCCTGCCCCCACACTTTATTGCACTCTCCCCCTGTGCTTCTCCCCTCACCCTGCTTTTTCTCCTTTGTGTGCTTTACCTGTTTGTATTGCTCCCTTTCTCATGTACTGCTTTTCCCCTACTCCTTCATTTGCACATTACCTGCCTCTCACCCAGTCCCCTGACCAGCACCTCTGTTATATATGCCAACCGATGTCATCGTTTTTTGGGTGGGCAAGGCAGAACATTTTCACTCGTCTGCTTTTAAACAGAAAAATGCACTTCCACCTTACTTCATTTTATTTGCCGACCTATCTCGTATAGGTAAATAAAAAGATGGTGCCCTAGGTCGCATCATTCAGAGGAACCTATCACTCACTCTCATTCGCACTGAGTTCCAATTATCTCATTCTGACTCACCCAGTCGCACTCACTGTTTCACAAACTCTCACACACTCTCCAGCTCACTCTCACTCAGGAATACCCACACTCACTTGCTGGCTCACAAATTCGCTGCCTGAGGCTGCTGCTCATGCTCGCTTGAATCTAGAGTTGGAATTTTTTACATTGTGCCAATCATGAATAGATTTTCATTCACTATTAGTGTAATAAAAATAAGACCAAGACCAAAGGGGAGTGGAAGTTCCAAAGGCCTCTCGGGAGCAGCCAATCTCCTCAGCTTTGCCAGTTCTTGTTGTACCAACCCTACACGAAAATTATAGCATTTCTATTACCACTGAATCTGGGACACGAATGCAGAAATCAAGAAACATCCTTGATCACTGCCGCCAGTTGGTTTTGCCGCATTCCTTGGCTGGGAGGAGAGACTACGCACCCCCCCTCAGTATTCCCTGAACGGCCTAGAGGCCGCAACTTACCTGGAGGGCGCCAGAGCACCAGAATCATAGAGAGGCGTACCGCAGCACAGGACCCTCGATCACTGCTGCCAGTTGGTTTTGCCGCATTCCTTGCCTGAGAATGGAGAGACTACACTCCCCAGCATTCCCTGAACAACCTGGAGGCCACAACGTTCCTGCATGGTGCAGGAGCGCCATCAATTGTAGAGAGGAGTCTGGTAGTGTGAACATGCATGCCCGGGCGAAGACCGAACCAAGAGCGGGCCTATCTATACCCGTCAGGGGCAGGAAGAGGCGGGGCGGGCCACCCCTATTGGCTCGTTTTTCAGTGTGTGGCAGATTGGAGGCTAGCTGCCCCGATGTAACACGCCACCCAGGACATGGTCAACGTACTTTCTTTCTATGACCTATTTTTCAGTGACTGCCATGTTTGACGGTTCACCTGGATATTCACTTGTGCTCTCTACTTGCCAATATTGCGTGGCTATTTAGCCTGTTAAGAGGTTAAATGGTGCTTAAGGGTGCTATGGGGAAAAAGAAAGGACCTTCCATCAAACCTCCGCCCCATTCTGCTGCCCCCCGAATATCTACCATAGGAGGTTTTCTCCATCTGGCAGAGATGCCTGGATCCAAAGAAATAGAATTTGTCGAAGGGAGGCTCTCGTTGGACAGGAACATTTCCCATGCACCCCCTCATAGGTAACCCGTTTTCACCAGTTTGGAGAGGCTCCCTCATGACGGGACAGTTGGGGGTTCATGAGGAAGATCTTGGGGGAGCTGTTCCCCGTATGGAGAGATCTAGAATTTCCACAACACCAGTTATCAGCCCGAGGTTGAAGCAGAAACTGAAGGTTTGTGTATCCGCCCAGCCACCTGCAGAGGCTCTGCTGGTGGCTTGACTCATCTGGAGAGGAGGGGGACTATCCCTCAGGAATGCTTCGATCAGGGAGCTCGAGACATCGTTAAATAATACGTTGGATCCAATCCTGGTGAGAATTTCCCACATTGAAGACATGGTTTCGGAGTTATTCTCCCTGATGATCCAGGGGAGGGTGAGGTGTGGGTGGGCCAGGAGCAGGGCTCATCAGAAGAGCTTCAGGGGTCAATCAATTCTATCAGCCCTGTGAGGGATCCTGTGTCAACTTATGACCTCGGTGGCGCAGGCTCCATCCAAGTTGTATCAAAGCCAGAGCATGTGGGGCAAACTCCTAGTATAGGTGGTCCCCCGGGAAATAAAGGGGTGAGTTTGAGCCCAGTGTCTCCTATCAATACCAGGGGAGTGCTAAACTTGCCCCCGTAACCAACTCCTTATGTTATTGTCCTGGGGAATGTCCCCTCCCGCTCCATTGGTGAATCATATCAGGGACTTAAGATCAAGGCGATGCACTGGCTTAGCTCACATCTCTCTCATAGGAGGAAGCTTGCGGATTCTATTATCATGGCATGCAGAGTAAGCTTGATAGGTAAGGATAGGAAACCTTGAGCGGGAGATTGCGTGATGGTGAACTTTATTAACTCCTGGCTAGCTGGTGACCTACTTTCTGCTGCCCCTCGATTCACATCAGGTACACCAGGGATAGTTGCCTTGCCTCTGGATTTTTTATTTTTTTACTGACCGGGTATCTTAGCTCCCCCACTAGATTTTCATCACTCTGTCAGGGGGTCCTGCCCAGCAAATGACCACCTTGCATTTAGGCCGTCCACCCTAGTGTCTACCGCCAACAGATTTTTCCCCTTGAGCAGTTTGAGCCCTGCAATTCACTGGATTTATGTGATCATTCCCAGTCTCGTGGGGCCCACAGTGTTTCCCAGGTAGGTCCATCTCAGCACCCAAAGTGCCTTATAATGCTAACTTGGAACATTGCTGGTCTTTCCTCGAAGTTTAGTGATTCCAGGTGGGTGCAATATGTTAAATCTTTTCACATAATTTGTCTCCAAGAAACTGATAACAGCTTCTTCCTTGAGGGATATAAGACCTATTTTGAACCTGCTGTACCCTCAATGAGAGGAAGGGCAAATGGGGCTTAATTAAGTTTTTTAGAATTGATTTGAGTGGTTATATTTTGGGCCTCAATTGGCATGTTCGCACAATGCAGAGAGTACAGCTCTCACTGCCTGGCTGTTTTCCAATGGTTCATTTTTCTTTTTTTCTTTTGTTTTCAGTTTTTTTTTAAAATTAACAATGGATATTCAGTCTTTCATATGTTCGATCATAGGGCCCCATATTTGCACATACCCAACTTCCGCCTACGTGAGCCTTTAAGCGCATATAAGCTATATTCAAAAACAAAGATGGTGTAGAATCTAGCTCTCCACAGTTCGAAGGTAGGGGCATCCTTCTGTAGCCACATAGAAGCAATAGAGAGCCTAGCTACAGCTAGGAAAAATAATAGCAAAACTTGTGTGCTGGCTGCCCCACGCTTACATTTTCCTCCATCCCTAAAAGCATAGTAGAGGCTGAAATATTTATGACTGCCCCAGTTATTTCAATGAGGAACTTCTCAATATGCTCTAGGAGGTTGGTCAAGCACCCGCATGCATAAAAGAGATGTACAATGTCTGCCACATCTGATCCACAGCGAAAACATTTCCCATCATTTGCCCCTCCCCATTTTAACATCTTGGCGGGGGTATGGTACAGATTAAACGCAGTCTTATAGTGCTCGACCGCAAGTTAGCAGACAGTATTATCCTCCCTGCCAAATCGATAGATTGCGCAACACGAGTGCCCTGGCACCATAACCTGTTATCCCACTTGAGATTTTAGGCATCTAAATAATTCTGAGTGTCGAGCAGCATATTGTATAAGGTACCAATGTGGGAGTTATTTCTAATAGCCTCGACAAAGGGATTCAGCTCCATCACCCATCGCCTTTTACATAAATAGTCCCGAATTTGTAAGAACATTTTAAAATATGGTCTTAGGCAGCTGATATCTATCAGCTAACATAGTGTAAGATGCCTGACTCCCATTGATATAAAAATCACCAATGTGTAAGATCCCTTTACTTCTCTATCTGCCAAAAATCCTATCCCAAACGACCGACGGGAGTAAGCCCAAAGCAGATGTGGGGAGTGTAATACGAAACCCCTTCAATTTGATAAAGTTTCCTTATAACCTTCCAAACCTTATAGGCGGTGCTTAAAACCGTGAACCGAGTTTTTTTTATAGTAACTGAATTCCAGCATCATGAATAATCGGCTCTTGGCATCAGCTCCCAGCAACATTCTATAGATAGATGGGGATTCAGCAGTATTACAAACCTCTTCTCCAGTTAATACATTTTGCATATTTTGAAGAATACAGGCATAATATTACAGTGTAAAATCCGGAACTGCCCACCCACCTTTCTTCCGGGGTAGTGTCATGAGACGCATTGCTCTCCGGGATTTCCCTTGGGCCCATAAAAACCTAGCACATATCGATTGAAGTACTTGCAGCTGGGGGCAGCTGAGTTCTAGTGGGACTGATCTGAAATAATATAATTCATAATTTTAAGAACATTACATCGCCCAACCAGCGACAGGTGCAAGCATTCAAAACGGTCTAGTTGTTGTTTCACTGTTGTTAAAATAGAACCCCAGTTAACCTCCACTAATGCTTTTAAACATGTCCTTAATCTAATACCCAGATATAATACCCCATCCATGAACCTAGGGTCATTACTGCAATCTTAATTTATGCACAATATGTATAGTCCCTTGAAAAATCATGAAAGACACTGAGAATCACATCAGTGGTATCTACCGCATTACCGTGTTTATCTGTCATACCCTTAATTCTTTGAGCTGCTTCCCTTGACCGAAGCCTTTGCACCTAGCAGCGCCCTGCTGCTTCACCATATTCACTTTGGTCTTTGCTGAGCATATGTTTGATGGCTATTACTTTGCTCCACTGCAGGTTAATTTTGGCCTTACAGCTTGCGACCTCCATTTGCAGTAGTGTAGTATCACCCTTTGCTTGTATTCCTAGCATGAGATTCTCTTCAGCTATTATAAGTTTTGAATACAATTCCTGAGTCACCAATATCAACTGCCTCTGCTTGTATATCCCAAAACTAAGAGTCTCTTGCCTGAACCCAGCTTTTAGAGCATACCAGATACAACCCCATGTGGTAGAATTACGATTAATAAGTAGAAACTGCCTGATCCAGTCATTCATGTGCACAACGAATGTTTCATCCAACAGTAGTTTCCCATCGAACGAGAAGGATCTGGCCCTAGGACCTGTACTAATTGTCTGTATATCAGGTACTAAGGGGCCATTATCACTACCCCTCAGTTCGTAGTGGATTGTTGTCTGCCTATCAACATAGAGTATCCAAGCTCAACTAAAAGCTTTCATTTGCACCATGGAATATGGGTTTCTTGTATACAGACCACATCTGGTTGGACAACCCATAGCTCCAAAGCCACCCGTTGTCTTTTCCCATAATTATTCAGCCCACATATATCAAAGGAGCAAATCCATAATCCCGAGTGACATTTTCTATCCCCCATCAAATATCAATGTTTCTATCTGATCTAAGATCATGTGATTTGACTATACACTTTACTCTTTTTGCTCTCGAACTCTCATGGACTGTTTTGTCCTGTGCTCCCCCCATGCCCAGGTGCCCTCCCACACTCATACAAAACCCCATCCCAATTCCCACCACCCCCTCCTCCTTCATAGAGCCTCAGCCAAAGCCCTGTCCCCACCCACCCTTGCCCTGAAAAGAGGCTTTAGAACCAATGGTCCCTGAGATGGATCATGCTCCTGCCCCCCGGATCACCCCTCCCCACACAATCACTGCATACCTTTCAGTGCAATAACCCATCACTAGGGTCAAAAAGAGGAAGAAAAACATACCCCATGGAAGAGCTTAACAAAGGGAAGGAAAAAAAATAGAAGAAAAAAAAGAGAAAAGGGCAAATTCCCAATCACGGCCACTTATGCACACAGGTTACTTGAAGCCATATCCCATATTATAAGGACTGAAAGAATTCTTTAGCTTGAACTTCTGTAGTGAAGAATCAAACTTGCTCATTAAATACAACTTTGAGTTTGGCTAGATTTAGCAAGTAGGCTTGAGCCCCCTTGCCTTGAAAGGGGCTAATGACTTTCTGTAATTGCCATCTTATTTCCACCATCAGGGGACAATAATCAGGGCGTACAAAAAATTCCATCCCTTTCCCTGTTTCCTTTCGATCTGGGTGTGCGAGATCGTAAACTGCCTCTTGAGCCAAGAAGTTGTTAATCGAAATTAGAATTGCTCTGGGTCAGAAGCACTTTGACCTGGCCTTGCACGATGAGTGAAGGGAAATCTATGCGCCCTCTGAATCTCCCGATTCCAATCCCATTGCGACAACCCTGGGAAGGCCTCAGAGAAGAGCTCAATGATACATTTTCCTGCATCTAGTCCTTCTGCGCCCTCTGGAATCTCCAAGATCCGCAGATTGTTGCGTCGAAGACAATTTTCAAGGTCCGTCAGCTTCCAAAGAGTATCATCTTTCGATGTCCGCAGTGCTTCAGTGGCTGTTTTTTCATTTTCCCTGGAGAAAAAAAAAAGTTGGCACAGTCCTCTTACAAGTAGTGTCCCAGCGTGTGCACTCTCTTCTCTCAGCTACCGGGTCTCCCATGCTGCCATTTTTAAGGGTATGCCCAGACGTGGGTCCCGTGCTGTCCATGCCACTGGAATCAAGCTATCCTGGCTGAAGAGGGGTGAAACCCCGAAACCGGTCCTAGGATGCTTGTTTCAAGTCGAGGGAGTACTTGGCTGGCAGTTTAGGCTGGACTGTTCCCATGAAGCACAGGGTCAAGACTGATTTGCATATGGCTGGGTTCAAACTGGAATGGCATGGTGAGCAAAAAACAATGGATATAGGCCCAGATCTCAGTGCTCTGGTGAATGTATGACATTGTTCTGCATTCTGTCCATCAACTGTTGTTTTTGCCATTTTTACCAGCATGACCTATATTTCCACCAGCGGCTGCACCACCACTTCATCCAGCTTCCGTCGGGTTTCGGACCTTTACGCGTCCCACCTTTGGAGGCATTACTGCAGGGGGCGCCGCCAGGTCAGCCCTGCCTTCGATCCAGAGCCTCTTTGGGTGTGAGAACCCGGAAGACCGCCAAACCAGCTCCAAGAGCCGCAGCACAGACACACGAGAAGCCGCCGCAACAGACTGGACACAATTTCACCCTTTGTCTTTATCTGCCTTGCTTGGTTTCACCGCACCTTGCTGTCATTGTGTCCGGTGGATGTAAAGCATGGGGCGCAAGGGTCCGGGAGCTCAGGCTTACACGACCGTCCATGCGGTTGCCATCTTGCCTCTTATTTCCAATGGTTCAAATCAATTTTTATAACAGTAAGCGGGGGAGCTCAGAACCCTTCGGAGTTTCATATCTGGAACATGTTTTGAGCACTATCTCAGCTATGGGTGATGGTCAAGCCCAAATCGTCCTTGTTGATGGTTTTAATTGTCATTTATGTAATCCTCCCCTAGACGGTGGTGCCCCAAATTGCATTTATTTGTTGAAAGATGGGCTACATTTTGTACACTCACAGGAAGGTCGAGAGTTAAACAATTTATTTTTTAGTATGGAGAAACTGGTGAATTCTTTGAACCACGTAATTTTCTTGACCTATAAAGGGAGGGGCTGTAGCTCGTTTATTTACTTTAGATTTGTTTCAGCGCCATTATACTTGCTTATCTTTCATTTTAAGACTATATTTAGCCCTTTTAGTGACCACAACCTATTATCCTTAACCTAGGATATTGCCATGGGTCCAAAAGCACAGTCATGGATGGCCCTAATGAGGCTACCTGCTGTTGACCTAGGGAAAATGTTGAAATGGTCTCAGGTGGATTCTCAGCGCCTTCAAGCTTCCCTCTTTGCGATTTGTCTGCGTGAAATCAATATTTGTCTTGATAGTGATGCAGGCGGTATTGGTAGCTTATAAAGGTATAGCTCTGGGGGTTCCTAAACTTATGACTGTGACAGCCTCTAGCACCCGGGCGTCACCAAACCCTAATTGGTTTTATAGGGTCTGCTTGAGAACACTGCGCCACCTGAAGACAGCTGAAGCAGTCACAGAGAGACGGGCATCTGATCAGAGATTGTAGGCGGGCTTACTAGGCTCAAATAGCGTGCAAACATAACCTACAGGAATCAGCCTGTGTGGAGCTCTGTCAAGCTTGTGAAATGGGGAATAGCTCTCTTTTTTGGAGAGTTGGCAATAGGCCTTACTTTGCTCAGGGCTCTGGTCCGCTCCTATGCCATCACATCTCAGAGCAACAGTGGGTGGATTATTTTGAGGGTATTTATAATCAGGGGGCTGGTGGGAGTTTTAAAACCTCATTTGCACCGGTCACAGTTCATAACAGAGTGGTCTTCCCTTTAGATGAAGTCACACAAAGCATCCTCGCCTTGTCTTGCAACAAGGCCCCGGGCCCTGACAAAATACCACCAAATCAGTTCAAAGCAAATACAGAGGTCTGGGCGCCTATTTTAATGCAGGTCCTGAACGCGGCTGCAGAGTAGGGGTCATTACCCTCATGGTCAACTGCCATGATTATTCCCATTTTCAAGATGGGGGATAAAGAGAACCCACAATGTTATCAGCCAATATTTTTATTGGATGCAACAGTCCAGGTTTTGGGAGGGTGATTTTAAATAGGTTGTGTGATTCGGTAGAAGAAAATAATATTTAGTGCAACATCCAGTATGGCTTTAGGGTGGGGAGATCGACGTCAGACTAATGCTTGAATCTCCATCTAATTAATAATAAATACACGGTGGCACGGTCTGAATCTTTACATCTAGCATTTATGGACTTGACGTCCGCATTTGATAGGGTGAACCGAGTGAAACTCTGGACCTTGCTCAGTGTGATGGGGGCTGATCCTAGTATTGTGACCTTCTTAGCTGATCTTCAATCAAAGACCTTAGCCTCAGCCTTTTTCTCAAGGTACAGTGTGTAGTCGCTTATTCTTGACAAGCTGTGGGGTTTGTCAGGGGTGCATACTTGCCCCTTTTTTGTTCACGATGTATGTGAAAGGGCTAGAGTCTGCGCGTTTATCAGTTTCGGCTGACTGCCCTAAGGCTGGTGACAGATTTCTCCCTGTTTCATTATATGCGGATGACGGAGTCCTTATGGCTCGGACCACACATGAGTTGGATTTGCTGCTGGGCAAGTATCTGTCTTTCAATGGGCACCTTGACCAGTCGGTTAACTTTTGGAAGTTATACATAATGGTAGTGGGCCTCAAATCAACAAGCAACAAGACTTTTACGTTATCCAATTTTACGCTGAGCAAAGACAAGGCTTTCCCTTACTTGGGTGTTTTATTTGATGTTAATAATTGTTGAAACTCCATGGTCGCAGCAAAAAGATCAGAGTCCATTAAAACAATGGGGACCGTTTTTAGTTTTTATCAAAGGCTAGGCTCCAGGGTACCAAGGGATCTGCTAAAAATCTATAAGGACAAGTGCATCGAACAGCTTTGTTTTGGCAGTGATGTTTGAGGGTATCTCAAGTTGGATCGGATCCAAATGATGGAGAATAATGTTTGCCGCAAGTTGGTCCAAGTCCCCAGTCTACCCCAGCAATTTCTATGCCTTCGGAGCTTGGGCTTGATCAAGTTTTGGACCCGATATCTTTAAGTCCATCCCTGTGCTGGATTAAGATCTGGAGCAGGGCGGAACTCAAGCTAAGCTGGTTGATTCTTGAGGACTGTTTGGCTCTGGATCGGGTAAATAGCATTCCATGGATAGCTTATGTTAAGGCAGCCTTTTCTTCCATAGGTAGGTCTGATATTTTTATGGACCCTACCCCTCTCTCCGTCCACGAGTGGGGAAGTGTCAAAAGGTTGTTTCTGGAATGCTCTTGTTTGAAGAGAGAAGGTTTAGAACCTCAGAAGCCATCAGATCGAGGGTATATGATTTTAAAAACTGTGCAGGGGATTGAGCTGTATCTGGTCTTTCTTTACTCACAGCATGACAGGGTTTTACTGGCCACGTTTAGGTTCAATCAATTGCACCATTTCTTGGCAATCCCATGTGGGTGGGTTAGGTCTGAGGTAAGGGCACCCTGGGGCTGTGACAATGTGTCTCCACAGGATATGTGTAGTAAATTACTTGTCTACTATTCTCCACAGTACTGCTCTATCAGAATGTTCCATGACATCATAGAATGCCTGAGTGCCTCCCTGTGTTAGAGTGTCAGTTAGTCAACTCAGGCTGAGCTGTTAGGAGCCTGCTCCTGGTGGGGCTGTCTTTGTACCATCTGTCTTCTCCTACTATCCTGATCTCCTATACTGGAACCAAGCTACTAATAAAGAAGTATGCTACATGTACAGATGGACTCTGTATCTTCCTTTACAACAATTTTGGCGACGAGGATGGGATCAAACTGAAGCACATTGTTTAAATTCAAAATTCTTCCACGCGCACCTCACCGTTCTCCTAGTGCCACGTGGAGGCAGGGTGAATTCTGTATGACGTCTTCCCTATTTCTTCACAGCTGACCAGTGATGCCTGCATGCAACAGCGTGCCATGAGCCATACGGCGCCGCGTCTAGAAGCGTGCTGCCATCTTGTGCTTGGCTACAGCACATTTACTTTGAGTTTTTACTTGGAGCTCCTGTCTTCCAACCACGTTTTTCCTTGTGACATTCAGCTTACAGGCAGCAACGTTTCTTCACACCGCTATATTGTGCTTTGCCCCAGCATATTGTCTTGGAAGGGTAATTTCGAGTTTCCTCTTCAAATCGGGTTTAGTTTTGTTGTGTGTTGCGCGATCCTTGCCGCCTTAGACGCGCGGTGACTACACTCATGGAAAACGAGATGACATAAGCAAAGGCATTGCTAGGCCAGCACCACAAACACAATGACCGTTTCAGAGTTACTTACGAGGCTGGACTGCCCTTGCCTGCTGCAGGTCACATTGCTCTTGACAATGTCTGCGATGACTCGTCCATCCTGGTAGGGGACAACTCTCCTGGAGCTACATGGAGCTGCATGGAACGAGCAAGGAATGAGCTTCTCATCGGGGACGACTTTGGGTGAGAGACCGCTCACCGGTGCTTAACTAGTGCCTTGTGATTATAACGTCTGTACTCATTACGCATGTCCTCAATAGGTCTGTACTTTCATCGTGTGGGGGAGGGGTCAGTGTATAACATAGTGTCTTGCCTTGGTTTTGGTTGTTTATCTAGAGTGTACCATCTAGGGGAGGTTGTGCAGTCTTTCTGGGGCATTTTTCCCTGTGGTGTACCCTTATTAGGGGAGATTGTGTTCTTTTCCAGAGTATTGTGTTGTATGTGGGTAGTCAATGCCCCATATTAGTTTTCCAGGGTTAGTACCCTGTGGTGTACCCTACGTAGGGGAGGTTGTGTAGTTTTCCAGGGTCAGTACCCTGCGTTGTCCTCTATTTCTAGTGGAGGTATGTTGTTTCCGGGGTGTGTACCCTTTGGTGTACCCTACCTAGGGGAGGTTGTGTTATTTTTCCAGGGTTAGAACCCTGTGGTGTACCCTACCTAGGGGAGGTTGTGTTATATTTCCAGGGTTAGTACTCTGTGGTGTACCCTATTTAGGGGAGGTTATGTTGTTTTCTACGGTGTCTACCCTGTGGTGTAGTGGTGTACCCTATCTAGGGGAGGTTGTTTTATTTCCATGGGTTAGTACCCTGTATTGGTCCCTATCTTGGTGGAGGTTCTTTAGTCGGTTCCTAACGTTATCATGGGTCTTCCTTTCATGTTGACACTATGCTCCGGTCGAAGTCCACCTGCATGGAACTCGTGGCCAAGGGTTTCACGCTTGTTCGACTTTGAGTGAGAAGTTTCTCTCTAGTGTTTAGACCTCTTCCATTACTCTTAACGGATTTTAAGTGTCAGCATTCTTGCTAATGATATATTGAGGTATCTTATTTGTCTTTATCTTTACTTCTGCTGTTGTTCCCTAAGGAAGGAGGATGTGTAGTAAATTACTTGTCTACTATTCTCCACAGTACTGCTCTATCAGAATGTTCCATGACATCATAGAATGCCTGAGTGCCTCTCTGTGTTAGAGTGTCAGTTAGTCAACTCAGGCTGAGCTGTTAGGAGCCTGCTCCTGGTGGGGCTGTCTTTGTACCATCTGTCTTCTCCTACTATCCTGATCTCCTATACTGGAACCAAGCTACTAATAAAGAAGTATGCTACATGTACAGATGGACTCTGTATCTTCCTTTACAACAATTTTGGCGACGAGGATGGGATCAAACTGAAGCACATTGTTTAAATTCAAAATTCTTCCACGCGCACCTCACCGTTCTCCTAGTGCCACGTGGAGGCAGGGTGAATTCTGTATGACGTCTTCCCTATTTCTTCACAGCTGACCAGTGATGCCTGCATGCAACAGCGTGCCATGAGCCATACGGCGCCGCGTCTAGAAGCGTGCTGCCATCTTGTGCTTGGCTACAGCACATTTACTTTGAGTTTTTACTTGGAGCTCCTGTCTTCCAACCACGTTTTTCCTTGTGACATTCAGCTTACAGGCAGCAACGTTTCTTCACACCGCTATATTGTGCTTTGCCCCAGCATATCGTCTTGGAAGGGTAATTTCGAGTTTCCTCTTCAAATCGAGTTTAGTTTTGTTGTGTGTTGCGCGATCCTTGCCGCCTTAGACGCGCGGTGACTACACTCATGGAAAACGAGATGACATAAGCAAAGGCATTGCTAGGCCAGCACCACAAACACAATGACCGTTTCAGAGTTACTTACGAGGCTGGACTGCCCTTGCCTGCTGCAGGTCACATTGCTCTTGACAATGTCTGCGATGACTCGTCCATCCTGGTAGGGGACAACTCTCCTGGAGCTACATGGAGCTGCATGGAACGAGCAAGGAATGAGCTTCTCATCGGGGACGACTTTGGGTGAGAGACCGCTCACCGGTGCTTAACTAGTGCCTTGTGATTATAACGTCTGTACTCATTACGCATGTCCTCAATAGGTCTGTACTTTCATCGTGTGGGGGAGGGGTCGGTGTATAACATAGTGTCTTGCCTTGGTTTTGGTTGTTTATCTAGAGTGTACCATCTAGGGGAGGTTGTGCAGTCTTTCTGGGGCATTTTTCCCTGTGGTGTACCCTTATTAGGGGAGATTGTGTTCTTTTCCAGAGTATTGTGTTGTATGTGGGTAGTCAATGCCCCATATTAGTTTTCCAGGGTTAGTACCCTGTGGTGTACCCTACGTAGGGGAGGTTGTGTAGTTTTCCAGGGTCAGTACCCTGCGTTGTCCTCTATTTCTAGTGGAGGTATGTTGTTTCCGGGGTGTGTACCCTTTGGTGTACCCTACCTAGGGGAGGTTGTGTTATTTTTCCAGGGTTAGTACCCTGTGGTGTACCCTACCTAGGGGAGGTTGTGTTATATTTCCAGGGTTAGTACTCTGTGGTGTACCCTATTTAGGGGAGGTTATGTTGTTTTCTACGGTGTCTACCCTGTGGTGTAGTGGTGTACCCTATCTAGGGGAGGTTGTTTTATTTCCATGGGTTAGTACCCTGTATTGGTCCCTATCTTGGTGGAGGTTCTTTAGTCGGTTCCTAACGTTATCATGGGTCTTCCTTTCATGTTGACACTATGCTCCGGTCGAAGTCCACCTGCATGGAACTCGTGGCCAAGGGTTTCACGCTTGTTCGACTTTGAGTGAGAAGTTTCTCTCTAGTGTTTAGACCTCTTCCATTACTCTTAACGGATTTTAAGTGTCAGCATTCTTGCTAATGATATATTGAGGTATCTTATTTGTCTTTATCTTTACTTCTGCTGTTGTTCCCTAAGGAAGGAGGATGTGTAGTAAATTACTTGTCTACTATTCTCCACAGTACTGCTCTATCAGAATGTTCCATGACATCATAGAATGCCTGAGTGCCTCTCTGTGTTAGAGTGTCAGTTAGTCAACTCAGGCTGAGCTGTTAGGAGCCTGCTCCTGGTGGGGCTGTCTTTGTACCATCTATCTTCTCCTACTATCCTATACTGGAACCAAGCTACTAATAAAGAAGTATCCTACATGTACAGATGGACTCTGTATCTTCCTTTACAAAGATATGCTGCATTTTATGATGTTTTGCTCTTATTTCAGCTGGCTGAGGAAGCATTTTTTAACCCCTTGTTGAAATCTTTGAATTTGAAACAAGTTAGGGCTGCCTGATGTACCTTCAGATGCTTCCCACTGAGTATATGAATTTTACTGTTTTATCTTTTTTACAAGCTGCCTGGGTGTCCAGGAGAACGAGACCTGATTAACTGTTTTAATGTTCACAGTATGAGTAATTATAATGTTTGTTTATATTATCCAGGAATTTGATATTACTGTCTTTGATCTGTATTCTTTTATGGTGATTTTATTTACCAAAAAAAGATTTATACTGATTGATTGGAGTCAAATCTTTTTAATCTGCTAAAAACCAGTGTACCACGCCAGCATCAATAGGCAATGTGGCATGGTGCATAGCACTGCAAAGACTATTGTTAAGCCATCAAGCCTGATGTATTTATTGTCACAGGACTGAGGTGTCATCGTGTACCTGAAATCCTGCAGTTGCATGATTAGGGTTACAGGTCAGCACAGGGTCCAGCAACAGCAAGTTCTTTCATGCTGTTCTGCTGCACAGATGGGACAAGCTGTAGTGCATTGCCTAGCCCACAATCGTGTTTAATTTGTAACTTGGCGACTCTAAAACCTTGGGCATAGCAAAATCGATAGCGTCCTTCATCCTACCTGATCCTGGTGCTGGGGCTGAAGCATCAACTTTCCTGCCGCCGCCGCAGCCACGTTCCTTCGCGGCCGCAGTGTGCAGGACCACAGTCCCCAGGAGCCTTAGCGGCGGAAGTCCGCTTTCATCACCATCGCGCACGGAGGCGCATAGATTCGAACTGAGCCCCGGCAGAGCGGGCGACTCTAAAACCTTGGGCATAGCAAAATCGATAGCGTCCTTCATCCTACCTGATCCTGGTGCTGGGGCTGAAGCATCAACTTTCCTGCCGCCGCCGCAGCCACGTTCCTTCGCAGCTGCAGTGTGCAGGACCACAGTCCCCAGGAGCCTTAGCGGCGGAAGTCCGCTTTCATCACCATCGCGCACGGAGGCACATAAATTCGAACTGAGCCCCGGCAGAGCGGGCGACTCTAAAACCTTGGGCATAGCAAAATCGATAGCGTCCTTCATCCTACCTGATCCTGGTGCTGGGGCTGAAGCATCAACTTTCCTGCCGCCGCCGCAGCCACGTTCCTTCGCGGCCGCAGTGTGCAGGACCACAGTCCCCAGGAGCCTTAGCGGCGGAAGTCCGCTTTCATCACCATCGCGCACGGAGGCGCATAAATTCGAACTGAGCCCCCGCGTCGCGGGACGCGCGCGGGCGGCGCCGGGAGAAGCCCGGGACAAGGGCAGGCCCTCTGTGGCCCTCAGAGGCCTGAGGAGACTGGACTGGGCCAGGAACTTTATATTGTCTCTGTTGGACCGCTAACGTGCTATGAGCATGTAAGACATTTCATACATTATTATTATGTTATTTTCGTTAGTTTCTTTGTGAGTGTTTAGACTTAAGGGTACTTGCGTGGAAGTTTAACATCATTACTGCTCATAATGCCTAAATCCAAAACTGACAAAGTAATGGTGGGCCCTGCTACCCTAGATAATTTCCTGGTTAGGAAAATAAATCAGATTAATAATGATAGACGTGTTTCTCTGGGGAAAGGCACTGTGATAGGGGAAACACTATCTGAAAATTTCCCTATTAGTCTGACCCAAGACTGTGAAATTAAAACGAGTGATGTCATCTCTACTGACCCTCCAGCGCCCATTTTAGTGAATGTGGAGGTTCATCCTGACTCACGGGCGCTGTCAAGTCCAGACATTGGTATGCTGAATGAGATCCAACCTGAAATCAGGCATCTGAGAACTTGTAGAACACTGTCTCAAAGGGAGAATGGGAAACATAACAATCCTAAGTCTAAAAAAAAGGATGGTAAGGCAATTATCAGTCCTGCTATAACAACCCCTTTTGTATTCACGGGCACTAATGGTAATGGTAATGGTATTGGAGTAAATTTAAATCCTGATTTGCTTGCTTCACTTATAAAAAACTTAGAAGTCTCTTTCACAGCAAAAATGGAGGAGCTTATTAAACCATTAACCATTAAGATAGATAACCTAGTCAAGGAAGTGACAAGGCTGGGTGGTCTGTTACTGTCACAGAAGATTGTAACATCTAGTGGAAATGTCCACTCTGGGGGGAAAGGGAGAGAAATTGCTGAAGTTAATGATACACGAAATAAGGGGAGGGGGGATATTGTTGTTGCAGTGGCCTCAGGATCTGTAACATCTATTCGACCGGATATCCCTGTGGCAACTGCCTTGCAGCAACAACCATCTACAAACCCCCAAAGCAGTAGAGCTCCCAGACCCCCGAGGAACAACCGCTATCTTAATCTACCACCAGACTGTGCTCCGTTTGTGGCAATACTGACTAATGTGCCCCCTTGTGGCACCCATCCAGCATCTCCTTTTGATGAATCTCAAACTTCTTTGAAAAATAAGACAGTGTCATGGCTCAACAAAAACTGTGGTTTTCCTATCTCATATTTTGACCAGATAATGACAGTAAGGCGTGTAAACTGGGTGGGGCCGTCTAAAAAGTCTGGGTCTGGGGATTGTATAGTTGTAAATTTCAAACACCCCCAGCATGCGGCAACTGTTCTTCTGAGAGCTTCTGCACTGGTATATAATATGAACAGTATCTGTGTACGCCCCCTGGGTTACTTTTATGCGCATTTGTGCAAACCTTCACCACAACAGAGTCTAACCAGGCGGGGGCTTGAACCTTATACTCCTGTGCAAGAGACGCAATTCCTTCACAACATCACTAATCCGTGTGGGCCAGGTGGACCCATTGGATCTTATAACAGGAGCCCCAGTGCTGGACACTATCAATATGGGTCAAACTTAAACACACAGAACAGGTATGATGTGTTATCCGGTCTTGAGCTGTGTGATTGACGGGGGGCACCTGCGGCTCAGGATACTAGGGCTACAGGTGAATCTATAAACCCAGACAACCCGGTGGGCAAAATGCCAAGATGTCTTGCTGTCTCTTGGAATATTGCTGGTCTTGCGGCCAAAATGTGTGATGCTTGTTGGGTGACTTACATTAAGCAATTTTCGATTGTCTGTTTACAAGAGACCTGGGAGCTGGGCTGTAACCTCTTCTTAGAAGGGTATAAGGCCTTCTTTGTGCCAGCCTTGCCTTCTTTGCGGGGTAGGCCCAAGGGGGGTCTTGTAATTTTTGTTTCCATACTAATACCCTGTGAAGTACGAAGAATTGAAGCACAACATACAGGTGTAATGGGCTTAGCTCTAACTGGAGGTAATGTCCTTGTGGGCCTGGTGAATTTTTACAATGCTGCTTATGATAGTGCAGGCAGGAATCACATTCATATATTAAATTCTTTTGTTTCTAACTTTATGAAAAATGTGGGCCATAACCTTATGATTATGGGGGATTTTAATTTGCATCCTTGTATAGACCCATTGCACAAGTGCTTACCAGAAATGACTTGTGAACGTGCGGACTGTCTCCATATGGAGCACACTAAGGAGGGGGAAATGTGCAATGACCTACTGAATGACTATGACCTCTCTCTGGCTATGTCATTAAAGGACCCGCAATATTGCTTTGATACCCCTACCTTTAAGGGGCATGGAAGGGGTACCTTTATAGACCACATACTTGTTTCGCGGACGATGCAAACTTTTTTAGATTCTTTTTGCATTGTCCCTAGCGAATTCAGCGACCATAACCCTCTAACAATCTGTTTAAAATGTCCCTGGTTAAAAAAGGGTAATAAGATCATCAATCAAGGTAGATTGGGCACAACAGATGGGAGGAGGCGGATAAAATGGTCTATGGTCTCTGCGGATATCCTCTATAAGAACATTTCTGTAGGTTGTGCAGAGGATATTAAAGTCTGTACTAATGGGGGGGTGAACCTAGGCTGGTTCTAGAGGCTTATCAAAATATCTCGGAGAAGGTGTCAGTGTTTCTATCGGTCCCTAATAAAACTCAGGTTAATATAGGCCCGAGATGGTTTAGCCATGACTGCACTATAGCTGCTCGCAAACTGAGGCTTGCACTGTCAGCCTCCCCGAGGAATCAGGAGGTCGTAAAACTCTGCAGAAAGGAATATAAGGCTATTACTGTTGCCCGCAAGGAGTTTCTGAGGAAAGAGGCCTGGGAGGAACTGCTTGATCCCTCCACCCTGAATAGCAGCACCAAATTCTGGGCTCTGGTTAAAAAACCTTTTTTGACCGAGGACCCTGGAGATGGACTTGTCTGTTGCATAACCAAAGAGGAATGGGAAAGTCATTTTAAAAGTCTGTACTATTCTGAGGGTTCTGGAACCATGGCTGCTGCCCCCCATGGTAGGGACAGCACCATTATTTTTGACAATAGTGAGGTCTTGGCTGCCATAATGGGTCTCACTGCAAATAAAGCGCCAGGTCCTGACGGAATACCACCGGATCTTTACAAATCTGATCCAGTTTTCTGGGCGCCCATTCTGGTTGCTGTATTTAATGCTGCGGCCATAGTGGGTTGTCCGGGAACGTGGGGTCTGTCAACTATAGTTCCTGTCTTCAAGAAGGGAGATAGGGGAAGTGCTCGTTGTTACCGACCAATATCCCTAATCGATTCAAAGGTTAAGATCATGGGGAGAGTTATACTTCAACGCCTAACAAGCTGGTCGAATAAAAATAACACCATGTCAATTTCTCAATTTGGCTTTTGTGAAGGGCGCTCTACCTTAACGCAGTGTCTCAACCTGTTTCTTATTCTGAATAAATATATTGTCGTACAGAAAGGAGTAATTCACCTTGCCTTCATGGATCTGTCCTCAGCCTTCGACTGTGTTAACAGAGGGAGGCTGTGGCAGACCATGAAGGATAAAGGTATTGATAGGGGGATTGTGGGGTTCCTAGCGGATCTGCATAATGACACAAGAGCCAACGTGAGGTTCTCATCGACCGGGGAAACCACAGGAAGTTTTAGTATTAATAAAGGAGTACGTCAGGGGTGTATCCTGGCCCCTTTTCTTTTTAATTTTTATATAAATGATTTAGAGGCTGAACTACAAGAGATAAAATCAGATTGTCCTAGGGCTGGTGCGAGGGGTATTCCTTTACTTTTATATGCCGACGATGCGGTTTTAATTTCACGAACAGAATTAGGTCTCCAGGCACTTTTGAATGCTTTTAATAATTTCATGTCTGACAGGGACCTTATGGTCAACAATTCTAAATCTTACATAATGCATGTTGGCCGCCAACCTAAAAAGAAGTTCAATTTTAAACTGAATGATGTTCTGATCCCCATCACCCAGACGTTCTCATATTTGGGTGTTTTATTTGATACGAAGCTTAGTTGGGCCCCTCATTTGGCCAAGAAGAAGGGGGGAAATGACCAGAGTAAATGCCTCCATCTTCAACTTTGCTTCTAAATTGGGGAAAAAGCCAAATGTGGCTATGATGAAATTATACAACACTAAATCCATAGCCACCGCAGTATACGGAAGCGAGATATGGGGCTACATAAATGGCGAACAACTACAAATAGTTGAAAATAATTTCTTAAAGCGTCTGTTATGTGTCCCAGGTAGCACACCGAATTTAGCTGTACATGAAGAACTTGGTTGCCTGCCTTTATCCGACATTGTTGGATTGAAACCACTGTTATGCTGGGTAAAATTATGGTTAAGTGATGTAATTCCTTTAACACACCAGATAGTGGAAGATCTTGTATCACTCGATCATGCAATGTGTGTACCTTGGCTTAAATATTTGAAGTCCCAATTTTTGAAGCTTGGCCGCCTGAACTTGTTTGATAACCCGAGGGATATAGTTATGGGTGATGTTGCAGCAATTAAGAGAGCTTTTTTCTTGGACTGTAATGCCCTAAGAGATGAAGTTGAGCTTTCGAAACCCAATGTTAGAAAGTATATCATGTTGAGAACTTGTGATTCTATGGAAATGTAGCTAACATGCTCCTTTACCTCCCATGAGAAATTTTTGCTGACCCGATTTAGGTTTAACATCTTTCATCATCTTTTAATTAGACCCAAGTCGGACATTTTTAAGAAACCTGCAGCTCCCTGTGGCTGCGACGGGAAGTCTCCACAGGATATGCTGCATTTCATATTTTTATGTACATTTTATGAATATCCCCGTAGGCGGTATCTTGTTACTCTTTTAAAGAAATTGAATTTTAAACAAATTAGACCCGCCCTTATGTACTTACAGCTGCTGCACTCTGATAGTGTCCTCCAGGTGCTAGAATTTTTAAAACTAACCATGAGACTAAGAAAAAGTTTAGATGAGTAACTGTGATTCATCTGCAGCCCCATGCACTAATGCACTTTTTCTGTATGTGTGTATGTGGGCACTACTTGCACTTTTCTTGTACTGATTTTGTCTATGCACTCTTTTAAGAAACATATATGTTGTATGTAACTTACTTTTATGGATTGCAATATATCCGAAATAAAGTCAATTTTGATTTGATTTGTAACAAAAAAATAATTATTCAATGGGTGCAGTTGCCCAGCGTTTTTCTTAGAAGCCTAGAACTACCAGTTGCTGGGGTAGGGAACGTCAAGCCTCCACCTCTGGTGTTTTTTCTTCCAACCACTACAGACTCCCTCTCTTTAAGTCACTCATGCAGGTTCGTTTTTTTCATCCTTTCTTCCATTATCTTCGTTTTCCTATCTGTCTCTTCTTTCTTCTTCAGCCCTTTCCTAGTGGCATGAGGCAGAATGATGTTACTCTACACCCCCCCTCCTTGCAGAACGTGGTGAGCGGTTCCCGAGGTGCCCAAAAGGCTTTGAACTGAACGGGCCCCCCTGAAGGTGGACTGCATTACGCCCGAGTCCTTTTCTTAGTTCCTTTATACTGTTTTGAGCCTGGTGATGAAAACTGTGTCCGCACTCGAGTTGGAGTAGTTCTTCACCAGCTGCAGCCACTAATACAAAGTAAGCGCTGCCATTACCGGAAGTGAGATTAAGAGTTTTGCTGATCTGCTGACCTCGCTGAGCGCGTCCCACCAGCAGTAAAGACAGCTCACTCACTGCAAGCAAAGAGCCGGAAAAGCAATGAGTGGGATAAATTGGTTGGGCTTCGGGACACTTTCACTTGAATTACAAGAGCCTGGATAGACAGACAGGCATGCCTCCAGGACTGCAGACAGAAAGCAAGTCTGCTCTGTTGATATCCGCGGAACAAACGGTAAAATATCTATTTTGCATGTGGTTCCTTCAGAATGTATGGCGCATGAATGAGCCAAAAGCCATATATGTCACCCGTGTCTGCATTTCTACCTGGAACAGAGCACAAGGCTGTGTTTGCCAAGAAACTGCATGCCCCGGTGCATTGCCAAGCTATTCTAAATTCACTCTTTTTCCGGAGAGTTGAGAACAAACAATTGAAGCTGCATTGCAGAAGACATCTATAATTCAAGAGGACAGAACATATTCAGCATTTTGTATAAAAATCACTTGGGGCTGCCCACACTCCTAAATGGAGAAAAACACCACCACCTGCATTTGATTTGTTCCGTGTTCGCTGTTTTGTAATCTCTGAAGACTAGAAGGCTCAGGCAGTTTGTCTCTATACTGGGGAAAACTGGTCCAGAGTCATTTTACGGCATGGGCACTGGCCCAGGGCTCCATCCTTGAAGGCGCCCCTGACAGAGCGGGCTCTGTTCTACAGACAGCCCTGTCCTCCTGATGATCTTGAATGATTCTTAAACATTTATTATTTTAAATACTGTTTTCTTTTAAAGTACTTTTAATAAAGGTAATGTATGGCAGTTTATTACAGACAATTTAAAAAAATAAACGCTGTGTTTATATTTTTAAGCACCATAGCAACGTTTCTTATAGATCGAAAAAGGACCTCATATAGGAGAAACGAGAGGTGTCACGGAGATTATATGCAATAATATTAGTGAGCTGCTGGAGTATTACACTATTGAAAACACAAGTTACAATCCCTGAATATTAGCTGTAAACACATTTAGAATTTGGACCAGTGTGTCTGTGCACTATCAGTGACCTGGCCAAAGAGGGCACGAAAGAGCTATAACTGGCTGATAAATTCAAAGCTGTTCTGAACAGGGGCCCTGGAAATACCCTTGGCCCAGGGTCGTCAAAATCCTTAAGATGTCCCTGAACTGGTCCAAGAATGTCTAGAAATGTCTGAGAGGCTGTGCTGTTGTGTTTCTTGTTTAAAGCCTTGGCAAACCAATAGAGCATTTCTAGAAACGTGTGTCCAACATTTCAAATAGAAGTCTGTAGTGTCCTGCTGGACACAGTCTAGTGTTTTGCCAGCCACTCCATCGAGGGCTGGCCAATACACTCACCCCACACCCATCCAATACAGGCGTCACTGGTCAGGTGACCCTGCCAATAAAAGAGCCTGAGTGCACGTGCTCGGGGGCCAGTCCCAGTAACTGTATACTCTGAGTCTGTCTCCTTATTCGTCATCATGTGGGCCTAGGGCCCACGATGTAGCAATGGGGACAATGCGGGTCTGACCCCGTGTGCCTGCTGAAAGTAACTCCAACATTCCTACTGGACGGAATATATCCCAGTTTTCTAGACCATGCCACCGCCGTGCTGCCTGCGGCCATCTGCTGAAAGGGAAGGAAAGAGTATCCAGTAGGACCGCTGATATCGCCTGCCCTGAGGAGGAGATCGGGATCCTCTCTGCTACCACACCATGCCCCTGTGAAGTGGTTGCATCGCCCCAAGAAGAGATAACTTTTTCCATTCTTGAGAGGGTGGCAACTGAGACTCTCAGCGAGACGGCAGAGGAGGACGATCTCATCAAGGTATGCCAGGACCCCTACCTTACTCTGCCCCATACCGAGTGACGTGCCGTCAGCAACTTGGGCCTGCTGCCACCAGTCTTGGCAAAGAGAGGAGAAGACTACCCTGCTCCTGAGGTACGCAGTGAAACCCCCAACTTGGCCTGTATACAAGTCTTCTCACTGCTGGCTGCTGCCACCGAGAAAACCATGCCACTCCCGCACCCTCACTTAACTGCTGTGTACCACGTGGTGCGTGCTGAAGATATGCCTGGCAAGAATCACCTTGGGGGGGAATTCTGTTTTTCATGCCGGTATCCACCTGCAGAGCTCTGCCGGCAGGGGAGATAACTCATGCCACAACCGCAGTCAATCAAACCCCCCTCATACCTTAATTTATGTCTGATTGGCAGCGCAAAGGACTGGGGCCCATATTCAAAGCAGAGGCAGCGACCTGAGAATTGCAGGGAAGATTGCGGCGGCCTGACTAGCGGTGGCTGCAGCGCCACCTGTTGGCTGACCATTGAACTGCACCTGTAAGTGACGGGTAAATGAAGCAGACCGATGGGGCTACGTTTTCAAAAATAATTTTCAAAATAAGGGAGTGACCATCGACCTTAAGGTACACAAGGTGGCTGGCCAACTGAGGTGCCTCACCTAAATACAGCATACTGTTAAGCCGCAGCTGTACAAGTACAAATGCTGTACCACACTAAAGTAAAGCACTCATGTCAAAAAGAAACTGCCCCATACAAACCCACACTAATACGAAGTGCAAGCTGCCTGGCACCAGGAACACATGGGGAAAGCTCCACTGCCCCAGCACAGAATCAAGGGGTGAGACCTGCACTGCACACCTCCGGGTGGGGAACGGCAGCCACTGAAAGCGGCCTTGGGAGAAGAGAGCAGTGAAGACGGAAGAGGGCATTTACATCTCCGGTGGCAAGTGGCCACCACTGAAAGAGAGAAGCAAGTACAGCTAGAGAGACTGACCCAGACAAAGACCGCACCTGCCCCTAAGGCCGCCCATGGTATACCCGTGCCCCCAGTGGCTGTCTGCAGAGACAGTGTGCTTCAAACAACAGCCATGCTGCATTGGCCAGCAACACTATACACAAGAAAGAAAAGAGCAGAGTCTGGCTGGGAGAACGCCACCTGGTGGCCGTATACTGTCACTGCATACAATAGGGAGGAGAGACCTTTTGCCTCCCATACTAATCAGACTGCTGGGCAGCGTATAGTAAATCTTTACCCGAGCACGTGGTTAGAGTGTTTTCCTCCTGTGGTTAAATTGCATCACCGGCAGTTGCCGGCTTGCAAAGAGTTTCTGGAGGAGAACCGGCAAGAGAGAGAACAGTGAAACCGGGACAGCAGAGACACCTTGTACACCCCTAGGGGTATCCAGCCACCAACCCCTGCGGCCAGGAACATGCTGGGCCAGTGACTATGATCGCAGGTTAACCCACCAATGGCAGAGGGTGCCGCATGCCCCCAAAAGAAGATAGAGAGAGAGCCCAGATGCAAGGGATACAGAGACACTGCCAAAAGGGAACACAGACAATGCACCAGTTCATGAAAGGAGAAGCACCAGCTGGCCGACCAGCATCACAGAGCTACCGTTTGATCCACCAATGAGGATGTCACACAGAGTGTGACTAGCCATGTCAAGCATGCACAAACCTGGGCCTGATCCAATGTCAAGACAGCGCAGCAACTAGGCACAAGAGCTACTCCCTTAAGCAAAGAGGAGGCAGAAGGGAGACTACCCGCCATACACGTAGCACCGGGGAGATCCCAGAGGAGGGGCCCATGTGGCCCGAATGCAGGAAGAAGAGAGATCATGTTCAACCTACCTGCGTTTGCACTGCCCTGTAGTGGGCCAGAGATTATTCAGGGAGTGCCTCCAACACTGCCATAAGACTGTGTTATGCATCGGTCCATTACAGGCATGAGCTGCCACTGACGCAAGAGAAGGCAGACCTTTACCTCCCACAGAGATCCTGAGTGACAGCCAGAATACCTTGTCGAGGATAAGAAGGGTATGGAAGGCGTTGCAGAGCGGATCCACCAAACCACACCTATCTCCACTGCCATCCATGAAATGGCGGACGCACCTGAGAAGATGCCCCGTCCCACTGATAGGACCAGACTTGCGAGTGGTCCATGGTGGGAGAAGATGCGTAGTCCTAAGGAGATGACTGAGTGAGCAGGGGATCCCTGTGAGAATGTCGCCTCTTTCAGAGCATGTGTAGAACAGACATGCAATACGTGGCCTGTCGTCACTTTTGCAACATTTACAAAGAACACATGTGGCCGGATGCCACATCACACAGGAATTAAGAACCAAGGAAAAAGAGAGCATGGCACGCTGCCACATTTGCAAAGAGGAAAAGGAGTAGAGAGATTGAAGGGTGACAATCCTATCACAGAAGAGCAGACGACAACAGGTGCGCAGGAGAAGTCACCAAAGGGGACAAGAACGAGTGCTCGTACCATTACCCGAGTGCACCTGCTAATACAAGCCAGCCACCGGGGTGCGGTGACGACACAGGAAATACTTTAGTGGGAGTACCAAATGTGAGCTACCTACATGCGCAAACTGTGTATCTGCCCCATACTTCATAGTGTGTCTGTCAAGGCACCTGTCACCGACTGATCACAGTAAATGGCATCCCTGTTTTGCTTACACACATGCCAAATAAGAAGTGCTGCACCAAGTGTCCGATGAGCTACATGACTGCAAAGATCCCCAGTCACCCTTACTCCATGCAAGTCAGCACCACCTGTCGTACAAGTCGTCTCATGGCAGCCATTCCATCATTTGCCATGTGCATCAACACCATCCATCGAGCATCAAAAACCACGACTGGAGTCCTGCATCATTGCCATACAGAGTGACCATCTGAAGTACCAGTGCCCATTTGTTTAACTAGCTTACATCCTGCTCCCGGTAGCGAGAGCATGTTCTGACCAGGACACATCCACCCCTGATGTTGCAAGAGTGACTAGGCGGTGACTCCGAGGTGGTTTTGCGGCAGTCCAGATGCAGACACGTGCAGACCCAGTGCAGCCCATAGGCAGTCCCGTGGCAACTCATCCAAGGGGCTTCCCCAAGCGTGAGAGATGGACTTTACTTTGCCCCACCAATGGATTCCAGGAGGTAGCCAGGCCAGGCAACAGAGAGTTCAACAGGTCACAGAATACAAAGGTTGTCTTCAAGGGATCAAGCGACATCATCGTCAAGTGTTCACAATGGACTCCACCTATGCTCCTGATGCACCTACGTTTGAACTATAAGTCACCCATTACCTCACAGCAGGAGTCCGCTGGACCGACTAACATCACATAGGTGGACTGTCACACAACGGACACCAAGCTGAAAGAACCGGACTTCATCAGCACTTTGTTCGTGTCCAGATGTACCTGGTTAAAGCATGGAATGTGCCAAGATGCCCGGGTGCTCCCAGCTGCACCTGTCCACCGCTGTCCTGCGGACTGCCTCTCGGAACTGTGAGACTTCAGTTATTGTTAGTTGTATTCTCATTCCTTCCCACTGGTAGGACCTTTTTTTTAACTTTAATTTTTTTATAAAATTTGGGAGGAATGTTGTGTCCTGCTGGACACAGTCTAGTGTTTTGCCATCCACTCCCTCAAGGGCTGGCCCATACACTCACCCCACACCCATCCAACACAGGCATCACCGGTCAGGTGACCCTGTCAATAAAAAACCCAAGTGCACGTGCTTGGGGCCAGTCCCAGTAACCATATACTCTGAGTCTGTGTCCTTATTCATCATCATGTTGGCCTAGGGCCCACGATGTAACAGAGGTCAATGAAATATACATAGCGATTGTTGGAGTAAAAATACTGGCGGTGAGGTCGGTTTTTACTGATCAACAGTTGGAACACACAGATATATTACTAAGTAATTTCCTCCCAACCCCCCATGGCAACGCCCTTCTGGATAAATCGACAAGGGTAGACGTGGGTGTGTTCAGGAGTGAGTAATGCCCCAATAACCAAAGTAAATAACTTTTGCTTGCTACATCTATCCCCACAAGCATGTTATGAACCACAAATGCTCCTGAGAAGGGAGGTCCAGCAGACAAGATGCATCGATAGGTACAGAGAGACAATGGGACAGAGGCAGTGGTCGAGGTAAGTTACCTCTTTGGCTCTGCCTCAGCAAATCACAAATACAGAGACATCTGCATATTTTCACTAACTTCGATAATAAATTAAACTATTCTCTAGCTTTATATATGTAAATCAACGACTCAGCAATGCAACATAATTCAAAAGAGTACCATGGAAAAACCGCAAAGAACATTTGCGTACATTCGGTTAATTCAGAGAACAAAAATGTATGCAAAATAGTCATATAATTTCATAGATAATATGTACAGTAAGTCAGGTGAGACTAGTGATTGTGGTGTTTAGCTTTGGAGGATGGGTTTTTCTTTAGATAGGATTTTAAAAGCATGGGGCAGAAGGGGAGCTGAATAAACAGAATCCTATAATGTTGCGGTAACAATTGGGAGTTGTGAGTGTTTGATGTTCAGCAGAGCATCATTTATGGAGTGTTTGCTCAATAGAAACATTCAATGGGATTCCAGATTGTTTTCTGATGGATGGTATTTATCGACTGGCTCTTTTCACTAAGGGCCACATGTACTACCATTTTTAGCGGTCGCAAACGGAAAATCGGGCCATTTGCAACCGCTAAAAAGAGTTGAAGCTTGTACCAAACCTATTTTGCAAGTCTCTATTAGGATAGGGCATGCCATGGACATCCTTTTCCTAAAACAGGGGAATGCAAGATTGTTTTGCAACCACAAATGCGGTCCCAAAACAATCGCAGTTACCACCAATTTCGAATTGGTGGTAAGCCAGTCGCAAATGAGATGGGGACCCCTTCCCCTTTGTGATTGGCAGCAACAATGTTTTTAGGAGCAGGCAGTGGTCCCACAGACAGCCTGCCGCTTAAAAAATGAAACTTTGATTTTTATTTTTTTAACTGAATCCCGTATTTGCTGCATTAAAAAAAAAAAGTTGCTTTAATAAAATAGCAAACACAGACATGGTGGTCTGCGCTCCCCAGCAGGCCACCATCCCTGTGTTATTGCCCATTCCCAGTGGGTCGCAAATTGCGGCCTGCCTCATGAATATTGATGAGGCAGCTCATTTGCGACCCTTTGCTAATGTGTCTGAGACACATTAGTACATTTCCTTTTGCATTGCGAGACGCTAAAATTCTCATATTGAGATTCACAAAAGGAAATGGTCCTACATCCAGCCCCGGGTGTCTTCCCTACCTGGGTAATATAAGATGCACTGTGAAAACCTTGAACTGAATGAGATTCATCCAGAGGTGACTTTAAATTCCACATTTTGTATCAGTTTCTACACTCTGACCTAAAACATTTTCATTTGAAATTCCCATCAGCTCCATTTGTATGATCCCTGAGGAAGTGGGGTAGTTATTTTGTAAAACACATGCAGGCAGGCTGTCAGTTTAACCATTTGTGGGACTAAGGATCAACGGCAATTGGCTGAACAGGTCACATAAAAGTTATGGATCAACGCAATGAAACAAACACTTAGAATAGTAACAAACCAACTGCTTTTAATTAACTAGACTCATTTATTGACTTTTGACTATCCTTTGCCACTTCACATAAACACTAACCGTATTTCTGGTGACTGATCAGAGGACCATTCTCCTTGGGATAACATTATTTCTTCAGATTTTGAAATTTACATTATTATGGAAAACGCTATGAATCAATATTGTGCACTTTTACTAGCCTTTGTTGATATTCTTTGAATTGATAAATATGAAATATTAATTTATTTTGATACTACTCTATTGATTTTGCTTCCCCTAAAACCTGCACCCAGTAAGTGTGGTGGTGAAAGCCTCTGGTGGCAGTTTATATGGCGCTGTAGAATGATCTGTGGGTGTAAAAATGAATAACTTTGTCTAGGGCTGGAAGAAAATCATTATTAAGGCCAGGAAAAAGCCTACTGCAGCATTGGTCATTATTTATAGCTTGGCTGTTTTGAATATCCCGATTGTGAAAGGATAGGGAGGACAGATTTTGTGAATGTTCCTTACCCAATACCTAGCTTTGGGGCAGCAGAAGGAATTCATTTTTCTAAATTCACACTGTCACTTCGAATAGCATGGAAATATATCTAGTAGAGAAAGAGGGCGGGAGAGGGTTAGCTGTGAAGAGTGATGAAGGGTGGAAAGTAGAGCACCTCAGCGTTACAGATAGTATGCATAAATGATTGAGAGACACCCACCAAAAAATGCAGGCAAATGATCAGAGTTGTTGGAATAGCACCAAGGGGAGAGGATGTGGTCTCACGGCTAGACTGCCGACTTTGGAGCTGGAAAACCAATGTTCGAGCCGCAGTGTCGACTCCACATCCTGTGACTCTGGGCAAATCACTTAATCTCCCATGCCTACCAAAAAAAATAAAAATGAATATGTCCTGTAACTGGTGCTCATGTAAATTGCTCCAATACCTTCGGGTTGAGTTCACGCTATATAAATCTGCAAAAACAAAATAAAGATGAGACAGTCAGAAAGGAGAAGCTTTGAGTGTCATTGGCATATATGTCGTATGACAACACCAAGAAGGAAAGGAATTATGTCACATAGTAATGTGGTTTATAGAGAGCACGCAAGTGAATGAAGCATTGATCCTTGGGGATCGCAGTGGGTAGCTGTGGTGGTGCAGCAATAGATTGTTAGGTCTCGCCTATGCAGCGCGCATGCGCTTCTTAGGAAAAAGACCATTAGCGAGCGATTCGGTTTTGAGGCCAAAAACATGCAAGCATTGCATTGCTTTCAATGGCAACACGTGCACATTTGGCGATTCCCTTGTGGGAGCGAGCAGTGCCATATGGCAGCAATTATAGTGCCTTGCTGCTTGCTCCTGCAAGGGAATCCGGCGCAGGCCCCCTCCTCTCTCCCCTCCCCTTGCTGCCGCTCGAGGTGCGCGCGCTTGTTTTTTGGGCCTACGATGCGCCTCTCATAATTGAAAAGCACTATCAACCCAGCCACCGCTGCCATCCATTATTGATTTTCATTTCAGCATGTAATTTTGCTTTTCTGTTACAATGGCGATCAGAGCGGCCAGGTTCACCACCAGCACGCCCCAGTTTTTTTTTCTCTCTCCTGTATCTGAAAGTAAGAGGCTCGAGTGTAATTTGCTTCAGTCTCAGATCCCACTCTTGACATGTGCCGCTCAGATGGAGAGCTTTTACTGAGAACCGGATGCATGTTTCTGTCCGTGGGCCCGTACAGCTCTGTAACTTCTCACCAGCCAGTCTCCAGCTTGTCTCTGCAGCAATCTCTGTCTCTCCTGATGTCTCCCCCTTGCACCTGCCCATCACCCTGCATGTACCTTCCATCGACCGCCCTCCCCCCCACACCTTGCTTCTTGACAGGCTCCCTCACACACGTTATGTGGTCAGATGTGCATTTGAGCAGTGACGGGGTGTGCTTTGGTAAATATGTCTCAGCCTTTATTTAGCATATTTGCATTAAATAATTTCTTAAACTGCTCTCCAGAAACTTGAGTGACAGCTTCCAGCGGGTCCTTGAGCCAATTTGAGATACAAACGTGTAGCATTTACTGGTTTAAAATGTATCTTTTTTTTAAATAGACTATTTGATTTGTTTGCTCATATAATTGGCTGGTCGAGCTTTATTGGTTAGCTGCATGGTTTTATGGCTTCTAAAACCTGTACTGAAGGAGAGAAAGATGAAAAACTAGAGTTGTTGAATTATGGTTTTGCCCGCTTTGGCCCAGAAAATCAGGTGAATTTTCTCCACCCACGGAATTTCCCAAGTTCCCTGGAGCCTGTAATTCTAGAGGCGGTGAAAAACCGGCCCAATAGGAGTTGGAGCTTGAGAGTCCATTAAGAAATGAGGAATTACCATGGAATCGGTAACTCGGGGTCTGATTCCCCCTGCAACTCCTCATTCTGGAGCAGACTTTCACGTGGAAACCTCCAAGTGAAAGTTGAGAGATGTGCGTTGTTTCCTCAGATCTCATGATTCCAGGTGGGCCAGTAGTAGGGGTGGGCGGAATTTGCGAAATTCACTTTCGCAAATTATCGCGAAAATGTTAAAAATCTCCGCACACACGCGGAAATATCGCAAAGATGCGGAAGTTTTTTTCCCGCCCGTTCACGGTATTTTCTGCGTGGTCGCGGCTCGCCAACTTACCCATGCGGTTGCTCACAGACGCGGCCATCTTGTTTTCACTTGTCTCGTGATGCATGATCGCGAGAAGAAAGACGTGATCGCACGACGAATGACGTTACTGCGGGCGCGAACTGTCGCGAGACAGCGCAAATGGCTACCAACAATCCAACATCTCGTGGAGAACGCGACCGGATCGGGAAAACTTGTCGGCGAACGCGGGGATTCAGGGAAGGCGATCGCGCACACGCGAGAATGTATTATTTTACAGCGCGAGCAAGCAAAACATTTCCGGTAAAATGCGGATTGCGGAAATTTTGACATTTTCACGCTCTCCGCGGAACGCGAAAATGTCAAATTATCGCAATTTCCGCGAGCGAAAAGGAATTTTAGCCCAGGCCTAGCCAGTAGCTGTTGCCAGCCCCCACCCCCATCGGAATTAAGAGACCACTCGTAGTGAGGGCCTTTGTGGAAGATTTTAATTTACATTGTGTTTATTTCTTCCCACATCATCACTTGTTTGTATAAAAGCTAGTGGGGAAGTTGTAGTGTGCACTCGGTGCATCACAACACTTGGGTGGTGTTGAAAGCCTCTCAAATAGGTTGCTAAAAGAAGGCAGAAATGGGAAGAGTATTCCAAAGTGATATTCTGTGTACTTTAAACATGCATTCTCATTGATAATCTAGTAGTACTTTAGTTCTGTGTCAGCTAACAGCTCCTTTAGAGCACTTTACGTTTTTGAGGCAGAACTAGAACAGTTCAGTGACCTTGAGATGCTGGACTTGTCAGGATGGTTTCTGCTCATCCTGCTGTCTGCCCCTTGAGTGAAGCTTCATGGCCTGGCCATGTGCCATGCTGGAAGTCCGCGTCCATGTGGGTGTCCACCTTGTCGTTGAATGGTAGAGTGGGGTTTATGCTTGAGGTATGGTAGACATCTGCCCAGTGTACTAATGAGCTATACATTCCTCCAGGAGTCAGACAACGGGATGAGTGTATTTATATATGCGCATCACCTCTACTCTCTTGTAGACTTTTTTGCCGGGTCCTGGAGGTTTTTTGCCCAGTTCATTAATCAAATTCTAATTGCTTCAAATGCCTGCTCGGCGAGTGGACTGGGGCCTTGGAGAGGATAGAATCATGCACAGCTATGGTTTTTCCAGAGCAGGGTCAATTCATTTTTTAATTTCTTGACCATTGCATTAATTGGGCAGATACCTTTCCGGATTAAACGGAAAGCAGGTTGATGATTGTCTGAACAGGGTGAGGGACTGCTTCCAGAGATTGGATCCACGTGAATGTGGCCTGGATATACCACTTGTGTAGTGTCAATGATGTAATCCTGTGATGTAGTCCTGGTCTAGAATGCCCAGCCGGAGCTTAGAATGTCATGGCAGGTAATGTTCTGTGTGAGGCTTCAGTACTGCTTTGACAGCGTGAGGCACACAGCTGTAACTGCTGGGGACATCAACTAAGAAAAAACACCACTGGACAAGAAACTGGAGTGGCGTCTTTACTACAACTTGCTTACCAATCTGTAAGTTATTCATTTAAAAATTGAAGATGAGTGGCGTAGCAGTCCCCACACTAGTTATAGAAAAATACAGTGTATGAGATAGGTGAACCAGCCTGAGTACCCTTTCAGGAAGAGACCTAGCCATTATTAGACACTTAAATCTGGGAAAATACGGGGCCCCTGTGAATACGATATGTGCCTAATACAGGGAAATAACAATTGAAAAAACTAAGCCTAGGCAAGGCGATGGAAACTTATTGCTAACAAGCATTGGCATAGCCAATAGGTCTCGCCTTTGAGACCTTATAAGTGTTTAGCCATGCAACAGTTCATGTTGTTGCACCAAGGATATTGTGCTGCATAACTAAATATTTATAAGGCCCCAAAGGTGAGACCTATTGGCTAGGCCAATGCTTTTTTGTGTGTTATGGAGCGCAATTTCAGCCCGAATGTAGGAGCACCAGTTGCGTTACAGACGGACACATTAATTTTGCTAGGCACAGGGATTTTAAGTGAATTGCCCAGAATCATAGGATGTTGAGCGTCCCTGCCCAGCCTCGCATCCGGCTCCCCAGCTTTGAGGTCGACCGCTCTAGCCCTTAGGCCACATCCTCTTCAGACGTTCTCTGTCGGGTAGGGAAAGAGTAGTCAAAGGGATATGATAAAATATATTTGTGTGCATAAGAATTGCTAAGTTAGGCAAGACTGGAGAGGAGTGTAGAGCGTTCAATGGTATAGGAGGTCACTTGATAGAAGGATAGATCATAGACAACTGTGGTGGGAGGAAGTAATGACATTCTACAAATGAAAGAGGACAGTTTCCATGAAGTGGTCAGAAGCCAGTGACAAGTGTGAATGAAGTTGTGTTTAGCCAAATAGGGAAGACGTATGTACACGAGGCATTCAAGAGTTTTAGAATAGAAGTGCAGAAGGAAATAAGTCAGAGTAGAGGGAGTAATGTCACCTAGGAAAGAACGTGAGGAGAGAAGGACAATGTTTGACGAGGGCTAAATGTGTCAGAAAGAACATATGATGGATTGAGGTTACTGGGAATGGAGAAGGGTTCATTTACAGTGTAGAGAGAAAAAGGAGTGTTGGGCAAGATGGGCTTATGCAGTTTCAATACAAGAGGAAGTAAAGATAGCAGAGAGAGTAGCTCAACACTGAGGATTTCAGAAGAAAGGTCATTGATGGAGCAAAGTGACTGAGTGATGCTATTTAATAAGGAATGAGAATGAAAGACAGGGTCCAAATTAGACATTGCACAATCTATTCTGCCGCAGTCAAGTTCTGGTGTAAAAAGCGGGAGTGGCAGTTTGTAGTTATCACGGTGCTCAAGGGGCCACATTTTTCACCAGGGAGGGAGGAAGGAAGGTGAGACATTGGTGTTGTGGTTCAACTAAGAGATTTCTGAAATGAATGAAAGTGAGAGGAATGAGAGTTTGGAAGCTATCCAATGAGTAATTGGAGGCTGAGTTGATAGGGTGGTCAAGAGGCTATAACCAGAATACTAGTTGAAGTTAGTGGCAAATTCTACGCAAATGATGGAAGTCAGTAATGGGGGTGCAGTTTGAGTAGAAATTGTGACTATCAGATTGCAAGACTTGAAATGATGGGAAATGCATGCAGTTGGGTGCTGGGGATCAGCTCAAGTTCGAGAGAGTTGCAATGCATGTGAATGGTTGCCCGCTGTCTCATTTTTAATCCTCGCATTACTGCACTTCTGCATGCACTCTGGAATGCTTACTGAGTGCGAGACCCCGTTTGGACTGTGGCACCTGTCGCAACCGACTGTAAAGTCAGTACTTCGCTGTGAGGTGCACCTGCTGATAGCAGTGTCCTCCAGTTGGTACCAGTCAAAGCCATCTACTTCATCTAGCTGCAGAGAGAGACCTTGGTGAGAAAGGATCAGAGCGACTGACCACGGGGTTGCTGTAGAAGTCTCTAACACAGTTAAACATGTAGCCTGCATTGGTTGTTGCATAATTTAGTTAAAATGTATGGATGTGTCACAACTATCCTCAGCAGCTTGTGGACAGCACTGTTGTCCTTCTACCTCCAAGCAGCTTTGCATGGCCCACAAACGATTTTAACGCTGTTGGCAGGCTATATGATGAACAACACAGCAGAACACTAACTCAGTTTCAGGATAGAGAGAGAAATACATCACTTGACACAGTGACATCAATTCGGCTATACCACAGTGTACAAAAAATGAGGGAGGTTTTTATGAAGAACAACTGACATTTGCAGCTCTAACTCAAATTATACCATGGTCAGACCTGTTCCAGTTGCATTCAACAACTCTACGGAACAGGATCAAGACACCTACTGCTAAAGGGCAATGGCTGCAGACCTCAATATGACACTTTCTGGTGCCCAATAGGAGTAGTGTTGCTCAAACTGCTAAAGTGAAGAGTACAGTGAACAGTAACCCAAACACCCTAATCTGTGGGGAACCTAACATCTTTATAAAAATGAATCAGTGTGCATTTATCTCTCCTCTACTTTGTGCCCACTAGGGCTTACTTCCTTTTGGGCCTTTGCCGCCTCAGGTCCTTCCTTTAGACAAGCAGTCAATAAGTCTTGTGTAATGAATGAGTCTTTCTTCAACTTTTCTGGACAAAAAACAATTTACCATGAAAGTTTACTCATGGATGGTTATACATTCTTATGACTGCCCAAACCCACAGTCATATTCTAATAATTCTTTTTCATATTTCATCAAGCTAAAGTTTATGAGTTTAAGGATGGGTGACTAACCTACAAAAGACATGATTCCTCATTGGAAGCATTGTTGGCCAACACAAACCTGCCACCTATGTTCATATAAACAAGAATCTATCACACAAATTCTCTGTGAGTGCCCAAAGTTGACTGATGCACCTAAACACTTTTTGCATAAGCACTTTAACACATTACAAAAGATCTTGTAGGTAGCTTTGGTTCAATGTTTAAGTGGATTGCACTCAAAACAATCATATCCTTTTGTCAAATTTAGAGTATGTGTCTGCCTGTATGCTATTATATTGAAATGTATAGACGGGCAATAGTGATATACACATATATAATCTGGAAAAGCACTTGAAGTATGTGTCCACCTGTATGTTAGTATATTGTAACGCACACTTGGACCTGCATGTTCCCGCCTCCCAGCTGCTCTCCCTCCCCTGACCCCTACTTAATGGTGGCTGCAGCGTGATCAACCTGTGGTAAATAAAATAAATATTACCGGACTGAATTTCATGCGGAATCTTAAATTAAAGTAAATAGCTCAAAATAACAAGAGGCAGAATCCGTGGTATAAGAGGTTTTCTAATGGGCTTTATTCCATTCAAAATGGCCGACTCGAGTGGCGGCCTTCAGGTTCCGTCACCACGAGGGTTCAGGAAGTGAAGTACAATAACTTATTAACAGACATACATTTTTATAATAAGTGCATTACAATGAAACGAATGTAGAAGGCGTAACATTTGATAAGAAAAATGACGTAACAGTGACATAATCGAAACTAGGCGTAATAAGGAATAAAAGAAACATGATTGGTTAGAATTATCAGACATAGGTGGATCTATAAGATAATACTTGGCATAGATGCGCGCGCAGCAGCATGACGTGTAATTGACGTGTAACTAGGGGGTGAAGGGGACTTGACATTTAGCTCTACATGTGGAGACGAGAAGTCTGGGGTCAAGTCATCCTAATCCCAAATCATATCTAACATCCTATGTTTAAAGAACTATGTTATCCACAAGGAAGAGACTCTCGGACAGAATCTATTCTATACTGACTATGTGCGTGTACAAGCGTCTAAGTGTCTATATGAGATGCGAGGGGCAGAAAACTTTCCATAGCAACAGGGCTATGAATCACTTGCATGAAGACAGAGAAGCCTGGCCTTTTGCTTGGTAACTGGAGGAATGTTTACTTAAACTACTAGGCAAGAATGCATCGGCTGAAGAGCAAAATAGATAATTCGAAGGTGAAATACAACTTCTTGGCAGACAGGCGAAAACTGGCCGAGGCAGGCACCGTTAGCTGCACAGAGAGTAGGACAAAGTTCATGGATACAGATGCGAGCTCAAGCTGAAGCTGTCAGAGACAGAGAGCAGGGAAAGGCTTTGAGGACAGAATCGGGCCTACTCGCCTGAACTGTAAAAATGGAGTAACTTGGCCATATAAAGTCGGTGGCCTTTTATACTTAGGAATCGAATATCCAGCCCATTGATGGCGGATCTGACAGAGAACATGTTGACGGTAGACACACATATGTTTGCGTCTTAGAAACTGGAACTGGAGGGAACATACATGTACTTGTAACATGCATATAGAACCGTTGGGGTCCAAGATAGGGGACATAACTGACCAGGAAAATCCACATTTCCACATTCCCTCCTTGTCCCCTTCTTGCCCTTCACGAGACATCAATCTTCATCATTCCATCGATTTGCTCATGGAGCATCATTTCTTCTTCCTTCTTCTTCCGGGATCTTGAGCGAAAACCTTGATGTGGAATACACGATGTGGCACACAGACCACAAATCGCTGGTCCACATTGCAAACATATGCAACAACTGAAAAGCATAAGAAGGCCAATACCTAGGAAGGATAGAACTCTCCATCCCCAGGCTGATATCACACTCCAAAACCACCCGGACCACGTCCAAGTGCCTGGATTCTCGTGTATCTGGCTTACAATCTTATGAAGGCGTGTTATAGCTTTATATACAGATGGCGAATTTTCTGGTATGAAAATGCAGCAGCTGGATCCGATGACCCTGCAAGCTCCGCCCCTATCGGCCAGGATGACGTCAAGGACAAGACGATTCTGGAGAACAACAATTCTCATCACTGATTGTTCCTCTGTCAGATTGCCTAGGGCGGCTATAGTCTCGTTTACTACAGCTTCAAGAGTCTTGGTGAGTCTGCGTATCAGCTTACTATTTGATATTGTACCTATATAGGGAAAGATACCTTTATTGAAATCTACATACTTGTCCCATGCCGTCTCAGTATAATCGACAACTGGGAGATCTCTTCGCTCTCTATTGTGTACTAAATGAACATTTCGATAATAATCAGGAGGAGCTAGGAAAACAGGTGGCAGAAGGAATGCTATGTAACAGGTACCATCCCAATCTAGAGGCAGACGCATATATGCAGTCTGACCACATATAAAGTAGGAATGGCGAGAAGCTCTAAATGAAGATTTGCCTTGATCACTATATTCTACTGTAGTAACGCATTGGCTATGGCCCATATGTATGGAACCAACTTTTCTCACACATAATTCACCCTTTACTGGAAATACTGACATAGTGGGCAGAATTAGTTCAACTTCGGATTTGACATTCAAAATCATAAGATTAGGCGTAAAATTACCTAATTTATACACTTCATTTTCTAAATCAGATCCTGTTCTACTGGGGTGACCCTCCTTATTAGGGTGACAGACTTTGAATAAAACTAGATTTAGATTTCCCCATATCCAATGTTGTTGATAAACTGCTGTGTCTGGGTCTATGGAATTTAATAAACTAAACCATGCTCCACAGGAGCCATTGCGTGTAAATGGATGTGGAAAGAAAGGCAGAACTCCTTTGTTATTCTGATAGGGAGGGAGTCGGCCACACACCCAACAATTTGTCGCATTACTAGTCTGATGGGAATGATGTAACATACTAATGAATGTGTTATTGCGCAGCGCAAGTCTATAGGACAACTCATGTGGCGGTAGGTCACTAAAAGAATGTTCATCAGTTATATTGAAAACACGTTTAGAAACAGGATGATATATGTGCAAAATCATACTCGTAATAATTACTAAAATACTCAATAAAAACAAAATTAATAATGTCACAATACAGTGGTTACGCAGTAATTTACAATAAGCATGTCGTTTCATTATGATTCTGGACTCTGCATCATTCAGACCTAAGGGATACATGTCGGGACAGATTCAACCGCTTCACCTTGGAGAGGACTTAAACAATCAAATCGTCCGACAGTTTAGATCTGGACCTGAGTTTCTGTTTATAGCACTGAGAGTCATTTTGTTCAACAAAAGGAAGTTTTGAATCAGTCTGTGAGGGAGTGCAGGGCACAGTGTCTATATCTGAAGGTAGTCCATGAAATTTTTTTATATGGGTGGAATGCACCCATCCTTTCCGTCCTTCGATCTTCACAGCTGTTCTGGTCGTCAGCAGGACCTGCTTAGGCAACTTCCACCTAGGATCCAATTGGCTTTTCCTATCAAAATTCCGAACCAGGACAAAGTCCCCGGGGACCACGTCATGGGGTTTCACCTCAGTGTTGTCAGGAAAAGCTGCGACCACCTGTGAACGAGAAGATTGTAGTGCAGACATCAAGGAAGCCAGGTAATCTGTCAGCATATTACAGTCAACATCAGTTATTTTACGGGGTATAGGCGTCCCCCACATATTCGGTGGTCTACCAAAGATCACCTCATACGGGGATAGCCCTGTTCGAGAGTGTGCTACCATTCTCATGTAGAATAGCGCAACTGGTAAGGCTACTATCCAGTCCACACCTTTTTCCTGACATATTTTGGACAATCTGATTTTTAAAAGTTGATTATGTCGTTCCACGAGACCTGCTGCCTCGGGGTGTCGGACACAGTGGAATTTCCACTGATATCCCAACAAAAGTGAGACATGTTTCATTAATTCGGATGAGAAAGGCTGGCCGTTATCTGAATATACAACACGTGGTAAACCGTACCGTGGGAAGAATTCTCGAACTAGCTGCTTGGCAGTAGTCGGGGCAGTGTAATCTGATACGGGATACGCCTCTGTCCAACGGGAGAGAGCGCAGACAACTACGAGGACATATTTGAATCCTCGACAACGTTCCATCTGAATATAATCCATCTGGAGGACTTCAAAAGGATGGTCAGGAGGCTGAAATCCACCCTGCTCTACGGGAACACTCTTTCCTGGATTAAACTGACAACATATCATACAGGTACGAACTTTTTGTTTAGCTGCTGCTCGTAAATGTTTATTGAACCAAATGTGCTGAATGCTGTCTAGCATAGCCTTCTCTCCTAAATGTGCTGGACTGTGAACTGTAGCTATAATGGCTTGAACCATGGAATCAGGGAGAAACCATACAGATTTCTCTTTCGTCATCCATCCTTGATCTGTCTGGATCCCTCCTAGTTCAGTCCACTTCTTTATTTCTTCTGCTGTGGCATGTGTCTGTATGTCAATTACATCAAGTGTGGGATCCTTAATTGTCATACACTGTGTTGGTGTCTGAACTATTGGCTTTGTCATGTCGGATGTGCGATTCTGAGCAGTCTGTTTGGCTGTTCTGTCAGCTAAATCATTGCCTTGAGAAATGATATCAGTAACCTTCGTGTGTGCTTTACATTTCATAATTGATATTGCAGTCGGTAAATGAATCGCGTCTAACAGAGCATGAATGAGGGACCCGTGTTGAATATGTGTTCCATGAGAAGTTAAATAACCCCTCTCCCGCCAAAGCACTCCGAAGTCATGTACGACTCCAAATGCATAACGTGAATCAGTATATATGTTGACTTTCTTGTCCGCGGCTTGAATACAGGCTTGTGTTAGAGCAACAAGTTCTGCTGCTTGGGCTGACAAAGTATCTATACAATTTGTCTCAATAACTTCAGTGTCTGTTGTGACTGCATATGCGGCAACTAAATTTCCTGTACTTGTCCTCATACACGAACCATCTACATATAACGTCAGGTCTGGATCTAGCAATGGAACGTCTGTCAAGTCTTGTCTAGGTTTCGTCTTTATTTCAATGATTTCAACACAATCATGAGCTAGTGGGTCTGTTCCAATTACAGGTAATAGTGTAGCAGGATTCAATGTATTACACCGTCGGATCTCTATGTGTGGTTGAAACAATGTCAGTTCATAACCAGTAAGTCTTGCTATGGTCAAGTGTTGTGTTTGTGTTCGGTTCACAAGAACCTCTACTGCATGTGGTACTTGTACTGTCAATGGGTGTCCTAATACTATGGCATCGCTTTGTCTAATTGCTAAAGCTGTCGCTGCCACTGATTTCAGGCATGCAGGCAAAGCCTGAGCTACGGGATCTAATGTACTGGAAAAATAAGCACATGGCTTGCGTGATCCTGCTTGATCCTGAGTGAGTACTGATAAGGCAGTACCTTCGCGTTCTGTAACAAAGAGTGTAAAATGTTTGCTATAACATGGTGTTGCTAAAACAGGTGCTTGACATAAAGCTTCCTTTAGGCTTTCAAAAGCTTGTGTATGTTCCTGAGTCCAAGGGAGAACAGTCGATGTGGCTGCCTCCTGTGTGGTTAACTGAATGAGTGGTTTTGCTAGAAATGCGTACTGAGGGATCCACTGTCTACAATATGAAGTGAGGCCTATAAAAGCCCGCACCTCCTTTTGTGTCTGGGGTATTGACATGTTAGCAATTAACTGGATGCGATCTGGTGTAAGCTGCCTTCCCTCCTTGGACAGCGAGTGACCAAGATAAATAACTCGCTGAACACAGAATTGCAGCTTAGAAGGGGACACCTTGTGCCCCTTGTCGGCTAGGAAATGTAAAACTGTCAGAGAAGCTTTTTCACATTCTGGCTCGCTTCTCGCGGTGATCAGCAGATCATCGACATATTGAAGCAGTGCTGTATTGACTGGCATGTGGATACTGTCAAGTTCTCGTTTCAGTGCTTGGCTGTAGATGCTGGGGCTTTCTGTAAATCCTTGGGGAGCGCGTGAGAATTTAAAGCTGCGCCCATTTAAACTGAATCCGAACAAGTATTGGCTTTCCGGATCTATTGGGACGCTGAAAAAGGCATTCTTGAGATCAATTACAGTAAAGAATGTTGCTTCGGAATCAATTGCTGTCAATAACGATGATATATCAGGGACCACAGGGAATTGTGGTACAATACACTTGTTTAGTTCACGCAAATCAATAACCAATCGGTACACTGGTGGAGCAGTAGGATCAGTTCGTTTAAGAATCGGAATTATCGGTGAATTACATACATTGGAGTCTGTTTCTACAACTACTCCCTGGGCAATTAGCTCATCAATGATTTTCAGCAAAGCCACTACAGCATCATGCGGTAACTTGTATTGTCGCATTCGTGGTAGTACCACTCCTGCTTTCAGTGTGACTCGATAGGGTGTAATGTTCATGCAGCCAACATCCGTAGGGCCTTGTGCCCATAGATGTACTGGTAAAGTCTGTAGTCGGGGATCCATGTCTCTAGACACATAGTGACCTTTAAAATCACGTAAAAACAACCTTACTCCTTCCGGAGAACAACATATTATGGCTCCTAGTGCTTTCAGAGTTTTAATTCCTAACAGATTTTCTGGGCATGATTTAGTAAGCAATAAATCTGTAGTTCGTGTCAAAGGTCCTATCGTAAGTGGTAGAGGCTTTGATACTTCATTAACAATAGGTTTTCCCGAAAAACCAAGGGAAACATTTTGAGAGCCTGAGAGGGGTGCCCCTGGAACTTCACTACGTTTTATGGTTGTTCGACTTGCCCCTGTATCGAGTAAGAATTTTCTATCTTGACCTAATAATTCACTATGTACATAAGGTCCTTCTTGATCTACCGGAATCTCGATAAGCGGTAAGTCAACTTCCCTCTCTAGGCTGGTTCATGCGTAACGCTGATACTCAGGGTATTCATACTGTGCAGTCTGATACATTTGTTGTGTTGTGGTTTGTGTGGCAGTAGCAGGCAACGGTGGTGCAGCTGGCACAAACTGTATGGGTTGCTGTGAGGCTGGCATGGACTGTTGCTGAACTGGCACGGACTGTCCATGCAGCATAGCTCCTTGTTCATTCTGATCTTGTCTAACTAATCGTGGTCTCTCCTTTGTAATGCCTGTAGCTATATTACGTTTCAGGACTGGACAATCGTGTACATGATGGCCCAGTTGTTTACAGTAATTGCAGGTTCCTTTTACAGGAACTGCAGAATCACCAGAATGTGTCACACTCTTTTTGTGACCATCTGCTGGTACTGTCTGAGAAACTAGCATTTTCATTTTTGTATCCTTCATGCGTCTATGCTCGTGTTCTTGTTCATCCCTAATTCTATTGTGATGATACTGTAACATTTGTAGCATTTGCGACGGAGTGTTACTTTGCCAGGTACTCTCGAATTTCAATATTCTATTCTTTACTGGAGGTAATGCATTTTCCACTAATTTTGTCACAAATAAATGTGGATATGAGTCACTACTTGCTTTTATACCACTATTTATACCAAAACATTTTTCAAATCGAGCATAATAATCGCTTGTGTCTTCATCTTGCTTTTGTTTGCAGGCTGTGATTGCACCCCAATCTTCCTTTTTTGTAGTTAATAAACGTGGCAGTACCTGTACTAGTAAACCTGGTAATAGTTTAACTTTATCCCCGAGCCCCGAACCTGCAGTTCGGCCCCTTTCTTCCTCTGCTAATGCTGTCCAGTCTATCTTTTGGTCTCCCACTTCCCACTCTTTTTCTTTCAGTTTTTCATAAATGCCAGCAGGCAAAAGCACCTTTAATATCGTCATAATATCAGGAAAGGTGTACTCTCCCATCAGTAACATGTCTTTAATTTCTCGGTGGAAACCCGCTGGGTCTTTATCATGGCTAGGTACTACTTTCTTCATTTCTAATAATTCCATTTTTGATATGGGTGTGTAAACAAATACACGGTGAAACTCATTGTCTTCGCCTTTTATTGGGTGCACTTCTCGTAAAGGATTTTGTCTATCCATGTAGTACGGTGCTCTTTCTCTGGGGGGCAGGGAGAGAGAATCTGGATTTACAAAAAGGACGTACTGCTTACGTGACACTAATATCTCTTTAATTAGCTTGTTACTAGAACCTCTCCATCTGTACGTAAGTAGTTCCGTTAATATATCAGGTAAAGGACCAGGGTCAGCATGTTGGCTCTTATATAATATGAGGAGTTGCTGAATCATATAGATTCCAGCTAAACGTTGTTCATCTGTACTGAGATTGAGAAACGTGTGTGCTACGGTCTCATCACCATATTTTTCAGGACTAACGATCCAGTGAACGGCTGATCTGGCTAATTCTTGCTCATCCATGGAATCGAGGAGGTGGTAACCCCTTCGTTCTCGTAGTATTTTATCTGCGGCTTGAAACGAATGTTCAGGAGACTTCAGATTTATTACAGGCGTTGGATACGTTCTGCTATTATTTGGACATACAGAATGTATGGGATCAGAAAAACATCTAGTATTTTCACAGGATCTTCCTCTGCCTACATAGGCTATGGTCTCTGACTGTCTTGCAGAGTCCCCTGATTCGGACACTTCATCTTGCTCAAACTCGTCTGTTCCCAATCTTTCTGCATGAATACGTTCTATTTCTTTACGGATTTTTCGGCACATGGCTATTATACAATTTTGCTTATCGTGTCTCCCTTCTGATATATTCTGACTCCATCTTGTAAGAGTAAGCATTACGTTCATGTCTACCCCCGGACGATCTTGATTTCTGATCACACAGTTTATGAGGAAACGTAACAGTTCCCCCTGTATTTCTACTTTCTGGAATTCCATAGCTCTGTTAATACATCCTGGATCTCGTCCTGTTTGAACAAAATGATATATGTTATCCAGATGCGTAGTCATCCCTGGTAACCTTGCTAAATACTCTGCGGCTCGCCTAATACGTAATGATGCCAGGACCATTTCATCCTCTTTACCAACCACCGGGTCATATCTACAATTTACAAGGAGTTCCTTAAGCGCACGTTCACTTACGAACTTAGGTGTACGTGAATGTGCTGACTCTTGAAAGACAAGTTTATTTATTCTAGGTGGTGTAAAAGTACTGCTAGCACCTCCCGTGGCCCCATCTGGGGCGTCGGGTGTGAAAGGGTTCGTTGAACGTGACACAGCAACTATGGGTGTCGATACCCCTGTAGAGTCGACTGCGGAAACAGATGCGGAAACAGATGTGCTTGCCGAAACTTGCGTCGGGACTTGCTGTTGCACGGGGACAGATACCTGATCCTGACGTTGAACCCCTCCGCCAGACGGTCTATGTGGTGTGGCGTTAGCATACTCGGGGGCTGCATCATCTAGATATGAGGAAAGGAAAACGTCTTCTGCGGTTCTGGGACGCCCTTTTGGATGTACCTTAATTGGAAATAATGGGGGTGGCAAGTCTTTTGGTATCTCTGGAGCAGCCTTAGGTAATCCTTCGGCTAGAAGGGGATACATACCATTCATAAGAGCATTACTTTGTCTATTTACTTGTTCTGATTTCACTCGGATACCTTCCTCAATTAATAGATTTTCTTGAACTTTATTTGAACTTTCTTTACTCCTCTCTTCTTGTCTACGTGCTTTTTCTGTTCGTCTATGAGATTCTTTACGCCATAACTCGATAGCGTCTTTCTGTGACTGTCTGACCTTTCTTTTCCATAACTCTTCCTCCACTTTCATGATGCACTCTGCATCCCAGGTTCCCGCTATGGGCCACCTTTGACTTTCCGGTAATCCCTTGGTATAATCTACCCATAGATCAAGAAACAATATGGCATCTATGCCATGTTTATGGTACATGAAATGTCCTGGAGTGTCTCTAGGAGGAATAGGAACTGCTTCTTCAAGCACCCCTTTTCTGGTGGTAATCTGTCTTAACTTCGAGAAGAGCGGCATATTAACAACTGATCTGATACTTACTCTTGAACTTACTTAATACGAGAAACACAATAATGAACAGTGAACAATGAACAGTCATTCATACCACAATATGCAAGACATTTTCTGAATACTTTAAACATTAAACATTAAACATTTAATAATGGTCGACAATGATGACAGTCTGCTTAACTAATCACCACGCTGAATTCTTGACAATAACTGAATACTTCGGAATACTTGATATACTGCTAAACAGTACATATACACTGCTAAACAGTGCAGACCGGATTTGTGTACCCAAACCCGTCTTGACCGGCACAACCTATGTGCACGTCAACATGCCTCCCCGGCGATGGTACTCACCGAGTAGCTCCTTGAAACGGAAGGCCTCAGAGAATGGACAGGACTCGATAACTGCGGACATCGGACCCTCTGGACGTCGGAATTTCGGAAAACCTGGTGGGCCTCTGTATACCTCGGATCTTGCTCTCTCAGCTAGGCTCTGGTCGGGATACTTCGCACTTCTCACCGCCTCGTCTGGGTTGATCGCAGCCTCAGTCGCCCCCGCTTGACCGGAGGGAGCTTACAGGAAATCCTGCTGGTACGCGTTTATGGTCCGTCCAGCTGTGGCAGGAGACCGGGCCTGCAACGCACCGCCGGCGCGTGAGATGAGAAAGTGTCCCTGTTCGGGCGCCATTATGTGGTAAATAAAATAAATATTACCGGACTGAATTTCATGCGGAATCTTAAATTAAAGTAAATAGCTCAAAATAACAAGAGGCAGAATCCGTGGTATAAGAGGTTTTCTAATGGGCTTTATTCCATTCAAAATGGCCGACTCGAGTGGCGGCCTTCAGGTTCCGTCACCACGAGGGTTCAGGAAGTGAAGTACAATAACTTATTAACAGACATACATTTTTATAATAAGTGCATTACAATGAAACGAATGTAGAAGGCGTAACATTTGATAAGAAAAATGACGTAACAGTGACATAATCGAAACTAGGCGTAATAAGGAATAAAAGAAACATGATTGGTTAGAATTATCAGACATAGGTGGATCTATAAGATAATACTTGGCATAGATGCGCGCGCAGCAGCATGACGTGTAATTGACGTGTAACTAGGGGGTGAAGGGGACTTGACATTTAGCTCTACATGTGGAGACGAGAAGTCTGGGGTCAAGTCATCCTAATCCCAAATCATATCTAACATCCTATGTTTAAAGAACTATGTTATCCACAAGGAAGAGACTCTCGGACAGAATCTATTCTATACTGACTATGTGCGTGTACAAGCGTCTAAGTGTCTATATGAGATGCGAGGGGCAGAAAACTTTCCATAGCAACAGGGCTATGAATCACTTGCATGAAGACAGAGAAGCCTGGCCTTTTGCTTGGTAACTGGAGGAATGTTTACTTAAACTACTAGGCAAGAATGCATCGGCTGAAGAGCAAAATAGATAATTCGAAGGTGAAATACAACTTCTTGGCAGACAGGCGAAAACTGGCCGAGGCAGGCACCGTTAGCTGCACAGAGAGTAGGACAAAGTTCATGGATACAGATGCGAGCTCAAGCTGAAGCTGTCAGAGACAGAGAGCAGGGAAAGGCTTTGAGGACAGAATCGGGCCTACTCGCCTGAACTGTAAAAATGGAGTAACTTGGCCATATAAAGTCGGTGGCCTTTTATACTTAGGAATCGAATATCCAGCCCATTGATGGCGGATCTGACAGAGAACATGTTGACGGTAGACACACATATGTTTGCGTCTTAGAAACTGGAACTGGAGGGAACATACATGTACTTGTAACATGCATATAGAACCGTTGGGGTCCAAGATAGGGGACATAACTGACCAGGAAAATCCACATTTCCACAAACCCCAGAATGACTCTACATGGAACCCTCACCTACAGACCTCCCGGACCGTGAGCCACGTTCAATGCACCCACGCCCTCACCTCCATGGACTACGCACTGCTCGGAGACCTGAATTTCCACCTCGACAACCTCAGCGACTCCAACTCCATCGCTCTCCTGGACAACCTAACCAACATTAGACTGAAACAGCTCACCCCATCCACAAGGCAAGACACACCCTCGACCCCATCTTCGCAGGAGGAAAAAACATTCGCTTCAGCCACACCACGCAACCCCTCTGGAAGGACCATCACTGCATCCACTTCTCCTTTTTGAAACCCACCACACACATGCCTCCACCACTCCTCTGCACAGGAACTGGACCAAGATCACTGAAGATCACCTCAACTCTGCCCTCAACCGTGCTCCTCCATCCACCACGACCAATGGCAACTCTGCAGCCAACGAACTCCACAGATGGATCACAGACTGCACAAACACCCTCGCCCACCACCAGAACTCCGACAGACAACGCACCACAAAAGCCACCTGGTTCACCACAGACCTGCGCGAATCCATGGGCACGTGCTGATGAATCGAGAAAGCATGGAGGAACAGCAAAACCTCAGAAACTCGCACTACCTGCAAGCCCACCATGAAAGAACACCTCTAACTCATTAGGTCCACGAAGAGGAACTTCATCCAGGACAGATTCCTCTCCATCTCCCACAACACTAAGTAACTCTTCAGCATCATACAGGAATTAACCAAACCCCGCAGGGAAACCTCTGGAGTTCCTCCATCCCAGGACCTTTGCAACAAACTCGGCTCCTACTTCCATCACATGATCAGGCCTCTCTAGGACAACTTCGATGAACAGAACCAAGGCACCAACACTACACCTACCACCAGCAATGCCAGCCAGCCTACCATCATCGCCTGGACCCCTGTCACCACAGGAGACACCGCAAAGACCATGAGGACTATACACTCAGGATCCCCCACTGACCCCTGCCCGCCGCATATCTTCCACAGCCTCCACCATAGCACCTGAACTATGACATACAATCAACTTCACCCTCAAAACAGGCATGTTCCCCGATGACTGGAAATGCGCAGAAGTTAAACCCCTCCTCAAGAAGCCCTCTGCAAACCTGACGGATCTCAAGAACTACAGACCAATCGCTTTCCTCCCCTTCGCAGCCAAAGTCACAGAGAAGATCGCCAACAACCAGCTCACGAACTTCATAGAATCCAACTCGATCCTCGACACTTCACAATCCGGATTCCGCAGCAACCGCAGCACCGAGACCGCTGACCTAGCCGCCACGGACCAAGGCCACACAGCAGCCCTCATTCTACCAGACCTCTCAGCAGCCTTCAACACCATCTCCCACCACACACTAGCCGCCAGATTCCACAACGCCGGCACACAGGGAGTTGCCCTAGACTGGTTCCGCTCCTTCCTCACCGGCCAAACTTTAAGAATCAGACTCCCGCCCTTCCTCTCCGAACCCACAGATCAGCAGTGGAGTACCCCAAGGATTTTCACTTGGACCCACACTCTTCAACATCTACATGGCCCCCTCGCTACCATTGTCAGAAAACATGAACTCAGCATAGTATCCTACATTGACGATATCAAGCTCATCCTCTCCCTCACCAAGGAACCCAACATCACCAGACACAGTTTCCAGGAAGGAATGAAGGATGTTGCATCCTGGATGAGCAGCAGCTGCCTGAAGCTCAACTCGAATGAAATGGAAGTCCTCAGACCCACCCCCTCCGCAGGGGACAACACCTGGTGGCTCACTGCCCTTGGCAACCCTCTCAAACCCACGGACCACGCCTGCAACCTCGGCATCATTCTCAACTCCTGCCTCACCATGATCCGACAGATCAACGCCATATCTTTCACATGCTTCAATACCCTCTGCATTCTCTGCAAGACCGTCAAATGGATCCCCCGAACCCTGAAAGACCATCACCCATGCACTCATAACCAGCAAACTGCATTTCAGGAACACCCTCTATGCCAGAATCAACAAATCTCCACTCGTCAAACTGCAGACCTTCCAGAATGCCGCTGCCAGACTCGTCCTCGGCATCCCACGACAAGGCCACATCACCCAGCACCTACGAGACCTCCACTGGCTCCCCATCGAAAAGAGAGTGATTTTCAATCTGCTCCCTCACGCCTACAAATTCCTCCACAACACTGGACCCCAATACCTCAATGGAAGAATCTCATTCTACGCAGCCAAGAGAAACCTCTGCTCCTCCGACCTTGCCCTGGGTAAAATTCCTCGCATGGCAGAGCCAGAATGGGAGGAAGAGCCTTCTCCTACATCGCGACCAAGACCTGGAACAAATTCCCCCTCAGCATCAGATGAACCCACACACTGCAAGCATTCAGGAAGAGCCTCAACGCCTGGTTCTTCGGATGAGAAGGAGCTGTTCGAACCCCCCCCTTCCCCTTCCCCTCATAACCTTGAGACCCTCACGGGTAAATAGTGTGTTTCACAAATCCCTGATTGATTGATTTATACAGAATTTATATATATTTCACTCTAATTTACACTGGCAGCTGTTTTTTTAAAACTATGTTTTGCAACAAATTCAGTTTTATTGGAGTGTTTTAATAGAAGGTATAAGCTGAATATGTTAGTGCGTATATGCTTTTAATTATTTAGCTTGTTCATATACTCTGATTTTAGAACTTTCATATAGATTTAATGTGCAACGGTTTTTATGAACCCATGCAAAAAATACATAAAGACAGTAGGCACACTACAATACATATGATACTCATACTGATTATATGGCACCCCATAGAAGATACGCAGGTTTGATCTTTTGACCTTTCACAAAAATTGAGAGTATCTTTTTTTGACTCTCCTCCCTTAGAAACATATTAATCAATACATCTGATCTTGAAAGAAATGCATTTGCATGATAAATGTACAAATCTTTGGAAGAAAACTGGAATAACTCCAAAATAATTTAGTATAATATAATAAGATTGTTTTTTCAATGAATGTCTAAGGTTTGTTTAAATTCTATTTCCTAACTAGAATGTCCCTGCAACCTTTGGTGTTTTCAGTGAATTTCTAGGGTTTTTCAATTCTATTTCCAAACGATAACGTCCCTTTAACCTTTGGGTTTCTTTCAGTGAATTTCTTAGGTTTTTCTAAAACTTTTTCCATAACTTTAACCTGTAATGTTTCACAGTGTATGTGTAAGCACTAGTGTGGGTCTGTTAGTGGGCGTATGAGTGGATTTCTGAGTGGTGGTGTGAATGTTTCTGTGGGTGTTTGAGGTGTTCTTGTAGTGCATGATTGGGTTTGTGAGCGATGGTGTGAATACATCTATGGGTTTCTCACTGGTTGTGTCAGTGCTTGTATTTGTCTGTGAGTGGAAGTGCAAGTGGTGCTTTGGATCTTTGGACGGGTATGTTATTAAGTTTATGGGTGTATGAATGGGTGTTCGAGTGGTGCTACTGTTTTTGCCATTTTCCATACTTAGTATATTTAAAGGGCAGCACCGTGGTCTCTGCTCTTGTCAGTAGAGAATTGATTCACCACCGTCACTGAAGTTCAGATTTTACTCAAATGTATTTATGATGTGTTCACTTCTGTTAAGGATTTAAGATCTTTTTCAATATGGATTTTCAGAGAGAATGATTTTGGATTCTATTCACCCAGCATAAGAAGACAGATTTGTTTCCATTTTTCCCAAGTAGAGCTTTACCTGGGGCACATGCTATGTTTACATTAGCAAAGGTTTCATGTAGCAGTTTAATTTTTATAAAATGAATATGAGGATTTGAAAGGAATCTCATTTTTTTAAAGACGATTTTTCTGATTTCTGAAAATTGTGTACTCATCTTTGCTGCTTTATAAGCGGAAATTATTTAGGGCCTAATTTATGAGGCCCCATGCACTGCCGTCACGTAACTTTTTGTGACGTTCTTTGGCGCAGGAGCCTGCTCCATATTTATGAGGCAGCACTAAGCAACTTTTTTTGGCTTAATGCTGCCTCTTATATTGTTCCCTTTAATGCAGTTTTCTGCGTTAAAGGGGCGTGCAATGAGTGTTGCTGGGGACATTCCCAGCAACATCCATGACTTTTTGACACTGCCCCAGATTTACGAGAAATCGTAAATCTAAGGCTGCCCCAGAAATTTACGCCTCCCAGGGGAGGTGTAAGGAAGGCACAACGAGAAGAAATATCTTTATTTCTCCTCGTTTTTCCTTTTTCTAGGTGTGCTGCATTTTGCCGCACACATAATAAGAGGAAAAAGCCTCTTGTGATTGTTTTTGTGCAGGAAAGTTTCCGTTCCTGCACAAAAATAATCATCCCGCAACACAGGAACCCTTGCACCATGGTGCAAAGGTACCTGTGTTGGCTCACGGCAGCCCATTATGTGCTAGCACATAGGGAAAAAGACAGGAATGTGCCATATCTCATAGATATGGCGCATTCTTGCCTTTTCTTTTGCCATAAGTCAGCGCAGCTGGAACGCATTCAGCGCTGCTCTATGGCAAAACCTCATAAATGAGGCCCTTAATATTTTGTTATTGTGAAATGCCTACTACATATTATACACTACACCTGCATAATGAATTACTTATTTAAGTACTTCTCTGTCACTCCTTCTCATTTGTTTCAGTGGATTATTAACTGTGTTTTATTTTTCAAATTTTTTTAAATCATGCAAATTTGTTGCAAATTATCAGAATACGTATGCTCCGGTTTTGAGGAAAAGTCACAAAGACCGTGTTTTTCAAAAAGAGTAAAACACATATATACACATATTGTTATTAATGTTTGACAATAGCTGTTCACTAACAGTGTTTAAACTTCTTTTTTTGTAATCTTTTTTAATGGCAAGGACTTTTTAATTGTATTTCCCATTTTTGCGACAACGCCAGTTGTTGCAAGGACGTCAATATTCACGAAGATCATATGACCTGGAAACAAAGATATCATTGCAGGAGAGAGTTTTCATTAATCTTCAAAGGAAGTACCCACCCATTTCTCTGTTCTTGAATCTTCCATTCATTTTTGGATCTGCCCTGTGTATTTAGTACAGCACACTGATTAGAGCTTTGGCACTGTCAATTTTGATCTTCGAAATGGCAACAGAAGGTAGTGATGAGCAGGAGGTGCCACAGCAGCGATAGGAGCAGGAGGTGGAACACCAAGACTCTGGTGTTGAAGGGCTTTCACCCAAAAAGCAGAGTATTGTGTGGGAATTATTTATTGTCCCCTCTGGAGAGTCACAAAATGTCGCAAAATTCATAAAATGCAGTTATTGTGACAAGACCCTCTCAAGAGATAGCAGCAAAAAATATTTGTGTGTTACAACTTAAATGTTGTACCATTTGAAGACTTACCATTACAAAAGCTTGAAGAGGGCATAGAAGGAGAGAGCTGGAGAGGCACCATCTACATCTTCGGCTGCACCACCAGTTCCTGGGGGAGAGAATGCCTAGTGAAGTAAAAAGGCATCATCCCTAATTTGCCCCAGAGTTATGGCATGTTGGCACATATTGCCTTGACTGCAGCACTATGCTCACAGCTGGTGAGCAGTCTGTAGATGTCATCCTTGAAGCTGCAAGGCAACGTTACTGCTAATTTCTTTTTCATTTATCCCAGATTTTGCACTGTTTTTGGGTTGCTTGTTGCAATTTTTGCTCCCCCTTGTTGCCATTTTGTTTGATAAAAATATAAAAAAGTAAAAAATGTCAGAAAATTAAAAAGAAACGTAGTTACATAAAAAGAAGGAAAAAAAGGTTCTTGTCAGAACCACCTTTTATGGGTTAAAAAACGATAAAGAGTGATGTGTGGGAGAGTGAGTGGGTATTTGAGTTTCTGTATGTGTGAGTGAGGGGCTGTGTGAGTAGCTGTATGGGTGATGGAGTGTTAGTGTGAGTTGCTGAATGGGTGAGTCACTGTGTGAGTGGCTGTGTGGATGAGTGAATGGATGTGTGAGTGGCTGTATGGTTGAAAGTGTACCTGTGTGTGGGAGTATGGTGAGTTAGTGGTAGTGTGAGTAGCTGATTGGGTAAGTGAGTTGGGGTCTGAGTAACTGTATAGGTGAGTGAGTGGGTTTGTGAGTGGCTGTATGAGAGTGAGAGGGTGCTTGAGTGTCTGTATGGGTGAATGGGTGGGTGTATGAGTGGCTGCATAGGTGTATGAGGGCTAGTGTCTGTGGCTGTATGGGTTAGTGATTGGATGTGTGATTAGCTGTATGGATGATTGATGGTTGTGTGAGTGGCTGTATGTGTGAGAGACTACCTGTGTGAGTCGGTGTATAGGTAGAGTGAGTAGTATTGTTAGTGACTGTATAGGTTAGTGAGAGGGTCTGTGTGTAACTGTATAGTGAGTGAGTGGGTGTGTGAGTGGCGAGTGAGTGAGAGGGTGCATGTGTGGTTGTATGGCTGAGTGAGTGGCTCTGTGATCAGGTGTATGGGTGAGTAAGTGCTAGTTTGAGTTTCTGTATGGGTCAGTGAGTGGCTGTATGCGTGAGTGAACAATTGTATTTGTGGCTGTAGGGGTGAGAGAGGACCTGTCTTTGAGGTGCTGCGGGGATATGGACTCAGACACACTTTTCTTCACATGATTCAATTATTATACGTGTGGCCCTCGGTCAGGGTTCAGACGGGACAGCAGATATCAAATACCATATGGGTGCATAGAGGCACCAGACAGGATTGTCCCCCGTTCCCACTCCTTTTTTCACTCACCATGGCACCACTGGCAGGGCGTCTCCGCAGGGAGGGAGTGAATTGGGGTATTCAACTGGGGGGACGGCATGCATACAGTTTCATTATATGCCGATGATTTATTACTATACCTAATGGACCTCCATGATATTCCCACCACCATAGCAGATACACTCTGGGACTTCGAGAAGGTTTCGGGGCTCCGGGTGAACTGGGCTAAATCAGGTCTCTACTCCTTCCAAGATGCAATCCCTGAAACGAATGTACATATGAATAATTTCTCTCTTTGGTGGTACACATCCACGTTCCGATACTTAGGTATTTTCATATACCGGAACCCTGCTGATATTTTGGAGTGGAACCTGATTAGAGATATATCAGCTGTCAGATCTTAAATCCAATTCAGGAAGACCATTCCCCTGAATGTGGTGGGCAGGATTGCACTGACTAAGATGGTAGTATTGCCAAAACTGTTGTATTACTTTGCCAATCTTCCGGTATATGTCCCGGCTAGAATATTCCGTGACTTCGAGCAACTGATCTGTAAACTTATTTGGAATAAAGGGCGACCCTGCATAGCGCTGCGGAAACTTCATGTCCCTCCTAGTAAGGGTGGCTTGGCGGTGCCAAACATGGACCTGTATTATCTGGTGGCGCAACTCCAATGGGTAACGAGATAGTTTGCGGGAGTGGGCTTAGAAGACACAGCCACCTTGCAACCGCCCTGGTCTCAATCCCGGATATCCCACCCGTTTCATCCCATCGCTCGGCCACCACGCCCGTCACAAACTTGTCTTGCCCTAGCGCACAGCAGTTACAGGAGAAGTCTATACCTCACCAGAGACAAGATTCCATTTTCCCCACTGCTGCCACTTCTGGGGACACCCAGGGGCAGGGTGGGCACCTCTACTGGGGCGCTGGCAAGTGGCAAAAATATGTACACTAGGAGACCTCTATACAGAAGGTGCTCTGATATCTTTTGAGACCCTGGCAGAAGACCATAATCTGCCAGCGGGTCAATTTTTGCTTTACAGCTCCATTATGAGATTGTTGTACGCGGCATGTGGTGACATATCTTCCGAACCAGGGATGCATCTCCTGATACAATATCTACATGTCATGGGCAATGGATCCCGCACTGTACATTGGTTGGCTGAGGCGATGCTTGCTCACACTTTGAAACCCATGATGGCTCTCTGGTCACGGTGGGAGGCAGACAGGGAACAACAGTGGACGGATTGGGAATAGGACACGGTGTTAGGAAACCCCACTTATATCCTGAGAAACTCTAAATTCAGACTCATACAGACATACATAACGCAAAGGGCGTATCTTTCCCTGGACAAAATAAATATTTCCACATTGTTACTTCGGCATGCCCTCGCTGTTCACAGGCAGATGCGGACCTTCTCCATATTCTCTGGGTCTACGCCTCCTTGAGTACATATTGGCATGTAGTCACTGCAATGCTTTCAACATGCACTGATAGGCCAGTAACACATACATGGGAAGTGTGTATATTAGGACTTTTCCCCAGACCAAAGAAGTGCAAGGTCGCATCCAGATTCATTGACCTGGGTCTAATAGTTGCAAAAAGACAAATAACCAAGAGATGGAAACACACAGACCCTCCAGTGGTAAACAGCTGGAGTAAATCGCTCAGTGTGGGCACAAGCAGAAAGTACATCACTGCACAGAGAGGAAATAGCTGTATTACACAAATTGGGATACTATACTTGCAGATCCGAGACAACTAGAGGAGGAGAGAGGAGCCAGTTCCTCACAGGTAACGGATACCCAAAATGCGGGCACAGACTCCCCGGTGCACAATACTCCCAGATCGGGATAACTTGGGGACTAGTAGGTGATTATGAGAGGCCCCGAGACAGATGAGCATTAAGGTAGAGGTGATCTGGTCACATATTCCACTACATTCCCCTTTTTAGGTCTTGCCTGACACAGCGCTTGCGCTGGTCTGGCGAGACTTATTGAGAGGGCTCCAAAAAGTGCTACCAGGCCAGCCTAGAGCTAGAGTGCATGTGCGCTGGCGCGCGTGCCGCGCTTTGCCGCAATTACTTTCACTTACGCGGCTCCAAGGCCACTTTGATGTTTGATCGTGATCACTTTCGCGGCCGGACAGCCGCTTTGCACAGCCAATAGGTCTCGCTTTTGGTTTTGGGACCTTACAAGTATTTAGTTATGCAACTGTTGCATGGCTAAACACTTATAAGGTCCCAAAGGCGAGACCTATTGCCTATGCCAATGCTTGGTTTTTTTGCGATAGCAGACAGGTGGACCTAATGCGGACGGGTTCGATGGGTGTTACCTGCATTACACATGTGTTGACCCAGACGTGGCGGATGGATGACAGGATTGTTTGATTATAAAACAGTCTGAAGACGGCTGAAATGCCAGAAACCGGTCCTAGGAAGCTTGTTTCCGGTCCAGGGAAGACATGGCTTGGCAGTTCGGGCTGGACTGTTCCCATGAGGCACAGGGTCAGACTGATTTGCATATGGCCATGTCTGAACTGGGGTGGCAGAGTGGGCTAAAGAATGGTGATGGATTAAACCCAGATCAGTTGACTGGGGGTGAGTGCTTGCAATGTTCAACACTCCGTCCATCATTTCCTTTGGTTTTTGCTTTGTACGCCATAAGTTGGCAGGGTATGCTCAGACGTGAGTCCCTTGCTCACTTTGCCACTGGATTCAAGCAAGCCTGGCTGAAGACGGCTGAAATGCCAGAAACCGGTCCTAGGAAGCTTGTTTCCGGTCCAGGGAAGACATGGCTTGGCAGTTCGGGCTGGACTGTTCCCATGAGGCACAGGGTCAGACTGATTTGCATATGGCCATGTCTGAACTGGGGTGGCAGATTGGGCTAAAGAACGGTGATGGATTAAACCCAGATCAGTTGACTGGGGGTGAGTGCTTGCAATGTTCAACACTCCGTCCATCATTTCCTTTGGTTTTTGCTTTGTACGCCATAGGTTGGCAGGGTATGCTCAGACGTGAGTCCCTTGCTCACTTTGCCACTGGATTCAAGCAAGCCTGGCTGAAGACGGCTGAAATGCCAGAAACCTGTCCTAGGAAGCTTGTTTCCGGTCCAGGGAAGACATGGCTTGGCAGTTCGGGCTGGACTGTTCCCATGAGGCACAGGGTCAGACTGATTTGCATATGGCCATGTCTGAACTGGGGTGGCAGAGTGGGCTAAAGAACGGTGATGGATTAAACCCAGATCAGTTGACTGGGGGTGAGTGCTTGCAATGTTCAACACTCCGTCCATCATTTCCTTTGGTTTTTGCTTTGTACGCCATAAGTTGGCAGGGTATGCTCAGACGTGAGTCCCTTGCTCACTTTGCCACTGGATTCAAGCAAGCCTGGCTGAAGACGGCTGAAATGCCAGAAACCGGTCCTAGGAAGCTTGTTTCCGGTCCAGGGAAGACATGGCTTGGCAGTTCGGGCTGGACTGTTCCCATGAGGCACAGGGTCAGACTGATTTGCATATGGCCATGTCTGAACTGGGGTGGCAGAGTGGGCTAAAGAACGGTGATGGATTAAACCCAGATCAGTTGACTGGGGGTGAGTGCTTGCAATGTTCAACACTCCGTCCATCATTTCCTTTGGTTTTTGCTTTGTACGCCATAAGTTGGCAGGGTATGCTCAGACGTGAGTCTCTTGCTCACTTTGCCACTGGATTCAAGCAAGCCTGGCTGAAGACGGCTGAAATGCCAGAAACCGGTCCTAGGAAGCTTGTTTCCGGTCCAGGGAAGACATGGCTTGGCAGTTCGGGCTGGACTGTTCCCATGAGGCACAGGGTCAGACTGATTTGCATATGGCCATGTCTGAACTGGGGTGGCAGAGTGGGCTAAAGAACGGTGATGGATTAAACCCAGATCCGTTGACTGGGGGTGAGTGCTTGCAATGTTCAACACTCCGTCCATCATTTCCTTTGGTTTTTGCTTTGTACGCCATAAGTTGGCAGGGTATGCTCAGACGTGAGTCCCTTGCTCACTTTGCCACTGGATTCAAGCAAGCCTGGCTGAAGACGGCTGAAATGCCAGAAACCGGTCCTAGGAAGCTGGTTTCCGGTCCAGGGAAGACATGGCTTGGCAGTTCGGGCTGGACTGTTCCCATGAGGCACAGGGTCAGACTGATTTGCATATGGCCATGTCTGAACTGGGGTGGCAGAGTGGGCTAAAGAACGGTGATGGATTAAACCCAGATCAGTTGACTGGGGGTGAGTGCTTGCAATGTTCAACACTCCGTCCATCATTTCCTTTGGTTTTTGCTTTGTACGCCATAAGTTGGCAGGGTATGCTCAGACGTGAGTCCCTTGCTCACTTTGCCACTGGATTCAAGCAAGCCTGGCTGAAGACGGCTGAAATACCAGAAACCGGTCCTAGGAAGCTTGTTTCCGGTCCAGGGAAGACATGGCTTGGCAGTTCGGGCTGGACTGTTCCCATGAGGCACAGGGTCAGACTGATTTGCATATGGCCATGTCTGAACTGGGGTGGCAGAGTGGGCTAAAGAACGGTGATGGATTAAACCCAGATCAGTTGACTGGGGGTGAGTGCTTGCAATGTTCAACACTCCGTCCATCATTTCCTTTGGTTTTTGCTTTGTACGCCATAAGTTGGCAGGGTATGCTCAGACGTGAGTCCCTTGCTCACTTTGCCACTGGATTCAAGCAAGCCTGGCTGAAGACGGCTGAAATGCCAGAAACCGGTCCTAGGAAGCTTGTTTCCGGTCCAGGGAAGACATGGCTTGGCAGTTCGGGCTGGACTGTTCCCATGAGGCACAGGGTCAGACTGATTTGCATATGGCCATGTCTGAACTGGGGTGGCAGAGTGGGCTAAAGAACGGTGATGGATTAAACCCAGATCAGTTGACTGGGGGTGAGTGCTTGCAATGTTCAACACTCCGTCCATCATTTCCTTTGGTTTTTGATTATAAAACAGTATCATATTTGCTTTATCCTTTCTCTCCAATTATATGTTCATACATGGATATTTACACGAGATGCCTTTTGGGCACATAGATGCAACAACAGTGAAATGGAGGGTGGGCTAGACAACTGATTATCCCAATATACATGACTAATGTACCCTATTGGGTACCTAAACATGATGTAACGTACAGAGGTTACAATAAGCAAACAATTCCTTATTATATAGCGTTGATATCATGTTCACTTTCATATGTATCAGCAGGAAAAATGACTCTGATTATCATGTTTATTGTGGCCAATTGGCCCATTATGTTATACAGGTATACTGTTATTTAAAAGATTGGAACATGTCCTTCAAGAGTAAAACTTATCAAATGCAAATAAAGCTATTTAAATAAAACAAATCGGTTAGAGAGGACCTGGGTATATGGGTGAGTTAGTAGTAGTATGAGTGGCTGTATGGGTGAGTGTGAAGGTGTGTGAGTAACTGCAGAGGTGAGTTAGTGGCTGTGTGAGTGGCTGTATGAGTAAGCAAGAGGGTGCATGTGTGGTTGCATGGGTGATTAAGTGAGTATGTGAGTAGGCGTATGGATGAGTGAGTGCTAGTATCAGTGGCTGTTGAGTGAGTGAGTGGCTGTGCGAGTAAATATATGGGTGACTGGAAGATTGTGAAAGTGGCTCTATGGGTTAGAGAGTACCTGTGTGAGTATGTTTATGGGTGTGTTAGTTTTAGTGTGAGTGGCTGTATGGGTCAATGAGTTGGTGTCTGAGTAAATGTATAAATGAGTGAGTGGCTGTATGATTGAGTGAGTGGGTCTGTGAGTGGCTGTATGGGTGAGCGAGTGACTGTGGGTAGCTGCTTGGCTGGGTGAGTGGGTTGTTGAGTGGCTGAATGGATGAGTGAGGGGGTTTGTGAGTGTCTGTATGGGTAAGTGAATGTTTGTGAGTGTCTGTATGGGTGAGAGAATCCCTATGTGAAAGGGTGACTGAACGGTAGTATTAGTGACTGTATGTGTGAGTGAGGGTCTGTGAGTAACTGTATAGGTGAGTGAGGGGGTGTGTGAGTGGCTAAAAGAATGACTGATTGAGAGGGTGCATGAGTGGCTGTATGGGTGTGTGAGTAGCTGTATGAATGAGTGAGTGGATATGTAAGTAGCTGTCTGGGTGAATTAGTGGTTGAGTGAGTACCCGTAAATGTGCTGAACTACACTGAAAGTTTTAATTACACAATAGGCAAAAGAAACCAATGGCTATCTATGGCAAGAGCACTTTATGTTTCAAAACACTCTTCACGGATATCTCTAAGCAATAGGACTGTGGTAGAAAAAGTATTTTGAGATATCCAAGTCCAACTGCAATTAAGAAACAAAAACAGAACATAGAGATATGTAAGTATTTCATCTTCAAAAATTACACCATTATAAAAATACACATTACGTATAATGTAACACTGTATTGCAATTGATTAAAAAATATCATTTTGCCTTTTTCACAGTTCTCAGCTTTCATACTTCTTCACCACAAACAGTGGTCTACATGAAGCATCATCCTTGAACAGTGGGGGTAAAACAATCGATGGATTGTGAGGAAAAAAAAAAAGTTGCACAGTACATCTCTATAAATAAGTTACACTATGCATTGCACACACTACAATTCATTAATCAATTGCTTTTTTCTGAAGTTACTACAGTAATGTAAAAAAACTATGTTTGATCCGCTTTCTGTTTCCACAGTAGGTGCAGTTAAGATCCTGGGAGCCTGAGGAAGAGTAGTGACACAGGCGAGCAGAGGGTTTGCTGCAGCAACCGGAGCCTGGGTCTGTGGCAGGGTTTCAGTGCAATGTAGTGTGGGCACTTTTCAAGAGAGCTTGTCTGCTGAGGAGGGTGGAACGACATGCCTGCCATAATCCCCAAACTTCCCCGGACTTCAAGGGATTCTGGTGAGTTTGCGTCCGGTCTTGCCTGTGGTCTGCAGTTTGCCTTTCGAGCCCCCAGATTTCCACCCCTCACCATAGGGAAGGAGTGATTTTTGGGCATAGGCAGAAGTTTGGCAAGCCCTATTTTGATTGTTCCTTCCTCACTTGTACCAACCTGCACAAACTTGCTTGCCAAATGCCATTATGCATGATAACAGCAATGATACCAACTAATTTCCAAACCCAGGACTAGCGTGCAGTCAAATCCACTATTATGAGCAGGGGGGTGGTTCAGTGGGGGCTTAGCACCCATTGGTTGGTTGTTTGAGGCCTGGGCAGAGGAAGAGGCCCAGCTAGGTCTGGGTGTGGCTTGCGACCGGGCAAACTTCCACCCTCTTCCCCAGTCTCCTGATGTTCCACATGTTTTCTTTGTTCCTCAGTTTCCCCTTTAATTGAGCTGCCCCCAAACCCCTGAATCAGATGACAGCCTTGCTACAGTGACCGTAGGCAGGGCCCAGGTGCACCCTTGGCTGCTAGGTTAGGAATCAATGGAATCCTAATTGAGGGCCCCGTCTTCTTGCCTCCTCTCTCCCCGAGTGTTATAGTTATAAGAAATATATCACCCCCCTTACCAAACTTGAATTGGACAGCCACAGAGAACAGTTGTGATGGGTCCCTCACCAATGTCCAATCCTCAGTCATCCTGCAATCCGAAATAAGGCACATATCATACTTGGCCCTCAGGCCAGTCAATCTGGAGATTGCCCAAAGCACCCAGAGCACTCGTAGCACATGCTATGTATTTCCATCATTCAATGTGTGCTCACCTACTTGCACAAGATCACCACAGGGAGCCTGTGGGTTCATTAGAATTTTGCAGGATCAGGACTCCAACTCTGGGAACGTAGGGGTCCTATCTGGGTACAAAGCCAATGCGCAAAGTTCATTAGACACAAAAAGCTGTGGGTGGCTATCTTAAACTCCATGCAATCCACAGCAATGGCACTTAACCAGCATGCCAACAAAATGGATATTCAAGTGGACCTACTCATCACCTTGGCAGTTTTTGTGTCAGGCGATGAAGAGAAACTGGAAAAACAAAACACCCTCATAACACGTGCACAAGAACAGCAACACTAAAGGCACATTATTCTCTTGTAAAGACGTCATTAACAAGTTAGTTCAGCTTCCAACTATCCTCGAAGACTTTCGGAGAGAAGTATCTCCATCACAAGTAATGAACAGCTAGGTGCCCTCACAGCATCCGGGGAGCCTGGCAGAAGAAACGTCATCAGGCCTGAATGGCAGAAAACAGTGGGACCCCCGCATGGGAGATCAGTAAGAAGCGAGGAGAGGCAAACCATGGAAATTGATGAAATTGAGAAAACAGGCCTGGACATAGACATCCCATAAGTGCCACCCCGCCTGACGAAGCAGGAAAGAAAACATTCCAGGAAAACCAGAAACCAGGCCCAGACGGAGCCTCTGGGAAACAAGCTTGCCATGTCCACCACACACCAAGGACCCCCCAGGGAGAAAGAGGATATCACTGAAGCAGCCCCCATGTGGGCGGATAACACCAAATCAACAAGGCCCACTCCAACATGTAACAAAATATAGTAGTTTGCTGCTCAAAGCCAACGCAAACCTGCATTGCCAAGTAAGTAGCAGCCTGCCGAATAAAACCAATGGAACCATGAGGCAGATTAAAATCAACAAAGAATGAGTCCAACTTAAGACCCACGGTCCATCAATGCACGAAGATGCCTTTAATAAAGCTCAAAATAGGCTAACAGCCATACATCCTAGAAATTGCCCGTGCAGGGGTGAAGTCTGCTGAAGGATCTCATGTACCACCCTAGTCAAGGGTTAAGGATCGTAAAGTCATCGGTAGAGGCTGTAGGCTCAAATCCAAAGCCAAATGAGTGGAATAGGAAGATCAGGAATCCAGGTTCTTATGGATTCTGGAATTTAAGTCTAAGGGCCCCAGGATGTCTTAAATCAATAGAATGTCCTTAAACTGATATAGGCATTGCCGGGATTGGAGTTCGTCACATCAGACAGCATTTTCTCCATTAAATTTCTACCTGTGACAGTGAGGCAGGGCATGGAACCAACCCTTGTGACATTCCCTGTAAAGGGAATGCCTGTAAACATCATAGGGCACAAAAAATGTCTAAAGATTTGGGGCATGGAGGTTGCTGTCTTTCAGGAAGATTGATATCCACCATTGTTCTTGCAACATGATCGTTCCGCCAAGGGAAAAGTCTCTTAAAGGTCTACCTTAAGAAGTGCATTGAGCTGTTATTGATCCCTCCCTACTTCTTCAACTCACCCTGTTCAGCAGCCTAGTCTGACAATGTATGCCAAATTGGAACATCCGCTTGCCAAACAAAGAAGGATCATCAAGTTATAAAACGATCAGGAATGTTGGAGCTGGCTCCCTTCTTCCCTGGCCATGACCACCCACATGGATTGAACTGTGATGCAACTAAGCATTGCCGCCAAGGGTAAAAATGGCCATACTATATGCTCATAGAACCTTGGAGGATTGCAGTCAAAAACAGAGGATTTTTCCATAGTAGGCTATCTGTAGGCCTTTGACATTATCGCTTTGCAGGAAACCTGGGCCTTAACAAGCACCCCCTTATAGAGTATGTGAAGATTAGCAGACCCGCTCAAAAAAGCAGTTACTTTGGAAGAGCAAAAGGTAGCCTAGTCCTTTACATAAATTCCAACTTACCTGCAAACGCTACAGAGCTGGATATACAGGAATCATGGTTACTAACACTCCGTCTGAATAGTTGGTCTAAAGAGGCTGTCGACCCCCTGATTTTGGTAAATGTTTACATTAACCCCAAAGGGAAAGTGTTAGACTGTAAATTGTGTTTATGGATTGGTGTTTCCATTTTTGGATTATTTGATTTACTACTAAGTAAAAACCAAAGGAAATGATGGACGGAGTGTTGAACATTGCAAGCACTCACCCCCAGTCAACTGATCTGGGTTGAATTCAACACTGTTCTTTAGCCCACTCTGCCACCCCAGTTCAGACATGGCCATATGCAAATCAGTCTGACCCTGTGCCTCATGGGAACAGTCCAGCCCGAACTGCCAAGCCATGTCTTCCCTGGACCGGAAACAAGCTTCCTAGGACCGGTTTCTGCCATTTCAGCCGTCTTCAGCCAGGCTGTAATGCCAGAAACCGGTCCTAGGAAGGTTGTTTCCGGTCCAGGGAAGACATGGCTTGGCAGTTCGGGCTGGACTGTTCCCATGAGGCACAGGGTCAGACTGATTTGCATATGGCCATGTCTGAACTGGGGTGGCAGAGTGGGCTAAAGAACGGTGATGGATTAAACCCAGATCAGTTGACTGGGGGTGAGTGCTTGCAATGTTCAACACTCCGTCCATCATTTCCTTTGGTTTTGATTTACTACTAAGTCCCTTGTATAGTGCACTGTGTGTGCCCAGGGCCCACAAATCAAGTGCTGCTGGTGTGCCTGCAGCACTGGTTGTGCCACCCACCCAAGCAGTTATTCAAAGGGTTCTCAGACCTGCCACTGCAGTGTCTGCGCGCAGTTGTGACTGCCCTATCAACCTGGCAAGTGCACCCACTTGCCAGGCCCCAAACCTTCCCTTTCCGTACATATAAGGTACCACTCAGGTAGACCCAAGGTATCCCCGTGGGCAGGGTGCAGTGTCTGTGAAAGGTAGGACATGTACTGGTGTGTATGACATGTCCTTATAGTGAAAAACAGTGCATTTCGTTTTCCACTATTGAAAGGCTATCTGTCCCATAGGATAGAATAGGAGGTACAATGTAACTTCTTACAAGTATAACTTCCCATTTGGACAAGATAGAGAAATGGAGTTTAGTACGCCTGAACTCAAAATGCAAAAATGCATCTTTTAGTAAAGATGATTTTTATGTTGTGTGTTTAAAAATACCACTTTTAGAAAGTGGGTATTTTCTTGCTTAGTCATCCTATATGACTCTGCTGGATTGTGAATTGACTGACTTTGTAGTGACTGGGGCTGAAGATGTTAATTCTCTTTAGACAGCCACGGGGGGTTGAGGTGTGTCTGCCTATCCTGGATGATTCAGCGCTGGGCTGAATACACCTGGGCTGCATTTCGAGTAGTGGGAGGAGATTTCCTTGCACCTCAATGGGCCTGGTCTGCCTTGGACAATGCAGTCTCCACCTCCTGCCAGGAAGCTGGGCCAGTGAGGTGAGAACTGGTTTGGACTGAGCACAGACACTCTCTGCCACAAGAGAACAAAGGGAAATGTGGTATAAATATTGGGGCCAAGACCCCAGGATTTTAGTACTCTTTTGGACTCGGAAACCTGAGGAGGAATTACCACTTTGCTGTGTTGGCCTGCAGTGGCTGCTTCTGTCTTGGGCAGAGAAAGGACTGGACTTAACTTTCTGCAACTTTTGTTTGAGTTTCTCCTAGGGCTTGAGGTAGAGTTTGACCACTTTTCAAGAAGTGGTAGGAACAGCAAAGACTTCACCTTCCTCTAAGTACCGCACCTGGGACCGCGTTTCTCAGTTGCCACAGAGGGAAACAATAACCCAATGCCGCCACCAAGACCGCCATGTGTTCTGCGACCTGAAGGCACCGCAGAGGGAACCGCCACACTTCTCACTGCAACCCTGGTCGCACCGACGACGGTGGCTGCCGCTGCCACCAAGTCCGCTGCTTACACTGCGACCTGTGGGCACTGAACTCTGCCCCGCCTTGCATCACTCTACTGCCCTGGTCTCACTGACAACACCGTTGCCTGCTGACATTGCCACCGTGGCCTAGGGACACCGCTCGTAAGCCACATGAAGCACCACCCGTCTCACACTGTAGCCCACCAATGCCAGCCCCATCTACTGCTGATCTTCGATGGACACCGCAGCTCGCACTGTGACCGTCATCACCGCGATGTGCACCATCCCCCTTCGCACTGCAGCCCAGGTTTCGCTGCCTGCACTGCAATCTGAGAGCACAGCACGCCACACTACAGAATCAATGACCACCGCCGCTGGCCCACATCGCCATGGTCGAATAGAACAAAAGGTGCGGTTTACAAGACTGCTGAAACTGAAGCAGGTTTACATCAATGCAGTCAACCGAAACTATTCAACATGGAGTCCCTGATGTTGGTGTTGCGCTCATTTTTGTTGTTGAGGCGACTGCAGCTTATCCATTTGAGGTGTTTTATTCTTGTGTCACATTTCCGGCAGTTGACGGGACAGATCTGTTTCACGAATATACTACCACAGCCCTTCCTGTCGGTTATCGCCCTTATATTGAAGTTCCGCTACCAACTTGACAACACCAAAGTTGGTTCAATGACGCCCTTCCCCACCCAATAATGCTGGGCCGTTTAGGCCCCTTATCAGTAGATGGGGCCACATGGCACGTTTTGGCTGGATATACTCCACACCCACGTTATGCAACTACTGCTACGATTGCAGAGCTTTGCGTATTGCATACCTCGTTGATACGCATACATAGAGCTGTTTTTTCACTTTGTCTCACGCAATTTCCAGGCAGGTCCACCTGGAGCTGCTGCGCAACAGGCCGGGCCTGGTACACTGAGCATCAGTTCCGTTATGATTAATTCTGTAATGGGCAAGCATCCTCAACATAAGGACGAGCTTCCTTATTGGCTTGCTGAAACGTTTGGGCAACTCGAGGCAGTCTTTCCCAATACTACTCCTGTGGGAAAGCACAGGATTTTGACAGTGAGCTTACCTAAAGACCTGGCTCCTGATTTAGCTGACTGTACTACTTGGGGTAAAGTGTTTGCAGTGGTGTATTCAATGTGCTTCAGCACCTCGTCCATGACCATACTCCTGTCCGTGATTAAGCGAGTTCAAGATTAGCACGGAGCCAATGCGGCTGTGGAATTGGGTAGGCGACTGGTGGGTGTGTTCGACGTAGTGGCTGGTATGGGCCTTGCTAATGTTAAGGGGGATGCCGTGAGCTTTCAGATGGCTAACCGCTTGGCTGACTTAGACAAGCCATGAGAATTACCGGAGATTATTGCAAAAGCTTACAAAACTATAGGGCCACAATAGTCTGGGAGTTAAGCCCTTCTCTCAAGCACAGAGGCAGCCCCAAGCACCAAAAACTCAATCTGATAACGATGGGAGACCATTCATTTCTAAAAAGAACTGGAAAAATAAAAATAAGGGGCAGCAGCAAGAGAAGCAGGGGTCGTGTGCAGGTTCACTGACCCGTGAGTCTTCTGAGCGTACTTCTAATTTGCGCGATCGTGCAAAACTTACGCCACCCGATAGATTTCAAGTCCCTGACCAACACTCTCCTCGTTCTGTACAAGACACATCGGACACACAACTTGGTGCTGGGGACCGCCAAGGTCGTGGCAAAGGACCATTGATGTAACAGGAACGGGATCAACCTCAACAGTTTGACATTAAAGCCAAACAAGAGGAGCAGCCTCGGTTTTGTACACCATTTCAAAAGAACAAAGTTGCCGCTTTGACAGCGAAATATGCCTCAGACGGTTAGAACCCAACTACTGGATTGGACTTGGGCAGTGACTCTGCTCGGCAGTGCAGCGGAAGTTACCATAGTGCGGGAGGCACTGGGTCCTTGTTTGGAGGCGACAGCAACTGATACTTTCATTACTGTAGAAACAGCAGACACCCGAGTTGCCCCCCCCGATAGACTGTATGACATAGTTTTTCAAATTGAAGTTGTCAGTGTGTGTGATCACAGGGATTTTTGGGGAAAATCTAACCTCTTCTTACAACATTTTGTTGGAGGAGACAGATTGGCCCCCACCATTTGTTCAAGCCGCATTTAGAGGGGAGGACGTGATACTTCAGAGTTTTCCGCGTTATGTCCCTGAGGAGCATGCAAAAGCCATTGCATCCGAGTGAGCTTTGGCACATGCACCGGCGGTGTAGCGTAACCAAGTGGGCTGGGATAAAGATTCTCCGGCACATGAGATTACATTACAGTCTATGCCACAGCCTCAACCCCATTATCCTATCCGGCGGGAAGCTAAAGGCCCCATTTATGATGTTCTAACTGAGTTGGCGTATCAAGGTGTGATTGAGACATGTGTGTCACAGATGAATAATCCTCTTTTTACAGTAGCCAAACCCGATGGGTCTTATGGCATTGTGTTAGATTACCGGCATTTGAAATCTCATTGTCGTACATTTTCAGTACAGAATACCCATAGCTCTGCACTAGTAGACAGTCTTGTTCGTAAGAAATATAAAATGACACTTGATATTTCCAATGGCTTCTGTAGTAATAATATGGCTCCTGAATGCAGTCGATGGACAGTATTTATGGCTGGTGGAAAACAGATAAAATGTAGGCGTTTGCCTATCGGGTTTAAGAATAGCCCCGGGGTATTCGCTGCGCGTGTTGTCTCTTTGACAGACAGCATTGCCCCTGATGCATACTCGTTGATGATATTTATCTGACAAATGATGAATTATGGCTGCATCTATGCTGTGTCGATCGCATCATAGGTATGTTTGCAGAGTACGGTATAAATTCAACTTTGCCAAATCACACATCGCTTACTATGCGGTGCTCTTTTTGGGCTACGAGCTCAACAATGAAGGTAGAGGTTTAACCACCCACTTTCTGGAGAAATGTGCACAGTTGCAGTCTCCATCTACGCTGAAGAAACTTCAGTCTTTGCTGGGATTTTTAAATTTCGGGAGGACTTACATTCCCGATTCTGCCCAGCGTATCAAGCCTCTTTATTCCTTAATATAACCTACATTTTCATCTGCCAGCTGGCTTCCGGAACATTCAGCTATACTGCAATCTTTGCAGTCTGATCTACTTGAATCTAAGTACTTGTTGACGCGTGATAACCGCACAAATCTAGGGATACGAATCGTGCCAGGCACAGTGGGTTTCACTTACTTGATGTACAATGAGGGTGACACCGTACCTATTGCATACAAATCACATTTGTACACTTCAGCCGAAATACGATTATTGAATGTTGAAAAAGTTTTGACAGCAGTGCAGATGGCGGTCCTGGACGAACGTGCACTGGCACAGGGGAAACGCATTCTTATGGTAACGCCTTTCCCTGCTTTAGATGCAGTGACTAAGGCAAGTGTGCCAAATTCTAAAGCATTACATCCCCGTTGGATACAATAGGCTACTTCTCTGATGTCTCCTGATGTTCCGTTTATCTTTGATCCCACTCTTCAGACACAGGAGTTCTTGCAATATGAACATGTTCATTCTCCTCCTCTGTCGTTACTTCCATTAGAGGAGTACAGATGTATTATTTACACAGTTGGGTCAGCGCAACCAGCAACCGGCTCTAAACACGGTCATTCAGCGGCTTGTGCTATTGTGGCAGGTACAATGGTGAATGGTGAATTCAAGTCTTACATAGTGCATACACAGGCGCTAGGAGACTTTACCGCCAAACTGGCTGAGCTGCGCGCCCTGGTTCTTGCTCTCGAGTTTGCAAATCAAAACGTGAATACTCTAGTTGTTTGTAATTCTTACTACTGTGTTTAGTCTTTCAATGAAAAGTTATTCTTATGGTCTCAAAATGATTATCCAGATTCTAAAGGCAGCACGATAAAGCATAAACAGCTTTGGGTTCGAGTGGCGGAACTTAAGAAATGTCTCCCACTCACACAAGTTATCCATACTCTTGGCCATCAGCGCGTGGGAGCACATGCTGTTGTTAATTCATTGGCTGATGAAGCAGCCAAATCTGCAGTAGCCACGTGTTCCGTTGACGCCGTTACAAGGTCCATGAGTAAGATTGATAATGAGATTTTGGCAGCTATAACTGCTACTACGGAGGGCACTAATTACCCGCAGGGTTTCCCTTCAAAATATTCTTATCAGTTAACTCCCGAACAAGTTCCTTATGAGAGGATACCGGACGTTGGGGATTGGCTGATTCCCAACGCAGACCACAGATTCTCTTTGATCAAAGCTGCACACAAAGGTATGGCTTCTGTCCATGTCGGAGTGTCTACGACAGTTTATATATAACAACGTTATTGGTGGTGTGGTTTATATAAACAAACCCATAATTATGTACTTTCTTGTGACATCTGTCAGGAAATTAAGCCTTTTACGGTAACACGTCCACCGCAAATGCAGCAATGCATTTCTAATCAGCCTTTTGGTTGTGTATATCTTGATCACTGTGGCCCATTTTCTTCTGATAGTGCATATAAATATATTTTAGTTGCAGTTGCTTTGTGCACTAGATTCCTTTGGGTATGGCCACAACAGAGTGCTGACGCTGGAAATGTCATCAAGGATTTGCATGTTGTTGGAAGGCGGACCTCGGGGAGTCGGAGAGACCACCCAGAGGGGCCCCCACACTGTACGAAGTAGCCGAGCGCTGCTGAGAAGCCTCCGGGGAGATCCTTCTCCTATCATGTACTAGCACAGTAACACCACCACACAGGACTCAAGGAGGTTGTCTCAAGACGAGCAATTCTTTATCAGCACTTAAAGGTTACGGGATCAATATTTACACGAAAGGGATCAAGGGATCCACAAAAGTCTCAGTGTCTCTTTAGAAGGGAAGGGGTAGCGGGACAGTCTTTGGCAGGAGCTTGGTACGAGGGTACCTGGGGCCCAGTTCTTATCCTCAAGCTGGAGGGCCTCCGGATCTCAGAGGGGTCGAGCCGCGACGGCGTCAGCAGGGCTCTGGCGTTCAGTTCGTGGAGAGCCGCGACCAGGTCAGCGGGGCTCTCAAGATGGTTTCTGCTCAGCTCGAGCCGCGACGTCGTCAGCAGGGCTCCGAGGGAGGTTTCAGCGAGGTTGGGCCGCGACAGCGTCAGCAAGGCCCCGATGTTCCGGGGGGCTTCAAGGTTTCAGCAAGAAGGAGCCGCGACGCAGTCTGCAGGGCTCGTGGTGGTTTCAAGCAAGAGTTCTTCTCCGTAGGGTCGGCCGCGATTCGATCAGCAGGGCTCTCGACTCCGGGATACAACTGCCGGTCTGTTGCGGGGTCGCCCCAGATATAGGCCTGGAGCCCATTGATGTCCGGACCCTTGCGCCCGGGGGGCGGAGAGGCCGGGTTGGGAGCGGCCAGACGCCCAGCAGGAGAGGCGCCCGGCCCAGGAGAGATGGAGGCCGATCGCACCTCGGTGTGTGGGGACGGTTGGGGGTCCCATCGATACCGCCCTCCGCCAGGGGCGAGGAAGTGTTCACGTGATACCCCCTGGCCAGTTCTTGGTGCCTCAATGTCTGGGCCTTGCTGGGGCCGAGGCCGGGTTGAGCGGGGTCATGTGGGCTGGTGTGCAGGGTCACGTGGCAGGCAACAAAATGGTGGAGCCCCGAGGTGTATGTGACCTCGTGCGGCTCGAACGGGTAGCCCGTGGCGGCCAGGGCGGGGAACGGGCCCAACCCCAGGGAAGTCAGGACCACGCCACGAGGCCGGGTCCAACAGGCGTCCCCCCCAGCCGAAGGCAGGGAGAGTCACCCATCTCCTTGGGGATTCTCCTCGTCAAGGCGGAAGAAGCGGGATAGGCCGTCAGCATTGGCGTGGTCATTGCCGGGCCGGTGCTCAACAGAGAAGTCCATCCCTTGCAGGGCAATGGACCACCGCAGCAGCTTGGGATTCTCGCCTCTCATTTGCATTAACCACCGCAAGGGCCGGTGGTCGGTCTGGACCCGAAAGTGGGTACCGAAGAGATAGGGCCGGAGCTTCTTAAGGTCCCACACTACTGCAAAGGCCTCGCGCTCGATGGAGCTCCATCGTTGCTCCCGGGGCAGCAGCCGTCGGCTGATGAAGGCCACTGGTCGGTCGAGTCCCTTCTCATCAACCTGAGACAGTACGGCCCGATCCCATATTCGGAGGCGTCTGTCTGCACGATAAACTCTTTACTGTAGTCAGGGGCCTGGAGCACAGGGGCAGTGCACATCGCTGCCTTGAGAGTCTCGAAAGCTGATTGGCAGCGGGGAGTCCAGTGCACTTTCTTGGGCTGTTTCTTTGAGGTGAGCTCCGTGAGAGGCCCAACAATGCTCCCATAGTCCCGGATGAACCACCGGTAGTATCCGGTGAGGCCCAGGAAGGCCCGTACAGCGGTCTGGGTAGTGGGGGGTTCCCATGCCTGGATGGCATCGACTTTTGGCTGGAGGGGGGCCACCTGACCGCTTCCCACCTGATGGCCCAGGTAGGTCACCGATCCTTGGCCGATCTGGCATTTGCTGGCCTTGATCGTGAGCCCGGCCCTTTGGAGGGCGGCCAGGACTGCTTTGAGGTGACCCAGGTGCTCAGCCCAGTGGTTGCTGTACACGGCAATGTCATCCAAATAGGCCGCGCTGAAGGCCTCGAGCCCGGCCAAAACCTTGTTTACGAGTCTCTGAAAGGTGGCCGGGGCGTTCTTCATGCCGAAGGGCATCACCCGAAAGTGGTAATGCCCATCAGGGGTGGAAAAGGCGGATCTTTCTTGGGCGCCGGGGGTGAGCTGGATCTGCCAGTACCCGGCGGTGAGGTCCAGCGTGCTCAGGTAGTGGGCGGACCCCAAGCGGTCGATGAGTTCGTCGGCCCGGGGTATAGGATGGGCGTCCGTCTTGGTCACAGCATTCAGGGCTCGGTAGTCTACACAAAATCGTAACTCCGGGGGATGGCCTTGTGCGGCGGCCTTCGGTACCAGGACGACAGGGCTGGCCCACGGGCTGTCGGAGGGCTCGATGACCCCGAGGGCCAACATCTTCGCTACATCGGCCTGGATGCATGCCCGTACTCGGTCGGGTACCCTGTAGGCTCGGTGCCACACGGGGGGACTGTCCCCGGTGTCGACGTCGTGGACGCACCAGTGGGTCACCCCCGGGGTGAGGGAGAAGAGGGCTGCGTAGTCCTGCAGCAGTTGTTGACAGTCGTTACGCTGTTCCGGGGTCAGGGAGGAGGCGAGTTGGACACCCTTGATGGATCCGTCGTGGACGTCGTTCTGCAAGAGGTCGGGTAGGGGCTCGGAGTCGTCCTCGCCCCCCTCGTCGGTTGCCAGTAGCAGGCTCAGTTCGGTCCGGGCAAAGTGGGGTTTGAGCCGGTTAGCGTGTAGAACCCGGAGGGGGTTCCGGGGAGACTCTAGGTCGACTAGGTAGGTGACGGGGCTCTTCTTCTCCACCACCTTGAAGGGCCCGGTCCACTTGTCCTGGAGGGCGCAGGGCTCAACAGGGGCCATGACCCAGACTCGCTGGCCTGGCTCGAACTCGATTGTCGAGGTGTTCCAATCGTACCACCGCTTCATGTCCTCCTGGCTGGCCTCGAGGTTGGCTTCGGCCATGGCTCGGAACTTGCGGGTCTGGTTTCGTAGGGTCAGGAGGTATCGGTAGACGTCAGGAGGGGCGCCTTGGAGCTTCGTCTCCCAGCCCTCCTTGACCAGGCTGAGGGGTCCGCGGACCGGATGCCCATACAACAGTTCAAACGGGCTGAACCCCAGGGACTTCTGCGGGACCTCCCAATAGGCGAACAGGAGGCATGGCAGTAGGACATCCCATCTCCGCCGGAGGGGCTCTTCCAGGCCCTGAATCATCCCTTTTAGGGTTCTGTTAAAGCGCTTGACCAGTCCGTTCCCCTGAGGGTGATAGGGGGTGGTGAATTTGTACGTGACCCCGCACTGCTGCCACAGGGACCGCATGTACTTGGAGATGAAGTTTGTGCCCCGGTCGCTCACCACTTCGCGGGGAAATCCCACTCTTGAGAAGATTCCCATTAAGGCCCGGCCCACCACGGGGGCCGTTACAGTTCTCAGCGGGACAGCCTCCGGGTACCTGGTGGCGTGGTCCACGAGGACCAGGATGAAGCGGTGGCCCAGGGCGGTCCGGGGGTTCAGGGGCCCCACAATGTCGATCCCGACCCGTTCGAACGGGGTGCTGACGGCTGGAAAGGGCTGGAGGGGGGCCTTGACCCGACCCCCCGTCTTCCCGCTGGCTTGGCAGGTCTGGCAGGACCGGCAGTGGTTGTCCACGTCTCTCCGCATCCGGGGCCAGTAGAAGTGGGTCACCAGACGGCTGTAAGTTTTGTCTTGCCCTAGGTGTCCGGCGAGGGGCACGTCATGTGCCAGGTTGAGAAGGAACTCCCGGAAGCGGAGGGGGACCACCAACACGCGGCTGGCCCCGAGTTCTGCCACTTTCTGTTCACTGTACAATAGGCCCTCGGCCCAGTAGACCCAGTGGGTGCCGGTCTTGTCACCGTTGGCTTGTGCGGACGCCTGTTGTCGGACCCCTTTGAGAGAGGGACAGGACTGCTGTTCTTGCTGGAACTGCTCTCGGGTGGGGCCCCCTTCGTGGCGCCATTGTGCAAGTTCTGGTAGGGCGCCGAGGGAAGCGATCTCTTCGGGGGAGGGTTCAGTAGGTCCAGTGTCGGTGTCCGCCTCCCCCTCGCTGCAGGCGGGGGGTGGTGCGAGCCCCGCGGGCTGGGCGGAACCGGAGGCCAGGGACGAGCGGGGGGCCTGGGCGGCCATGGACCGGGTGATGGCGCAGGCCCATTCGGATAGTCCCAGCATTCGGAGGAACTCTCGTCGCTCCTCTTGAGCCCAGGGGGAACTCTCTAGGTCGTTCCCCAGGAGGCAGTCCACTGGTGCGTCGTCGCGGACAGTCACTTTTAGTAGGCCTGTCACCCCTCTCCACTCGAAGGGGACCAGGGCCATCTGGCACAGGCTTTCGCTGTTGTCGGCCGTCCGGACGGGGCACAGCACATTGGGTAGGATTTGTTCGGGGGTCACCAGGTGGCAGCGGACAGCGGTGACACTGGCGCCGGTGTCGCGAAGGGCTTCGGCACGTCGTCCATTGATGGTGACCTGCTGCTGGTATTTCTGGGTGTTGCTTGGGATGGGTGTGCGGGGCACCATTTCTCGGCTGCCCAGGTAGACCAGGGACATGGCCGCCGGCTCCCACTCGGTGGTTCCTCGGTCGAGGGGTTCTTCCTCTTCCTCTCCTTCCCCCAGGGCGGCGGCCGCCAGCTGTCGGGGCGGGGGCCCGCCGGCCCCGCTTCTTCCGTTCAGGGGGCAGACCGGATCACTGGCATAGTGTCCGGTTTGTTGACAGCCGTAGCAGGTTACTGGGGGCCTTGGTCCGGTTCTGGCTGGGGTCGCCCCTCTTCGGGCTAGGCTCGGGGAGAGGTGTTGCTGAGGCGGCCCTCGGGTGGGCTCCGGGGGGCCCCGGCGGGGGGGTCCCGGTTCCTGTTCGGCCCTCCCCCTCCACCGCGTTGGCGGGGAGGTCCGGTGGGGTTCCTCTGGTACTCCCCCATCGAGTTCCGGGGGACTCGGGTGTTGACCCATCGATCGGCCTCGACGGCGAGTTTTCGTGGGTCGGTCATCTTGCTGTCGAGGAGGTGTTGCCTTAGCTCCACGAAGCAGTTGTTGGAGAGATGTTCCCAAACAATGAGGTCGACCAGCTGCCCGTAGGTGGTGACCTTGCTACCCTTGATCCACCCTTCTAGGGCCCGGCTGAAAAAGTCCACATATTCCACCCAGGTGGTACCAGGGATCTTCTTGCAGTCTCTGAACCGCTGGCGGTACATTTCCGCGGTTAGCCCGTAGCGGGTGAGCAGGGCCTCCTTCATGTGGTCGTAGGAGGTCATCACCTCTTCTGGCAGCTGGAGCAGTGTGTCTCGACCTTCACTAAGGAACCGACCCCACAGGCCGGCACCCCAGTCCTTTCGGGGCACCCGATGGGAGGTCATGGCCACCTCGTATGCCTTGAACCATTGTTGGATGTCGTCATTTTTATAGTACTCCTTGACGACATCTTTAGGGATATGTACCTTGGCTTCGGCAGGCGGTAGGGTGTCTCTATTACTGGGGGTGTCGGTCCCCCCTTTCTTTGCCTTGAGCTCGAGCTCTTTGAGACTTCGCTCGTGCTCAAGGGTCAGTCTCTTTTCTTCCAACTCTCGATGCCGTCTCTTCTCTTCTATTTCCTCTTGTAGCCGTAGCTGCTCTAGGGCCAGTTTCTTTTCCGCCAGCTGGAGTTCGCCGTCCAGCCGCAGTCGTGCGAGCTCTAGTTCGTGGTTCCGGACCTTCTCCCGTTCTCGTATCTCCTCTTCGGAGAGGCCGGTTTCTAGGCTGTTTCTTCCTCCGGTTGCCGGAGTCGGTGCGGTTGATGTGGCCACAGTCAGGGGCAGGGGACCTTCGTCCTGGGAGGGGCCTGCCTCGGCCTCTAGCCAGGTCCTCAGGGCTTTCTGCATCTCTTCTTTGGTACCTAGGCCGGTGGTTGCAATGCCCTTGTCCTTGCAGAACTGTTTCAATTCTTTGTGCGTGTATTCCTCCAACCGTTCGGGCTGGAACTCCGAGGTCGCGTTGTTTTCTTGGTTGCTCATGACTTCCGTTTGTCTGGATGGGTAGCTAGTGGGTTACTGGCTTGTACGTACTGCGTTCGGCTCAGATCCCGTCGCTGGCCACCAAATGTTGGAAGGCGGACCTCGGGGAGTCGGAGAGACCACCCAGAGGGGCCCCCACACTGTACGAAGTAGCCGAGCGCTGCTGAGAAGCCTCCGGGGAGATCCTTCTCCTATCATGTACTAGCACAGTAACACCACCACACAGGACTCAAGGAGGTTGTCTCAAGACGAGCAATTCTTTATCAGCACTTAAAGGTTACGGGATCAATATTTACACGAAAGGGATCAAGGGATCCACAAAAGTCTCAGTGTCTCTTTAGAAGGGAAGGGGTAGCGGGACAGTCTTTGGCAGGAGCTTGGTACGAGGGTACCTGGGGCCCAGTTCTTATCCTCAAGCTGGAGGGCCTCCGGATCTCGGAGGGGTCGAGCCGCGACGGCGTCAGCAGGGCTCTGGCGTTCAGTTCGTGGAGAGCCGCAACCAGGTCAGCGGGGCTCTCAAGATGGTTTCTGCTCAGCTCGAGCCGCGACGTCGTCAGCAGGGCTCCGAGGGAGGTTTCAGCGAGGTTGGGCCGCGACAGCGTCAGCAGGGCCCCGATGTTCCGGGGGGCTTCAAGGTTTCAGCAAGAAGGAGCCGCGACGCAGTCTGCAGGGCTCGTGGTGGTTTCAAGCAAGAGTTCTTCTCCGTAGGGTCGGCCGCGATTCGATCAGCAGGGCTCTCGACTCCGGGATACAACTGCCGGTCTGTTGCGGGGTCGCCCCAGATATAGGCCTGGAGCCCTTTGATGTCCGGACCCTTGCGCCCGGGGGGCGGAGAGGCCGGGTTGGGAGCGGCCAGACGCCCAGCAGGAGAGGTGCCCAGCCCAGGAGAGATGGAGGCCGATCGCACCTCGGTGTGTGGGGACGGTTGGGGGTCCCATCGATACCGCCCTGTGCCAGGGGCGAGGAAGTGTTCACGTGATACCCCCTGGCCAGTTCTTGGTGCCTCAATGTCTGGGCCTTGCTGGGGCCGAGGCCGGGTTGAGCGGGGTCATGTGGGCTGGTGTGCAGGGTCACGTGGCAGGCAACAAAATGGTGGAGCCTCGAGGTGTATGTGACCTCGTGCGGCTCGAACGGGTAGCCCGTGGAGGCCAGGGCGGGGAACGGGCCCAACCCCAGGGAAGTCAGGACCACGCCACGAGGCCGGGTCCAACACATGTCTTTGTCGGGAACTTTGCCTGTGGCACCTTTCATTCAGACCAAGGTCCAGCATTCGTCTCTAATGTGTACCAGGACTTGATGTAGTCTTTGGGGGTGCTTCTGCAGTTTTCGGCTCGATATAGCCTGAGGGCAATTCAATTGTGGAATGAATGAACCATGACTTAAAGCAATCTTTGATAGCTAGACTCTTAGGTACTGGCAGGAACTGGCTGGCCCATTTGTATGGAGTTCAAAGTGCACTTAATAATCTCCCTAGAAGATCTCTGGGTGGGCGGACCCCATACGAAATGCTCTTTGGCATTAAAATGTTTGTGCCAGACCTTGATGGTCTAGATGTTGTGGTGGCTGCCACAACCTTTGACATAGATAACCATTCTACTATGTTACAGGACCTACAAGAGACCCGTGACAGTCTTGCAACTGAACATTTGCCCCCTTCCACTGATGCTGCACTGCTGATTCCAGTTGCCGGCTGGCTTCCGAAAGTTGGTGATCTGGTCCGAGAAAGATTGGAGAACAAAAAACAATTTAGTCCCTCTTATCGTGCACCGTTTCTGGTCCTTGGCTTGAAGGGTACTTGTACAGTCAGAGGGTGTTGTACTGATGGTAGGTTCATTGTCGACATTGCTAAGTTAGCATGAGCTTCGCTGCTATGAGGCTGCTTTTGCGCACATTACTACATGCCTTTATTTTGCAAGACTTTGTTTGTGCCTTTCACATGAAAACTGTCTGCTTTTTGCTTTCTATACTGTTCTCTGGGGTTTAGTCTGCACACGATGCACAAGGTCAATAAAAAATGCCCCTTGTTATTATTCTGTTCTAGGCAGTCCCTCTCACCTAGACATAACATGAGACAGAGCTGCACTACTGAAACTCGAGTGCTTTAATATTGCAGAATTGCATGTTGTTCAAACACTTGGAGAGCGACCTTTCCAGAGAGAAGACCTGAGCTGTACCCGAGATGTAAACCTTTCATCTAGGCTCTGAGGTATTGGGTCTGCTAACAAGGCCCAGAGGTTTTCTTATTTATAATAAACTATTTCTTACCACTGGGAGGGGGGTTAGGTCCTATAATGCTTTTCCACTGTCTTTATATAACGACATCCCCTTTTGTATTCTATGGAATTGTAACAATGCTAACAGCATTGTGTTTATGCATTTTGCTGCTGGTAATGGCACGTTTACTGCACCATAGAGCACGTTATTTAAAATAAACATTTTAAACTATACCGTGACTCTGATTACTCTTATTGCGGGTGAGTGAGTGAGTGAGCAAGAGTTGTCTTGCTACCGTGATTCCTGAGAGAGTCGGGAGTGTTGTGTTCTGGTTTGTCTAATCATGAGTAGCTTCATAATTATGTCAGAGAACGAATGAGACACTAAAGCTAGTCAGTTCTTGGGATTTTGGGCACTAAGGTGATAGGTTGGTACACCACTATACACCGAGTTCCTGGTTTCCTGCACATAGTTCTGTATATGTGCAGAATCCCTGCAACAAGAGTTTCTTGTTTCATTATTTAGAACTGTTTTGAAAACAGGTTGTCCTTTACAGGGGTAAATTGCAGTAGGTCACCAAACACAATTTAATGTGTTCCTCCAAAAAGTACATCGTAGTTTGGTCTTAAATTTTGCTGCATTATTAAGAGTATGAAGGCAAGCATTAGGTTCAATACTATGCTCACTTCATCAGTGATGAGAAGCTTCTGTTTTTCAATACTCTTGATATGCCATGACAAGCGTCACCAGATGAATTTTTGGTATTTCAGTTTGTTGTCATGTTCAACAGTTAACATTAGTAGGCGATTTTGAGGAATTCCTTTAATATAATGTGCAGCTAATCCTGTTGGTGCAGTAACTACACATACCATATCTGAATCTGTGGTCTTCTGTAAGTAACCAGTGAGAACTTTAATTATGAAACCTTTTGCTGTAGAACTTTGGCTGCTTTGTGAACTCTCCCTGGCTATCTCAACAGTGATGGTTTCTTCATGTTCAATCTCATCCTTCAACTTTTTCAAGGAGGTTGGAAAGACTGGATACTCAATACTGTCTTTCATAGTGTTGAATGAGTCTTCATAACAGTCATAGTGTCCAAGTAAATCTGATTCAGCACGCCATGGATTGAACAACTGCAAAAGTGCCATGCACAAAAAAACTCTTCTCTCTGGAGTTTGGTGACTACGTTTTCTGTGGTTAATTAGATTTCATTTGTTATGTTCCACCAAACAACCATCAAATCCAAATACTGCATATATTTCTTCTACTAGGCTTTCATTTACATTATTTCTATATGTATAGTCCTGAAGTACTTCACAGAGACTCATGTTTTGAAGAATGGGACTCCTTTTTGTGTAGTATGCAACCAGAATGTTTGTTTTCAGAATGTCTGTACTCTCAGAGTCCTATTCAGCAATCTATTGTATTTCTGGGAAATACTTTAATATTCTATTTCACCTATTTGCAAGGCCTAGGCTAACCCACACAATTCTTCTTGACTCCGAAAACAAACTAGCCAAGCTCAACCTGTCTGAGCATTCATAGGTTCCTATTTCTCTGTTGGAAAGTATTTTCAAACTGAAACTGTACGATTTCTTAATAGGAATCTTTTCTGCAGAAATCTCCTCCCACATCTCTTTCATCTGTCTTCTCTGCTTTTGTTATATAAGAAGTCGCTTAGTGAGCAACAGAGATGGAGTTGTCTGCAACAAAGTTTAGATCCATATTTGCATTCCACATCTACTGAATCACAGGGTTGTAGTAATGGATATACTTTGAAGCCTTTGTTCTGAAGTTGTTTGTATGTTTCAGTGATTTCTCTGTCAGTTTATGTCTGACTGCAGACAAAAAGCTGTTCACTCTTCCTTTTAAGATGACAGGTCATGGGAATCCAAAACAACATCTTGTGTAAAATCTTCCTTTGGATCTGTACTTTCAATGACAGTATTTCCCAAACCTAAGATTTTGAAATCATAGCACTTGTTGTCTCAAGCCCTTTCAGCATTGTCATTTGGGATGGCATGTCACATACTGTTGTATAAAAGACAAGACAGATTCATCAATGTCTGTTTCAAATTTCGTGGCATCTTTTACCCTTAACAGCATGTAAATGTGTTGAGCTCTTCTAGCTTGGTACTCTTTGTGCCAAAAGAAATCAGTTACTTTGCTAAGAGGTGGATTCGTTTTGTTGCAGATGAAAGCCATCATTGTTTGAAACCTGTGGTTAAAATATCTGCAAACTGTTGGAGGGGCCAATGAGAAAAGTTCTCCTGATGCCTTCAGATTGATGTCTTTTATGTTGGAGTTTGCTTCTTGGAACTGAGCATTAAAAACCATGTAGGTGCTCCTAGGTTTCTTAACATGCATTTCAGCTCACCATGACGATGATACCAATACTCGTTGGTACCACATTGACACGCCATCAAATTAATCAAGTTATATTCCAGGTTTTCGTCTTTTCTATGAACTTGGTCAACAAATTCCCTTGCGGAGTGATTTTGCAGATTCGCTCCTGTTCTGTGGATGTGAATTACGGCATCAGATAGCCCAACAGGTCACTCTCAAATAGTAGGGGAAATATATAGGGAATGCACTTGGGAAATCTAGGGTCCTCTGAATAAATTCTAGCTGATGTGTACTTAGCTGCTGGTATTTGTACAGGTCGGTCATCATATCTACTACCTACTCCAGTAGGAAACAGGTGACGAAAACAGCAAGTTACTAAACTTTTCTCCCACACACTTAAGGGAGCTCCTTTTGCTTCTTTCATATGACAGATATCAATAGCATCACCAACAATCTCTTTAAAAAGCAGAGGATGAATACTGTAGTGTTCATAAATTTCTTCTGATCAGAATTGATCCGCCCTTTCAATCTGACCTCTCGATGGTAATGTGTCTTCCTCCTAATGTGAAACATCTTGAAGAACATCTACATTTCATTTTTATAGTATTTTTTTTTTTTTTAACCAGCCATAATGTTTTTTTTTGTTACTTTACTTACATCTATAACTCGTCATATCTTTTTGCTCTGGACAGGGACACATTGTCTAGAATTTCAAGTGCTTTTTCCAAATCTCTCTGCACCCCTACAGTTTTTACAATCTTCAGCTTGAAATCTAATGGCAAGTACACAACTTTACCTTGAAGTCATTTCTGGAATTCAGTTGAAGGTAACTTTCCTGTTTTTGGCTCCATATGGACTATAGCTTGAAATGGATGTATACACTGTATTAGTCTTGATTCATACACATTTAAATCTTGAAGTTCTTGTAGAATTGAAACTAGTTCTAACTTATTATGCAATTCTCTAGCTAGCTTTTTATTATCCAATAAGGTATTGTAACAGTACTTACATATAATTTGGCATGTGGTACAATCAAATGTTCCTCTGCAAACTCTTGCTACTCATCTCTGTTGTCTTATTCAGTTCTCAAAGGCACAATAACATACCGAGTTTGACACTTGTAGTAAGTGCGTCAACAACATATACAAACAGAGTCGGGTTTCACTGAAGAGACTGTGGGTAAATTTTCTAATCTTTCTCGAAGGTTATCAACAACAATACCTGTGTCCTGTTCCACTACACCTGCAGATACCAAGTCGTAATTTTCCCTACACTCCTCTTCAGGACCAAATAAATGAAACTGGACATCATCACAAACCTTTTCTACCTCTGGCACAGTAACATGCAAAAGAGCTCTATTCATTTTGCCTACACATAGTGCTGGAGTTTACACAAAGTAAAGCCTCCCAACTAATGACTGCATTTGCGAGTGGTGTACAGCTAACATTCTGAAATGGTGAAAGGTGTTTTGGCACACTTTCTTTAATAGACATGCTCGTGAGTGTCCCTGTAAATTAGTACACTTACTAACTTTGAATGGATCTAATCTTTGCAACATAGTTATTTTCTGCTTCAGACTTCTGCAGGGAAACTTATATATAAACTCTCTCAATATATCAATAGATTCCCGTTGAACATTGCAAATACTGATACAGTTCCAATTTATATACAGGGTCCTGTCTAAACCTTACCTGTACCTCTTCAGCTATCACTTTCTGTACATTTCTGGGTACCATCAACTCTTTAGGTATACAACTACCAACCTTCATTTCATAACATCGCCCAGATTTCTCAACTATATGCATTAATGTGATCTCTTGGAAGTAGCTTCATTAAAGAAAGGCTCAGTACTAAAAGTATGTCTCCATTCATTGCTGGAAACGTTGCAAACGATACTTCTATTGACAAGTCTTTACGTTTGACTTTTTTCCTCATAGACCACACTATTTTATCCAGTGTCCTCATTCAATTTAGAATAAAAAAAAATAGCTTCCCCTTGAGAGCAAAGGCCTTATTGACTATCCCCTCAACACTTTTCGTTGGTCTGACTGCTTCTAGTCTTCTTTTATAGTTCTTTGCACTTATTAGATTATGAATTACTCTACTATGGAACATTCTAACTCTGCTTTCCTTAAACTGCATCTGCCTCCTGGTTAAACTTTCTCCTTTTTTGTTTGATGTTTTACTCGCATTTCATGTACTTTTTCTCCTTTCTTAGTTGATCTCAAACTTTGTTTTTTATTTACTTGATTTAGCTGTCTTTCCATACGTCCACAAACTATTTTAAGAAATGCTGTTGTCCTCTTACAAGCGGTTATTTTCTCTTTGACCACTTTCTCCGCATTTTGCTCCTTTTGTTTCGCAGTTGTGAAGAGATAGTATATTTGCTTCTCTTTTGTTTTTGTCTCATTTTTTGATGGCATTTTAACTGTTAGTAGTTAGGTAGAAATTGATGCCTGAGAAGGGGGTTGTAAAAGCAGTACCTTTAGCTTTTCATTATGTACCATTTGATTACATAGATTAAAAATATAACTACCAACATAAACAGTTGTGCAATTGACCTAAAATGCATAGGTATCCTCGACACTAGTTGGTAGGTAAGAAAGACTGTTTTGGAAACATGTACGTCAGTTGCATTATGGATGCTATGCTCTACATAGTGCTTGGCATAGGGGTCTGCGAGTGCATGAGTAAGTCTTTGAAACTCAAAAAGACATCTCTCAATCTTTTAAGCACAGAGCACCATGCTTTATGGCAACTCAGAGGAGAGGTATGTGTACAAAAATGTGGATATAAGACTTGTGAAATACCTTTCAGATGCTAAGTGAAGCTGGCAGTGAGAGTGCACAGACAAGCTCTGTACTAGCAGGCCTCACCCATGTTTAAAGGACAATTTGTCTAGATGGATGATGCACATTGGAGTAATAAACTATCAGATTACTGGTTTATTTTCTAAACTAACAGATTTGTATTTTTATCTATTGTGTATTCCGCAACATGTCAAATAAATGTTGATCCAGGAAGAACTATTGTCCAATCACACTACTCAAAAGTAAAATGGGTGGAGACAGGCAGACAAGCCCTCCTGAAGGCCCGTAACACAGCAGGTATATTCAGATGCAAAGAGGAAACATCCCTTACCAAGCTAAGTGTTCGGTGGCCTGACTAAAATGAGCAGATACAGAGAAATGTAGAGCTGGCAATTGTAGGAAGCTGGCTTTCTATATAGTGTACTAAAACTAAATACACTGTGCAGAGAGTCCTGTGGGACCCAGATTGGTACACAGAGGCAAACGTAGATAATACTAACGCTGTGTTTGTGGTATTGTAGGCGAGCAGTTGAGCTTATCAGAGGGCGGTGGTAAGCATTTGATGTACTCTCTGAGACAATAAATGAGACACACTTAAGAATGAATCCAAGACCAATTTACAAAAAAATCCGATTTTTATATAATTTTTCTGACCAACAACTTAGTTCACAGGTAAGTCCTTTTTTTGTTATGATTTTTCAAAGTTCGGAAAATAACTCACTATTGTGCGCAATTACGCACAATGACACTCTATGGGAGAAAATTTAAAAAAATGCATGTAATATGGTGCAGTCGGTTTTAGGGGTTCACCTTCAGAGTTTGAGGTAGCAGCAGGCCAAGGCCCAATGTTCCACCAGCAGAATGTCAGGAGTGCCCCAAATTCGGCTGGGAGCAAAGTGCTGAGGTTGTTGGTAGCTGGGGGGAGCCACATGAAAACAGGCTGCCCAGGGGGTCTCACATGTAAGTCCGGGAGGCCCCAAACAAGGGATAGGGTAGCGGCGGCCTAAGGACCATGGGGCGCACAGCTAGTTCATCGGTACTCAGGCCAGACAGGGTGGGTGCAGTGTAGATATATCAGCTGGGCTCTGTGAGTCAAAGTGGTCTTTATGGTCAGGGGCAGGCAGGGACAATTTCCGGAAGACTGAGCCACTCATGAAGTTGGTCTCTGGGGTCTTGATGTCCCTCTATGGGTTCTTGCTTCCTGGGCAGTTGGAGTCCGTATTTGACTCTACATCTCGGTGTCAGTTGCAGGTGGTCTGGTACCTCGGGTATTGCTATGGCAAGGCTCCAGTAGGTCCTGGTGTCCTTTCATTTGGAAGGGAGACAAATCTGACCCTTTGGAGATGGTGTACTGCTTCTGGTTCAGTCTCTGTGTCAGCGTCACCACGGAGCAGCAAGTCAAAATCCGCGGGTTAGGTAACTGGGGACTTCAGAGGATTTTTTTTTTACTCCAAGGCAGTTCTCTGGTGATTGGAGAAGGGCTAGAGGTGCTCTGTGGATTTTTGAGGCCTCATAGCAGCAGAATGAGGCAGCACACATCAATGGTTGACCCCTTGAGGTTCTCAGATCATCAGCTCTTCTGTGTCTGCTGTCTTCTTAGGTCCATTGAATCTGAAGCTCAGGGTTAAGGGGTGCCACCTGAATACTAAGTTTAGGGGCATTATAGGGAGTGACAGGTAGTAGCCAATGGGCTAACTAGATTTAGGGTGTCTACACCCTCTATGTGATCACCTCCTTTGTGGAGTGGGCACAACCTTGACCCTAATTGGCTAATTCTCTCCAAAACAAGATGGAGGAAAGTGGGGTCTCTACCACCTGCCTCACCTTAAGGGTGGTTTTGGCTGAATGGGGGCCCACCTCCTAATCTAACTAACTTTCCCACCTGTCCTCCCCGCAAAAGAGGAGCAGGACTGTCATCCACTGTCTGGAGATGCTGGAGTTGCATTTCAAAGGCAACATCGCCTTTGAAGTTTCCCGCTTTGCAATACCATTCCGGTCTGGAGGAGGTGTTAAGCACCTATACCCAGAGCAAGCATTGTCCCCGGCCTCTGGGAGCTCAGGCTCTCACCCCACGAGATCAGAAACCTGTCTAGTGGTGGAAGGCTGGCTAAGACTAGTCAGAGATCACACCAGTGTTTGTTAGGTTTTCAGGGGACCCTCTAAGGTGTCCTCTGTGTGCATTTATTAATAAATCCAAAACTGGCTTCAGTGTGAATTTATTAAGACAAGATGTTTGGTACCAAACATCTCTAGGTACAGTGAAGATACCATTGTGCTGAGAAACCCGTAATGATGGGTGTTTAGCCCATGTACTCTATATGGCTTCAATGTGCACTTACAATGTCAAAGAATGGACATAGACATTGTAGGGTGATATCTGCTCAGGCAGATATGACCACACATGTGATATAGTGCACCCTGCTAAGGGCAGAAAGGGCTGATTTATCAATACTTCATGCAGTTCCTGTGGGCATGGAACAGACGTTTTCTCTGCACCAAGACATGCAGCCTGCAATAGCAGTTTGCATGGCCTTGGTGAGTGGTCCCTAGGGTGGCACAATGTGTACTGCAGCCCTAGTAGACCCTCTTCAGTCCCAATGTCATCGGTTCCGTGTATCACCTTCAGGAGACTTTACATAAACATGAAAAATCAAAATGCAATTAATATTTAAGCCAATAAAGAGAGTTGTGAGTATTTTAAAGGGTTTTATTTTCTAGTCAAAAGTTAAGTTTCTCCGATTCTTTATTCATGAATCAATTTTCAATCAGGTTACAGAATTGAAAAATAGGAAAATAGAATTAATACAGAACATATTATAGATTGCATACAAAACACTCCATAAAGAAAAGGGAAACCCCTAATTCTATGTCAGTCAGAACTCTTTAAAGAGTTTCAGGAAAAATATAATTCAAGAGTGAGTTTTGCAAGCCTAATCAATAATTAGAAAAAATCTCCCATAAAGAGAAATAAATGCATAAGACAAAAAACCTGTCCTGATCTCTCATCTGCTCTTTCTTCACTGGTCTGTTCATCTGTCTCTCTCCCTCTCTATGTCAAACAGAGAGGCTGCTCCTTGAAAATGCCCTCCCTTCACAAGACCACAGAAGAATGTGATCTGCCTTGCCAAAAATATGACGTGCAAGGCTAGCCTACGCCTCTCTGAAAAAATATGAGCAAGGCCCCCTCCTCCCTCTGAGAGTCCTCGGACGCAATCTCCACCCAGGCTGCACCCGTGACATTCACGTACCTAACCCAAATGATGTCTGTGTCAGATCTGCTCCTTCTCCTCCAGGGCCGGACAGTGTACCAAAACCGGCCCTGGTAAAGTGCTCGGCTGGCCCCCGGGGGGTTGGGGGTGCTGCCAAGCCATTTGCCAGGGCCGCTTTCTGCCATTTTTGTTACAGGGGCTGATATTGCAGCTATGCTGCAAAAATGGCCCTGTAACAAAAACGGCCCCCTAGGGGCCAAAAACCAGTCCCCGTCATAGTGGCCCACCGGGGAAATGCCCGGGGCCGGCTGGGGCCAGTCCGGCCCTGTTCTCCTCTCCTCTAAGGATAGGATAGGATATATGCTTGTAAAGCGCTCGATTGCCGTGGCGTCTTGGCGCTAGTGTATGTGAAAGGGAGTACAGCCTACACTACCAGGAGAACTAGGTGGAGGTAAACAGCCATGTTTTCAGAGCCTTCCTAAAAAGCTGCCAATTGGATTGAAATCTCATGGCCATTGGCATTTTGTTCCACAACTTTGCTAAGACCAACACGCCCCCTAAGGGGTCATTATTTAAACTCTAATTCTTGGCTGACTATACTAATAATGTTGCAGTTTCAGTAGAACCTCGCACTGCGATCGGTTAGCACAGATAACATAGGGGTCTCATCATCCTGTTTTCATTGCAAATCCAACCCATACCGGTTTTAACAAAGGAAGCGTTAAGGCTTAATACAGTCATATGTATCACCATCAAGAATTATACAATATTGCAACATTTAAGCAAAAAAAAGTCTAAGTCTATTTCTGCCTTACTTTCACATCGCACACAGGGATGACACTCTCCCACAAACACAGGTACATTGGCACGGTGACAAGAGTGTGCAGATCACTGTGGCCTTGACCCATGTGTCTTCACTTGAGGCACTTGGCAGTTCATGCAGCTGGCACAAACTTCTGCGCATGCGTCTCTCATTCAGCACACTGCTAACAATTCTCAGCCACGCTGGATTCCTAGGCAACCATTTTTATTGTGCGCCCAAAAGCAAAACAAACACAAAAGAATATTAATTTATGAATTAAAACCCATTATGTTTACATCCCCCATACTAGTACCCTGTATTAGTTATTACCTAGCAAATGCTATTAGTTTAAAGAAGCTTTTCTATCATTTGTTCACAATATGCAAAATGTGCAATGTACAACATAGCATAAACATGCACCAATGCAAATTTTCAAAGCGCAAACAATTAATACATACTCATAGCAACATGCTCTAATGTTTTAAATAGATTTCATGCAAAATACGTTTGCCCCACATGTTGTGTTGGTGCATGGTTGATTAATACACATTATAAGAAGATGTGTTATGAACTGAATAGGCATTGTCTAAATATGCAACAAAGCCAAAGTCTCTTGAGATGGGAACAGGGAGTGTAGAGTACAAGGAAAAGGAGCTGGGAGGAGAGAACACACATTCCATTCTTAGGTTCAAAGCTACAGAGGCCACAGTGAGCCTTCTAAAGGCAACTGAAATCACGAGTTTTCTACACTGCTAAAACACATGCTAATTCAGCACAATTATGTGCTACTTTAAAAGTTCAAAAAAACCATTCTCTAAATTAAATGTACATTCTATAGTGAGGTTAAATCTAAAATAAACACATTAAAGATCCATGATTAATTAATTAAGCATGGTTTTACATGATTTCATTTGCAGACCTCTTTCATATTTTTCACTTGGCACGCACCAAAAGTGCCATTTTAACATGCTTTCTGTCTATAACACAAAAATAAAGCAATGCCTGAATCCAGATGAAATCTGAGCTACATCACCATTCTCGGGGGCATAGGGCTCAGCACTGGCTCACTGATTGTACATCGCCGAGAGGTAGGTGGGTCTGAAAGGAATGTGTGATGTATGTTGTGGTTAGGCTACCTAGTTTGAAAACCTAAGACACACTCACTTCAGCCTCGTGCCACAATATTTGATTGAAGTTGTTTCCCTTTTGCTTTATTAGTTGTTCTTCCACTTGTCTCCCAGTAGTGCATTGCCTGCAAGATACGGTGAGGCCAATCTCAGCTTTGTAGAAGCCCAGAATCACAAACTGGAGTGTTGCCATGTTAGGCAATACTGAAGTAGCAGATGCAACATTACCGAGGACAAGTGATACCACCTATCTAGCAATTTATACAGAAAGCGAGATGCAAGACATTTAACCATTCCTTGGGATGTGCAGAACTCTGCAGAATCTGACTGAATCTTTATCAAACTCCATGGAATTCTGCAGAGTGAAACTCCTTGAGCTCCGCTCACCCCTACCTTTGAGTCTGCTGTATACATAAATAGTTTCTGAGTAAGTGACCGAATGTACAAGTGCTTCTGTACCTGTATGACTAGATAAGAGAAAGGCTCTGTGCTTTTGTGAACATGTATGTGAGTTGCTTTAATGGTGGCATACTTTATATAGTACTTGGCACAGGGGCCTGCAAGTAAACAAGTAACCTATTGAACTCAAAAGGACATCTCTCAATCGTTTAAGCACAAAGCACTGTGCTTAATGGCATGCCTACAGCTTATCTCAGAGTTGTGTTTTGTGTACTAAAACATGGTTTTGATACTAATTCTCCAACGCAGTATGAATACTGTTGGGAACACCGTGGCCAACAGACAATCAGTCCAGAAGTAGTAACAGTCACGAATCACTGCAATGAAATTAATTCAAATTAATCCTCTTAGCTCAAACGTGCTTCTTGGTTTGAGCCAACAGTATTCATACTGTGTTGGAGAATTAGCATGGATTCCTTCCCCTTCTGTTGAGTGTTCATCACTCTCTCCCTACTTCCTCTTTCTTGGAGCTTCTGAAGCCCTTATTGCCTTTGACGACCTGCTGCGCCCACAAAGCTATCTCTTTTAATTCAGATACGGTGCCCTTGTCCTTCCACTCTCACTTCCGTCCTGAGGAAGACCCTGCCAGTAAGGATTTGAAGAAACCTACACATTTTCAGGGGTCGAAACGTCGACATTACTGATGCCAGTATTGCCAACAGTGCATGTTGCACTGTGACTTTCCTCATTACATGGCTGTGTAATTGACTGTTATCTATCTGATTTTGACTGTTTTAAGAATATGTGGCATTGAATTGCATGCCTATCAATTTGATTGTGATACTTATTAGAATTGTCTGTCACTTACCCCACTACCTCACTCAAGTCACCATCCCCCCTCTCCCTACACTTAGTTGGGCACATCAACTATGGTTTTTAATGATCATTGTAAAATGCGTGTCTTAAAAATTGCATCATGTGTTGAGTGTGATTAAATAACACGCTAGCACCTATTTAATTTTCTTTTGATTTATTGTTTTTGATTTAATATCATTGCTTCCTTTTACACTATTTGATGTATTAGTACTGGGACCACCACATTCTATACTGTACTATCAGATAAGAGCAGCTTGCAAGAACACAAATGACATTCCCCAAACCTCCACCAAACGCTGCACTCAAATACATTCATACAACGACCTCTCCCCGCAAACTGGTAACCAGGCTATATGCACTGACGCTTGCTGCCTCTCCGGCTGACACCGAACGTGCGCACCTCGCTTTGACCATGGACTTAGCGGACAAGCCCACACCAGAGCAGTGGCAGTATTGCTGCAATCAATCCCAACAACTTTCCCCCAACTATTGTCTACGCCCGATACATTTCAAATATTTACACAGACTATATCGCACATCCGCTGCACTCTACAAAATGGGCCTGGCGGAAGACGCCTACTGCACAAGATGCTCCGCCCGTAACGCATCATTTATACATCTGGCCTGGGGTTGCCCGAAGATTGCAACCTTTTGGCAGGACATATGCCGCACTATAGGTGAAATTACAGCTGACAACCTTACACCGACACCCTTGTATGCTTCCTGGGTATGTCAAGGACGTTCCAGACACCAGCAGCAGACTGGTTGCAATGCTGCTGTTGTTGGCTAGACGCAGGGTGGCGATCCACTGGGGTCGTAAACCTACACCATCCTCAAAGGCTTGGTTGGTGGACGCAGCACACTGCCAGTCAAACCTGTATGAGTAATGGAACTTGATGCCCCTAGCAAGCAGGCCACACAACATTTGGGCTACCCTGGTATCCTATCTCCAACAGACGAATGAGGAAGACCACATACTTGACCACACTAGTCGACTTGGAGGATGATAGACTTCACCCTGCTATGGGCGGGACAAAAGAATAACGGATCTGCTAATTCCTATGTTGATGTCATGTTCAGAATGTGATTATGTTGATATATATACTGTACCTCCTGTTTATACTTGGTGCCTATCAAGAGTGCTTTGGCCATCTTCTGCTTAATTGAATGCATAACTTGTAACGTGTCTTTACCCGAACAAAGTTAAAAAAAATCTTTTTTTTAAAGTCTGCATTACACTTTTTTTTCCACAGCCAATCATAGATCCAGTTACTTAAGCATTCAAGACACTACATCATTTTATTCACCTCCAGATTCACAGCATCGCATCAATTTTTTTTCAAAACCGGAGCACACCTCATTTTTAGCTGCCTTCATTTTGAAAACTGCCTCATTCAGCTACAGCCTTCTTCTGTCTGCTACTGCTACTTCACTTCAAAATGGTAAGTGTGTGGATTGTGGGCCAAAGCTATGACTTTTGGGCTAGAGATGCTGCTAGAAGGAGTGGTATTGACAGGGGCTTGGGTTTGCCTAACTCAAAATGAACACAAAGGCTCTTCTCAGAGCCACCCTATTGCCCAAAATGTTTATAAATATATATCTTTTTTCATTTTTTTATATTCGCGACGACGTTACAATATTTGTGACATCGCAAATGCGCAAAACAAAAGAAGACATGCAATAGACACCCGCAAATTTAAAATTCTTAACTAAATAAGGAATTCTGTGCATCACACTAGGTACATCACTATGTAAATAGCTCTATAAAAAAATATGACTCTTTGAGAGTGTCTGAGTGTATCAGAGTTTGAATGGGTTTGTTGGTGGGTGCATAAATGTCTCAGAAGCTGTGTCAGAGGGTGTGTGAGAGTTTGACTAGGTCTACGAGAATGTGCTTGAGTGTCTGTGAGTGAGTGCATAAGTATCTAAGTGGGTTTGTGAGTGGGTGCATGAGTGTCTGAGTGAGTGTGACTTGGTACAGTAGTATGAGTGGATTTGTGAATGACAGTATGAGGCTATGAGTGGATCTGTGAGTGGGTACATAACTGAGTTTGTCTGTGAGTTGGTGCATGAGTCTGAGTGGATCTGAGTGTATGCATGAGTCTCTGAGTGGGTCTGTGAGTGGTGCATGAGTCTGAGGGGTGCATGAGTCTGTGAGGGGGGTACACAAATCTGTGAGGTAGTCTGAGTGGGTACATAACTGTCTGGGTAGGTCTGTGAGATGGTACAAGAGTATCTGAGTGGGTCTGAGGGGATGCACGAGTCTCTGAGTGGGTCTGTGACTGGGCATGAGTCTCAGAGTAGGTGTGCCAGTGGGTGCATGAGTGAGTCTGTCACTGAGTAAATTAGTCCCTGAGTGGATCTGTGAGTGATAGCATGAGACTAGGGATAGATCTGTGAGTGGGTGCATAACTGCCCGAGTAGGTCCTTGAGTGAGCATGTGACTGAGTGGATCTGCGAGTGGATGCATGAGTCTGTGAGTAGGTGCATAACTGAGTGGGTCTGTGAGTAGATGCATGAGTCTGAGTGGGTCTGTGACTGTGCATGAGTGTGAGTAGGTATGGAGTGGGTGTATGAGTGTGTGAGTGGGTCTGAGTGGCTGCATGTCTCTGAGTAGGTCCTAGGATGCTTGTTTCCAGTCCAGGGAGGACCTGGCTTGGCAGCTTGGGCTGGACTGTACCCATGAGGCACAGGGTCAAGACTGATTTGCATATGGCTGGGTTGAAACTAGAACGGCATGGTGAGCAAAAAAACGATGGATTTAGGCCCAGATCTCTGTACTTTGGTGAATGTATGACATTGGTCTGCATTCTGTCCATCAACTGTTTTGCATCTGAGTGGCTGCATGCCTCTGAGTAGGTCTGTGAGCAGATGCAGGAGTTTCTGAGTGGGTCTATGAGTGGGTCCAGGAGTCTGTGATTGGTTCTGTGAGTGGGCATGACTCTCTAAGTGGGTCTGTGAGTGGGTACCTGAGTCTCTGAGTGGGTCCGCAAGTGGATGGATGAGTCTATCAGTGGCACTAGGGGTGGGTGCATGCGTGCCTGAGTGGGTCTTGAAGTGGGCAAAAAGTGAGTGAATTTGTTAGTGGCTGCAGGAGTATTTGAGTGGGTCTGTAGTGAGTACATCAGAATATCAATGGGTCTATGAGGGAGTGCATGAGTTTCTGAGTGAGTGTGCAAATGTGTACGTGAATGTCAGAGTGAGTATATGATCGAGTGCCTCAGAATATCAATGGGTCTGTGAGTGGGTGTGTGAGTGTCTGTATGGGTTTGTGAGTGAGTGTAACCGAACGTGAGTGGGTCTGTGAGACTATCTGAGTTGGTCTTTGAGTGCATGTATGAGTGTCTGAATGGGTTGGTGAGTGGGTGCAGGAGTGTCTGAGTGGGTCTGTGAGTACATAAATATCAATGGGTCTGTGAGTGAGTGCATGCATGGGTCTGTGAGTGGGTACATAAATGAGCAGGTCTCTGAGTGGGCGAGTCTCCAACTGGGTCTGTGACTGGATGCAAGAGTCTCAGACTAGGCCATCACCTGGGTGCATCCATGTGAGTGGGTCTCTGACTGGATACATGATTGTTTCAGTAAGTTTGTGAGTAGGTGCATGATTGTCTGAGTGGCTCTGGCATAAGCCTCTGAGTGGGTCTGAGAGTCAGCATGTAAATGTCTGAGAGGGTCTAGGAGTGGGTGCATAAATCTCTAAGTGGGTCTGTCAATGGGTATATGAGTTGGTCTGTATATGAGTGCATGAGTGTGTGACCGGGTGCATGAGAATCTCAGTGGGTCTCTAAGTGAGTGCATTAGAATATCAATGGGTCTGTGATTGTATGGGTATGTGAGTGCAAAAGAATATGAGGGGGTCTGCGAGTGTGTGAGCATCTGAGTGTGTCTGAGAGTAGATGAATGAGTGTCTGAATATATGTGTGAAAGTCTGAGTGGGTCTGTGAGTGAGTGTGTCAGAATATCAATGGGTCTGTGAGTGAGCATGTGAGCGTCTGTATGAGTCTGTGAGTGAGTGCATGAGAACATGACTGTATGTGAGTGGATGCATGAGTCTCAGTAGATCTGTGGGTGGGTGTGTGCGAGTGTCTGGGTAGATCTGTAAGTAGATGTAGGAGTGTCATTTGGTCTGTGAGTGGGAGCATCAGTCTTAGAGTGGGTCTGTAAGTGAGTATGTAAGTATCTAAGTGAGACTGAGGGTGGGCATATAAGCATATTTTTTTGTGATATTCACAAAGTCATTGCAATGTATATTCATGAAGTTATCACAATGTATATTAGCGAATTTGTCACAACATTACACAGGGAGGCTACACGGACGGTCACAGTGAAGTCTCAAATATCTCAAGTGGAAAACAAAAACCGGTTCTCTGACATATTATACTTATAAGGGGTTCCTCAAACACCCCTATATTTCTCTCATGGGGTCAGGGCACATCCAACCTAAACTCATATGCCACTTTCTGCCATGTGGTTGGAGCCCCGGGGACTACTCCGATGACGTAAAATGGCAGATGCAACTCTCTGCTCAGGTTGTGGTCAGCCAATCACGGCATTCCTGTTGGTGCGTGCACTCAGGATTAATCGCGAAATAGTCATGAATTAGTCACGATCATAGATATGAAAATTTGGATTTCCTTAAATTTCTCAACAACTACTGAACAGATATACACCAAATAATTGAAAACATGATCTGCGAAACGAAATCTACATTACTGCCAAATTTGGTCTCTATGTGAATTAACATGAGAAATATACTTTTTTTGATCCCCCATTTTTCAACCCCCACTTCACGTACCACCCCAAATCTTTACATACATCACAAGACTCAGTATGACACATTGTTTGGAGTTTTTTAAGACAATTCGTCAAACGACGACAAAGATATAGGCAAGTCAGAAAATGTTTTTTAATGGAAAAATGGGCCTAGCGATGGTCCTCACCATGTCATCATGTGATCATCATGTGACATCAGTAATGTCATTTGAGATGTTATCAGTGATGTCACTAACCATGTCATAAGCGATGTAAGGTCATAACTAGTGCATTGTGAGGGTGTATGTTACAGTTGGCTCCTGTAACTATAGCTGAATTTCTATGGTTTTGTACGAGTGAAATCTGAGCCTAATTATAACTTCACTTTAACCTTTGGTTTTTTAAGTTTTTTTTTAAACTAGTAGTCATGTTTCTAGAGTATTGGAGAAAGGGGGCAGGGCCTCTGACCAGCTCTGTCGCACTTACTAGAGGTAACAGATGGGCTTCTTGACCCCATCAGTAAAACCACTGTGTGGGATTTCCTGGAGGTAACAGGAACGCTTGTTGGCCCCCACAGACTGTCTGGGACACAAGGGGCCTTCACCCCCAACCAACAGTGTGCCACGAGGTGCGTTTGCAGAGTAGTGGAGAAACAGGAAGGGGCCTCCGGCAACCTCTCAGCAATCAGGCTGTGTGGGGCTTTCTGGAGGCAACAGGAGGGCTTTTTGGCCCCCATGGACACTCTGGAATCAAGGGGAATTCATCCTCCCACCAGCAGTGTGCCAGGAAGAGCTTTTGCAGAGTGGTGGAGAAAGGTGGTGGGGCCTCTGGTGACTTGCCGGGCTGGCCTTTTAAAAAATGTTTATTTATTCAGGAATGGGGGCCACATGGCCCCCCTCATGGGCCCATTTCGGCCCCCAGGACCCCATCTCCAGGCTTCTATAGTTGGTGCCCTGGTCCCACCCAGAGCACCCACACATTTTTAATGGGGACCGCGGGGGGAGCATGAAGGCCGCCGCAGTCCTTGCCGGCTCTGCGCCTCTTGCGGGAGCCGGCATTGCTTTTACAAAGAGGGAACTACTAACATGCAGCTCCCTCTCTGTAAAAGTAATTGTGGTCCCTTTCAGCAAGCAAGAGCATTTTCAATGCTCTGAATTCCTGAAAGTGAGCAAAACTTGCAATGGCTTGGCAGAAGCGGTAAAGCTGCCACGAAGCTGTATCAAACAGCTATGTCCCGGGGGGGCACAGACTATCAACGTTGTCAATATTGGTGGAAATATAAGAAAATATATATTTGTATACAGTAACCAGTGACGTCACACACTTAAGCACCTACTCACATATTTACTCAGACACTTATACACCCATTCACATACCCACTCTCAAACTTAAATATCCAGTCACATACCGACACAGGTACTGATGTAACCACTATCATACCCATTCAGGTACTCATGCACGCACTTACAGACTCACTTAGAGAGTGACGCACCCATGTACAGACCCACTCAGACACTCATACATCCACTGTCAGACCCAATGTGAGACTTTTGCTTCCACTGACACACTCACTGATAGACAGACCCACTCAGACACTTATGCACCAACTCATAGATCCAGTCACAGGCTCATGTACCCATTCACATATGCAGTCAGAGACTCATCCACCCACTCATAGACCTATTCAGATACTCATGCACCAACTCAGATACCCAGTCAGAGACACACACACCCAGTCAGTGACTCACTCAGACATCATGCATTGGCTCACAGACCCACTGAGAGACGTATAATTTCACTCACACACCCACTGAGACATTGATTGACACAGTTACAGATCCAGTCTGACAAGCACATACTGAATCACACAGTCACTGAGAGACTTATACTTCCACTCATACATTCACTGATAGAGATGTACTCAGACTTGTGCAGCCAGTGGAAAACTTACTGAAAGACTCATGAGTCTACTCTGATGTCCACTCAGACATATATGCAGTGACAGACTCACTGAAACATATGCATGCACTAACATAACCAAGTTAATTATTAATGCAGACTGTTTTAGAAATCTTGAGATATTGATAAATGTTTTTACAGAGTTAATTAGATAATGGTTTATCTAGCATGATGGTTAGAATTAGTAAGACAGTTATATTTGTTGATTATGGTGGTGGATATTGAGTTCCTGCTTTTGCTTTGCATTTTCACGACTTTTTAGCAGTGATCGTGATTATCAATGTCATTGCGATCTCCAGCATTACTGCAAACACACAAAATATGTTTTAAGAGATGGCTTTTGTAGACTCTCTAGGAAAAACATGATTTAGAGAATAATGTAGGAAACCCCTAGTGTGTAAAATACTGAAATGTGTGTGGATAAATGCGTTTTAGACTTTGTGGAAAAAGCGGAATTGTCGTGGTTAACGAGGTCATTGCGATGTCCCAAATAACCCCGAAAATGGTAAATATGTCTGAACGATGGTGTTTAAAGAAACTTCTTACAAAAATATGAGTTTAAACATGCATTGAAAGAAGTATGCATATAGTAATATGTGTAGTGCATTGTTCAAAATAGATTTTTTTACATATTATTTTTGGATGAGCAGGTGGTCATTGAATGTCAGCTTTTGTTTTCCATTTTCATGACCTGTTTGTGGGGATCACGATTACCCAGGTCATCGCGATCTCCGGCTTCACCCTGAAAACAGAAAATAGGCTTTAGAGATGGTTTTTGTAAAAACTCTCTAGAAAAACATGATTTGAGAGAATACTGTAAGAAACCTCTAGGGTGTAAAATACGTAATATGTGTGGATACATGTGTTTTAGGCTTTATGGAAAAGGCATAATTGTCACGGTTAACAATGTCATCCGGACGACCCGAATAATCGCGAAATCGGAAAATAGGAGGTCTGAAAGATGTATTTTAAAGAAACTTAGTACAAAACTATGAGTTTAAACATGCTTTGAAAGAGGTATGTATGTAGTAATATGTGTAGTACAATGTTCAGAATGCATTTTTTTAAACATATTTTTTTGATGTGTTGGTGGTTAGTGATTGTCTGCCTTTGCTTTCTGTTATAGATACAGCCCATGCGATGGTCTCTGAGGAATGCAGAAACGGTTTTATTAACATGTTTCCTGGCGCAGTCAATCCGTCGACAGAATTGATTTGACCACTTCTATTTCTGTCTTTGGCAGATATTAGAGTACGCCAAAACAGTGTGAGGGAAAAGCGATATCAGTTTTGCAAAGGTTCCTTTCATTAGGATTTCCAGCCCCATCCCAGTCAATGTGCCTAGGTCATCGCCACTGCAGTACACACTCATGATGTGAGGAGCTTGGGAATCCACAATGGATTTAGCCAAAGCCAGCAACTGATGAAGCTTTAACCCTCTCTGGCCAAACCAAGTAATCTGCACATTTGGCAACCCCAAGTCCCTGTCAATACCTGTCTTTTTTGCAGCCTCTTTAGCCATATAGATATAGATGTGGCCCACAATCCATACGCTAAGCATTTAGAAGTGAAGGAGCAATAGTAGTCAGGAGATGTGAAAGAGTGGCAGACCTCCTCTCACCCTAATATAACCTTTGACACACACATTCAAAAATAGAAACTACAATGTTCAAAACAATGGACATACCAATACCAGTTACAACAACCTCTTCAGTAATTCTAAGATCCACATACACATCCACTCATTCACCAACAGTCCTATACAGTCACTCAAACATGTACTCACTCATCATATGTACTCATACACCTATACATCCTGTTACACAATGCCACTCATCCATAGAGTTACTCACACACATAGTCACTCATGCTAATAAAGAATCAAACATACATTTACTTGCATATACAGTTATACACACACCACCATACTTACTTCTACGGAAACTTACACATACTTAGTCTTTTAAACAATCACTTATAGAAACACATACTTATTCATACAGGAACTCTTTCAATCTCTCACTCTCACATATACTCACATATATACACCAATAGTCACATATACTAGTTTAAAACATATGTAGTTACTCATAAAGACACTATTGAGACAGTCATTCACTCACTAACACACCCATGCACACACTCATCCACCCATACAGTCCTGCACACATGCTGTCTTCAACACATACAAACAGTGAGCCACTCATTCATGCACCTATGCACTACGTAATACCCCCCACCGAACCATGCAGACACTCAGACTGATACTCAAAAAACCAACTAATAACCTATATAGACACCCATGTAGCTACTCACCAACCCATGCAGCCACTTATACACAAAGTGAGAGACTGATACAGATATTTACATATTTAAACATTACTCACTAAGCCATGTATTCACTATGATACACTTAATCAGTCAGTTACACAATCAATTTTTCAAAAACAAATCATCCATTTAGACACTTATATACCCATTTATTCTTCCATCGACCTTGAGATATACATATATAAAACATATTTAATTTTCAGAAAAACACACATTCACTGGATGATGTCATCAGTGATGTCATCAGTGATGTCATTTGAGATGTCATCAGTGATGTCATGAGTGATGTCACTGACCATGTCATGAGTGATGTAATATGTGACGTCATCAGCAGTGCATTGCGGGCGCGCGAGTTATAGTTAGCTGAACTAACTATAACGGGGCAATTTCATTGGTTTTTTACGAGTAAAATGTCCAGCTAACTATAACGTGTGTGAAACCTATGGTTTTTTCACTGAATTTCTAAGGTTTTTTAAATGCTAATTCCTAACTATAACGTGTGTGAAACCTATGGTTTTTTCACTGAATTTCAAAGGTTTTTTAAATGCTAATTCCTAACTATAACGTGTGTGAAACCCATGGTTTTTTCAGTGAATTTGCAAGGTTTTTTAAATGCTAATTTTTTTTTTATTCTTCATTTTTTTCAAACATATTTTTAATTTAATTTTCTTACCTTTTATAAAGACTATGCTTAAATTTTTTAAATCCTTAAATATTTTTTTTTAATATATTTTTTAAAATAAACATGTAAAATTTATTTCCAGTTCTTTTTTTTTTTTTAAATTTTTTTTTATAGTACGCGTACCGTAAGCTCACGGTAAGCGTACGGTTTACGCAACGTCCGTAATCTATCTACGCTGCTTGCGTATAGTTACGCACTTTGCGTAGCCGCGCGTACTGCGCGTGGGACGCGTGCGCGCTTACGCAACACGCGGACGTTACGCGGAAGTGTCGGGGAGTGACTGTTATGCGCATGCGCGCAAGCGCGTGTCTTTTTTACGCGCATGCGTACTTTTTGCCGTAAGCGTACCGTAAGCGTACCGTAAGCGTACGGTAGGTCATGTGATCATGAAACACAACTTTTGATTGGTTGAAACTACTTTCAGTTCTAGAACTCTCCTACACCACACCCATTCCCCTCATTTCTGCTTGTGATCCCTTGGGAGAAGGAGCTGGTTTGTCTTTGGGATACGATGGCAGAACAGCAGAGCTCTTCTGAGAGTGAGGCTAGCACCAGCAGCACTGTCTTGAGGCAGAGATCGAGGAAACAAAAGCCTTCTTATGTTTGGGATTATTTTACTTTTCCAGAAGGCCAGCAAAAGGTGAATGCACCCTTAGTTACTTGCTGTCTGTGTAAGCGTGTACTTTCTAGAGGTAATCCTGACAGGAAGTATTCCTTTGGGAATCACACCATGAAGAGGCACCTCCTGGATGTACACGGAAGGACACATGGTCATCTTTTTGGAGGTAACTCTTCAGAAAGACGAGCCAGTACATCCACAGCAGCTCAGCCTGGACCATCATCTGCAGGGCTTACTCCTTCTTCTGCAGGTCAGGTGAGCCCTTCATCTGTGGGGGGAGAATCTCCTTTTGCTGGCCCTCTGGAAATGAACCTTCGATTTCGGAAGGTTGATATTCATTGCACATTTTGTAAAGGTCTAATTTGCCATAGGGAGACCAGTGTTTCCCTAGTGAACAACAAAATAGATCAGCACATTTGTAGCTTTGAATAATTTTCCCATGCTTCCTTTCCTCTGTCCCTGCATGAACACAACGGTTCTTTTAAGAGCCAACCTTATCTTTCATCTTTTTTTTACATATGTTTTTAAAAACTTTTTTTTATTTTTTTTTACCGTACGCGTACGGTGCGCGTACCTTTTTTTATTTTTTAAAAAAAACACTAAAAATCATTTATCACATTACATTGTCCTTGAGAGACTACAATTATTATTATTGACTTACCATACTCACTGAAAAAATATTTATTCATTTCTTTTTTAAAAAAATAGTTTTAAAAATGTTTGTAGTTTTCGAAAATTTTCTATATCTATCTGGAAAAAAAGAAAAAAGTATTAATATTTTTTAAACATTTTATAATACAGTACACATATTTACATTTTTTACCAAAAAATATTTTTGCCTTATTTCACATTAGTCCCAAAACGAAATTTCTTTGCCAATTTGAAAGCACACTTACTGCTCTTTTTTTTTTCGGGGCAAGTAAAAATCACTTTTACAGACTGACACATTATGAAACCACTTTTTTTGATTTATTTAAATGCACATGTCCAAACTGTTTTTTCAGACCACCACCATGTTTATTCTCGGTGACTGCCTACACTCCAGCAAGGGCAACCAGCCTTAGTGATGCTGAATGTATTTGCATTACAGACTTAAACCTGAAAACCCCACTCGCTTCTAAATACTGTGCATGACTATACATGGCAAGCACATGGGTGTGTGCTAAGCCTCTGCTTCTTCCCCCAAAAATTCGCTCCCCCTTTCCATCTAATGCAACTGTGAAATCACCAGAGCAAGACGCAATAAATCTCTGCCTATAATTCCTCTATGCACACAGAGTCATGTTTTCACATTAGTCCCAAAACGAAATTTCTTTGCCATTTTGAAAGCACACTTACTGCTCTTTTTTTTTCGGGCCAAGTGAAAATCACTTTTTACAATTGGAAATCACTTTTACAGACTGACACATTATGAAACCACTTTTTTTGATTTATTTAAATGCACATGTCCAAGCTGTTTTTTCAGACCACCACCATGTGTATTCTCTGTGACTGCCTACACTCCAGCAAGGGCAACCAGCCTTAGTGATGCTGAATGTATTTGCATTACAGACTTAAACCTGAAAACCCCACTCGCTTCTAAATACTGTGCATGACTATACATGGCAAGCACATGGGTGTGTGCTAAGACTCTGCTTCTTCCCCAAAAAATTTGCTCCCCCTTTCCATCTAATGCAACTGTGAAATCACCAGAGCAAGACGCAATAAATCTCTGCCTATAATTCTTCTATGCACACAGAGTCATGTTTTCACATTAGTCCCAAAACGAAATTTCTTTGCCAATTTGAAAGCACACTTACTGCTCTTTTTTTTTTCGGGGCAAGTGTAAATCACTTTTACAGACTGACACATTATGAAACCACCATGTGTAACTACAACAAAAACAATTCCCATTTCTATTATTCATTTCTTAAGTTACCACATACATCCCCTCTCAAACTGTAAACTCACCTTTAAAATTAGTTAGTTGTGAAAGAAATGTGACACTCAAACAGCAGATTATCAGAGCCAGGATCTCTGTTGTGTTCACCTCTCTCCTCTCAGCAGAACCAGATAATGGCAAACTTTCCCTCTATTTTTCCACACATATACATGTAAGTTTCAAATCTCAGTGCTTCCCCCTTTTTTTCAAATGTAATCACACATTTCTATTGGTTGAAAACCAACCCTTTTCCAAAAGTACCCTTCCCCCAACTTGACTTCTGCCTAGTACCCTTCCCCCAACTTGACTTCTGCCTGCTACCATAGCAACAGCTCATGGAACACTGCTGTGTTGAGTTAGGTCAGAAGTTCGACACACAATGTTTCAATTCCACAGAGCAAGAGTGCTTGACTTTTCAAACCTAACAGCAAATCCATAGTACTGTTCTTTGGTTACACATTTTTTTGTACCAATACAAAACATGCTTCTATTAATTTACACATACAGCCTAGTTTTTATTCTAGAATGGTATGAAACAGCCAATCAGTTCTTTTTGTTTTGAAAAAAATATGTATGCCTCCATTTCCAAACTGTCTTTCTTTTCATATTGCCATTCTACTGAAAGACACCTCCTGAGTGCATCCAGTTCTCCTTTGAAGATGTTCACAGTGTGGATTGTAGGGCACAGCTATGTCTTCTGGAGTGAAAAGTTTGCAGAGAAAACAGATATGGTGAGAGACCTTGCTTTGCCAAATGTAGACATTAAATGGATTGGTCAGAGAGGGTTAAAGTGGCACCAATTGATGCCATTGGTGAAATCCTTCATTCAAATCCAACACCCTGACCTCATAATAGTGCACTGTGGTGGCAATGACCTAGGCACTTTGACTGGGGTAGGTCTGGAAATGCTTATGAAGGACACCTTTGCACAACTGTTTACACTTTTCCCTAAAACTGCCTTTGTGTTTTCCAACATATGCCAAAGGCAAAAATGGAACTGGTCCAATCATTTCTGTCCACAGATTGACAAAGCAAGAAAGCACGTCAACAAATCTGTTTCTGCTTTCCTCCGTGACTATGGTATGGGTGCCATTTACCACAACAACTTGCGTTATGACATGCAAGACATTTATAGAGGAGATGGTGTGCACTTCAATGATGAAGGGAACAGAGTCTTCCTCTTGAACCTTAGACTCTGCATCGGTACTTACTTGTAGGTACCACTAAAAAAATGACTTCATAAACACAACAGCTCTTTTTAGAGCTCCCTAATTTCTAAACTCTTAAATCTGCATTTCATTTATCTATTTTTATTTTTTTACCGTACGCTTACCGTAAGCTTACCGTACGCGTACCCCGTGATTTTTTTAAAAATCAAAAAATTTTTGTTTTGTACTTTACAGTCCTTCTTTGACCCCCTCACAAATGTAAGGGGGTCTGTAACTCTCCTCATTGCCCCCTTTTCTTGTTTTCACTCTTTTTTTTTCAGAGTGAAACACAGAAAATGGCGGCCGCCGCTTCCTGGTTTCGGCCGATTCGAATGTTTACTAAGATCTAAGAGCCAATCAGAATCGCGCTCGCGCACGCCACCGTACGCTTACCGTAAGCGTACGGTAAGCGTACCGTAAGCGGGCTCAGATATATATATTGATTTAAAGGCTATTTTCTCAGAATCTACTGAACAGATTTACACCAAACCTACAAAAGGCACTTCCTTGACCTAGGGACTACCTCTCTGCCAAATTTTGAGTAATTCTGTTCAGCCGTTCGGGCTGTAGCTCGTTCTAAAGGTCCTATGGAAAAATGCATGGGAAAAACGCGTTTTGGGACCCCCCTTTTATCTCAGCCCCCGCTTGACGGATCCCCCCGAGACTTTCAGGGTAGGAGCGGAGCGTAGCGCCCCACCTATTTTGAGAAATTCGCGAGGATTCGTCGACCGGCGCCAAAGTTATTCAAAATAGAATGTTGAGGTTTTCCTATGGAAACGTGGTCCTAACTATAACTACCTACTGGCGACCGCCAGTAGGTAATATATATATATATATATATACACACACACACACAAACATTTATATATTTCATTGGATGCTGTCAGCATGAAAGTGAATAAAATTAGGTTGTGTGTTGGATACCTTAGGAAGAAGTCTTATTATTGACTGTTGGGTGAAAAAACAGAAATGTAACACAGACATGGATATGTTTTTCAATCTGTGGAGTAAACCACACCTGCTATATCTCATTTGGAAGTAGCATGTTTCTTCTAGAAGGTGTTATGAACTTGTGACCTACTGGTTCCACTGGGTTGTTAGGTACACTGAGCTAAAAGTGTATTGGGGGAAAGGGTGATAAAGAGACAGAACTGTTTTTAAAAATTTGAGGAGTGATGACAATTTAATTAACGGCAAGCTTTAATCTGGAACTCAGGAATATGTTATAAACTGTTGTGTAGTTTTTACATTTTTTTAAATGAACCTAGATTTAGGTTTAAACTCCTGTTTTTTTTGTTGTTGAGATTTCTCCTCGATCATCGTGAATGAATCGTGATAACGTGCCAACAGGAACCTCGTTTTGAAAGAGAGGGAAAGGGTTAACAGATGCTAACCATTCACAAGTGGAGCTAGAGTAGTCTAAAATGAAAGACATGATTTCATTTGGTGCTTTTCTCATGATGATAGAGTGGAAGGTTGAAAAGGTTCCCATTTTGTGGTTGCTTTCTATGAGAGTTGTTTACATTCTTGTGCTTAGTTTTTACAAACCTTAACAGTGTCAAAACTATCCAGAAAGATCTAAATGAACAATATAATCTACAAGTTCAATTCACTTGTGTGTATATAACTTTTTAATTATATAAAAGATGTACATCAGGAATGATGATTTAAATGGGAGCTTAATTAAAAAGAGTATCACAGTAATGTGAAAAACAATAAATCAGATGAACTGTATATACCATGAGCAATGCCTTTAACAACGACAATGTTTTAAATCTGCTTTGTGTGCAGGATATATTCATCTATGTTATTTGTACTCTAGGAGTTGTGGTCGTTTTAGTCACATTATGAAACAGGAGTACTGTAGTCAATAATAAAACATAAGAAAATGTGCTGTGCCCATGTATAAATTGTCAAGTAGTAATACTTTTTATGTATATATTAGGAAGGGTTTGTCAATGCATTTTTTTACTTATATGACCGGTTTGCATATGCTTATATGGCGAGATATGGTTTTTCTGATTGCAGATAGTTATATGTACAACGAGACTGTTGAGTTTACTTAAAGACGCAGAGAACTATATCTTTTTGGAAAGATGGCCTGAAGGTGTATATCTTTTATGAAATCACATATATGTTTACATGGTGATCTATGTACAAGGCTGTTGAAAATGTCATGTATATAGTGAGGTTGTTGCATTTTTTTCAACATGCTCTGTTTAAAATTGGGGAGGGGTAATAGTGCAGAATGTCTTGAGAGTTTGTGTGCTAGCTTCACTTGGCATGTAACTTTTCATTGAGAAATTCTTCATATATGTTTTAAGACACAAGAAATATTTGCGAAATGATGTAGGTATGCTATTAAGAAAAGGTTTTGTGCTTCCAAAAATGTGAGAATTGTTGTTTTCAGTTTTGGAAACGTACTTATGCATGTGGACACTGAGCAACAGAGCAATGTAGACTCTTGGAGAGCCATGTATGCAATTATATACTCATTGAACTACGCAGGCAACACCCATGCGTTCATCCATTTACCCAAATAGTATCAATCAATCAATCAGGGTACTTGTAGAGCGTGCTACTTACCCGTGAGGGTCTCTGGGTGCTGAGGGGTTGGGGGGGGATGCCGCTACTGCTCGAAGAGCCAGGTCTTGAGGAGTCTTCTGAAGGCGAGTAGGTTTTGGGTCTGCCGTAGGTGGGTTGGGAGGGTGTTCCAGGTTTTGGCGGCGAGGTAAGAGAAGGATCTGCCACCGGCGGTCATACGTTGGATGCGGGGGACATCTGCGAGGGCGAGGCTGGCGGAGCGGAGCTGGCGGGTGGGGGTGTAGAAGCTGAGTCTGCTGTTCAGGTAGGCTGGTCCGGCGTTGTGGAGTGCTGTGTGTGCGTGGGTGAGGAGCTTGAAGGTGATCCTCTTGTTGATGGGGAGCCAGTGCAGGTCTCTCAGGAGGGGGGTGATGTGGCTGCGGCGGGGGCGTTGACTATCAGTCGGGCAGAGGCGTTTTGGATGCGTTGTAGCCACCGTTGGTGTTTGGCTGGGATTCCTGCGTAGAGTGCATTGTCGTAGTCCAGTCTGCTGCTGACGAGGGCCTGTGTCACTGTTCTTCTTGTTTCGGTCGGGATTAATTTGTAGATCCGGCGGAGCAAGCGTAGGGTGTTGTAGCAGGAGGAGGAGACGGCGTTGACTTGCTTGGACATGGAGAGGGAGGAGTCGAGGATGAATCCTAGGTTGCGTGCGTGGTCGGTTGGTGTCGGTGCTGTCCCTAGGGCGGTCGGCCACCAGGAGTCGTTCTAGGCTGAGGGGGTGGGCGTGAGGATGAGGACCGCCGTCTTGTCCGAGTTCAGTTTCAGACGGCTGCTCCTCATCCAGTCGGCGATGGCCTTCATGCCCTCGTGAATGTTGGTTTTGGCGGTGTGGGGGTCTTTGGTGAGGGAGAGGATGAGCTGGGTGTCGTCGGCGTAGGAGATGATGTTGGGGTTGTGGTGGCGGGCTACTTGTGCGAGGGGGGCCATGTAGATGTTGAACAGCGTCGGGCTGAGGGATGAGCCCTGGGGGACGCCGCAGATGATGTCGGTGGCTTCTGACCGGAAAGGTGGGAGGCAGATGCTCTGGGTTCTGCCGGAGAGGAAGGACGTGGTCCAGTCAAGGGCCTTCTCTTGGATTCCGGCTTCTTGGAGGCGTGTCTTTAGGGTGCGGTGGCAGACCGTGTCGAATGCAGCTGACAGGTCCAGGAGGATGAGGGCTGATGTTTCGCCGTTGTCCAGGTGGCATCTGATGTCGTCTGTGGCGGCGATGAGGGCTGTCTCGGTGCTGTGGTTTCGTCTGAATCCGGATTGGGACGGGTGTTCAGGATGTTGTTGTCTTCGAGGTGGTGGGTCAGTTGAATGTTGACGATTTTCTCGATGACCTTTGCCGGGAACAGGAGCAGGGAGATTGGTCGGAAGTTCTTGAGGTCTTTGGGGTCTGCCTTGGGCTTTTTGAGGAGGGCGTTGATTTCGGCGTGCTTCCAGCTTTCCGGAAATGTCGCTTTTTCGAAGGAGATGTTAATGACCTTCCGTAGTTGGAGTGCGATGGCTGCGTCTGCTTTGTTGAATACGTGGTGTGGGCATGGGTCTGACGGAGATCCTGAGTGGATGGAGTTCATGATCTTGCATGTCTCGTCGTTGGTATTGGCCCAGGAGGTCAGGCGGTTGGCGCTGTTGGTGATCGCAGGGGAGGTGGATTCGTGCATCGTTGGTGCGGTCGTGGAGTTGAAGCTGTCATGAATGTCAGCGATCTTGCGGTGGAAGAAGATGGCCAGTGAGTCGCACAGTTCTTGTGAGGGCGGGATGTCGTTGGCGCTGGCGTCGGGATTGGACAGTTCTTTCACGATGCGGAAGAGCTCTTTGCTGTCGTGTGCGTTGTTATCCAGGCGGTCTTTGAAGGAGGATCTCTTGGCTAGTCTGATGAGGTGGTGATGTCTGCGGGTGGAATCCTTGTGGGCTGCGCGGTTTTCTGGCGTTCGTTTGTGGAGCCATTTCTTCTTCAGCTTACGGCAGGTGCGTTTGGAGGTCAGGAGTTCGTCAGTGAACCAGGTGGCTGTCCTGCTGGCGTGGCTGTTGGATGGTCTCTTGAGTGGGGCGAGGGTGTTGGCGCAGTCGTCGATCCACTGTCTGAGGTTGCGGGCTGCGGCGTCAGGGCAGGTGGGGTTGATAGGTGGGTTCTGGGCAAGGGTGGTGGTCAGCTGGTCTTCGGTGACTTTGTTCCAGCAGCGGCGTGGCAGCTGTTGGGTGCGGTGGTGCGTGGTTGGTTTTTTGAAGGTAAAGTAGATGCAGCGGTGGTCGGTCCAGAGGGGTTTGGAGGTGTGGTCAAAGGCGATGTGGGTGCTTGTGGAGAAGACGGCGTCCAGCGTGTGGCCTGCGGCGTGGGTGGGTGCGGTGACGAGTTGTCTGAGGCTGAGGTTGGCAAGGTTTTCAATCAGAGTGGAAGAGTTGGCGTTGTTGTTGTTCTCGAGGTGGAAATTCAGGTCCCCGAGGAGGATGTAGTCCGTGGAGGCGAGTGTGTGGGTGCTGGCGAGGTCGGCGATGGAGTCGCTGAGCTGAGCCCGGGGTCCGGGGGGTCTGTAGATGAGTGTTCCTCTGAGGGTGGTGTTGGGGTCGGTGTGGATCCGGAAGTGCAGGTGTTCGGCGGTGTTGAGGGTGTCGTCTGCGTGGGTGGTGACCTTGAGGGTGGACTTGTAGACGATGGCTATTCCTCCACCGGTTCCATTGGCGCGTTCCCTGCGGGTGATCTTGTAGCCGTCTGGGATGGCTATGGCGATGTCGGGTGCCGAGGAGTCGTTCCACCAGGTCTCGGTGAGGAAGGCCACGTCTGGGGCGAGGGTGTCGAGCAGGTCCCAGAGCTCGACGGCCTGTTTGCGTGCGGAGCGGGTGTTGAGCAGAATGCAGCGGAGGTGGTTGGGTCCAGTTCTAGGAGGTTTAGTGGGTCTGTCGCAGGTGAAGCTGCAGGTGCGGCAGGAGAAGGGTCCGTGGGTCAGTTTCGGGGTGGCCTGGAAGCAGGTGTTATGTCGGCCGGCGTTGAGTGCGTGGAGGGAGTCGGCGTCATATCTGAGTCTGGCGTTGTGGCGAGCGTGGGGTCCAGGGGTTCTGGCACTGGGCGTGGTCCAGGCGTGGACGGGCGCAGACGGGCTTGCCTTAGGCGCGCCATCGGCGTGCCAGTGGCGTGCCCGCTGCGTGCGTCTGCTGCGCAGCCACGCAGCGGCCTCCATTAAGAGGGGGCGAGGGAGGGAGGAGAAGCTTGGAGGGGGAGCAGGTGGCGAATCAGGCGCGGGGGGCGGGACCGCAGGGGAGGCAGCAGCGGGAGCGGGAAAGCGCAGGAACGGCGGGAAAAATGCCACAACAATCAGGAATCAACAGAGGCAGCAAGGGGGACGCTGACGCGGTGGGAGAGCGACCTGGCCTGTGAACAGTAGCAATATAATTCTGTGAATACACACACTAACTATACAGATTAGAACCACTGATGTAGTTCCTTTATACTCTGGGAATCATGCAGGTACTACCTATATTTTGAGGGAATTACGTAGGCACTATCTATGCACTCATCCAATCATCCAGGGAGTATTGTTGCACTCAACTAGAAACACATGTATTGACAAGTTTTAGTGAGGAATATGTAACCATCAGGAGAATTATATATGTAACCTGTCACACACTGTTTGCATGTACTAAGAAGAATTATTGAGCTATATGCTGTGATACACATTCATGTGCGGATTTTTATATGAAGTGTTTCCCAAAATATAAATCTGACACATCTAAGTAGAAACGTATTGAAACACTGGCAGTCGCGTCTACTATCAATCAATCAATCAATTAATTTGTAAAGCGCACTACATCCCGTGAGGGTTTCAAGACGCTGGGGGGGGGGGGTGCTGCTGCTATTGGTCGAAGAGCCAGGTCTTGAGTTGTCTCCTGAAGGTCAGCAGGTCTTCGGTTTGTCGCAGGTAGAGGGGGAGGGTGTTCCAGGTCCTGGCGGCACGATCGGAGAAGTATCTGCCTCCGGAAGTTGTTCTCCGGATGCACGGGACCGTGGCCAGTGTGTGGTCAGCGGAGCGGAGTTTCCTGTTGGGTACGTAGAAGGAGAGCCGATTGTTGAGATAGGTTGGTCTGGTCTTGTGGAGTGCCTTGTGTGTGTGGATCAGGAGCTTGAAGGAGATTCTCCTGTCGACGGGGAGCCAGTGCAGGTTCCTCAGGTGGGGGGTGATGTAGTCGCGGTGCGGGACGTCGAGGGTCAGGCGTGCAGAGGCATTCTGGATTCTCTGCAGTCTGTTGATGAGCTTGGACGAGGCTCCGGCGTAGAGGGCATTTGCGTATTCGAGTCTGCTGCTGACTAGAGCCTGGATGACTGTTTTCCTTTTGTTTGTCGGGATCCATCTGTAGATCTTGCGGAGCATGCGGAGGGTGTTGAAGCAGGTGGAGGACACTGCGTTGACTTGTTTGGTCATGGAGAGTTTTGAGTTGAGGATGACTCCCAGGTTGCGTGTGTGGTCTGTGGGGGCCGGGGGGCCCCCAGTGACGTGGGCCACCAAGAGTCGTTCCATGCGGAGGGGTTGGACCCGAGGATGAGGATCTCCGTCTTGTCAGTGTTCGGTTTGAGGCGGCTATCCTCCATCCAGTCTGCGACGGCCTTCAGTCCCTGGTGGAGGTTGGATTTGGCGGTGAGGGGGTCCTTGGTGAGGGAGAGGATCAGCTGAGTGTCGTCGGCGTAGGAGATTATGTTGAGGTCGTGCTGTCAGGCGATGCATGCTAGTGGTGCCATGTAGACATTGAACAGCGTCGGGCTGAGGGAAGATCCTTGAGGGACGCCGCAGATGATCTCGGAGGCATCAGATCGGAACGGGGAAGGCGAACTCTGAGTTCTGCCGGAGAGCAAGGTGGTGGTCCAGTCCAGGGCCTTGTCTCGGATCCCTGCGTCGTGGAGGCGCGTGCGTAGTGCGCAGTGGCAGATGGTGTCGAAGGTGGCGGAGAGGTTCAGGAGGATGAGGGCCGCCGTCTCGCCGTTGTCTAGCAGGATCCTGATGTCGTCTGTGGCGGCAAGGAGGCCGGTCTCGGTGCTGTGGTTACTGCGGAATCCTGATTGGGATGGGTCCAGGATGTTGTTGTCTTCGAGGTGACGGGTGAGCTGGGTGTTAACTATCTTCTCGATGACATTAGCTGGGAATGGAAGCAGGGAGATGGGTCGGAAGTTCTTGAGGTCACTCGGATTCGCCTTGGGTTTCTTCAGTAGGGCGTTGATCTCTGCGTGCTTCCAGTTCTCAGGGAAGGAAGCGGTCTTGAAGGAGAGGTTGATGATTTTGTGCAGGTGGGGTGCGATGGAGTTGCTGGCTTTGTTGAAGATGTGGTGCGGGAGAGGGTCGGACGGGGATCCGGAGTGGATTGTTCCAATGGTCTTGATTGTGTCCTCGATGCTCACGTTGGCCCAGGTTGTCAGGGTGTCGTGTGCGGTGGGGTGCGGTGGGTTCGGTTCAGTGCGGCATCTTTAACATTGCGGCATGTGCTGCTAGCATAAAGCACCCACCGCAATGATAAAGATGCAGAGTTTACATTTCCCTGTATGTTAGAATCTGGGTTCTCTGGTTGGCACATGTAGGTACTTGTGACAAGCAGGGAACCTTTCCTCTAGTCAGGGTAAGGGGTTACACTCCTAAAACAACCCCTGCTCACCCTCTAGGTAGCTTGGCGCGAGCAGACAAGGCTTATCTCAGAGCGTTATAGGCTAAGTATTTGTGAATACATACAGTAACCAAGTGACAATACTACAAATGGACACCACACAGGTTTTATATTAAAAATAAGGATTCTTTATATAAAGTTACAACAAGACCATTAAACGACAAAAATACACAATACTGTTACTTTAGATGGTAGAAGTTTGCTTAGTTCTCTTAAGTTCTTAAATGTGACACTTTAAGTCAATGTACCTTAGATGCGACACGCAGGGCAACAAAAGTGTTGCAACGATGCTGATGCGATGAAGTTTTTGGTGCAAAGAAATAAAGACGTGAAGATCTTCCAGATGCGTTATGCTTCTCCGATGTTGCGAGAAGACTCGACTCGATGCGTCAGCTACAGCGGCGTCACCCCTTTACGCGATGCGACGACAGCAGCTCCGACGGCGGCACGCTTCTCCGTAGATGCGAGGCGCTTTTCTTGATGCGGTGCAATGCGTCAGCTACGATGGCTGCGATGGCGACACGCTTCTTCGGCGTTGCGAGACACTTCTGGAATGATGCGAGACGCTTCCACTCGATGCGATGCTGCAGCGGCGACACCCTTTGCGAGATGCGACGACAACAGCTCTGACGGCGGCACGCTTCTCCTTCTCAAGTCGCGCTTCCAGCTCCTTGCGACACGCAGTCCCTCAGAAGGCCCAACAACAACAGCAGCAGGCACTTCCAAAAGACTCTGGGGAGCTGGGGGTGAAGTCCACTGGTCCTGGGACTTCGTTCAGGGGGCACGCTCAGCACAAGCCCTTGGAGATCTTTTAAGCACAAGTTGAATTAAAGTCTTTGTAGTCTTTTCTCCTCTCCTTTCAGCAGCAAGGCAACCACTGCAGGCCAGTCTCCCAGGTCAGGGACAGTATTCCTCCCTACAGCTTTTCCAGTTCCTTCTCCTCAGGTAGATGTTTTTCTTTTCAAGCAGGATCTAATTTCTTGGGAGCAGGGTCCCAATACTTATACCCCTAATTCCTTTGTTCCTCTGGGGTAGAGGGGCCTTTGCCCAGTCCAAACCAGTTCTTGAGCACTTTGTTGACATGACTCTGCCTTTCTATTCAGGGTGCAGGGCAGAGACATCAGCCGCTCCACAGGAAGTGAAGCCAGCATTGTGGTGGCAGACCACAGCCCTATTCAGAGTCCAGGTGCACTCCTCCCACCAGTCTGGATGTCAATCTCTCCATTCACACCAGGCTACCTAGCCCTGCCCCTCTGGGTTTCCCCAGCCCTGTCACTCACACAAACCAGACAGGCAGATACACATCATAGCAGAGGCGGGCTGAAATGGTTAGGTAAGCAAATACCAACTTTCTAAAAGTGGTATTTGCAAACACAGAATATTAAAATAAACTTTACTAAAAGATCCATTTTATTATTCTGAGTTCAGGCATACTAAACTCGATTTTCTACCATGTTCCCTGGGTCTGTTAGGATCATAGGATGTAACAATTCTAACAGCCCATTCTGGCCTATGGAGAACAGGTAGCCTTACAATAGTGAAAAACGAAAATGGCTGTAATTCACTATTAGGACATGCCACACACATCAGGGCTTGTCCTACCTTATGCTTACAATGCACCCTGCCCTTGGGCCTACCATAGGGGTGACTAATATGAAGTTAAGGGAAGGTTTAGGGACTGGGAAGTGGGTGCACTTGCCCAGTCAGCATGACAGTACCAGACTGCACGCAGGTTCTGCAATGGCAGACCTTAGACACATTTTACTAGGCCGCTTCTGTGGGTGGCACAACCAGTGCTGCAAGCCCACCAGCAGCATTTGTATATACAAGCCTTGGGCACTCCTGGTGCACTTTAATGGGGTCTGACAGTAAACCAAATAAGCCAATCATGGAATCCAACCAACATATACATTTTAAATAGGGAGCACTTGAACTGTGGCACTTGTTGGCAGTGGCACAGTGCTCTGAGCAGCTAACACCAGCAAAACACATGAGGCACAGCGACAAAAAGTGGAAGGGAGACTCACGTCAATGTGCCAGGTCTAACACCCACTACAACTACAGGGGTTCCTAGCAGAGCTGGACTGCGAGAAACACAGGCCTGTGCAACAAACAGGGAATTGGATGACATCCAACGACTGTAAATCAAGACTTTTTGTGGCACGCTGTTTCCATGTCATGCATAGATGTATAGTGTGTGTGTGTGTAAGTCCGTGTCTTCGGCTGCATGCTTACACGCATGCCCCAGACATGATGGCCTTTTCAGTACATTGAACTGATGATCCGACAGACGGGGCCAAAAACTCATGGGACCCCCCTTGCAAAACCAGGTTGTTTTGTGATAGGTAGTTCTGTAGTCGCCTCAATAGGTTTTGGGCCCTTGCCTGTCGCGGGTACTTGACCAACCCACACAAGTGAGGTACCATTTTTCTCAAAAGACTTTGGGGAATGTGGGCTGGGTGGAATTTTGAGGATTTACACAGATTCCAGAACTTTCTACCACAGAAATGTGAGGAAAGTTTTTTTTTTTTTTTACAAATTTTGAGGTTTGCAAGGGATTCTGGGAAACAGAACCTCGTGAGGGCCAGACAAGTCACCCCATCCTGGATTTCCTTGGGTGTCTCATTTTCAAAAATGTATAGGTTTGCAAGGTTTCCCTAGGTGCAGGCAGAGTTAGGGTTCAAAACCTACAGCTAGGCACTTTACAAAAAAACGGTCAGTTTTCACTGTAAAATAAAGTGTGTCCACGTTGCGTTTAGAGCCGTTTCCTGTCGCGGGCACTAGGTCTACCCACACAAGTGAGGTACCATTTTTATCAATTTTTCCTATATTCAACGGTTAGTTTCTATAAAGAAACCTTGAAGGAACTACACGAATGACCCCTTGCTGAATTCAGAATTGTGTCTACTTTTCTAAAATGTATGGCTTCACAGGATCCATTATTGCTTTTATACCCATTTCTACCATTAACTGGAAAGAGGTTGAAAGCACAGAAAATAGCCAAAATAGGCTTGTCCCAGAAAAATGCCAAAACTGTAAATTTTTTGGATTTTCTGACAAACGTCTGCTTGGCCCTGAAAGCTGGGAAGATGGTAATTTCAGCACCACAATCCCTTTTTTGATACCATTTGCAGGGCAAAAACCAGACGCTTTCATCTGTAGCCCTTTTTTCCAATGCTTCAAAAGAAATAGCTGTATTTTGGCTAATTTCTGGGTCCCCTCCAGTGGAATCCACAAACCCTGGGTACCTATAGAATCCCCATGATATTGGAAAAAAAGGACGCAAATTTGGCGTGGATACCTTATGTGGTCAAAAGGTTACAGGGGCCTAAGAGCAAATTACCCCAAATAGCCAAAAAAAGACTTAGCACAGGGGGTGAAAGGCCTAGTAGCGAAGGGGTTAAGGAGACGTGCAGTGAAACAGAAAGAACGAGTTGAGAGAGTAGTTGATAAGGCCTTTGCTTTGAAGGTGAACATTTTTATTTTGATTATAATAAGAATGAAGATTCTTGACAAAACGGTGTTGTACTTGGAGACAAAATCAGAAAAACAAGCATTGGAAATGCAATAGGTCTCGCATTTGCTTATGTTAGAGCTATTGGCGATGTAAATGGCGCTCCAAATGACAATGTCTTATCCACACACGGGCACCATTGGAAGTGCCACTCTGAAACGGAGTATTAAATTGTTCGGCATATTTTTTCCAGCATCAAGAAATGTAAACATTTGAAAAAGTCACTACATGACAAAACACATGGGCTGTCATCAATATATTGAAACTGGAGAATAATGATTTGTGGAACAAGATTATACGGAGTAATATTCAAAAATGTTTTTCTACATTAAAGAAAACTTTCCTGTCTAACACAAGTCCTTACTGTTTGGACTATTATTTATTTCTCTAACATTTTACTTTGAGTGCTATGGTTTTACTTTCTGTTTTGATTCCCATTTGGTCCTTGGTCCAATGTGAACTCACACCTTTGGTAGCAGGGTCAATCAATCAATCATAGGCATTTATATAGCGCACTACTTACCCGGAGGGTCTCAAGGCGCTCGGGGGGGGGGGGGGGGAGTGCTGCTACTGCTCGAATAGCCAGGTCTTGAGCTTCTTCCTGAAGGAGAGGTGGTCTTGGGTCAGGCGCAAGTCGGTCGGTAGGGAGTTCCAGGTCTTGGCGGCCAGGTAGGAGAAGGATCTTCCTCCCGTTGTCGTTCTTCGGATGCTGGGGACGGCGGCGAGGGCGTGGCTGGCTGATCGGAGATGTCGTTTGGGAGCGTAGAAGTTGATGCGGTTGTTGAGGTAGCTGGGGCCTTGATCGTGTAGGGCTTTGTGTGCGTGGGTGAGGAGGCGGAAGGTGATTCTTTTGTTGACGGGAAGCCAATGTAGGTCTCTCAGATGTCCGGAGATGTGGCTATGTCGTGGGATGTCGAGGATGAGTCTGGCTGAGGCGTTCTGGATCTGCTGGAGTCTCTTCTGGAGCTTGGCGGTGGTTCCGGCGTAGAGGGCGTTGCCGTAGTCCAGTTGGCTGGTGACGAGGGCCTGGGTGACCGTCTTCCTGGTCTCGGTGGGGATCCACCGGAAGATCTTCCGTAGCATGCGCAGGATGTTGAAGCATGACGAGGAGACGGCGTTGACTTGTCTGGTCATGGTGAGGGAGGAGTCCAAGATGAAGCCCAGGTTGCGTGCGTGGTCTGTCGGTTTGGGTGCGCAGCCCAGGGCGGGGGGCCACCAGGAGTCGTCCCAGGCGGAGGGTGAGGAGCCCAGGATGAGGACCTCCGTCTTGTCTGAGTTCAGTTTCAGGCGGCTGGTCGTCATCCACTCGGCTACGTCTTTCATTCCTTCGTGAAGGTTGGCTCTGGCTGCGGCGGGGTCGTTGGTCAGGGAGAGGATCAGCTGGGTGTCGTCAGCGTAGGAGATGATGTTCAGGTTGTGTTGGCGTGCGATGGCCGCAAGGGGGCTCATGTAGACATTGAAGAGGGTGGGGCTCAGCGAGGATCCTTGAGGGACGCAGCAGATGACTTCGGTGGCCTCTGACTTGTACGGTGGTAGGCGGACTCTCTGTGTTCTTCCGTTGAGGAAGGAGCTGATCCAATCCAGTGCCTTCTCCTGGATTCCGACGTTGTTGAGGCGTTGCACAAGGGTGCGGTGGCAGACAGTGTCGAATGCCGCGGAGAGGTCTAGGAGGATGAGGGCCGCTGTTTCTCCGTTGTCCATCAGGGCTCGGATGTCATCGGTAGCAGCGATGAGTGCGGTCTCGGTGCTGTGGTTGGCTCGGAAGCCCGACTGTGAGGGGTCGAGGGATCCATTCGTCTCGAGGAAGGCGGCCAGCTGCTTGTTGACGGTCTTCTCGATGACTTTGGCTGGGAACGGGAGGAGCAAGATGGGGCGGTAATTCTTGAGTTCGGAGGGGTCCGCTGTAGGTTTCTTGAGTAGAGCGTTGAGTTCGGCGTGCTTCCAGCTCTCCGGGAAGGTGGCGGTGTCGAAGGAGGTGTTGATGATGTTCCGCAGGTGGGGAGCGATGACAGCGTCGGCCTTGTTGAAGACGTGGTGAGGGCAGGGGTCGGTTGGAGATCCGGAGTGGATGGAGTTCATCATGCGGACGGTGTCTTCCGTGCTGATCGGAGTCCAGGCGCGGAGGGTGGTGGTGGGGGGCGGTGGTTCGGTCGTGGCGGGCGTCGGTTGTGTGCTGAAGCTGTTGTGTATGTCCGCGATCTTGTTGTGGAAGTAGGAGGCGAGGGAGTTGCAGAGGTCTTGCGATGGGGTGATGTCGTTGTTTCCGGCGTTGGGGTTGGAGAGCTCTTTGACGATGTTGAAGAGTTCCTTGCAGTTGTGTGCGTTGTTGTCCAGCCGGTCCTTGAATGCAGTTTTCTTAGTGGCGCGGATCAGTTGGTGGTGCTTCCGGGTGGCAAGCTTGAGGGCGGTAATGTTGTCTGGTGTTGGTTCCCCTCTCCAGGCTTTCTCGAGGGCTCGGCAGTTCTTCTTGGAGCTCTTGAGTTCGTCGGTGAACCAAGGGGCCTTCTTGCTGCCGGGTCTGCTAGGCGGTGTCCTTAGAGGGGCGAGTTCGTCCGTGCAGTTGCTGATCCACTTCGTGAGGTTGTCGGCGGCCTGGCTGGGGTTTGCTGAGCTGGCGGGAGGGTGCTGGCTCAGGGAAGCGGCGAGTTGGTCAGCTGTGATCTTGTTCCAGCTTCTTCGGGCAACCGGTTGCTGGTGGTGGTGGATCGTCGTTCTTCTGAAGTTGAATTGGATGCAGCTGTGGTACGTCCAGTGGAGTCTAGTGGCGTGGCTGAAGGCGATGTCTTTGCTGCACGAGAAGACGGCGTCGAGTGTGTGTCCGGCGAGGTGGGTGGGGGTGGACACCAGCTGCTTGAGTCCGAGGTTGGCGAGGTTGTCGAGCAGGGTGATGGTGTTGCGGTCGTTGTTGTTCTCCAGGTGGAAGTTGATGTCCCCCAGGAGGATGTAGTCAGCGTAGGGGAGGGCATGCAGGCTGACGAAGTCGGCGATGTCCTCGCTGAATTGTGTGCGTGGTCCCGGGGGTCGGTAGATCAGGGTGCCACTGAGGGTGGTCTTCGGGTCGGTACGGATCTGGAAGTGTAGGTGTTCGGCGGTTGTCAGGGTGTCGTCGATGTTGGTCGTGATGTGGATGGTGTCCCTGTGGATGATGGCGATGCCTCCTCCCAACTGGTTGGCGGAGCGGTCCCTCCGGGTGATCTTGTAGCCCTCTGGGATGGCGATGGCGATGTCGGGCGCTGAAGAGGCGTTCATCCAGGTTTCCGTGAGGAAGGCGACGTCAGGAGATGTGGTGTCGAGGAGGTTCCAAAGTTCGACGGCGTGCCTGTGGACGGAGCGGGTGTTGAGCAGGATGCACTTGAGGTGGCTGCTGCTGGTGTTCGGCTTGGTGGTTGCAGGTGTGGGGCAGGTCCGGATGCAGGTGAACTTGCAGGCGTGGCAGCTGAAGGGTCCGTGGGTGTGCTTCGGGGTGGCTCGGTAACATCCAGGGATGCCGCCGGTGTTGAGTGCGCTGAGTTCGGTGGCGTTGTAGGACAATCGGGTCGTCTTCCGTCTGTGGGGGCCAGGGGTCCTGGCACTGGGCGCGGTCCAGGCGCGGACGGGCGCAGACGGGCTTACCTTTGGCGCGCCTTCGGCGCACAATCGGCGCGCCCGCTGCGCGTGACCGCTGCGCGTTCGCACGGTCGCCATATATGGCGAAGTGCGAGGGAGGGCGGAGCAGCTGGGAGGCGGGAGCGGGGAGGTTACAGAAGAAAAAGGGGCATGGTTAGCGGAGGTGGCGGGAAGCGGGCAGGGAGGACAACGAGAGACAGGGGGACCGGCGAACAACGAATACAGAACAAATTAACAAAGTAAATACCACAAATGCACACAGAGAAACTCAGCAGTCAGGGGGCACACAACAGGAGACCAAGGTGCAGGAGCACAGTGCTATCGCGTAGGAGACCACGCCGCTCGGTGGCAGGGGGCGTGGTCACACGGCGGTAGCAGGGGCAACGAGGAGGCACACGCAGCAGCTGGTGGCCGTGCGGCGCGGGGGTGTCCTAGATTAGGTCACACTCACCTGCGTCGCACGGTCGCCATATATGGCCAAGTGCGAGGGAGGGCGGAGCAGCTGGGAGGCGGGAGCGGGGAGGTTACAGAAGAAAAAGGGGCGTGGTTAGCGGCGGTGGCGGGAAGCGGGCAGGGAGGACAACGAGAGACAGGGGGACCGGCGAGCAACGAATACAGAACAAATTAACAAAGTAAATACCACAAATGCACACAGAGAAACTCAGCAGTCAGGGGGCACACAACAGGAGACCAAGGTGCAGGAGCACAGCGCTATCACGTAGGAGACCACGCCGCTCGGTGGCAGGGGGCGTGGTCACAAAGCTAGCCAATGTCGGCACAAAAAATGCACATATCGACCTTTTAGGGCCAGTCCTTAAGTCAGTTTCCAGTGAGGCTGGTCCGAGACTGCTGGCACACCGCACCACGAGAGAGACACCGCTGCCATTTAAATAACCCGGTTTCAGGCAAGAAGTGCCTGCTTCATTTAAACACTGAACGGCGCCTTTGGCGGAACCCAATCTTCTTGAAGGAAGCTCGCGTGCCATAGCAGCGAGGGCAAGCTCTAGTGCAAGAGCTCCCCTGCACACGGTCCTGAGTGTGCATGACATAGGTAAACAAACTGAAATGGCGCCACCTGCTACCATCACACCTAGACACACATCACAGTGGCTCATGTGGTCCCCCTCACTAGGACTGTACTGATAATACTGCCTTTCCCTAACTCTTGGTGATCATCGCCGTGTGGAAAGCATGCTGGAGGCAGCACGGTGTCATGGACAGCAGCTGAGAGTGAGCGTGCAGGAGAGCAGGCAGACAGCTCGAGCCTGCCACTGCACAGCAAGGAATGTACTTGCAGCCTGACTGATCAGGCAAAAGACGCTTTCTCTACCAGCCAGTCTGGGGGAAATATAACCGGCATGGGCAGGGGTAGATGAGGCAAGTATGCGAGCTGCGAGCTGTGGGAGAGGATGGGGAGACCCATGTTTAGGGGTCGCACTGCACATGCACACGTGTTCCGCCGTACACCACAGGTTTACTGGATATGACCTGATGAGAAGAACTTCGCATCGCACGCTTACTGCACAAGCCCACGTCTGAACAACAGTGCACCACAGGCTCGATGCCCATATATACACAACCTCACAGAGGTGCACCGCGAGCTAACAGCACATGCACACATGCGCCACGGCTGTGCAAGCGGACTCATTGTACTACACATCCCACATGTGTGCACCGCAATTTCGATGTACACATATAAATATCCCACAGCAGTGCACCGTGATTGAACAGCGCATGTACACATACACACGGCTGTGCACAGTGGACTCAATATACTACTTATGCCCCACGCTGCACATACATTTACAAACATATATGTGCATCCCAGGCTCGCATAACATGCACACAATTAATTGGGGCCTGTAGCAGCGTACTGCCATGCGTAAAGCGCTTCAATGCCTCGTCAGGAGAAGTAAGCGCTATATAAGTAACATCACAAGATAATACAGTGCAATACATATTACACGGCTGTACAGGCTCATTGTATCACACAAGAATGCACATGCCATAGCGATACACCTCTTGCTAGCTTGTCATATATATAAAACAGGACTGAGCACCGCTGATTTGAGGTACCGTCCTCAGCAGGGGGTTCTTTGTTACAATATAGGATTCATTCATCTGAAAATCACTCACCCATCTTACAGAGGAGAAAGAGCTGCAAGCCGCCAAGGAGGCAGCGCCGGATTAGCATGTCCAGCTCACCCTCGGTTTCTCGCCTCTGCCAACAGCTGTGCTCCCCAAAATGCAGCCCGTACCCCTTCCTCCGACCGCAGCTCGTCCTGTGCAAGATGCTGCACTGGGTGACAAAAGGCAGGTTTTCGGCAGCGCAGCTTGAAAGCAGGCAGGCCCTACACCTCTAAGCCACACCCTCTGCCTCCATAGCTCAGTCCCATTCACTTTTAGCCTTTTTGGCATGCCCGCTGGCTACGCCCCCTTCATGCACACCCACTCCTTCCCAACCTGTCCTGTATAGCCTGCCACGCCCCCTTACCATGCCACCTGGGCTCTCTGCAAAGACATTGCTTCAAAGCACACGAAACACCTATGTCGCCTAGCATGTCCTGCACGGTTGCGCTTCCTATGATGTAGCTAAAGTTCGATGCACCCGCTCTTCGCGTGCCTCATGTAGCCACGCCCCTCACCTAAGGCACCCCTGCAAAGACACTAGCAGCCAGCCACTATTAAAGTGAAAGCATGCATTGCGCGCTCGGTATACAAATAAAGCCTGCCATTGCCCCGCGAGTGCTGAGGGGGCAGGGGCGGAGGGGGGTGTTGGCCACTATCAAGGTGAAAGTGCACTTTGCACACCCCACATGGAAGTAGTGCCTGCCATTGTCCAGTGAGTGCTGTGTGGGTGCACTGTAAATTCAAGAGCTGCCATTCTCCCACATTCTTTAGTAAACAAAAAATAGTGCTCGCACACTAATTAAAGCATCCCGTGTAACGCCACCAGTAAAAGATCCAGTCTGGGTGGGTGGGGCCAAAATGAGACCTGGGGGTAACCAGGAGGGACTAAGAAGCCTCCCTTACAATGAAAAGCCAGCGTTTACCATTCACTATGATGCAAGCCAATAGGAATCATAGGCGGGGCTTCAAGTCCCCTTCTAAAAGTGTATCACAATAAGCCTCGTGGAGCGAGATGTGCATGCACACTCCAGCGCTAGGTCTGCGAGACCTAAAATATTATTAGTGAATAGAAGTAACCTGTACAATGTTTAGTGGAGAATGCATATATACGTCTAGTACAGAATCTCTCTTTAATGAAGAAAGCTATCTCCAGGATAATAGATTAGTTATTGCTATTGTTTACAGAGGATGTTATGAAATGAAGAATGGCTCTCCTATAGGGAAGGAGGTGATGGTATATACGAATGTAGAACAAGCTATTGGAGAGCAGGTACAAGGAAGATGGAATTAGGAGCCTCTATGGAAATGGAATTGTAGTAGTGTTTGTATATTCAACAGAAATTCATTAATATATTAAGAAAATGTCTACATATCTTTCCAAGGTGAAGTTTAAAACAGAAAATAAGTACTTTACAAGGATAGGATCCTTGTAAGATTAGAAAGCATAAAAATGTACAGGGACAGGCACTAGCCTGTTTATCAAACAAAGTGTGCCAAACCACTTTATCATTTCAGGATGTTAGTTGTGTATAACTCAACAATGCAAACTTTAGTTAGGAGGCTGCAATGTGTGAAAACTTCCGCTTTATATTTAGGAGAAATTAATAGAGCACTTTCTTATGGTACTGTGGCAGAAGTAGATAAGGTTTGTGATGAGGTGCAGTTTTGTTTCTTTGGTCCTCAGCAGGATTCTGGTGAAAATGAAGAGTTGTTAAGAGGAGGAGTTGTAGAACAGGACACAGATATTACAGTTGATAGTTTTGAAGAACTTTTATGCAGTGTGGTATATAAAAAAAAACCAGAGTATGTTTGTATATGTTGTATTTAAAAAGTGAAAAAATAAATAATGATAACTGGCAAAAGTTAGCAGTGTATTTATTTGTAGAGGAACTCTTTGACTTGTCCATGCAGCAAGTTATATATAAGTAGTGTTACAATAAATCAGAAGATAATAAAATGAACAACACACACCTATAAGATACCCATTTTGTAACATAATAAAAGGCCTGCTAATGGAGAAAAACTATGAAGGGCCAAAATGTAAACAAAAATCCTCATTTATGATTCTTTGCATCATTCTGAAGGGGTCTTATGAACTGCTCCCCAGCACTCACTACAACTCCACAATCCATGCATTCTGATGCCATTCGGGGAACTTTGGAGCTAAATCTGGAAGTTGAGATTGGACCTCTGAAGGGACTCTCTGTCTCAGTGTTGTTGTGGCTTTTATTGATGTTCAGGGTCATTCAGCCTTGTGTTGCCTTCTTGCTGCTTTTACACTACAGCTTTTGTATCTTTTAAGATGGCAAAGCATGGAAGTAGTCCTGCAAATATATTCTTTATTTGTACCCCTTGACAATGTCTTGTGACCTTGTGCAAATCTACCCACTAGGAAGTCCTCTTAAAGAATGTTCAAGATAGATAAATGGCTGTGTACTTTTTATTTTTTTAGTTGAAAAGTGCATTATCCAATTGTATTCCTTTATTTCTCAGTGACATGATTTGCTGTTTTGTTTTTGAATTTTTTTAGTGGGTTTTGCTTGTGGCCATTCTTGAAAATTCTGGAGCAGTATCTCTTGCAGTAGTCTGCACCTCTCAAAGAATTTTCTGGGTGGGAATTGTTGCTGGTACCTCTTATGTAGACGGTCCTCCATCCCCGCTCTACTTGATTGCCAGTTAGAGATGTTTTCTATGTCAGGTTTTAAGATGATGGACCATGGATGTCATCCCATATGAATATTTTTTGTTCGGCCCTGAGTGGGTTTTTTCACTGAGTTTTGGTAAGAAGGGGTAGTTTGAGGAGGGGTTTGCAGTTATGTTCTATTCGTGAATTCAGAGGTTTAAAGTTATTTTTTGAATTTGTTCTTTTTGTTAAATGTATTGTTAAAACAAAGTTAAGCAATTATGTTACTAAACAGCTAGACTCAAACTTGTGTAAAATATGTTTAAATATCTGTTTTACATTTTGTCATTTATAGTTGTAACTACTGAGGTCATTGCAACCTTCGGTTTTGCTCTAAAGAACGAAAATGCATTTTTGATATAGTTGTTTCACAAATGTATACAAAGGGGAATATTAAATTAGTATCTTACAAAATAGCTACACTGAAACTTTATGTAAAATATATCAATTTATGAGTTTTACACTTTGTCAAAACACCCGGTATTCGCAGTGTGTCCTTGGTAATGGCACTCATAGAATCACACAGGCACTACCTGTGCAATCATCAAGGACGTCATTTTCTCACCACTCTGCAAACACGCCTCCTGGCATACTACTAGTTGGGGGATGAAGTCCCCTTGGCTATTGAAGGTCGTTGGGGGCCAACTACCCCTCCTGGCACCTCCAGCAAATCCCACACAGTGATTTTGCTAAGCGGTCTTCGGCTGCCACGCCCACTTTCTGCACCACTCTGCAAGCGAGTCTCCTGGCACACTACTTCTTGGGGAATAAAGTTCTCTTGGAGGCTAAGAGACCTTGGAGACCAAGAAACACTCCTGGTACTGATCCAGCGGGTTACCAGCTAGAGGTACTCACAATCCATGTACTCACCTGGGCCCATAAACACACATTCACATACGCTAGGAAAGCACAGCTGGGATCAATTTGTTGTGATAATACCTGTAAGATAAGTTTACTTTTTCATTTCTAACCAAACCTTTTCTGGCCAAAGGTACTTTCCTCACGTCAATGAACCTTTTAGTTAACTTGGTATAGGCGATATGACATAGAATAAGTATCTCTAAATAACCACAGACTCAGGAAGAGTTTTAAATATTTATCTAGTTATATTCATGTGAGCCAGAAACCAATACAATTCATACACCGTTTTCTCGAAGGAAGGAAAAATCAATCTATCAAAAGTCAACAAATTCTTCTAAACAATGTAGTTATGATGAGAGTACCTGAAAAGGAGAAATCAAAGAGAGCAGTAACATGACATACTACATAGATTTATAGTTACCTAGAATGGTGTGGAAACCAACCCCTTGGCCAAGGAGCTGGAAGGGTCCCCTGGGACAGCTCAGGTGACAAAGGTTCAGGACAGGATTCAGGGACAGGATAGATGACCTCTAATAGATCCGACGCCTGCATTGCACCGCTCTCTGACACTATCTTCCTCCTCGATTCCTTCTGCGAACTTCTAAGTCTTTTCCTTATGTTCCTCCTCGATTCTTCCGCGATCTTCTTCTAATTAATTAGGTTTAGGCTATAAGTTCTGGAATTTGATTCTTTTTCAGTATTTGCTCAGCTCTCGGACAGCATCCCGGTCTGTCAGCATCTCAGCAACACAAACTATATCTAACTAACTAAACTACCTCAATTACACTTTCCTAATGGTATGTACCGCCCCCTAAGTGTTTCAAATTTATGAAACTCCTAATTCTGATTGGACGAGCAAGAGGGATGATCATCACACCATGCTAAGGTTTTTATTAATTTTCTTTCTGTCTATTGTTCCCGCCCATCAATTTATTTTCTCAAGCTTTATTTCCCACCCGCATTCACATTTTCATCAACAAAATATATACATGAAACTCTATTTCTGTTGAAATTGCCGGACGTCCATCAGGTTCCCAGGATATGTTACAAAAGTGGCCTTGGCTGAGATTCAAGTACATTGTCATGGCTTCTGGCGAGTCGTTACTGCGCTTGCGCGAAAGACATGGGTTGCATGGACATCGGTCATCCTCGGAGGCCCAAATGCCAACTAGTAGAGGGATCAGAGAGACATATTAAATTCAAAATAAAATGATTTCACTGTATACCACCTATGTCTGCTCTTATCCCATTTACTTATAAGAAGTCTCCCTGTGTTAGCATTTAGTAAACAGCATGTTTTAGTTTCCAGGAAGCAGGTGCTTAACATGTGAGTTTCAAGCAGCCATTTTTATTACTACTGCGCAGCTGCAGAATTTTCCCACCAAGCGATAGAGCATCAATCTGAGTAGATGCAGTTTACGCATGTGCAGTATAGAATCCCGCGTTAGCGGCCATTTTAAGTTTCAGTCGGGTTATTTGTTAGTATGACACATAGGCAAGCTTCCCATAAACTTGAGTGTATGGACTGTGGTGCATGTTAGTTTTTACAAACATGATTATTATGGTATTACAAGTTATTTGAGAGGATTGCATCCGAGCAAGTCTCTTTTATACGAGTCCTTGCTCCATCAATCCCCTCTCTGATGGCATTTGTGCCATCACCAATTTACTTATCACTAAATCAGATGCCAACTTTAGCACATCTCATCTGCCTTTCCAGTCTTTTCATCTTCTTCTTCATTATTGTATTGCAAATTCTTCATCCTTTTGCATATGTCACCTTTCAACTCTTCAACTGAATTTCATCATACTTCCTTTTCTTTCCCCTTTCGTTCACTCCATATCTCTTTCTTACAGCATTTGTGCCATGTAATTATTGCCAAAACTAATATTGTTATTCCAAGTATTGGTAGTATTATTTGACCTATAATACTTTTACCTATATTAGTAAACCAACTCACTAAAGTGGTAATACTATTTGTTAATTTCTTCCATACACTGTCGACTTTCAGTGGTTTCAAATCTTCCTCCAATTTCGAAATATTTTTAATGTATCCTCCAATTTCAAAATTTTTATCAGGAATATAAGTGCAATAATGTTGCGCTTTCAGCATTTTACAGACTCTGCCCTCTTTTGCCAATAATATATCAAGAGCAAGTCGATTTTGTAAAACCATTGATCTAATTGCAACCATTTCTGCATTAATCATCAAGAACCCTCCAGCAGTATCAGTCGATAGACGATCAACTACTGTAGATAACTGACAAATTTTCAGTCAATTCAGAATTACTCCCACTGAAGGTATCAATGCACTAAATATATCATGTTGGACCCGGCCTCGTGGCGTGGTCCTTACCCCCGTGGATTGTGGCCGTTCCCCGCCCCGGCCTTCACGGGCCACCCTCCTGAACTGCACCGAGGCCCTTCATCCTGAGCTGCACGAGGTCGCATACCCCTCGTGGCTCCGCCATCTTGTTGGCATCCACGTGACTCTGTGCGCCAGCCAGCGCGACCCCGCTCAACCCGGCCTCGACCCCAGCGAAGCCCCGACATCGAGGCACCACGAACTGGCCAGGGGGTGTCGCAGAAACCATTCATCGCCCCCGGCGGAGGACAGTATCGATGGGACCCCCAACTGTCCTCCCCTCTCTAGGTGTGATCGCCCTGCAACTCTCTTGGGCCTGGAGCCTCTCCTGCTGGGCGTCTGGCCACCTCCACCCGGCCTCTCCGCCCCCCCCGGGCGCCTGGGTCCGGACATCAAAGGGCTCCAGACCTATATCTGGGGCGACCCCGCCACAGATCGGCAGTTGTATCCCGGAGTCGAGAGCCCTGCTGATTGAATCGCGGCTGACCCTACGGAGAAGAACTCTTGTCGGAACCATCACGAGCCCTGCTGACTGCGTCACGGCTCCTTCTTGTGAACACTTTGAAGCCACCCGGAACATCGGAGCCCTGCTGACGCTGTCGCGGCCCAACCTCGCTGAAACCTCCCTCGGAGCCCTGCTGACGACGTCGCGGCTCGAGCTGAGCAGAAACCATCTTGAGAGCCCTGCTGATTGGATCGCGGCTCTCCATGAACTGTACTCCAGAGCCCTGCGGACGCCGTCGCGGCTCGACCCCTCCGAGATCCGGAGGTCCTCCAGCTTGAGGATAAGAACTGGGCCCCAGGTACCCTCGTACCGCGCTCCTGCCAAAGACTGTCCCGCTACCCCTACCCTTCCAAAAAGACACTGAGACTTTTGGTGGATCCCCTCGATCCCTTCGTGTAAATATTGACCTCGTAACCTTTTTATTGCTGATAAAGAATTGCTTGTCTTGAGACAACCTCCTTGAGTCCTGTGTGGTGGTGTTACGGTGCTAGTACGTGATAGGAGAAGGATCTCTCAGGAGACTTCTCGGCAGCGCTCGGCTACTTCGTGCAGTGTGAGGGCCCCCCCTTGGTGGTCTCACCGACTCCTCGGGGTCCGCCTTCCAACATTTGGTGGCCAGCGACGGGATCCGAGCCGAACGCAGTACGTACCAGCCAGTACCCACTAGCTACCCATCCAAGCGAACAGTAATCATGAGCAGCCAGGAAAACAACGCGACAATGGAGTTCCAGCCCGAACGGCTGGAAGAATATACGCACAAAGAGTTAAAACAGTTCTGCAAAGACAAAGGCATTGAAACCACCGGCCTAGGTACCAAAGAGGAGATGCAGAAAGCTCTGAGGACATGGCTGGAGGCCGGGGCAGGCCCCTCCCAGGAAGAAGGTCCCTTGCCCCTGACTGAGACCACATCAACCGCACTGACTCCGGCAACCGGAGGAAGAAAGAGCCTAGAAACCGGCCTCTCCGAAGAAGAAATACGAGAGCGGGAGAAGGTCCGGAACCACGAGCTAGAGCTCGCACGACTGCAGCTGGACGGCGAACTCCAGCTGGCGGAAAAGAAACTGGCCCTAGAGCAGCTACGGCTTCAAGAGGAGATAGAAGAGAAGAGACGACACCGGGAGTTGGAGGAAAAGAAACTGACCCTTGAGCACGAGCGCAGACTCAAGGAGCTCGAAATCAAGGCCAAGAACGGGGGGACCAACGCCCCCAGTACTAGAGACACTCTACCGCCTTCCGAGACCAAGGTACATATCCCGAAAGAGGTCGTCAAGGAGTACTACAAGAATGACGACATCCAACAATGGTTCAAGGCCTACGAGGTGGCCATGACCTCTCATCGGGTGCCCCGAAAAGACTGGGGCGCGGGCCTGTGGGGGCGGTTCCTGAGTGAGGGTTGAGACACACTGCTCCAGCTGCCGGAGGAGGTGATGACCTCCTACGATCACATGAAGGAGGCCCTGCTCACCCGCTACGGGCTCACCGCGGAAATGTACCGCCAGCGGTTCAGAGACTGCAAGAAAATCCCGGGTACCACCTGGGTGGAATATGTGGACTTTTTCAGTCGGGCCCTAGAAGGGTGGATCAAAGTTAGCAAAGTAACCACCTACGGGCAGCTGGTCGACCTCATCATGTGGGAACATCTCTCCAACAATTGCTTCGTGGAACTGAGACAACACCTCCTCGACAGCAAAATGACCGACCCGCGAAAACTCGCCGTCGAGGCCGATCGATGGGTCAACTCCCGGGTCCCCCGGAACTCAATGGGGGAGTACCAGAGGAACCCCACCGGACCCCCCCGCCAACGCGGTGGAGGGGGAGGGCCGAACAGGAACCGAGACCCTCCCGCCGGGGCCCCCAGGAGCCCCCCTCGAGGGCCACCGCAGCAACAACTCTCCCCGAGCCTAGCCCGAAGGGGGGCGCCCTCGGCCAGACCCGGACCACGGCCACCAGTAACGTGCTACGGCTGCCAACAAACCGGACACTATGCCAGTGATCCGGTCTGCCCCCTGAACCGAAGAAACAGGGCCGGCGGGCCCCCGCCCCGACAGCTGGCGGCCGCCGCCCTGGGAGAAGGAGAAGAGGAAGAAGAGACCCTCGACCGAGGAACCACTGAATGGGAGCCGGCAGCCATGTCCCTGGTCTGCCTGGGTAGCCGAGAAATGGTACCCTGCACCCCCATCCCAAGCAACACCCAGAAGTACCGGCAGCAGGTCACGGTCAATGGACAACGGGCCGAAGCCCTTCGTGACACCGGCGCCAGTGTCACCGCTGTCCGCTGCCACCTGGTGACCCCCGAACAGATCCTACCGAATGTGCTGTGCCCCGTCCGGACGGCCGACAACAGCGAAAGCCTGTGCCAGATGGCCCTGGTCCCCTTCGAGTGGGGAGGGGTGACGGGCCTGCTGAAGGTGACGGTACGCGACGACACCCCCGTAGACTGCCTCCTGGGGAACGACTTGGAGAGTTCCCCCTGGGCTCAAGTAGAGCGACGAGAGCACCTCCGAATGCTGGGACTATCTGACTGGGCCTGCGCCATCACCCGGTCCATGACCGCCCGGGCCCCCTGCTCATCCTCGGCCTCCGGGGCCGCCCAGCCCGAGGGGCTCGCACCCCCTCCCGCCAGCAGCAAGGGGGAGGCAGACACCGACCCTGGACCTAGTGAATCCTCCCCCGAAGAGATTGCTTCCCCGTGCGCCCTACCAGAGCTGACACAATGGCGACCCGAAGGGGGTCCCACCCGGGAGCAGTTCCAGCAAGAGCAGCAGTCCTGCCCCACTCTCGAAGGGGTCCGCCAACAAGCGTCCGCCCAAACCAACGGGGACCAGACCGGCACCCACTGGGTCTACTGGGCCGAGGGCCTGCTACACAGTGAGCAAAAAGTGGCAGAACTCGGGGCCAGCCGAGTGTCGGTGGTCCCCCTCCGCTTCCGGGAGTTTCTGCTCAACCTGGCACATGATGTGCCCCTCGCCGGACACTTGGGGCAAGACAAAATGTACAGCCGTCTGGTGACCCACTTCTACTGGCCCCGGATGCGGAGAGACGTGGACAACCACTGCCGGTCCTGCCAGACCTGCCAAGCCAGCGGGAAGACGGGGGGTCGGGTCAAGGCCCCCCTCCAACCCTTTCCAGCCGTCAGCACCCCGTTCGAACGGGTCGGAATCGATATCGTGGGGCCCCTGGACCCCCAGACCGCCCTGGGCCACCGCTTCATCCTGGTCCTCGTGGACCACGCCACCAGGTACCCGGAGGCGGTCCCGCTAAGAACTATAACGGCCCCTGTGGTAGGCCGGGCCTTAATGGGGATCTTCTCCCGAGTGGGATTTCCCCGCGAAGTGGTGAGCGACAGAGGCACGAACTTTATTTCCAGATACATGCGGTCCCTGTGGCAGCAGTGCGGGGTCACGTACAAGTTCACGACCCCCTATCACCCTCAGGGGAACGGACTGGTTGAGCGGTTCAACAGAACATTAAAGGGAATGATCCAGGGCCTGGAAGAGCCCCTCAGGCGGAGATGGGATGTCCTGCTGCCGTGCCTCCTGTTTGCCTATCGGGAGGTCCCGCAGAAGTCCCTGGGGCTCAGCCCGTTTGAACTATTGTACGGACACCCGGTCCGCGGACCGCTCAGCCTGGTCAAGGAGGGCTGGGAGACGAAGCCCCAAGGCGCCCCTCCTGACGTCTACGGATACCTCCTGACCCTCCGAAACCAGACCCGCAAGTTCCGAGCCATGGCCGAAGCCAACCTCGAGGCCAGCCAGGAGGACATGAAGCGGTGGTACGATCGGAACTCCTCTACCATAGAATTCGAGCCAGGTCAGAAAGTATGGGTCATGGCCCCGGTTGAACCCGGCGCCCTCCAGGACAAGTGGACCGGGCCCTTCAAGGTAGTGGAGAAGAAAAGTCCCGTCACCTACCTGGTCGACCTGGAGTCCCCCCGGAACCCCCTCCGGGTCATACATGCTAACAGGCTAAAACCCCACTTTGCCCGGACCGAACTGAGCCTGCTACTGGTGACCGACCAGGGGGGCGAGGACGACTCCGAGCCCCTGCCCGACCTCTTGCAGTCCAACGTCCATGATGGATCAATCAAAGGTGTCCAACTCGCCTCTTCCCTGACTCCGGAACAGCGCAACGACTGCCAGCAACTGCTGCAGGACTACGCAGCCCTCTTCTCCCTCACCCCGGGGGTGACCCACTGGTGCGTCCACGACGTCGACACCGGGGAGAGCCCCCCCGTGCGACACAGAGCCTACCGGGTACCCGACCGAGTGCGGGCATGCATCCAGGCCGAAGTAACAAAGATGCTGCCCTGGGGGTCATCGAACCCTCCGACAGCCCGTGGGCCAGCCCTGTCGTCCTGGTGCCAAAGGCCGCAGCTCCCGGCCACCCCCAGGAGTTACGATTCTGCGTGGACTACCGAGCCCTGAATGCAGTGACCAAGACGGACGCCCACCCTATACCCCGGGCCGACGAACTCATCGACCGCTTAGGGGCCGCTCGCTACCTGAGCACGCTGGACCTCACCGCCGGGTACTGGCAGATCCAGCTCACCCCCGGCGCCCAAGAAAGATCTGCCTTTTCGACCCCGGATGGGCATTACCACTTTCGGGTGATGCCCTTCGGAATGAAGAACGCCCCGGCCACCTTCCAAAGACTGGTGAACAAGGTTTTGGCCGGGCTTGAGGCCTTCAGCGCGGCCTACCTAGATGACATTGCCGTGTACAGCAACCACTGGGCGGAGCACCTCCTTCACATTAAAGCCGTCATGGCCGCCCTCCAGCGGGCCGGGCTCACGATCAAGGCCAGCAAATGCCAGATCGGCCACGGATCCGTGACCTACCTGGGCCATCAAGTGGGGAGCGGGCAGGTGGCCCCTCTCCAACCGAAAATAGATGCCATCCAGGCCTGGGAACCCCCCACTACCCAGACCGCTGTCCGGGCCTTCCTGGGTCTCACCGGATACTACCGGCGGTTTATCCGGGACTATGGGAGCATTGTTGGCCCCCTCACAGAGCTAACGTCCAAAAAAACAGCCCAAGAAGGTGCACTGGACACCCCGCTGCCAAGCAGCCTTCGACACCCTAAAGACAGCAATGTGTACTGCCCCGGTGCTGCAGGCCCCTGACTACAATAAGGAGTTCGTGGTGCAGACGGACGCCTCAGAGTATGGGATCGGGGCCGTCCTGTCCCAGGCCGATGAAAAGGGGCTCGACCGACCAGTGGCCTTCATCAGCCGACGGCTACTGCCCCGGGAGCAACGATGGAGCACCATCGAGCGTGCGGCCTTCGCTGTAGTATGGGCCCTCAAGAAGCTCCGGCCCTACCTCTTCGGTACCCACTTCCGGGTCCAGACCGACCACCGGCCCCTGCGGTGGTTAAGGCAAATGCGGGGCGAGAACCCCAAGCTGCTGCGGTGGTCCATCTCGCTACAAGGGATGGACTTTGACGTTGAACACCGGCCCGGCAATGACCACGCCAACGCCGACGGCCTGTCCCGCTTCTTCCGCCTTGACGAGGAGAATCCCCAAGGAGATGGGTGACTCTCCATGCCTTCGGCTGGGGGGGGACGCCTGTTGGACCCGGCCTCGTGGCGTGGTCCTTACCCCCGTGGATTGTGGCCGTTCCCCGCCCCGGCCTTCACGGGCCACCCTCCTGAACTGCACCGAGGCCCTTCATCCTGAGCTGCACGAGGTCGCATACCCCTCGTGGCTCCGCCATCTTGTTGGCATCCACGTGACTCTGTGCGCCAGCCAGCGCGACCCCGCTCAACCCGGCCTCGACCCCAGCGAAGCCCCGACATCGAGGCACCACGAACTGGCCAGGGGGTGCCGCAGGAACCATTCATCGCCCCCGGCGGAGGACAGTATCGATGGGACCCCCAACTGTCCTCCCCTCTCTAGGTGTGATCGCCCTGCAACTCTCTTGGGCCTGGAGCCTCTCCTGCTGGGCGTCTGGCCACCTCCACCCGGCCTCTCCGCCCCCCCCGGGCGCCTGGGTCCGGACATCAAAGGGCTCCAGACCTATATCTGGGGCGACCCCGCCACAGATCGGCAGTTGTATCCCGGAGTCGAGAGCCCTGCTGATTGAATCGCGGCTGACCCTACGGAGAAGAACTCTTGTCGGAACCATCACGAGCCCTGCTGACTGCGTCACGGCTCTTTCTTGTGAACACTTTGAAGCCACCCGGAACATCGGAGCCCTGCTGACGCTGTCGCGGCCCAACCTCGCTGAAACCTCCCTCGGAGCCCTGCTGACGACGTCGCGGCTCGAGCTGAGCAGAAACCATCTTGAGAGCCCTGCTGATTGGATCGCGGCTCTCCACGAACTGTACTCCAGAGCCCTGCGGACGCCGTCGCGGCTCGACCCCTCCGAGATCCTCCAGCTTGAGGATAAGAACTGGGCCCCAGGTACCCTCGTACCGCGCTCCTGCCAAAGACTGTCCCGCTACCCCTACCCTTCCAAAAAGACACTGAGACTTTTGGTGGATCCCCTCGATCCCTTCGTGTAAATATTGACCTCGTAACCTTTTTATTGCTGATAAAGAATTGCTTGTCTTGAGACAACCTCCTTGAGTCCTGTGTGGTGGTGTTACGGTGCTAGTACGTGATAGGAGAAGGATCTCTCAGGAGACTTCTCGGCAGCGCTCGGCTACTTCGTGCAGTGTGAGGGCCCCCCCTTGGTGGTCTCACCGACTCCTCGGGGTCCGCCTTCCAACATATCACCTACTATTTCTGGAAAACTAGCTCTCTTTGTACGTGTTAATTCATTTGTGTCTTCATTGCTTCCAGTGATTCTTTTCACATGGTACACCTTGAAAACTATTCCAAAATAGCAACTCCTGTACCAATGTGCAGGTAGCCTGAACTAAGCTTTATTCCCACACACAATAAACTCCAGGAAATACTGGGTCTGTCCGACCCTTTAGTCTCCATCCCCCTATGACTTTGAAATTATGTTCACATTCACTGGAACCAATAAATGCATTGTTATAGTCAGTGTTTAGTCTATGGAGTCAGATCTTCCCTTTCTTTTCAAAATCCAGGGACATCGCAGCATGAGTCTTGCCAGCTGTATAAATATCTTCAATCTCAGCCCATTGAGGAATCTGAGGTTTCTTTTCTGAAGCCTTTCTTTGGAAGTCCTGTCTCCTTTGCTCTACTAGATTCAAAAATATATTTTCTTCTTCATGTAACGTACATGTTAGATTGTGTTTATGTGATTCAGCTATATCTATTGTTTTCATAGTTGGAAAATGTTCACCCCTAAACTGTGCATCTCTAGTACTAAGAACTGGGTTCATACTCTTTCGAATAGAAACCTCTGAAAAAATCACATCTACGTTAGAATAACAAAACTGTAATTTTCCAGTTCTATAGATTAGCTTGACAAAATACTACATGAAATACCATAGGTTAATGGTAAAATGGTACACCTTCTGCTGCTGATGCTGGTAACTTCATACACACATAACAATCACTAACTTCCATAGTGTCTACATATTGTACTAAGAACTTTGTGAATACATTTAAAGCACTGTCATTATTTGTCACAGTGTGATGTAAGTCTAATTCATCTGATGCACCTAATTCTACTCTATCTCCTTTAATATTAGACTCATCTTGTGCTTCTAATGCTCTTCTATCTCCTTTAATGTTAGCTACTTTTTCATTTGAGTTTGTGTTATTTTTCTTTCCTGTCACCATCAAATAAGGGATGGCTATTGTTAGTACTAACCAAATTATGAGTACTAAAAATATACTACATATACATATTCTACAACATTTCTTTACACAATTTTATTTTGGCATTCTAGCAACCCTATCAACAGCCATTTTGGACTAAGAAGATTTTTCTTCTTTATTTCTGATTTGCCTATGGGATCTTTAATTCTGGAATTTTCAAGTGGATCTCACTTCTTCGTCAATCTGTTCTGCAATTATTTCTTCATCACTTTTTTCATTTAAATCCAAATTCTCGAGTTCTTCAAGAATCACATAATTCCATTCTTTGACTTCTCCGTTTGGGCCTACTAGTTGATTGCCCAGACTGAATAGTGACTTTGTTTACTTTTTCAAGTTCTTCACTATTTGTTCTGAAGTGATATTTTAACCATTTAACACCACCTGCCCAGTTATCACCTCTTCAGACCCTTTTGGCTTGTACTGCACTGTCACTTTCTTCAAGTGTTCTTTTAGTTTCGTTAAGTTGTGGCACAATTTGATTATCTGCATCTTAGAATACCTCTCTGTCTGTCCTTGTCCAGGGCTTATTACTGTAGCTTCACCTACCTGGACAGGTTTTTCTTCCCTTGTCTGACCCTGTTCAGGTTCTATTTCAATTTGTTCTTCTTCTCGTACCTGAACTTGTTCTTCTCCCAACTTTGTGCTCACATAGAGAAGTATCAACTATTAGACCAGCATCAATCCGGTTTTTGGAGGGGGCACAGCACCGAATCGGCCCTCACACACGTTATGGATGACATTTTGAAAATGCTTGATCATAATGAATCTTGCCTACTGATACTCCTGGACCTTTCCTCAGCTTTCGACACGGTTAATCATGACAACCTCCTATCCATCTTGCAATATAGAATGGGTTTCTCGGATTTGGTGCTTCAATGGTTCTCATCCTTCCTCCAGCACAGATCACAAAGATTCAAGGAAAACCACTCCATCTCCCAGCCTTCTCCATTTATCATGGGGGTCCCCCAAGGGTCTGCCCTTTCTCCCATCCTCTTCAACCTCTTCTTGGAACCTCTAGCTAACGCACTAAACTCAACGAACATTTTCTTCCACATGTATGCTGACGACACACAACTCTACCTGAAAATTTAATTCCTGGAAAATATCATCTCACACAATACTATCATAACGTCTACTCAAAATTGGACAACCAAGAACCATCTCCTGCTTAACACTGCCAAAACGGAGTACCTGCTCATCTCCCCTCCGAAACACATCTCCAAGCTAGATCTCTGGCTGACTCACTTCACTGCTTTCAACTGCACTCCGATTATCATAGACTCAGCCAAATCGCTCGGAATCACTATGGATAAGCACCTGAATATGAACAATCACATCAGCAATGTTTGTAAAGGGACAAACCACTTGAGAAGGACTCTTAGAAATATCAAACCTTTCCTGTCACAAAATGATTTCAAGCATGTGGTACAAGCACCGAGGCTAGACTATGGCAGTGCTACTCTCTGTGGCCTTCCCAAATACGCATTGACGCCACTAAGGGCCTCACTGAACTCCGCGGCAAGACTAGTTACTGGCGCCAAACGAAACAAGCACATTTTACCAGTCCTTAAATCTCTCAACTGGCTACTGTATGAAGCACGATTTCAGCTGAAGATTGCAGTTCTAGCACACAAAGCCCTTCACTTCAATACTCCCAGGTACCTGGCACAAAAACTTGAACTATCCAGTGGGGAGAGAGCATCAAGAAGCGCCTCTACTTTCCTCTTGAAACCTTGCATCCTTAGCAAAAAGATAACTTGTCACCGAGCTTTCTCAGGTGCTGCCCCAAAGATTTGGAACTCTCTAGTACCGGAAGTAAGCAAACTCACCTTGACGATGGCGTTCAAACTGGAAACCAAAAGAATCCAAATGAGCAAATTCTTACCCTAGTGGGTTAGGCTCACGGGATCGGGTGACTTTATTCTTATTACCATGGAACCTTCATTTGATACGGATCTTCTACTATGCATATTACTGCCCCCCCTCATGGCCGCTTACTTCTGTCTATTATATGATCCCTGTTTTTTACTATGCTTATTTTTGCCCCCCACATGGCCCGCTTACTTCTGTTTACTGTATGACCCCAATCTGTTACTAATTTGTTGTTGTCAGTACACTCTTGGCCTCTCTTGTAAAGCACTCTGATATCCTTTGGGATCTAGTTCGCGCTATATAAAACTTTATAAATAATAAATTAAAATAAAATAAAAACTGGTTCTGTTCAGGACTTACTGCACTTTGACTTTCTGCAGCCTGAACGTGTTCTTCTAGACCGGTCTGTCCCTCCTCAGATCCGAAAACGTCCTCACTCACCTCTGTCTGAGTATATTGTTTTTTCCTTGACTGATCCTGCTCAGAATCTCCAACAGTTTGATTTTTCCTTTCCTGAGCTTGTTCTTCTACACCTATCTGGTCCTCTCTATTTTCCTGACTTTCTAATCTGGTTCTGCTTCTTGTTTTAACAATCACTTTGGGTATGTCAACCACTGGTACCCAGTCGTCCTGACTTGTGCTTGGTTGTTCTTGGTCAGCTACTTCAGGATCTGATATTCCAGATCTTTCAGCTGCACAACCTTCAGCGGCCTCAACTGCCTGAGCCAGTTGTGGTCCCTCCTCGTCAGGAGCTGGTAATCTTTTAGTATGGCTTGCGTGAATCCAGTTAGACAAACCTGCACATTGTACTGCGGTTGTTGTGACCAATTTAACCTGATGTGGCTTTTCCCACCTGGGTGCTAGGCACGATTCTCGAGTGTGATACTTCACCAGCACCCAATCACCAGGATTCAGATCATGTGCTTGATTCGGCTGCCTGGCGACTGCGTCCTCTCCAACCTGGTGAGAGACAGAACGCACAAGGTCAGCGAATCCTTTGCAATAATCTAATACCAGATCATCAGATATATTCAACAGTTTGCGTCCTGGTATACATGCTTGTCTCATTGCTCTTCCCATAAGAATCTCATGGGGACTCAATCCTGTATTTCTGTCAGGAATACTTCTGAGTCCCATCAGAACAAGAGGTAAAGCATCAGGCCACTCCAATGGTGTGGATGCACACACTTTTGCCAAACGTGTCTTTATTGTGTCATTCATTTGTTCTACCACTCCAGAAGCCTCTGAGTGATGTGCACAGTGCAGTTTTTGTTCAATTTTAAATGCTTCACAGATTAATCGAATTATTTAATTACTAAAATCAGACCCTCTATCTGATTCCAAAGTTACTGGAAACCCAAATAGTGGTAGCAGTTCCCTCAACAGTAGTTTGGCGACTGTTATACGGTCATTTCTTCTAGTAGGGTATGCCTCCACCCACCGTAAAAGAAAGCAAACTTTGACAAGGACGTATTTCAATCCCCTGCAAGGTGGTAATTGTATGAAGTCTACTTGCAACCTCACAAATGGTACTTCTGCCTTTCCAATTCTTCCCCACCTGACCACTCTTTTCCTGCCTTGATTCATTAGTTGTAATCACAAAAGGACTCCACAATGTGTGGAGGAGGGAACAGGAGGCGTGGGGTTCTAGGAGCTAGCGGCCTCCATTACTAAATGTTTACCACAAAAGAGCTGCTCCTAGTGAGGTTAGACCCTGCTACAGTTATAAAACCATTGTGAGTGGGGACATCTCACAAAAAGTGACGGACTGGTCTCACACACCACCTGGTGTCATGCTTCATCATCGGCCAGTCCTCGCCCTCTAAAACCTTCGTTTGATAGAGGGCGGGCATACACCTGGAGACAGGGATGCACTTCTAAACTAAGGAGTGAGGGCCCGTGAGATGGAAAGTGAAGTTAAAAATCATTATAGTTACCAGAAAGTAAATTTTAATGTAGCCAATAACTATATGATGCTAAAAACAAAGGACGGTGAGTGGGGTGTTTAGTGTCCCCTAACCGTCTCGTGGATGGTCAACATGTTTCTGCCATGTAGGCCCAAGCGGGTCCAGGGCATTCATCAGGACCTAAGTTTAAACTGGGGGCTCCGTTCTTACCAACAAGTAGCAAGAAAATACCACTGTGCGGGTGTGGCAAAGGCCGCACTCCGTTTCCTAAATGGCTTCCAAACGTCAAGCCTGAAGGGAGATATAAAAGTGAACAAACATATATATATATATATATATATATATATATATATATATATATATATATATATATAAACCTGTAGAGCTGGGTCAGAAAAAACATTAAATGCGAGACACAATAAAAAGAAACAGCGCATGCGTGAGTTCCTTAAGGTGAGTGACTATTCACGTGACTTGTGCCACTCTATGTGTGTACACAAACAGATCGAGATTGATGAGAGCGTGGTAGCTCTCATGGGTCTTACCCTAGTTGAAACAACTACTTGCCACATGAGGGGAGGGGAAACTCCTGTTCATTCTGGAGGGAGAGAAGGTTAACCAAAGTTTCCATAAAACAATGTGTGGGAGAGGATTTTCCACATACGTGTGTAGAACACGCTCATTCACACAGTAACGAACCGGAAGGGTCCAGTTACAACATTCACTGCATTCATACTCTTACTGTCTCAGGAAAAGAATCCCACGATCGTCCTATGTTGCTGCTCCCGGTCCTCCCGAATGTAGGAATGAGGCCGCGGGGTCGGTGTTTAAATAATGCGCTTGTGACTTAATTAGAAGCAGCGCTGAGTGATTGAGCCTGAAAAGTGGCTCCTGGTGTGTGGTTTCCGGTGTCCCGAGCTGACGCGGGAAGGATGCGTGCGGCGCGGTGCCAGGATTTGTAATGGCAGTAGCGCGGGACCAATGGTGTTGCTCAGAGGGCGGTGCATGCCCAAACAAGGAGGTGCAGGAGGGCTGGACACTCCCATGCGGGTGGTGTCACGTGTAAGCGGGATGAAGTTCCAGGGGAAGAGCGCGTCTGAGGTCGCCCTGGCAACGCGGGGGTGCCGCGGTGAGAGGGATATGATTCGCTCTCAGGGAACCAGTGTGGAATTGCGTGCTTTAAAGATCAAGTAAACAGCGAGAGAGCGCAGCTGAGGTCGCCATGGTAACGCGGGGGGCCGCGATTGGAGAGTTCTGATTCGTTCGCAGGGCACCAGTGTGACGTGATCGCCTAAGATGGTGAGGGCGTGGTAAATAAGGCGAGGAGGTGCGTTTTTAAAAAAGTACGCGGTGTCATCCCAAATGCGGAGGGGGTCCGGGCACAAGTAGCGGTCACCCTAATTAAAATGGGCGTGATAAAGCGGGCGGGCAGTCTTACAGTGCCGGGGTGGCGCAGATGTCGCCAAATTGCAGAGGGGGTCCTGGCTCAAGAAGCCAGCTCGGAAGTGAAAAGGAAGTGTGAAGAAATGATAAGTAACAAAGGGGAGGCGCGGATGTCGCCAAGTTGCAGGGGGAGTCCTGGCTCAAGTAGCCGGCTCGGAAGTGAAAAGGAAGTGTAATGAGGAACGGGAAGAGGGTGACTGTGATGTTTACCAGTCATGCTTGCGCAACATATAGGGGGGGAAAACCCAAGGAAGGAGAGACAGAGAGAAGGTGAGCCTCACGGTATGGCAGTGGGAAGAGTGGAACGCTAGTTTAGTATTCATCTACCCAATTGGAACCAAGGGATGTCGTCGTTGAGGCCTTTCCGATGGGACCGCAGACGGTATACCCACCGTTGTTCCCTTACGTGTAACGCTTTTGAGAGGTCAAATTTACTTTTGTTCATCACTTCAAGGACAGTCCAACGGAGGTCAGTGTCCTTGTGATGTTTTTCCAGAAAGCGACGTGTCAGTTCGGTGTTTGTTCTCTTGCACCTGATGGTGCTACAGTGTTCGTTAATGCGTATCCTGATTTTTCTGGTTGTCATGCCGACATATTGGAGACCACATGGACATGTTATTAGGTAAACGACATTCTCAGTGTTGCAATTTCTGAATGTTCGTAGTTGCCATGGTTTTCCTGTGCCTATGTTGACTTCTTTCATGTTGGCGGTTAGATTGCAAGATGTACATCCACCACAGGAAAAATTTCCCATCACACGTGGTTGGTCCCAAAGCCTCTGTTGTTCAGTGCCATCTGCAGTGGGCATACTGGCGCGTACTAGTTGATCACGCAGGTTTTTGTTGCGTTTGAATGCAAACAGTGGGGGTTCCCACTGTGTTCCAGCGCTGTTCAGGATATTCCATCTTTTTCTAATGATCTTCCGTACTGTGTTGGAGATAGGAGTGAATGTGGTGACACACACTGTTCTTTCGGTGTTCTCCTTTTCCACATCCTCTAGGAGTGCTTCCCTTGGGTTGTTTCTTGCTCGTTTCCTCGCCCTACGTACCATTTTTTTGGGGTAGTGGCGATCGACGAGTTTCTTTTCTAGTTGGGATGCCTGTTCTTTGAAAGTATCAATATCTGAGCAGTTTCTCCTGACTCGAAGGAATTGTCCAACCGGTAGGTTTTGTCTTAGGGCCTTGGGATGATAACTCTCAAATAAGAGAAGGCTATTCCTGTCGGTGGGCTTGTTGTGCACTTTGGTAGTTATCCCTTCGTTGGTCATTGAGATGTCTAAGTCAAGGAAGACTGCGTGGTTTTTGTTGATTGTATGCGTGAACCTAAGGTGTATGTCTTTGGTATTGACCCACTGGACAAATCTTGTTGCTTCTTCTTCAGTTCCATTCCACACTATTAGCACGTCGTCTATATAACGTTTCCAAATTCTGATGTGTTGTAAGAATGGATTGTGTGGGTTATGGATGAAGTCGTCCTCGAATTGCTGAACGTACAGGCAGGCCATACTGGGGGCGAAGGTGCTGCCCATTGAAGTACCAGTGATCTGGTGATAGATGACTTTCTCGAATTCGAAGAAATTCTCAGTAAGCGCTAGTTCCGCACATTCCATCACGAAATGTTGTGGGGTTAAAAAGTCCCACTCTCTGTTGAGGATGATGTTTTCCACAACTTCCAAAGTACGCCTTTGTGGTATGCTCGTGTAAAGAGCTTCTATGTCCATGGTTATAAACCAGTCATTGGTTGTATCCACCGTGAGATCTCTGAGGAGACAAAGGACATCCTTCGTGTCCCTGAGGTAAGAGAGTGATTCCTTAACAATAGGCCGAAGGAACCGGTCACAAAATTGTGACAGTGGCTCCAAGGCTGACCCTATTTCAGACACGATTGGTCTGCCTGGTGGGGGCATTCGGTTTTTATGGATCTTCGGGAGTATGTAGAATTTGGGCATTCTGGGTTCCTCACTTATGAGGAATCAGGCCTCTTGTTTAGTGATCCAGTCATTGCTGAGTGCTTCTTCTACCATGCCCTTGATCCTGGCCATGAGTGGTCCTGTGGGGTCGGTTCTGTGTATGGTATAGCTGCTGGAATCGGTGAGTAATCTCAAGCACTCCTCTCGGTACATGCCACTATCCATAATGACTATAGCTCCCCCTTTGTCCGCTGGTTTTATGATTAGGTTGTTGTTATTACCTAGGTTTTTTAAGGCTGTGCGTTCTTTCCCAGTCAGGTTGTCAAAACCTCGCATGTCCTGGAAATTTATATCTTCAATGTCCTTTAGCACAGCCTGTTCAAATGCAAGTATATGGCATGAGATGTTTTGATTAGGTGGTTGGAAAGTAGATTTTTTCCTAAGTCCAGTTGACTTCTTTTCTTCTGTACCTTCTTTAGTATCTCCAAAGAAATCGCGAAGTTTGATTTTCCGGAAGAATTGGACCAGCTCCGTATTGAGGACAAAGGGGTCATTCTTGGGTGTGGGAACAAAACCCAGACCCTTGGAGAGGACGGTCGTCTCATCGTGCGTAAGTGTGTGTTTGCTGATGTTGACTATGTTGGTTACTCCCTGCTCATCGAGGGCATTTCCACTCTCCCTCTGCTCCTGGTTACCACTACATGGGGTGGTTGTGGCTGATCTTCCCATTGGACCCTCGTATTCCTTCGTTTTTTATCGGCCTCTCCCTCTGCCTCGGCCCTGGAATAAAAAAGGCGGTGGGCCTTGTGGGAATCCAAAACCTGGTTGGTAGTATGGTTGTGGCCAAAATCCGAATGGAGGGGGTTGGGGTTGTGGGGCTTGCATCATGGGGTGATGATAACCCGATGGTTTCCCAAATTGTGGTCCTGAACCTTCATCGCTGCTACTGTCACTCCTTTCCTCTCCGGAGCTGAATGTCCAATTCTGAGGGGTGGGTCTGAACCGTTGTCTTCTCCCTGTCTGTTGAGGGGCTGCTTTGTCATAGTGTTCGTCAGTGACATATGGGTATACTGTTTCCTTGCTGAATTTCTGTACGTCCTTCCGGAGTTTGGTTAGTTTCGACTGTGTTAGGTACTCCTTATAGTCAGAATGATCGTTGTTGATTTCTTCCAGTTTTTTCTTAAAAACTGAAAGTTGTACCGTTGTCTTCAGTCTGCATTCGCTTTGTTGGATCTCAATAAGGAGGGCATCTGCTAGTTGTCTGGCGGTGTTAATAATAAGAATGAGCCAGTCTTTGGTGCACTTCCAAGCGATGCTCGACCAATTGATTCTGAACTCCTTGTTGTTAAGGAACAATCTTGGTTCATTGGTAACAATAAGGCCTCTTGGGGATGTGCTTTTCCGGAGGTACTCCATCATAAATGCCCCGTGAAGGGCTGTGCGTATTTGTTCCTTTTTCTTGGAAGAGAGAGCCTCCCACTCGTCTGAGTTTTTGACCGTATTGGTAACTATGGTTTCCGCTAGTAGAGATGGTGTGTTAAGGATCTCTGCTAGAATCTCTTCCCCGAACGAGAGTTCGGTGTCCATGATGCAAGTTGGGTAAGTTGGTTGTGATACTTAGTCACACCTAGAATCTGCTATTTTTTTGGGGAGGCAGACACGGCTAAGTCTGTCCTCTTGTTCTGGTCAAAAAGATGCGTGACTCAGAGCAAAACCCTATCCTTAGGGAGAGATACCCCTTATTACGTTCCCACAGCCAGCAGCTGTACATAAATGTAATCACAAAAGGACTGCACAATATGTGGAGGAGGGAACAGGAGGCGTGGGGTCCTCTGAGCAACACCATTGGTCCCACGCTACTGCCATTACGAAACCAGGCACCGCGCCGCACGCATCCTTCCCGCGTCAGCTCGGGACACCGGAAACCACACACCAGGAGCCACTTTTCAGGCTCAATCACTCAGCGCTGCTTCTAATTAAGTCACGAGCGCATTATTTAAACGCCGACCCCGCGGCCTCATTCCTACATTTGGGAGAACCGGGAGCAGCAACATAGGACGATCGTGGGATTCTTTTCCTGAGACAGTAAGAGTATGAATGCAGTGAATGTTGTAACTGGACCCTTCCGGTTCGTTACTGTGTGAATGAGCGTGTTCTACACACGTATGTGGAAAATCCTCTCCCACACATTGTCTTATGGAAACTTTGGTTTACCTTCTCTCCCTCCAGAATGAACAGGAGTTTCCCCTCCCCTCCCCCCATGTGGCAAGTAGTTGTTTCAACTAGGGTAAGACCCAAGAGAGCTACCACGCTCTCATCACTCTCGATCTGTTTGTGTATACACAGAGTGGCACAAGTCACGTGAGTAGTCACTCACCTTAAGGAACTCACGCATGCGCTGTTTCTTTTTATTGTGTCTCGCATTTAATGTTTTTTCTGACCCAGCTCTACAGGTTTATATATATATATATATATATATATATGTTTGTTCACTTTTATATCTCCCTTCAGGCTTGACGTTTGGAAGCCATTTAGGAAACGGAGTGCGGCCTTTGCCACACCCGCACTGTGGTATTTTCTTGCTACTTGTTGGTAAGAACGGAGGCCCCAGTTTAAACTTAGGTCCTGATGAAAGCCCTGGACCCGCTCGGGCCTACATGGCAGAAACATGTTGACCAGCCACGAGACGGTTAGGGGACACTAAACACCCCACTCACCGTCCTTTGTTTTTAGCATCATATAGTTATTGGCCACATTAAAATTTACTTTCTGGTAACTATAATGATTTTTAACTTCACTTTCCATCTCACGGGCCCCCACTCCTTAGTTTAGAAGTGCATCCCTGTCTCCAGGTGTATGCCCGCCCTCTATCAAACGAAGGTTTTAGAGGGCGAGGACTGGCCGATGATGAAGCATGACACCAGGTGGTGTGTGAGACCAGTCCGTCACTTTTTGTGAGATGTCCCCACTCACAATGGTTTTATAACTGTAGCAGGGTCTAACCTCACTAGGAGCAGCTCTTTTGTGGTAAACATTGATTCATTAGTTGACATGTTAAACATCTCTAGCATAGGCTCTCTGCGACATTCCTGAACTTTGGATTAAACCTATCCTGTCTAAAGAGTCTGATCATGGCGTCCCTACCTATGTGTGTGTCTCCATGAAACATTCTGGCCATCTGTGAAAGCAGACAATTTGGCATTACTGGCCTGCCATCTAGATAAATCCACACATCATCCTCTGTCCTCCTCTGGCATCCTATCTTTATCCATTCTTCTCTTTCACTCACTTCCACCTCATCCTGTAGTTGTCTTACTTCTTCCCATGTTTCTATTCCTGAGAGTAGCCTTAGTTGGCAGCTAATTCCACTTGTTTCAATTTTCTTGTTCACCTCCAATTTATTTCTGGTACAATATTGGGCAACCTGGTCAGCATACCTATTACCAGCTGTCACAGTCATCTCCTGACTGATGTGCAGCACACTTGACCACTGCCACTTCTTTTGGCAAGTGTATTGCTTCAAGCAGTTCTTTCACGAGTTTTCCATTTTTAATTGGGGATCCTGAAGAAGTCATAAAATCCCTCTGCTTCCAAAGCTGGCCAAAATCATGCACAACCCCGTAACCATGCTGGCTATCAGTAAAAATCATTACTTTCCAATTTTTCCCAATTTTACAAGCTTTAATCAAAGCTATTAATTTGGCTACTTGTGCAGACTTGACTCCAGGTAAATAGGATGCTTCAACTATTCCAGCTAATGTGCACACTGCATAAGCAGAACTCAATCCTACTTTCTCATGTCAAACATGAGCCATCTACAAATAGCTCATGCTCAACATTTTTCAGGGGCTCTTCTTGTATGTCTGGACAGGGTTTAGCACACAGTCCAGTCACATCCAAACAGTCATGCTCAACTTTGTTTTTCACCTACTCTCCATGTACATCTGGCAGTAGGCTAGCGGGGTTCAGTATAGTACACCTGAATATTGTTACATTTTCAGCTCCCAAAATGATTCTTTCATACTTAGTCATCCGACTAGGAGTAAGGTACTGTGTCCGAGTTCTTGTTAAAAGTATCTCGACAGAATGTGGGACATACACTTTTACAGGGTGTCCCATCACAATTTATTTGCTTTGTTCCAGACTCATACAAGCTGCAGCTACAGCTTTTAAGCATCCAGGTAATGCTGATGCTACAGGATCCAAAGTAGCGGAGAAATATGCTACTGGACGTCTCATCAGACCATGTCTTTGTGTCAAAACTGAGAGTGCACAACTTTTTCTCTCACAACAGAATAATGTAAACTCTTTTGTGTAATCTGGCATACCTAAGGCAGGGGCTTCACACAAACAATTTCGCAAAGGCTTCCATGCTTTCATCATCTCATTCTATCGGATCTTTTGCTCGTTTCTTGGTCATTTGTATTAAGGGTTTGGCTTGCAGAGAGAACCCTACAATCAACTGTCTACAGTATCCTACCACTCCGAGGAACATTCTGACCTCTCTTTGGGTCTGTGGTAATTGCATTTGTTTTATTATCTTTATTCTTTCAGGGGTCCCTTTCCTCACTCCTTGTTCTATTTGATGTCCTAGATATCCGACTCCAGTCCTGCAGAATTGCAATTTCTCTGGGGACACCTTGAGAAATTGGCCGAATGATTTAACAAAGCAATTGAATCAGTAACACAATCATCTCTCGTCTTTGATGCGCCTAACAAATCGTCAATATACTGAACTAGAACTGACTTTCTGGGCAGTACTAAGGTTTCTAAACACTTTTTCAATATTTGATTAAATATTGAGGGGCTTTCTGTATACCCTTGAGGAACCAGATTCCAGACTAAAATACGGTCCTCGAATTTAAATAAAAAAAGATACTGGCTGTCTGGGTGTAATGGTATGGAGAAAAAGGCTTGGCATACATCAATTACAGTGAACCATCCTGCTTTCCATGGTATCTGGAGTAGAATTACTGCTGGATTGGGCACTACAGGACAACAAGGCATGACAATCTTATTAATCTTTCTTAAATCTTGAACTATCCTATATTTACCGCTAGGTTTCTTAATGCCAATTATAGGTGACTACTCATTATCTCTTTTAGAATGCCTTGTTGAATCATTCGATCAATTTCTGCTGCAACACCAGCTTTGACTTCAGAACTCATTTTGTACTGTTGAGTGTTTGGATAATCTGCACCTTCCTTCACAGTCACCTTCACTGGGTCTACATTTGCCATCAACCCTACTTCCTTTCCTGTAAAATCTCACACTTCAGGATTTACTGTCGTTTTGACTTCATCTGGTAAATCGTCTTTTAACATTAATGAATACATCTCCCCTACCTCTGTGCCTTGCTTAGCTGAAATGATTTTGTAAACTCCGTCTTCATCGGGGGGGGGGGTCTGAATTGCAACACCATCTGGTGTGCAAAATATTGTACAATTCATTTTGCACAATAGGTCCCTTCCTAGTAACTTTACTGGACTAGAGTCACATACCACAAACTTGTGCATTTCTCTAAAATTGCCAATACGCACCTCCATTTGTTTTGTAATAGGTGTTCTAATCTGTTTATAGGAAATGCCCGCTACTTGGATCGCTTTTACCGAGAGGGGTAGGTTTGGAATGTCTGCTGTTCTCACAGTAGAATGGGTAGCACCAGTGTCCAACAAAAAGGTAATACCTGTTCCTTCTACTTTACCATCAATATATGGACCTGACTGATCTACCGGTAAGGATGTGCCAAGTACGCACTCCTTTTCCTCCCCTCTCAGGCACCGTCATTGACTGCTGTCATCAAGAAAACTGTCCTGCAAAAGAAATTGTGAAGTTACAGAATGTTTCTTACCACTTTCTCCTTGAAATCCGGTGTCCGCATTGTACTTGGCTCTGTTCACAAAATTTGGCAAAGGGGCAGGTGGCAACTGACTCTGCTGATTTACAACCTGCTGAGGTTGACTCATCACCTCATTCAGCGTCTGTGGATTTAAATTTGGATTTGGGCCATTATTATTCTGAATATTTTTACACTCGTTTTTCCAATGCCCCAATTTTCCGCACCCATGACAGGGAAACTTCTTTGCCTCTTCTCTATTCATTCGTCCTCTCTGTTTACCCCCATTATTTTCATTCTGGCCTTGTCCTTTCCCTTGATCCCCTGTCTGACTGTTTAATTTAAGCTCCTGGTGTTCTGCTAATTTCACTTGGGCCCACATCACCTTTTCTTCTAACTTTTTTCATCTATTTTCGATGTCATCTCCACAGTACTTGGCGTATTTGAGAATCTCATCGATCGGCTTTGCTTGCCAGCACAACATGTGCTGCTGAATCAACTGACAAATTTCTGGTCTCAATCCTGACACAAAACGATACAAAAATGTCCCATATCCTTATCTCCAATGTTCTCTAATCCACTATACTGCTTGAATGCCTGCAATAGATGCTCGTAATAGGCATGTACAGTCTCATTTATGTGTTGCGTGGTTCTATCTATCTTTACCCAATCTGTGTCCTTTGGGGGAATTTTCCCTTTCAAGAAAGTAATCACCTGGTGATATTTTCTCATTACCTCTTCTGAAGGGGCTCCTGTTTTCTTGTCTCTCGGGTACTCATCACTAGGCCAATCAACTGTAATCTTACATTCTGTTCATAAATTGGCAGGTACCACTATGTCAAACAGACCATCCAAATCCTTCAACAAAATCTTATAAACCTTCACAAACCTTTCAACTTGTCGGTACCATTCAACTGGTTTTTCTCTTAACTTTGGGAAATCATTAGTAAATGACAAAATATCTTGTCTTGTCCATGGAACATGCACATATCCTCCTCCAGGAACTTCTCTCATTGGGCACAATCTTTCTATCTTTCCTGTTTCTCTTATTAAAAACTCTGAAGTTGTTCGCTTTGATTGTGCTTCCTCCTTTTTCTTTATCCACCTGGCTCTCCATTTGCCTAAATCTCCCCATTTCTCCAAAATATTCATTAATTCCTTAACCTGTAATTTACTTCCTGACACATTCATGTTTTCCAAATCCTTGTCACTGAATTCTGCTCTATATGGTTTCTGTAATACCTTTGATTCCCCTATCTCAATTCCCATTTCAGAAGCTAGGTCTGTCAATTTTTCATGAAATATCTTCATGTTTCTAGTAATACTTCTACAAATAAATAGTAATTCTTCTTCACTGTAGGCATCTAATCTGTCCAATCCCACTTTTCCATCTATCATTTCTTCCAGTTCCACTCTCAATTTGTAAATATCTAAGATCTTCTGGGGTTGTTTCGGCTAATCTATTCCCTGCGCCCATCTTTCTAAATCTTCTGGTGATACCATTGTGGTATTCTTACTTTCTGTTGAAGATTCTAATCATATTTCTTTTGAACAACTAGGTGTAGCTCTTTTCGGGGTTTCATTTATCTGTCCTCTTATTGGTAAGTCCATTAATGATATTACTGAATCGCACTCACTGCTTTGGTCATCAATTATTATATTTTCTTTTCTACGTTGAATTATAGGTGTGGTCATGACTGGTGGTTTGGGACATATCGTTTTGTCCCCATACAATGGGACAACCGGACCTATGGTCACTGGTATAGTCAGTGCTTCAGGGTGTGTACTCAATTGGTTTAATTTCTGTATTAGTTCTACTCTATTTTTATTTATTGCTTCCCTTTCCTTCTTCTGAAGTACCGTTCCATTCATTGGCTCATGTATAATTTGTGGAACCAAAGGTGTTCCTAAAACAGGAGCACTAGGAGTAGTTCTACGGGTCCCTCCTGGTATGGTGGAGGGTTTTTCAAAATGTCCTCCATGGACTCATCTTCTGATTCCTCACAACCTGTCTTTGTCAAATGTCTGGTTTTCTCTGTACACTTGCCTCCGGATTGTTCCTCAGCCATTAGTACAGGATACAGTACTTCTGTGATCATTGCTTATCTCCATTGTTTCATCTATCTCGTGATTCACGCGCCTGTCTAGGAAAAAATCCTCTTAAACTTCTGCTACTTCTGGACCCGTTGCGCTCATATGCCTCAGTTTCCCATTCTTCTAAAGCTTCATACTGTGTTAATTCAGATCTGGGTTCTAATTCATTCATTCGCATCCTCAAATTATGTAATATTCTCCCATGGAATGTGCCATTTTCTGGGAGAGCCAACACTCCATTATGTACAACCTGTGGAACTAAAGGTGTTTCTAAAATTGGGGCACTCGGGGTAGTTCTATTAGGTCTTTTATGATAAGGCGGAGGATTTTTCATTAAAATGTCTTCTAAATAATCATCTTCTGAGTCTCCACTACCTGCCATTATTACGTGCTTTATTTTTTCTGTACATTTGCCTTCTGTCTGTTCCTCAGCCATCAATACAGGATATAATCCTTCAGCCACCATGGCTTGTCACCACTGCTTCATCTGACTATCTCGGGTTTCACGTGGAAATTTGGGATAAAATCTACTCAAGTTTCTATTACTTCTTGATCTATCGTGCTCGAATGCTTCAGTCTCCCATTCTTCTAAGGCTTTGTACTGGGTCAATCTAGGTCTGGGTTCCAATTCATTCATTCTAGTGCGTAAGTTATGTAAGATTCTCCCATCAAATGTTCCAAATTCGGGGAAAGCTAATATTCCAGCATCTTTTGTGTATTCTATCCAATTCTCTAACCATACACAGGTAGGATAGCCTCTTTCCATCATCATAAATGATGCGGGCGTTTTCAGGGGAGGGATAAGAATTTCTTCTCTAGTCTTAATGGTTTTATCCTTCTTAAAATAATTTTTAATTTTCTGCATAAATAAATGTCATCTTTCTCTTTTCTCTGAACATTTTGTGCGACGATCCTTTTATATATTGTTCTCGGACAAATCCTAAGTGCCTTCTGTCTGGGCGATTCCCTATTAATGTTGGATCGTGTTTCCACATGCAAATCCGACTGTCAAATACAGCTTCTATTGTGACAACCAATTAAATATTCACTCTTACTCTAATGACTCGACTAATACCAGAGCTGCTTCTTTTTCTCTCAAACAATCAAGTTCTGACTCACGCAATTCTTTTAGCCAATACTAGCGCGGCCTTTCTGTGACCTCAGTATTTCTCCTTACTACTGACCCCTCCTTTATAATTTTGATTCAGTCACACGCCCGCTGTTTCAACCAATGCCAGCGTGGCCCTCTGTGACGTCAGTGCAACCCCAGCAGCTGATCCCTCCTTTACAAGGTAACACAAAAAATGTATTTTCTTACAATTTTCATACAAAATTCATTAATGACAACATAGAAACACTCGCTACTCTGTCTGTTCCGCTAAAATCAAAGGACAGTCGATTTCTTTAACTGCGAGTAAAACCTTTCCGCTTACTCTTCACACACTACGAGTAAAACTCTTCCGCTTACCCTTCACTCAAGCTCCGACTAACCTGCTGCTCCTTCAGTATTACCCTTTCTAGGTGATATAAGACCAAAGCTTCCCCACTGAACTTCTTGTGCTATCAATCACTCTCACTTTTATACAAAAGAAGAAAATAATTCCTAGGTCAGCACTGCCGGCCCTGCATAGCTTCTCAGTTCAATTCCAACAGACGAGTAACCTCACTGCAGTTTGGCTTCCATTCACCACCCGCTATTCAATATTCCCGGGAATTTCCAGACTCCATCAAACAAATACAAACGGGTTTAACACATATTCAAATCTCAATATTTATCACCTAAATAGTTAATAAAATAACCATAGCTCTGCTACCAGAAAAACGGATCCAGCGGGTTACCAGCTATAGGTACTCACAATCCACGTACTCACCTGGGCCCATAAACACACATTCACATACGCTAGTAAAGTACCACTGGGATCAATTTGTTGTGATAATACCTGTAAGATAAGCTTACTTTGTCATTTCTAACCAAATTTTTCTGGCCAAAGGTACTTTCCTCTTGTCAATGGACCTTTTTTTAACTTGGTATAGGCGATATGACAGAATAAATATCTCTAAATAACCACAGACTCAGGAAGAATTTTAAATGTTTATCTAGTTATAGTCACGTGAGCCAGAAACCAATACAATTCGATATCGTTTTCTCTAAGGAAGGAAAAATCAATCTATCAAAAGTCAACAAATTCTTCTATCTAAACAATGTAGTTATGATGACAGTACCTGAAGAGGGGAACACAGAGAGAGCAGTAACATGACATACTACATAGATTTATAGTTACCTAGAATGGTGTGGAAACCAACCCCTTGGCCAAGGAGCTGGAAGGGTCCCCTGGGACAGCTCAGGTGACAAAGGTTCAGGACAGGATTCAGGGACAGAATAGATGACCTCTTCTAGATCCGACACCTGTGTCTCACCCCTCTCTGACACTATCTTCTTCCTCGATTTTTCTGCGATCTTCTTCTAATTAATTAGGTTTAGGCTCTAAGTTCTGGAATTTGATTCTTCTTCAGGTTTTGCTCAGCTCTCGGACAGCATCCCGGTCTCTCAGCATCACGAACTATATCTAACTAACTAAACTACCTCAATTATACTTTCCTAATGGTATGTACCACCCCTAAATGTTTCAAATTTATGAAACTCCTAATTCTGATTGGACGAGGAAGGAGGGATGATCATCACACCATGCGAAGTTTTTTATTAATTTTCTATTGTTCAGTGTTCTCGCCCATCAATTTAATTTCTCAAGCTTTATTTCCCACCCGCATTCACATTTTTATCAACAAAATATATACATGAAACTCTATTTCTGTTGAAATTGCCGGACGTCCAACAGGTTCCCAGGATATGTTACAAAAGTAGCCTTGGCTGAGATTCAAGTACATCATCATGGCTTCTGGCGAGTTGTTACTGTGCTTGCGCGAAAGACACGGGCTGTATGGACATCGGTCACCCTCGGAGGCCCAAATATGAACTAGTAGAGAGGTCAGAAAGAGACATATTAAATTCAAAATAAAATGATTTCACTGTATACCACCTATCTCTACTCTAATCCCATTTACTTATAATAAGCCTCCCTGTGTTAGCATTTAGTAAACAGCATGTTTTAGTTTCCAGTGAAGCAGGTGCTTAACAAGTGAGTTTCAAGTGGCCATTTTAATTACTAATGCGCAGCTGCAGAATTTTCCCACCAAGCGATAGATCAATCTGCGTAGATGCAGTTGGCGCATGCGCAGTATAGAATCCCGCGTTAGCAACCATTTTAAATTTCACTCGGGTTATTTGTTAGTATTACACATAGGCAAGGTTCTCTTAAACTTGTGTATGGACTGTGGTGCATGTTAATCTTTACAAACATTATTATTGCGGTATTACGAGTTATTTGAGAGGATTGCATCCGAGCAAGTCTATTTTATACGAGTCCTTGCTCCATCAGTACTTTCTGTAAGTCCTACACAGCGGGACTCCTGAGAGCTGGTCAGAGGCCCCACCTCCTTTCCTCATCACTATGCAAAAACAATTGCTACTTAAAAAGCCATAGAAATGTAATGGAAAAACAAAAGGTTACAGAGACGTTATAGTTAGGAATTAGCATTTTTTTTAAACTTAGAAATTCACTGAAAAAAAACAAAGGTTAGAGGGACATTATAGTTAGGAAATATAATTTTATATAACCTTAGAAATTCACCAAAAAAACAAAGGTTACAGGGGCGTAATAGTTAGGCTGACATTTCACTTGTAGAAAACCAGACAAATTCAGAAGTTATAGTTAGCTGAGCTAACTAACTCTCGTCCCCACAATGCACTGCTTCTGACCTCATGTATTAGGTCATTCATGACCTGGTCAATGACATCACTGATGACATCTCAGCACTGACTATGCCACTGTATTCTATACCACTGCACTGTATTCGTCACTACTCTATGCTATTGCCACTCTACACCGCTCTACACCACTGGGCTCTAATCTGTATCACTCTACTTTGTACCATTTGCATTCTACTCTGGAACATTGCACTTTAGTCTTCACTACTCTACGCTACTGCACTCTACACCACTGTCCTCTAATCTGCATCACTCTACTTTATGCCAATGCATTCCACTATGGAACATTGCACTCTAGTCTTTTTTGCACCACTCAACTCTAGGCCACAGCACTCTATGCCACTGTAGTGTATGTCATGCCACTCCACACAGTTACACTGTGCGCTACTCTACCCCACTCCACACAATGCCACTCTACTGTATGCCACTCAACTCCAAACCACTATGTCACTTCACTCTAGCCCATTTCAATCTATACCACTCTACTTTATTCTACTCCACGTTGTGCCACTCTACATCACTGTATGCTACTGCACAATACACTACTGCACTATATGCTACTCTACTCTAGTCTGCACCACTCTACTGTACGCCACTTTAACTGCCATGTCTGTGTACTCCATTCTTCTGTACTCCACTGCACTGTATGCCACTCTATACAACACCACTCCCAGCTACTCTACTGTATGCTAGTGCACTGTACGCCATTGTCCTCTAGTCTGCACCACTCTATTCCATGCCACTGCACTCTACGCCACTGTAGTCTACTTTCCTCCACTCTAATCTACACCACTGTACTTTTACCAGTGTACACCACTGCACAGTGTATGCCAGTGTATTCCACTGCACTCTATTCTGCACCATGCTATTCCACTCTACTCTGCACTACTCTATGCTAGTGTACTCTATCCTGTCCCACATGCAACTGCACTCTTCTCAGCACCACTCTACGTCACTGCTCTGTATCCTAAACCACTCTCTGCCACTCTACTCTGCACCACTTTATGTCACTGCACTCTACTCTAGGCCACTGCACTCTATGCCACTCTACGGTTTACCATACCACTCAACTCAGTGCCATTGTATGCCACTCTACACTACTCCACACAATGCCACTCTAGTCTACACCACTCCAAGCCACTCTACTCCATGGCACTCCACACCACTTCACTCTATAACACTATGCTAATCCACTGCTCGCAGCCCTCTCTACACCACTCTACATCACTCCAACCCACTGTGCTCCACTTCAGTGTACTCCACCCTATTCCAGTACACTCTGCTCTGCACCCTACTCTATCCCACTTTACCCCACTCCACTCTACCACACTCAGCTGTATGCCACTCCACGGTATGCCAATGCACTCTATGCTACTGCACTGTAATCTACACCACTCCAAGCTACTCTATGCCCCTCCACTCTATACCCATCTAGTGCACCGAAAAGCGCTGCACTCTGACACTGTACTCTACACCCCTCTACTCTAGTCTGTACCACTGTACTCTACCCTATTTCACTCTACCGTACACTGCTCTACTATGCCACCCAAACCTACTCTATGCCACTCCACTCTATGCCCCTCTAATCCACAGTAAGGCACTGCACTGTACGCTGCTACAGTGTATGCCACTCTACTGTAGTCTGCCCCACTGTACTCTTTCACTCTATGCCACTCCACTGTATGCCACTCAACTCTACCAACCTCACTCTACCCACATCACTCTATGCCACTCCAAGCTACGCTAATCAACGTTATACCACTCTACACTACTGTATGCAGGTCCACTCTACACCACTGCACTGAACTTTAGTCTGCACTACTCTATGCCACTACACCCTACTCTGCACCATTCTACTCAAATGTGCTTTACGCCACAGCACTTTATTCTGTACCACTCTATGCCACTTTGCACCACTCTACTCTTGTCCATTGTCATTCTACTATCTGCCACTGCAGTCTACTCTTCAAACTCGACCCTACACCACTGTACTGCATGCCACTGCACTCTATACCACTACGTTCTATTCTGCACCACTCTATGCCACTGCACCACTCTACTCTATACCACAGCACTCTGTCACTGCACTGAACACCACTGTGATCTACTCTACACTCTAAGCCACTACAGTCTAACCCATTGCACTGTACACCACTGCACTCCACTCTATGTTAGGCCACTGTAATCTACTTTGCACCATTCTACTCTAGGCCACTGCACTATATGCCACTCTACTGTACACCATCCGTCTCCGCTCAATGTCACGGTATGCCACTCTAGCCTACTTTATTCCACACAATACAGCTCCACTGTACAGCACTCTACTTTATGGCACTCTACTCTACGCCACTCTCATCCATGCCACTGTAGTGTACACCACTCCAAGCCACTGTGCATCTCTCCATGCCACTCTACTTCAATGTACACCACTCCACACCACCCTATGCCACTACACTTTACCCCACTTCACTCTATGCCACTATACTCTATGCCACTCTACCCCACTTTAGCATGAACCACTGTACTCTATGCCACTACAAGCTACTCTTCACCACTGTATGCAACTGCACTGTACACCAATGCACTGTATGCCACTCTGCTCTACACTACTCTACCATATGCCACTGCACTCTACACCACTGCAGTCTATCTACATGACTCCCACCCACTGTACTCCACGCAATGGTACTCGATGCCACTGTACACCAGTCTATGCCACTGCACTCTATGCCACTTCTTTTTACCCCACTCTACTGTATGCCACTACACTCTATACTGCTATACTTCACACCAGTCTACTCTACCTGATTTCACTCTATGCCACTCTGATGTATGTCCCTCTACTCTACCCCACTTAACTGTATGCCACTCTATTCTACGCCACTATATCTATGCCACTCTACTGTTCACCACCATCCCACTTCTCTCTACACCACTCTACTCTAAGACACTCAACCCCACTCCAATATACTCTATGACACTCCAAGCTACTCTACACCACTTCACGCTATGCCACTATAAGCTAAACCACTCCACTCTAAATCCTCTACTCTATTCCATTGTATGCCACTGTACACCATTTTATGCCACTGCACTCTACGCTGCTCTACTCTAGTCTGCACCACTGTACTTTACCCCAATTCACTCTATACCACTCTACACCATTCCACTCTACCCCAACCTACTCTATCCCTTCCCTCTACTGCACTCCACTGTACACTCCACTCTAACTCTCTTCAACCCACTGTAGTCCACACCACTATACCCCACTGCATGCCACTATACTGCATGCCACTCCACTCTGCACCACTCTGCTGTATGCTACTTCACTGTACACCACTCTACTCCACATCACTGCTCTCTGTGCATCTCTACTCTGCACCACTCTACACTACATCACTGCACTCTACACCACTGCACTGTACACTGCTGTACTCCATGCCACTGCACTTTAAGGCACTCTACTCTAGCGTCCACTACTCTACTTCACTGCACTCTACCCCAGTGGAGTATACTCTACAGCACTCTACTGTACTGTATACCACTATACTCTACTGTACTCAATGCTACAGCACTCTGTGCCACTCTACTTTATGCTACTCTGAGCTCGCGACTCCACCCCACTGTATGCCACTCCACTCCATGCAACACCACAAGTACTATCATACTATTCACATATAAATGAAACAAAATTATAAATAAATCATGTCTTCACCATTCACTGCTTATACCCTTTATTACCCTTATACACTTTAATATTGCATGACTTATAGCGTGGTCACGGATAACATTCATAACAACACTCATGCCATCTCAAAGTACATTTATGAGAACACCGGGCATGGTCGAAGGCTGAGTTACAGTTGATTTAGTCTATCGAGTTTACAATACTCTGTATGAACGTGGCGATTTTTAAAAAGTTTAGGTTGGAATGGAATTTATGACTTAATTATAACTCTAACTTTTGAATTTCTACGGGTGGTGTAGTTTAATTTGTTTTATTATAGAAATAAAACATTTTCCTCATTTTTTCCTTGAAAAAAATACTTATATATATGATAATATATAATGTAATTTAGATCCTTCTTCTACCTTGTCTGGCAATACAGAGAGTATCATGAATTATTGGAGCATGTTAAGGAAACACTATCAGATATTGTAGATGTCGCCCCCCCAAACCACCCCCATCACCCCCCAACCCTACACGCGCACACACACACAAAGCAACTTCATGTCACTACGGGGATATTCCATAGTCAGTCAGGAACCTCACAGTACTGGTTCTAGTCTAGCTAAGACTGATAGCACTAACCTGGTGTTGAATGCCAGCCTCTCTGACTGAAGACTGATTGCATTACTTAGCAATCTACAATGCAATTGCGGTCAGTGGGAAAAACCACTAGTGACAATTAGTCATTTTCAGGCCGATTTGTGTGGAACCCTTACAAGGTTAAGGTCATGTGGGCCCCTGGACCAGGCCACTACATTCACTTCAATTTTACCTAGCCCATGGAGTCCAGGTGCAGAGTTGTCCTGGCTGTCTGTGGTGCTGAACGGGAGCCGTAGGGATGCTGGTTGTACTGCTTACACAATGCTGCAAGAAAACAGAATGCAAACACAGAACAGATGCACAGCTGCTGACGTTGGATGAAGGTTGCATGCAGCGTTGTGTGGGGGTTAGTTGTCAGATTGGCAACCAGCAAGACATGGTAGCGATAAGCCTTGCAAAAGAGGTACTGGCACTTCACTGGGTCCTGGGGAGTGAGGAAGCAGCCTGAACTTTGTGGCAGGCAGGACTTCGTCTCCCACAATGACATGGACAATCTGGATATGGGCAATACCACAGAGGGCCTGATGGCCAGCGATTCATTGGATCCAGTGAGTGTGTTTACCTGCAGTTTGCGGAGGACTATTGCCAATAGTCCGGGCAAGTCTGAGGATGCTTCTGGTTTCCACAAGAGAACCTCTCGCAGGGAGTGCCACGTTTTAGCAAGAACGAGGCTCGATTATTCAGTTCCAAGTATGTTGCCACAGGGACAAATTATCCCTCTTTTGCTTTTGTGCTGTGGGCAAAGTCCTGTTGTGGGCGCCACAGGTCTCCTCTTGGTTCTTCCTTGATGCAAGTTGTTCAGAACAGATGTTCTGTTGTCGGGGTCCCTTTAATCCCAGATTTAGGGAAGTTAGGGGTGCGGGAGCTAGAAACCAATGTGCAGCTCGTCCCTGCAGCTAGTCTGCCCCTGGGGAGCACATTCAGGGGTGCAGGTTGCCTTTTCTACCCAGAGCTCTCTATTCTGTCACTCCTAAAGATGGCAAAAAACTAAATGTAGTTTACAGACCAGGCTGCCCATCCTGGAGGTGTTGCTAGCCTTCTGGGGGTGTACACCTCTTTGACTAACTAATTTCCCACCTGTGTGAGCAAATGGGCGTGGGGAAGGAGGGCAGCTGTTTCCTCAACTGGAAGTCAGCCCTGATGCATATCAGACATGGTGCAACCTTTGAAGAGGACTGCCTTGATGTGCCACTTCACTAGCCTGCTTGAAAGGAGGGAGGTGTGACCACCTTCCTGCCAAAGCCTTTGTTCCTGACTCCTTGGAGTGATTACACTGCCTGGCAGAAGGTCAGAATCCTGGCTTGGTGGCAGCAGGTGAGGGAAAGCGCAGGCTTGACAGCCAGAGCAGCTGTGAAAATGAGGTGGGTAACCTCTACGGTCACCACTTACATCCATGCCACTTCACCCAGGGTTCATGATTCTTGTCAGGGGTGAGAGGCACATTGTTTGATACTAAACATGACATATTTCAGCTGTACGATAACGGAGATGCCTACCTCAAAAATGTGCAGGTGGCAGCCCATATTATCCTATGGACCGCCAACACTAAGAGCAGTAGTTTCCAATGGAGAACCCCACTATGGGTACATATAGGCTTGCACTTTTATGTCCTCACCTTTAATATACTGCAGCATGCCTCCTGGGTTGAGGAGAGTCCTACCTTGGGGTGCCTAACATGTATTAAAGATAGTGTATTTGACTCTGCCGCACATAGTGAGGGCAAAGTATAGTTCGAGCAGTTTCAATTTTCCTGCAGTCTGCAATGGCAGGCCTGCTGTCAGTAGTTTGCGTGGGTCATAGAGGGTGGCACAAAACTGTGCTGCAGCCCTGGGGAACCCTGGCACCATATATTAGGCACTTACGAGGGGGTAATGTCTTTGCCAATTTGGGATTACCAAGCTGAACATAACAGTTTTGGGAGAGAGCACTGGCACTGGGCTATGTGCAGCAGACTCCAGTGCACTATCCGAGTCAAGATCATCGGCATTTGGAGCAATAGGTGAGGGGGTAACCATACAAAAAGGACACTTTCCTACACTGGTTAAATTCATGTAATCACCTCCCTTGTAGTGTAAAGATTATGCTCCCTTTTCATCTCTACATGGCTCCGTTTCTGAATTTCCTGATAGCTACATTCATACATGTTATCTCTCCATGCTCCTACTTACGATGGCCGGTTCACTCCGAGCCAATACAGACACAATTTTCAGTCCTGAACGTTTCACCTACAAATGATTGACATCTGGTGTTTGTCTAATTAGTTCAATGGAAGCAAAACAAGACTACAACAACCAGAATGCATTAGACTATCACACAAAAGTCCAAGACTATAATCATTATCCATATGGTCAGGGAGGAAACTAGTCACCATGCTCATACCACTGCATGTTTTATGTGCCCCAATTTTTATCATGTATCATATTTTACTACAGAAGGCTGTGTGTTTTATGGCCAATTACATTGTTTTGATGTGCTCTGAAAACATAACTGAATTTGTTTTCTGAATGTTTAGCCTAGGACTCTTGGTGAACTTCTCTCAGGCCTGTCACTTGCATCCTAGTAAATTGAGCCACCCAAGCTATACTCCTCACTCTGATGATGCTCTCTGATGACACTAGCACTATGTTTATGGTAGCATGAGCATCTTGGTGAAACCTGTGAATGTGGTTGTGCAAACCCATATACCGTTTACACCATCTACCCTGGTTAAAGCCATCTCTTGTGCCCTCGTTCACCAGATCTCACTCACACACCAGTTGCTGATGGTGCCTGGTTTTTCCACTTTCTTTGGTTATATAGTTGCAGGGGTGAGAATAAAACTGAGGAGAAGTCTATTCAATATGGATCATCTACTTTCTGGACACAAACTATTGCTAGTTGTTCAGTGCCAGCACAGCAACGATGATGTGATCAAACATCAAGTAGCAGTACATTTCCAATACTATTAATACTGTGGCATGCTCAGAAATATATAAGGTCAACAAATCAAACACTTCCGGAACAGTCGTCAAGTCCACCTCAATATCGCCAAGTCACTAAAACAAATAACGTTTCCTCTGTTAGAGCACCAGCCCAAATATATTGGTATATCTTTGTTATGATAGTTCTCTATTAAGCATTAAACCTGCTAGATTGCACAGTAATATTAGATTCTTGCTGTACGTTGTAAAACCCCATAAAGTTAAGCTGGAACTGATAATACTTAAAATGGTTTGCACAAGATCGGACTAACCTCCTTCAGCCTGGAGACGACACTATCTAGCGCTAGGGTGACCAACCGTCCGTAAATTTCACGGACAGTCCGTGAATTTACTGTTGTGTCCGTTGTCCGTGAAGGAAGTTTCCACGGACGGCATTTGTCCGTAATTTTAGCCTTGGGGCCAATAGACAAATGTTCAGCTGTTGAGATGGCTCAGCTCACACAGTAGGGGGATCTCCCGTGCAGTGATTCAGAGGGAGGGGCAGCCAGGGTGCCGGGCTGCTTCAAAGAATGTAAATGTGGGGACTGGTTAATCTGGGGATGTAAAGGATGCTTGAATGAGAAATAAATAGGTGTTAATTGACCTAAACTGCCTGAGGTGAAAGATTTCTTCTTTCTCCATGGTATTGTTAAGGTGTTCCAAGCTGAACTGTGAAGTGTGTACTTTGCAACTACAACTGAGGTCACAAACCACTATTACATTACATTGCGATTTCATACCGTCTCATGTTTACAATTCGGAAGGTGTCGCAAAACCCCTTTCACAATTCAGAACCTCTTTCCCCACTCTTAAAACAGGTTTTTTGTTTCGCTATGGAAGCGTGATTCAAAGACTTTGCTACTAAAAAAAAAATCTTTATGACATGCGGCCCCTGGTGGATTGACCTGTCGTATTCTCCTTGCATTAAACATGATTTTTTCCTTCTTGCGCTTTTAACTGTGGAAATGCAGGCTCTGGATAGTGATATTGTATTTGCTGCAGTAAAATACATATATCAATGTCACCTTTGCAACTAACATCAAAATAATCACAGATGGGATGTGATATTGTTCAGGGCTTTAAGTGGGCCGGGTCCTGCCTGTGCTCAGTGCCAGGTACAGTTCTAAAAAGCAGGTGCTGAGATGGGTCCCTATTGGGCTCTCCATTTTTGCCCTAATCCTCAGGGTGGAAACAAAATCTTAACTCTGCTGCACTTCGACCCTTCACTGCCTTTGATGTAACTCTAAAGACACTGGTTACAGTTCTTTCACAGTCTCATAATTTTAGAACTGAAGCATTTTCAATATTATTTACAATGAAGCCAAAGTTGTTGCTTATTTGTCTTATGCATCTAACAACCATTGACAAAGCCAAAAGTCCTGGCTTGTTCTAGGTGGATTGTTAATTATGGTGTTACTTATCTGGATGCACTGACAGAAGCAGCAAATTTACCAGTCGGGCGCAAAATATGCTAAGCACAGATTTCTTAGCTTACGTGTTTTTAAGTCACACCCTTAGTTACATCGGCCAAGCCCCTTTGACAGACCCCCCAGTTTTTTCACCCCACTTAAAGCCCTGTACTAGTTACATATGGCTGTCCTGTAGCTCTTCTTCATCATTTTACTACAGCAGTCAGCAGAAACCTATCATGCACCATTCGAGGTCATTTGTGTCCTGCAAGCTAGAGGCGGTGGAGACGTAAACCTTAGGGGTTTGCATGATATCACCTCAGTACAGCTTCTGACACATAAAACAAGCTACAAAGAAGGGGGCCTGACATTTAAGGTTATACTGCCCCACCTGTGATCCTCAACTTCTTGGTATAACTATACTGCTCTTCTACCTTCACCCTGCTTTCGTCCACTCTTCTTGCTTACGTTCAGATTTACTAGTGTATATCTTGCTGGCATCTTTTTGGGCTGGATTTTTTTATACTGTCGACATTTCAATATCTCAAGGTTAGCATTGATCGGCAATTCCCTTTTCATGCTTTCATGTCATACACCTTCTGCACATCTATGTGGAAATGCTACAATGATTATTGTTTCTATGCTAATGTGATTCTTCTAAATGTTTACTCCTGTTATGACAACACTTTATATGGCGCTCCGCAAATTGTTTCTCTGCACTCCTGCTATTGTGAAATCTATTGTGTAGTGCGCTGTAATAGTTTCATCATGTGCTCCCCCTACCCTTCCATATTCCTTTTACAGATCCCTCAAGCCGGTTTGAGTGGAGTCTGCACAACTGAAAAAAAGAAAATAAACTGCTAGGCTAGACATTTTACGAAGAGACTGTGCCTGTTTTATTTTTCCCAGAGTCTGCTTTCATTTTCTCATGCACAATGTATGGATTTAAGACAAAGCATACTTCCAGTGCTCTGGAAATAGGAAGGCACAGGGAAGGAGAGATGTGGTACTATCCTTGTGCTCTCTTCTCCTGTATATGCGAACAACAGCAGTTCAGTGACTTGGTGCAATTTTCATATTTCAGACTGGGGTGCAATGTCCATCATTAACGGCAAATGTACTTGCCCATGGACGTTGGCTCAATTTATTAGGTCTCACATTAGCCAAGACCTTTTGGTTTTGCTAAAATTATATGTATAATATGACACAAAGCTGTCTACTCAGAGGATTGCACTCTAATCCAGCAGTGCAGGACCCATTAAGCTACATCCTATGTGTGCTGCTTTACATCTCACAGTGCAAACACATGGAGATGATGGACTTTTCAGACACTCACCCCCAGTCACAGTGGGTTGAATCCATCATCATTTTTTAGCTCACTTCGCCACCCCAGTTCAGACCCAGCCATATGAAAATCAGTCTTGACCCTGTGCCTCATGGGAACAGTCCAGCCCGAACTGCCAAACCAGGACTTCCCTGAACCGGAAACAAGCATCCTGGGACCGGTTTCGGGGTAACACCCCTCATTAGCCAGGCTAGCGCGAATCCAGTGGCAAAGTAAGCAAGGGACCCACGTCTGGGCATACCCTGCCAACTTAGGGAGAACAAAGCAAACACAAGGAGATGATCGATGGAGAGCTGAAACTTTTCGACACTCACCCCCAGTCACAGACCTGGGTTGAATCCATCATCATTCTTTAGCTCACTTCGCCACCCCAGTTCAGATCCAGCTATATGCAAATCAGTCTTAACCCTCTGCCTCATGGGAACAGTCCAGCCTGAACTGCCAAGCCAGGTCCTCACTGGACCAGAAACAAGCATCCTGGTACTGGTTTCGGGGTAAAACCCCTCATCAGCCAGGGTAGCTTGAATCCAGTGACATCTGACACAAAGCTGGTCACTCGGAGGACTGCACTCTAGCCCAGCAGTGCAAGACCCATTTAGCTACTTCCCATGCGTGCTGCTTTATATCTCACAGTGGCACTCAGATATGAGATGCTAGTAATAAAGTCCATCCGAACAAATCTTCCCGACCACTTCTCTCACCACAAATGCTTGCTCAGGACCATGAACTGTAAACAAAATATATTAGACTGAATAACCCAATGCAGTAACCATATAGATTATGATCATATAAAATAACACAAAAAGACCTGTAGAGTTGCTCAAAACTACACGCATACCAAAAAAACGTGAAGTGCATGATTGTCTCAAACTAATATAAACTTGTTTTGACTTGTACTTATGTTGGTTGTCTATTTACTTATATACCATTGCGCGATCTCCTCTGATGTGTCTGTAAAATGTACCTTTTGTTGCAAATTTATGTCCAGAATTTTGACCTTATGTCCTGAATTTTTGTCCTGAATTTTGACCCTTTGTCCTGAATTTTTACACTCACCGTCCTGAATTTCCCCTCATGCCAGTTGGTCACCCTATCTAGCGCGTGTTCGGTGAAAGGTTGTAAGACAGAGGTATCCCTTCATTTGGGAAACCCCACAACGAGCTAAGGTCAGCACGCCCATCGGGAACCCAACCACCGCAAAGAGGCTAAGGAAATGGTACAAAAAACACACACACACACCTTAGGTGAATACTGTGTTAATGAGTGACAACATTCTGGCCCTCAAAAGAGACCTCAAAAGAATATTTGTTAATCTAACTAAAGCCGTGAGAAGAATGATTGCCCTACATGTAGTCTGGACAAATTTAGGAAAACAGCGTCTTGCATGCGGCCGGATTAGCTAGTGGTAGTAATGAACAAGTAAAGTATTTGAGGACATTTGAGAGTGTAATTTAAATATAGTATGAATTTCGGGAATTTGGGGTTATATCACTCGGTTGTTTTGACAATCTCATCCATCCCTATTTAATCCAATGGTTTTAGTTGACATCATACGGGTGTCACCAGGGGGTGCAGCTAAGACCCTGCCTCACTTCCTGCGATCCCAAGAACTGTGCTGGGCACCCCTGAACTCAGGGAAAGCAACAGACTTTCAAAACAATTACTTATTATTTTAAGTGGAGAGGATGCCCATAAAATGTATGTGTGTGTGTTCTGCTGCCCCAGACCACGTGAAGGAAGAAAGGCAGGCGAGAGTGTGTGGGGGGGGGTTGGAAGAGAGAGGGAGACGTATTGTGAGGGGAAATGAGGAAGAAATACTGAAAGGATTAGGGGAAAGAGGACATTATAAGGAGACGTGGGATATCGAGGAGCAAAAGCAGGGGTACGTGCGTGAGGGAGTAGCAGTCGGATTAGAGACATCCATCATGTGAGAGATACAGAAAGGTATATTGGGGCATATCAACAACAACCGGCGATAATTATCGCTAAGCGCACTTAGCGCTAGGATAATTATCGCCGGCTAGCGTGGATTTTTATTGCTGAGATAGCGTGCTATTAGCAACGCTTATCTCAATAGCGATAAAAATCCTCACGCTAAGTGGCTAACGTGAGATTATCGCTGGAAACCCAGCGATAATCTCACGTTAGATTATTGATAGGGACAGACAAACTGGGCCATGATATCCTCCTTCCATAGGATATCATGGCTAAGTCAGAAAAATACCAGACGTAAAAAAGCAGCGTTAACCGAGGTTAGCGCTGCTTTTTTTGTCTCTAACAGGGTTAGCGATATTCTTGGAAATAGGAGAAATGTCGCTTAGCGACATTTCTCCTATTATTTTACTCTGGAACACCTCCTTTGCATCTCATTAGAGATGCAAGGGGAAGCATAGAGTAAAAGGGTGCTAACATGCCAATTTGCATGTTAGCACCCTGTTGTTGATAGGGTGCTAGTTTTATCTCTGCTTTTTTGGCTTTTAAAGACAAAAAAGCAGAGATAAAGCCCTTGTTGATATGCCCCTAAATTGTGAGGAAGGTGAAAACAATGGGTGATAGGCAAGTAGGTGAGAAAGACAGTTGAGAGTCAGGGAGAGAGGACAGCAAGAGGGGATGACAGTATGAGAGCTGTGATATTAATAGAAACCTCAGATATGAGAAAGATAGCTAAAAGAAACCGAAATAACGTAAGAGACAGGTGTGAGATAACTAATAAAGAGACAGCTGATGATAGACTACTGAGAGGAAGGTAGGTGAGACTCATAAGAATGGTACAACTCAGAGACACACAATAACACAAGTAAAAGAGGCAGCTGAGAGAGGGTAGACAGGTGCGAGAAGGGAGAAACTACTGCGAAGTCTGTTCAAAGATAAGAAGAGAGGATTTGAGATAGTTGAGTGAGTTAATGGAGAATGCAGAGAGCGCTCAGAGAGAAGAGCAGATGGGAGTGAGAGGGGTGCGGTAAAGAAACGCTTTAGGAAAACATCTAAGAAAAGTGGGGCAGTGAGAAGGCGACAGAAGTGAGATAATTGACAGTGCTGATAAAATGATAAACCTTTAATTCCGACAGAGTGGTGATAGAGTTTAGAGAGTGACAGGCAGGATAGAAAATGCTGACAGGTTGGGAGGAGCAAAGTTGAGTTGTAGAGGTGAAACTGAGAAAGACACAGGTACTGACCAGTGAACACAAAAGGAACCCCAGCTGCCTTATTTAATTTACTACCATCAAAAAGGGCGCAACATTTTTCTCCGCCCGCGCCTATCTTAGCAAAGGCTCTGCTGGTAATAATACAAGTCTGGAGTAGAAAAGACGCAAATCACTAAACCTCGTCGACAATGTTACATTAAATGTGCATGATCAAAGGGTGTACAATTGAATTCCAACCTTTCAATACTGCTAGTGTCGAACGTTCTTATACTTACTGAACAGAAGGTGATAGAGTTGTCAACATTAACAGACGCTCATTAGCGTTAACAGATGTATTCAGGCCAATCAAGTACCACCAGCACTGTACCACGGATGATCTTTGTTCTCAAGAAGTCCCGATTCCCCATGCTGGCCTGCGCACAGCGCACAGGTGCGGTATATCACTTGCAGGCCTTCTATGAATATTAATGACGCGTCGAGTGGACTGTAGGACAGAGGATTCCCTCCCAATGGAAACACCCTGCTGCCATGGGAACGCCCCGCTGCCATGGAACCGCGGATTTGCCGGATGCAGGACCCTCTATAAACAGCCCTGCGCATCTCCACAAGGCTGCAGTTGAGATAAACATCCCTAGGGGCACGCCTGACCTAATTCCAATTGCGGACTGCACATTTTAATACATAAGCAGTCTTAAAAAAACCTTGTGCGTTACTACTCAGCGCCGGTTCTCAACTAGCAATGCCAAGGCTTAATTAAATGTCAGTGCGCTCATTAAAGTGTGAGCTGGCGCTACACGCTCTCAGGGTATGGTGCGTACTAATACAAATGGCCCTCGCCGCTGCACCCGCTTTGTCCTGCTCTCTGACGTTTTATCAGCTTAGTATTTTAATATTAGTGACTGCATTGCACAGGTACGTGGTAACAAGCAGCACACCAAGGGGGACAGAGGCATTACTGCACATTTGTGAAAGTTTTTCAAAAAGCATCCACCGCATGAACCATTATTGTGCAGTGGTCAGTCTTCCCAACCACAGACCGTGTCCAGCAGCGGCCTCATGATAGATTCTCACTGAGATACTAAACGGAAGAAACCATTTTAGGAAACCAGGAACAGTTGTAAGGTAGTATATGCCTGGCGGGGGGGCGTTCTGATCTAGGTTCGATTGTGTGGCCAGTGTATGTATGTGTGTTCTTATATAGCGCTCGACTTACCCTTGGGCATCTCGGCGCTTGCATTGGGAACCCGTCCTGGCTTTTTCCCTGTGAGATAACCCGTACTGGGCATCCCCAAGGTGAAAGCCAGGCATCCCGCCGCGGGGGGGGGGCGTAGTGGAGATTAAGCAAGCTATTGCCCAGAGTTTCAGAGTTTGAACCCACGATTCGAGTCGGCACCGAAGTGAGAATTATCGAGTCCGTGGACACTCGGGCTCAGACCCTGCCGCGTCGGGAATTGAACCCTGGTCCCGGGTCCGACCTCTGCTTCAGGGTATGCCTCCTCTAACCAGTGAGCCACACTCCGGGCACCGGCTCACATTGGAAAAGAAGGCAATCGGACACGGCCGATGGACCTGCGGCCGTTTTCTTAGTTGACTAAGCAGCCCAATCAACCAGGGCGTCCCTGTCTCCACTGCAAGTGCAGAACCTGACAGGCTGTTATTACCACCTTTACATACATATACTGAGCCTGACTCGCGTCATGCCCCTGGCTAATGGTCAGAGGCAGAGTGACAATGGGCAGCTCCTTCTGTCACAGCACGAGGTGTGCCTGCCCTCAGGCTCCCTCCAGGTGTGACGGAGTCCTCAAGGAGCTGCTGTTGGGAAGGCACTTTCCGTCCCTTTGCAGAGGACTGGGGTACGGAGGAGGACTGAAAAGTTAGGGTAATGGGGGGCTGGTGAGGGCCAGAGAGGGAGATCCTCAGTTTTTTTGGGTCCCCCTCGCCACCATGAAATAGGTGAGAAGGGGTGGGAGTAAATTAGTCTCAGTTGTTCTCCTTTTCCTGCCAGATATCAATTACTGCAGTTAATTGGGAGAGCATGTGCCCTTAATCGCATCTAAGGGGTGAGTGAGGGGAGGCAATGAGTCTGATGGTGCAAGCCACCTTTCGTGACGTCACTTGCTGTCGTGACGTCAACGTCCCCCAATTCTTTTTTTAGGACTTGTGCACTGTTAACATCCCTATTCTGGATAAATCACTTAATCTCTCTCTGTGCCTACAAAAATAATAAAAACATCGATTTCATATTGTGTAATGTAATCAGGTGTTCATGTGAAGCTCTAATGCCCTTAGGCAAAGCTTGTACTATATAAACTGCAAAAAAACAACACCATTCACATCTCTTTTCCCTACCCCTCACACTGAAAGTCAAATTACCCTTTGTGTATCAGTAGCAGAGATCATGGCACATTCAGTCACTCACCCATCCACTTTTCTGAACGTCAAACAGCCCTCTGGAGTACTCTGCGTTCACAGATGTGTTGACATACCTTATTCAGTGATTTAAGCTGCATAGCCTGTGTTATTTCATGTTCTACATATTCTCCACCCCCATTTTTTGATTTCTACAGCTATCTAGTCCTCTTCTACCTGCACTTCATTTTGAATAGAGTGCCCATATCAGTGCTACACTCCACAGACGCATGCTCTGAAAAACAGAAAAAATGATGGGCTTTTTTGCATTCTTGTACACCGTGCCTTGTTTGATGTGCAGTGCCAATCCCCTCCACCCCCTTTGCCAGGACAACATCTTCAGGCAATGGTGGGCGTGGGGAGGGTGGGAGCCTTCAGGGGCCTCTCAGGGGTCTAATCTCACTTAAGTCCCCCTGGAGCAGCAGCAGCCCTTTGCTTTTCTTGAATCCTCACCTGCCAGGTCAATGCCCTGAGGCTATAGTAGGCTGGGGAGGGGGTAAGTAGGAGAAGCGGCCTCCCTAGGGGCTAATCCAGCCCTTGATATATCTCTGTAAAAAAAATTGTTGTAAAGAGATTTTCATTTTTGATTTGTGTTTTTGATCATTAGAGAAGTAATTTAGCTTGGGCAGGCATTGCTGATCCAGGCCGAATTGTTCTAGACGACATTTTTAAAAGTGGCATATGTGTTGCAGTAATGATGTAATATTTTAGGAACCATGAGACCAATAAACCTAATTTTGGTGTCAAAACATAGGCTTTGGGGGTCAAGTAGTCTTATAGGGAAAGAAAATAACACCTCAGAACAACCCTACCGCCATTTTCCAAAATGGTGGCTATAATAGAGGAAGAAGATACCTATAGAAAATCAAACAAATCATTATGGTTTTTAATCCTTTTATGTATAGACCGAACAATGTTTATGATCTAAATATGAAAAAAAGAATGCTTATCACTCTTGTTTTAATCATATTTTCATAGTTCAATTAATTTTTTTCAGCAATCGCTCGAGGTAAATTTGCAGAATGGTGAACATTTGAAAAGAGTATATCAACAGGGGCATCTTTTTGTAGCACACGTTTCGCAAGTACATGTACGTGTAAGATCTGTGGGTAGAGACTTTAGAAATTTAGTAGGTTTAAGCAACCCATCAACATCTTCCCAACCAAATTCACATTGACCTTTCTCTACATATGCATGATCCAAAATATTTACACATCTTCTGATCAATTAGAACGCTCTTTTAATGAATCTATACATAGGAAATGATGTCAGTGGAAGGGCACTTAGCGGGAGTGATCTCTTGAACTCACTGTACCGAAGATTGTCAAATGTGTGACAGTCAGAATTCATTTTCCACACACACACAAGGTATTTTTCCAAGTCTTTAAAGACACATTCTTCTTCTGTCTCAGCAAATCCTTTTAGAAACTTTACAGGTTGAGCAGTTAAAGCTCCAAACTTTGTTCCAATTTTTCTCATAGTGTTATCACCCATTAAAATATGTGCCTTGATAAGAACACTGTCCATCTCTGGGTCAAGTTTCTTGTACAGAATATGAAGCGGGATTATGTGTCTTTTCTCGCCTGTTTCATAAAGTTTTCATAACTGACCATCCTTGACTTTAGAATATTGCAACAAATCTAAGTAGCTCAATAATAACATCTTTATCATTTGACAGTACAATGACTCGATTTGAACCATTTCGAACAGCCACTCAACATCTGGCACAACACGAAGGTCAGCTTCCTTCAAATTTGCTGTTAAGTTCTTGAACAAAATGGCCCGTACTTTTTGAATCTCTCTCTCTGCTGGCACCAACTCCTCATTGACAATCATTCAACTTGCAATAATTGGAAATTCATTGTTCACTGAAGCATCAGCAAAGTTTTGGTGAGTTAACATATCCTAATTCATCTTGTTCGATGTTGATGGCCAGAATTTATCAAGTTGCACAGGTATAGGTGTCAAATTTTTGATGCAGGGAAGGTCAATTGTTCCACTTGCAAACATCCATCTGATTCTATCACATTCTTTGATAGATAGTTCAAGATAACTGCCAAAGACAATGTGCAGTTCTTGCAAGGTGCACACTGACTTTGATATCTGTATTGATATAGAGTCCACAAGAACAACAGTTTTAAATGAGGAATTCTTTATTCGAATTGAAATTCTTCTAATGTAAGTTTTTTTTATTATTTTACTTTTGTAGGAGTTTGTGCTCTACTGGTTTGGTTGCAACATTTCCATCAAATAATGCATTTGTTGGAAGAAGATCATGCGACAGAATGTCCTTGATGAATTCACCCCATTCTTTTGGTACATTTATCTGTCATTGTAACTGGTTTTGTAGTGGCTGGTTGGACAAAACTCTTACTATGACAGTTAAAGCATGGAAGTTTAGCTTTAGTGCTTATGTCAAACAGCTTTTTCTCTTTCAGTACAAATCTCTCCTGCTTCAGTTCTGCGTATAGTTTTGATCCATGTTCCCCGACATCTAGTAAAAGTGTCTTTACATCATTATCCACATATTGTTTGGTCGTAAAGTTGTGTAGTCGCACAGGCTCAGCCATTTCAAAAGGGTTTCCCTGCTGTTGCATGAAATAAAGAAGGCCGTCACCATGTTTATTAAAACATTTCCCTCTCTTTCACACCAGTTTGCGGTAAGGAACAGTTTCACAATGGTCCACTAATTTGGAATTTGTCATCTCTCTGAAAACATTGCAAATAGAAAGGACTCCATGATAGACTATCTGCCATTGAGCAACATATTCACTTTTACGTGTCTGACCAACAATTCCCTTGGAGCTTTTCTGTGATCTCCGGATCGTCTGTTGCAGTTTCATATCTGGGGCCACAGCATTGATCTTTCTCTCTGTCTTTCACCACAAAACATATTTGAGTGATTTTTCTGTAGAGGTATGGTTTTTCCACCTCTAGCTTCTTCACTCTTTCCAAATACTGGGATCCATATCTTAGATAGTTTATATAATCGAATTCACGAAACACAGTAATTAGTGACCCCACAGTCTTCATGTGCCACTCCCAATCAGCTTTCCGATCAGTATATACCACGTTTTTCACTAGAGATAGCATGTGTAAAACATTTACCCAGTACTTGCAAAGTTCTGTTTTGTCTTCACATTCTTTGACAAACTTGCACCGCCAGAACATCACTTTTTGTGATGTTCCTTGGTGCAAGAGCCTGCTCCATATTTACGAGGTAGCACTAAGCCACTTTTTTGGTTTAATACTGCCTTGTAATTATGGTTCCCATTAATGCAGTTTTCTGCGTTAAAGGGGCATGCAATGGGTGTTGCTGGGGGTGTACCCTGCAACATCCATGGCTTTCTGACACTGCCCCAGATTTATGAGAAATCGTGAATCTGAAGCAGTGCCCGAAGAAGTACTCCTCCCCAGGGGAGGCACACGGAGAAATAGCTTTATTTCTCCTTGTTTTTCCTTTTTCTATGTGTTCTGCATTCTGCAGCACACATAGAAAGAGGAAAAGCCTCTTGTGATTGTTTTTGTGCATGAAGTTTTTCATTCTTGCCCAAAAATCATCCCGGCAATGCAGCCCCCCTTGTACCATGGTGCAAAGGTGCATGCATTGGTGCACGGCAGCCCATTGTGCGCCAACGCAGGGGGAAAGAAAAGGAGTGCGCCATATCTGATAGATACAGTGTATTCCTGCCCTTTTTTTGCGTAGGGCAGCGCAGCAAGAAGGCCTGTGGCGCTGCCCTACAGCAAAACCTCAAATGAGGCCCTTGGATTTCAGGTTTTCTGATTTTGAATTGAATGTATTGAACATTGCCTGGCTTTGCATTATGTCTTTTGAATGAAATGCAACCTATGCCTTGTTCACTTCTGAGATAAGATATGCAAATGGATTGCTTAAAATGTCAGCTACAAAACAGAAAATGCTTTTATCACACAAAATCGGCAGGAAATGCTGGTCTTCCAGCCGACCATGCACATTTGGGGAATTTTTCAGAGCTGTGTATTCTGTTGTGTAGTTTGTGCCTGAAGATGTTATTACTGGTAAAAACCCAACCTTTCAGTGGGACAGTATTCTGGGAGATCAGAGCATGAATTCCAGCCCACAGAGAAACTGGCTTTTCTTCATCCCTCAGTCCGCACCAAATAAGTGATATGATAAATTCAGTTAAATCAGTTCTGCAGCCCGCAGCATCAGGTAGGCGAAGATCCATGTCCTCAGCCACTTTGAAACTTTCTGGTAGACTGTGATGTGTTGATGGCTTGTAGTGATTTTACACAGGTTGACAAGGCTGTTGGGTTATAAGATTGCAGCTTCATTTGTTTATGTCTACAGCTGACACAGCTTGTTTTCCAGCACCTACTTCATTGATACAGTCTTGAAAAAAGCAATATAGCAGTATCATGTGTGCTGGATTTTCCAGACAAAGAAGATCTGTCTTCAAAATCAAAATTATCAAGAACAGCAATTGTAAATCCTTTCCTCATAAAGTGACTTGGTAGTGGTGTGATTTTACAGCAGGAACTGCTAACAAGTTCCTTCTCTGTACTATGTCATTATCACTTGTTGATATACCAATCCTATTCATTGAAATGAATAGTTCTCCACTTTTTCACTTCTCATAGATTGTGTGGGCAGTCATCAAGTGTAGCAGAGTTTTCTTTTTACTGTGATGCAATTCCTAAAACATGATTTGGAAGACAGTACATTTGCACAGCATAAGCATGTTGGTTCATGGGATTGTCTTCCACTTCTTCGCTTCTATCTTCAAAACCATCATCAATGTTGTCAGCTTCTGTTCTGAACTTAGTTTTGCTGTGCTGATATTGAACAATGATGTAAAAAATGTTAAGACAACATCAGGCATTCTTGTTGACACCCATGATTTACGGAGCTCTGAGGCATTGCACAATATGTTAAGTCCAAAATCTAAATCTTTGCGGTCGTTTCTTAAAATTGTTCCTACTGATTTTACTGCATCCTGTGATCTTATTCTGGCAGCAAGAACTTCAGGAGTCTAATCAGCTGAGAATACCATAAGTGGCTCATTGTTTTTGTTACACTGACAAAAACGAAATCTGTTGCACATTATCACCAGAAAAATCTTAATTTAATTATTATGGATTAATACAGTTTCATCAATGTTGACCAATATTTCTCTGATCTCGCTGAGTGTGAACCCATAGCCAGACCTTGAGTGGCTTTAAAACTTCATTTGCTTTTTCAAAGAGAGCAAATTTAACTGAATGCTGGCAGCTACAGTGTTGCTGGGATCTCATTGTACACTCATTTTCGAACGTATGCACGCATGCAGTTCGGGAGGGCATACATATCCACTGCAAATACATCCACCTCACTGTTTAGATCAACTACTTGGCTGAAAACGTAATCTTGGAAGAAACTAGCTGCAGGTAAAAACATGTTTGCCCTTTGAGACTTGCTTACTCTGTACTTTGTTCTTTCGTCAATCCCTTTGGCCCTTGTTCTGGCTAAACCACAGATAACATTTTGAATATCTTCTGCTTTCTGATCAGTTGTAGAAAGTGTAAGAGGGGTAACCATCGATCTTCTAAGTGATTGGGCATTGGGTTTGGTTGTCATCGCTTTCTTAGAAGACTCAGATTCTTGTTGTGATTCACTGAGTTCTGCTTTTTTTGCCATTTTTTTCTAGACTTTTTTTCATTGTATAAAACTTCTAGCACTTGTTGATAGAATGATAAATTTTTTGATCCTCTTCACCCATCAGTTTAAATCTTTTATGAACTTCATCTTGCTATATTTCTGGAGCATCTCAAGTTCTCTTCTGTTCAGCAGCAGTTGATGTTAGCTTTTCTTTCAGATTAGATTGGCACATGACACCTTTTCTTTGTTGAAGGAGTCCTCAGATTTTGTAGTTAACAACGCTCTGTCATGAGATAAAGATCCACTGCTATCACCTGCTTAGCTCTTTTTTACAAATCTGAATCAACAGAAAACTTGAAGCAAAACCAATGTTAAATAAATTACCAATATGATGGCTAAAATACATTATTATAGAGTTAACATTTTTTTAAATCATGGAAGGTTTGCTCAAAGTAGTAATTTTCTGTTGCTATAAAACTGCTTGACCCACAAAACCTATGTTTGACACGAAAATGAAGTATATAGGTCTCACGGTTTCTGAAATATTACATCATCACTGCAACACATTTGCCATTTTTAAACATGTCATCCAGAAAAGTTCAGCTCAGATTAGCAATGTCTACCCAAGCTAAATTTATTTTCTAATGATATAAAAACACAAAGCAAAACAGAAATTGTCTGAACAACAATTTTTTTATGTAGGTATATCATGGAGCCATGACTAGAGTCAGGTGCTGGTTGTCACCTCGGTCCCAGTGTCTTATAGGCCTTGGTGGAGGTGTGGAGATGTGTTTGCATAGGCCTCTCATGAGGCCACCTTTCCCAGACCCAAAAAACTTAGGATGTAGTGTTGTGGTCAGAGCTGCCGTTGTTGGAACTGGAGAAGTAGGTTTGAGTTACGACATTATGGCATCAGCTCAACATCCTGCGATTCTGGGCAAATCACTTAATGTTTCTAACAACAACAAAAAATGAATTTGATCTTAGGCATTGTAACTGGTTCTCATGTAAATTGCTCCCATGCCTTTGGACCAAGTTCACACTATATAAATCTACCAAAAAATGAACTATCTGGGAATATGGTCCACTTTTATTGGTCACAAAAACACCTGAACCAACATTAGGCCTGAATGACCAGCCACAGTGGACACAAAATTCTAAAGCATGTAGTACAGCTATTGTGCTAGTCAACAGCAAGTGTGCTGTGTGAGGCGTGCTGTGTATAAGAAGAAAGTCTTTCTTTCCAACAAGAAAACTACATGCTGTGAATGTATGATCATCACTGCCTGAAGTAGCTGCAAATGCACACAGCGGGCAGGCGTTCCACAAAGAAAGGAAGCACAGCACTTGAAAGCGGGAAAAGAAAAATTATTATTTAATACTTTGAAACTGAAACCTTGTTCTTAAATGTTGGCATTGTAGAGCTTCAATGATTTAGCACTTAGTCCTCCATAAAAAGTCTCTGGTCAAACAAGCCTCATTGAAAAACCCACATTGGCAAAGCCAATATGTCTTGTTTGCAGTTTTACTGCTTACTAAAACAAATACAAAATCATGCTGAATGTGGAAAAAAAGAAAATTATTGCTTTCTGTATAAAATGCATATTTTTAATAAATAATTTAAAGTGTACTGTTCGGTGTACAGTTGAGTTGCAAAGTAGGCCCTCGTGCATGAAGGACTATAATATAGCATGAGGTGAGAGGGAAACCAACATTGAGATAAATGAGGCAAACGTCACTAACGAAAAATCAGCTGAGAATTCTGATCTAAGTCACTGCAAGAATAGCATTGAGGTGTTCTGGGTGTAGCATTGGTGTTGCCTTCACAACAATGCCAGATAGACAAATACATACACAAGGGTGTATGCTGTACAGCCATGAAGATCACTGATGACATGGTTCTACAGAAGAGAAGGGCATGGCCAATGGAGGGGGATCTTCCATCTGCCATTTAAGAAAAGTGATGGAATGCTGTGGAGTGGTAAATCCCATGCAGTGTGAGGTTCCGTGTGAGACGGAACGACACTTTTTGAGTGGTGACGAAAATGGATGAGTTTGGTGTCTACGAACCGCAAATGACGAGTATAGTGGGTGTACGCAGTTTCGCTACGCAACCACGTATGGTTCGTCTCATTTTTGGGTTTGTTCATCCGAACCCTCTGGTTCCATTCTAGATACGACATCCATTTTGTTTCTTGCCCTCAAGTAGCCAGCGAACGGACGTTGCCCGCTTCGTGACCCTGGGACTCCCAAGCTTACATGAGGGACACGTGTTTCCTTGAGGGTGACTTTTACGATAAGGGAAATGACACGGCGAAAGCAGATGGCCCCGCTCGGGACTCATCTTGCCGTGCTAGCCTATTGTTTCAGTCATGCATGCATTGGACACGAGGTCTTTGATCCTGTCATCAAGTTTCCTTTATTACTCCCGACACTCTTCTTTAACCTGTTGTGCATCCTTGTCCTTTCTTTGCATCTGTTCTTGTCCTCTCTCCTAATGTGTTTACGGTCAGAATGGAATGTGTTTTATTGCGGGGTAGATATGTTTTTACAGTTGGGAACCGGCAATGCTGCTGTAATTATGTTCCGGCCTCCTGAAACATGAACACGACTCTTTTGAAGTTTATTGTGGGAACTGAGTTGTAACTTTTGTTCGCCATACTGTGCAATGGCAAAAATGTGTATAAAAGGAGCGATCCACTTTTGCAATTTGAAGCAGTCTCCGAGAACCTACACGTTGTGTACTTCTTGTGATCTCTGTATCCCTGCAGTAAATAAACGCTGATCTCTGACGTCGCTGGAAGTGTCCTGTGTCTCTGTGTTTTGTACGCCAGAACAGGTAACCCACGAAGGTTTCAGGTGTTGTCCCCTGGCACCGCTGGGTCTTAGAATAACCCAGTCCTTCAGTTGGCGCCCAACGTGGGGCGACATCAGCGGTACCAGTCCAAAGCCCGACGATCGTGAGGAACTTCGTGTGAAATCTCCGAGGGAAGGTGCAGCCCGCTTCATCGATCCAGTTGTCGAAATAAGTGGCCCGACGTCTTTTCCCGTGAAGATCCCCGCCTCCTGACGGCTGCGACGGACTGATGCCCTGCCTGTCGACCTGTTTTGGCACCTGGCGTAGTCCTTTGTACGGCGAGACGATAGACGGGCCTTCCTGGTGACGCCATTGCTCTTTCAGTGAAGTATTTGTGGGTCGCTCCCAGTGTTCCTTTGTTGTTTGCATGGTTCCATAGCATTTGTGGTTCTTAGTTGTTGGGTTTTATTTGACGATTGCAATTGCCAAAACCAAGGGTCTCGCATTTTTTGTGCGAGGACATCATAATTCGATAGCCCTTGAAGTTTGTAAACTCGGTTAGTGTGCATGATGCCTGGCCGTAGTACTTTGTTTGGGTTTCTTCAATGTTGCAGAATAGATTCCCGGTTGGAGGATTCATGTCCGATACCTCCGGTTGGAACTCCAATTTATGAGCTCTATAGTCGCCATGGCGTGGGTCCTATCGTATATAACAAATATTGGGTCCGTTATACTAAAAATGATGGTGTTCTTAGTTGGCCATCACATGGAAGTTTCGAAACTGCCGTTTTAGATAATTTGGAAGCTAAATTGTTTAAAAAGAAGGCTAGGCCAGCCATGTTTGATTCCTTCCGGTTATGGCGTAAAGAGGCCAAGCAGAAAGAAATCAAACAGAGAAAGAAAAATAAGAGAGAAGGTGTCATTACGGTGATGCGAAATGCTGAACAGTATCAGCGAGACAAAGATGAGAAAGAGCAGGAAGTTAGTGCTCGACTTCATCATATGGCGGTGGATAAGTGTTACCCGGTGTTACCGTCTAATGTTGATAAGACGGGAGAAGAAGTGATAGAAGATTCGCTCCTATCTTATTTGTTGAAATCACCACCTCCCTATGCTCCCGATACTGTGGGTCCTATGATTCTTCCTATTCCTCAACCTGCTGTTTTGGCGGCTGCTGGTCAGCCCGTCGTTCCTCCCGCTCTCCCGAATCCTCTTGTGCCGCAAATTGACCAGCCTGTCGTTCCCGCTACTCCTGGTGCCGCGTCCACCTCTACTGTTTCCACTCCTACTGTTGTTGCTCCTGTGCCGTCTTCTTCTTCTCCTTCTGTTCGTAGCCGTCTCCTGAATGCTGTTGCTACTCTTTATTCTCCGCTTTTTGGGCCAATACTTGGATCGACTCTTTCTGATGTTGCTCAGAGGCGTAGCCAGCTTCCTGATGGTAGGGAACGTGAATCCTTGGTAAAAATGGCACGTAAATGGATTCGTAATCCTGTTAAGTACACTTCGCGTATAGTGTTTGAAACATTTTCCCAGTTTAATGCGCCCACGCAACGATTCGTGTTTGAGGAAATGTGTAAATCGTTGAGGGAAGAATGGGATCATGATGTGGTCGACAATGTGGTCGACAATGTACCGTCTGAGGTTTCTGAGCTTCAGCATCAATTTACAACTGGTGTGATTGTAGGTGATAAGGTTCGAGCTGCTCTAGAACGTCTGTTATCCTTTCGATGTACAGTGCAACCTAGAGCGTTGTTTAAAGACGAGACCGAAGAGTGGATGGCAAAACCTGGTCAATATCCTATGCGAGAAGTTCCCCCAGTGTGGATGCCAGGTGATCCTAATGCTAATCCTGCTGTCCCAGGACGTTTTCAGAGAGTGTGGATACACCTCCCTTGGAAGCGATCGGAAGTTTTACAGGTGAAGCAAACTTTGCCCGATCCTCGTAAAAATCCTGCAGGTTATTATAAGGAGTTGTCCCAACTAGTGGATGCTACTGTTATGAATCTTGCTGATATCGATATGTTGTTTGGCAATGTAGTGCCTCAGCCGATTTGGGCGAAAATTCGTCACGAGAATCACGCGGCTGAGTTAGGCGGTGACTGGGCTGCCCTTACGGCGGCAGACGCCCAGCAAGTTGGTGCGGCTAAACCTGAACAGCTTATTGTGGATTTGCCCCAGAGGATAATTACTCTTATGAAAACGCTTATGCCAGCGATGCGCGTCAATTGGGACAAATTGTCCGCGTGTAAGCAAAAGAGGGATGAGAGTGTCTCCGATTTCTTTACGAGATTTGAGGAAGCATTTGTTGATCATAGTGGTCAGGACATGAGTTCGGAGGGTGGTCAGCGGTTGTTCGTTGATAAATTTGTATCGAACTTGTTGCCCGAACTCAGCAACAAGTTGAAGAATTCTGAGAGTTCGTGGGCTGTTTCTACCACTGCTCAAATATTGGCTACGGTCCAATATTATGAAAACAGAGAAAAGGAAGAAAGTGAACGTGCAGATAAGAAAACGAAGGATCTTAAAACTAAGGTCTTGTTGCAGCAAGCGTATCCTCCGCGCTCACATTTTAATGACTCGCAACAGCCAAATCGCTCACAATCGCAGTTTCACAGATCACAGGTGCGCAATGACTCTCCCGCACCTCGCTTTGTGTTGGGGTATAATCAATGTGCATATTGTCGAGGGGAGGGCCATTTGAAGTTTAATTGCCCAGTTCTACGTGATAGGAACAATGGTGTGTCGGCTCGAGGAGGTCGTAGTGGTCCTCAACAAGCTTCACGTGGTAGAGGTCGCGGTGTTACTCAGACTCAGGCTGAGCGTCTTGCAACTTCGTCAGACTCGCAGAATTGTTTCGATCGACGCGATCTCTCGTCTGGTAGATCTGCGCAGTATCATGTGGACGACTATTATGTCGAGCGTGATGTTGATACGGACGGTATCTACTAGGACAGCCATAGACAAAGGAAGGGAGAAGTATCAGTTCCGGTAGATCAGAGAGGGCCTTATGTCGCAGTTGCCACATTGGGCGTCGTTGAGCCTTTTCTGTTGGACACTGGTGCAGCAAAAAGTTCCATCATGCATTCGAAACTCCCTGGCGCGCCTTTGTCTGGCTTAACGAATGTTTCCGTTGGATTCTCTGGCGCCCCCGTTAGCAATCCAGTTTCTAGCCCCTTGCCCCTTACGATTGGGTCTCATGAGTTAGAAGCTCCTTTGATTTTGACTACTGGTTGTGGTGAGAATCTTTTGGGCTTGGATTTGTTGAAAAGGTTACATGCGACTTTGTACTGCTCTCCTACGGGAGTAGAGCTTACCTTGGGTCAGAGAGTGATTTCCCCTATGTATCTATCGATCGACAAGCTCCCACCGGAATTGAGTTCTCTTCCGGCTTCTTTGTGGGCGACAGGTCCCAATGATGTGGGCCTGCTGGAAATACCACCTTATGTTGTTCAATTGAAAGTTGATGCGCGATTACCGCGCATACCCCAGTATCGTATCTCCCTTGATGGTGAACGGGCACTATTAGCGATCATCTATGATTTGATCGATAAAGATGTTATTGAGGAGACACGAGGGAACGTGTGTAATAGTCCTGTGTTGCCTATTCTGAAGCGAACTGATCCCTCCAAGCCCCCTGTGTACCGTCTAGTTATTGACTTACGGGAGGTAAACAAAATTGTTGTCCCGCAGTTTCCTGTGGTGCCCGACATTACAGCTTTACTGACTCTGATTCCAGCCTCTGCATCATGGTTCTCGGTAATTGATTTGAAGAATGCGTTCTTTAGCATTCCAATTGCTGAGGAAAGTCGAGATTTGTTTGGTTTTTCATTAGGTGGTCGTAGCTTCCGGTTCAAACGCGCACCTCAAGGCTACTGTAAGAGCCCATCGATCTACAGCCAAGCTCTCAAGAGCCAACTTGATGCATTCGTGCTGCCAGCTGGTGCGGCCTTGATTCAGTACGTTGACGATCTGTTGGTAGCTGCTGACACTGAACAAATTTGCAAGACTGCTACTGTGGCACTGTTGCAGCATCTATGTGACTTACACCACAAGGTGTCACCTTCTAAATTGCAATATTGTTGTCAAGAAGTTACCTATCTAGGTCACTTATTGTCAAAGGCGGGAAGGAAGTTGACCCCTGAAAGAATCGCAGCAATTGCCCGAATGACTGTGCCGACGACTCAGAGAGATGTGCGTGCCTTTTTAGGTATCACGTCATACTGTAGACAGTGGATTCCAAATTTTTCACTGTTAGCGAAGCCATTGATAGCTCTTACGTGCAAGGATGTTTCGACTCCTTTGCCATGGACGGAGGAATGTCAGAAAAGTTTTTCTGAACTTCGTGATGCGTTGTGTTCGGCTCCTGTGTTAGGTACTCCTGATTACAGCAAGCCATTTACACTATACGTCCACGAGAGGGAAGGTTGTGCATTGAGTGTTTTAACGCAACAATTTGGTGACAAGCAGCGCCCATGTGCATATTTTTCCTCGACTTTAGACCCGGTAGCTAGAGCGTTGCCGAGTTGCTTGAGGGCGACGGCGGCAGCTGCGGCGTCTATTCGACAATCCGCAGGCCTTGTCATGGATAATATGCTCATAGTGATGGTTCCGCATGCAGTTGATACTCTTCTGAATCGTACAAAAACTCAACATCTGACGAGTGCAAGGTTGTCTGGGTACGAGCTGACCCTTTTGGCAAGTCATATACAGATCAAGCGTTGTAATGTACTGAATCCGGCGACATTGTTGCCGAGTAATACGGAATCAGATGATGTACCACCACATGATTGTTATTTACGAACTGAGGAAGAAACAAAGGGTCGTGTGGACCTGAAAAACACTCCTTTGGTAGATCCTGATGGTACTTTGTATGTTGATGGTTCTTGCTTTAAATTGCCGAATGGCGATGTGACAACTGCGTATGCTGTAGTGACGTTGAGCACGGTTGTGGAAAGTGCGAGATTGAATCAGAATTCAGCACAAGCGGCAGAGTTGATTGCATTGACAAGGGCATGTGTCTTGTCTAAAGGAAAGCGAGTGAATGTGTTTACCGACAGTCAGTACGCATTCGGCGTTGCGCACAGTTTTGGAAGACTTTGGAGAGAAAGAGGATTTATGACATCGCATGGGACGAAGATCCAACACGGGCAGCTAGTGAATGATCTTTTGGATGCACTTACCTTGCCTAAACAAGTGGCGATTGTTAAATGTAGTGCACATCGGAAAGTGATGGATGATGTTTGTCGTGGTAATGCATTTGCGGATGAGATTGCTAAGGAAACGGCTAAGAATCTTACAACTCGAATGTATGTGACAAGTTCAGTGAGATGGCCGACGGAAACGTGTATGTGTGAAAACACTGTTGAGAGTGTGAAGGCAATTCAGAACGAGGCAACTGAAGCTGAAAAGATCAAGTGGAAAGAAAGTACGGGAATGTTGGATAGGCATGGATGTTGGGTTGACTTGACGGAATGTCAGAGGTGGATGTTACCAGATGCGTACGTATTAGCTGTTGTGACGATGGCTCATGGGTTGTCACATATTAGTGCAAAAGGGATATGTAAGTTCTTGTCCCCTGTATGGAAGAATGAGGGTATTACTAAGTGTGCTGAGAGAGTGGTTAAGAATTGCATGGTGTGTTTGATGCACAATCCTGGCAAGGGCACCTCCACTCCACCTGGTCATTTTGCTCCCCCTGTTTGTCCCTTTGAGGTGATCCAACTGGACTTTATCCATATGGAGAGATGCAATAACCTGAAGTATGTTTTGGTTGTGGTTTGCGCGTTCTCTAGATGGATTGAGGCCTATCCTCTTAAGGATAATACTGCCCTGTCCACAGCGAAAATCCTGCTGAAGGAGTACTTTCCTAGGTATGGAATGCCACGGATCGTGTGGTCGGATAATGGAAGTGAGTTTGTAGGAAGTGTGATGCAGAGTGTGTGTAAGGGCCTTGGAATCCGTCAAAAATTCCATAGCGCTAATCATCCTCAGGCAGCGGGTCTGGTTGAAGGGTACAATGGTACCCTGAAACTGAAACTTGCAAAAATACAAGCTTCCACTGGTCTATCATGGCCTGATGCCTTGCCTCTGGCTCTCTTATCAACCAGGGCGACTGTACACTCTCGGGTAGGGCTTAGCCCATATGAGATTGTGTTCGGCCGCCCTGCGAACATTTGGGGAGTCCCGAGACCTAAGGCCTTTGATAGTCTTGAGTATCCAATGCTAATTGATTACCTTCATGATTTGACCACTAAACTACGGTTGATTCATCAACAGGTCTTTGAAGCTCTACCGGCGCAGACAGAGGGTCCTGGACATCAGCTCCGGCCAGGCGATTGGGTCGTTACCCGAAATTTTGGTCGGAAATGTAGCTTGGAGCCAAGATTCGTAGGACCTTTTCAAGTCTTGTTGACAACGAGGACTGCGGGCCGGAAGAACTGGGTTCATGCCGGCCACACGAAAAAGGTACCGATCCCCTCACCAACAGACGGTTGGGTGAGAACTGGGATTGCGGCAACGGAAACTGAGACTCCTTTAAACTTTGTGCCGTTTAGTGACGCTCAACCTGTAGGAGATGATCTGTCGCTGCCAAACCCACTTGTGGAGTCATCAGTAGCAGAGAACCCGAGGTCCGATTCGTTGTCCACTTTATCGAACACTGTTGCGCCAGCTGAACAATTGTTTACAGAGCAAACTCGACCCGGAAGAAGTCGATACTTTCTTCGTTCAAGGACTAATAAAAATTAAGTCGTATATTTGTTTTCCTTTTTCGGTGCGATGAGCATTATGGACAATTACATCCTTTCTTTTTGAGTTTTTATGTGTTTGTCACTGCTAAAGAGATTTGTATTAAAACTGAACGTTTTGAGAAAAACCTACCATCCGGGTTACCGTAGGGCCGTGCGGGTACTCCTTTCTGTTTAGCAGGTTTCTGACGCTAGGTCGGTTACTTTTGTCGATTCCTGGGAACTCCTGGGGATTGATAATCGCTACTCAGAACGAAGTGCGTCAAGTACGTCACGGACGGTTTGTAGAGGATGGCATTCTCTAAGCTGTTGGAAGTAGAAAGGATGTCGGCGCAGAGATCAGAGTTATATAGGGTTGTACGAACAAAATGTTTTCGGTTTCAGGTATTCCTACTGTTTCTGACTGTATCTATGCTATTGGTGGGAGGAGTGTATTTTGGAATACAGTTGTTATTGCCTTCTGTTTCACCTACCTCTTCTCCTAAACTAAGCTCCATCACCACTGTTTCCCCACATTCTTTTCATCCTTTGCCTCAACACGAACAGGTTAGACGTGCGGAATTTATGAATAACTCCTTCGTTCAACTCCTACATCAGCATCAGTTGGTGATGAATACTACCAACTGTTGGGTGTGTGGGTTAATGCCACATACCATGGATAGGGGTATTCCATACTTAGTCCTTCCTTACAGCTCCCAGGGTTCCGCTCGAGCATTCCAAACTATGTTTCGTAGTGCACTAGATTCCTACCCCAGTAGAGAGCCACACTCTGTTAATTTTGGTCCTGGTCCGTACCACAAGCCTTTGGCGATAGCGATAGCGGATTTAGATAGAGATGTTTTTGATGCATCGCTTATCCCAGATGAAGAGGTGCAAGCCTATAAGGATCTGAGTGAGGCTGAGTATAGTGTTTCAGTGGGTGATGGACAGCTTAAGAGCTCGTCCCCAATATGGATTGTACCACACCTCGGTAATTTCTGCTTGAAAGGTTTGGGTCGTAATCCGAGAGCACAACTTGGGAACAGTGCTTGTACTGACACGTATGTCCTTCCGATGCTCTCTTCCCCTGTTTTCCTGACTGCTAAGGGCACTTATTTCATATGTTATGAACGTGCATATACATGGCTACCCCGTGATTTTTCGGGTACCTGTTATATTGCGAATCTTTTACCACCGACTTTTACAGTTGCCTCAGACTATCACAAGACTAGAGTTGTGAGAGGCGTTATTAGCAAAGAGGATACTGCCGGTCAAGAAGCAGGAGATTTCTTTAAGGGTTTCCTGCCGTTTTGGGGACCTATGGTTAATAGTAGGAACCTAAGACAGTTGACCCGTGTAGTCGAGTCGACTGCTAATATTACCGCGAGTGCCCTTGGTAACTTAACAGCTGAACTTCAGGTGGATAGACTCATGACGTTGCAGAACCGGATGGTTCTAGACGTCGTTCTCGCAGATAGAGGTGGTGTGTGTAAAGTTATCCATTCGAGCTGTTGCATTTTTATTCCTGACAATGCTCCAACTGTCTACCAAGCCATCTCAAAGTGCACAAGATTTCCGAGTCCATACACGTGGACGAAGGTAATTGGACACTTCTAGGATGGTTTTGGGGTTTGATATCCACTTGGGGTTGGAAAATTCTGATGATCGTAGGGGTTGTTGTAACGTTTCTATTCACGTGTTGTCTTTGTGTACAGTGTGGTCCTGCCTTATGTGGCCTTTGTGCTACAACGTGTATAAGACGGCCATCTGTTACCAAGGAGACATTGATGAGTAGAATGATGTTCCAGCAGCAGATGAACGATCTGATGAATATTGAAATCGATTCCGATCTTGACTAGTGCTTGCCTACCTGAGGGCAAAAGGAGCGTCTGAGGTTCCGTGTGAGACGGAACGACACTTTTTGAGTGGTGACGAATATGGCTGAGTTTGGTGTCTACGAACCGCAAATGACGAGTATAGTGGGTGTACGCAGTTTCGCTACGCAACCACGTATGGTTCGTCTCATTTTTGGGTTTGTTCATCCGAACCCTCTGGTTCCATTTTAGATACGACATCCATTTTGTTTCTTGCCCTCAAGTAGCCAGCGAACGGACGTTGCCCGCTTCGTGACCCTGGGACTCCCAAGCTTACATGAGGGACACGTGTTTCCTCGAGGGTGACTTTTACGATAAGGGAAATGACACGGCGAAAGCAGATGGCCCCGCTCGGGACTCATCTTGCCGTGCTAGCCTATTGTTTCAGTCATGCATGCATTGGACACGAGGTCTTTGATCCTGTCATCAAGTTTCCTTTATTACTCCCGACACTCTTCTTTAACCTGTTGTGCATCCTTGTCCTTTCTTTGGATCTGTTCTTGTCCTCTCTCCTAATGTGTTTACGGTCAGAATGGAATGTGTTTTATTGCGGGGTAGATATGTTTTTACAGTTGGGAACCGGCAATGCTGCTGTAATTATGTTCCGGCCTCCTGAAACATGAACACGACTCTTTTGAAGTTTATTGTGGGAACTGAGTTGTAACTTTTGTTCGCCATACTGTGCAATGGCAAAAACGTGTATAAAAGGAGCGATCCACTTTTGCAATTTGAAGCAGTCTCCGAGAACCTACACGTTGTGTACTTCTTGTGATCTCTGTATCCCTGCAGTAAATAAACGCTGATCTCTGACGTCGCTGGAAGTGTCCTGTGTCTCTGTGTTTTGTACGCCAGAACAGGTAACCCACGAAGGTTTCAGGTGTTGTCCCCTGGCACCGCTGGGTCTTAGAATAACCCAGTCCTTCAAGTGTCTCAATCAGAAACTAAGTGTCATTAATGAAGGGAGCATTGTGGGGAGTGACAACTGTGTGCATTGTCATACGTGGTGCAAATGGCACGCACACACCAACGTACTCTCATGAATTCCTATCAGATCTGTGCAGCCCAAGATATGCCATCCATGTAGGTATGTGGCCAAGAAGAACAGACACTTCATTGACAATCGGTGAGGTGAAGAAACACATTTTTGCCATAGTCTTCCACCAACTGTTTACTTCACATACTATGCATTACTACAATGCTTCTTAAAGCCAATTTGGAATGGTTTAAGACTTCAGTGATAGAATGGTCTGAATAATGACAAAGCAAGGGGCTGGACAGACAATACAAGTGTGGTTGTTCTCGCTTGCCTGTAGTTATCGATTAGCCTTCTGTAGGCTTTATGACTCTGACTACTTGTCTCTCCCTTACATTTCAAACTCCAATCTGTGACCTGCATGCCACCATTACTAAGAAAATGGCATAAATGCCGCCCATTCACAATCTACACTTTTTTCTTGGCTTTGCTGTGACGATGCTCCATTTCCAGAGAGAGAGCAGCGAGGTTGAGCTGTGCATTGAGCAGCACAACTCATGGCTCACCGATGAGCGGCTGTGCTGGCTCGAGGAGGAGCTGGTTTGCAGTGCACCGCAAATAGGTGGGCAGTGTTCTTTGGCATCCGCGATGGCTGTCAATTCAACATGCAGACCCTCAGTCCCTCCTTGCAGCGCCCGCATTACCTGGGTTTCCTGAAGTTAGGGCTGGGGGAGCAGCCATGACTGCCATTTCTGGAGGTCTTGTGGGCCCCTAAGGTGATTGGGGTTGGCGGCTTGATGGTCAGAAAACTGAGGAGTCAGGTGCTTAGGAGCTGCCACAAGGGTCAGTCAGCGTCAGCGCCAGCACATGGTACATTGTGAAATCAGCAGAAAAATCAGTGGGAGTGGTAATGGGATGCTAAGAAGATTTATTTATAGATTTTTTGAGTTACCTGTAACCCATGTAATCGTGGAATTCTTTGAAGAGCAACAAAGCACAAATGGAATCTTTTGAGAAACTGAAGCCACCTATGTCTCCTGGAGATAGGAGTTAGTGTCATAGAGGGGTGATAACAGACAAGGATTACGTAAAGCAGGCTGGAGTGACTATATTTTAAGGCACTTTAATTTACTTGTATGCACTCTAAGGCACTGAATGCACATTACTTTGGTGAGCAGTGGTCTTGGAGGTGTGAAAGGATCTGGTATTTAGAAGCAATTCTCTGTTAAATGCCCTGCTTAATGACCTATCAGCACATAAGGGATTTTTAGTTGTGCTGGCGGTGTGAATCCACACTGGTTGTTGTCATTTTCAGTTTTACAATAATACAGTTTGAAGTTTGCAGTAATCCTTGGGACTCCTGGAAGACTAGGCTAAGTGGAGTTACCTTACGGTGTCCCTTATAGTGGCCCTACCAATACATAAGTGCGTAATCAACCACACATATTCGCACCCAAACCTCCGGTGGGGAGCCACTGAATGGTGGTGGGTGCTAGGGTGTGCGAGGTTACACATGGGATGAAGCCACTGGTGGTATAGGCTGGTAAGGAGTGACAAGGAATCTGTAGCTGAACTTGTATTTTGTAACTGTAGTTGTATCGGTAGCGATAACCCAGGAGAGAGCTGACAGAGCATTAGCGAATGAGTCAACTGCAAATTAGAGAATTGCTTTCAGCCTGCTTTCATCCCTCTGGGTTGCTTGGTAGAAAAGACTGCAACCACCCAAGAGTTTCCGCTGTAGAGCTGTCCTTGTGCCTGTCTTCTAGGATTGGATTGAATTGTTTTTTTCAGTGGGTGGAGGCGGCAACGATATTGATTGGCCCTAGGAAGAGTTAAAAGAGGAATGATGTGAAGAGGAGTATTCGGAAAATGAATAGACTGACTAGTGAGTGCCAACAGTTTATCACTTACAATCTTTTGCCTAAAACATGACTGTGAGAAAGCTCAATTCAGGAAAACTGATAGTGCAACATGCCTGCAAATACTGGCTCAAATCCTCTTAGGAACAAATCTGTCTATATTGTTCCAAAGACCTTGTTTTTGCTGAGGGCGAGAAAAACCACCTCCACGTCTGACGAAGCAAAGGAGATGGTTCTGATAGAGAATTTTCCCCGTAAGAAGATCTTAGCTTAAAAACATCTATAAAAGAAAATACAGAAAAGATGTTTACTCAAAACTTACCTCAATTAATTATGGAGGGATGCTAGAAAGAGCAGAGTGTTCGCACATGAGGAGGACTGCAGACAGCAAGTGCGAGTTGAGAAGGAAGGCAGTCTTCCTCAGAATTTACGCCACTAGTTATTAATACTGTCTTTTCTGACATTCCTACGGAAAGGAGAGTAGGGAAGATTTCACAGAGGATGACCCCAGTAACAGTAAATTCAAACCCTGTTTTAGAGCCTTTTAGAAGTACTCCAAGTATAAAATCTCCACCATTATTTAAACAATCATCTATTCCAGATATTGAAAGAATTATCCACTCAATTTTGGCATTGGTGGAGAAAGTGGGTAACTCTGACCATACTTTGGATTCCCTTTAGATCCACCTTCAATTATATATTATCTAATAAGGAAGGGAATGCTATTGGGAAAGACAAGATTCCTTTTGGATGGACCGAGATAAGGGAAAACACCAAAGAGAGAGAACGGATAAGAAAGTTAGCTTTGGGGATAAAAAATTAATGGATTCAGTCAAAATCCGGTTCCAGTTGACTCTTAAGGTAATAAGAAAACTAAAAATGGTAGAATTGAAAGTAACTTAAACCCAAATACAATTCCATTTATAGTAGCAGACTTGGACAATGGGGAATTAAAGAGTGCTTCTGCGAGAAACAGTCATCCTCTAAAAGGAACACTACAAATGGAGCCTGGTAATCTTATTGAAAAGGAGGAAAAGAGTACTATGATTGATAATAGCTTTAGTATATTATATGCTAATATAATTTTTGAAGATCAGCAAGAGCCGATTCCTTGCTTCTTTTTATTAAATTCTTTTGCAGGAATAGAAACTCTCAAATTGTTGAAAAAGTAATGATATTGTGTCTGTTGTGATCTTAAATGAGATTGGAGTTGGGAGATCTAGACACTTAGGGCCCCATTAGGATGGCGGGCGGATCGCCCTTGCCGGGCTGGCGGTAGTCACCACCGGGGGCAATCCGCCCACCATCCACACATCAAAGACCCCCCTACATATTATGATGGCTGAGGGGTCCGCGGCAGACGGAAAGACCGTCCGCCGCTTTTTCGGTCGACTCGTCGACCGGGTGGAAAAAGAGCATAACATGGTGAAAGGTGCGGATATGAGCCTTTCCATGGCGCCAGTATGGCAGGCGCATCCTAATCTCCCCCATGGGACCGCCACACATATGGCGGGCGGTCCAGTTTTCCGTCAGGATGGCGGGCGGTCCTAATGATGCCATTAATTCTTTAGTGGTGGTAAATTTGGTTTGACAAATTGGGATTTTTTTTTACTTACAGGTATTGATGTAATTCCTTTTCATCTGCATAGGCAAGGATTCCAGAAACCAACGGGGACCTCCAGGGTTGCGGAAAATCATGAGTTTATTACAAATCAAGATGAGTTATTTTTAAAGGTCCAATCTACTATAGGTATGATTAGGTGATCTGGTAGATCAGTTTCATTAGAGGACAGGGCAAGGGTTCCCATGTGACAACACAGGATGAATATCTGAATAAGTGGTCTTGGCTGGTGGGTGCTCTGAATGCTAATCTTTCTTCTGGCCCCGTAATACACCGCCATCTTTAGCACTTCAATAAACATTATGTCTTGGTATATGACAAGAAATGGAGGAAATAATAAAATGTTAGCTTTACTTTCAGATTTGGGCGCAGATTTAATTTGTATTTCCAGGAACCCGGAGCTTAACAGATATTAATCTTGATAATTTTCATGTTTATAATTGTGCAGCAAGTGTCTCCAATAGGAGCCGCTTGGGTGGCGGGATTGCTATATTGCTAAAGGTGAATTTAACCTGGTTTTTTCAAGAGTCAACATATCTCTCGAATTTAGTGCAATGGGTCAAAGTAAGTCAGAGGGGAACAGCTAACGCAGCCAGGGAAGTATTGTTAATATTTAATTTATATATATCGCCGGGTGCCAAGATTAATTCTCTGGCAAAATCTGTGTTTAATTTTATTGCTATACCACGCTAGTTGAAAAGGTCTGCTCAATTTTGATTGGCAGAGACTTAAATGCAAAGATTCTGAATTATGAAGCTAGTATACATCATACAGACACTGAAAAAGAGGAGGCATATAACATTCCAGGAATCCTATTCTTCAAGTAACTCTAAAGTGGAAAACTATTGCTAGAATTCGTGAGAGAAATAGATCATTTAGTAGTAAATGGCTGTTCTTTCGATAATGAGTGGAAAATAGTAGTTTTAACTACAATTTTAGAGCTGGCATTAGTGTAGATAGCGGTCCGAATATTCACATATTAGAAACAAACTTGTTGGGGATGAAGTCAGAAAAATTAAGGCCTAAGAAAAACATGTCCTAAACATAGAGTTTAATGTGTCAAGGGAAATGAATAGCTTAATCATACACCAATTTAAATGCTATTCAAAGAAAGGGAAAGGATAATTAACTACTTGACGAAAAAAAGGAGGAGTCTAAAGGCTCAGTGTAAGAAACCAATGGCGGTCTTAAATGGATAGCATTATGGGAGGCTGTTAAATTAAAGAGAAGTGGTAGATTTTGAAAAGTATTGGCAGAAGCATCAGGATATAGACATGACAGGATAACCTTCCTGTGTCTATTAATGGAGACGTTTAGATGGAATATATTTCTGGGCTATATGCTGCTATATTAGTAGCCAGGATCCTCCCGCTGAATAAGTAAACAAACTAGAACCAATGGCGGACTATGGGTCTCCTTCAGTAAGGCAGATAAAAAGTTACATATTAAAAGCTAGATCCTCAGCGGCCATGGGCCCAGATGAAATACCAATAACTGTTATAAAAACAGACGTCCAGCGATGGCCTAATGTTCTATCATCAGATTTTGTTAGATAAGAAGATTTATTCCTTCATCATGCAGGGGCAGAAGATGAATACCTCTGTACAAAAATGGAGAAAACTAGACCATCAAATTACAGGCAAATAACATTATTGGATGCAGTAGGTAAAATCTTTGCAAGGAGTATTTTGGATCATCTGCAGGATTGGGTTTATGAAGAGAGATTATCCCTATACATAAAGTGGGGCATAGAGAGAACTGCTCAACAGTGGACAATTTTGCAAGTAATCTTAGAAAGTGTGCCATAAACAGGAGATAGTAAGTGTATGCAGTCTTCATAGCTTTCGCCACAGCATTTGATCAAGATGATCAGCCTACATTGTGGAAAAAAGGTATTAAACTGGGAATTCCATGGCCACTTTTACAGCTAATATTTGCATTGTATTCTTCAACCTGGTTCCAAGTGCTCATGGGGAGTCACAAGGAGTTACCCCAAAAATAGTTACAAATAATGATCCAAAACAAGGGTGCCTATTGGCTCCATTATTAATCTCTGTCTAGATTCATGATTTACTGGCAATGGTTTCTAACGCAGTATGTAGTCGGAGTACAAAAATTACATTGTTTACTTTACGCCTATGATATTGTATTGTTTGATCTGACGCAAATAGGGTTACAAAGAAGACTGAATAATTTAAAAGCCTTTTGGGAGTGCCATTGTTTGGAATTAATATAGCAAATGTGTAAAAATAAGTTGAAGGCCCTAAACTTTAAGTGGTTGATGGAGAAGGATCCACTGGAAGTAGTGTAAGAGTATATGTATTTGGGGAAGATTTTTAGCTCTTCGCTAGATGATAAAACACACATTGCCAGTTTTACTCAGAGCAATAAACCATGCAAATGGGCTTTGAAGTCTTTATAATGCACATGGGAGTTGACAGTTTTTACATCTTTTAACATTAAATCAAATTTAAATCCCCCAAACTGTACTATAAGCAGCTGAATCAATTGACATTAGGAACTGGGTTCTTGTAACCAAAATCTCTCCCCACAATCGGAAGAGACAACAATATGGAGGGCATGGTGGTGCCGGACTGCAGGGTAAGATGGCGGGCCATCCGAGAATGGCCTTTTCATTGTGCCTGACGTAACACCTTCTATCGTGTGGACCTAATGCTGTGGAGAGTTCTGGCGGTGGTCGGTGGACCTCGGGTCACCTCAATTAAATGGTGTGGGGAGGTAGATTTCACACCCTCTGTCCTGCCCTCCTTGCTGTGACCACCACCTCCAGCCGCCAATAGCAGCACCAGTGGCCACTGGAAGCCGTGAGAGCTAGGGGATAGTCTTTTGCCTTCTTTTTCTGGCAGTAAGGCATCAGCAGGTCATCTTCTGATGGAGGATGCCTGTAGTAACCAGAAGCAATTGTGGGACGGGGGTAGTTGCCGCATTTCTGCCACATCATTGCTCCTGGGTTTGGATGGAGGGCCTGTCTACACCTCGAGGTTGGGCTGTGGCCCCTTCTTCCTTGATTTTGTGGCCAGGGGGGTGCAGAGCAAGTGAACAAATGCTCATTTTAATTTGTCTTTCCGATGGGCATGGAATGAGTTGGGCACCAGGACCTCCTCCTTTTGTTGATGGTGTGCTTGAAGAGCGCGGGTGGGCATGGGTGAAAATCACATTCTTTTTTTCCAGAAAGGCGGTGGACAGGTAAAAAAAAGCATGCGGAGCCAGGCGAATCTCCTGCGAGTCATGCGGATTGAATGAGGACACTCTCTCAGTATCGCCTGATCAGGAGTTGGTTAATAAAACAGCAAAATGTTCTCAGAGGGCCTGCAGGACTAGGCGACTGAATCTGATCGGAAGGAGAGTGCGGTAGCACAGCAAGCGAATGTCCTGTTCGAAGGCCCCCAGTTACAAGTGCAGTTTTTTAAAGCGTGTCATTTTGTGGGTTTCAGAGTCTGAAATTGTGTCATGAGTTATTTTGAGGCACCATGAAAGGTTTCATATGTCATATGCATCAGTGGTTACAAGAAATGTCACCTTATTAGCAGGTTGCAGACTTAAGGCCAGCATCGACAAGATAATAGCCGAATAGTAAGGGTAAATCTTAACTCCGTGCCACATTATAGCAAGAGATAGGAGTTGGAAAGGTCTAGCTGCTGACATTTTATTATATTTACAGCTGCTCTATGATATTTCTTCGAACAATGTGGGATTGGAGTGAGCCTAACAAGCAGCACTGGCTGCTACTGAGCAGGGGTGGTGGGGTGGGGCTAGGGGGGCACGGAGTGAGGGAGAGGGAAATAATAAAATTAAAAAGTTCCAATTTACCTTTTTACTGCCGATCATCACCTCTTCTTCCTCCGTCCTCCTGTCTGCACTTGGCAGGAAGTACACAGCCTCTCAGAAACCGCAGACCAATCACAATGCTGCCTTAGCAGTGTTCCGATTGGTCTGAGCGCCGTGGTTCAGCGCTCAGAAGGGGCTGGCAGGCTGTGCATGTTTTCCATGCAGACTGTAATGCAGCCTACATGGAGAACATGCGCAGTGCGCATGACGCTTCGGCCGGCCAGCCAAAGTCGCGCGCACTCTTTAGGTGCTGCCACCACGCCTCCCCTTGGACGCGGGGAGCCCACCCCGCCCGGCTTCAGCTGCTAGTTGAATACAAAAAACAAAATGATAATAACGAACATTATCATTATTTTATTTTTTGTATTCAGCTTGCAACTGAAGCAGTGGGCTACACTCCTTTGCCTTAGATGCGGAGCCGCCACTTCTAACATGGTGTAGACAAAAGCGGTACATATATGCTACAATACCTGCAGCTGTTGCATGCACTCGGTCCGGTTAAGTTTAATAACGTTTTGTTAGTTACGTTAGCTTTTTGATCTCAGGTGGCAGCTTCTAATAGTTTGTCAGTCTCTAGAGCTGGAAGAGTGTTGTTGAAAGGGCAGGCCGGGTGTTTAATCACGACGCCTGATATCTGGTGGCACCAGGGTCACCTTCACGGGAGGAAGGAGTTTTAAAACTTCAGGCTAATAGTAGAGATCCTGGTGGGTGGGGGTTGTTTCTCAACCCAAAGCTAGGAATATAATTGATTCTATGGTCCCCAGACCTGTTAAGGTGCTTTTGCACATATTAACAGTATGCCACTTTAAGGAAATACTTTCGTTAAGGGGAAGACTGGCATTTTCAATACTGGGGGCCTTATTTATAATGGAATGGAAAAGCACAGTGCTGCAGGCACGTTTGCAGCGCTGTGCCATTCTAAAAGTGGAGGAATGCTTTGTATTTACAAGAAAACAGTGCATTCCTGTACTGATCCCTGGGCTAAAAAAGCAGCCTAGCGCCAATGCAAAAACAACAATTGATGGACAGAATGCAGAACAATGTCATACATTCACCCCAGTACAGAGATCTGGGCATAAATCCATCGTTTTTTTGCTCACCATGCCATTCCAGTTTGAACCCAGCCATATGCAAATCAGTCTTGACCCTGTGCCTCATGGGAACAGTCCAGCCCGAACTGCCAAGCCAGGTCCTCCCTGGACTGGAAACAAGCATCCTAGGACCGGTTTCGTATGCAATGCCAATGCAGGCACCCTTGCACCATGTTGCAAGGGTGCCTGAGTTGTGGGGCTAATTGATTTTGTGCTGGAAGGGACATCTTTCTGCACATAAATGAATCACTGCACCTCCCAAATGCCACCCCTGGGGTGGCGTTAGAATCTGACGGATATCCAGGTTTACGATTCCTCATAAATCTGGGAATGCTTCAGATTCCATGGGTGTTGCGTGGGAGCACCCATAGCAACACACATGGAATGACCCTTTCGTGCAGTGTTCTGCACTAAAGGGGCACATATTTAAAAGGCCATGAAAAGCTATGTAAATTGGTTTTGCGTGGCCTTGTGAATGTGATGTGGCACATTGCACCACTGGTGTATTAAAAAATTATGCTCCATTGTCAAAAAAGTGATGCTCCAGCATCACAAACGTACTGCTGGAGCCTTGTAAATGAGGCCCAGGGCCTTTAAAGCACACAGGACCATTGAGACCATAGTTCAAAACGGACACCTCATGCGGGAGAGATCAATGGGCATCCTGTAAACTTCATATTATTACATTCCCTATATTTATTTTGTGTGTAGGGCCCATCCCTGCAGGACACTGAATGCCATCTTAGTCATGAAATGGAATTTCAGTCCATCTGGGAAGTCATTTTGCTGCTCTGTAACACTTTTCGCCCTAAGTGGGATGGGTATGCCCAGACGTGGGTCCCTTGCTCACTGTGCCATTGGATTCAAACCAGCCTGGCTGAAGAAGGGTGACATACCCTGAAACCGGTCCCAGGATGCTTGTTTCCGGTCCAGGGAGGATCTGGTCTGGCAGTTCGGTCTGGACTGTTCCAATGGGGCCCAGGGTCAAGACTGATTTGCATATGGCTGGGTCCAAACTGGGGAGGTGTAGTGGGCAAAAGAACGATGGATTTAACCCAGATCTTTTGACTGGGGAGAATGTTTGCATTGTCAGCATTCCGTTCATCATTTGTTTGCTGCAGCTCTATGTGTTATGGCTAAGAGTGGCATCGTACTTCGTTTGGATAGGTTCCATGAGTGGGTGTCTTGTTTTCTTAGGAAATAGCCAAAACGAGTGGCATGCTTGCTTCGTTGGATGTTAGCATGCCTGGGATCTTGTAGGGGCAATTTTCAGGCGTGTAGCCAGGTGTCCATTACTGTTGCTATACAGGGGTCACTGCACATGATATCTCTTGCAAACAGTTAAGGGTGTCCGACAACGAGCTGGAGCAAAGGGGCCTCTTCTCAAAGCAGGCGGAGTCTAAGACTTTGTTATTAAATCCCCAGGAATTAATCACACAATGGTCTTCTACATGCAGCATATATATCACAAAACGTGTTGCATTATTCATTTTATCGCAATTGTTGAGGGATGCAACCATCTGCTCACAATACGAAGAAGAAATGGGGCCAATTTTTTGGGTTACTATGCTGCTGCACAGGCTTAGATATCATCAAGGTGTGCCTATTTGATTAGTTATAGCAGTTGTTCCTATAGAGCAATCAGGACCCACTGATGCTGTAAAAAACTACCACATTTCTGTTTGACTCCCTTACTCGTTCCAGATGAGTGCTACTGGGATCAGAAATCCCACCTCCACAAGGATATTGCTTAGTGTCTGATGCAAATAATCACGTAGGTTAGTTATACAGTAAGATACTTGATGCAGGGGAGTTCTCATACATCCGTCAATTTTCAAAGGTCCCTGCTTTTTACCAGCAACGTAAAACTCTACCATTTTAATACGCAAATTAGCTTTAACGGAGACATAGGCACGTGTCCAGCGCAGAGACAGTGGTCCATTTCTTGGAGGGAGGTTGTTCTTTACAAGATCACATTGAAGGCAGCGGTATGCAGTGACGGTGTATTTTGTAGAACTCTGCCTCACCAGGCACTGCAGGGACATAGTGCCCAGTAGCGTAGCAAGGATGCCATGGGTTTTGGTGTCAGTAATGGTGTCAGTAAAGGAAAGCCCCCATACTCTGGGTCCGATTACGATGTCGGACAGACTGGAGTCCGTCTGACATTGTTTGCGTACTGGGGCCGACTGACCTGTCTGCGTTCCCAACCCAGCAATTAGGATGCGACTGAACACTGGTCGGACGCACTCCTATTCTATACAATGGGAGCATGCATTCTGACCGGAATGCATGCTCTCAGTGTAAAGTGAAGTGTTGCAGTTCATCCCTGCACCCCGTGGCAGGCACCTCAAGGTGCCTGCTACGGGGTGCAGGGCTCAACATGGGGCACCGTAGGTGCCCCCTCAGCTGCTATCCGGAGGCCTTGCACCCATTGGGGCCCTGATGGGGGGCCCCCCCCAAAGTCGACTTCCAACAGCTTTTCTGTGTCGGAAAGGCCGACACAGAAAGATTGTTGGAATCAGACATTGTAATCTCTCGGGTGGAAAGAGTCGCCCTTGGGATTACAGGAGGCTTTCTGAATGGCAGACGGGCTCTTCGAGAATTGTCGGAAGCCATTCAGAAATCCAGTTTGGATTAATTTCTGACCGACTCCATCCAAATGAGTCAGTAAGAAATGAATCCAAACAGGAGATTACGATGCCATAGGAACGGCTCCGACTGAGGGTCAGAGCAGTTTCCTATGGCATCTTCTCGGCCCCTCTGTTGGGAGAGCTGTGAAGGTTGGGCTCGAAAGGCCTTAGTACCTGCTGCACCAATGATAGCTCTCCTCTTGTAATACCATGGAAGGATGTTGCATCTTTTTATGTGCGGATTAGGCCACCAATGTGGGATAACAATTTCAGGAAGTGAACACTACTGATATACTGAGTTTGCAAATGGTGGATGCTTTTCATCCCGTATGTTGTCAATCCTTCAACAACAATACTATTGCTTGTGGTAATGTTTAATGTAGGATATGTTCTGTGAGTGAGCTAGTCTGAATGTCAAGCACGCTTCCTATTTGTCCAGCACATTTTTCTTGTTGTGTCCTTCAATATTGATGCATCTACCCAAAACAGTAGCATGACCTGGAAGGATGTTGGATGATCTACTGAAATATTGGGTCAGTTCAAACAAGTTGGTGGTGGTGTTTACACCAAATATTAGAATGTAATCTTTACTCGAGTTCTGATGCACCTCTGGGATGGAGCAGTGAGTTAAGTGTTTTTTCTTCAGGGTTATGTCCTTGGAGTTTTCCACTACTTGCTACATTTTCAAATAAGTGGTTTTCATTATGTGCAGTGACATAGGCTATTCGTTTAGTTCAGGGCAGAGGGGTCTCATTAAAGATGCATAATATAGATTGTCTTGAATTTCATTACGGGGATATGGCATATTTTCTCGGCAGTGCGAGTGGGCGGATTAATGTATCTCTGCACAGTACAGCCATGTTTCTTAACATTTTCCATGGCAGTCTGATTTGTGTGTCCAAAAGCCTAGAAACCGGTCCTGGGATGCTTGTTTACGCTCAAGGGAGGACCTGGCTTGGCAGTTCGGGCTGGACTGTTCCCATGAGGCACAGGGTCAAGACTGATTTGCAAATGGCCAGGTCTAAACTGGGATGGCGAAGTGAGCAAAAGAATGATGGATTTAACCCAGATCTCTTGACTGGGGGTGAATGTTTTGATTTGTTCTGCATTCCGTCCATCAATTGTGTGTCTTTTGCTTTTTCTCCTGGGCCTTGAGCCAGAGCTTTCCCCCTATTTCCTTTTGAACAGCCCCATATTAGCCTGTTTTAGGTGCAATAGTTAGAATTTTGTTTTTCGAACTTCAAAGGAGGCAGATTACTAGTATTCTTCTCACTGTACGTTGCTTGTTATTGTGCTAGACCGTATCTGGTTGGAGCTGTCAATTATCCTAGTCGGTAGACTGGGGAGGTAATTACCTATAATTCATTATTATTATCACTGATGATACGGCCTTGACCAACCAATTTTGCCTTCTGTAAGGTTTGGTCAGAGGTCAATGTTTTGCAAATTACGCAACTCTGGAGCGGAAGAAGTGGGAGCCATCTTGGGTGTAGCAGATCCTTTTGATCCTAGCTTTGGGACCACCTTCAGTTTAGCTGTCACTTCCTGTTGAGGGCATGCCATGTCCAGGTCCATTCTTTTTGCATTGGAGCTGTTACATGTGCTGCTAGCTCTGGTACGAAGGAGCAGATGATACAAAGGGTGAAGATAGTGAGGGAGTTGCAGGCAGTATCTTCATCTTTGCAATTAGCTTTCAGCCCTACTTTCATGCACTGCTTTCCCCCATATATGTTCATTAGGTACCATGTCTCTTCACAAGGTCTTGGTGTTGAGCCCCCCTTGCATACATACTGTGAAGGCTCACAGTTTGTGATGCAGCTGCAGCTTACTAATACACCAGGCAGTTTTTCAGCACAAGGTGGTAGGGGTAAGGAGGCTTGTATCAACAAATGGAGGACAGATGTGGGAGAAACTGAATCAAGAGGGCTCCCTTCGTCTGTCTTGGTAATATTGCATTTGGAAGGCAATGATCTAGTGAAGAATGTTGCCGGGACCTGTTTGATTTGCTGAGGGTTTTATTGTTGACTAAGCCATTTCTGAAGGCAACCTTTGCATGGTCACACATTGTGAAAAGATAATTATAGTGCGGAGGACCAGCTGCTCGGTCTCCTAATGATCCTGCAAAGCATCTGAGCAGAAAAGACTCCAGTCTCCTGAGGTTAACTTGGTCAGGGCACATCTCTAATGGTTTGCAACAGAGGAAGGAGGTTCAATTTCCCTGATGGAGTTCTCTGGCGGCAGAGACAACATCTGTGCATAATTTGATTTCATTGGCTTGTCAATATCATCTGCAGCTTGTGGGGAGGCCCGGCGGGGTGGGAACAATGCTGGCCTGAAGCAGGGTGAATTTATAGTTGGTGGGGACACTTCAGGTCCCCTAGGCATCTCACATGGATTAAGGCACAGTGAAACCAGTGTCACATGGACCTCAAAGGGGGGCTTGCAGCAATTGGTAAAGAAGCTGCAACTTTGAGGGGTTTGGGTTGGTTGCTGTCGCAACCTTTACCCACCATCCAATGCATGCACAGTTGCACTGAGGGGCAGTGGCCCTTTGGGGTGGTGGGAGGATGCAGTCTGCACCAGGGTACCTAGACATGGCCCGGTTGCTCAGGCTAGCTCCCCAGTGGGTGGCAGGGGTACCCAGGTAAGGTTTTGCTCTGGGGTGAGAGGGCCTCCGTCACAAGTAAAGAGAGCAGGGATTCACATAAGAGTGACTGTCCATTTCCGGCTCTAAGATAGGGCCAAAGAGGGCCCATTTCGGTGAGAGGTGCCAGGGGGACCTGGTCGAAGGGCAAACCATGAGTTTGTTAAATGATTGTTTATGCACAGAGAGATACTGGGGTTGTAGGTAACTTGATGTCTAGTTTAAGATGTTTGAAAAAAGAATCTGTTACAACCTTGTAAAGATAAGTGATGTTTATTTTTAGAACATGTTGCAAGTTTTGTTATTGTAATAAAATACAGCCTTATATTTTGATATCTCTCACCAAACAACAAAACTGTGTTTCAGACTTTTATTTGTAGGGTTTGAAAAGTCATGGTTAAAAGACGTTGTGTCAGACATGTCCCCTCCATATGAATCTGGTGGAAGGAAGAATTCTTAGAAGGTGTGCTCTGCAAGCACATCTGTACAAGCATTAGGCTATCAGATAAGAACTGGGTTTGGCCAGAGTTTATGAGTTAGGTATGGCAATACAATTAAGGTGGGAACATTGTCTGGTTCTTTCTAAAAATAATTCTCTGTGAGAATTGCTAGCCATTGAGATTGTGAAAGAAACACCTTCCTTTGTACATTTGATAAAAGTTTATCATTTGCTCTAAAAAAGTTTAATCTTTAGGAAGAAGTGTTGTTAATTATGTAGAAAATGGAGTCGAAGCAGTTTAAGAAATGATGCCTAATCCTTCGAATGCAAATTGATATGGTCTTCTATTAGTAAAAATAAATTTTTAGACATTAGTTCAGCTTGTAAGGAAAATGTGTCTCAAACAGATGTACAATGGAGCTTCGATCATGGGGTGCGAATAATTACCCTAACAATCAGATTGAATTTGCTAAATTAAGAATTATGACAGCGCATGGAAAAAATAAGAACGCATATGTAATGTGTGTAATGATGGTACCCAAGATGAGATCGCAGCATTATCAAAGGTACAGAAATATTATTTGCACTTCCGTATTTATGGTATTGTAACAGTTGCACCTGATGTTGTATGCCCTTTTCTCATATTGCCTCAAAATGAAATGACTTGTTATAGACTTTCAATGTTTTTGATCTTTTTTTAGATGTGCATTATGATTGTTACCAAGTCATTTGTTTTTGATTGGTTTGGGTTTTTACTTTGCATTCTTTTATGGTAAAATACTATAAACAGGACGCCCTTTTAAACGAATTTCTAATGAGTCTCTGATGACTCTGTCAAGCATCAGAGATAAACTTGTTTAGTACGTTTATTAATGCTATGCTATGCTATGGCGAAAACTCCTGAGGCTTGAGCCGGGAGCCAGTCGCTTGCGCTAGTTAGTACCGATAGCTGGCAGGGTCTGAAGAGTGATTGCATTTTTACTACTTGTTTTAAAATACGCTTCTAATTTGCTTATTTTGGAATTGCACTGTATTTCCACAAGAACTGCTATTTTTATTGTAAACGCATCCATTTGCTCAGCACTCACCTTCTGTAAAGGCTTGTCCCTCGTTCCTCGCTTCCCGGTACCTTTTTCACCCGCCCGGCCGCCATTTTGGTGGTAGAGCAGGGAGCAGTCTAGTGTCTGCTTCCCTTACGCTACTAAAGTGGGGCATGGTGCAAACGCACAGTGGACGCGCGCAGCAGGCGCGCCAAAGGCAAGCCCGTCTGCGCCCGTCCGCGCCCAGACGGGAGCTAGGGCCACCCCCCCTTCTTCTGGCTCTATGAGCCACAGACTCACTTACTCCCGCTCTGGTTTGTATAGCCTCCGACTGCCACCTGGTAATCATTGCTCTCGTTTATGCTGTTATGACGCCCCTTTGGTCTGCCCTTCATGTAATCTGGCTCTTACATCCCTTCCCTCGGAGCTGTGTATCGCCTCTACCCCCTTTTGGAATGCCACTTTTCCTTCAGTGACAGCACGCCCTTCTGACCTCCTTCCTTACCTTAGTTTCATTAACTTAAATTGCAGATCTCTGCCTAAACACAAGAGGGACATATTTGACCTCCTTACCTCGTCAAGTCCGTCGGCCTTGTTTCTGACAGAAACCTGGCTTAATGACTGCTCTGGGCCTGACATTGCCACAGCCCTCCCCGATGAATACACCTTTGTGGGACGTGACAGAACTCTTAGAGATGGAGGTGGCATTGCCATTATCTATAAGAGGTGCTACTCCTGCAAGTGGGAAGACCTTGATATCCCCAATTGTGAAGCAGGCAGTTTTAAATTGTTATTATCCCCCAACTTTACTAGGTCCGGTGCCCTCTTGTATCGTCCTCCGGGCGCGGCTGGCGTTTGGGCAGCTGCCCTTTCTGAGCACATTGCTCCCCTTTTGTTGGAATCTAACAACTTCCTGCTGCTGGGTGACCTGAACATCCATCTCAATGACACCCTATGCTCTTCTAGCACTCATCTCATTCAGGATTTTGCCGCCCTCAACTTAAGTCTTCTTAACTCCGGCCCAACTCATAAAGGCGGTAATCTTCTAGATCCAATTTTTTCTAATTTGGACACTGTAACCTGCCTACCCCCCAGACCCATTATTTGGTCTGACCATTTCATTGTAGAGTTCCACATTAAGACAGCAGGTGTAACCTGCCCCTCTGGTAACCCACAATCCCTTAGAATCCGTAGAAATTGGCAAAGACTTAACTTGGAGCACCTAAATAATTCCCTCGAAAATACCTTACCACCACTTTCTAACATTTCTACGGACGATGCTGGGACGATTAGCACCTGGCTCGCTGCTGCAATTGATCTCTGCCTCCCAGCACGCAAATGTAAGCAACATTTTCTGCACCCCCCTGCCCCTTGGTTCAATGAACAATTAAAAATGGAGAAGTCCCGCTGCAAAAGACTGGAGCGTATTTGGAGATCAAACTATTCTCCCACAGATAAAGCAAACTATAAACTAGCACTACACAAATATCATGCTCTTTGCAATACTGCCAGAGCCAATCATGTTAACAACACAATACTAAAAGCTCACAATCGTCCCAAAGCTCTTTTTAAGGCAGTTCAGGAACTATCGGGTATGGCTTGTGCTCCCAAAGCCCCCTGCTTGGATAACACTCAATGCAATTCCCTGGCGGACTTCTTCACGCAGAAAATTGACAGCATTTACGCTGGTCTCGGAGCCTCACTATCTGCCTCATACAGCCCACTAAGACAGACTCATGTCCAACTATCCCTTCAGGATGACTCGGTACGGCCCTCATTTCCCCTTTTAGATAAGTGGGAACTCATCTCTATGCCCGTCTTCCAGAAACTGCTGGCAGAGATTAAATCCGGCTCCCCCTTGGATCCCATGCCCCCACAGATTCTCCGTACCCTAGCCTCCACCCCACTTGACTGTATCTTGGCTCTCCTGAATGCTTCTCTCACTGAGGCCATTGTCCCCAACGTCTGGAAGCATGCGATGGTTGTCCCGCTCCTGAAAAAAGCTAATGCTGACATCTGCAAACCAGCCAATTTTCGACCCATCTCCCTACTACCCGGCCTCTCGAAAGTGCTGGAGAAGCATGTTAATCGTCTTCTCACCACTCACATTGAGTCAGCGAACATTCTTCACCCTTCCCAATCAGGTTTTCGGGCGGGCTTTTCTACTGAGTCCACCCTTCTGGGAGTCACGGAGACAATCAGACGACAGGTAGATAGAGGAGAGACGGTGGCACTCATCCTTTTGGATTTGAGTGCCGCCTTTGACACCGTCTCTCATTCCATCCTTCTTTCTGCCTTGAGGTCTGTTGGGATCTGTGGCTCCGCACTTGCTTGGATCTCTAATTTTCTTTCTGACCGCACTTTTCAGGTTTTTTCCCCCTCTTCGGCGTCCACTGTCCACAACGCCCCGTATGGTGTTCCCCAGGGCTCTATTCTTAGTCCTTTGTTCTTTAACCTCTATGTTAGACCCCTTGCTTCTCTTGCTGAACAGGCTGGACTATCTATTTTTTCAAATGCAGACGACACTCAAATCATCTTTTCTCTCTCTTCTAATCAGCACTCCCCTTCCTCCTCTCTTCGTTCTGGGCTCACTCATATTGCCAACTGGATGCTGACTAACCCAATCATGCAATCATCATAGTCTTTATTCGAAAGTTCAAATTCATAAAAGACACAAGTATCACAAAGTTACAATTGATTAAAAACACAAAAATAAATGTAACAGGATCATAAAAGACATCATATAATAAATATTAAAATGGGTATTAAAAAAGGATTAAACAGTAAGGCAGACGACTAGATGATAGAATATCAGATAAAATAAGGGGAGTTAAAACAGTAAAAGTATTCCATAACTCTATTACACAAAGCTCAATTAAGAATGACAGAGAGGGCGTAACAATTTGTTCCTTAGATACCATGCCCAGCCCAGATATTTGGCAAGACCAATGGAAATAATTGGTAGGGTATTAGTACGTAAAATCCTCAAGGCCACAATACTACTCCTAGTGCCCAAAGCCCTACACAATGGAGACAGCCAAATGCGTCTTGGGACAATATAAGCGTGGCATACAAACAAGAAATGACCAATCGATTCAGGCTGCGTGCCACATACAGGGCATGCATCATTACCAGCATTTGACCAGCTACTAGTCAGTGACCTGAGTGGCAAGGAACCTATTCGTAGCTGAAAATATAATTTCCTGTCACTAGGTTTGGTAATCAGGTCCCAGTAAATTTCTAGGGCTGGAGTAATTTTTGTCACTAAGAACCAATTAGTCATCCAGGAGCTATTGACTTGGCTCCAGATCTTAAAATCAATATGTTCCCAATACAGCATTTTCAAGGAGCTCTTAGAAGGGAATGTCATTGTCAGTGGATCACTCCACAGCCCCACCAAGCCCAAGTCAACCAAGGCAGCACGTATCTTCATAAGCCAGCCAATCTTGTGAGAAGTGTCAGACTTGATAACATCCAAGAGTCCCCTGGCGTAGGAGGAGAGCTCCGGGGTAGACCACAACCTCCGCCAGTATAAAACAGGACGGAGGTTAGCTAATTCCAGGATAGCTCTCCTACCTAAATCATATCTTAAGGGGACCAATGGTGTACTCTGCGGTAGACCTGTAATACTGCGTAGGAATTTATTTTCGACTACCGTTAGGGATCTCAAGGAGTCGAAACCCCATAGTTCTGCCCCATACAAGACAGAGCTTAAAGCCTTTGCCTCATAGACTTGAAGGACAGGTTTAATTGGCTTAGTAAAGGAGGTTTTAAACTCCTTGAGTAAAACCCCAGTAGTCTGCTGTAACTTCAAGGAGGACATCATGACATGCTTATTCCACTTATTATCATTGGATATGCTGACTAACAAACTGAAGCTGAATGGCGACAAAACGGAGCTGCTCCTGTTCGGGCCTGACTCCGCTCTCTGGGGCCCACAACATTGGCCTCAGCAAATGGGACCATTACCGGTCCCAGCAACAACAGCACGCAACCTCGGGGTCCTTTTTGACAATCAGCTATCTATGAAGCAACATGTGGTTAAAGTCTCAGCCACCTGTACTACCATCATCAGGTGGTTGAGGAAGATCACTTGGATGCTTCCCCTTGACACCCAGAAGTCAGTGATCCAGGCCTTAGTGACATCGCGGCTGGACTATGGTAATGTCCTACTCCTGGGTGCCTGCAAAGAGGTCTCCCGCAAGCTTCAAGTGGTCCAGAATATGGCTGCCCGCTTACTCTGCAATCTGCCTAGAACTACTTCCATTTCCTCTTCCCTGCGCAGCCTGCACTGGCTACGTATAGAATCTAGATCCAAATTCAAAGCTTTATGTTTCATGCACCGCATCAGAGCTGGAAAATCCCCTCACTATTTATCCACTTTAGTCCACCAATACTGTCCCTCCCGCACTCTCAGATCCTCCTCTCAATGCAGATTCTCCGTTCCCCGTTTTAAGCGTGCTAGAGTGGGTGGGCGCTCTTTTTCCTACTTGGCGCCCTCGCTCTGGAATTCGCTTCCCATCCCTTTGCGGTCTGAAACCTGTTATCTCAAGTTCCGCAAAGGAGTTAAAACATGGCTGTTCTCTTTGTAATCTACTCCTTGCACCCATGTCTGATCTTTACTTCTGTGCCCACAGCGCCGGGAAACCCACGGGTAGCTGCGCGCTTAACAAATTCAGATATAATAATGGTTCTTTTAAGCTGTACAGAGGTGTTATTGGGAATAACATTCATATATTTAAGGTGATTAGTATGTTGATGAATACTTTCTAATTAGACCGGTAAATTGAAATTTTAATGAAAGGATATATTTTAAAATGTAATATCAGAAGTGCAGGGCCGTAGCGGGCACCGGGCAATACCCCGGTGCGCCGCATGGGTGGGGGCCGGTTTTGGGCCCCAGGGGCCGTTTTTGCAGCATAGCTCCAAAATCGGGCCTGTAACAAAATCGGCCGAAAACCGACCCTGGCTAAGAGCTCGGCGGCACTCCCAACCCCGGGGGGGGGGTTAGGCGGGGGAAGCAGTGGCGAGCACTTTGCCAGGGCCGGTTTTGGTTCCCAGTCCGGCTCTGCAGAAGTGTTTATTTAGGAGTGGTTAGAGTGTACTGTGAATCTTCATTGTACAGATCACTGTTTAGTTATGTTTTGTCTTGATATATTCAGTTTGAATCTTATAATATGAACCTGTGAGCCAGGTTGGACTCTAATCTTGCATAATAATCAATAAACTTTCCAATCTACAATCAATATTGTGCTTATGTAGTGCCTTTAGGTGAACCAGGAGAGTAGCTACACTGGTTCTCTCAAAATTATGAGCCAGAGATGCTGATCGCTATTTTGAAAATGTAGGAAAGCCTCAGATGTGATGTGCGTTACTTAAACCCGCATGCTGCTATTTATATATAGAGGAATGCATATATTTGTTTAAAGTATGTACCAAGAGTAGCACCACAGTTTCGGAGCTCCTTGCTCTACATTTATCTTAAATTCTTCAAAATGTAGGCACCAGCATAAAAACAAATCGAAGGGGCTATGCTGCTATACGGTGACAGTATATTTTCTTCATTACATCATGCTGATTTTTAACCGAGTTTAAACTTATAGTTATAAGTTTATTTTTTTTAAATATTCCTATTTGAAAAGTTAACATTGTGCATATAGTGTAACATCAATAATTTATTAATTCAACATTATATTAAAGTCACAAAAAATTGTTGCTTGCACGCCATGTCTAGGAAGCACCACAAGGCCAATTTCCATTTTGTCCAGTTAACAATTAGTGGACTTTTTCCATTATGCCCTGTGGATACACAATTCTGAGATTCCAATACGCCCACTCATAATATTGTGGTCACTTTCTATTACACCATGCCAACATCCCTTGGGCAATTTCGATTGAAGCCTTTTAGTAAATAATGGGCTGTTTCTATTATGCATATTTAACAGAACACAGTCAGTTTCCTCTAGCCCAGTTAGTACTTTACGAGTAGCTTCCGTGTTCTCAGTTGGTACATCACAGGTACTGGCCTTGATGTCTAGTTAGCACGTTTTATCTGTAAGAAATTCATTATTTGGGGCGAGCAACTGCCCACCTCAATGAATGATATATGATTTCATATCAGGATTAACTCTCAAGATCACTAAATTAACCTGACTCAACTTTGTGGTAGCTATAGTACAGAGCAGACAGGCCCAGTGAGAAGCATTTATGAAGTACCAAAGTTTGATAAAGTCAAAACGCCGAGCAATAAAAGTACCAACTCAAACAAGAAAAATAGAAAAAAAGTATTAAAATCTGATATTATGTCAAAAGGAATAAAGTTAAAGCAGAATTCGCACTAAAATTAACAAAGCCCTAATGAAAGTAAATAGGAGCAGTACACCAGAACCTAGTCACAATCTAAGGCCGAAAAGGTCAGATACAATAAGTGGATTGTGAAAAGTAAGGTCCAAGGCCGAACAGGTCGAATACAATAAGTGGATCGTGAAAAGTAAGGGAGCCAAAAGGTTATAAAAAATCTCCAAATCCCACCTCAGAAAGGTTCTTTTTTCTGGCCTTTCTGTTGATGCTCTGGAGGAAATGTTTTCAAAAGTTCACAAACTTTCTTCTGGTGCCCAAACGACTAAAGGAGTACACTTCTAAGGTCCCCGGGACCTAAGGGGAGACACTTAGAAACTCTCAGAACATCAAGCAAAGGCCAATCACAAAGTCCAGTCCAGGTCCAGATGCTGCTGTTCAGTTCATACCTCAAAAAGACCTCTTGCAGCTTGTTGTATTCCTGTAATGACACAGGAAGTCAGCCAACTGACCCTTGGAGCCCAGTTCTTTGTTGTAGATACAAAGGAGGAGTGGGTCCTGTCCTTTAGGCTCCTCGGGTCACAGACAGCAGGTAGAGTCCTATTCTGATCTACTATATGTCTAGAAAGATTTCTAACGATGGTGCCTGGGGACACTTATACCCGGCACCAGCTAGCTGGTGGGGGTCACTCCCGCGCAAACCCTAACCAATTGGGCGAAAATTCCTGGGAGCAACATTGCTCACTTTTTCAGGAGGTCCTGTTTGCCCTACTCCGAACAACCCCACAGGGCACCTCATTCTCAAATTCCAAGATGGGGAAACCCTTCTCCACTTTTGCAGAGCCTATGTCCCACTCAGACGTGTGGACAAAGTAATGATCAGTAGAACAAAGCAAGACAATGGGGGTCAAACCCTGCGTGCACTGGAGAGTTAGTCCTTTAAATTATTTTCCTCTTGTTATTACTTCATATAAACGCTCTACTTCTCGTGGCCCACCGTCACAACCACAAATTTACACATTCATTAGGAATACTCTAGAAGGAGCGTTAGTATATACAAAAACTCTACAATTAAATATTGGAGTCCAAACAGAGAAGATCCTTATGTTGTCTGCTTCATAATCTGTTCTTTATTTTGCATTAAATCATGTCATCAATATCATCCAACTTGAAAATAATTCATGTTTTACACAGCCAACGCGTTTCGTCCCCTTCTGGGACATCATCAGGGCTTCAATCTGTAAAAATCCACTATATCCTTATCCTATGCATCAGCATTATAATCCTGCCATCTTGCCAAGATCTCTTCTCCAAATCTTCTCTGTTTGGACTCCAATATTTAATTGTAGAATTTTTGTATAAGCTAACGCTCCTTCTAGAGTATTGCTAATGAAAGAGTAATGATCAGTCCTTAATCTGTTTTCACTCGAACCCATTCAGGGGAAGTTTGACTCCCACTGGGTTTGGTGCAAAATTAATTATGGAGTCAAAGGCGGGAGTATTTCAAGGGGTCAAGTAACATTTGTTGTGAAGTAAATTAGGTTCCAGGGCCAACCCAACCAGTCTTCCTGCCAGGGAATAAAACACCTCCTTCACCCAGGCCTTTGTCTCTGCTCAGGGAATGTTTTCACATCTTTCAAACCTCTTTTAGGTCAAGCACAGGCAGGGGGCTCCAGCAGCTTCAGGCAGTGTAACGATAACTTTCCAAAAGTTAATTTCCCATTTATCCAAGGCAACTGAAATAATGGAATTGTGTCCCTTCGGCAATTTTTGTAAAATGATAGATTTGCTGCTTTTGCCACTTAATCCACCATCTGCTGCATAATCAAAAGTTACTGAAAATGCAGAGGCACGTGTTGCTACACAATGGAAGGACCTTTGCAAAGCTGGCCCGGTCTCCTTTCTGTTGCATATTGCTATATTTGGGTGTCACACTGGTACTAATGTGGCACAACCTATGCCCAGTCAGAGTTATCAAGTTTCAGAATGACAAAATAATGAAGCAATACTTTTACAAAATGTGCTGCATTATGCAACATAGTGTGCCTTTTCTTGCCGCATAATTTAATAAACCCTGCTGCATAATGTGGCCCTCTCCTGCCCCAGAATTCCAGTGGCCCTGCATGTATCTAATAAAAATCCAACTTTACCATTTGATTGGATTCTTCTTAAATATACAAAAAATGTGTCTTAGAATGGAGTCTGTAGCTTGTCCAGGTCAAAAGTTATAGTTTAAAGAGGTTTAATATATACTTAGACACTTATTCTAAGAGCCAGCTACAGCCTGACCAGTGGCAATGTTTTTGGCCTTGTCACTGGGGGGACATAATTCTAATGTCACACAAGTTCCACTCAGAAATATTATGCACCGTACCTTGTGGGCAGCAATATGTGCTCAGGAGTAACATTTTTAATACTTAAAATCATGTTCTCCTACATCTTAGAAGGGCGATTTTGATACATCTGTCCAGCAGGGGTAAAGCTGTTGCTGTCAGGCTACTCAGGATTGGCCAGAAGCAATGCTTTCACTGCCATTGTAGTGGATGGCATAATAGGCACTGTAGCCGACAGGTGCCATTTAACTTCTTGACCCTAGGTACAGTATCGCATTCTCCATACCATGTGCAAGAGACTGACTTATATGCTAGTTAAGTAAGTCAATACAGTATAAGCCAATGCTTAAAGAGAGCACAGGCACATTACTACTTTTCAGCAGAGGCAAAGTACACAAAGTTCTTCGTCCAGCAAAAACATATTCATTTCCTACAATATCCTTTTTTGCATTATGCCCGGGTAACACATTAAGAAACAACTCCATTATGCACATCATTGTAAAGATGTATGGTTGTATTATCTCCTGTGAGCATGGTCAGGTCAGTTTCCAAACTATCCAGATGGCATGGGGTGGACACAAGTTTCACTTATGCCCAGTGTCACTGCATAGTCTTGGTGCCTAATTGGCACATCATGAACAGTTTTCAGTGTGTCCAGTTCGAATACCCTGCCCATTTTCAATTATGAGTGGCTAAACACATCAAGATCAGTTGCCACTATGCCCAGTTGCCTCGATTTTCTTACATACTCATTTAGTACATATGGTGATCTGTTATGCTCCTACCACAGTCAGTGTTTTGTATGCTAATTTAGCATATGGTTTCATTAAACATTTAGGATGACATGACTAGCTGCCATTGTACCCAATTAGCATATATAACAGTGGCTACCATGTCTAGTAAGCACATCCTAACCAGTCTTTTCACTGCTCGCTAAGCAGCACTGGTGTTTTTATTACACTTCGCCTAGGTTTCAAAATGCCCAGTTATCATACCTTGGTTAATTTTAAGCATTCACATTTAGCACCTTACAAACACTTCTTATTGTGAGCAGTTCATACAACATGACCAGTTTCCTTTGCACCTATTTAGCCTGTGTTAGCATAGCTTGTCCTTCAGAATGATTTAGCACTTCAGGCCTGGAAATCAGAGAGTTACGCCAAGTGCGACTATGTTTGTTGGCACCCCACAATGACCCCCTTCTCCATGAATTCCCTCACTACCACCCTTCAACAGTGACCCTCAAGTCTCCATAACTACTATCTCTCACATGTTTTTCTTTTTATAGTGCTACTCAAACCAAAGTAGTGTGTCAGAGCACTTTACATCACTGGCATGTTACACAGAGACAATGAATCGCACGTGTGTAAGTCAGTGTATAGGAAATGTTACATAAGAAAGAGGACTACAAGATATAGGGAGTCACATGTCATCCATACTGGTAGGCAGTATAGTTTAAGAATGCTTCATCTGGAGAAGCACAAACTCAGAATTTAAAACATAATACCTTGGTTGAGAGTTGTTTTTAGTAATAAGAATTGATTTATACCCAAATAAACCCTTTTAGCAGCATTAGGATAATGAAAGACTGAGGAAAGAATAACGCTCTAGCCTATGCCTTGCAGTTTCCTCGCAGCACCTTGAAGACAGTTAATAGCTCACTGTTCTATATCAGGATTTTAATTTATAAATTGCACGTAACAAAAGGATCTCTCCAACAAAAGCAGTAACCCACTAAACTATTTAGAATATATGCACTTCTGTGATCTACATGTGCTTTGCAGCAGGCATATTAACATTTGGCGCTACTTTAGGAGTCAAAACTTCCACTAGACAAAACTCCATCACTTCCCAGCAGATCCATTAATCACCAGAGTTATATTGACATTTTTATTGTTGCCTGAAAATTGCAGGAGGCAAGGAACACTGCAGCAGGAGCTTTTAAATTCACTATAAATTTGACAAAATAGCACCACCTGAAGTCAGCGCCCTCGCACCGCCCTAGAGCCGGCTCTCGAATTCACCATACACTCTACTCCGATGCAAACCACCCAGATTAAACCATCGGAGATGCCAAAGGCTTTAAACCAACCCAAAATGCCTCAGAATAGTAAAATATTGCGCCCGAAGAAGCAAGCAACAGAAGCAGAATTGAAACCTATCATCATCCCTAAGCCTCAATACAGAATATAAAAAAAAAACCATGAGATCCAGAAACACCACTTTTTCTCTTGGAACTAACACTACATAAAGGGACGAACAGTACTAAACACATCTAAAGATGCTCTCTCGTGGTGACAGAACCTACGAGTAAGGCTAGCTTCAGGTATCTGACCTATTCCTGAACTCCATTTGTCGGTGCCAGGTGGGAAGAACTTGCATTTTTCCTTGTAGTTCCCCAGATGCTTCAGTATCCGCTCCGGAATTACCTGCCGATGCCTGAAAAAATTAATTGTTCTGTGTTTCTTTGACCCTTCTGCTAATAGTTTCCTGCCAGATTTGCAGTAGAACCAAGTTTCCAATCTTCATCCTAGAGGAACACATTTTCATGAGAAGCAACAAGACAAACAAGCATTGGCATAGCCAATAGGTCTCGCCTTTGGGCCCTTATAAGTGTTTAGCCATGCAACAGTTGCATAACTAAACACTTATAAAGGTCCCAAAAGCGAGACCTATTGGCTATGCCAATGCTTGTTTTAACTGCTGCAATCTATTCAAGCCTCACGAGAACATCAAAGCGGCCGTGAAAGTGATCGCGATCAAACTTCAAAGCGGCCGCGAAAGTGAAAGTAATCGTGGTAAAGCGTGACGCACGCGCCCGCGCACATGCACTGTAGCTCTAGGCTGGCCTGGTAGCACTTTTTGGAGCCCTCTCAATAAGTCTCGCCAGACCAGCGCATGCGCTGGGTCAGGCGAGACCTAACAACCAGAGCTCCATGCAGCATGTGCATAAGCCGAGCATGCAGGGAGGTCAGGACGCGGTTCCTTATACAAGCATAGCCGACTCTCGGCCAATAGCGTTCCTGCAATTAGGTGCAATATAATCACAATAATATTTCTGATTTTCTTTAAATCAGACATTGGCTTCCTTTGTTGAACTGTTGGACTCCCTGGCTCTTTTGGCCACCTAGCCTGCTAAGCCGGTTAAAGAATTTGGCTTTATTTTTTTAGAAGGCTTGGGTTTTGTATTTTTCCTGCCATTTTGATTGCCTCATCTGCATGAGTTTTGCTACTTATCTTGCAATGTTTTCGGGATGGCATTGGATTTCTCTTCTGCGTAAAAAACTCTTGGACTTCTGTGGATTTCTTGCATTAAGTGAATTAGCTTTCGTAGGAAAGAAAAAGCTAGGCACATAAGGCGGCAATGGTAAAAAGTTCAAAGAAGGAGTTTCAGTCCTTCCTATCTCGAAAAATTGATTGCCAGTAAACTGTGTTATAGTAACACCTACTGTTTATAGTGTTTGGAAGTGTCTAAAATGCACCATGAAGGGCAGATAAAAAAATTTCTTCTTGCAAACTGGAAACAAAACTCACTGGGAAACGAAATACACTGACAAAGAGGGAAGACGTATTTCACATGAAGCAGGCAAACAAGAACTGTACACCTTCCATTGTAATAAACCTTACCCAGAAGACAACTATCTACTTTCTAGACATGAAATAGTAACAAGAGTTCATAAAAATGACGGGTGCTGCAATACACAAAAATCTTTCATGCATCATAGTATTAATATTTAGGAGTGTGGCTCGCTGGGGCCCAAAATGGCGGCAGTAAGACAGATCTCTGGCTGTAACGCTGTTTGCTTGTTTTGGCTGGAAGCTTATAGGCTGTAATGGATATCTAGGAGATTTATCTTGGTAGCAGCAGCCGTTTGTCTGCCAAGATAGGTGGTGATTGTCTTCTGATTGACTGTGCAGCAGTGTTTCCTCACCACCCAAAGGGTAATGAGCAGTACCTGAACACGGACGGATATAGTGATGGCCTTCTAAGAGGCACTGAAGATCAGTCGTTCGGAGTCCTCCCAAGTGGTTACACTGGCTGGGGAGATGTGGCAGAACTGTAAACCTATAAAGGAACTGGATTTGCAGGGAGGACACTTTTGGTACCCAAAGGACACAGGTGAGTGAGAAAGAGCTGGACAGTAGTCAATATGTGTACTCCTAAACCCATCTATAAAGAAGTAAGAACAGCCACCCCAGAGGAAAGTGCCAAATCTGCCTGGCAGCCCCTAGGGTGTGGGCTGGTCGAAGGTAAGCTGCAGTTGGCCACTGAAATTTGGAGGGAACAATTGAACTCCATGACTGAGAGAAGGACGAAAATGGAAGAGTTCCTTCAGCCTGGCACTGGAAGCATGAAGAAGTGTCGCAAAGAGATTTCAGATTAATTGCCGATTGAGGCAGATATGACAGTAGGTGAGAGGATTCTATTAAGATCTGCAAATGCCCTACATGTTGACCTCAGTGAGAAAATGGAGAGTACTGCTAAGGCAGTGAAGGATCTGTCAGGTCGGTGACAGGGCTGGATAAAGGCTTGATGGATTTTGAAGTGCAGGTGCTAGAGGAGCAGAGGTGAGAATCCCACGCAGCGCTGGAGGAAGAAAATTGACATTTTTGAGAACATATAGCATAAGCAAATAGTCGCAAGAAACAAACTCCTCATTAAGAGCAGTTCTGAAAACTCAGCTGAGTTCCCAATCAGTTGCAGTAGCAACCGTTAATCCAAGTTAAAGCTTTAGCATGAAGAAAGAAAATGTCCACACAAAGGGTAAGGAAAACAAGAAAATCACTATTAGCAGTAGCATTCGGTCAAGCACAATGAGGTGCTAAAGGGCATGGCAGGGTAGGTGTGCATAGAATGAATTGGCTCTTTAACTAGGACGCACTATATAGAAAGCAAATTACATGTTGCAAACACAGGTGCTTAAGTGATTTCCAGCAATGAAGAAGGATCGTCCGATGGTCCGTCGCCTCTCCTCTCGATTCCCCTGGTAAATGTTCATGCTGATGTGATGGTATTTGAATGCAGCTACAGCGTATTACAAGAAGATACATCTAGGAAGGTTCTCATGAGAACATTTGCAAACCTACTCTGTTAGCTTTTCAGTGTGCCTTTTTGTAAAAATGGACTGCTCTATGAAATATTAATACCCAATATGTCCCGGTTAGATCATGAGAAACATTTTCTTCAAACCAGCCTTAATTCTACTAAACATTTATTATAATACATAGCAGGTGACTTGACCTAATACGATGAAAGAAAGAAATGCATTTTCTTGACACTTTCATTGAAGGGAAAGAGAAAGGAGAAACACAAACCACACACACACACACACACACACACACACACGTGTTACCAGTCTTGTGGGGACTATGTGTGAATACCTGCCTTGTTGGGACTAACCTTTCCCAATGTTTTTAAACTACACTAATAACAGAAAATTGTTAAGAAAAAATTCATGATACAGGATCCTGCTTCAAATTTGCAAGTGTATTGTTATTTTATCGTGCGCACAGCACCATCCTTGTGGGGACTTGAACACGTGCTACCATCCTTGTGGGGACCTAGTCTGTAACACTATTTGTGATTGAATACAGTCAAAGGCACATGGCTAAATGTTTATTATATCAACAATATACACAAACAACATTATAATCTATTCATATATGAATTGATGCATATATACTAGAGGTATACCTTAAAGACAGATTATGCTAATGTGCCAGAAAATATCATATCATGCTTAAAGAAAGACACTTAAAGCTGTATTTAACCTATTTATTAGTGCTTAAAATCTTAGGAGATAATGGAACTAATACATAAAGAAATTAACATATGGAACAAAGGAAAATGGTCAAGTGGAGTCCAGAGCTTGATTAGCTGATTACATTTTTGCCAAAATAGATGTTCAAGACCCCACAGAGATAGTGGCTGAATATCATTGTGCTTAAGTCTCCATAGAAAAAGTGTGTACATTCAAAGCTTAAATCCCATTATAAAGAGTGTGAATCTAATGATGTTCAAGTCCACACAGAGGTTTTGTGTAATTATAGGAACACTCAAGTCCCCAAAGAGATGGTATGTTATTATAGCGATGTTTAAGTCCCCAAACAGATAGTGTGTTATCATAGAGATGTTCAAGTCCCCACAGAGATAGTGTGTTGTTATAGAGATGTTCAAGTCCCCACAGAGATAGTGCATGAAGGTGATTGTGTTTAAGTCTTCATTAAAATAAGGCCTGATTCACAATGGTAAACTTAGACAAAAAGTCTAACTGCACTACTTTTCAGTATTCCCAAAGGTAAATTTAGACCAAAAGTCTAACTTTACTACTTTTCAATATTCACAAATCCCCATACAGAGAATGTGAAGCTGATGATATTCAAGTCAAAGCAAAGACAAGGAGATGATTGACGGAGTGCTGGAACTTTTAAGTCACTCACCCCCAGTCACAGATCTGGGTTGAATCCATCATCGTTCCTTAGCTCACTTTGCCACCCCAGTTCAGACCCAGTTATATGCAAATCAGTCTGGACCCTGTGCCTCGTGGCACCCCCTGGAGCTTCAAGTCGAAACAGAGCTTGTGTTTAATTACAGGAATGCTCAAATCCCCACAGAGGTGGTATGTTTTTATAGTGATGTTCAAATCCCCACAAAGATAGTGTTTTATTATAGTTTTTTCAAGTCCCTACAAAGATGTTGTGTTATTATAGCAATGTTTAAGTCCCCACAGAGATAGTGCATGAAGATGATTGTGTTTAAGTCCTCATTAAAATAGGGCCCTATTCACAAATGTAAACTTAGACCAACTTTACTACTTTTCTGTATTCACATAGTCCCATACAGAGAATGGGAAGTTGATGATCCTCAAGCCAAAACCGAACTTGCATGTAATTACAGGAATGCTCAAGTCCCCAAAGAGATGGTGTATGACTATAGTATTACCACGGTCGCCAAGAAGCATGTGTGTGATTATAGACATGCCCAGGACCCCACAGAGATAGTGTGTGATTATAGAGATGTTGAGGTCCCCACAGAGATAGTGTGTGATTATAGAGATGTTGAGGTCCCCACAGAGATGGTGTTTGACTATAGTATTACCACAGTTGCCAAAGAGAATGTGTGTGATTATAGACATGCCCGGGTCCTCACAGAGATAGAGTGTGATTAAAGAGATGCCCAGGTCATAAAGAGAATTAATGGGAGGCACGCGGATAGCACACAGTGATAGTGCATGATTAAAGCCATGTACATGTCCTCACATAGAGATTGTGCTATTACAGTGAGGTTTAAGTTAGGCCTGGGCAAAAATTTCGTTCCGTTCGCGGAAATTGCGATATTTTGACATTTTTGCGTTCCGCGGAGAGCGCGAAAATGTCAAAAATTCCGGTTTCCGCAGCTTGGCGATAATTTGTTTCTTGCTCGCGCTGTAAAATGATACATTCTCGCGCGCGCGCGATCGCCTTACCTGAATCCCTGCGTTCGCCGACAAGTTTTCTTGATCCGGTCGCGTTCTCCATGAGATGTTGTATTGTTTTTAGCCATTTGCGCTGTCTCGCGACAGTTCGCGCCCGCAGTGACGTCATGCGTCGCGCGATCACGTCTTTCTTCTCGCGATCATGCACCGCGAGAACAACTCAAAACAAGATGGCCGCGCCCGCAAGCAGCCACATGGGTAAGTTGGCGACCCGCAACCATGCAGAAAATCGCGCGAACATGCCGGAAAAAAACTTCCGCATCTTCGCGATATTTCTGCTTGTTTGCGATAATTTTAAACATTCTCGCGATAATTTGCGAAGGTTAATTCCGCAAATTCCGCCCACCCCTAGTTTAAGTCCTCACAGTGATAATGTGTGATTACAGTCATATTCAAATCAAGTCTCCACTGTGATGTGTGTATTGATAGGTTTGTTGGAGAACACATACAGATCGTATTAGTCTGGTGGTTTAAATGAATGAATCCACTTGATGGATGTGTTTGACCACTCTCTCACATGTTTGAATCCTGGTGCTACCACTCAGCCTTTATTCCTTCCAAACAAGGTGAAACATGGGAAACTTTCACAAAGTTGAAACCTCCATTTGTTTAGCCTTTGATATCTGGAGTGTAAAATAAAAATCTTTAAACAAGGCTCAAACATTCTCAAAAGTGTCCATGTCAGCTACAAGAGACTTTCTCAGTGTTGATGGTCTTGTTATTTGAAGGGCAAATCTTATACAAGAGTCTTACAAATTGTATTCCTGAACTGAGCTTGTATGCTCATAATGTAAGAGTAGAGAAAGTCACTTTGGCTGACATGCAGCTGTCTTTTTCATGGGAATAAAAACCTCAGAATGTGCCTACTTTAACTATAGGAATCTTTCACAATGGTAACAAAACTTTTTTGAGGAGTCCGCCCAAATGTTGTGCTTCGGTGTGTGTGGTGTATAAAACTAGGCTTCCTAAAAGGAGCCGGTGAATCATTTGTTCAGGAATAGAGAGGGACAATTTGATAGCCATGCACTAGCTGTTTTTGTGAGAAAAGAAACCTTCCAAAATATCATGTGACATAAATATGTTGTCAAAAATATCACCACTGCAAAAATAAAGTGGAACAGAATATCAAAATATAGGGGCCGATTCCGATCCGGGTCGGAACGGCGCCGAACGCGATGCGGCCGGAAAATCTATGTGCCGTACGCGTGTTTTCCACTGACTCGTACAGCTGTATGAGCGAGCAAGTACGATGCAAGCAAGTACGATGCGAGCTACATGAAATTCACCGACCGACTCGTTTCCAGGTCCGAACCGCTCCATACGTCTCGGTCGGAAGCTAACTGTGGCGTGCAATGGATGGGATTCACGACCGAGCCAGTATGATGCCCGCGTCGGACAGCCTGTGTGAGCCGGAGTGTCCGGCTCACAAATCATCCGGGTGGTTGCCTTTGGTGGTACCCATTCAGTCAATGGGAGCCCATGTACGCGTCGTACGACCGGCTCCCATTGACTTCTATGGGAGTCCGACTGAACCGAGTCCGACAGCATACGGCCGCATCGTACTCGCTCGTTTGGACTGCAGGACTCCGGCTCGGTCGGAAAACACTCCGGATCTGGCTCGGTCGGAGTGCTTTCCGACCCGGATCGGAATCGACCCCTCAGAATGCAGGTTTTATTGTCCACAATATGGTAATGAAGACAATTGTTGTAATTAATGTTGGGTACTTTAGTATACTTGTAATAAACATTGTTTTTAATTAAATATATATATACTTATAATATTAGTAAGATTGTCTTTTTTAAATATAGTTTGCAATTTTAAATCTGTAATTGAATTTTCAATAGTTAATTAGATGGGTCTGGCGGCTCAGTACTATTAGGTAAGAATAAACACCTGTTAGCGCCAAGATACCCAAGAGTTAATGTGCGATCTACAAATACCTATGTTAAGTAGTTTATAATTTAGTAGGGGGATATTGGGTTTTTAGGGGAATATGGTGGGAGGTTAATTACATTTTAACATTTTTTTTAATGTTAAGTAATGTATGGTAAAATCAATATATAAATGGTCAGTATGTAATGTTTTAATTGTTCTTTCATTTATTTGGGTTTAATGTCAGATTTTTAATTTATATTTATGGTATAATTAGTTATAGATAATTTAGCAGCATGTTCAGTTTGTAGGGGAATTGTGAGAATTTATTGAAATGAAAATAGTTTTCTTTATTATTTTTTTGTTAAATATTTAATGTATAAATCATTATATAATTTTTCATTGAATCTTTAAAATGAAATAGTTTTATTTAGACTATGCAAGAAATAATTAGTACTACATATCAGCAAGTTTATATTATATTTATAATTTTTATGTTTAATTTATTTTAATTGTATTATTGTTTTATTTATATTTTAATTTATCTTCTTGGTGTTTGTGGGTTTTTTCAGTAGTAGTGAGAGAAGTGGATTCTACATATGCTTATTTAAATATTTCATTTAATTATGCATTTATTTTGTATATTTATAATAAATTGTGCATTTTATTTAAATGTGTACAATATATGTTTTCTAATTTATCTATGGTTAGTCATTTTATGTTTTTAGGTATTTAAATATTTTTCAATGACTGTATTGGAATGGTATAAGTAACCTTTCTGAAGTCCAACACTTTCCCTACTGTTGCTTAAATTGGGGTGGGAACAGTAAATCTAGTCCATCCAATTCCTATGCTTTCCTTATTATTGCTTAATTGGGGTGCGGCTAGTTAATATAACCCTTACAAAGTCCAACACGTTCCCTAATGTTGCTTTTGATGGAAGGAAAATTGTAAATATAACCCCCTTGAAGTCCAATACTTTTACTTCTGTTTTATATATATTGGGGTGGGAATAGCAAATCTAATCCTTCTGAAGTCCAACACTTTCCCAGCTGTTGCTTACATTACGGTGGGAATAGTAAATCTAACCTCTCCCAAATACAGCATTTTCCCTGCTTTTGCTTAGGGTGGACTGGGAATAGTAAATTTTACCCCTTCCGAGGTTCAACACCTTCCCTACTTTTGTTTAGACTGGAGTGGAAATGGCCATATCAACCCCTCTGAAGTCCAACCTCTTTCCCTACTGTTACTTAGATTGGAGTGGAAGTAGCAAACACTGACCTTCTAGTGGACTGGATCCCTTCATAGCAAAGCTCTGCCTGGTAGCTGCTGCTGCCCCTGATCCTGCTGCTGACCCTTGGTCAGGAGCTCGAGGCCCACTTCCACACGCAGACCCCTGCCTGCACCTCATATCTGGTGGTTTAGTGGTAGAGCGTCACTGCTCTGCTGCTGGGCTGTCCCTCTGCCTCTTTTTTCTGATTTCTGCCTTTATTCAGCTTTTTACTTTTTTAAACTTTTTATTTCCTTTGTTTGCCACCCACGTTCCTGTTGCTGTGATCCCCATGCCCTGACCCCTCCAGTGACTCTTCCTCTCCTAGATTTCCTGCCTCTTAGCTGTCCAGCCCCCAGCACAACTTAATGGCAGCTGCTGCGCAGCTGCACCACTGGGGTGCCAAGGGCAGGCCTGTCTGCACCTGTCCGTGCCTGGACCATGCCCAGCGCCAGGGACCCTGGTTCTCGGACCTTCCACCGCTATGATGCCAGCACCATTCCTCACCCACGCCATACCGCCTACAACCTTGCGTCACTGAAGACCCAAGGACCCTTCTTCTGCCAGAACTGCAGCCCCATCATCACCCACGCCAGCATTCCAGATCCTCTTGCCACCCAACCGACCAACAGCACACTCGACAGACTCAACTGCATACTCCTCAACGTGCAATCCCTCCACAAACATGCCACAGAAATCTGGGACCTCCTCAACTTGGCCTCTCCCGACAGCACCTTCTTCATGGAAACCTTGATCAACCCCTGATCCGGACCGGACATCGCCATCACTATCCCCGATGGCTACAAAATCACCTGCAAGGACTGCACTGACCGACCAGGAGGAGGCATCACCATCATCCACAAGAACACGCTCCGACTGACCATGCACTCAAATGACCAAATGACAATCATGGAACTCCTCCACTTTCAGATCCAGACCAACAACACCCTTTGCAGCACCCTCATCTACAGGCCCCCAAGGCCCCCGCCAGCTCTTCACTGACACCAACGTAGACCTTATCGTACCCCAGGCTCTAGCATCCACAGATTATATCCTACTCAGAAACTTCAACTTTCACCTGGACAACCCCAGTGACCAGAACACTGCCACCCTACTGGTGAACCTTGCCAAAATCGGACTCAAGCAGTTAGTCACCACACCGACTTACTCAGCTGCATACATGCACGACCCCATTTTCTCTGCCAGCAAAAACATCACCTACAGCCACACCACCGAATTCGGCTGGACTGACCACCACTGCGTGCATCTCGCCTTTGACATGTCCACCGTACACTATCACCCTCATCATCCACTGTCGTAGCTGGAACAAGGCCTTTTCGTCAACTTCCTCAGCACAACCACTCCGCCAACACCAACAGACTCCAACACCGCAGCGCAAAACCTTCACCAATGGATCTCCAACTGCGTCGACACTCTGGCCCCCTCCAGAAGACACCAGGCAAGCTACACTCGAAGAAAGCCAGTTGGTTCACTCCCGCCCTCCATGAGTCCGGATGACTTGAGAAGTCAACATACATCCCACACTCCCAAGACCTCTGCAACAAACGTGGCGCCTTCTTCCACCACCAGATCAGGCAGATCTATTACAGCTTCACCACCCAAAACCCTGCTACCATTCGCATTATACTCATGTACTTGCAGTAAAATGTTGCTGCAAATGACACAATAGTATGTGAAGTGGTGCAATTTTGGAAATTTTGCTCAGCAAGTGTAGAGCAATGTTCAAAAAATTCTGGGACTCTCGCTGCTTTATTTAATTTTCTTGTGGTCTAAAAATGATGGTAGACCGTAATAATGGGAGTTGGTGATATGAGAAGTAGCACTACACCTTTTTTACAAGGAAGGGACACTGCCTAGTACTGTACGATTATATGTCGTTGACTTGGGGAAGGACACCATGATGTGGAAAGACTGATGCTCTAAAAGATTTTTAACTAAAAGAAGTACTGCTCATGCGATGATCTTCTAAAGAGTACGGCATGTTATAAGAAAAAGAAGTTGTGCATGGGTATTTGCGTGGTAAGGGATTTTTTTAAGGTTTAGGGTGGGCATAGGTTTTGGGTGGCAAGGGAGCTTTCAGGGTTTTGAGTGGGTATGGGTTTTTGGGTGGCAATGAATCTTTAGGGTTTAGTGTTTGTGTGGGTTTTTGGCTGGCAAGGATTTTTTTAGGGTCGGTATGGGTTTTTGAGCGGCAAGGGATTTTTTAGGGTTTAAGATGAATACGGATTTTTGAATGGCAAGGGATATTTTAGGGCGAGTATGATTTTTTTGGGCGGCAATTGGATTTTTATGGTTTAGGGTGGATATGGGTTTCTGGGCAGTAAGGGATTTTTTAGGTTTTAGGGTGGGTATGGATTTTTAGGTGATATGGGTTTTTGGGTGGCAAGGGAAATTTTAGGGTTTAGGGCAGGCATGGGTTTTTGCGTGGCAAGAGAATTTTTAAGGTTTAGAGTGGGTGTGGGTTTTTGGGGGCAAGGTACATTTTATGGTTTAGGTTGGGTATGGGTTTTCCAGTGATAAGGAATTTTTAGGATTTTGGGTGGTTATGAGTTTTTGGGTTGTGAGGTTTGTGTTAGGGTTTTGGGTGGGAATGGCTTTTTGGGTGGCAAGGGAATTTCTAGAGTTTAGGGAGGGTATGGGTGTTTGGTGTTGAGGTATTTTTTCGGGTTTAGTGTGAATATAGGTTTGTAGGTGATAGGAGTTTTTTAGGGTTTAGGGTGGGCATGGGTTTTTGGGAGGCACAGGAATTTTTAGGATTTAGGGTGCGTATGGGTTTTTGGGTGGCAAGGGAAATTCTAGGGTTAGGGTGGGTATGGTTTTTGGGTGGCAAGGGAAATTTTAGGGTGGCAAGGGAATTTCTAAAGTTTAGGGTGGGTATGGGTGTTTGGTGTTAAGGTATTTTTTCGGGTTTAGTGTGAATATAGGTTTGTAGGTGATAGGTGTTTTTTAGGGTTTACGGTGGGTATGGATTTTTCGGTGGCAAGGGAATTTTCAGCATTTATGGTGGGTATGGGCTATTGGTTGGTAAGGGATTTTTTAGGTTTTAGTGTGGGTATGTTTTTTTTTAAGTGATATGGGCTTTTTTATGGTTTAGGGTGTGTACGGGTACTTGGGTGGCAAGGGAATTTCTAGGGTTTAGGGTGGGTATAGGTTTTTGGGTGGAACGGTATTTTTTAGGGTTTAGGTTGATTATAGATTCTGAGGTGATAAGAGCTTTTTTAGGGTTTAGGGTGGCTATGGGTTTTTGGGTGTCAAGGAAATTTTTAGGGTTTCGGGTGGGTATGGGTTTTTGGGTGGCAAGGGAATTTTTAGGGTTCAGGGTGGGTATGGATTTTTGAGTGGCAAGGCATTTTTTAGGGTTTAGGGTGGGTATGGGTTTTTTGGGTCACAACTGCATTTTTTAGAATTAGGGTGGGTATGGGTATTTGGGTGGAAAGGGATTTTTTAAGGTTTAGGGTGGGTATAGGGTTTTGGGTGGTAAGAGCTTTTTTAGGGTTTAGGATGGGTATGATTTTTGGGTGGCAAGTGAATTTTTAGGGTTTAGGGTGGGTGTAGGTTTTTGGGTGGTAAGGTTTTTGTTAGGGTGTAGGGTGGGTATGGGTTTTTATGGGTAGCAAGGGATTTAAGGTGGATGTGGGATTTTTGGTGGCAAGGGATTTTGTATGATTAACGGTGGATATGGGTTTTTGGGTGGCAATGGAATTTTTAAGGTTTTGGTTGGGTGTGGGTTTTTGTGGGGTAAGGGAAATTATATGGTTTAGGGTGGGTATGGGTTTTTGTGTTATAAGGAATTTTTAGGGTTTAGGTTGGGTATGGTTTTTGGGTGATAATGATTCTATTAGGGTTTTGCATTTGTATGGGTTTTTGGATGGCAAGGGATTGTTTTAGGGATTAGCATATACAAGGATACAGAAACATCTCAGAAAGAAACCAAAATGCTGGTCGAGTGACAAACTATGGGAAACAAAAATGTATTTTACATTTCCCTTTTTAGCCAGCCCCCACTTTTTTCATCCCACTTTCAAACCTGTCTGCACATATTTCCATATGACTGATTGCAGCCAGCAGGTGTGGGTGCTTCCTGAAACCTGGTTAGAGCATCATTTTCTTCCAAGTCTTTGCTGCATGTAGTGCAAGTCGCTTGGCCTGAAGTTGTAGCGCTATACAATTTTCACATTACAGGCACTGTTGAGCATGTTAATGCAGTAAGATACGGAGACATTTTCAATTTGTTTAATATTTTAAGACTATGTGTTTCCACTGCTTTAGAAACCTTGCATTCTCACTAAATTCATTTGCATTTCCATTCTAAGACATGACATTCCATTCCTTGACATGACATTCCTGACATTCCATTCCATGACACGACATTCCTCACATTCATGACATTCTTGACATTAGTGACACAACATTCCTGCCATTCCATTCCTTGACCTGACATTCCTGACATAGCATTCCTTGACATGACATTCCTGACATTCCTGACATTCCATGACATGACATTCTTGATATTAATGACATGACATTCCTTGACATGACATTGCTGACATTCCATTCTAAGACATGACATTCCTGACATTCCATTCCTTGACATGACATTCCTCACATTCATGACATTCTTGACATTAATGACATGACATTCCTGACATTCCGTTCTAAGTCATGACATTCCTGACATTCCATTCTAAGTCATGACATTCCATTCCTTGACATGACATTCTATTCCTTGACATTACATTCCTAACATTCCATTCCATGACATGCCATTCCTCACATTCTTGACATTAATGACAACATTCCTGACATCCATGACATGACATTCCATTCCTGACATCCATGACATTCCATTTCTGACATCCATGACATGACATGGCATTCCATGACATTCCTGACATTGCATGACATTCCTGATATTCCATGACATTCATGACATTCCTGAAATTCCATGATATTCCTGACATTCCATTCCTGACATTTCATTACATGACATTCCTGATGACATTCATGACATGACATTCATGACATACCATAACATTACATGACATTCCTGTCATTCCATGACATTCCTGACATTCCATTCCATGACATGATATTCCTGATGACAATCCTGATATTCATGACATGACATTCCTGACATTCCATTCCATGACATTCCTGATGACATTCCTGACATTCATGACATGACATTCATGACATTCCATAACATTACATGACATTCCTGTCATTCCATGACATGACATTCCTGACATTCCATTCCATGACATGACATTCCTGATGACATTCCTGACATTCATGACATGACATTCCAGACATTCCATTCCATGACATGATATTCCTGATGACATTCATGACATGACATTCCTGATGACATTCATGGCATGACATTCCTTTCCATTCCATGACATGACATTCCTGATGACATTTCATTCCATGACATTCCTGATGACATTTTTGACATTTCATTCCATGACATTCCTGACATTCATGACATGACATTTATGACATGACATTCCATTCCATGACATGACATTCCTGATATTCATGACATGACATTCCTGACATTCCATGACATGACATTCCATGACATGACATTCCTGACATTCCTGATGACATTCCTGATATTCATGACATGACATTCATGACATTCCTGATAACATTCCTGATGACATTCCTGACATTCATGACATGACATTCATGACATTCCATGACATGACATTCCTGATGACATTCCTGACATTCCATTCCATGACATGACATTCATGACATTCCATTCCATGACATTCATGACATTCCATTCCATGACATGACATTCATGACATCCCATCCCATTCCATGACATTCCATTCCTGACATGACATTCCATGACCTGACATTCATGACATGACTCCTGACATTCATGACATGACTCCTGACATTCCATGACATGACTCCTGACATTCCATGACATGACATTCCTGACATTCCATGACATGACATTCCTGACATTCCTGATGACATTCCTGACATTCCTGATGACATTCCTGATATTCATGACATGACATTCCTGATGACATTCCTGACATTCATGACATGACATTCATGGCATTCCATGACATGACATTCCTGATGACATTCCTGACATTCATGACATGACATTCCTGATATTCCATTCCATGACATGACATTCCTGATGACATTCCTGACATTCCATTCCATGACATGACTTTCCTGATGACATTCCTGACATTCATGACATGACATTCCTGACATTCCATTCCATGACATGACATTCCTGACATTCCTGACATTCCATGACATTCCTGACATTCCATGATATTCCATGACATGACATTCCTGATGACATTCCTGACATTCCTGATGACATTCCTGACATTCCTGACATGACATTCATTTCATGACATTCCTGATGATATTCCTGATGACATTCCTGACATGACATTCCTGACATGACATTCCTGATAACATTCCTGATGACATTCCTGACATTCCATTCCATGACATTCCATGACATGACATTCCTGATATTCCATTCCATGACATTCCTGACATTCCATTCCATAACATTCCTGACATTCCAAGACATGAGCTTCCATTCCATGACATTCCATTCCTGACATTCCATTCCATGACATTCCTGACATTCCTGATGACATTCCTGACATTCCTGATGACATTCCTGACATTCCATGACATGACATTCCTGACATTCCATGACATGACATTCCTGATGACATTCCTGATGACATTCCTGACATTCATGACATGACATTCATGACATTCCTGATGACATTCCTGATGACATTCATGACATGACATTCATGACATTCCATGACATGACATTCCTGATGACATTCCTGACATTCATGACATGACATTCCTGACATTCCATGACATGATATTCCTGATGACATTCCTGATATTCCATTCCATGACATGACTTTCCTGATGACATTCCTGACATTCATGACATGACATTCCTGACATTCCATTCCATGACATGACATTCCTGATATTCATGACATGACATTCCTGACATTCCTGACATTCCATGACATGACATTCCTGACATTCCGTGACATGACATTCCTGATGACATTCCTGATGACATTCCTGATATTCATGACATGACATTCATGACATTCCTGATGACATTCCTGATGACATTCCTGACATTCCATTCCATGACATTCCATTCTATGACATGACATTCTTGACATTCCATTCCATGACATTCCTGACATTCCAAGACATGAGCTTCCATTCCATGACATGACATTCCTTACATTCCATTCCATGACATGACATTCCATTCCATGACATGACATTCCTGACATTCCATTCTATGACATGACATCCCATTCCATTACATGACATTCCTGATGACATGCATGACATGACATTCCTGAGATTCCATTACATGACATGATATTCATGACATTCATGACATTCCATTCCATGACATGATATTCCTGATGACAGTCCTGACATTCATGACATGACATTCCCGACATTCCATTCCATGACATGATATTCTTGATGACATTCCTGACATTCATGACATGACATTCCTGACATTCCATTCCATGACATGACATTCCTGATGACATTCATGGCATGACATTCCTGACATTCCATTCCATTCCATGACATGACATTCCTGATGACATTTTATTCCATGACATTCCTGACATTTCATTCCATGACATTCCTGACATTCATGACATGACATTCATGACATGACATTCCATTCCATGACATTCCTGATTACATTCCTGACATTCATGACATGACATTCCTGACATTCCTGACATTCCATGACATGACATTCCTGATATTCATGACATGACATTCCTGATATTCATGACATGGCATTCCTGACATTCCTGACATTCCATGACATGACATTCCTGACATTTCATGACATTCCTGACATTCCATGACATGACATTCCTGATGACATTCCTGAAATTCCTGATGACATTCCTGACATTCATGACATGACATTGATGACATTCCTGATGACATTCCTGACATGGCATTCATGACATTCCATGACATGACATTCATGACATTCCATTCCATGACATTCCATTCCTGACATGACATTCCATTCCTGACATGACATTCCATGACCTGACATTCATGACATGACATTCCAGACATTCCATGACATGACATTCCTGACATGACATGACATTCCTGACATTCCATGACATGACATCCTGACATTCCATGACATGATATTCCTGATGACATTCCTGACATTCCTGATATTCCTGACATTCATGACATGACATTCATGGCATTCATGACATGACATTCCTGATGACATTCCTGACATTCATGACATGACATTCATGACATTCCATTCCAGACATGACATTCATGACATTCCATTCCAGACATGATATTCATGACATTCCATTCCAGACATGACATTCATGACATTCCATTCCAGACATGACATTCCATTCCAGACATGACATTCATGACATTCCATTCCAGACATGACTTTCCTGATGACATTCCTGACATTCATGACATGACATTCCTGACATTCCTGATATTCATGACATGACATTCCTGACATTCCTGACATTCCATGACATGACATTCATGACATTCATGACATTCCTGATGACATTCCTGACATTCACGACATGACATTCATGACATTCATGACATTCATGACATTCCTGATGACATTCCTGATGACATTCCTGACATTCATGACATGACATTCATGACATTCCTGATGACATTCCTGATGACATTCCATTCCATGACATTCCATTCTATGACATGACATTCCTGACATTCCATTCCATGACATGACATTCCATTCCATGACATTCCTGACATTCCATTCCATGACATGACATCCCATTCCATTACATGACATTCCTGATGACATGCATGACATGACATTCCTGACATTCCATTCCATGACATGACATTCCTGACATTCATGACATTCCTGACATGACATTCATGACATTCCATAACATTACATGACATTCCTGTCATTCCATGACATGACATTCCTGACATTCCATTCTATGACATGATATTCCTGATGACAGTCCTGACATTCATGACATGACATTCCTGACATTCCATTCCATGACATTCATGATGACATTCCTGACATTCATGATATGACATTCATGACATTCCATAACATTCCATGACATTCCTGTCATTCCATGACATTGCATTCCTGACATTCCATTCCATGACATGACATTCCTGACATTCCATTCCATGACATGACATTCCTGACATTCATGACATGACATTCCCGACATTCCATTCCATGACATGATATTCCTGATGACATTCTTGACATTCATGACATGACATTCCTGACATTCCATTCCATGACATGACATTCCTGATGACATTCATGGCATGACATTCCATGACATGACATTCCTGATGACATTTCATTCCATGATATTTCTGATGACATTCCTGACATTTCATTCCATGACATTCCTGACATTCATGACATGACATTCCATTCCATGACATTCCTGATGACATTCTTGACATGACATTCCTGATATTCATGACATGACATTCCTGACATTCCTGACATTCCATGACATGACATTCCAAGACATGACATTCCTGATGACATTCCTGGCGACATTCCTGATGACATTCCTGACATTCCATGACATTCCTGATGACATTCCTGATGACATTCATGACAAGACATTCATGACATTCATGACATGACATTCATGACATTCCATGACATGACATTCATGACATTCCATGACATGACATTCATGACATTCCATGATCTGACATTCATGACATGAATGACATGACATTCCATGACATGACATTCCTGACATTCCATGACATGACATTCCTGATGATATTCCTGATGACATTCCTGACATTCCATGACATGACATTCCTGATGACATTCCTGACATTCATGACATGACATTCATGACATTCCATTCCAGACATGACATTCCATTCCAGACATGACATTCCAGACCAGACATTTCATTCCAGACATGACATTCATGACATTCCATTCCAGACATGACATTCCATTCCAGACATGACATTCATGACATTCCATTCCAGACATGACATTCCATTCCAGACATGACATGACATTCCAGACATGACATTCATGACATTCCATTCCAGACATGACATTTCATTCCAGACATGACATGACATTCCAGACATGACATTCATGACATTCCATTCCAGACATGACATTCCAGACATGACATTCATGACATTCCATTCCAGACATTCCATTCCAGACATGACATTCCATTCCAGACATGACATGACATTCCAGACATGACATTCATGACATGACATTCCAGACATGACATTCCATTCCAGACATGACATGACATTCCAGACATGACATTCCAGACATGACATTCCAGACATTCTATTCCAGACATTCCATTCCAGACATGACATTCCATTCCAGACATGACATTTATGACATTCCATTCCAGACATTACATGACATTCCAGACATGACATTCATGACATTCCATTCCAGACATGACATTCCATTCCAGACATGACATTCATGACATTCCATTCCAGACATTCCATTCCAGACATGACATTCATGACATTCCATTCCAGACATGACATTCCAGACATTCCATTCCAGACATTCCATTCATGACATGACATTCATGACATGAATGACATGACATTCCAGACATGACATTCCAGACATGACATTCCAGACATGACATTCCTGACATGACATTCCTGACATGACATTCCTGACATGACATTCCTGACATTCCATTCTAAGACATGACATTCCTGACATTCTTGACATTCCTGAAATTCCATGACATTCCTGACATGACATTCCATGACATAACATTCCTCACATTCATGACATTCTTGACATTAATGACGACATTCCTGACATCCATGACATGACATTCTATTCCTGACATCCATGACATGGTATTCCATGACATTCCATTCCATGACATTCCTGACATTCCATGACGTTCCTGATATTCCATGACATTCATGACATGACTTTCCTGATATTCCATGACATTCCATTCCACAACATGACGTTCCTCACATTCATTCCATTCGATGACATGAAACTCCTGATATTCATTCCATTACATGACATTCCTGACATTCTATGACATTACATTCCTGACATTCCATTCTATGACACGACATTCCTGATGACATTCCTGACATTCATGACATGACATTCATGACATTCCATAACATTACATTACATTCCTGTCATTCCATGACATGACACTCCTGACATTCATGACATTCCATTCTATGACATGGCATGCCATTCCTGACATTCCATTCTATGACATGACATTCCTGACATTCCATTCTATGACATGACATACCTGACATTCCATTCTATGACATGACATACCTGACATTCCATTCTATGACATGATATTCCTGATGACATTCCTGACATTCCTTTCTATGCCATGACATTCTTGATGACATTCCTGACATTCATGACATGACATTCATGACATTCCATAACATTACATGACATTCCTGTCATTCTATGACATGACATTCATGACATTCCATTCTATGACATGACATGCCATTCCTGACATTCCATTCTATGACATGACATTCCTGACATTCCATTCTATGACATGACATACCTGACATTCCATTCTATGACATGACATTCCTGATGACATTCCTGACATTCCTTTCTATGACATGACATTCCTGACGACATTCCTGACATTCATGACATGGCATTCATGACATTCCATAACATTACATGACATTCCTGTCATTCCATGACATGACATTCATGACATTCCATTCTATGACATGACATTCATGACATTCCATGACATGACATTCCTAATGACATTCCTGACATTCATGACATGACATTCATGACATGACATTCATGACATTCCATAACATTACATGACATTCCTGTCATTCCATGACATGACATTCCTGACATTCCAATCCATGACATGACATTCCTGACATTCATGACATGACATTCCTGACATTCCATTCCATGACATGACATACCTGATGATATTCCTGACATTCACGACATGACATTCATGACATTCCATAACATTACATGATATTCATGTCATTCCATGACATGACATTCCTGACATTCCATTCCATGGCATTCCATTCTATGACATGACATTCCTGACATTCCATTCCATGACATTCCTGACATTCCATGACATGACATTCCATTCCATGACATGACATTCCTGACATTCCATTCCATGACATTCCTGACATTCCATGACATGACATTCCATTCCATGATATGACATTCCTGACATTCCATGACATGACATTCCTGACATCCCATTCCATTACATGACATTCCTGATGACATGCATGACATGACATTCCTGACATTCCATGACATGACATTCCTGATGACATTCCTGACATTCATGACATGACATTCCTGATGACATTCCTGACATTCATGACATGACATTCCTGACATTCCGTTCTATGACATGACATTCCTGACATTCCATTCCATGACATGATATTCCTGATGACAATCCTGACATTCATGACATGACATTCCTGACATTCCATTCCATGACATTCCTGATAACATTCCTGACATTCATGACATGACATTCATGACATTCCATAACATTACATGACATTCTTGTCATTCCATGACATGACATTCCTGACATTCCATTCCATGACATGACATTCCTGATGACATTCCTGACATTCATGACATGACATTCCTGACATTCCATTCCATGACATGATATTCCTGATGACATTCCTGACATTCATGACATGACATTACTGACATTCCATTCTATGACATGACATTCCTGACATTCCATTCCATGACATTCCATTCAATGACATGACATCCCTGACATTCCATTCCATGACATTCCTGACATTCCAAGACATGAGCTTCCATTCCATGACATGACATTCCTGACATTCCATTCCATGACATTCCATGACATTCCATGACATGACATTCCATTCCATGACATGACATTCCTGATATTCCATTCCATGACATGACATCCCATTCCATTACATGACATTCCTGATGACATGCATGACATGACATTCCTGACATTCCACGACATGACATTCCACGACATGACATTCCTGATGACATTCCTGACATTCATGACATGACATTCATGACATTCCATAACATTACATGACATTCCTGTCATTCCATGACATGACATTCCTGACATTCCATTCCATGACATGACATTCCTGACATTCCATTCCATGACATGACATTCCTGATGACATTCCTGACATTCATGGCATGACATTCCTGACATTCCATTCCATGACATGATATTCCTGATGACATTCCTGACATTCATGACATGACATTCCTGACATTCCATTCCATGACATAACATTCCTGATGACATTAATGGCATGATATTCCTAACATTCCATTCCATGACATGACATTCCTGATGACATTTCATTCCATGACATTCCTGATGACATTCATGACATTCCATAACATTACATGATATTCATGTCATTCCATGACATGACATTCCTGACATTCCATTCCATGGCATTCCATTCTATGACATGACATTCCTGACATTCCATTCCATGACATTCCTGACATTCCATGACATGACATTCCATTCCATGACATGACATTCCTGACATTCCATTCCATGACATTCCTGACATTCCATGACATGACATTCCATTCCATGATATGACATTCCTGACATTCCATGACATGACATTCCTGACATCCCATTCCATTACATGACATTCCTGATGACATGCATGACATGACATTCCTGACATTCCATGACATGACATTCCTGATGACATTCCTGACATTCATGACATGACATTCCTGATGACATTCCTGACATTCATGACATGACATTCCTGACATTCCGTTCTATGACATGACATTCCTGACATTCCATTCCATGACATGATATTCCTGATGACAATCCTGACATTCATGACATGACATTCCTGACATTCCATTCCATGACATTCCTGATAACATTCCTGACATTCATGACATGACATTCATGACATTCCATAACATTACATGACATTCTTGTCATTCCATGACATGACATTCCTGACATTCCATTCCATGACATGACATTCCTGATGACATTCCTGACATTCATGACATGACATTCCTGACATTCCATTCCATGACATGATATTCCTGATGACATTCCTGACATTCATGACATGACATTACTGACATTCCATTCTATGACATGACATTCCTGACATTCCATTCCATGACATTCCATTCAATGACATGACATCCCTGACATTCCATTCCATGACATTCCTGACATTCCAAGACATGAGCTTCCATTCCATGACATGACATTCCTGACATTCCATTCCATGACATTCCATGACATTCCATGACATGACATTCCATTCCATGACATGACATTCCTGATATTCCATTCCATGACATGACATCCCATTCCATTACATGACATTCCTGATGACATGCATGACATGACATTCCTGACATTCCACGACATGACATTCCACGACATGACATTCCTGATGACATTCCTGACATTCATGACATGACATTCATGACATTCCATAACATTACATGACATTCCTGTCATTCCATGACATGACATTCCTGACATTCCATTCCATGACATGACATTCCTGACATTCCATTCCATGACATGACATTCCTGATGACATTCCTGACATTCATGGCATGACATTCCTGACATTCCATTCCATGACATGATATTCCTGATGACATTCCTGACATTCATGACATGACATTCCTGACATTCCATTCCATGACATAACATTCCTGATGACATTAATGGCATGATATTCCTAACATTCCATTCCATGACATGACATTCCTGATGACATTTCATTCCATGACATTCCTGATGACATTCCTGACATTCATGACATGACCTTCCATTCCATGACATTCCTGATGACATTCCTGACATTCATGACATGACATTCCTGACATTCCATGACATGACATTCCTGATGACATTCCTGACATTCCATTCCATGACATTCCTGATGACATTCCTGACATTCATGACATGACATTCCTGACATTCCTTATGACAATCCTGATATTCATGACATGACATTCCTGACATTCCTGATGACATTCCTGATATTCATGACATGACATTCCTCACATTCATGACATGACATTCATGACAGGACATTCCTGATGACTTTCCTGACATTCCATTCCATGACATGACATTCATGACATTCCATTCCATGACATGACATTCATGACATTCCATTCCTGACATGACATTCTATGACCTGACATTCATGACATGACTCCTGACATGACTCCTGACATTCATGACATGACATTCCTGACATTCCATGACTCGACATTCCTGATGGCATTCCTGACATTCCTGATGACATTCCTGACAATCCATGACATGACATTTCTGACATTCCATGACATGACATTCCTGATGACATTCCTGATGACATTCCTGATGACATTCCTGACATTCATGACATGACATTCCTGACATTCCATGACATGACATTCCTGATGACATTCCTGACATTCATGACATGACATTCCTGGCATTCCATGACATGACATTCCTGATGACATTCCTGATATTCCATTCCATGACATGACTTTTCTGATGACATTCCTGACATTCCATTTCATGACATGACTTTCCTGATGACATTCATGACATGACATTCCTGACATTCCATTCCATGACATGACATTCCTGATATTCATGACATGACATTCCTGACATTCATGACATGACATTCATGGCATTCCTGATGACATTCCTGATGACATTCCTGACATTCATGACATTCCTGATGACATTCCTGACATTCCATTCCATGACATTCCATTCTATGACATGACATTCCTGACATTCCATTCCATGACATTCCTGACATTCTAAGACATGAGCTTCCATTCCATGACATGACATTCCTGACATTCCATTCCATGACATTCCTGACATTCCATGACATGACATTCCTGACATTCCTGATGACGTTCCTGACATTCCATGACATGACATTCCTGACATTCCATGACATGACATTCCTGATGACATTCCTGACATTCCTGATGACATTCCTGACATTCCATGACATGACATGACTTTCCTGATGACATTCATGACATGAAATTCCTGACATTCCTGACATTCCATGACATGACATTCCTGACATTCCATGACATGACATTCCTGATGACATTCCTGACATTCATGACATGACATTCATGACATTCCTGATGACATTCCTGACATTCCTGACATGATATTCATGACATTCATGACATTCCATGACATGACATACCTGATGACATTCCTGACATTCCATTCCATGACATGACATTCATGACATTCCATTCCATGACATGACATTCCTGATGACATTCCTGATGACATTCCTGACATTCATGTCATGATATTCATGACATTCCTGATGACATTCCTGATGATATTCCTGACATTCCATTCCATTCCATAACATTCCATTCTATGACATGACATTCCTGACATTCCATTCCATTACATTCCTGACATTCCAAGACATGAGCTTCCATTCCATGACATGACATTCCTGACATTCCATTCCATGACATGACATTCCATTCCATGACATGACATTCCTGACATTCCATTCTATGACATGACATCCCAATCCATTACATGACATTCCTGATGACATGCATGACATCACATTCCTGACATTCCATTCCATGACATTCCTGATGACATTCCTGACATTCATGACATGACATTCATGACATTCCATAACATTACATGACATTCCTGTCATTCCATGACATGACATTCCTGACATTCCATTCCATGACATGATATTCCTGATGACAGTCCTGACATTCATGACATTCCTGACATTCCATTCCATGACATTCCTGATGACATTCCTGACATTCATGACATGACATTCATGATATTCCATAACATTACATGACATTCCTGTCATTCCATGGCATTCCTGACATTCCATTCCATGACATGACATTCCTGACATTCATGACATGACATTCCCGACATTCCATTCCATGACATGATTTTCCTGATGACATTCCTGACATTCATGACATGACATTCCTGACATTCCATTCCATGACATGACATTCCTGATGACATTCATGGCATGACATTCCTGACATTCCATTCCATTCCATGACATGACATGACATTCCTGATGACATTTCATTTCATGACATTCCTGATGACATTCCTGACATTTCATTCCATGACATTCCTGACATTCATGACATGACATTCATGACATGACATTCCATTCCATGACATTCCTGATGACATTCCTGACATTCATGACATGACATTCCTGACATTCCATTCCATGACATGACTTTCCTGATGACATTCCTGACATTCATGACATGACATTCCTGACATTCCATGACATGACATTCCTGACATTCATGACATGACATTCCCGACATTCCATTCCATGACATGATATTCTTGATGACATTCCTGACATTCATGACATGACATTCCTGACATTCCATTCCATGACATGACATTCCTGATGACATTCATGGCATGACATTCCTGACATTCCATTCTATTCCATGACATGACATGACATTCCTGATGACATTTCATTCCATGATATTCCTGATGACATTCCTGACATTTCATTCCATGACATTCCTGACATTCATGACATGGCATTCATGACATGACATTCATGACATGACATTCCATTCCATGACATTCCTGATGACATTCCTGACATTCATGACATGACATTCCTGACATTCCATTCTATGACATGATTTTCCTGATGACATTCCTGACATTCATGACATGACATTCCTGACATTCCATGACATGACATTCCTGATATTCATGACATGACATTCCTGATATTCATGACATGACATTCCTGACATTCCATGATATGACATTCTTGACATTCCATGACATGACATTCCTGATTACATTCCTGACATTCATGACATGACATTCCTGACATTCCATTCCATGACATGACTTTCCTGATGACATTCCTGACATTCATGACATGACATTCCTGACATTCCATGACATGACATTGCTGATATTCATGACATGACATTCCTGATATTCATGACATGACATTCCTGACATTCCATGACATGACATTCTTGACATTCCATGACATGACATTCCTGATGACATTCCTGATGACATTCCTGACATTCATGACATGACATTCATGACATTCCTGATGGCATTCCTGACATGACATTCATGACATTCCTGATGACATTCCTGATGACATTCCTGACATTCCTGACATGACATTCATGACATTCCATGACATGCCATTCCTGATGACATTCCTGACATTCATGACATGACATTCCTGACATTCCATTCCATGACATGACATTCCTGATGACATTCATGGCATGACATTCCTGACATTCCATTCCATTCCATGACATGACATGATATTCCTGATGACATTTCATTCCATGACATTCCTGATGACATTCCTGACATTTCATTCCATGACATTCCTGACATTCATGACATGACATTCATGACATGACATTCATGACATGACATTCCATGACATTCCTGATGACATTCCTGACATTCATGACATGACATTCCTGACATTCCATTCTATGACATGATTTTCCTGATGACATTCCTGACATTCATGACATGACATTCCATGACATGACATTCCTGATATTCATGACATTCCTGATATTCATGACATGACATTCCTGACATTCCTGACATGACATTCATGACATTCCTGATGACATTCCTGATGACATTCCTGACATTTATGACATGACATTCATGACATTCCTGATGACATTCCATTCCATGACATTCCATTCTATGACATGACATGACATTCCCGACATTCCATTCTATGACATTCCTGACATTCCAAGACATGAGCTTCCATTCCATGACATGACATTCCTGACATTCCATTCCATGACATGACATTCCATTCCATGACATGACATTCCTGACATTCCATTCCATGACATGCCATCCCATTCCATTACATGACATTCCTGATGACATGCATGACATGACATTCCTGACATTCCATTCCATGACATGACATTCCTGATGACATTCCTGACATTCATGACATTCATGACATGATATTCATGACATTCCATAACATTACATGACATTCCTGTCATTCCATGCCATGACATTCCTGACATTCCATTCCATGACATGATATTCCTTATGACAGTCCTGACATTCATGACATGACGTTCCTGACATTCCATTCCATGACATTCCTGATGACATTCCTGACATTCATGATATGACATTCATGACATTCCATAACATTACATGACATTCCTGTAATTCCATGACATGACATTCCTGACATTCCATTCCATTCCATGACATTCCTGACATTCATGACATGACATTCCCGACATTCCATTCCATGACATGATATTCCTGATGACATTCCTGACATTCATGACATGACATTCCTGACATTCCATTCCATGACATGACATTCCTGATGGCATTCATGGCATGACATTCCTGACATTCCATTCCATTCCATGACATGACATGACATACCTGATGACATTTCATTCCATGACATTCCTGATGACATTCCTGACATTTCATTCCATGACATTCCTGACATTCATGACATGACATTCATGACATGACATTCCATTCCATGACATTCCTGATGACATTCCTGACATTCATGACATGACATTCCTGACATTCCATTCCATGACATGACTTTCCTGATGACATTCCTGACATTCATGACATGACATTCCTGACGTTCCTGACATTCCATGACATGACATACCTGATATTCATGACATGACATTCCTGACATTCCATGACATAACATTCCTGACATTCCATGACATGACATTCCTGACATTCCATGACATGACATTCTTGATGACATTCCTGACATTCATGACATGACATTCATGACATTCCTGATGACATTCCTGACATTCATGACATGACATTCATGACATGACATTCATGACATTCCTGATGATATTCCTGACATTCCTGACATGACATTCATGACATTCCTGACATTCATGACATGACATTCCTGACATTCATGACATGACATTCATGGCATGACATTCATGACATTCCAAGACATGATATTCCTGATGACATTCCTGACATTCCATTCCATGACATGACATGACATTCATGACATTCCATTCCATTCCTGACATGACCTTCCATTCCTGACATGACATTCCATGACCTGACATTCATGACATGACTCCTGACATTCCATGACATGACATTCCTGACATTCCATGACATGACATTCCTGATGACATTCCTGATGACATTCCTGACATTCATGACATGACATTCATGACATTCCTGATGACATTCATGACATGACATTCCAGACATTCCATGATATGAGATTCATGACATTCCATGACATGACATTCCTGATGACATTCCTGACATTCCATTCCATGACATGACGTTCATGACATTCCCTTCCATGACATGACATTCATGACATTCCATTCCATGACATTCCATTCCTGACATGACATTCCATGACCTGACATTCATGACATGACTCCTGGCATTCATGACATGACTCCTGACATTCCATGACATTCCATACATTCCTGATATTCCTGATGACATTCCTGACATTCCTGATGACATTCCTGACATTCCATGACATGGCATTCCTGACATGACATTCCTGACATTCCTGACATGACATTCCTGACATTCATGACATGACATTTATGACATTCCTGATGACATTCCTGACATTCATGACATGACATTCCTGACATTCCATTCCATGACATGACATTCCTGATGGCATTCATGGCATGACATTCCTGACATTCCATTCCATTCCATGACATGACATGACATTCCTGATGACATTTCATTCCATGACATTCCTGATGATATTCCTGACATTTCATTCCATGACATTCCTGACATTCCATGACATGACATTCCTGACATTCATGACATGACATTCCCGACATTCCATTCCATGACATGATATTCCTGATGACATTCCTGACATTCATGACATGACATTCCTGACATTCCATTCCATGACATGACATTCCTGATGACATTCATGGCATGACATTCCTGACATTCCATTCTATTCCATGACATGACATGACATTCCTGATGACATTTCATTCCATGATATTCCTGATGACATTCCTGACATTTCATTCCATGACATTCCTGACATTCATGACATGACATTCATGACATGACATTCCATTCCATGACATTCCTGATGACATTCCTGACATTCATGACATGACATTCCTGACATTCCATTCTATGACATGATTTTCCTGATGACATTCCTGACATTCATGACATGACATTCCTGACATTCCATGACATGACATTCCTGATATTCATGACATGACATTCCTGATATTCATGACATGACACTCCTGACATTCCATGACATGACATTCTTGACATTCCATGACATGACATTCCTGATTACATTCCTGACATTCATGACATGACATTCCTGACATTCCATTCCATGACATGACTTTCCTGATGACATTCCTGACATTCATGACATGACATTCCTGACATTCCATGACATGACATTCCTGATATTCATGACATGACATTCCTGATATTCATGACATGACATTCCTGACATTCCATGACATGACATCCTTGACATTCCATGACATGACATTCCTGATGACATTCCTGATGACATTCCTGACATTCATGACATGACATTTATGACATTCCTGATGGCATTCCTGACATGACATTCATGACATTCCTGATGACATTCCTGACATGACATTCATGACATTCCTGATGACATTCCTGACATTCCTGACATGACATTCATGACATTCCATGACATGCCATTCCTGATGACATTCCTGACATTCATGACATGACATTCCTGACATTCCATTCCATGACATGACATTCCTGATGACATTCATGGCATGACATTCCTGACATTCCATTCCATTCCATGACATGACATGATATTCCTGATGACATTTCATTCCATGACATTCCTGATGACATTCCTGACATTTCATTCCATGACATTCCTGACATTCATGACATGACATTCATGACATGACATTCCATTCCATGACATTCCTGATGACATTCCTGACATTCATGACATGACATTCCTGACATTCCATTCCATGACATGACTTTCCTGATGACATTCCTGACATTCATGATATGACATTCCTGACATTCCATGACATGACATTCCTGACATTCATGACATGACATTCCCGACATTCCATTCCATGACATGATATTCCTGATGACATTCCTGACATTCATGACATGACATTCCTGACATTCCATTCCATGACATGACATTCCTGATGACATTCATGGCATGACATTCCTGACATTCCATTCTATTCCATGACATGACATGACATTCCTGATGACATTTCATTCCATGATATTCCTGATGACATTCCTGACATTTCATTCCATGACATTCCTGACATTCATGACATGACATTCATGACATGACATTCCATTCCATGACATTCCTGACATGACATTCATTCCATTCCATGACATGATATTCCTGATGACATTCCTGACATTCATGACATGACATTCCTGACATTCCATTCCATGACATGACATTCCTGATGACATTCATGGCATGACATTCCTGACATTCCATTCCATTCCATGACATGACATGACATTCCTGATGACATTTCATTCCATGACATTCCTGATGACATTCCTGACATTTCATTCCATGACATTCCTGACATTCATGACATGACATTCATGACATGACATTCCATTCCATGACATTCCTGATAACATTCCTGACATTCATGACATGACATTCCTGACATTCCATTCCATGACATGACTTTCCTGATGACATTCCTGACATTCATGACATGACATTCCTGACATTCCATGACATGACATTCCTGACATTCATGACATGACATTCCCGACATTCCATTCCATGACATGATATTCCTGATGACATTCCTGACATTCATGACATGACATTCCTGACATTCCATTCCATGACATGACATTCCTGATGACATTCATGGCATGACATTCCTGACATTCCATTCTATTCCATGACATGACATGACATTCCTGATGACATTTCATTCCATGATATTCCTGATGACATTCCTGACATTTCATTCCATGACATTCCTGACATTCATGACATGACATTCATGACATGACATTCATGACATGACATTCCATGACATTCCTGATGACATTCCTGACATTCATGACATGACATTCCTGACATTCCATTCTATGACATGATTTTCCTGATGACATTCCTGACATTCCATGACATGACATTCTTGACATTCCATGATATGACATTCCTGATTACATTCCTGACATTCATGACATGACATTCCTGACATTCCATTCCATGACATGACTTTCCTGATGACATTCCTGACATTCATGACATGACATTCCTGACATTCCATGACATGACATTCCTGATATTCATGACATGACATTCCTGATATTCATGACATGACATTCCTGACATTCCATGACATGACATTCTTGACATTCCATGACATGACATTCCTGATGACATTCCTGATGACATTCCTGACATTCATGACATGACATTCATGACATTCCTGATGGCATTCCTGACATGACATTCATGACATTCCTGATGACATTCCTGACATGACATTCATGACATTCCAGATGACATTCCTGACATTCCTGACATGACATTCATGACATTCCATGACATGCCATTCCTGATGACATTCCTGACATTCCATTCCATGACATGACATTCATGACATTCCATGACATGACATTCATGACATTCCATTCCATGACATGACATTCATGACATTCCATTCTATGACATTCCATTCCTGACATGACATTCTATTCCTGACATGACATTCCATGACCTGACATTCATGACATGACTCCTGACATTCATGACATGACATTCCTGACATTCCATGACATGACATTCCTGATGACATTCCTGATGACATTCCTGACGACATTCATGAAATGACATTCCTGACATTCATGACATGACATTCCTGATGACTTTCCTGATGACATTCATGATATTCCATTCCATGACATGACATTCATGACATTCCATTCCATGACATGACATTCATGACATGACATTCCATGACCTGACATGACTCCTGACATGACTCTTGACATTCCATGACATGACATTCCTGACATTCCATGACATGACATTCCTGATGATATTCCTGACATTCCTGATGACATTCCTGACATTCATGACATGACATTCCTGATGACATTCCTGATGACATTCCTGATGACATTCCTGACATTCATGACATGACATTTATGACATGACATTCATGACATTCCATTCCATACATGACATTCATGACATTCCATTCCAGACATGACATTCATGACATTCCATTCCAGACATGACATTCCATTCCTGACATGACATTCCATTCTTGACATGACATTCCATGACCTGACATTCATGACATGACTCCTGACATTCATGACATGACTCCTGACATACATGACATGACTCCTGACATGACATTCCTGACATTCCATGACATGACATTCCTGATGACATTCCTGACATTCCTGATGACATTCCTGATATTCATGACATGACATTCATGATATTCCTGATGACATTCCTGACATTTATGACATGACATTCATGACATTCCATGACATGACATTCCTGATGACATTCCTGACATTCCATTCCATGACATGACATTCATGACATTCCATTCCATGACATTCCATTCCTGAGATGACATTCCATTCCTGACATGACATTCCATGACCTGACATTCATGACATGACTCCTGACTTTCATGACATGACTCCTGACATTCCATGACATGACATTCCTGCATTCCAAGACATGACATTCCTGATGACATTCCATGACATGACATTCCTGATGACATTCCATGACATGACATTCCTGATGACATTCCTGACATTCCATGACATGACATCCCTGACATTCCTGATGACATTCCTGATATTCATGACATGACATTCATGACATTCCTGATGACATTCCTGAAATTCATGACATGACATTTATGACATTCCATTACATGACATTCCTGATGACATTCCTGACTTTCATGACATGACATTCCTGATATTCCATGCCATGACATGACATTCCTGATGACATTCCTGACATTCCATTCCATGACATGACTTTCCTGATGACATTCCTGACATTCATGACATGACATTCCTGACATTCCATTCCATGACATGATATTCCTGATATTCATGACATGACATTCCTGACATTCCATGACATGACATTCCTGACATTCCATGACATGACATTCCTGATGACATTCCTGACATTCCTGATGACATTCCTTACATTCATAACATGACATTCATGACATTCCTGATGACATTCCTAATGACATTCCTGACATTCATGACATGACATTCATGACATTCCTGATGACATTCCTGACATTCATGACATGACATTCATGACATTCCTAATGACATTCCTGATGACATTCCTGACATTCCATTCCGACATTCCATTCTATGACATGACATTCCTGACATTCCATTCCATGACATTCCTGACATTCCAAGACATGAGCTTCCATTCCATGACATGACATTCCTGACATTCCATTCCATGACATTCCTGACATTCCATGACATGACATTACTGATGACATTCCTGATGATATTCCTGACATTCCATGACATGACATTCCTGATGACATTCCTGACATTCCTGATGACATTCCTAACATTCATGACATGACATTCCTGACATTCATGACATGACATTCTTGACATTCCTCATGACATTCCTGATGACATTCCTGACATTCATGACATGACATTCATGATATTCCATGACATGACATTCCTGATGACATTCCTGACATTCCATTCCATGACATGACATTCCTGATGACATTCTTGACATTCCATTCCATGACATGACTTTCCTGATGACATTCCTGACATTCATGACATGACATTCCTGGCATTCCATTCTATGACATGACATTCCTGATATTCATGACATGACATTCCTGACATTCCATGACATGACATTCCTGGCATTCCATGACATGACATTCCTGATGACATTCCTGACATTCCTGATGACATTCCTGACATTCATGACATGACATTCATGACATTCCTGATGACATTCCTGACATTTATGACATGACATTCATGACATTCCTGATGACATTCCTGATGACATTCCTGACATTCCATTCCATGACATTCCATTCTATGACATGACATGACATTCCTGACATTCCATTCCATGATATTCCTGACATTCCATTCCATGACATTCCTGACATTCCAAGACATGAGCTTCCATTCCATGACATGACATTCCTGACATTTCATTCCATGACATGACATTCCATTCCATGACATGACATTCCTGACATTCCATTCCATGACATGACATCCCATTCTATTACATGACATTCCTGACATGCATGACATGACATTCCTGACATTCATGACATGACATTCATGACATTCCTGATGACATTCCTGATGACATTCCTGACATTCATGACATGACATTCATGACATTCCATGACATGACATTCCTGATGACATTCCTGACATTCATGACATGACATTCCTGACATTCCATTCCATGACATGACATTCCTGATGACATTCTTGACATTCTATTCCATGACATGACTTTCCTGATGACATTCCTGACATTCATGACATGACATTCCTGACATTCCATTCCATGATATTCCTGATATTCATGACATGACATTCCTGACATTCCTGACATTCCATGATATGACATTCCTGGCATTCCATGACATGACATTCCTGATGACATTCCTGACATTCCTGATGACATTCCTGACATTCATGACATGATATTCAGGACATTCCTGATGACATTCCTGATGACATTCCTGACATTTATGACATGACATTCATGACATTCCTGATGACATTCCATTCCATGACATTCCATTCTATGACATGACATGACATTCCCGACATTCCATTCTATGACATTCCTGACATTCCAAGACATGAGCTTCCATTCCATGACATGACATTCCTGACATTCCATTCCATGACATGACATTCCATTCCATGACATGACATTCCTGACATTCCATTCCATGACATGCCATCCCATTCCATTACATGACATTCCTGATGACATGCATGACATGACATTCCTGACATTCCATTCCATGACATGACATTCCTGATGATATTCCTGACATTCATGACATTCATGACATGATATTCATGACATTCCATAACATTACATGACATTCCTGTCATTCCATGCCATGACATTCCTGACATTCCATTCCATGACATGATATTCCTGATGACAGTCCTGACATTCATGACATGACGTTCCTGACATTCCATTCCATGACATTCCTGATGACATTCCTGACATTCATGATATGACATTCATGACATTCCATAACATTACATGACATTCCTGTAATTCCATGACATGACATTCCTGACATTCCATTCCATTCCATGACATTCCTGACATTCATGACATGACATTCCCGACATTCCATTCCATGACATGATATTCCTGATGACATTCCTGACATTCATGACATGACATTCCTGACATTCCATTCCATGACATGACATTCCTGATGGCATTCATGGCATGACATTCCTGACATTCCATTCCATTCCATGACATGACGTGACATACCTGATGACATTTCATTCCATGACATTCCTGATGACATTCCTGACATTTCATTCCATGACATTCCTGACATTCATGACATGACATTCATGACATGACATTCCATTCCATGACATTCCTGATGACATTCCTGACATTCATGACATGACATTCCTGACATTCCATTCCATGACATGACTTTCCTGATGACATTCCTGACATTCATGACATGACATTCCTGACGTTCCTGACATTCCATGACATGACATACCTGATATTCATGACATGACATTCCTGACATTCCATGACATAACATTCCTGACATTCCATGACATGACATTCCTGACATTCCATGACATGACATTCTTGATGACATTCCTGACATTCATGACATGACATTCATGACATTCCTGATGACATTCCTGACATTCATGACATGACATTCATGACATGACATTCATGACATTCCTGATGATATTCCTGACATTCCTGACATGACATTCATGACATTCCTGACATTCATGACATGACATTCCTGACATTCATGACATGACATTCCTGACATTCATGACATGACATTCATGGCATGACATTCATGACATTCCAAGACATGATATTCCTGATGACATTCCTGACATTCCATTCCATGACATGACATGACATTCATGACATTCCATTCCATTCCTGATATGACCTTCCATTCCTGACATGACATTCCATGACCTGACATTCATGACATGACTCTTGACATTCCATGACATGACATTCCTGACATTCCATGACATGACATTCCTGATGACATTCCTGATGACATTCCTGACATTCATGACATGACATTCATGACATTCCTGATGACATTCATGACATGACATTCCAGACATTCCATGATATGAGATTCATGACATTCCATGACATGACATTCCTGATGACATTCCTGACATTCCATTTCATGACATGACGTTCATGACATTCCCTTCCATGACATGACATTCATGACATTCCATTCCATGACATTCCATTCCTGACATGACATTCCATGACCTGACATTCATGACATGACTCCTGGCATTCATGACATGACTCCTGACATTCCATGACATTCCATGCATTCCTGATATTCCTGATGACATTCCTGACATTCCTGATGACATTCCTGACATTCCATGACATGGCATTCCTGACATGACATTCCTGACATTCCTGACATGACATTCCTGACATTCATGACATGACATTTATGACATTCCTGATGACATTCCTGACATTCATGACATGACATTCCTGACATTCCATTCCATGACATGACATTCCTGATGGCATTCATGGCATGACATTCCTGACATTCCATTCCATTCCATGACATGACATGACATTCCTGATGACATTTCATTCCATGACATTCCTGATGATATTCCTGACATTTCATTCCATGACATTCCTAACATTCATGACATGACATTCATGACATGACATTCCATTCCATGACATTCCTGACATTCATGACATGTCATTCCTGACATTCCATTCCATGACATGACTTTCCTGATGACATTCCTGATATTCATGACATGACATTCCTGATATTCATGACATGACATTCCTGACATTCCATGACATGACATTCCTGATGACATTCCTGACATTCATGACATGACATTCATGACATTCCTGATGACATTCCTGACATTCATGACATGACATTTATGACATGACATTCATGACATTCCATTCCATACATGACATTCATGACATTCCATTCCAGACATGACATTCATGACATTCCATTCCAGACATGACATTCCATTCCTGACATGACATTCCATTCTTGACATGACATTCCATTCTTGACATGACATTCATGACATGACTCCTGACATTCATGACATGACTCCTGACATTCATGACATGACTCCTGACATGACATTCCTGACATTCCATGACATGACATTCCTGATGACATTCCTGACATTCCTGATGACATTCCTGATATTCATGACATGACATTCATGATATTCCTGATGACATTCTTGACATTTATGACATGACATTCATGACATTCCATGACATGACATTCCTGATAACATTCCTGACATTCCATTCCATGACATGACATTCATGACATTCCATTCCATGACATTCCATTCCTGAGATGACATTCCATTCCTGACATGACATTCCATGACCTGACATTCATGACATGACTCCTGACTTTCATGACATGACTCCTGACATTCCATGACATGACATTCCTGCATTCCATGACATGACATTCCTGATGACATTCCATGACATGACATTCCTGATGACATTCCATGACATGACATTCCTGATGACATTCCTGACATTCCATGACATGACATCCCTGACATTCCTGATGACATTCCTGATATTCATGACATGACATTCATGACATTCCTGATGACATTCCTGAAATACATGACATGACATTTATGACATTCCATGACATGACATTCCTGATGACATTCCTGACTTTCATGACATGACATTCCTGATGACATTCCTGACTTTCATGACATGACATTCCTGATATTCCATTCCATGACATGACATTCCTGATGACATTCCTGACATTCCATTCTATGACATGACTTTCCTGATGACATTCCTGACATTCATGACATGACATTCCTGACATTCCATTCCATGACATGATATTCCTGATATTCATGACATGACATTCCTGACATTCCTGACATTCCATGACATGACATTCCTGACATTCCATGACATGACATTCCTGATGACATTCCTGACATTCCTGATGACATTCCTGACATTCATGACATGACATTCATGACATTCCTGATGACATTCCTGATGACATTCATGACATGACATTCATGACATTCCTGATGACATTCCTGACATTCATGACATGACATTCATGACATTCCTAATGACATTCCTGATGACATTCCTGACATTCCATTCTGACATTCCATTCTATGACATTACATGAGCTTCCATTCCATGACATGACATTCCTGACATTCCATTCCATGACATTCCTGACATTCCATGACATGACATTCCTGATGACATTCCTGATGACATTCCTGACATTCCATGACATGACATTCCTGATGACATTCCTGACATTCCTGATGACATTCCTAACATTCATGACATGACATTCCTGACATTCATGACATGACATTCTTGACATTCCTCATGACATTCCTGATGACATTCCTGACATTCATGACATGACATTCATGATATTCCATGACATGACATTCCTGATGACATTCCTGACATTCCATTCCATGACATGACATTCCTGATGACATTCTTGACATTCCATTCTATGACATGACTTTCCTGATGACATTCCTGACATTCATGACATGACATTCATGGCATTCCATTCTATGACATGACATTCCTGATATTCATGACATGACATCACTGACATTCCTGACATTCCATGACATGACATTCCTGGCATTCCATGACATGACATTCCTGATGACATTCCTGACATTCCTGATGATATTCCTGACATTCATGACATGACATTCATGACATTCCTGATGACATTCCTGACATTTATGACATGACATTCATGACATTCCTGATGACATTCCTGATGACATTCCTGACATTCCATTCCATGACATTCCATTCTATGACATGACATGACATTCCGGACATTCCATTCCATGACATTCCTGACATTCCATGACATTCCTGACATTCCAAGACATGAGCTTCCATTCCATGACATGACATTCCTGACATTTCATTCCATGACATGACATTCCATTCCATGACATGATATTCCTGACATTCCATTCCATGACATGACATCCCATTCTATTACATGACATTCCTGACATGCATGACATGACATTCCTGACATTCATGACATGACATTCATGACATTCCTGATGACATTCCTGATGACATTCCTGATGGCATTCATGGCATGACATTCCTGACATTCCATTCCATTCCATGACATTCCTGATGACATTTCATTCCATGACATTCCTGATGACATTCCTGACATTTCATTCCATGACATCCCTGACATTCATGACATGACATTCATGACATGACATTCCATTCCATGACATTCCTGACATTCATGACATGTCATTCCTGACATTCCATTCCATGACATGACTTTCCTGATGACATTCCTGATATTCATGACATGACATTCCCGATATTCATGACATGACATTCCTGACATTCCATGACATGACATTCCTGATGACATTCCTGACATTCATGACATGACATTCATGACATTCCTGATGACATTCCTGACATTCATGACATGACATTCATGACATTCCTGATGACATTCCTGACATTCATGACATGACATTCATGACATGACATTCCTGACATTCCTGACATTCCTGACATGACATTCCTGACATGACATTCCTGACATTCATGACATGACATTCCTGACATGACATTCATGACATGACATTCATGACATTCCATGACATGACATTCCTGATATTCCTGACATGACATTCCTGACATTTATGACATGACATTCATGACATTCCTGATGACATTCCTGACATTCATGACATGACATTCCTGACATTCCATTCCATGACATGACATTCCTGATGGCATGACATTCCTGACATTCCATTCCATTCCATGACATGACATGACATTCCTGATGACATTTCATTCCATGACATTCCTGATGACATTCCTGACATTTCATTCCATGACATTCCTGACATTCATGACATGACATTCATGACATGACATTCCATTCCATGACATTCCTGATGACATTCCTGACATGACATTCCTGACATTCCATTCCATGACATGACTTTCCTGATGACATTCCTGATATTCATGACATGACATTCCTGATATTCATGACATGACATTCCTGACATTCCATGACATGACATTCCTGATGACATTCCTGACATTCATGACATGACATTCATGACATTCCTGATGAGATTCCTGACATTCATGACATGACATTCATGACATTCCTGATGACATTCATGACATGACATTCCTGACATTCATGACATGACATTCCTGACATGACATTCCTGACATTCATGACATGACATTCCTGACATGACATTACATTCCTGACATGACATTCATGACATGACATTCCAGACATTCCATGACATGACATTCCAGACATTCCATGACATGACATTCATGACATTCCTGACATTCCATGACATGACATTCATGACATTCCTGACATTCCATGACATGACATTCATGACATTCCTGACATTCCATGACATGACATTCATGACATTCCTGACATTCAATGACATGACATTCATGACATTCCTGACATTCATGACATGACATTCATGACATTCCATTCCATGACCTGACATTCATGACATGACTCCTGACATTCCATGACATGACTCCTGACATTCCATGACATGACATTCCTGATGACATTCAATGACATGACATTCCTGATGACATTCGATGACATGACATTCCTGATGACATTCCTGACATTCCAGACATGACATTCCTGACATTCCAGACATGACATTCATGACATTCCAGACATGACATTCATGACATTCCAGACATGACATTCATGACATTCCAGACATGACATTCATGACATTCCAGACGTGACTCATGACATTCCAGATGTGACTCATGACATTCCAGACGTGACTCATGACATTCCAGACATGACTCATGACACGACAGACATGACTCATGACACGACAGACATGACTCATGACACGACAGACATGACTCATGACACGACAGACATGACTCATGACACGACAGACATGACTCATGACATGACACTCCAGACATTCATGACACGACACTCCAGACATTCATGACACGACACTCCAGACATTCATGACACGACACTCCAGACATTCATTCCACGACACTCCACGACACTCCACGACACTCCACGACACTCCACGACACTCCACGACACTCCACTTTTTACCACATCACTTTACTTCACTCTACGCCAGATTTGTACCGAATCGCGATTTGGTAATTGCAAAATGCTATGTAGGCAGGAATCACAAAATATTTAGCGATTCCTTAATATTACCCAATAGTGATAAGGTAAATACTGAATCGCTATTAGGTAATATGACTCCATTCGTTCCAAGGGCCAAAAGGTCCATAGTTGCGGATGGCTTTGCATTTGCTAATTTGCGATTACTTAATTGGTAATCGCAAATTAGTGAATGCAAAGCCAAGGGTGCCCAGGGACATGAGCCCCCCACCCCCCCCCCGCCGAAGCACCCTCAAACTTCAAATTGTGCACATGTAAAGCACACACATGCTCTAAGGGCATGTGTGCGCAGCATGGAACTTTGAATAATGCATTTTTCAAATTCCTACATGGTTACCATCAACTTGAAGTTGATGGTAATTAGCAATTCCTAAATTCAGAGTTTGCATTTAGGAAAGGCTTCTTGCATATGCATTAGGGATTTGCAAACTGCCAAAGTTTGCGATTCACACCATTGGCGAATGCAAAATGCTTTAATATATCTGGTCCTATGCCCCTCCACTCTACAACACTCCACTCTATGGCACTGCATTCCTCATCCCCCACTGTACAACACTGTATGGCACGCTTCTCCACTCTACGTATCTCCCTCTATGCCACTTCATGCCCCTTTACTCTATGCCATTCCACCCCTCTGCTCTCCACTCCTCTCCTCTGCTCTGCTCTCCACCCCTCTCCTCTCCTCCCCTCTCCACCCCTCTCCTCCCCACCCCTCTCCTCCCCACCCCTCTCCTCCCCACCCCTCTCCTCCCCAACCCTCTCCTCCCAAACCCTCTCCTCCCCACCCCTCTCCTCCCTTCTCCTCCCCTCAGCTCTGCTCTCCTCTCCTCTCCACCCCTCTCCTTTTCTCTCCTCTCCTCCCCTCTCCTCTGCTCTGCTCTCCTCTCCTCTCCACCCCTCTCCACCCCTCTCCTCTGCTCTCCTCTCCTCTCCACCCCTCTCCTCTCCACCCCACTCCTCTGCTCTGCTCTCCTCTCGACAACTCTCCTCTGCTCTCCTCTCCACCCCTTTCCTCTGCTCTGCTCTCCTCTCCACCCCTTTCCTCTGCTCTGCTCTGCTCTCCACCCCTCTCCTCTGCTCTGCTCTCCTCTCCTCTCCACCCCTCTCCTCTGCTCTGCTCTCCTCTCCTCTCCACCCCTCTCCTCTGCTCTCCTCTCCTCTCCACCCCTCTCCTCTGCTCTGGTCTCCTCTCCACCCCTCTCCACCCCTCTCCACCCCTCTCCTCTCCACCCCTCTCCTCTCCTCCCCTCTCCTCTCCACCCCTCTCCACCCCTCTCCTCCCTGCCCCTCTCCTCTCCTCTCCGCTCCTCTCCGCTCCGCTCCGCTCCATCCACTCCACCACCCTTTACTTCACTGTATTCCACTCCACTCTAGGACACTCCACCTCACTAACGTTTAGCCATGCTAAACAGCAGTCACGCTGGTGTACAAGATGTCTAAAACAAATTGGCAAACCCAATAGCTCTTGCATTGGCGAGACCGATTGGCTTTGCCAGTGCTTGTTATGATTGTTCTTCATCCACCCATGTAAATGTCAATAAACTGTTTTAATTTGGTAAGCTTTAGGAACCAATTTTAAATTAAGCAGTTCAAATGTTTTAAATGCACTAACATATTATGGCAATATTTGCATATATCTTTAAAGAAGTTCACTGTAATTATAAGAACATACCTTTTCTGTTAAAAATAAACATCCCCATTGCTTCAGTTCACTGCTTGTGAGAATGTTACCCTTATTGCAATACAAGGCTAGTAACTCATTCATCTAGCCATCATCTAAAAGAACATATTCATGGTGCAAATTGATATTTAAACAAAGGCAAAGTAATATACAGATGCTGAATTTCTGATATAAGCATTAAAATGCAACAATAGGCAATGATGCCTTAAGGCTACTTGCCAAAAACGATCTATTCATTGTAAATTGTATTGCATATTATTGCACCATCATTGTTTATTTGCAGCTAGGTATCAAATGGCATTAGTGACCCAAATTGCTTTTAGCAATCTATAGAAGGCCACTAATAATTTATAGACCCAAAACATTTAAAATCAATGGAGAAAAGGGTAATTTGAATGGAAAATATTTTGAAAAACACAGGATTATGCAGCTTTTACTTTGGTATGTCTGGACTTTCTGCTGCTAGTTTCTGGTGAAGAAAGTGTGTTTAAATGCAAAGTGTGTTTTAGACTGCAGTACCGCCTCCTATCCACAGGGGCAGAGCTGAGCAAAAATATAAACACAGGTCCCCACAAGGCAATTAATTAGAAAGTTGCAAAAATCGACAGATGTTCCTTGAGTCATTTTTTTTTTATCATTTAGAAAACATTGCCTTGTCGGGACCTGGTTTCAGGTCCCCACAGCGTGAGTGTGTTATCACACCCAAGTCCCCACAGGGATAGTAAAACACAAACACACAAAAACACACACAAAAACACACACACACACACTTTTCACAGAGAGGCGTGTTCACTTGTTCAAACACCTCCAGGTATGCCCATTGTTGGAATTTGTGGCTGGATGCAGGGTGCCAGGAGACTGTTTTTGCAAAACTGGATGCCAGGGTGAAGGGGAAAAAAACTTTTCGGATGACCACGCTTGGATCAACATAACCCATACTCACCTGGAGACTGTGAAGAAAATCACGGGCAGTACAAGACATTGTACCAGCTGCATCTTGGGATTTGCAGTCCGCGGCGAGGGCTGCGTCAATGTCATCTCAGCGTATTGGGGTCAGTTATCCTCCCACCAATGGGAATGAAGGAACACACTTAAAATGACAGTGGCGAGTAACCTCAGGTGTTAGAGGCATTAGATAAAGGCTTTCACCAAAACGAGTTATGCCGTCATTTAAATAAATGGTGTCCTGGTAACCCCTGTTCTACTTGGTAAAAGAGGAGATCGTTGTGAATATATATTACCTACTGGTACCTTGTTTCTATTCAAAAAGCATTTTCCCAGTATTTTTGGCGCCGTTTGATGAATCTTCGCAAAATGTTCAAAACTAATGGTTCACTCAGGCCAGCTCCTATCTTAAAAGATTTGGGGCGATTCGTCAAGCGGGGGCAGAGAAAAAAAAGAAAAGAAGAAGAAGAAGAAGAGGGTCCCAAATCAGGGTTTTCCCCATATTAATTTCCATAGGAACTTTAGACAAAGCTACAGCCCGAATGGAGTTACAACACATTTGGCAAAAAGGTAGGTCTAGGTCCAGAAAGCGTGCTTTTTTTAAATGGTGTAAATCCGTTCAGTAGTTGCTGAGGAATTAAAAACATAAAACTGTATATATCTGAGAACCGAGGAGGTTTCACAAACCCTCCCAAACACATGCTTCATTCTGATTGGCTGCCAACACTCCAAACCAGAATGTGTTGGCAGTCATCTTGTGACTCGGTAACCAAGTCACAAGAAAAGAGTGGGAAAACAAGGTTAAAAGAAAACAAGAAAAGGGGGCAGGGTAGAAACATCCTGACCCCCTAGGCCTGCTCATGGGGTCAGGGATGAGGTCCTCTTGTGCTCTGAAGACCTCAGGACACAAGTGGACTTCATCCAACGAGCAGCAGTGCGCCAGGAGGCCTGTTTGCATAGTGGTGTAAAAAGGGTGCGTGGCCTCAGACCACTCTCAGCAATCCAGCTGTGTGGGGCTTACTGGAGGTACCTTGTGGGATAGTTGGCCCCCAGGGACCCTCAGGAGGCACGGGGACTTCATCACCCAACCAAGAGCACGCCAGGAGGCGCATTTGCAAACTGGTGGACAAAGGGGGTGTGGCCTGTGTCCACCTATCAGCAATCCCACTATCTGGGGCATACTGGAGGTATCAGGTAGGCTAGTTGGCCCCTAAGGACCCCCAGCAGCGAAGGGGACTTTAATCCCCATCCAAGAGCATGCCAGGGAATGTGTTTACAGAGTGGTGGGGAAAGGGGACGTGGCCTGCTATAACAACTTAGCAATCCCGCTGTGTGGGTCTTACTGGAAGTAATAGGAGGGGTAGTTGTCCCCAAGGCTGTCCTTGGAGGCCAACCACCTCTCCCATTACCTCCACTAAGTCCCACACAGTGGGATTGCTAAGAGGTCTTTGGTGGTCACGCCCCCCCCTTTCTCCACCACTCTGCAAACACGCTTCCTGGCACAGTACTGGTTGGGGGATGAAGTCCACATTACTCCTGAGGGACTTTGGGGGCCAAGTAGACCTGGTACCTTCTGCAAGTCCTACGCAGCCCAATTTGTTGACTTTAAGATGCAGGGATCCAGAGGCCAGGAAAAAATTGGCTCTGATTCCAACCATCTGTTTAGACAGTGGCATAAAGTCACTCCTGACGCCTTCTCAGCTATTTTCCCAGCGCTATGGGATGGAGAACATGAAAAGGTAGAGGAGGGATTAGTCTGCTTCAATGACCTGGCAAAAGCAGCGATTGACCAACTCACCTCCTTATAAACCTCTAAGGGCAAGCCTAGACAGGCCCAAGCATTCTGGTATACTACTGAATTACGAAATGGGAAAGTCCACTGCAAAAATCTTGAAAGGCGGTGGAGGCAGACCCATAACATTAGGGACAGAGAAATATATATGGCATCTCTGGCCCAATATCATAAAAATATAAAAATAGCCCGGAAGACTTTCATTGCCCAGCAGCTTTCCCAGGCAGGGAATGCTCCTAAAGTTTTGTACCAGATTCTTAAATCTTTTACGAACCCCAAAGCCAGTGATCTGGAAGAACTTCCATCTCAAGCTTTCTGCAACACCATAGCCAATTATTTTGAGCAGAAAATCGATCTGATTTACAATAAGATCTCTACAGTGGGTAATACGAAGTTGGTCATGACCCATGACCACCATCCATGTAAGCAGGGCAAATTCTTGATGAGCTTTCCCCCTCTGACCTGCTAAGAGGTAGAGACCTTACTACGTCCTGTAAAATCAGGCTCCCCACTCGATGTTATACCTGCCAAATTATCTGCCGGTCTTGCAAAACAACTGACTGCTCCCATTTGCTCTCTCCTGAATGCATCGTTAAAGGAAGGCCATCTACCATCTGAATGGAAGGCAGCACATGTCATCCCACTACACAAAAACACCAAGGAGTATATGAAAGGTCTGTCGAATCTGCGTCCAATATCCCTCCTCCCACTCCTGAGCAAAATCTTGGAGAAGCACATCAATAAGCATCTGTCAGCCAATGTCGAAGCGTCAGGTAGCCTGGATGTGTCGCAATCAGGCTTTAAGCCTAAACATAGTACGGAGACAGCCCTAGTGGCTGTCACGGACATCAGGCTAGCACTAGACAGAGGGCAATCCACTCTACTGGTGTTGTTGGATCTCTCGGCGGCCTTCGACACGGTCGATCACCAGACTATGCTCAGGAGACTAGAGGAATCTAGGATAAAGGGAGAGGCCCTGCGGTGGATGACTAGCTTCCTCTCTGACCATTCCCAGACAGTCAACCTGGGACCTTATAGGTCTAAGAACAGGAAGTTGACCAAGGGAGTACCGCAAGGATCTTGTCTAAGTCCTACGCTATTTAATATCTATGTTGCTCCCTTGGCCGATCTCATGAGGACATATGGGTTTGTGCCAATATCATACGCGGATGATACCCAGCTTACCTTCTCTTTCAATAAATTTTCCACAACAGCCCGGACCACCTTCTCTTCCGGCATTGCTAGCAATATCTCAGTGGATGTGTACCAACTTTTTCCAACTAAATGCCGGAAAGACAGATTATGCTCTTTGGAGAGGCCGCATAGTTGTGGACACCGGAGTGGTGGCCAGGGGAGCTGGGTGTCTCTCCCGCTTTAAGCATCAGTAAAAAACCATGGGGTACGCATTGAGTAGAACCAAAATATTAAGGAGCAGGTGACCTATACTGTGAGTTCATGCTTTCATGTGCTGAGTCTGTTGAGACGAGTATATAATGCTTTATTGATTTCAGCTAACGAGGCTTCGTTAGATCACTTACAAGTAGTCCAAAATATAGCGGCTCGGTTAGTACTGAACGCCCCTTGTAGATCATCCTCGAGTCCCCTGCTGCGGCAGCTCCATTGGCTTCTGGTGCGTAAACGAATAAAATTCAAGGTTTGCTGCATCATTCATAAGGCAGTGTATGATAATGGTCTAAGATATATTGCTGAGAAACTCTGCCAGTATACCCCTCTTTAGAGACCTCTGGTCTAGCTCCAAATCCCTTCTCAAAGTTCCTCGGCTTACTAAGTTTAGGGCTGGGGGGAAAGCCTTTTCGTATCGTGCCCCACAGAATTGGAACTCACTCCTGATTGCACTAAGGCAGTGCTCGGACCATCTCCATTTCAGAAAATCCCTGAAAACTTTTCTGTTCTAGACGCCTCACATAGCACCAGCACTGTCACGTCTGTCCATTAGCGCAGAGATACCCCTTTAGGGGTGATTCAGGCGCTATATATATATATATATAAATAAATAATTCTGGAGCGCTGGTCGGCAGCCGAGCCCCCTTTCTGCACCACTTTGCAAACGCGGCTACCAGTTAAAGAAGCATTTGTAATGTAATATGTCTCACATTTGCGAGAGTTAGAGCTATTGGCGTTGTAAATGTAAAAGATTTTTATGAACGTTTTTTGGTGTAAAGTGGATGTACGTTGTGTGTAGTGGAATTATGTGGTATATCGTGCAGTGAAATTATGTGAATAGAAAGTATGAGGTATTCAGTGTATAGGAATTATGTGGAGTGGGATTATGCGTTTTGGAGAGTAATTATGTGGTATGGAAGTCTGTGTTGTGGAATGGTAACCTCAGGTTTAGTCTTCCTCGTTTCCATAGAAGATAAACAATAAACTCAATAACACATAAAAAAAGGAACCACTGAGAAGGACTTGTGAACCTAGTCAGAGGTATGAGCAGGTGTCACGGTGGCCGGGATGTTCTCTCCTCAGGATGGCGCTGATGCTCTATAGGGGTCCACCTCTCATCTGCCCCTGTCCGGAAAACGTATTACACACACGGACTCGGGAGATAGGTGAGCGAGGGAAGGAAGGGGAGTAACAGCTGGGAGAGGGACCTGGAAAGACACAAACACACCATAAGAGATACGATAACTGATTACACCCCTGTCCTGATACCCAATTCTCTCTCCTGTAGCTCTCTCACCTGCCACCTCCTCCACCACCTTGTAGTGAAAGGCGCTAGGCCAGGGGAATACCCGTAATCCAGTTAAGAGGGGGCACTGGATGACGGTCTTTAAGCTAGGGCGAGACCTAGCCACTGGTCCCTCAGGAGATAGTGCACTGTACCTCTGGGAGCAAAGGACAGCACTTCCAACCAGTGCTTAATGCTCCAGAGCGCACTCAAATAGCAGGGTCATATGAGTAAACAAGAGAAGATGCCTCCCTGAAGGCAAAAGGTGACCCAGTACTCACGGTTCCGAAGAGCGGTGAATGGAGGCGGGCGCTGCGACTCTGTACCCGGAACTCCGTGGGCAGAGGAGCGCACCTGTTCGCGCTGCGACTCTGAACCCGGAACTCCGTGGGCAGAGGAGCGCTGGAGCAGCTTCGGGGAGCCTGGAGTGTCGTGGGCGGAGGTTCTCAGACGCCGTCTTCCAGAGCCCAGAAATCCGGGAGTGGACGTTGGCGCAGGAGCGAAGGTGTCTGTGCGAAGGTTCAGCAGAGGGCCGAGGCAGCAGTACAGGGTCGAAGGTTCTGAGGAGTGTCGAAGGACAACCAGGAATCATCGGCACCGCTCTCTGGACGCGTTGGGCTATATCCGCTCTGCCGAGCGTAACGCGGGTCACGTGGGGCGTGCTCAGCCGAGCGCACCGCGGGTCACGTGGGGCGTGCTCCTCTGAGCATTATGGGGAGTGTAGTTCAAGCAGAGTCCGTGTGGTGGAACAGGAGTTTTGCGGTAATGCGAACAGCGCGTCACCAGTTCTTGGCTCGTGACAGCAGGGTCACTGGATTTATGTGCATTTCTCAAATATTCCATCATCTGCTGCCTAATCTGCAGATTTGAACAAAACAAAAAACACTTGTTTCTAATTCAAACGGCTCAAATGTTCCCAAAAATGCAGCGTCACATGTTACAGCGTGGTGGAAGGCCCTTTGCCAAGCTGGAATGGTCATGTGTTACTTATTGCTAAATGTGGGTGTTCAATTGGTACTAATTGTGCACAAACCTCTCTTCTGTGTGTGCCTCTTGCCTCTTTCTGCATTTCTCTTACTTCTTTCTGCATCCATTTCGTAGCAGGCAAATCAACAGCAAGACCCCAGCAGCTAAGGCAAGTAATAAAGGCAAGCCACAAAAGACGCTGGAAAAAATAGAATGAATAAAAGCTGGTATCACACCAAATAGACTTTGGAAAGAGGTCACAGGGCCAGAGCCCACAGCTTAAAAAAAAAATGGGCAATGGCAGTAGTGGTAGAAGCATTGAAGATAGTGTGAATTAACGCACCTAAATGTAGTGGGAGGTCAGTATTAAGAAGGGATTGCACCTCTGTACGGGTGTTAGCCACGTGAAGGACGAATGTCTCACGGGCAGATGTGAGAGAAATTTATTTTTGGGATAACAATGCTCTTATTCTGCTGAGCTTGTTTAAGTCTGCCTTCAAGGTCAGAATGGAAGACCAAATCGAGTTAGAGTCTCCCATGTGGGGGTGGAAAAAGGACATTTTTACAGCAAACCACACGCTGAGAAACGGTTTCTATGTAAGGGATGCCAGGTAACATGCAGCAGCATTCTTCATTATTTAAAAGCAAGTAACTACCGTTTGCAAGCAGAGTGAAAGTGGGAGTTATAGACGGCACGGGTATACCTTTCAAAACACAAGCAAGATTCGGGGCCATTAGGTTACACGCGCCATGCAATTGGATGTTTTTGCAAAGAAGGGAATGATCTATTGTGGTGTCACACGATTCCCCAGTAAGGTATACTACTTTGTCATCCCTAAGGCATCTGTATGTGAAAGGTATTGACCAAACTTCGTGGAGAAATGCACTACCAAATGGTTCAAAGCGGCCTAGTGGATAGTGTTTCATACATGTGGTAAATTTAAACAAGGAGAACGGGAGAGTTATCACCCCATGGATGAGCCAGACAGCTGTGTCTGTTTCCGCCACAGAGAATGGTAACGGGTCTAACCTCTCAACTTGCAAAAGAGAATAAGTAGCATCTTACATGGACATAAATTGTTGCTTTGTTGTCAAGTTAAATGGCAAAAATAACAATGACGCGTTCAAGTAATCCCATGGAACTTTCTCCATCTTCAGAGTCTCTAAAGACTATGCAAATTGCATAACTGAACGTAATTGATTCTGACCACGATACAAAACAGAAACATCCTCTTGCACGATGTCAACAACAGAAGAAACAATATTGTCCAATGTGTAAATGCGGGAAGAAAGTGTGTTAATACTATTATCAACAACAGCAAGCACTTTTTCAAGATTAGCCTGCTCTATTGCCCTTAAACGTGAAGCTGCTTCAATTTGGGATAGTTTCCAGATTTCATTGTAAGCTGCATAAATAAATCTTTTTGATCTAGGACCAGCAGGTCCCTTGATAAAATCTGTCAAATCAATGTCACCTGATAATAACAACAAATGTTGTTTAACTGAAGCTAGTGACGAGTGTTGTAACCAATTTTGACAAAGTTTCCTGACGGAATACGTGGTAACTGAATGGGCATTAGAAAAACGAGGATCAGGCCTATACAAGTGTGTAACCAGTAGCCTTGGCGACTAAACAAAGTTGGCAAGCATCTGAACTAGTCTGCCAAACTAACCAACCTAGGGGGACCAGTCTAAACAAATTAAACTTGTCATTTTTAAAAAGTGATTGTAAGTCGTCCATGGAATAATTAGTAACACTGCTCCAGTTCGGATACGCAGCCAGAGCAGGCATAGCAGGGGCATTCATTTGTTTAGAGGTTGCCAAACTAAAACAGGTAGTTTGATAAATTGAGTCATTTCAAAATAAAATCTGTGTTGGGATGAGGCAGGCACGGTGTAACACCTCTGTGCCTCGCACTTGCCAAGATTTAGAACCCCAGACAGATTTAAGATCAATTGTTGACTTCCACAGCCCCCAACTGTTAAATCATCCATAAAGTACTTAGAATATAATAATTTTGTGTGGGTGAGCATCACTTTTGAAATAGAATGACCCAGGGTTTGATGTGTCATAATCTGTAAAATAGGTGAATTTTTTCAAAAACGTTTCAGAGCTGCCTCCCAAAGGGGCCTGGCAATGTTCCCATTGTGTGTAATTAAAAACATTTCTAAACGTGTTAGCTTTATGCAGATAATGATGACCATAGTGCTGATAGTAAAATAAATCGGCATAATTTGCAGTATTCAAATACAAATCTTCAGCATCAAAGGCAGCATAGTATTTTAATTCTGAAAGCAAGGATTGTACGGCTTGTACGTCCCAAACATCTGATTTTATGTTATGTTCCATGACATCACCCATTGAAACACGAAGTACATTTGGGACATTAATTATCGCTGTAGGGCCATGGATTTGAAAACCTACAGCTTCCCAAACTATGCCATTGACTACTGGCCAGGCAGTGATTTTAACAAAAGTCTGGTCTCTTTTCATGATGCGAGAATAAGAGTGCGGAGCCAAAGTTCCATCAACCAGTTTAACAGCAAAGTGTTCCGGGAGATAGTGGCCATTGATCAGAAGGAAATAAAATGTCACAAAACCAATGGACATGAACAAAAATTGCGATGAGCAACAACCAGATGCAAGTCCAAGGTGGAACCAATTAAATGCGTTTAAACCAGGCGACAAAAATGGAAATTTTGTAAGGGGCCTGTGATGATGTGGAATGTGAGTCTAAGGAAAAACGTGATTCATTAATGGCTTCAGGTCGCAAGCCAGGCAATGACACTGTAGTGGGACATGCATATTCAGTTTCTTCAGTATTTGTTGAAGCAGGCGGTAACAGCAAAGGATTGTTAACAGAATCCAACTCAATGGAGGCGTCATCCTGCGCGATGTTAGAAGCGGACAAAGATACTGTTGTCGTAGACACCGCTGGTGTGATGCTATTCAGGATCAGCCAGATGTTGTAGCTTGATATTGTCAACTGAGATGTATCGGTTGTCTTTTCAACCAGGAAGTGCTGGTAAAATGACGGTACGAGTACCCTGCTCTTCAAGCACTGGGACCTGAGCTCGATAAGAGGGGCCAAACTCTTTCTTGTTCTCCACCTTCTCTCGGACCAGGTTTCCGATTTTAGGTAGCCAGCCGACTACCGGACTCTGCAGCACAACATCAGTGGGTGAGGGCAAATGTTCCTCTGCAAGACTGTCATGGGTCTCTTGTAGTTTCTGTAATACAGCACAATGATTATCTACGTCAAAGGATGCGACAGATGCCGCGATGTCCAGACCATCAAGGTCAGGCACAAACATTTTCATGCCGAAGAGCATTTCGTATGGGGTCCACCCACCCAGAGATATTCTAGGGAGATTATTTAGTGCATGTTGGACGCTATACAATGGCCGAACCAGTTTCTGCCAGTCCCTATGACCCTAGCTGTAAGGATTGCTTTAAGTCACCGTTCATTCGTTCCACAACCGAATTGCCCTCAGGCCTGTATGGAGATGAAAATTTGACCTGCACCCACAAAGACCGTATGGAATCCTTGTACGCCTTAGAGGCGAACGCGGGACCTTGTTCCGAATGGAAGGTGTCACATGCAAAAATTCCCACAAAGACATGCAAGTCCCTGATGACAGTTCAGGCGTCAGCACTGCATTGTGACCAAGCCCAAAGAAAGCGTGTGCATGAATCAACTACAACTAAGATGAACTTTTAGGCAGTATCTGAAGAAAAAGGACCGCAGTGATCTAAATATACTCAACCGAAAGGTTTATTGGAAATGCATAGCTGTGTTTGTGGTGGGCACGTTGCCGTAGACGGTTTAATCTGCTGACAAATGTCACAAGAAAGCCCGTAATTATGGGTTTGTTTATATAAGCCGTGCCACCAGTAATGCTGCTGCAAAATAGAAACAGTTGCAGACACTCCAGCATGCGCCAAAGGCCATTCCTTCATTTGCGGCTGTTATCAGTGCAGGCCTGCGGTCCGCGTTGGCAATCAACCTGTCACCAATGTCGTACATTATCAGGACTTAAATAAGAAGAGGATTTGGAAGGGAAACCCTACGGATAATCATCACCCTTCTCTGTAGCAGCTATTGCTGCCAAAATGTCATTATTTGTGGAGAAGTGTGGCTCAATGGTTAGAGCGGCAGACCCTGATGCAGAGTTCTGGCCCGGGACCAGAGTTCAATCCCCCGCCTCGGCGGGTCTTGGATTCAATTTCTTCGGACCTGATAATTCTCGCCTCGGTGCCTATTCTAATCATGGGTCCCACGCTGCAACTCTGGGCAATAGCTTGCTTAATCTCCACAATGGCCCCAGCAGCGCTGGGATGCCTGGCTTCACCATGGCGGTGCCCAGGAGTGGACATTTCACAGGGAAAGGCCAGGAAGGGTTCCACAGCGGTATGAGTAAAAGCGCCAGGATCCCCCGTTGGGGGTGGCAGTGCGCTATACAAGTACATACACATTTACATTATCAATCTTATTCATGGATCTTGTAACTGTTGCAACTGAACACGTGGCTACTGCCGATTTGGAAACTTCATCTGCAAAACTGTTGCCAATGGCGTGTACTCCTACACACTGATGACCAAGAGTATGAATTACTTGTGTGAGAGGCAGACTGTCTTTAAGATCTGCGACCCCAAAGCATTTTATGTTTAATTGCGCTGCCCTTAGAATCACAATAGTCATTTTGAGACCAAACGAATAAGTTGTCATTGAAAGACTGAACACAGTAGTAAGAATCGCTTACAATTAGAGTAGCCACTTTTGGATCTGCAAACTCCTGCGCCAGTACCAAAGCGCACAATTCGGCTAATTGTGCGGTACAGTCACCTAGTGCCTGTGTATGGACAACCTTGGACTTGAACTCTCCATTGACTATGGCACCTGCCACTATAGCACAGGCTGCAAAGTAAGAATGTTTAGATCCGGTTGCTGGTTGAGCGGAACCGTCTGCGTTAATGATACATTGGTACTGCTCAAGTGGGCACATTGACAGAGAAGGATGAACAAATTCATACTGCAAAAAATTCTGCAAAAACTCCTGCATTCACAAATAAGAGTCAAAAATAAACGTGACATCCAGAGAGGTCAACAATGTGGCCCACTGTATCCAACGGGGATGCAAAGCCTTTGAGTTTGGTACACTTGCCTTTGTCACCGCTTCAAGAGCGGGACATGGTGTTACAACCAAAATTTGTTTCCCTTGTGCCAGTGTGCGTTCCTTTAGGATCGCCATCTGGACTGCTGTTAAAACTCTCTCAATATTGGAAAACCTCAATTCTACTGAATTGTACAAATGTGACTTGTCTCCTTCATTAAACGTCAAGTACGTGAAACCCACATGGCCTGGGACTATTCTTATCACCAGGTTAGTATGGTTATCAAGAGTCAATAGGAATTTTGATTCAATAAGATCAGACTGCAAAGATTGCAGTATAGTGGAATGTTCCGGAAGCCAGCAAGACTTAGAAAAAGAGGGTTGTATCAAAGCATACAAGGGCTTGATATGCTGGGCATAATCAGGGCTGTAAGTCCTACCAAAATTTTAAAAACCCAGTAAGGACTGTAATTTTTCAGTGTAGACCGAGGGCGCAAAGGTGCACATTTTTCCAAGAAGTGAGGCTAGTAGCCCAAAAACAACACTGTGTACTCTGCAATGTGTGATTTCGCAAAGTTAAACTTATAACCGTGGTCTGCAAAATATACTATGATGCTAGCCACGTGACAAAGATGCGGCCATAACTCTTCGTCTATCAGATAAATGTCATCAACGTACAAGTATGCGTCTTCGTCTATGCTGTCTAACAAAGAGACAATACGGGCGGCGAAAACACCAGGGCTATTTTTGTAGCCCATTGCCAAATATGTAAAAAAAATTGTTTTACGCCCGCTGTGAAGGAGGTCCATTGACTGCTTTCAGGGGATATGTTGCGCGTGTAAAAGCCTTTGGAAAGGTCAAGTGTCCTCTTATATTTATGAACTAGACTGTCGACTAACGCTGAACTATGGGTATTCTACACCGCACAAGTCCGACAATGGGAGTTCAAATGTCGGTAATCCAAAACCAAGCGGTACGACCCATCGGGTTTTGCTACTGTAAATAGAGGGTTATTCATTGGTGACACACATGTCTCAGGTACTCCCTGATACTCCAGTTGATCCATTATATCTGCTACGGGAGCCTTTGCCTCCTGCCGCAGGGGATATTGGGGTTGTGGCTGTGGCATAGACGGTAATGGTATCTCATGCGGGGGAGAATATTTGTCCCAGCCCACCTGATTCTGGTACATAGCCTGTGCAAGCACCAAAGCCCACTCTTCTGCAAAAGCCTTTGCTTGCTCCTTGGATACGTTATGTGAAAAACTGGGGAGTATAACATCCTCTCCCCGGTGAGCGGCCAGAACAAAAGGCGGCGGCCAATCTTTCTCCGCCAAAAGTATGTCATATGACGAAGTCAGATTTTCCCCGAAAATCCCTTTTATTACACGTTGTATGTCACCTTCAATGAGAAGAACTATGTCATATAATCTGTCAGGGGGAGCCACTCGTGTGCCAGCTGTCTCAACTGTGATGAAAGTTTCAGTTGCTGTCGCCTGCTTCTTATTTTTCCAATTCTTTTTAGGAAAATTGGGACGGTCGTCTTTAGCCGACTGAGCCGTCTGTGTCTGCTGTTGTGCTGGTATTCTAGCGAACTGCTTAACACCCAAACTATTGCTCCCAATTGTTCTATAGGCTCCTGCAATAATTTTTGGTAATTCGTGGGGTTTCTCTTCATCCCGGACAAGGCGCAAAGCATTAGATACTTGAAAGTTAACTGCATCTCCCTTGACTTTCGCAAGGATCAGATCAGCAACTACGTCAAACACTCCGACCAACCTCATCCCTAACTCCACAGCCGCCTCCGGTCCGTGTTCATCCTGAAGACGTTTAATCACGGAGGGAAGTACAGTCATAGATGCTGTGCCGAAACATTTCGCATATACCGCCGCGAACACTTTACCCCAATTTTCACAATCAGTTACTTCGGGTATTAAATCTTTCTGCAAACTAATAGTAAGAATCCTGTGTTTCTCCACAGAAGTTGTATTTGGAAATACTGCTTCCAGCTGGTCAAATTTCTCCGCAAGCCAATAGGGTAAATCTTCCTTATTCTGTGGACTCTTGCATATTACCGAATTAACCATAACCGGACTAATAGTTAGTCCTACAGGTCCACCTGGTTGCGCAGCAAACCCAGGTGCTCCCACCTGAAGATTGCGTGAGCCGTACTGTACTAGAGCCCTGTGCATCTCAATCAAGGAGGTGTGTAAGACACGTAACTCGTCCAAAGTGACTACTAAATAACGTGGATGTGGAGTGTACCCGGCCAAAACTGGCCAAGTGGCCCCCGGAATTGACAAAGGGCCTAACTAGACCAGGGTCACGGTTTGGGGTCAGGCACCATTAAACCAAATACGGTGTTGCCAATGCTGAAATCGGAACCTCCACAGTTGTATATGGCCGCTACGCTATAGGGGTTGGAGTGGGAGTGTAGGTATGGAATAAATTATCATCACCATTCACTGCTGGAAACG